>NW_026126447.1:18867500-20302500 GCF_943737965.1 Phodopus roborovskii
GTCACACACACGTATTATACTTGATTTCATCAAAATTCTCCTTTAGGAGAAATTTATTGAAAATAATTACTCTTTAAATTGTATTTATTTATTTATTTACTTATTTACCAAAAGGCTACATTGTGTTTGTCAGGCTTAGAACTCATAAATTTGTTAAATCAGTGGGATAATGTATGTAAAATAGCAAAAACTATATATTTTTCCACTAAACGATGTTATATTAAAGGAGTTTTTAATATAGGATAAACTAATCTGAACAATTTAATTTATAGTCCCTTGTAACTATTGATAGCAATGAAATAGCTTGCACTTGTCACGCAGTGTTCAGCCAGCCTTCTCTGTAATAACAGTAGTGTGCACTGTTGGTTTAGATAAAGGAAACGGATCCAGTGTTAGCATTAACTCATTTGTTTGTTTGTTTATGATGTTGGAAGGACTCAGGGCCTCCTATGCTAGGCGAGTTTCCATCATTGCTCTAGATGCACAGCTTTATTTGAGATAGGGTTGTCCCTCTGTGATCCTCTTCCCCTCAAGTGCCGTTGCATCTTACCAGCTTATATTAATTAGTATTGCTTAAACAATTGACAGAGCTCTGCAAAGTTATGTACTTCTCAGCATCTATATTTTCCATATTATTTTTAAAAACTCCCAAGTTACCTGAAAATTCAATGTGTAAAGATGTTGTACCGCATGTATTTATTATACATAGGGCCCTGGGTTTAATCCTTACCACCAAACCAAAACAGTGATTATTTCCATCTGGAGGTATATATATATATATGTTCCACCAATAATTTCTTAACAGATTAACTATAGCCTCACCATCCATGTTATTTCAGTAATGTAAACTAAAAAGTAGCCCAAGACCTTTAATTATAGAGAAAATTATTAACAAGATCAAAACTTCCAAGATTTTAAGAGTTAGATTTTTAAAATGGACTTGCACGAGGAGGGAGCTTACTTTGCTTGATTTTGTTTATAAACAGCCCTTAAAGAAGAAAAGTATGTATGATGACATAGAAGAATATATTCCATTTTGTGTGTGTGTGTGTGTGTGTGTGTGTGCATGTGCGTGTTTGCTATGTATATACAAATGTATTCAGTATTGTAGTTTGCAAACAGTAGGTCAAGATACAGTTCCATAAGACACAGAGTGAGTTTATAATTTAGTGACTTAACAATTACTAGTTCACCCAGGTACTCAAGATTCCCAACTATAGTCACAAACCTTATTGATAATATCTAGCTACTGTGGTTTGCTATGGTTTATCTTCCAAAAGTTCACTTGATGGACAAGTAACATGGTCTCCCACATAGTGATGTGGGGCTGGTCGGCTATGATTGTTACTGTGGATGTTGTGTTTGGAAGGAGTTGGTGTGGTATTTGTGGGATCATTCGGGTTATTGCTGACAGAGTTCTTGTAGAAAGTTAGAATGATACTCTGGCTTCCTGTATTACCATTTGATCTGTCCCTAGAACAGAATCCTGCCCTGGTGCTATTTGTTGTGATGTGGTATGGCTAGGAAGGCCCTCTTCAAAACTGCAACCATTTTGCTGGGACTTGTAGCTTCCAAACTTTGATATATCGCCATTTTTCTTCATATAGATGATGTAGCTATAGGTGTTGTGTTACAGCAGTAGAAAATGCACTAAACATTATCTTTTATAGTGCTGCAATGACAGTGATATGATATGATACCTGTATCATACTACCCTAGTGTAGTATGAGGAAAAGAGTCTGCTTGAGGTACATCATATAATAATCAATCAAACTCATCAGAGATAAGGAAATTTTGAGAAACTGGTAGAGTCAAGAGGAACCTTAGACAAATACAATGTACTCTAGATAGGAAACCGAAATACATTAAGGAAAAAAACCCCACTAAATTCAGTATCTAGTATAATAATTTTTTGATATTGACTAATCATAATTTAAGATATGAATAATGGGGGGAACTGGGTGAGACAGGTGACAGGAGTAGACGAGTTCCAGGACAGATGGGGGCTGCATAAAAAAACTCTTATCTCAGAAAAAAATACACATCCTATCTCAGAGAAAAAATATACAGATAATATATGGCACCTATGTTATATGTATATATACTATATATAATAAACACATCATATAATATAATGTAGTGATGTATAACATAATATGTACTATATAACATATACTATATGATGTATAATCCCCAGTGTTGTGTATTGTATATGTTACATATCACATATGTGTGTATTTCCTTTGTAATTTTTGATGGTGAAGAGCCGTATAACTTTTCAATGTGTTTAGCTTGTCAGGAAATAAAATATTGTGAACAGCTTATGTTTGATTTTAATAGTAGAAAAAATTTTAAAGAATGAAAACAGCATGATACTTAAAATTAGGGGAAAGAGAAAAGGGGCAAGTCACTTAGACTCTGGAAGAAAACAGGCTTAAGATTGTTCAAAAGATAATTGTTCTCAGTATGAAAATGAACCCTTGGGCATTAATCAGGTGTTTTAGATGCAAAGAAATCCTAGAAGTAAAAGCATACAATAAAAATAGTTCTAGCATCCCCAAACTATATATTGGGATTGGAGATATTTTTTCCCTATTCTACTGAAAAGGAAAATAAAAATAGGAACAAAATGGCATTACCTTTGTTCAGAATGTACTTAGGCAGATAGTCTCAACACACACACACACACACTATATACACATGTGTACATGTATGTATTTTTATGTTGTCGAAGATCTTGTTAATATCATTGGGAAAGATGGGACTATGCATAATTAAAGTTATAAAACTATTTTGGGGACTTCTGGGCCCATACTGATAATATAACATCCTGTCACTTGGCATTTTAATGTGATTAAATAAAAAAAAAATGTACTAGAGGGATGGTTTGGGGATTAAGATCGCTTGTTGCTTTTCAGAGTACCTGGATCCAGTTCCCAGCACCCACATTGTTATTTTCAGCCACCCATGATTAGTGACTACAGTGCCAGGGTTCAGATGTCCTATTTCAACTCCCTAGAGCTGCTCCATGTATGTGGCGCACATGCACACACTCAGGCACAAGCATACACACATAAAATAAATACATGAATCTTTGAAAAGGTTAATCAGTGAAAATGCCATTTTCACAATGATTCTGTGTTTTATCTTTTTGTGTTTGTTTGTTTGTATGTTTGGTTTTTTGTTTTGTTTTGTTTGTTTTTCAAGACAGGTTTTTCTCTGTGTAGCTTTGGAGCTTATCTTGGCACTCACTTTGTAGACCAGGCTGGCTTCGAACTCACAGAGATCCACTTGGCTCTTCCTCCCAAGTGCTGGGATTAAAGGCGTGTGCCACCACCTTCCAGATTCTGTGTTTTATCTTTTATAAAGGAAATGATAAATTTGGAGAAGAATTTGTACATGGCTTTTTGTCGTATCAAATCTTCCAGTGAAAATAAAATATGGAAAGCTAGTTTCTATAGACAAGTTTCTTATGATTCCTGTTATTGAAATTTGGGACTAACTCTCTGGCATATAAACAGATTTCTAAAGAGAATCCTAAATAGTGAATTGATTGCCAAATGTATCAGAATTTTGAAGTGTGATTATTAATTTATGATAATTTATAGGCTGCCTAGATATCCATGATACTAGTGCTTTTCTTCCCGAGATTCATATATTCATATTCCATGCTTTTATGACTCTCAGCGTTAGGATGGTAGGAGGAGTATTCTGTGAGGAGAAATTTTTCTCTAATCATAAGCTTATAATGATTGACTTATAGATTTATAGATAGGTGTATGCCATGGAGCTTCAATCTAAAGTTTGGGGGTTCCCCCCCAAAAAAATCTATATGATAATATTATTTATGAAGACATTTGTGTAGGCCTGTAGTGTTTTAGCTGAATAATGTCACTATTAAAATGATATGGTTTAGATAAAGGAAGTTTAGATTTTTAAGTCTTAGGCTCTCTCCCAGGGGCTCATGCATATCATGACTGAGCTGGGCTCTAACCTTTTAAAGCTCACAGTCTGCTGTTAAAATGAGCTTTCCCAAGAGTGTTTATGATTTATATGGTATAATAGAAATGTGACCATATTTGTAAATTATATAAAATATAATATGTGTGGTTTTATACATATACTTTAAATAATAGTTGTCTCAACAGCCAGCGTTATCTAGCTTGGAAACATTAATCGTCTCACAGAAGTCTGAAATCGAGTATTTGCAGAAGAAACTGAAAGTGGCAAATGAAAAGTTGTTGGGTTATAGATCCTCTGACCAGAGTTTCTCAGGGAAGAGCGCTGAAGGAAAACACAAGGTAGAGATGTTTTATCATCTTAGTCATTTGTCAGTAGTCTGGCAAGACCAGGGAGGAAGTAAAAAAACAATGAGACGCACACATTTCTTTCCTTATGTACATTGAAACTAAAAACTTACTTTCTTTTGGTAAGTAACCCTCATCTACTTGATAGACTTTATTGCAAAATGTAGTTACTTAGTAAACTTATAATTTAAGTAAAAGGAAAATGTATATAGAATTCATATTTTGTTCCAATATGATAGGTAAAATACAAGACCAGGACATATGGAATATAAATTACTGAAATATTTCAACATTAGTTGTCTAATTAGAAATTTAAGTGGTAGCAATAAAGATAAATTAGGAAATTTTACATGGCATATTTTTAAAAACTTCTCTACTTCTCTTTCTCTTTTTTGGTATGTATTATATATTTATGTTATGGAGCAGAATAAGCTATAGAATATTTACTGGTTGAAAGAAGTAAGTTTTTCCTAAATGTAAGGCATTTTTGACAGTTTTTCCTCAAACCTGTTACATCAGAAGTGTGTTTTGTGTAAGCACAAACAATACAATGTGCTGAGGACCATTGCTTTAGGTTTTCTCCAGTTTCCTTTTTTGTTTTTTTAATGATTAGAACAAGCTGCCTTAATAAGGAAGCATTTTGAATAAGACTGATCACTATATGTGTGTCATTGTTGCTTTTGCTTTATAGTATTATTAGTAAATTTTAAAAGTGTAGATTTTATTTATTCATCATAATATCATTATATTTTGCAGCTCTTATCAATTTTAGGTAGTTTCCCAAGCCTATTTAATTGAGAGAAAACATTCATAAGATTATAAATTGTTATAGGACCAAATTTGGTTGCTTGCTGTATTTTGCTGAAGTTTGAAAATATACTATTTGTATCTCCAAAGACAAGGAAAGGAAGAACGTGTGTTTTAAACATTTCCTTTTTCTTTTTTGTAAGGACTTGCATAAAAGGAGAATACTGCTGCCCAGCTTTATAGCCATTTTCCTGCATTCTGTCTCCAGTTTGGTATATGGAGCTACATAATATAAACACACATTCTTGTCTCTAGTTAGCCACATTACAGTTAATGACCATATGGTCATTATGGTATAAGATCTACTGTCTGTTGTATTTATATTCCTCAAGCATATTGTTCCTTCAACTTCACAGTGTGTTAAACTATTTCAAAGGGGAAAAAAATCCTTTCCCTCTTGTTTCTGGTTGTCCTATCAAGTGTAACCTTGGACCCTTATAGAGCAATTAGACCAGCCTCTATCCCCTCCTTTGTAATGAGGTTTCTTACATTTCTGAGTCTATAACCCTTTAGTCTTCCCTAATGGGACATCATTATTCTGAAAGAAACAATGTAAATGTAAATGAATATTCTCATTAACGAGTCACAGAGAAACCTTTAGCTGCAGCACTGTGGTAATTCCGCTTGTTATTTCTCGGGTATTCCATGCAGGACTTTTTTTTTTATAATTCATTATTAGTATTCAAAATTACTTGTTCTTTAATTTTGCATGTCTTTCATAATCCAGTTTTTCAGCCAGTTCAACCATGTCCTTGTTTTATTCTCGAGGAACCACCTGTGAAACGCTCAAGGTCTTTGTCCCCAAAGAGCTCTTTCATGGGCTCAGAGGAGCTAAGGAAGCTGAAAAAAGCTGAAAGAAAAATTGAAAACTTAGAGAAGACACTACAGCTAAAGGTGAACATTAAACCATTTCCTTAATTAAAACCATGTGAAGATAAATATAAACAGAGTAGGGATACAGTTCACATGTTTTTCCTTTCTAAATGTAATTATTATATAAAAACAGTCTTTAAAACAGATTTCTTAGGATTATAAAGTAGTAAAAATATTTACTATTTGAAAATAAAATACGTATTCATTAATTTCAAATAAATTTGGGGATAAATTTCTTAGAGTATTTTAGATACAATACCATAGATAGCAGAAAACGGATTTCCAGTTGTTCCTGTTTTAAGACTAAATTGAGTTAAATATCATATTCACTTTTCTCAGGTCACATATAAATACTGTATTATTTACTTTTCTTGTTTTCTTACAGAGGAAACAATGAACACTGAATGCTAGTTGGTCTGGACCTCCATCCATGGGATGGTGGTGCCACTTTGATTCAGGGTATATCTTCCCTTCTGAGCTGAACATCCCTGGACATCTCCTCACAGACACACAAAGAGTCTTGTCTCCTAGGTGATTTTAAATTTAATGAATTTGACAATAAAGTTACTTTTACATGAGAATCAGATAGAGCTAGGGATGTAACTCAGTGGTAGACCACTTACCTAATACACACACAGCCTTGGGTTAAATCTCCAAGCCTGCAAAACCAAAACAAAACAAAGGCAGACACATAGCAAAAATACCAAATTTTTAACTGAATTTATTCCAGGACATTTTGTGTGGTCTTTAAATTAATTCTCTGCCCATTTTAAGAAGCATATACCTTATTGCTTTGTCTTTCTAATTCATACTCAGTGAACTTGGTTTATGAGAGGAGGTTCTTAGGGCATGGTGCTAGTTTGATGTGATGTGTTAGGGTTTGTCTTTTTGGGCTCATCTCTTTACCTGTTCAGTCATGTCTGACTGCATACTACTTTGCTTTCCACCATGATGATAAAGGACTAAAGCTTTGAATCTGTAAGAGAGCTCCCTTCCCCCATTAAATGTTTTCCTTTATAAGAGTTGCTGTGGTCAGGGTGTCTCCTCACAACAATAAGACAGAAGGATACTAGATTCAGACCCACCTAATGACTTCATTTTTATTTGTTACCATTGTATAAATCTTATATCCAAAAAGAGATCATGTTCTAACATATCAGGGTTAGGACACAACATGTTTGTTATTTTGTTTTGTTTTTCTCCTGAGAATGGAAGAATGGTGACCTATATTTGGATTTTAGTATTTGGATTTTAAAATATTTTGTTTTGGCTTCTTTCTTTTTAGGCTATTATCCATTAACTCAGGCTGAATTTTTGTTATGACTTTTGGTGTTCTATGGAATAGTACTTTGCCAGAAATTAATAGGAATATGGTTGAGGAAAAAGTGGTCCAGGCTCAAATTGTTATTGTAAACCAAGTATTAAAAGATTTCTTTTTTGTGACCTTTCAGTATAATGTGCATAATAAATCTATAGAAATTTATAGACACATTTCTCATATATTCTTGATTGTGTCACATCTATTTGTGTATTTCCACAAATACTGTTGTTCTATGGAAGATTCCATAAAGAAAAAGTTATGGTTCCCAGGGAGATGTAGGTTACCAGTCAATTAAAGGATGAGAGAGATATATTAACTTCATTGTTAGCTCATGTAATATATAATATATACATACATACATACATATATATGTACATATACATACACACACACGGGAACTATTAAAATTATACTTTTGGTGAATCTGCATTTATGCATACTAAATTCTGTTATTAATTTCTATAAATATTTACATATTTTACTGTTCTTTTGTATTATAGCTGTAGTTACTTTAAAGATGATGAACACTGTCAAAATAAATATGCTGAAAGCATGGAAAATGGAGAGTTATTAAATAACAAATCTTTTCCATATCCCTAAATTCATGAATGTGGTGCTCTAACAACTTACAGATGTAACATGGATGTTTATGTTAGAGCTTCAAGAAACCCCTATTAGTCCTTTGTTCAAAGAAGCCAATTTTATGCTCTTGGCTACTTGATTCTATTAACAATCTTCAATGGCATTTAATAACAGTATGTCTGTTAAAGCGATTTTTCAGTTTCTGTGATGAAATACCCTGACCAAAGTAACTTGAGGGAAGAAAGGATTTATTTGGCTTACATTTGCAGGTTACTGGCAATGCAAAAAGGCAAAAACAAAACAAAACAAAAAAACAATAAAACCTATTCATCTAAGGGAATAAGAGGTTATTCTGCAACCAAATTTGGGTGATCATAAGTCTAGAAACATATTTAGGTGTCTCCAAATATAGCTCCCCAATGAGGAAATAGTTTCGTGAGATTTTTTTTTTAATAATAAAAGACCAAAGAAAGATATAAACTTGGGAATTTTAAAAATACATTATTGGGAACAGTAAGTGGGTAGGGTAGTTACAACAAACAAGAATCTCAACTCTATGCCCCAAATGTTATCTGATAGTATTCTTAGTTCTTTGGTGGAGATTGGGTTTTTATTAATGCATTCTAAAGATTTTTATCTTTAGTCGAGATATTAGGTCAGACTCTTAAGTAGTCAAGAAGGCTCTTTAGGGTGTTAATGATAGTCTGAAGGGAATTATAATTAGGATATGGGATCAATAATATTCCAAAGTCTGTACTCACTGAAGTTTTTATCAGTCCATCAGCCTATGCAGACAACATCTTTCCTGGAACTCATCATACCACTGTCCATTCATTACCGAGGTGCATCAAGACAGGAACTTGTAGCAAAATCCATAGAGGACAGCTGTATGCTGGCACAGGCTCTTATGTAGGTATCTTTCTTTTGTAGTTCAAGACTACCTGCCTAAGGATGATGTCCACCCACAGTGGACTGGACCTTATGTTAAGAATCAAGATAATCTTCCATAGATTGCCAGCAGGCCTTGTCTCACCTAGGCAATTCTTCAGTCAAACTATTCCTTTAAGGTGATTCTAAGATGTGTCAATTTGACAAATAATGCTGTATTTTTATAGCCCTGATTATAGAAGATTTATATATTTTGATAAAACTAAGTTGCCCAAGTACAATCCTTAAAGATTCATTAACTTTATAACACAATGGGTTACTATAGAAAGAAGTGAAAGAACATAAAGTTGGAAGGGGAGCATGGAGTTGTGCTTCTGGTGGGAGTTATAGAAGGGAAGTAGGAGGTGAATATGACTGAAGAAATATCTTGTGTGCATGAATTGAAGGGTTAATGAGCGGAAAGCCTCAGGTGGGCTGAAGAACTCTGGGCAAGAAAGTTGACTGATAACACCTGTGGAATCTGGTGATCAGATCAGTGTACCAGCCTCTGTTGCTGTGCCCTACTTTGTGACGTCAAGGATCCGGACCTATTAACAACCCTGCCCTCACCATGCCTCATGTATACCCTGCCCTTTCTGGCTAAGAGACTGGTGTCCTTCCTCCCTTACTGGTAATTGCTTCTGCTAAGATCACTTTATTTCTTTTATTTCCTTGTCAGCTTCATCAATATTCATCTAAAATGCATGAAATTTTCAAAGAATGAAGACCAAGAGAATAAATAATATTTTGCTGACTTCCCTAAACGTGTGTTCTTGTTCCCTAAACACTGAATTATTGCCTTTGAACAGAGTTCATACTTCAGTTCAGTTTATTTGCCAAGGAGCCTTTAACCAAACCAGAAGAGTATATCAAGAATCACTTCTGTTCTCCTGAAAACAAAACAAACAATCAAACAAAAACAACAGAAAATATACAAATTATTCAGTTTACTCAGTTCCAATTCCTAATGTTTCAGGGTCCCTCACATTTCAGGAAAAAAAAAAAAATAGAAAGCCTTTCTTCCTTCCTTCCATCCTCCCTCACTCCCTCCTTCCCTCCCTTCCTTTCTTTCTTCCTTTTTTTCTTATTTTACATATTGATCCCAGTTCTCTCTCCCTCCCATCCCATCCTCCATCCACTCCCCAGGGAGGATGAGGCCTTTCAGGAGTGATCATCAAAATTTGTCAAGTCATTTGGGGTAGGGCCTAGGCCCTCCCCCATTTATCTAGGCTAAGGGAGTGTCCCTCCATAGGGAATGTGCTCCCAAAGTCCTTTTGTTGTACTGGGGATACATCCTGCTTCTACTGTCTGAGGCCCCTTAGACTGCCCTGGCCCCCTGACTGAGACCTATATTCAGGGGGTCTGGGTTGGTCCTATGCTGGTGTCTCAGCTATGAGACTGGGGTCCATGTGCTCCCCGTTGTTCAAGTCAGCTGTTTCTGTGGGTTTTTCCAGAGTGTTCTTGACCCATTTGCCCATCATTCTTCTCTCTCTGAAACTGAATTCCAGGAGTTTGGCTAGTGTTTAGTTGTGGGTGTCTGCTTTTGCTTCCATCAGCTGTTGGAAGAAGGCTCTAGGATTGCATATAAGGAAGTCATCAATCTCATTATCAGGGAAGGGCATTTAAGGTAGCCTCTCCACTATTGCTTAGATTGTTAGTTGGAGTCATCCTTGTAGGTCTCTGGACATTTCCCTAGTACCACATTTCTGTTTAAACCAATAATGGCTCCCTCTATTAAGGTATCTCTTTTTCTTCCTCTCCTCTAGTCTTCCCCTGACTCAATCATCCTGCTCCCTCATGTTCTCCTCTCCCCTCCTCTTCTCCCCTTCTCTTTCTCCTAACTCCCTCTCCCCTCACTGCCTCCCACCTCACCCCACCCTGCTCTGAATTTGCTCAGGAGATCTTGTTTCTTTCCCCTTCGGTAGGGGACAATGTATGTCTCTCTTAGGGTCCTCCTTGTTTCCTACCTTCTCTGGCAGTGTGCATTGTAGGCTTTGGGTATTCATTTTCAGTTCCTTCAGAAGTCATCACCTTTGACAAACAAATGGATATTATATCTGTTTTAAAGTATTGAATAAAGGAAAAGTGAAATGTAACCCATATTGACATCTTTATACCATTTTCTCTATTTCTGAAGGCAAAGGAGTTCCATAACTCCACATATTTGAATGAATGTATAGTTAAATATTATCATTAGCTATGAATATTTATAAATAATTCCTGGTTTGAGTTCATTTCCTATTAGTTTATATTTTAAGAACTTTTTAAGAATTATATAAACACTGGAGTATTATACATCAATGAAGAGACAAGTAAAATTATAACAAAGTTCATCCTTCTCCTGTAATCACTTCTTATCCCCTTATGAACTCTAGTTACCATAGAGAAACAAAAATTCATAAGAATTTTTCAAAAGTTAATTGTACAAAAATTTGGGGGAATAGATTTGATCCCATGAAGAATAATTACCTCAAGCTACTATAGAAGGATCTTATATAATAAACTTATTTTTGAAATTTTGACCTTAAACTCTTCCAAACATTCCTTACAGTTAAATTACTTTATCAAGAAATCTCTAACTTAGCTTGTTAAAATTCCTAATAAAATAACTGGCGTTTAGTTTGATTAGTAAATGTAATATGAAAATTTTAAGTTTTAATTCATTCTTTATTTCCTACAAGAGATATACATTCTATTTTAAAGGAGAAGAAACTGATACACATTAAACTTAAATGCCTGTCACAAAATTAAAATGAGTATGGTAAATTTTTAATGGTTCTTCTAGGTATTTGAGTATACTTCTTTTGAACAAGTTTGCAGTAGTGGTTTGAAAATATTCTAAAACTTATTAGATAATGATTTTTAACACCCTAGTCAAGAAGTGCCATTTTCATGCTTTTATTCTTTATCAAAAAATTTCATTTCCCTTTGCTATAAAAAAAAAAAAAACTTCCCTGCATGCACATGTCTCCAATAGTTTTGATAGTCATTTAAGCGAATTCTACTAGAAGAAGGATAAAAGCAGAGTGAAAAGGTATCAATACTCGTGAGACAGAATTGGAGAGAAGTAATGCAAACTACAAATATTATCTTCCAACATAAATGAGCAGCAAATGGCAAAAAAATAGTGAATTCTAAAAGATAAGGCCATCACTGTTAATACCTGGAGAAAGGATGATAAAAGATGTCCTGCTTTGCTGTGTGTGTCTCTAGGGAAGGCCTGCTGCGAGGCTTCTGCCAGTAAGCCTTTGTTTTCTGTTCTGTGTTTTGTAGAAAAAGAAGTTGGATTCAGTTGTGTGTGTAAGATTATGCAGCTAATAGAAACAATCTCTCAGAATGCAATTGAGATCTGAGTTCCAAGTGCCTACTCCTGTCACATCACTGTAGCATGAATAATATAAACCCAGAGACAGACATTAGCGTTCAAGCTGAAGATCAGAAAAGAAAAGTAGCCAGCCACTAAACTGGTCTTACTTCTACCAAGGATGAGACAATCCTGTCCTCAGTGTGTCTACAGACTGAATACTTTGCACTCTTGTCTCCACCTGCCTTATATTCCTCTTTAGTGCTGGGATTAAAGGCGTGCACCACCACTGCCCAGCTTTTATGGCTAACTAGTGTGGCTTCTTGGATTAAAGGTGTGTGCCACAACTGCCTCCTCTGTATTGCTGACTTGTGTGGCTAGCTTTGTACTCTGATCTTCAGACAAGCTTTATTTGTTGTTAGATCATAAACAAAATATCACCACACATCACTGCAACCTAGAGAGGATCTGTTTCCCTAGCAATTAACTACAGCAATTAATTGCAGAAACAGTATGCTTTTAAAGATTCATACCTTTTTGTGAGTATGAGTGTTTTACATGTATGTATGTATGTATGTATGTATGTATGTATGTATGTATGTATGTATGTGTCATGTGTCTGTTGCCCACAAAGCCAGAAGAAGGTGTCAGGTCCTATTGAACTTGAGTTGCAGGTTGTTGTAAGCCACCATGTAGGAATAAGCACTCTTAACTGCTGAGTCACCTCTTCAGTATCTGATTGTTTGTTTCTTTGTTTTGTTTTTTTCATTTGTAATTCTCATGCGGGACAAAAGCTCGGGAAGTTACTTGTTTTAGTTTAAGAAACACAATTCATAAATACTACAGTAGCATATATACATTTTATGAGGGGAGACCAGGAGATTGGCCTTCACAATATGGCTATAGCTAATTAATAGTTCTCTCATTTGTGATACATTTGAACATTGTTGACTGGTATAATTTAATCTATGCGATGATGTCACAAGTAATGCTTTGATTTGTATTGTGACTTTTTCAAAACTACTAAGCTTATTTCTCTCGTTACCAGTCTTCAAGGTAGAACCTGAATGCTAAATTACCCTGTTTATAGCATATGTCCATTCTTGTTTTCTTCCCTCTGTGAAATCCCTGTGCTTTATTACACATGAATCATGGATCCGTGGCCTTAAGAATTACTCCTTCTATAACTAATGTCTATATCTTTAATAAAATAATTTCCATATATGTATGAATATCCCTTGTGTGGTTGATGAAACATAAATATTTCTGAAATTATGATTATTTGAATGTCTATGAACTTATAGTAAGAAAAAGAATAATACTAATTTGGCAGGTAAAATTTGACACTAAGTAAGGTGTACAAAAATGCAGTGAATTGATTGGATTGATGAAGCAAACATGTTCTGTGACTAGGGGAAAATGGTTTTGGCTAAAATAAGTGTTGTGAATACACTCAAGGTTACACATGACCTTCCCTAAAATTTTATCTCTAGGTGAGTAATTTTTGAATCATTATATCAGTGGTTTTTCATGTTTACATACTTGCTTTTTGTGTTTTATAGAGTCAAGAAAATGATGAGCTAAGAGATGCCCATGAAAAACGCAAGGAAAGGCTACAGATGTTACACACCAACTACAGAGCAGTAAAAGAGCAATTAAAACAGTGGGAAGAAGACAGTGGCATGTGAGTTACATAGCTCATAAAAGCATTTCCCTAAATATTAAATGGAATGGAGAACATTATATAGGTGTTTAATGGCTTTTGTTTGGTTTTAGAAAAATTATTTGGTAGTCAGATCTTTACTGTGAATATTTTAGTAGAGAACATAACAAATGAAAACAGAAAAATGTGCTAGTCATAACTATAGATTTTCCTATCATTTACAGATGTCATTGGCAGAAAGTGATTATGAGTATATGCCTTTACTATTAATAGAATAGCTTAATAAAAGTCTATAATTCAAAGTAAAACCAGTTATTATCCATATTATTGAAGAACTGCTTTTAAATAAATAAAATACTGGTGTTAAAAATTTTATAACCCCCAAAGTATTTACATTTTAATGGAAAGACCTTAGAAATATGAAGCCTACATGTATAGTTAACCACCTTAAACTATTTCAACCTAGTCTGTAGTTTAAAGATCTTTACTATCCATCGGGTTTTTTTGTTTTGTTTTGTTTTGTTTTGTTTTTTTTTTACTTCAGCTTATCTGAATGACTCGACAGTCTCAGTTCAATTGCCCTGAACAGGTGTTCAGATCTTGGTTAGTCCTAAGTTGCTCCCTTGTTAACAGTATCAACAGAGGGCAAAGGACTGAATGAATACAGAAAATCTACTTCCCTCCCACTTTGAGATGGATCCTTTAGGGCACTGCTGATGATGAACAGTGGTCTATTCTATAGAGAAGTCGTTTCCAAATTGGCCAGTACAGCACTTTTAAAAACTTAAATCGAAGTTGTTTTTATGTACAGAAAATGAAACAATAAGGGCATTTGGCCTCACTTGAAGATAATTGTCACTTCTAATCTTTTCCTTTGATGAATGGGAAGGTTTTACATTGTGTCTCAGTGAAGCAGTAATAGACCAGCTTTCCCTAGCTTTAACTTCTGCTCACCCAGCTTGCAGTGATACCTACAAGAGTGCAGTCTGCGGTCTGATATGGTCACTATTAATAGCTCGTCTGCAATAGGGCTTCTTTACCACATACAGATTGTGTGTCGGCAAACTCTAGATGAATCAATGGCTTGTGTCTTTCTTCTGTAGACTTATAATCCTATAGTGTATGTTTCATTACTATTATACTAGAATAAATGAGAGAAATAAACCCTTAGGTTTATTAATATCACATACCTACTTAAAAGTTTGCTTTTTCATGGTAGCAATCTAGCTTGAGGGAATTATGATATAGGACTTTAATTTTGACATGCTTAGGTATTAGGAAAGTCATCCAAGGAGCAATAAAATTAAATTAGTAATTGAGATTTGGTCATTGGATAGTTCTGAATTTTAAGGAATGTATAAATAAACTTTATAGCACTTTGAATATGCTGCAAATTTTCATTTTAAAAGTAGGACTGAAACTAGAAAAATGAAGAGAGCACATCCTCAACAACTTTGTCAAGAAGATTCTGATGCTGTGTGGAATGAATTGGCATATTTCAAAAGAGAAAACCGAGAGTTGATGGTTCAAAAGTGAGTTTCTTTCTAACAGAAAACTGGATAAATAATCTGAGAATTTCTTTTTTTGTTACTCAAAGTCTTATTAGAGTAGTACATTTTAAGGATTGAAATTATTTGAGATCTATAAATAAGACTATATATGTTTGTTTATATACATATGTATATATAATTATGCAATAACAAGTTGCACATTTGCTAGCTCTAACAGAAACTGTATAATATAATCTAGGGATTGTGTTAATTAATGTGGCTCTCATCTGTTGAGGGTGTCGTTCTTCATTAGCCTGTATTTTAGACACTGCCGTGCTTCATTTTTGGAATGAGGTGGAGAGGGGATAACCTAGCCAGCCATCCTTGTTTGATCTCCTAGATATATACGCAATGCAGAATGCCTGAGCTCTCTTGGTTCCCTGCCCTGTCCTGCTAATCCCAGCTGAGCTCATTATGGTGTAGCCTTGCTGCTACTCTTGGAGCCAGAGCTGTCCAAGCTAATTACTGGTAGCAGCAGAACTGCCTGTTAAGGGTCTGGTGTGGATCTGCTAACATGGTCCTTGGTAGTGACCTGCAAAAGACACGAGGGAATTGCTTTCTTTCTTGCCTTGCACTACCCGTCCTTTGGGTTTAATGCTGATCCTCCACACAGGTCTTTTAGCTGCCCTAAGTATAAAACTTGATGAAGGATACTCATATTTTAGAAAACACACAGTTTTCTTGCTTGATCTTATAATGCACAGGCTATTATATTCAGCTTGGCAAAGAAAGAACACCTTTTTTGGTTTGTTTTGAAACAACAACAACAACAACAAAAAGAGTTACATCAATATAATTAGTCTCTTCTTTTACTGACTGTTTTTTTTTTCATTTAGAGTGAATTTCTGACATGTGAATCATAAAGCTTTTATAAGTCCAGATATTGTTTATGTTTTTTAGCTTGCTACAATTTAACATCGTGTTGCATATTATAATTAGCTGTCATTGATTATTCTTAACTATAAGCTAAAAGCATCTTTTTCTATGTGTACCTGTGATCCTTTTCTATATAATGCTAAACTTTTGAGGAAATAACCATGTTGGATTTAAATGTATATTCTTATTTCCCTTCTAAAGTACAGTATTTTCTATGATAGCTGTCTATTAGATGCCAATAACTAAGTCTTTTACCATGAAAATTATTTTATAGGCTACATAAATTTTTGGCTCAAACATTTCTTGATGATTTTAAATAGCTTTATTAAAATATAATTTAGAAACCATATGATTATCCCATATTAAATGTAATTCAAAGCATATTCAAAGATTTCTATACTATCTATCATTACAGTTAATTTTAGGACATATTTCATTGCCTGTACAAAAGCCTTGTACAACCAATCTTCTCATCTACTTTTCCAACTCTAGGCAATTACATGCTAATCTAATTTCTCCTTTTTTAGATTTGCCTATTCTCAATTTTTCATAAAATCTTTGTAACCACAACCTTTCACTCACTGTGTTTCCAAAGCTCATCCATGCTGTAACATGTACCAGTACCACCTTTATTTTTTATTAAATGAATTAAGCAAGAGACCTAGAAAAGGCTGTTAGAGCCAACCTACTCAAGAAAATTCAGGTAGATATTAACTATAAGAAATATATCTGAGTAGTACTTTACTCATTAATGAAAAAAATGTAAAGAATCCATTTAAAGAAAATTGGGCAACTCTTAGAAGCCTTATCTATTTACTTTAATGTGCTGCTATATTATGAATACCTCTCTGAATGAAGTGCTGGGTCACTATTAAACCATCAAAATTTTTCTTGGTAGCCTGTTTAAATCTATGGGTGTAAATGGCCATCTATAATAGTTATATTTAAGGTAGGATTTAAATTAGTAAAAAATAATGAATTATTATTCATAAAGAATGCTAAAGAAGCCAGGCATGGTAACTTAGGCATATCATCCTAGCACTTGGGAGGCAGAGGAAGAGGTCACAGCAAGTTGGAGGCCAGCCTGATCTAAGTAGCTAGTTCTGGGCCAGCCAAGAATACATAGAGAAAGCTCATCTCCAACAAAGAAACAAGCAAAATTGAACTAGTGTATGTTATACATTACAATGATTAAATGTACACCAGAGTTTTATGTTCTGTATTGTGGAAAACAAGGACTTTTTAACATTTTAAAGTGTTTATTTTAAATTTTACTCTTTTAAAGTGATTTTTAAAACAGCTATTTGAGTTGCTGACTTGCTCCATTAAAAAAAATAGCATTTGGCTTGAAATTAAGAGAGAATTTAATTACCTAGATGTTCCAAAATATGTCTCTGGCATTTCGTGCTAAGTGCTATTCTCAGCAATGCCTATTACAGATCAAAACCTTGTTCTGCTCTAGAGAGTATTGGTGCTGTTCTGTCTTGCAGTATCAAATATCTTTACACTTTCCCCAGCTTCTAGCTTTGACTTGGGTTCCCAGAATCTAAACCCAGGCTGTTAGGCTTGTTGGAGCAGATACTTTCACCCTCTGAGCCACCTCTCTAGCTCCAGACACAGATGCTATTGTCTTCTTACCATGTCGTAATATATTAATTCCTGTTACCTTACCTGCTTATTTTCTTTGTTCTTATCTTTCTATTAGGGTGTGGTGGGGATGCTGGTAGATATGGAAGGACTGAGAAATGAGTAGAATTGTGGTGCAGGATGTGATATTCCTAAAGAATCAATAAAGAAATTACATTTTTACCCAGTTTCAGGAGGCCCAGTTATTAATTGTCAGTGTCACTGTCTGCTTCTGGTGTTATGTTCAGGGAGTGGTCTCTTGTACCAATTCATTCAAGGGTACCTTCCACTTTCTCTTCTAAGAGGTTCAGTGCGGCTGGATTTATGTTGATGTCTTTGATCCATTTGGACATAAGATTTGTGCATGGCAACACATATGGAGCTATCTGCAGTCTTCTACATGCCAGCATCCAGTTATTACAGCACGATTTGTTGAAGATGCTTTCTTTTTTCCATTTTATAAATTTAACTTTGTCAAAAATCAGGTGTTCATAGGTATGTGGGTTAATATCAGGGTCTTCAATTCGATTTCATTGGTCTACCTGTCTTTTTTTTTGTGCCAATTCTAAGCTGTTTTCAGAACTATAACACTATAATAGACTTTGAAGTCAGGGATGGTGATGCCTCTGGAAGTTCTTTTATTGTACAGGGTTGTTTTGGCTGTCCTGGTCTTTGGTTTTTCCATATAAAGTTGAGTATTATACTTTTCAGGTCAGTAAAGAATTGTGCTGGGATTTTGATAGGGATGCACTGAATCTGTAGATTGCTTTTGGCAAGATTGCCATTTTTACTATGCTTATCCTACCTATCCAAGAGCATGGGATTTTCATTTTCTTTGAATTCTTTCTTTAAAGACTTAAAGTTATTGTTATATAGGTCTTTTTTTTATTTGTTTGGTAAGCATTAACTCAATATTTTATGTTGTTTGTGGCTATTGTAAAGGGTGATGTTTCTCTTATTTTTTCTCAGCCTTTTTATTGTCTGTATATATTAGGGATAGTGATATCTTTCTTTCTTTCTGTTTTTTTTTTGTTTGTTTTGTTTTTTGTTTTGTTTATCTTGTGTCCTGCCACTTTGCTGCAGGTGTTTATCAGCCAAATAATCCAATTAAAAAGTGAGGTATAGAACTAAATAGAGAATTCTCAATGGAGGAATCTACTAAAATCTAAAATGGCTGAAAGACACTTAAGAAAGTGCTTAACATCCTTTATCCATCAGGGAAATTAAAATCAAAACAACTCTGAGATACCATCTTACTTCTATCAGAATGGCTAAAATCAAAAACACCAAAGACAGTTTATGCTGGAGAGGATGTAGAGAAAGGGGCACACTCCTCCACTGCTAGTGGGAGAGCAAACCCATACAGCCACTTTGGAAATCAGCATGGCAGTTCCTCAGGAAAATGGTGTAAGGATGAAAACAATACAGCCAAACTCTCCATTGACCCCAGGAAGCTAGAAGTTTTAAAATACTAAATACCTTAAATTCCAGATCCTGTCCTCAGCCAGTAAATAGGTGAAAGGTCACACTCATTGCTGCCTACCTGACTTTGTAAACTGCTTGTGAAACTTCTGTCCCAGTGATCTAACATAACTGCCATTTGTCACCCCACCTAGGAGCCTGCACAAATGCAGACCTCCAGGGCTATAGAAAACTGATTGGTCTATAAAGCAGGGGCTTGGATGGCTTAAATTGATTGGTCTGCACCATGAGGTCTCTGGATGCTATGAAATGATTGGTTTACGATGCACAGGCTTTGTTGTAACCCTATAAAAGCTGTCTCAATTCTGTACTCAGGGTCCTCAGTCCCCTACACCTATGTGGAGCATGGCTGTGACCCCAGTGCACTTGGAATATAAAAGACCTCATGTTTTTACCGCTTCTTGTGAGTGATTTGGGGTGTCGCCGCCTTTCCTGAGTGGGAGTGTGAAAGTCCACAATCTGCAGGTCTTTCACTAGCAATTCCACTCTTAGGCACATTCCCAAAAGATGTACATCCATGCAACAAAGGCATCTGTTCAACTATGTTCAAAGAAGCATTATTTGTAATAGCCAGAACCTAGAAACAACCTAGATGCCCCTCATCTGAAGAATAGATGCAGAAAATGTGGTACATTTACACAATGGAGTACTACTCAGCATAAAACAAAACAAACAAACAAACAAAAAACAATGGAATCCTGAAATTCTTAGGGAAATGGATGGAACCAGAAGAACTATCCTGAGTGAGGTAACCCATTCACAAAGAGAGGAACGTGGTATGTACTCACTCATATATGGATTTTAGACATAGAGCAAAGGATTACCAACCTACAGTTCATACTGCCAGAAAAGGTAGGAAGCAAGGAGGTCCTTAAGAAAGACATACACGGTCTCCTGGAGAAGGGAAAGGGACAAGATCTCATGAGCAAATTGGTAACAAGGAGGGAGGGGAGAGGGAATTAGAAAAAAGAGAAGGGGAGAAGAGGGAAGAGGTGGGCATGAAGGAACAGGAAGATTGAGATAGGGAAAGAATAGAGGAGAACAAGGAAAGAGATACCATAATACAGGGAGTCATTATAGATTTAAGGAGAAATCTGGCACTAGGGAAATGCCCAGAGGTCTACAAGGATGAACCCAACTAAGAATCTAATCATTAGTGGAGAGGCTACTTTTAATGCCTTTCCATGATAATGAGATTGATGACTACCTTATATGTCATCCTAGGGCCTTCATCTAGTAGCTGATGGAAGCAGAAGCAGACAACCACAGCTAAACACTAGCCGAACTGGAATCCAGTTACAGAGAGGGAGGAGTGATCAAGGGGTCAAGATCCGGGTGGAGGAACCCTCAGAAACTGCTGACCTGAACAAGGGAGAGCTTATGCACCCCAGTCTAATAGCTGGGAAACCAGCATAGGACTGACCAGACCCCCAGTTAGGAGGACTGGACAGTCTATGGGGCCTCTGGTAGTGGATCTGTATTTATCCTTAGTATTGGAGTGGACTTTGGTAGTCCCTCAGCCTAGACACATGGGGGAGGGCCTAGGCCCTGCCCCAAATGATATGGCAGACTCTAAAGACTTCCCATATCCCCATGGAAGGCCTCACCCTCCCTGGGGAGCTAAAAGTGGATGGGCTGGGTTTTGGTGAGGGTGATAGGGAAGGATAGGAGGGTGGGGGAACTGGGATTGACAATATAAAACAAATTTGTTTCAAATTTAAATTAAAAAAGGAAAAAAGAAAAAAAAAAACAAAGGACAACTCCTGTTAAATCAGAGTGAGGCTAGAAGGAAGCCTGCCTATCCCCTTGGTTTCCAAAAAGCAAGCAAACAAATAAATAAGTAGTATAATTAAAACACACACACACACACACACAAAGAAGTTATATTTAATGAAATCTGATTTTTTTTATGTATCATGGCTTTGATGTTTTATCTAGGCATTATTTTCCTGACATAAGCCTTTAAGTATTTTATGCCATATTTTAGAATTTTATAAATTTGTGTTTTATATTTGGCTCCATATTACATTTAGAGCTATACTTTGTATAAGTTATCTATTATAGGTCAAAGTTTGTTTTGCTACAAATATATGTTCAGCATCAATTTTCAAAAGGGTATTTCCCTATTAAATTGCCTTTTAATTGTTAAGAATGAGTTCATAATATTTCTTTTTACCTAAATACAAGCCGTTTTTATTCCATTCATAGCAATATGCAAATTTCACAAAGAACATACTATCATGATAATTGATTATCGCGGTAAATAAGGATCAGGATAAACAAATAGGCCGAATAGATGTTTATTCAGGGAGAAATAACTTACAACCTAGACAGATGAACACCAGGAAATTCAAACCGATCCTCTCCTGTCCGAGTCACGCCAGAAAGAGAGTGCCTTTCCTGGCCCCCTCCGACCTCCTTCCACAGGTCACTTCTGCCCATGGCTCCACCCCCAATGGGCGTGGTCAGTGCCACAGAAGGACTATCTCACTACAATTCCCCTTTTAGTCTAATGAAAAGGTTTAGGCTTAAAACAAAACTATATACAAAACAGTGAATAACAAGTGTGCTCTAAGAAAAGGAAAATCGAGAACAAAATGACCTACATATCTAGTCCTAGGGTGAGGGCATAATGGAGTTTACAATAGAGTTGTCCTAAGCTGGAAAATGTAAGTCTAGTACCTAATATATCTAACTAGGAAGAGAGAATAATAGTTGTGATAGTTTAATCTTCAACCTCATCAAGACCTGAGAAGGAAATTAACAATACTAGAGTAGACAGGAAATGCGGATGGACAACTTCCAAAAGGTGCAGCAAGGACAGAAACAGCAAGCCACCTGAACAGTCTCCCTAGGTCTCACAGCGACGTTGGTACACCCAGATTTGGCTAAGACCAAGAGAACTTGACAGACCACAACAACAGCAGGGAGGTAGAATGGCTGTCTTACCCTGACTTGGCAAGGTCAAGCAGTCTTCTATATTTGTCTCCTGCAAGCACATAGGACTGCATGTCCAAATCAGTGGTCAAGGTGGGGGCAATTATATGCCCAATAGGCCATTAGCTCCAGCAGGAGCAACAACAGTGTCAAACATATTTTCGGGCAAGTGTACGGTGCCGTCAGGAGCAACAGTGTCTCATGTCAAAGGAGTACTAATATTAAAACATTTAAATGCCATGTTCTGTATGTCTATGAAGTGATTGAAGATTAAGCATCTATATCTGACTAATCTCATAGGTACAGGAAATGTGAGTGAAGATAATCTGTAATACTCAGGAACTTAGCTAAAAAGACTGATTAAAACTTTCCTGAGTAAAGCAGGAACAAATACTTAAACAATATAACTATTTACATATACATACATGTAAATCCCTAAAATAGAGGTAGAGTATAAGTGTCAAGACAAGAGGTAGAATTATAAAGGGCAGCAAGATAAATATCCCAAATTGTATCAATATACAAAATGTCTTGAATACAAGAAAAGTATACATACATAGAATATGGTAAAAAATAATGTGCATAAAACATTGTAAGTGGAAATATTTAACACAATATAACAAAATATAAACTTAATTTTACATAGCTTACCACATAAGAATACACAACAATGTAAGCTGTAAAATACTATCTCATTCTTACTCAAATTCTCAAGAAAATAGGCTAATCTACCTATATCCCATCTAAACCATACCTTTCCCAACCATTCCCTATTCCTGTCTAAAAGATAAACCCGAGTGTAAGCATCACCCAATCCCAAATAACTAAAACCAACCCAAAGACGATGACTATTATCCCAAAATTCCAAGGGTAGGGAAAGGGGGAGTCGTTATTGATGATTTCCATAATGTGTTAAAAATCAGTGGCAGTAATCAAACATAAGTTTTAAGTATAAAAAAAAAAAGACTCAGGAAGGCACTTTGGTTGGAATTGAGCTGCAGCTCAGAGATGCTTGAGGAGAGTAAAAACATTAAGTGTATTGAAACTACATGTCCAGAAAAGGAACGTGTGCACTAATTATTTGGGTTTTTAATTTTAGTAGTATTAGATATTGTAGCTTACATGTCCTGTATATGTATTTCTTGGCTACTGTGGTGGTACACACTGATAATCCCACTTGGGAAGTTGTTGCTAGGGACATGATGATGCCTAGGCCAGTCTGGGCTCCAGAATGAGAGATAGTCTCAAAAAGAAAAAAAAAATGCTTGTGAGATATGGAACAAAGCATTTAAATTTTGGAACTATTATAAATGACTCTATGATCTTTACTTTGGTTTCTGATACACACTATTATGTGTCTACAAGTAAATTATGTATTTATATGCTATCATTATGTCTTTATGTTAGAGATAAGCCTAGCATAGATGGCGGTGGTTTCTTCTTCTTCTTCTTCTTCTTCTTCTTCTTCTTCTTCTTCTTCTTCTTCTTCTTCTTCTTCTTCTTCCTCCTCCTCCTCCTCCTCCTCCTCCTCCTCCTCCTCCTCCTCCTCCTTCTTCTCCTTCTCCTCCTCCTTCTCCTCCTCCTCCTCCTTTTAAACAATGTTATAGTTTTTATCTTCAGGATCTTTGAGGATATTTTTGGATTGGGTATTTCTTAAGTGCCATTTGGTTCTTGTCTCCATGGTTTGTGATGAGAAAGGCACTTTGGGTAATTTTTATCCTGTGGTTAATATTTCACTTTTTTTCCTGCTTTCAATAATTTCTCAATTTGCTTTATTTTTTTGGAAGTTTAATTCTAAGACATCTTGGCATGGATTTCTTTGGATATAGCTTATTTTGGTTTATCTCAGTATTTAAAAACACTGGGATGAATTTGCCAAATTTCAGTTTGGGGCCATTTATCTCTATAAATATTTTCTTGAGCATCATGCTCCCTTCATTCCACCATTATGATCCTAGTGCCTCTTTTTCCCCCAGTTCCTGAGGCACTTTTCATCTGATTTTCACCCTGCTTTGTATCTGCGTAGATTAGGTCATTTCTTCTTTTGTGTCTACAAGCCAAGATTTCCCTTTCTCTCCTTTTTCATGTCTCATATCCATGGGTGAATTTTTAAATTGCATTTTTAAGCTAAAATATCTATTTGATTATTCTTTATGTAATCTTTTTATTAACTGAGAATTTTTGTTTTATTTTATATAGAAGTGTTTGCCATTGTTCCTTGGATCATTTTAGTTATGGCTGCTTTAAAATCCTTGTCAAGTTATTTTGACATATGTATTGTTGGTAGTTTGAGTGATAAATTTCTTTCACATTTAGGACATCTGAACACTTGGTTCTCAGTTGATGACACTGGCTGATGAATTTTAGGTGTTATGGCTTGGCTAGAAGGATTATGTCATTGAAGATGGGTTTTGAGATGAAAAGCCAAGGAGATTCTAATTCCAGAGTTCATTCTCTCTCTCTCTCTCTCTCTCTCTCTCTCTCTCTCTCTCTCTCTCTCTCTCTCTCTCTCTCTGTGTGTGTGTGTGTGTGTGTGTGTCTCTCTCTGTGTGTGTGTGTGTGTATGTGTGTGTGTATGTGTGTGTGTATGTGTGTGTGTGTATGTATACTCCCAGATACAGAATCAAGCTGTAAGCCTCCTGCCCCTGTCACCGTGCATGCTACTTGCTGCAGTGTCCCACCATCATGGACTCTGACCCTCTAGAACTATAAACCCATATAAACACTTCTGGAAGTTGCATGGTCATCTTATTTTATCACAGCAATAGGAAAATTACTAACACAGACATTTCTATAACAGAATGAACTGTTGCTGTGAAGGACATGGTCATGTTGTTTTGGAGGAATGAGGGAGATTTTTGGAACTTTGGATCGAAAGAGTAAGATCTCTGAAATATAGCATCATGTCATTAGCAAATAGGAATCATTTGACTTCTTTCTCTATTTGTGTTCCTTTAATTTCCTTCTCTTGCCTTATTTCTCCAGCTAGTTCTTTAAGTACAATGTTGAAAAGGAGTGGGGACAGTGAACATCCTGATTTGAATGGGATTCTTTCAAGATTTTCTCCTTTTAGGATGTTGATAGCTGTGGGTTTCACATGTGGAGCTTTTATTATGTTGAAATGTCTCCTCTAGTCCTGCATCCTCTAGGACTTTCATTATGAAAACAACATTTTTTTTCCCAAAGGATTTTTCTGCATCTTTTGAGATGATCTTGGTGATTTATTTTTGTCCTTAATTCCATTTATGTGGCTCATTACATTTGTTTGGCTTGCATATGTTGAACTGTTCCTCCATTTCAGGGACAAATGAAACTTGTTCTTGATGTATAAGCATTTTGTTGTATGTCTATCTTCTGTTTGCAGTTATTTAACTGAACATTTTAAGTCTGTGTTTATCAGGGATATTGGCCTGATTTTTCTTTTCTCTTCTGTCTTTCCCTGGTTTGGGTATTAGATTGATGGTAGCTTCATAGAGGGAATTTGGGAGTGTTTCTTCTGTTTTTATTCTTTCAAAGGTTTAAGAAGGATTGGTTCTGCTCTGTAGAATTCTGCTGTGAATACAATGAGCCCTGGGCACATTTGAGCTAGAAGGTGTTTAATTATTATTTGTTGTAGTTACTTTTCTGTTGCCAAGAAAAAAACCTGCTTGGGGTTTTTATTCCTGTGATGAAACACTATGACCAAAAGCATCAATCACTAATTAAGAAAATGCCTTACAGCTGAATCTTATGGAGGCATTTTCTCAATTAAGACTCCCTCCCTTAATACTTTGTATTAAGGTGATGTGAAATTAGACAGTGGACAACCTGTACCAGGGATTTTCTTTTAGGGCCACCAACCAACTCACAAATCATGAAACTGAGACTTCTTATTAGTTATGAATGTGCTCAACCTAGCTTAGGCTCATTTGTGGTAAGCTCTTTTAACTTAAATTAACCTGTTTCTCTTTATTTAGCTTTTGCCTTGGGCATATCTTACTTTCATTGCTTCTCCAGTCTGGGTGGCTGGTGGCCTGGCTTCTTGTCCTGGACATATCACTGTCTTTCTCTCTTATTCTCTTTTTCTTCTCCTTTTTGAGCCTAGGTATCTTCTCCTATTTATTCTCAGCCCAGCTGTCCTTTCTTTGATTAGCTATTGGTTATTCAGGTGAAACAAATGCAACACATCTTTATTATGTAATTAAACACACATCCTTACATCTTTAAACAAATTCAACATAAACGAATGTAACATACCTTTACACAATTAAAGTAATATTCTGCAGCATAAACAAATATAACACATCTTTACATAGTTAAAATAATATCCCAAAACAGTGACACTATTAACAAGGCAGCTTATAAAAGAAAGCATTTAGTTGGTGCCTTGCTTACAGTTTCAGAGGGTGAGTCCATGGCCATCAGGGTGGCGAGCATGGCAGCAGGTGGACAGGCAGACATTGGAGAATTAAATGAGAGCTTAAATGCTGAAACAACAACTACAATACACAGGGAGTGAGATCCAACTGGAATGGTGTGGGCTCTTGAATCATCAAAACAGTGAACTCTTCCATATCTCCTCCAACACATCCCCTCATACTTCCCAGACAATTCCACCAACTGGGGACCAAGTGTTCAGATGTCTAAGCCTATAAGGATCATTCTCAATCAAACAACCACACTTTTTCCATCTCCTTATTTTTAATGGATTTCTAACTTCTTCCTGGTTTAATTTTTAGAGTTTGGGTGAATCCATAAATTCATCCATTTCTTTTTATGTTTTCCAGCTTAATGGAGTATGGAGTGCAGGTTTATTTCTGGTTCCTTTATTTGGGTCTTTGCTTACTTTTAGTTAGTTGGGAAAAGGTTTCTACATCTTGTTTATCTTCTCAAAGAACCAGCTCTTAGATTTGTTTTTTCTCTCCTCTCTCTCTCTCTCTCTCTCTCTCTCTCTCTCTCTCTCTCTCTCTCTCTCTCTCTCTCCCTATTTCATTGATTTCTACTCTTATTTTTTATATTTCTTGCCATTTACTGGGTTTGGATTTGGTTTGTTTGAAAGTTTTGAATTGCATAGTTATTAAGTTAGTTATTTGTGCTCTTCCTGACTTACTGATATAGGAACTATAAACTTTGCTCAGAGGACCACTTTCAGTATGTCCTAGAGGGTTTGTTGTAATGTGCTTCCAATTTTATAGAGTTTGTTAAGTCAAATTTGATATATGATAAATAATTATGATGTTTCTCTATATTTTGTACAGATGACCTGTGAATTTGAGAAAGTGGGAAATTGAAATTCTCTACTATTAATGGATTTATTTTTAGCTGTGTCTTTAAATGTAGTCATAGGTATATTTTTTTAAATGAAATTGGACACCCCAGAGTTTGGTGCATACATATTTAGGATAGTAACATCTTTGTGATTAACTGATGGTCTTCCTCTTTTTCTCTTCTGGTTATTATTTTTGTTATTATTATTATTACTAATGTCTATTTTGTCATATGTTAGCATAGCTATACCTGCTTACTTTCAGGTCCCATTTGACTAGGTACCTTATCTTTACAGCAAAAATAGATGGATTTTGTTTATTAACCATTTATTTAGTTTATGTCTTTTGATTAGAGAATTGAGGCCATTGATATTCAAAGTTTTATTGAAATGTGTGTGTTGTCATTGTATTGTTGATTTTTGGTGTTGTTGGTGTTCTCGGTGATATTTTGTATCTTAATAATTATAGTTTCATATGTCTTTTCAGTCTGTGTTCTCTGCTCATACCTCTCTTCAGCCCAAAATATTACTTTCTGTATTTTCTTTAGGTTTGGTTTGTTGGATATAAATCTTTTAAGACTGTTTATATTGTAGACAGTTTTTTTCCACCTTCAATTATGGTGGATTGTTGCTGGATATGTTAAGGACCTGGAAATGATTGCTCTAGGCTCTCCTGGTTTTCAAAGTTTGCATTAAGGAATCAGCTATTATTATTATTATGGTTTCCCTTTATATGTGACTCATTTTTACTTTTAATTTTTTTGTTTATTTTCTCTTGTAATCTTCAAGGCACTTAGTTGTATAGATACTTAGTATTTTAACTTTGATATGCTTTAAGGATTTTCTTTTCTGATCATGTCTATTTAGTGCACCATGTGCTTCTTGGATCTGTATGAGTGCGTCTGTTCCTACTTTGGGGAAGTTTTCTACTATGATCTTGTTAATGTTATAGCCCATGTCATTGACTAGGGAGTCTATTCATATAATCTGAAGGTTTTGTTTTAGAGTATTCCACATTTATATATGGTACTTTCCTATGGATATTTATTTTAAATTTTTATTCTTTTTATATACCAACCACTGTTTCCCCTCCCTCTCCTCCTCCCACTGCACCCACCTTCCCCATTACCCTATCCACTCCTCAGAAATGGTAAGTCTCCCATGGGGATTCAACAAAGCCTGGCACATCAAATTGAGGCAGAACAATGTGCCACCCTCTTCAAGGTTAAGGGAATGGGTTCCAAAAAATTCATGCACCAGTGATAGATCCTGGTCCCATTGCTGGTGCCTCACAAACAGACCAAGCCATGATCACCAACATGCAGAGGCCCTGGTGTTTATCCTGATCCTTATTTACCGCAATATCTGGTGTCAGAAGCGGGATTTACCTGGGTTTTGCCCCCAGGCGGCAGAAGCCGCCCCCTCCCCCACCTTCCCCAACGGGCAGGGTTTAACCAGGTGGACTCACCACAGCTTTGGGACATTTGCCTCTTCCTTACTGCAAAGGAGATCTTTGCCGCTAAAGCAGACCTGAGAAGGCACTTACCGCTTAACATTTTTTGCCCATTTCCGCACGGGACTTTGCATTTGCGCAGAGCCTCTCGGCGGCACCCGCCCAGCGGCAACAGCCCGCCTTGCATGCGTTTCGTCTTGTGTTACAAGTAACTCCAAAAGTCCCCCTTTAACAAAATTCTGCTTGCCATAGTTTGTTATCTCATCTATTTTTCCTTCCTAAGGGTGATCCATATGTCCCTCTTAGGGTCTTCCTTGTTACCTAGCTTCTCTGGGGTTGTGGATGGTAGCCTGGGTATTCTTTGCTTTACATCTAGTATCCACTTATAAGAAAATACATATGGTGTTTGTCTTTCTGGCTCTGGGGAAAGATCTTCACCAACCCTACACCTGACAGAAGGCTGGTCTTTGAAATATATATGAAGAACTCAAGAAACTAGACATCAAAATGCCAAATAATCCAATTTAAAAATGGGGTACAGATCTAAACAGAGAACTCTCAACAGAAGAATCTCAAATGGCTGAAAATTAAAGAATTGTTCAACATTCTCAGTTATTAGGGAAGTGAAAATCAAAAATGACTCTGAGATACCATTTTACACCCATCAGATCAAAATGGCTAAGATCAAAAACATTAATGACAGCTTATACTGGAGAGGATGTGGAGTAAGGGGAACACTCCTCCATTCCTGGTGGCAATGCAAACTTGTACAGCCACTGTGGAAATCAGTATGGCAGTTTCTCAGAAAATTGGGAGACAAGCTACACCAAGATCTAGCTCTATCATAAGAACACTTGTTCAACTATCTTCATAGCAGCATTATTCATAATAGCCAAAACATGGAAACAAAAGTGTGATACAGTTCCACAATGGGGTATTATTCAGCTTTAAAAAAAACAATGTCATCATGACATTTTCAGGTAAATGGATGAAACTAGAAAAAAAAATCATCCTGAGTAAAGTAATCCTGTGGAATTTTTCTTTTTTACAAAATATATTTCTTGCTTATTTGATGTAGATCCTCTACTTTATCTTCTGCTCTTGATATTCTGTCTTCTACTTGATTCTTTCCACTTATAAGGCTTTCTTTTGAGTTTTCTTGTTGAGTTTACGGTCTTAGTTCCATTTTCTTTTCAGCGTGAGTCCTCTTCGGTGTTTCTGTCTTCCTGTTGAACTCTGTTCTCTGATCCTGGATTACCTTCATCATTTCCGTTAGCCTTATGTTTATGTTTTCTTGGACATCACTCAAGTATTTGTTCTTCTTATACTTCTTAATTTTATTGAATTGTTACTTTGTATCCTCTTTAAATTGCTTGAATTCTTTGAGTAAGTTAGTTGTTCTTTTTAAGTTCTGTGTCCTAGAACTTATTAAGTAATTCTCATTGAAAAACATTTCTACAAGACTGGTAGGTGTTAGAGAGAAGATATTGGCTTGATGTCACTTGTTTGTATTTTTTCAATGGGATCCAGGCATGTGGACTTCTTTCGTCACTTTTAAGTCTGGTATGGACAGAGAAGAAGGACTGTGCACATGGAAGAGGCCTGTGGGTTGGGAAATAAGGGAGGACTGGTGAAACCCTGAGATCATTTGTGATATGGGTAGTTGAGGCCAGACTAGGCCAGGACACTGAATGTGGGACTTGTGCTAGATCTGGTGGGCTCAGGAGAAGGTACAAATGGGGAAGTCTGTATCTGGAGATTCTCTTGTCCTGCCAGGTCCCACCACCCTTCTCAGCCCCAAATAAACACAGGGATGCTATATTAGTTATAAAACTGTTGGTCGGTGGCTTGAACTTCTTATTAGCTAGCTCTGTCTTAATTATTAACCTATTTTTATTAAACATTGTATTTCCATGTGGTCTTAGCTTACCAGCCAACACCTAGAGCCTCATCTCTTCCCAGGCTCTACACGACAACTCTGTCTGCCTATATTTCCCAGAATTCTTCTCATCTACTAGTCCAGCCTGTTTTTCTGCCTTATTGTCCAACAGTGTTTTATTCATCAACCAATAAGCGAAACATATATACAGAAGGACTTCCCCCATCAGAAGTCAAGGAGATTCACTGGTCTTGACCCTAGAGAAGGAGGTGAGAACACTGACTGAATGGAGGGGCTTGATGTGGGACAGAAGGGACCTATGGGGTGGTTGAAGATAGGTGGTTCTTGGTGGAAACCTACAGGTTAGTTGTGTGGTACAAGAAAGGGTTGATCAGAAATACTAAGTACATGTATGGCATAAAAATATAAAGACATTTCTTCTGAAAGTTATTTTCTGTATCATTTCATATAAATTTATGACATATAGCTACTCATTATTACTGTTAACAAGAGGCCAAGAAATCAAAAATCTGTAAACTGAGAAATCGGCTGCCTTCTTCAGTTATTATCTATCAGGCATTTACATAGACATTCATTAAGTTAATATTTACTACTATATTACAGAAACTAGGCACTACACTAGAGACTGAATATTCAGTGGTTTACAGAAGAATAATAAAGTTTGAGGTCTATTGTACAGGTAAGACTATGTTCTGGGGAGGTAAAAATCCCCCTTTGGTTGCTGCATAGTAAGAAGCACAACAAAATCACTTAGAAATGCCCATGGTTCATTTGGCTTTCTTGCTCAGTTGAACATGTTGCCTTATTAAGGATAAATTATACTTTGGAGCCTACAGATTCTGATACTTGGTAACATTTGAAAAAAAATGAAAACATTTGGTGCTGGCCACGGTGACATGTGCTTGTAGTCCCAAGCCCATGGGATCAGAGGCAGTAGTGATAGCTTTCTGTCCCAGGAGTCTGTGACTAGTCTAGACAGCATAGTAAGACCCCATCTCAAAAAAAAAATGTGTTGTAGTCTTTGTGATATATAAAGCTGTAAAAGGGGCTTACCTCTGTCTTAAAGTTGCAGTCATCTAGCCCAGGAAATCATTTGTTATGCATTACCAGCCAAAGCTGAAGTCCATGACACTAGTGTGATTGCTAGATGTGATAACATTCACTGTACATTTCTGAATCACTACATATATAAGTCAAGAAGGTATAGCTTATGTTAAATGCTATGTATGGGTACTTGCTAGGCAGAGGGAAAAGGAGAGATATAATGTTACCCCCTTTTGCAGGACTTCATAACTTAGCAATGAGATATGAACAATAGAAAAGGAGAATAGAGACATAAGAAAGAAATGTTTATTCTACCTATATAGGGAAAAATACCAAAGCAGAACTTCCTGAGAAATGGTCATACTTTTAACTGACTAACTCAAGTTAAGTGGTTGTGAAGTTATTGGTATAATCCATAAAATATGGTAGTTCATCACTTTGATGTTTAATGTGCAATCCAGAAGAGGTGTAATTATAAGGATTCAGGATAGTGATTGATACAATGCATTATGCAGTGTGAAAAGATGAGTGTCTTGAACATTAATTAAAAGGTTCCATTTAAATCCCTATCATGAAGGCCTTAATTAAGGCAATCACAGAGATTAAGAAGAGATAATCTAGTTTATGTAATAAAATACATAAGTCAAAGTTAAATAATAACTTTTAAAATGTGTATTAAAATATAAAATAATGCATACTAATATAAGACTATATGTGTACAATTATAATACATATTAATATATGATTATATGTTTCTATTAATAGAAACAGAAATGTATTGGTTGGTTAGTAGATCTCTGTAGCCCTAGTTTAACAGCCTTTCTTAACAATTTTTCTTAATGCCCTTTAACATACATTTACCTATTTGTGTATCTTATAAAATATTATACATAATTTAAACTACTTAGAAAATGTTTTTTCAGATATATTACTGTTGCTGCCATTGTGACATTCACTCAGATTCTAATGCTAATAAGAAGGAATATAATCAGTAAACAAGCCCTAACAAACTGTTTTTGTTCATTATATTGGGCTTTATTTATGTAATGACTTATTAAGTATAAAAAAAGTTTAGTACCACTAATATGTTTAAAACATTTTATAGACAATTTTGAAAACACGTGAGCAAGTACAAATAAGGACTATGAATTATCAATGTATTAGTCATCTCACAATGCTATGACAGAATGTCACTAAGTGATTCAAGTAACATATTTATTTCTCATTGTTATGAAGACTGGAAAGACCAAGATCAAGTTGTCATTTGGAAGAGGTTACCTATAAATGCCTTTCTCTTAGCTCATAAATGACTGCCTTCTCTCCCTTTAAAATAGTTTTTATCCCAGCATGAAGGTTCTATCTGATCCCAAGTGCAGATTCCAATAAATATCTCACTTGGACTTAGAGCTTTAGTCATGAATTTGGGTGAACACATTTAGACTCAATTCATAGCTATCAGCAAGACTGTTTCCTTAAGGATAATTAAATAAAGTCACAGAAAAATAGGTAATTTATCTAATAACTATGAGATAACAAAAGATTCTTCACCTGGTTTTTTCCTGGACCCCTGATTGTCATGGAACTGACTCTATACCAGGCTGGCCTGAAACTCACAGGATGTACCTCCCTCTGCCTCCTGAGTGCTGGAATTAAAGGCGTGTGCCACCATTGCCTGGCTAGGCTGCTGGCTATATCTGACTTTTTTTTCTTCACATAATATTTTGAAGATTTAACTATAATGTAGTATATATCAGAATGTTATTTTTTTATTTTGTTTATCTACTTGATGGCAATTCAATATTTGATTTCTCTTCTTTTGGATATATACCATGAACTAGAATAGAAGTGACTTGTTGAATCACATAGTAATTTTCATTATGTTTCTCAACCTGTCCTTGAATTTATGATTATCATGCCATGCCTCTTATAAAAAGCTGGGATTACAGCAATGTGCCACCATTCCAAGCTTTGGTAATTCTGAATTTAATTTTTTAAAACACTAGTGAGCTGTTTTCAAAGTATTTGTTGTAAGATATTCATTGCTAATAGTAATGATCAGTTAATTAAAATAATTGTTATATATTATTGAATGGGCTAATAATATTTATAGTCTTGCTTTTTAAAAAAAATAATAAAAATTAACTAAATAGATATAATAATTAAAAAAATTGTTTGTTAGTTGTTTTCATATTTCTAACATTTTATTTATATAATATAATTTCAATTTTTATATACTTATAAGTCTAATAATTCCCACACTAGTTATAAACACTAAAGAAACTTATTGTCAACAAATACATAGCAGTTTTTATAACTAAGAAGAGTTGGTAATTATCAAATAGCATATGACTACATGCTTAATGATATCAAGAAATTCAATTAAATAATTCTATTTTCATGAGTTGGATGACTTGTCTCACAGCAAATCCAAAAGTCAACTCTTGGTTTAATGCAAATGTAAATGTGGATTAAGCAATAAAACATTTAGATTAGAAACATTAAATTAGATTAGAAAACACTAGAGGCAATACATATGCATTTAGTTAAGCATATAGGAGAATATGATCTTGTGGTAGGTGAAGATTTCTATATTGATCAGTTAACATGAATTAAAATTTGTTAATGTGGACTACAATAAACTTCTGTTCATTAGAAGACTCCATTAAATGAATTTTTTTAAAACTACCTTAGAAGGAGAAAAGATATTTGTGGTATATAAATATCCAGAAAAGGATTAGTATCCAAAACTAATAAAGAATTACTATGAATGAATTTTTTTAAAAAAAGGATGATCAATTCTGTAAAAAAGAGAAAAAATAGTTCATGAAAGAGGACATCCAGGTTGCAAATATGTATATGAATCATGATGGATTTGTTTGTTTTCCAGCTGTTTCTGTGGGAAGCTTGCAGCCTTGTGGATCTTCTTTTCTCTTGAAGGTGCAATAACATTCTAGCTATTCATCTAAGGATTGTTCTACCTGCACATCACAAATTCTGAAATACTGTGCTTTAAAATTTTATAAGTTCAAAATATTTTCTAACTCCTGTTGTGTTCTTCTCTGAAATAAGTATGTTTGAAAGAAAAAATACTTTATGATATTTGTTAAAGTGTAATGGGGGAGAATTGATTCAACACAATTACTTTGGATATACCTAGGGTTTTGCAATTGGGAAGAAGGATTAGTTTTAGCCTCATCTGTAGGCTGGCTGGTAGGGTAAGAATTAACAACTAAAAGCAGGGTGGGATCACTGGGTGGGGAACACTAAGGGGAAACATCACAGATAAGGGAGAGGAGCTAAACTGACCCAGTGGAATTTTTGCTAAATACAGCACCTGGTGAGGAGCAAGCACCTTGAGAACAGTGGAGGATGAGTGAGCACGTGAGGGTGATTAGATACTGGAGCAGAAGGGAATCCTGCCAAACTGAGTCAGCAGAGGTGTACATCTAATACCAGATTGACCCAATGTACTGTGAGTCTATGAGACAATTCAGGAGGCTATCTGAAGTTCAGTCAAGCAGATAAACTTTATCACATATAGCCTCTTTAATTTGAAATACCTGATGATTTTCAAAGCAAACCTGGTATTGCTTTCCCACTTAATTGTGCTGAGGTCATAGAAAATGCTTTGCTTTATTTCCACTTTTTAAAGGCTCACTGTGCCTAGCATGTGGTCTTATTTGATGATGGTTCAGTAACACTTGAATGTTTATCTTTGAGTGGAATGTTTTATGTCGCCAGGGCAAGTTTTTGTTTGTGTCTTCCAGATACTCTGCATCCAGAGTTGAGATAAAGTATATTTGCCTTTTCTCCATCAAGTCATGCTTCTTTAGGGTGTTGTATGTTATCAGCTAAGCAAATAACACTCCTTTTCTGAACTAATCATTGTGGGGTTAATTGGCCATATGTCTTTATACTCCTTCCTGCACTCTTCCTGGGAAGATAGTTTTGTATTCACAAGACCTAAACATTTGAAGTCCTTGTGTATGCCTATGCATATTCATGTTCATTTAAAAAAATGATATATTCTGGGTGTCAAACTATAAATTTAATTATTTAAAGAATTATCCTAAGGGAAAATCAAAGCCATAAAATTTTTATGTTAAATTTTTTTTGACTTGGAAGGATGTTTCAGCAGTTAAGACTGTTAGCTGCCCTCACAAAGGACCTCTGAGTTCATTTCCTAGCACCCACCTTAGGCAGCTCACAACTGCCTGTACCTCCAGCTCCAGGTGATCTGACTTTCCTCTGGCCTCTGTGGGCACCTGCACTCACATACATGTCCATACACAGACACTCACATACATGTAAATAAGGCTAAAAATGAAATGTGGGAGAGCATTTTCTTAATTGATGTTCCCTCTTCCCAAATGATTCTAGCTTGGGTAAAGTCAACATACAAGTAGCCAGTACAAGTGGCCTTCTCTGTTTCCACTGTTAAACTGGAATTCTTCTTTCTCATTTGTTCCCCAGGTGGCATGTTAGTATTAACATCATAATACCCTTCCTGGGCTTTAGGAAAACTCTGATACCTCCACATTCCTTCTTTTCATGGGGTATTTTTAATCTTGTGGAAGAATTGTGATACTTTGTGTGAGTGTTGCCAGGGGAAATGTGAGATAGCATCCAAAGCTGACGATGTAGCAAAGATCCATCCTCCTAACTGTCAAGCCTGCTACTGGCTGTGTTCTGTCCAGCATAACAGTTGGGTATAAGTACATGTTTCAAAGTATTTTCAGTAAAACCTATATTATTTAAAAAAGAAGAATGTTAGAATTTCTGCTGATTGAATTATTAGTTTGAAATTCACACTTGTAGATGGAATGATTTTATGATCTATGCAATGTGTTATATGGCTTCAGGAGAGGAAACAATAAAAACACCACTAGACATTTTTGTTCAGATGTGCCTGAATAAATGCCGTGGTTATGGGTGTGTGAAAATTTAGTTGAACAACATAGTGGGTGTAGGTATGAACAGGAGTTTGTGTTCATGTGTGCCTAGGTACCCATCTATGAAGGGTATAAATGCACATGTGTGCACCTACATGCATAGGTGCACGTGTGTGGAGGTTTAAGGTCACCCTCAGTATCCTTCCTCAGGAGCCTTCCTCCCCCTGCCCTCTTTTTCTCTTCTTTCATTTTTTTTTTTTTTAAATAAAGGAAAGCATTAAATCTGGCTTACAATTGCAAAGGCTTTGAGTCCATCATGGCTGAGAAAAGGCATGGGCAGCAGGAACAGCTGAGAGCTCATATCCCAACAGGAGGTAGAAAGCATATTGAGTATGGCACAAGTCTTTTGAAACCTTAACCCCCCCCAAGTGACACACCTCCTCCAGCAAGGACAGTTCTACCAACTAAGGACAAATATTCAAATATATTAGCTGATGGTGGCCATTCTCTTTCAAACTACCACAGACCATTCCATCATGCTAGGCCCCAGTATTATGGAGCCAGTATGATTTTGTTTATGTTTATGTTTCTTGGCTACTTTATCTTTTGTTATTCTTGCTATTAAAACTCATCCACTCTTATATTGGGGCCTAAATATCCTTTTATAAATTAGGTGTTGTTCCATGACTTGGCATATAAATTTTCAAATCATCTTGATTTTCTTCAAGTAGCTTTGAATATTCTTTTGCTTGTAAATTAGATGGTTTACTGTTTTAGCAATATTTCTTTCTTATTCCTCATTGATCTCTTTTTCTATTGGGATTCATGTTGCTATTTTTAAAGAAAATAAAAGGGCTTATATTGTCTAAATATAAATAATATATCCCTAACATTGTTCTTGGAAATGTAATAATTGGGATAATTTGTTTATGAAATTTTTGCTTATGATAACACAGCAGAAATGTGGTTCCATTAAACTGAGAAAGAAGTTCGCCTGTTCTGGATTCCTTCTTTTCTTTTATGTGACATCTCTAGCAGTGAGAGGAGCAGACAGAATAGGGCACTTATGCTCCTGCCACTCAAGCTGTCTAATGGTTAGACATGCAACCACAACCCCAGGCTTTCTCTTGTCCGGGGTTCTCACCTGACTTTGGTGTTTATCACTTCAGATTTTATCCTTCTGCATCATAGATAAGAAAATGAACATATATTGTAGCATAGGCAGGCCATGAACTGGATGCTATCTTCCAGTGGAAAAAAAATGTGAATTTTGTTTCTATATTTAAATGTGGATGAGCTATTTTTTCTTTTATATTTACTTATTTTGCATTCGAACCACAGTTTCTCCTTCCTCCTCTCCCCCCAGTCTATCCCCATCTCCCCTCTGCACCCCATATACTCTTCTCTCTAGATTCAGAAAAGGGCAGGCCTCTCATGGGTGTTAACAAAATATGGTATAGCAAGTTGCAGTACTAGGCACCTCCCCTTGTGTTAAGGCTGGGCAAGGAGCCCAATATTAGGAATAGGGTCCCAAAAGCCAGAAAAAGACTTAGAGATAAAGCCCCTGCTTCCACTGTTAGGAGTCCTACAGGAAGACCAAGCTACACAACTGTCACACATGTGTAGAGGTCCTAGGTCAGTCTATGCAGGTCCCTGATTTTTGATTCAGACTCCAAGAGTTCATATGAGCCCTGGTTAGTTGATCTGAGGATTTTCTTGTGATGTCCTTGACGCTTCTGGCTTCTCCAGTCCTTATTCCCACCCTACCCCTTCAGCAGGATTCCCTGAGCTGGGTATCATGTTTGATAGTGGGTCTGCATCTGTTTCTATCAGTTGCTGGATGAAACATCTCTGATGATAATTGAGCTAGGCACCAGTCTGTGAGTATATCAGACTATCATTAGGCATCGTTACATTGATTATTTTCCTCCAGTTTGTTTCTATCCAAGGTCTCTAGGGGACTGTCCAGCATCTAAGTGCTGGCCGTCCAGGCATTGCCAGAGGTGGGCTCACTCTTGTGTCATGGATCTAAGGCTGGAACAGTCATTGTTTGGCCACTCCCACATGCAGCAACCTTACTGCAGCACAGCTCATAGGCAGGACAGACTTTAGGGTTAGGTTGGTGCTGCAGTCCCTCTCCTGGAAGTCTGGCCTGATCAAGGGAAATGGCCAGGTCAGACCGTCTATCCTCTATTACTAGGAGTCTTAGAATTGTAGATTTCTAGGAGTTTCCCTTGCACCAGGTTTCTACCTGACCCTGAAATGCGCCCCTGTCCAGTCATCTTTCAGTCCTCTCATGTTCTCATCCCTACCAGCCCCCAGTCCACCCACAAAACCTCTTTTTTTTGTGATTATTTATTTTTTATTTTACATGTCGATCCCAGTTCCCTCTCCTTCCCTTCCTCCCTCTTAGCCTCTCTGCCCCCTCACATGCACCCTGACCACCCTCTCCTCCCATCCTCCCACCCCATTTCCACATGTAGTGCAATGTCATCCAGGTGGGGTCATGTAAATCTGTCAAGTCATTTGGAGTAGGGACTAGGTCCTCTCTCCTGTCTCTAGGTTAAGGGAGTATCCCTCCATGGGGGATGTGCCCACAAGGTCCTTTTGTGCACCAGGAATACATCCTGGTTCCACTGTCTGAGGTCCCTTAGACTGCTCAGTCCTTCTGGCTGAGACCCATATTGAGTCAATCCCATGTTGGATTCCAGCTATCAGTCTGGGGGCCCGTTAGCTCCTCCTTGTTCAGCTCTGCTGTCTCTATGTGTTTCTGCAACATGGTCTTGTCCTCCCTCTCTGCATCTGGATTCTAGTTCAGCTCAGTGTTTAGTTATGGGTGTTTACTTCTGTTTCCAACAGGTACTAGATGAGGGCTCCATGATGGTGGATAAGTTTGTTGTTGATCTCACTATCTGGGAAGGGCATTTATGGTAGCTTTTCCATGGTTGCTCAAATTGTTAGTTGGAGTCAGTCTTGTAGGTCTCTAGACCTTTCTTTAGGTTTAGTTTTCTCTTCAAACCAATAATGGCTCCCTCTTTTATGTTCTCTCTCTCTCTCTCTCTCTCTCTCTCTCTCTCTCTCTCTCTCACTCTCACTCACTCTCTCTCCCCCACTCTCCTGTCTTCTATTCCTACCCTGTCTCAATCTTCCTAGTCACACGTGCTTTCCTCTCCTCCCCTTCTCTTTCTCCTACTTCTCTTTCCATTCAATGTTTCCCCTTCCCATATGCTCTGGGGGACTTGTCCCTTCCCCCTTCTGTGAGGGACTTTATATGAATCTCTTAGAATACTCCTTGTACCCTAGTTCCTCTGGTGACGTGAATTATAGGCTGGTGATCCTTTGCTCTATGTCTAAAATCCATATATGAGTGAGTACATACCATGTTCCTCTGCAGCAAGGTAACAGAGTCGCAAAACCTCTTAAAATTCCTCTTTCCCAGGGAGATTCAAGCATCCCTTTGGGACTTCCTTGTTACTTAGCCTCCCTATGCCTGTGGATTATAGCCTGGTTACCCTTTATTTTACAGCTAATATCCACTTATAATTGAGTACATACATGTTGGTCCAGGTTATCTCACCCAGGATGATTTTTTTAGTTTCATCTATTTGCCTAAACATTTCATGATTTCATTGTTGTAACAGCTGAGTAATACTCCATTGTGTAAATGTAGCACATTTTCTTTATACATTCTTTGGTTGAGGGACAACTATGTTGTTTCCAGGTTCTGGCTATTACGAACAATGCTGTTATGAACATAGTTGATCAAGTATCCTTGTGACGGAATGGAGTGTCTCCTTTGGATATATGCCCAAGAGTAGTATAGCTAGGTCTTAAGGTAGATTGACACCCAATTTTCTGAGAAACTGCCATATTGATTTCCAAAGTGTCTGTACAATTTTGTACTCCTACCAGCAATGGAGAAACATTCCCCTTTCTCCATATCTTCTCCGGCATGAGCTGTTATTTGTGATTATTTTTTTTTTGCTTTTTTTTTCTTTTTATTTTACATATCGATCCCAGTTCCCTCTCCCTCCCTCCCTCTTTCCCCCTTTCCCACCCTCTCATGCCCCCACAACCACATCCTCTCTCATCCCCCCCACTCCACATGTAGGGTGATGCCATCCAGGAGGGGTCATCTAAATCTGTCAAGTCATTTGAAGTAGGGACTAGGACTTCTCTCCTGTCTCTAGGTTAAAGGAGTATCCCTCCATGGGGGATGTGCCCGCAAGGTCCTTTTGTGCACCAGGGATACATCCTGGTTCCACTGTCTGAGGTCCCTTAGAGTGCTCAGGCCTTCTAGCTGAGACCCATGTTCAGAGGGTCTGAGTCAGTCCCATGCTGGATTCCCAGCTATCAGTCTGGGGGCCCATTAGCTCCTCCTTGTTCAGCTCTGCTGCCTCTATGTGTTTCTGTAGCCTGGTCTTGTCCTCCCTCTCTGCACCTGGATTTCAGTTCTACTCAGTGTTTAGTTATGGGTATCTTCTTCTGTTTCCATCAGCTACTAGATGAGGGCTCTATGATGATGGATAAGTTAGTCGTCGATCTCATTATCAGGGAAGGATATTTATGGTAGCCTTTCCACTGTTGCTCAAATTGTTAGTTGGGGTCAGTCCTGTAGGTCTCTAGACATTTCTCTAGGTTCAGTTTTGCTTCAAGGCTAAGGGTCTTGAACATTTCTTTAAGTGCTTCTCAACCACTTGATTTTCTTTTGTTGAGGATTCTCTATTTATATATGGACCCCCCTTTTAATTGGATTATTTGTGTTTTTGCTGTCTAGTTTCCTAATTTTATATATATATATATTTTGGAAATCAGCCCTTTGTCACAGGTGGGGTTGGTGAAGATCTTATTTCATTATGTACTCTGTTATTTTGTCCGATTGAGATTATCCTTTGCCTTATGGAAACTTTATGGTTTTGTGAGCTCCCATTTATTAATTGTCTCAGTCTTAGTGTCTGTGCTATCTGTGTTCTTTTTAGTAAGTTGTCTCCTGTGCCAATGCATTTAAGATTACTTCCTACTTTCTCTTCTGTCAGGTTCAGTGTATCTGGATTTGGGTCGAGGTCTTTGACCCACTTGAACTTGAGTTTTGTGAAGGGCAGTAGATATGGATCATTTTGCATTCTTCTACATTCCAGCATCCAGTTATACCAGCACCTTTTGTTGAAGATGCTTTCTTTTTCCATTGTATAATTTTAGCTTCTTTGTCAAAAATCAGGTGTCCATAGGTGTGTGGATTTACATGCAGATCTTCAGTTTGATTCCATCCATCCACCTATCTGTTTTTATGCCAATACCATACTTTCTAAAAATTAAAATCAGGCATTGTGATATCTCCAGAAATCCTTTTATTGTACAGGATCTTTTTAGCTATCATGGGATGTTTTATTTTTCCATATAATGTTGAGTATTGTTCTTTCAAGGTCTTAAGAATTGTGTTGAGATGTTAATGGGGGTTGTGTTGAATCTGTAGATAGCTTTTGGCAATATGACAATTTTTACTATGTTAATTCTACTGATCCATGACCATGGGAGATCTTTCCATCTTCTATTATCTTCTCCAATTTCTTTCTTCAAAGACTTGAAGTTTTTGTCATCCACTTTGCTTAAGATCTTTAACAGCTATAGGAGCTTCCAAGTAGAATTTTTAAGGTTACTTATGTATACTATCATATCATGTGTGAATAATGATAATTTTACTTTCCAATTTGTATTACCTTTATATCCCTTTTTTGTGTTATTCCTCTAGCTTGAACTTCAAGTACTATATTGAATAGATATGGAGAGAGTGGGCAGCCTTGTCTTCTTGTTTCTGATTTTAGTGGAATTGCTTTAAGTTTCTCTCCATTTAATTTGATGTCGGCTGTTGGTTTGCTATTGCTTTCATTATGCTTAGCTATGTTCCTTGTATCTGTGATCTAAGACTTTTATCATGAGGTGGTATTAGATTTTATCAAAGGCTTTTTCAGCATCTAATGAATTGATCACATGGTTTTTTGCTTTCAGTATATTTATATTGTGGGTTACATAACAGATTTTCATGTTGCACAATCCCTGCATCTCTGTGATGAAGCCTACTTGATCATTGTGGATGATCATTTTGATGTTTTCTTGGATTTGGTTTGCTGGTATTTTATTAAGTACATTTGCATCTGTGTTCATGAGGGAAATTGAACTGTAATTTCCTTTTTTTGTTGTGCCATTATGTGGTTTGGTTGTCAGGGTGACTATGGTTTCATATAAAGAATTTGGCAATGTTACATCTGTTTATATTTTGTGAAATAATTTGAGGAATGTTGGTTTTAGCTCTGTTTTGAAAGTCTTGTAGACTTCTGTACTAAAACTACCTGACCCTGGGATTTTTAATTTATCTACTTGTTTATTTATTTATTTGTAGTTGGAGGTACTTTTAATGATTGCTTCTCTTTCCTTGGGGGTTATAGGTATATTTAAATTGTTTATATGATTTTGATTTAATTTTTGTCTATTTCTTTTAGATTTTTCAATTCGTGTAGTTTTTAGATTTTTAAGTATGTCCAAACAATTCTTTGTTTGGTTTTCTTCAGTGTATGTTATGTCCCCTTTTTGTTTCTGATTTTTTTTTTAATATGGATATTCTCTCTGCCTTTTAGTTAGTTTGGATAAGGGTTTGTCTATCTTGTTGATTTTCTCAAAGAACTGACTTTGTTTCATTGTCCTTTGTGTTGCTCTCTTTGTATCTTATTGATATCAGCCCTCAGTTTGATTATTTTCTCCTGTCTACTTCTCTTGGGTATGTTGCTTTTTTGTTGTTTTTCTAGAGTGTTCAGGTGTGCAGTTAAGTCTGTAGTATGAGATCTTTCCAAGTTCTTTATGAAGGCACTTAGTTCTGTGAACTTTCCTCTTAGCACCACTCTCACTATGTCTCATGAGTTTGAGTATATTGTGCATTCATTTTCCATGAACTTGTAAGCTTTTTGTTGTTTCTATTTTTATTGAAATATAGCTTTAATCCATGATGATCTCATAAGATCTATGGGTTTCAACTGCTATGAAGAGACACCATGACCATGGCCACTCTCATAGGGAAAACATTTAATTGAGGGGGCTTGCTTACAGCTTGAGAGATTTATGGCTTTCTTACATTTTTATTGTCTTTTCATCAGTTTCTTCAAGGCATTTATTCATTTCCTCTTTAAATAACTCTATCATCCTCATAAAGCTGATTTTAATGTCATTTTCTTATACTTCAAATGTGTTGGAATACACAGGGCTTGCTGTAGTGGGATGGCTATGTTCTGGTTGTGAATATTGCCATTGCTGTTGTTGATTGTGTTCTTACACTAATGTTTAGGCATCTGGTTTGGAGTGACTATAGGTCTAGGTGCCAATTTCTGGATTTGTCTTTGTTGATGGGTGTTTTCTTCTTTGGTTTCAGTTTCTTTTCTGGTTTTCCCACTGCCATGGCCTGTGGTTGAGTGGAGGGTCTCTGCCTGCATTGTAGGCTAGATTCTAGTGGCCTAGATGGCCTCTGGTCCAGCAGGCTGTTGCTACCCAACTTTGGGGCTGGAGTTCTGGCTATGTGCATGGCCTCTGATCTGGCTGGGATCCTCTGAGTTTCAGGATGCTTGCCTGGCAGCTGATTTTTCAGGTGTCTGTCCTGGACTTTGATGGTGCAGAAAATTCTGCAGAGATCCATGCAAGGATATGGTAATGGCAGAGGAGGGGGAGTTGGAGTTATGCTGGTCAAGTGTGGGTGGTATTGAGGACAGTCTTAGCTGACCTTCATGATGCTGTCCTGGCATCTGCTGGATAGGAGGTTAACCCCAGAGATGTGGCATTCAGGAGGCCTTTGTCTTTGGTTCCATGACCTGGGATGGATGTGTAAAGTTCTTGCCATGAAAACATTTTGACCAGCTGTTGTCATTCAAACAAGTGGCCCTGGAGAGCATGAGCTATCTTTATTTATGCAGATTCAATGGTTTGCATGAAAAGTTTTACAGCTGTTTTTTTTTTTTTTTTTTTTTTTTTTTTTTTGGTTTTGTTTTGGTTTTTGTTTATTGCTTCCTAAAAATGATTACAATGATTACCAGTTTGTTTCTAGCTTCTTTCCCCTTCCATCTTCCAGCTCTCCCACCAGTACCTACTACTACCTTTTTTAATCTATATCTCTATGTCTAGAAGCATAAGCAATCTTGCAAGCTACAAAGGAATTTTTTTCTTTTCTTTAAATGCAATTTTATTTTATATTTTTTTCTTATTTTACATATTGATCCCAGTTCCCTCACCCTCCCCATTCTCCCATGCTCCCTGACCCCCTTCTGTCCTATTCCCCCACTCCACAAGGAGGGTGATGCCTTCCATGAGGGATCATCAAGATCTGTCAAGTCATTTGAAGTAGGGTCTAGGCCCTCCCTCTCCTGCCTCTAGGCTAAGGGAGTATCCCTCCATGGGGAATGTGCTCCCAAAGTCCTTTCATGCACCAGGAATACATCCTGGTTCCACTGTCAGAGGTCCCTTAGAGTGCTCAGGCCTTCTAACTGAGACCCATGTTCAGGGGGTCTGAGTTAGTCCAATGCTGGATTCCCAGCTATCAGTCTGGGAGCCCAGTAGCACCTCCTTGTTCAGGTCAGCTGTCTCTGTGTGTTTCTGTAGCCTGGTATTGATCCATTTTCTTATCACTCCTCCCTTTGTGCAACTGTATTCAGGAGTTTGGCTCAGTGTTTAGTTGTGGGTGTCTGCTTCTATTTCCATCAGCTACTAGATGAGGGCTCTTTGATGGCTTATAAGTTAGTTATCAATCTCATTATCAGGGAAGGACATTTAAGGACTTTCTATTGTTGCTCAGATTGTTAGTTGGGGTTGTCCTTGTAGGTCTCTGGACATTTTTCTAGAGTCAGTTTTCTCTTCTTCAAAACTATAATGGCTCCCTTTATTATGGTATCTCTCTCTTTTTTTTTTTTTTTTTTTTTTTTTTTTTTTTGCTCTAATCTGTTTGTCCCCGAGTCAATCTTCTTGGTCCCACATGTTCTCCTCTCCTCCCCTTCTCCTTCTCCTAACTCCTTCTCCACTCACTGCCTGCCCACTCCCAATATGTTCAGGAGATCTTGTCCCTTTCCCCTTTTGTGAGGGACTTTGTATGAATCTCTTAGGTTCCTCTTTGTATCCTAGTTTCTCTGTCAGTGTGAATTGTAGGCTGGTGATCCTTTGTTCTATGTCTAAAAACCATATATGAGTGAGTATATACCATGTTCATCTTTTTGTGACTGGGTTCCATCCATTTGCTTGCAAATTTCAAGATTCCGTTGTTTTGTTTTGTTTTTGTTTTTCTTTCTGCTGAGTAGTATTCCATTGTGTAGATATACCACATTAGCTATTACAAATAATGCTGCTATGAACATAGTTGAACAGATGTGTTTGTTGCTTGGATGTGCATCTTCCGGGTATATGCCTAAGAGTGGAATTGCTTGATCCTGTGGTAGGAGAACATGTAGCTCATAAGCTTCCAGAATTGTGCTCAGAATCATGCAGCGAAAAGTTCATGGGTCTTTGTCAAGTGGGTAAGAATCCCCAAGGACTTAACACAAGGAGAGCTGTTTGTGCTATTTTCAGGCCTTGACCCCTGAAGAAGTCACATGGGCTGAATAAGGTAACGGGTGGCGGGGGGCACATTTGGGCAGTAACGTTATGGTGAGTGGGTGCAGCAGGTAAGGGGGGTGGTAAGGTGGTGACTTACCTAGTTTTCTAGGAGCTGGCCAGGCCTCTCATGGGTGGAGATCTCCCCCAGAGGTGTGTGATGGGATATGAGGAGGAGAGGAGGGGCAGTTGGGGTTGAACAGGCTGAGTGTGCTGTTTTGGCCTCTGGTGGAAGAGCTGAATTAAGGTGACAAGGAGGGGAGGGGCACTTGGGGTTATGCTGGGTGGGCTCTGGCAGGAGAGGGTGATTTATGTTCTTAATGATGGCATTTACAGAATTCTTTTTCATCTGGGTATACAACTCCCTGGAGCATCTTATTGGCCATGAATTCCCTTGATTTTTCCTTTTTCTTGAAGGTCCTTACTTTTTTTACTGTGAAACAAAACCTTTCTGGGTCAACTAACTTGGTTGAAATTATTTTCTTTCAGGACCTGAAACCCGTGTCTCCATGTTCTCCTGGCACATAGAGTTCCTTCTGATAAATCTACCTTTAGTCTAATGTATTTCTATTTATGTGTTACTCTCTTGCATATATAATGTTCCCTCCCTTCTTTGTCCTGCACTTTAACAACTTACCTTTATTATGTCATGTTGAGTGACTTCTATGGCCATGTGTATTTGAAGTTCTAAATGTTCCTTATACTAGGATATTCATGTCTTCCCCAAGATCTGAAAGGTTTTAAGCTATTATCATTTTCATAGTGTTCTCATCCTGTATCTCTTTTTCCTCTGGTATGCCAAAGATCCAAATATTTAGATATTAAGTGTGTCTCAAACTTTTATGTTTTCTCTTCAAGCCTTTTTAATTCTCTTTAGTTCTTTCTGTCTGACAGTAACTATTCAAAAGATCTGTCTTCAAGCTCTGTTGTTATTTCCTCCATTGATCTGCCCTGTTACTGGGAATACAGCTAAGTCTCCCTTTGACTGTTAGAGCTAGCTTCTCATCTCCTTCCTGACTTGTGCCAAGCCTCTTTCAGATCCCATGCTGCTTTCTTCAGTTCAATTTACTGTTGGTGTTTTCTTCATTTGTTCCCTAATATTTCTGTATTGAGAACTATCTTTTATTGGGATTATCATCTTTTCTTATACTATGTGATGGCCTACTTATGTAACTTTCTCTTGATAATGACTTGGGAGGCATCAGTCAGTTCTGAGTTTGACTGACAGCAGATTTTCTCATAATCTCCAAGGCTAATCTTAACACCATGTTTTTTTCCTTGCATTACTCAGACTTACTGTAGAAATAGGATTTTTCAGGTCTGGGTCCATGGTCCAGTGAGCTCCAGGGATCCTCTTGTTTCTGCTTCCCTAGCACAAGGGTTACAAGCATACACTACCCTTCATGGCTTTTTATGCTCTTTATAAGAGTGTGAGAAATAGAACTCAGAGTCTGATTATACAGAAAACACTTTACAGACTGAGATATCTCCCTAGCCCCTGATACATGATGTTAAGAAAGAAAGGAAGGAAGGAAGGAAGGAAGGAAGGAAGGAAGGAAGGAAGAAATTAGGAGGCTAAGTATTAGGTTTTTAACCTAAGTATAATGTTTTTAAACATAAATTGTCTTTGTTAATCCTGCTTCCCTTCTGCCACTCTTAATTACCCATTGGACCCTTCCACCCTTTCCTTCCACTGTAGCCTTCTTTCCAAGTTCATGTCACTTATATCCTGTTATACTCTCCCTTTAACATTTTTCTTTTGTAGTCTCTGTTACCTTTTGCCTTATACCCACTTGCACCCCCCCCCACACACAAATACTTTAGCTGGTTATGTTGGTATGTACCTACAATCCTGGCATACAAGAGGCCAAGGCAAAATTGTGAATTCAAAGCCAGCTCAGGCTATACACTGAGTCAGTCTTCACACACACACACACACACAAACACACACACACACACACACACACACACACACACACACGTACGTATTTGTCTTGCTTGTTGTAATGAAGTTCATAGTACATACTAAAAAATACTTCGTAGAAATCTCTTTGCATGCTGAGAACATGTAATTGAATATATGTAATTGTTATATTTTTTTTACTCTTACAATTTTCTATTTTTCATTTGTTTGGTTTATTCTATATCTTTCCTTAACATTTTATGTAATTGTTAATTGCTTGGACTTTTCATAGGATGACTCTTCAAGATGAATTGGATGAACTTAAAGTACATATGTCTATTGATAAAACAACAATTCAAGAGTTGAATAGGTGCATGGCAGAGAAAAGAGAAGGTAAATTTTTTTTTTTTTTTTTTTTTTTTTTTTGAGGCAGAGTTTCTCTCTACTGCTTTAGAGATTGTCCTGGAACTGGCTCTGTAGACTAGACAGAGATCTACCTGCCTCTGCCTCTCAAGTGCTGGGGCTAAAAGTGTGAGCCACCAATGCCCAACAAGAAGGTAATTTTTTAATTAGAATAAATCTTTAGCATTATTAAAGTTTTTGTTTCAATTTAAAACTCTTACTTAATTTCTCCCTTTTTGTAACATGTTAGTGATTTATAACACTCAATTATTATGTCTCATGAGGAAATTAAACACATTGAACTCCAAAATATCCCATTTTGAACAGGCTCAGAATTTTTTAAAACTTTTAAATGGCACTTCAGAGATGGCTCAGCTGCTAAAGCTGTTGCTTCACTGGCCTGAAGAGTAGAGTTCAAACCCAGATCCCTAGCAAAGGTTGGAGAAGAGCATTGACCCTATATGGACTATGACCCCACCACTCCCCCTTCTCATATAAAAATGTAAAGTAGTATTTGATAAAGATAAAAATAATCATTTTTATTGTTCATTCATAAAGTTCTCCTACTTAGACTTGCTCTTAGATTTATAATTGATTTAATACTTACTCATTCATATTTTCTTTTGCTATTACAAGATTTTGTGGGTACTTCATTCCATCCAACTTTGTGGGGTTGGAAGCTTTATTCATTCCAAGTCTATGACCACTGTGACCAGATGTCTCATGATAGGGGATGCACTCATATTACCAGTGAATTCTTGTTCCTATGTTGAAAGTGAAGAGGATTGTATTTACTACGCCACTTCAATATCTTAGTAGAAGAAGCAAATCGGGTTAATATGATAAGATTCCTTTCAACTTCTGCCATGTAGTTGTTGTCACTACATCTAGTAATTGTTTTTAATGAACTCCTCCTCTAACTTTTTCTCAATCATTATTATTAATTTAGTCTTAAATATGTTGTTAGAGATCTATCAAAGCTGATATTTTAATGTTTCTATTTTACTTTTCTTTTAGTTTTCATCAAAATATGAGTTTACTCCTTCATTGGCTCACAAAAGATGCTTTTTCTTCTACTGAAACATATTTCCATTTCTTCCTTAACAATTGGGACCCTGAGCAGTCTTCTTGTTTTATTGTTAAAAGTAACTATATTGTTTTGAAAACAGAAACATACATAGGTAAACATTCAAGCAATGATAAAGAATCAAATTAAGAAATAAAAGCAAAAATTGTGGGTCCACAATTCCAAGTCAATATCTCAGAGATACATTGCACATTGGTGCTCCTTGTAGCACTGTTTACAGTAGCTAAGTTGTGGGCCAGCCTAAGCACCCAACATTAGAGAACTGAGTAGACAAATGTGGTTTGTGTGTACACGGACTGTTTTCCATTCTTAAGAATGAAGCTATGCTATTGGCAGGAACATAGAAGAAATGAGATAATATTAAGTAACTTAGGCCAGTATTAGACAGATATATGTTTTTATTCATTTGTGGCTCTGTATTTTATATATGTATATGTTTGTGATATGTATATAGAAGTAAAACTATCAGGGGGACAAAGGGGACTGACAAGAGAAGGGAGCAGTAATAATGGAGGGGGATTTATGAAAGGGCTATGCTGAACATATATACTTAGAGGAAAATGTTTTAAAAATCAGAAAAATTGTTTGGTCACTCCCACAAGTTATCCTTTTGCTTGTCTTGATGAATTTTGTTGTATTTATTGGCTGCTGTCTCTTGGAGGCTTGCTCTTTTCTGATTATAGGAGAATAATCTTTTCCATTTAAAAAAAGAAAAGAAACTGAAAAATAAACAAAGAACATACTATTGTAGTACTAAGGAGTATATTCAAGAGTAGCAATAACAAATTAGTGAAGAGCCATTTAATGAATAAATTGACTTGAAAAAAGTATTGTGACACTGATAATAAGTAAACTGTCAAGATAAAACTGTCATATACAATCTAACTCAACTGAAGGTAGATTCAGTCAGGCTGAAGCACTTATTCAATACAGAAACAAACTAAAATGATAGATGCTATGTGTACTAAAATGTGTCATACATAATTAGTATGTAATGATTGGTAATCATAGAAAAATATGTGTTCAGTTACTAAACTATACACACAAAATGCAGTTGGTTATTTTCTCCTAAGTTATCTTCTTTGTAGTATTTTTGATTTAAATTTAATCACAGATCAAGAAAAAAAATCAGTAAAATATAGCTATCACTTCTTTATTAATAAAAGTCCACAGCATAGAAGAAATAAGGTAAGTTTTAATGACATTCACCATTGGTACTGTTAGGATAGTGCAAAAGTTGACATGTTCAATTCAAGAGTGAGGTTGTTTGCTTCATCTGGCTAAATGCAGTTTGCACTAACACTTTTCTATATTCACTCTTACATTTGGGAGACAATAAAATATATTATGTAATTAAATAATGTAAAAATACAACCTACTGAATGCCAAATGACTTTATATTTAATACCAAATAAGAGCAAATTTTAACACTAGGTTAGGATGGTTACTACTTGTATTTTGCTATTTAGTATTTCAAATAAATCTAGTGGAAATAAAATTAGAAATGCTAAACCAACATTCACAATTTATCAAAAACAAATGTAATCATTAAATGTTAAAATAGAAAAAAATCAGAAAAATTATAATTATAAAAATTAAAAATATATTATTTTAAAAATAATGTTTCAATAACTAAAATGAGAATATAAAAGAATAATAAGAATGATTAACAATAAAAGTTGCATAATAAATTAGGTTAATTATTTAATGGAATGTTGGAACTTAGAAAATAATAACCCAAACTCGTGACATTTCAGAATGAGGTTGAATCTTTGTGTGTAGTCTAGGCTGACTTGGAACCCAGAATCTTTCTTCTCCCCCACAAAGTCCTGAGCACCCTATAGTCCAGCTATAATGAGTGATTTGAAATAAGGGAAACGGGAACCTTTGGCAGCCTTAGAACCTAGTGATGTCTGACCTTCCTTTGCATATAGCTATCAAGCTCAGTGCCATGTGGATTACCTTATCTGACTTGGACCCCCCTCTCTAAAATCTCATTAACCAAGGATGGCTCATAAAAAAGCAGGCATACAGGTATTTGACAATTCTCCTTAAAGACAGCATCTGTTCTAATGACTCCAGGACACAGAAAGACAACCTTCAGTGTGACTGCAATTTCTGTGTTTACCTCTGTCCCCGGTCATAGTCTGTCCCTCAAGCCCACTCAGTTCCCCTAAAGATCATATTCTACCCCTAAAAATGTTTTCACTTCCCTGCTCTGTCTTCCTTTTCCTCTTGCTGAGGGTGCTGAAGCTTGAACCCTCTGACCCTTCTGCAGTTTTCAGAGTTTGTGTGGTATTCATTTTCCTCTACAAATTTCCACTTATTTCAGTTCACTTTGACTCCAAGAAAAAGGGAGAAAACACCTTTCTTTACCTGCATAGTAAACTTAGAAGATTAAAAGGAAAAGAAACAAAAACTAAAATAAAACATTTTTTTTCTTTTTCTTTTCTTTTTTTTTTTTTTTAGATATAAAGCTGTAGTCCAGTTACTTGTTTCTTATCAGCTAGCTCTGTCTTAATTATTAGCCCATTTCTATTAATCTAAGTATTTCCACGTGGTCTTATCTTACCAGAGAGAGGGGCTGGTGTTCTCTCTATCCTCCATCTTGGATCTCCTCCCTCCTACTTCCTCTCTCCTCCTAGTCCCCTAGTCTTGCCTATCTTGCTTTCCTATTGGCCAACAGTGCTTTATTCATTAACCAATGAGAGAAACATATTTACAGAATGACATCTCCCATCATCTCTCTTCTGTCTAAAATAAAAAGAAGGGTTTAACCTTACCATAGAAAAAATGTATAACAAAACAGTTATCAAATAAGAACCACAGTTAACAATATTTAGTCCATTAACATTTAGCAAGATTTAAGAAAATATTTCATCATCTATTCTATCTTTGTGAGTCTGAAATCCTATATGTAACTTATCTTTAATCCTAACTAAAGAAAACTATAACCATAACTATCTGTCTTCAACTCCTTCAAAGACCACAGAAGGATAATAATAAACTCTAGAAATGACAGAGACAACTCACTGCCTCCTCAGTCACCTGAAGTTCTTCTGTAATCTTCCATCTTCAGCCCATAGGCCATAGTTTGTCTGGCAGACTCCTCAGCAAAGCAGGAAACTTTAAACTGTCCATCTGTATTGGCAGTTTGTCCGTCACTTTTCTCTGTGTCCTTCAGACTGTCTGGCAGACTCTTCTATGAAGCAGGAACCATGTAGAAATGTCAGTCTTGTATCAGCAGTCACTTTGCTGTGAGTCCTGCATGTCCAGTTCATACAGCATAAAGTCAAACAGTCCAGGCAAGAGCAATATCTTGCCTAAATGGCTAGTCTTGCCATATTGAAAGCAAATTCCATAACGTGTTTCCTCAAGGTCCATCTTTCTTTCTGATGCATGTGGTGTTGCCAGGAACAGTTGTGCCTCACTGTTAAGAAAAATGCTAAACCATTTTAAATGTCATATTATGTAGGTATTTGAAAGGTTGAAGAATACCTATCCATCTCAAATACATCTCTGTGTATCTTGAAAACCTAACTAACTTAACACTAAGTTTTGAATATCATAGGTATCTATCTATAATCTGTATTAAATTATATATTACATTTTTAAATGAGCTATATAAACACAATACCTAAACAAAAGAAGAAATATACACATCACAAATTGACCTTAAATTGTATCAATAAATGAAAATCCATTTTAAAACAAAGTATTCATCTCTATGCCATAATCCCCATTTTACCTTTAAAAGAATTGGTTGTGATGATTAACTATTTATAACCAAGCCCATTTAAATGACAACAAACATTTATAAACAATATTTGGGAATTTGGGTGTTGTTCTTTCCAAACTGCTTCCTGTTGATAGGAGGCGCTGTCATTGGGGATCCGAAGAAGATGCAGAAATCCTGGCTGTAATCTGTAAGGTTGCCTTGTCCCAACTGTTTTGAATGTTGGATCACCTGGGACTCTGTTTTAGGGGGTCTTGTTTGATCAAACTGCATTAGGCTAGAAGGAATCCTCAGCTTTTCATTTTCTGTGGAAACAAAATTAGAAATCCTTTTCCCCAGTAACTTGTCCTTAGACTTAAATTTTGAAGTCAAAGCATTATTTTTTTTCTCAAACTGATAAATTTTATTTTCTCAGGGGAGGCTTATATAGGACCATGGGCAGGATGTGAGTAAGGTTTGAGCATAGCCAGGGCATGGCCACTGGCACATAGGCAGAGTGAGAAGGTCAGTAGAAGGAATGTCCTGAATTGTCTAGCTAACCTGTAATTGGCTGTATATTGCAGCAGGAGAGATAGTCCTGAGCTGGTTAACTACTCTTTAGCTGGCTGTTAAACTGCAACAGGAAAGAGATCCCTAAGCTATTCTTTAACTGGCTGTGAGACCACAAGCCTGTACCTTGGAATGTTCTGCTGAACATTCTGTTTATTTCTTTAAGAGGCAGTAATTTTTCTGCCTGAGAGACCTGAGGTTGTGAGGATGGTGATGGTCCCCAACAGTACCAGGCATGGCATGACTCATTGTGACACTGGTGTCCACTTGCTGTGGGTGAAACTATTCTTCCCATGCTGCTCTATATGAAACACTGACTTCTAGACTAAAGACCTTTGGACTAATATTCAAATATTCTCTACCTGTAATTGCATTGATTTTTATCTATGCCTATTCTACCTTACCCCAAAAAGGAGTTAAGACTATTGTATGTTAAAAGATTAGCATGAAAAGGGAGCTTATTTTTTAAAAGAGATTTTGGTATTTTAACCTGGGGATGCTAACATGTGGAATAACATTAAATTAGTAAAGAAAAACGGTGTGCTTAAGGAAATACAGGCATTTGGGAAATACATTTGGTATTTCAGTGCTTTACTGATTTGTATGTGAGCCTCAGTATATCATTTATTTCTCTGGCTTAATTTGTTGATTTGTGAAATGAACTATTGTGTCATAAATTTTGAAATATGTCAGTGTATCCTTCTGACAATGATGTAGTAAAACTTAAATTCAACAGAAAGCAAAGCTATAGTGATTAAACCAGTCTAAACCTGATTGAACTGGTTTGAAAAGGATAACACTGGTTTGAACTGGATTGAACCAGTTTAAACCAGTCTGAACCAGATCCAACTGGTCTGAACTGGATTAAACATGTCTGTACCAGTCTGAACTTGTCTAAACTCAATCAAACCTGTCTAAACCAGTCTGAACCAGATAGACACAGTTTGATCCAGTCTGAACTGGATAGAGCTGGATAAAACAGCTCTGTACGGATCTGAACCAGATCAAACTGGCCTGAACTGTTTTGAACCAGATACAACCGGTCTAAACCAGTTTCAACCAGACCAAACCTGTCAAAATCGGTCTGAACTGGTTTGAACCGGATAGAACTGGTCTGAGCTGGTCTAAACTGGTCTGAACCAGATAGAACTGGTCTGAACTGGATTTTTAAAATATATAAATTGAATTAATCCAGTAGAATTTCTTTTAACAGTTGTTATTTCCTCAGCAGTCAAACAATTTAAAGATAATAGAACAGCATATAGTATCCAAAGTTCCTCTGTGCTTTCCATCTTTACATGGCTTTTTTTAATATTCTATTTCTTCTACTTCTATTTTTTAATTTTTTGAGACAGGGCTTCTCTGTGTAACTTTTATCTGTCCTGGAATTAACTCTGTTTACCAGGCTTAAATTTAAACGAAATTTTAACAAAGTTAGTATTTAAATGCACGAAAAGAAAAGTAATTTCTGAAAAAGAAAGAACATAAATTTGGAAGAATTTTAACGCTAGTAAAAATTAAAGCATTTAAACCATGTGATAAAATAAATCTCTTATAGAATTAAGCACACTTGCTGACAGAGAGAGAGAGTCCATTGTCTTCACTATGCCCTCTTACCTCAGTTTCCACATCCTGAGATGTTTGAACTGAAATGGCTAAGAGTAAATTCCTTGTTTCACTCCATAGTCTGAGCCTAACTGCTTTAGTGTTTTTATCGAAGATATAAAGGCAAGAAAAACATCTTTCTGGGAGACAGCCACAGGTGAACATACCCAGCTACTCTGTCCTGCCCAGCTATCTGTCCAGTATTCCTTGCATATACCTAGGACCAAACAGGCAGCAAAGAAATTCTTTTAAAAACCATTCTTCAGTGTTTATTTCATTAGCAATATATAGATGTTGTTTGTCCTCTGTGCTAAGTGAATATATTACTATTATTTTATTTTTAAGGACAAATACTTCACTCAGAACTATAGGAGATATTTAAATGACTAGAAGAGATGAATTATATTTGCATATTATGTCTATATTGCTGAAGAGTGCTGTAAATGAATTCAGCACCATGGTGTTAGGGGACTAGAAAAAGAAGCCTGGGAGCTGATAGATTATTATCAAGGTAAAGGTATGTATCCCCCAAGAGGCAAATTCTACCTATTCTAGCTTTTATGATTCTTAGGACAGCGTTCTATTTATTTCATGAGCACAGAAGTTTTAATTGAGTATGTCATGTTTCAAAGACAAAAGAAATGCCTAATTCACTCTAACAAACTTGTTAGTCACTGTTTTTATCAGGAGGATTTCTACTCTACAGAGAATAATATTGTTTTCTCTCCCTTTGTTGATAAATCAAAGTTTTACACTGACCTACAGCAGTCAGGCTTACTTTAAAGTAAAAGTAAGGTAGTACAGATGCATACCCTCTTAGCATTGTGCATTCTTTACTGATCCTTGCTTTGTTCTCTAAGAACATTATACTTAAAAGACAGTTGAAGAATATAGTAAAAAAAAAAAAAAAAGGTAACTTTATCACTGTAACTTATCTGTTAATAAAAACTAGTGAATTATACTATTGGTGAAAAATTTATGACAGTGTGTTTCTTAACTTGGTAAATTACTTGCAGGTTTTTTGCTGCACTGAGAAAGCTGTGTAGTTAGTTGCCAGCCCATGCAGGAGAGATTTGTCAAACAGCTTTGCCCATGAATGTGGGCTTATTTCTTAGGAAGCCACAGTTCATCCAGCTATGAGGCTTTTATGGTTTAATCTGCCCATGCATGGTTTTTCCCTGGAAGGAAAGGTTCCTGCACTGTTACGGTTTCAGTCACTAATTCTGTTACTGTTTGCTTTGTTCAGCCATCACTCTGATCCTCCTGGCAGGGAACAGGATCAGCAGAACAAAACTAGTAGTGGCTGTAGATAAAACGGCACTGAATCCCGCTTTTAAGGTAAAGACAGAATAGTCTACAAAAGAATGAACATGGAAATGAAGGTATAGCATTGTTAACCTGCAGATCTATTGTACCCTTGAAAGTCCCAACACTGCAGGGGAAAAAATGTGACACTACAAAGAGGCATAATTATGTGACAAAAAAAAAAAAAAAAAAAACTTTAGAATCTTTAGAAAGGTCACCATTTATTTCTGGCCAAATACTTGACAATAGACCAGAATATTCATAATTGTAAAACCATAAAACTTTCCTCTTTAAATGACAGTACAGTGTTTTAGCAATATGTGATATACCATAATATGTTATTTATTTGCTTCAGAACAACTCTTTAGATACCATGAAGATGTTGGGGTCAAGAAGAGTACTCCAGAGAAGAATGAGAAAGCAATACCGGAGCAGACATTACAGAAGGTAGTCTAATCTTTAAGATATTGAGCTGAGCAAGTTAAATCTGAATTTTACCATAAAGGATTATATTTTAAAACGAGAGCTCATGAACTTAAACCTTGTGTGAATCCTTAATTTAAATTCATAATTCAAAATCATTGGCTTGCCAAAATGGGGTAAAAAAAATCAATGTTAGAGAAATAAATGTGTAAATGCTTGTGCTTCCTTGGACATAGATTAAAAATATTTTTATAGATGGAGAGGAGAAAAAGGAAAGAAGAAAAGTTAACAAAATTTAGAATATATGTACTCGTTAATTATAAGTAAGCAGTTAAAGTTACAAATGGGTCAGAAAGTTCTGCTCTTCTGCAATAGTCATAAATTGTGCTTTTTAAAAAATTTATAGCTCTGTCACAGTAAAATGGTGATATCTTTATAATTTAAACTTGAAAATATGTGTGACTTATTGACAATAAAAATTTAGCCTATGATTAATGTAGTTTTCTGTGTTTTAATAGAACAGTCTATGTCAACCAGTAGTGACAATACAGCATTTCTGTCATTGATGGTAAAATGCTGCCTTCAAATTGTAGCATTTGTCTCAATTTATTTCTGTTTACAAAATATATTATCAGGTTCAATGAAATTGTTTCAAGTGTATAAACACTGACAGTATTATTGAAAATTCATCTTTTAATATTATACTTACTTATTGATTGTTATCTTGCTGCCCTGGGTTAGTTTGGGATTTTCCTAAAGCATCAGTTCACAAACAAACTGAAAATGTAGACACGTATAAACAATTTTGCTTTACTACCTTTATTTCTTGTAGGTATTTTTCATGAACTACAGCAATTGTTGTACTTCCTATACTTGCCATTGTCCTATAACAAAGGATGTCACACCAGTACTACTGAATGACACATACCAGGTTAACATAATAAGCAAGAGAATGAGACATGCTCATATTCATTCATGTTGAAGAAAAGTGAAAAACGGATGTCATCAATGTACCATCAACTAGATATTTCATACTTTGTATTAATATATCAGCTTTATTTCAAAATAGTATTTTTTCTTTGCTGTTTTATATAGTTTTGTTTGTATAGATTCATAATCTTTGACTATTCCTCTAGAGGAGAAAGGCTAAAAAAAAAAAAAAAACTATGACTTTTTTCCATCTTCCACAAATGTCAACTAACATTATAAATAGAGAAATGTATTTAGGCCCAGAAAAAGAACAGCAATCATTTTCATTGGATTTGAATCAAATTAGCATATTAATTTCTTAATTTCTTACTTTTTAATACTAGAAGTTGTAGCAGTCATTTTTTTTAAAATTTCATGGTTAAATTTAATACTTTAACTAATGATTATTTATATTTATGTGTCATTAAGGATTGAATTTAGGGTTTCATGCATGCTAGGCAAGTTATTTACCAACAATCTATTTTCCCATATATATATATATATATATATATATATATATATTATAGAAAAGTATATAGAGTTTTATACATATAAATATATATGTTTTCCATGTTTTAATAGCATAGTCTATGTCAACCTGTAGTCACAATAAAGCACTATTATTATTGATAGTTAAATGCTGCCTTCAAATTGTAGCATTTGTCTCAATTTACTTCTGTTTACAAAATACATTATCAGGTTCAACAAAATGGTATATGAACATATACATACATACATACATACGGGGTCTTATAAGTTACACAGGCTGGGTTTGAACTCATTCTGTAGATCAGGCTGGTCTTGGGCTTGCAGCTTTCTGTCCTTCATGTCCTGAGTAGCTAGGTTCAAAAGCTTCCAACATTAGACCCATCTGAATTTCTTTCTTGCATGTGTATTCCTATGTGTGTGCTGTGGTGTGCATATGCATACTTGTGTAGATCTCAGACCACCTCAGGAACAATCCACCATTTTCTCTCTCTCTCTCTCTCTCTCTCTCTCTCTCTCTCTCTCTCTCTCTCTCTCTCTCTCTCTCTAAGACAGTGCCTCATAGCCTCATATTGGCTTGGAATTCACTCACCTGTCAAGTAGGTTAGGCTAGCTGGTCAGTGAGGAGCAGAAGTCCACCTGTCCCTGTCTCTCCCCCTCTAGAATATTGTGGCTTCTTGTATGTAAGTTCTGGGGATCAAAATCAGATTGTCATGCTGGAGCTATTTCTCCAGCCCCAAACACATTCCTAAAAGGAATGAATAAAGGGCTCCCATGGCAGCTTTCTCCTATAGTCCATATAATATGTACTGACATGAGCTCTAGGGTGAGTTTAAAATAGAAGGTGTGAATTGGTCTTGGTCAAAGTGTGTTCTGCCCATTATTATGTCAGCTTAGAGCCATCATCAAAGTGGTCCAATAACATGTTAAATTGTTAATCTGTTACTACCTGAGAATGCAGCCTTTTGGCCTCGTGGGTAGCTATCCTCATTTGGATGTGTAGAGTTGTCTGACCCTGTGGCTCTTTGTGGAATTCTAGATGACTCAATAGGCAAGACTAGAGATGGTAACTAATCTCTTTCTTGAGCCAACATACACATGCAAAACAAAGTCGGCTTTCTGCTGTAAATCATCTCACGGGCTCAAATGAAGAGCCAGTGCTTCCTTGCAAAAGCAGTTTTTGAGTTTCTGTTTCAGTTATAAAACTATTTCGAAAAATCACAAAGTGTTATTTTCCAAATAACAACTTTTGCTATTTTTCAAGTTTTAAATCCAAGCTTCCTTCTGTGTTATAATTCTGTCCTTGATGTTTAGACCTACAGCATTTACATCCTATCAGATATTACTTTAAAGATGTGCAAGTGTATGTCTTTCCAATGGCGGTTGATAAGGTTTGGAATGTATTTGACCATAGCTATGTCCTGTAATAGGAGCAATATTTATTGAAATAAATGGAAACATTTTATTTATAAGTAACCTTCAAATTCTTATAATTTTAGATTGTTGAACATTTTGGGGAAGTATTTTACCCCATAAAACAAGGATCACATGAGAATTAAAATGGTACTTTTCCAATTTAGAAATAAATCCATTACAGATTATTTATTTTGTCAACACTTTTTAATGTGTTTTTTAAGTTTTTACTTGAATCTATTTTCTCCATGAACCTATTTTAAGGCTATTTCTATGAACAGTTTATTTCTCTGAAAATCGTTTTTCCACAGTTAGAATGTATAACCAAAGCATCTACAGTCTGTAGCTCACTCACATCCTTACTCCTGTATCATTTTGCATGGGATTTTTACCTTCTTTACCATCTGTCCTTTATTCAGCAGGTGCATTATTGCATTTCTGAATGTATTCACCCACATCTCCCTAGAATTATTTAGAAATTAAGTGCTTTAGATTTATTTTGTCCTTGTACTAAATGTAACTACCTTTCATCAGTTAGAAGTGATAATTAAAAATTAAGTCGATTATGGTTTTACATTTTAAAGGAACAAATTAAACTTCCTTGCTTAGGTCATTGAGTTGGAAAATCGGCTGAAGTCTTTTGAGAAAAAGTCAAGAAAGTTAAAAGAGGGGAATAAAAGATTGAAGAAAGAAAATGATGTACTGAAATCCCATTTAAAACACTATCGAGACGATTCGGAGGTGAGAGAAAGAGAGATAGAGCACCTATTGAAGGTGAGTAAAGATGTAGAAAAGGACAAATGTGAGCTTCAAACAAAAATCACTGAGCTGGAGAGGGAAGTCACTTCCCTGAGGAGACAAGTAGCAGAAGCCAAGGCTTTGAGAAATGACAGTGAAGAGGCTGCGAGTCAAGGGGAGAAACTGCACGGATGTCCCCCAGACAAAGCTAAATCTGAGATAGCCACCACAGATGTGAAAGCCCGGCAGTATGGCTGCAAGACAACCACTACTAAGGTGAAGTTTAAAGCTGCCAAGAAAAAGATCTCTGTGGGTCGCCACCACACTTTTCTCAATCACTCCATCAAGGTTATGAGCCATGTTGAGAACCTCAGCAAGGACGGCTGGGAGGATGTGAGTGAAGGCAGGTAAGGAAGGCTCTCATTAACTTAGCTCTGTGGTGGGGACAGTGTGCATATGTAAAGCACTGGCAAATGGAGATTGAATTTCAACTACTGTCGATTTGGTATTCAGAAAAAATACTGTCAGAGCCTTTGAAATATCTTGGGAGGTCTTGTTCTGAGCTTATTGACTGAAATTTGCATGCAAAATTAGCCACAACTGCATGAGTATTTGAATAGGTGCCAGGAAACCCAAAAGAAGGCAATGCTTGATTTCTTCCAGTGATGCTATTTTCATGCAGTCATGAGGCTTGAAATTGACAGTTTGGCAGGTTGATTTAATTTGCTGGCCCTTTGCATATTCACCACTGACAGCTAAGGATTCCCAGGCAAGCCTACTAAGTCGGTTTAGTTATCTTGTGACATGCCAACCTGGGAGGAGAAACATTTTTCCCCCTTAATTTAGTTAGATAAATTTTGAATGACCCATTTCAGCTTGTTACCAGATGTCTACAAGCTGTTTAACAGCCTTTAAATTAAGAACCATCTTTACTAATTATTTCATGTGAATATTATGGAAAGTCATTGTACAAACTTTAACTGGATGGAAGTTTAAGTTTACTTAAGAGTTGTACACATTTGTATTCTTGAGTCATTTAGCCCCCACTGAATATCAAGATGCTAATACTAGAAGTCTCTACATATCATGATTTCATGGTCTTATGTCTGACTGTATACTCATATATATATATTGAAGCACAAAGGCAAAGGAATGACAGCATATCTTACTTATACCTGTGTAATAAAGAAGTTCATTGTTAGAGTTACTAGCAAGTTGTCCACTTTGCCATGGTATTAAGTTTTCTGCCTTGTTTCATAATGATATACACCTACATTTATTTTCTCTAGTTTTATTTTGTTTAAGCTCTTCTGCGGTATTTTTGAGATAGACTAGAAACATCAGTTTTATTTTAAGATTGTTATCTGGTTCCAGTTTGGGAAGCATTTTAAGTGATTACAAACCAAAGTTCCTAGTCTTTGTACAGATAAAGAAACTAAAAAGTCATGTGAGGCAAGTGAGATAGCTCACTGGGGAAAGATGCCTGTACCAAACCTGTTGACATGATTATCATCCTTAGGATTATTATGACAGGAGAGAACCAACTCCTATGAACTGTCCTCTGCTATGTGTACACACACACACACACACACACAGAGAGAGAGAGAGAGAGAGAGAGAGAGAGACTTTTTACAATACATATTTATGAAGACAAAACCAGAGGATCAAATCTGTATTTTTCCCTTTTTTTTAACCTTATCTCAATTTCTTCTTCCCTAGTCTCAGAAGTAATTGTAAATAAAATAGTGCCCAACTCAAAGTTCACTAAGTATTTATCCATATCTTCAAGGAAAACCAGTATTTAGTGTCAACTGCAGTCTGTACCTCAACAATAGAATACTCCTGCACTTTTCACAATATATTTGTATAGCTTATTTATGTCTGAGTCTATGTACATTGATAAATACATAAAAGTTAGATAATATATTCAGTTTCATTATATCAATGCATGTTCATAAAACAATATATTTTGAAGAAATATCACTATATTTTTTTAATATAAGAATGTCATCTAAGTTGTTCAACAGTGATGTTGTTATACTTCCTACTTGGCAAAATAGTCTCAAAAATCATTTAGCTGCAAAGAATTTTCACACATTAGAAATTATGCAGTGGAACATCACCGATGCTCATGAGAGCCTATTTCTTCTAGTTTTCTATAGTGTGGTACTTAGTTTTTTTTTTTTTTTTTTTTTTTTTTTTTTTTTTTGTCAACTTGACACAGGCTAAGTTACCTAGGAAGAAGAATCCCAGTGGAAGAAATGCTTCTGTCACAATGCTGTGGGCAGGTTGAGTCTGCAGAGCATTATGTTGATTAATGACTGATGTGGGAGGGCCCAGCTCACTGTGGACAGGGTCATATCTGGGTGTGTGGTCCCAGGATGTATAAGAAAGCAGGTTGAGCCAACTATGGGGAGCAAACTAGTAAACAGCATTCCTCCATAGCCTGTGGATGAGTTCCTGGCTCAGGTTCCTGCTCTGACTCTCAGCAAAGGACTGTGGCCTGAGCTCTGTAAGATGAAATAAATCCCTTCTTTCCCATGTTGTTTTTGGTCATGATATTTTATCTCCACAATAGAAACCCTGAGACATAGAGTGTAAGAAGACTATTTAGTACTAAGAAAAATGGAACTTAGTAATAAGTATGTAATATACAGTAACAATATATACTCATCATCTGTTATTTATTTCATACAGTTTATAAGAGCATGTTTATTCTTGTTGATTTTGCATAGTAAAACACACTGACAAAAGGCAGCTCCAGAAAAGAAAGGGGGTATATGGTTAATCCCTCTGGTCACAGATCAACGTTGGGAAATGTTACAGAAAGAACTTCAAGAAATGAAGCAGAGACCTAAGATGTTACAGCTCACTTACAGACTCAATGCCTGCCTAGGATGTAGCTGTCCATGGTAGGCTGGGCCCTTCCCCCCTCCATAATCAACAAACTACCTCACAGACAAAACCACAGGCAGTCTGATGGAGGCAGTTCTTCATTTGAGGTTCCCTCTTCCCAAGTTCCTCTTGGTTGTATCAAGTTGACAGTGTTCATTCTGTAGTAATGAGGAAAGAAAAGCAGACGTTCATAAACCAGGTTCAGAAAGACAAGGACTCGTTTCTAATGTGTAGAATATGGATTGAAATGTAAGAATCTGTCTGTCTGCCTGTATCTATCTATCCCTCTGACAAGAGAGTACAATAGGAAATATGAGGAGCAATGAAGAGGTTTACAGACAGGGAGATGGGAAAACTCTAGAGGATAATGGGAGAAAGACAAAATGTTTTATTTCATTCATGTATGTATTTTTATGTAAGTTATTATTTTCATATGTTAATATATATATTGTGTGTGTTGATGAAGGCAAAAGCAGGACTACATAGAATATATAAGGTAGAAAGGAGGCTAATTAGAGAGTATAAAAAGGGCAAAGAGAAGACAGCAGGAGGGATAAGGTGAAGGTGTGACCTTGTTGAAGGCAGTGTCAGTGAGAGTGGGCATTTGCGGCTTCAAAAGCCTTTGACATTCCCAGTTAACATTCTCATAGCCCCCCCCCTCGTGATTGTTGTCTCAACATGTAAGCTTTCGGCTACTGTTCCAGCACCATATTGCCTGCTGTTCCCTGCCACTAACTCCCCACTGTGATAGCCATGGCCTCAGCCTCTGAACTGCAAGCAAGTCCCCAGTTAAATGCTTTCTTTCGTCAGTTGTCTTCGTCATGGTGTTTCCTCATAGCAACAGAAAAATAGTTAAAATGCCTTTAAATGTATCTTTTCATATATATATATATATATATATATATGCATGCATGTATGTATGTATGTATATCTATAATTTTTTCTTATTTTACGTATCAATCCCAGTTTCCTCTCCCTCCCATGCCTCTAAACCCCTCTCATCCCACCCAACCCCACCCCACCCCCACTCCACATGTAGGGTGATGCCTTCCAGGAGTGATCATCAAAATCTGTCAAGTCATTTGGAGTAGGGACTAGGCACTCTGTCCTGCTTCTAGGCTAAGGGAGTATTCCTCCCTGGGAATGTGCACCAGGGTTACATCCTGGTTCCACTGTCAGAGGTCCCTTAGACTACCCAGGCCTTCTAACTGAGATTCATGTTCAGGGAGTCCGAGCTGGTAATGTATCTTTTCTTTAATAATACTAAACAAGGCTCTATGATCTCTTCTTAACTGTAATGAAAGTCTGGTGTGTGAATAATAGCTGTTGGTGCTGGAGGACTGCTGTCAGCTTCCATGTTTTATTGTCTCTCTCAACAGGTTTGTGAGAGTTAATCTTATGCATTAACTTGGAGGGTGTGCTTAGGTGCGGTTAACTTTGAATGAGCACTAGATCATACATCCTGTTTTCTAGGATGGAAATGGGTCAGATCCACACAGATTGATAACTGAGTAGAATACAAGGAGATGATCTGTGGCGTGTTCTTCAGTTAGCAGCTGTTTTCCATTAAAACACTTGATAAAGCTTGAAAGCAGAGAAGATTTTTTTTAAGTATTTTGATACATTATCTCCTGCATGACAGACTGATTTCAAAATCCCGATCTTCCTGCCTCTTCCTCCCAAGTGCTCAGATTTTTATTAGTTCGTGCAAATTCCTCATAAAAATTAAGGATAGAAATTAACAACAGGAAACAGGGGGGAATTAATTCTGTAGAGTCTTCTTTAGCTTTCCAACTGTTCTAACAGCTCTCCTGGAATGCTGCCTGCAGGTCTTCAGGCTGAACTGGGTCATTAATCCCTGAAACACAGTGTATGCCTGCCGTTTTTGGAATACAGTTACACCATTGGCACTTCTGGATCTCCAGTCTACTGGCCTACATGCAGATTTTGTATTTTCTGGACTCCATAATAACATGATCTAACTCCTGAAAATATATACTTGTACACACTTATCCTGTAGCCTCTAAAAATATACTGTCCAAAGCCCATCATTCCCCTCAAAAAGAAGTTTGAAATTAAGTACTGAGAGATTAAATTACATGAATTGTTCTTCATATATCAAAAACTTGGAAGACTAGTGATAAGGAACTTCATGGGAGTTAGTTAGATGGACCTTTTGAACAGGATCAATGCCTACGCGCGTGTGCAGAGTGACCCACCATGTGGCCATTTTGCTTCCTGTAATGAACAGACTAGCTAGCTGTGGCAGTAGAGGCCACACATTTGCATGAATCAAAGACAATTGGCTTCTCACTACGACCCACCCTGCTACTGGTACCATTTAATATTAAACAGAAGCCAATTCCATGCCCCCACTGTGGCACAGTTCTCCAGAGGAGCTAGCCAGCCCCTTAGCTTCCGGGTGATTACAGTGGACCTCTTCAATCGTAAGTGGCATCAAGTTGTTTTCTGATAACAGCTAATTGTTTTGTGCATGCTTTTTCCTTTGGACTTTTATAAATGTCACATCTTTGGACTTGCATATATATTTCTATTATATCTTATATAACAATTCCACAGAGTTGAAGACACATTTACTAGGAAAGAATATATGATAATAAACTTTATCAGGGAATTCTCTGGTCTTACCACATTATACAGTAAAAACAGACTATTTGGAACAGTGGATAGTCTGTTTTGGGCTTAGTTATGGCATCAGCTGTAGGAAGCAGCTGTAATATTTCTATAATATTTCTATTTATTTCATTGCTAGCAATGCAAGGTTTCAAGAATAAATCTTACAAGTTAAAGTTGTCCTCTGTCACCTTTTAACTAAATAACTCATTGTAGATTTTGCTTCTCATCATTATAACATTGAGCTTAGTAGTTTGAGGATTATAATGGTTTATCTTGGTTGTCAGCCTGACATGTGGCAGTGGGGACCTCAGCTGAGGAACTGCCTCTACCACATTAGCTTGTGGGCATGTCTTTGAGGCATTTTATTGATTTCTAATTGTTATAAAAGGCCTCATCCCACTGTGGGTGGTACTATCCTTGGACAGGCGGCCCTTGGTTACAAAAGGAAGGTAACTGAATGGGAGCCTGGGAGCAGGCCTGTAATCAGGAGTCCTCCATGGTCTGGGGTCTAGGCTCCTTCTTTGAGTTCCAGCCCAGCTTCCCTCAATAATGGACAGTTACCAATAACCTGAAACAAATGTTTCCCTCCCTAGATTGCTATTGGTCATCCTGTTTTTCCCAACAACAGGAAAACACGGATTCTATTACTCAAGGCAGAATAACTTTCCCTTGGGAAACCCACTGCTTTTTGTGGAGTCAGTAGCTAGGACTGTTTCCACTTAGCTCCTCAGTCTACTGTATTAACAGTCAGCAGAGGGAGGCACCATATTAGTCACATCTATTACCCTAATTGAGGTGGAATTAGAATCATGTCTGGAAATGAGAAGTCTGGCTGTACCTATCACTACTCTTGTGTCTGGCTGATTCTGTTGCCCTTGACAGCAATATCTCAAAGCATTCTTTATTCTTTATTTCCATCTTTTTTAAACCCATCACTTTTCTAGAACCTTTTATTTTTCTATATTGCTGAGTACAAAGGACAACTTTCAATCCTTGCCTCCTTTGACTTATCAGCACCTTTTGATGGAGTTAATTTCCACACTTTCCCATTCTCTGCTTTGTATGTGGTAATCACTGACACAGACAGTTTCTTCAATATTTTTCCAGTGGCTTTTATTACCTTATATCATACTGCATAACCTTTCAAATGTATTGTGTTTTGTATCTGCTTTCTCCTGTATGGGCATTTAGAATGGACATACCAGAGAGACTTACATAATTTTAGCCTTTAGAAGTTCTAACAATTACTGGACAGTTATTAGGGTGTGAATTTGAATTCTTGTCATGTTATCAGCATAAGCTAGAGCATGTTCTTGAGAGGTCAAGGCAGTAAAGCATCTGAAGATCATTTCCATTTGGAAAATTAGAACAAGCCATGAGTTTTTTTTTTTTTTCCTAAAGATGTCTCAATGAGTATGTGTCTGTGTAAAAATGGTTAAAATATATCCATGCGAAAGTTACTTTTATGTCCTCCTCAACTTTACAACTTCTGTTTCTTTGTTTTAAAAATAATGTTTATTGGTCGGTTTTTATTCTACATGGCATTGCGTTATATTTTCGTACAAGTCTCTGATGTGCTCTGAACATATTCCACCCATTCTCTCCCACACTCTCTGTTGTTTTCCTAAATAGTTTCACTCCTACTGTTTTAGTGACTGTGCCATTGCTGTGAAGAGACACTATGACCAGAATAACTATTATAAAGGAAAGCATTTAATCAGAGCCTTGCTTAAAATTTCAGAGGCTTAGTCCACTATCATCATGGCAGGGAGTATGGCAATGTACAGGCAGGCATGGTACTGTATTAGAAGCTGAGAAGTTTACATTCCAATCCTCTGGCAGCAGGCAGAGAGAGAGAGAGAGAGAGAGAGAGAGAGAGAGAGAGAGAGACTGGGCTTGGCATGGGCTTCGAATCCTCAAAGTCCACCTTCAGTGACACACTTCCTTCAGCAAGACCACACCTACTCCAACAAGGCCACCTCTCCTAATAGTTATCTGCTACCTGGTGACTAAGCATTCACATGTATGAGCCTATGTGAACCATTCTTGTTCAAATGACATCTATTTTCTACACAGACTTATAAAAACACATCATGTCAGATGTGCTTTTATACATCTGTATAGAACCTTATTTGTGAATAAGAGAAAACATGAGATTTGTCTTTCTGAGAATAACTTTATCACTTAGTGATTATCCCCAGTTGCATCCATTTTCTTTCAAACACTGAAAGTTCATTCTTCCTGGAGGAAAATAATTCCACTGTGTTCTTTATATCACATACATCATCTTCATCCATCCCTGTGTTGATGCATCCATCACTTAGCTATTGTGAGTAATGTTGCGGTAACATTATGCAAGTATCTCTTGTATACTGACTTAAAGTCCTTTGGGTAAGTAACCAAGAGTGGTCTAGCTGAATCACATGGGAAATCTAGTTTTAGTTTTTGAACTTTTATGCTGATTTCTACAGTGGTTGCTCTGATATTCATTCTCAGGGCTTTATATGAGTTCTCTTTTGTTGACTTCCTTGCCAGAATTTGTTGTTGTTCGTTTTTGGAATGACTTCCATTCTGTCTAGAGTGAGATGACTTCTTAATATAGTTCTAATTTACATGTCTGTAAAGGCTAGTAAATGACCTTCAAAATGTCTAATCTCTTCATGGCTTAATTTGTTTTTCTCTTGAACACATCACTACTAGTGTACTGTGTATCTTACTTGTCTTTCTTTGGTTCTGTCTTCCAAATCACTGGGATGACACAAGTTACAAGAAGGCAATGTTTTCAGATTGTTTCTCCCTATTTTATTTACTTACCACTTTAATCCTTACATTACAAAAGTTCTCGGTTCATAGTGGATATACTATTTCAATCATAAGGAAGGAAACTGTAGCCCACAGTAGAAGCCCAAGAGATAAAAATATGTATACCTAATGGGAAATGTTTTTCTGTTTAAAAAAATTAAGCACAGTGTGTCTTGGCATAGAAACTCTGACAGTGAGGCAGCGTGTGCTTCCTGAGCTGGCTCTCCACAGAATGCTACAGAAGTGTTAGATGGCTTTGATGCCAGGTATCTAGTTTCCTGATGAAATTGTTCAAATCTGTAAATACGCCTAAATGGATTTTAATATTGAGAACCAATGATGCTTACATTAGATTTGCAGTTTTGTATATGGTGTATGGTATAATACCATTTGGCTATCAAGTTTAGAGATGTGCATATGCGAGTGTGTCTTGTTGAGGTTTGTAGCCTCATTTCTCCCCCCACCCCCTTTTTTTTATTTTTTAAAGCAGTGATGATTCTGAAACACAAACCTCTCAAAATTTGGGAACAATTATTGTGGAAACATCCCAGAAAATAAGCCCTATAGAAGACAATGGAGACCAGAAAGAAATTGATCAAACAGAAGACAGCTACGTTCAGCAAAGGGAAATGCAGACATACTCACATGAGGACAGCAAGGCCCTGAAGGTGTGATAGCGCTTACTGTAGTTCTACACTATGTCCTCAGCTTTGTCTCTGTGTAACTTAAATCAATACATTGCACCACTGATTGAATTTGAATCCCTAAAAATTATGTCTTCTTGAAAATAGTAAAAACACTTTTTAATCATTTTCAAAACAGTTTGCTATATGCAAAATAAAACTGAAATACTCACCAATTTTATAAATATTAAATTATTCTTATCTCTCAGACAAAGGAAAGAATGAAAAAACTAATAATATGCTCGTAATTGTTTTTAAGAATGTGAAATAGAACGAAGAAATGTATACCTTTTTGTTGGTGCATAGTACTTGATAGACTGTTGTTTAGTTGTAATTATACATGTGTAGCCTAATGAGTGTGTAAACTGAAGAAATTCAAGTTCTCATTGACATTGAAAGCAAATGTAAACACTTTTGATTAAATCTATGAATGATTTTAGCAGGAAATAAATAACCAAATTGTAGCCAGTGTGTTTGGGAAATATTAGACTCTCTCATCAACTCCTGGAATAACCATTATCTTGACTTTAATTCAGTCACTTCTGTTGCTAGGGTTATGACTAAGTTTTCTCTCTGTAGCTTTATGAAGTAGGTCACGGAGCCTCTAGTACCTGGCTTTTCTTGTTCTCTACTACTCACAGTTCATTCATTTTAAGTCCTGTAAACAGCATTTTGTTGTCTGAATATGTCACACACTGCCAAACATACTTTTGGAATTTGAGAGGCTTCCTTTCAGAATTTCCGCAAATAATGTTGCAATAAATATTCTTGTATATTCCTTTTGTTGCATAAATATGGACATTTCTGTAGTAAATTTGAGGTTGGCACTTTTACTTTCTTAAGTTTGGGGCCACTTTTCTGTACACCCCAGGTGGTAATGAAAATCTCATCACTTAGTATATTAGGCTTTCTCATTTCAGCCACTTCTGTATGTTTGAGATTCATCACGGAAGGTTTTCTGTGATTACCAAGATACTGAGTCTTTTCTTTGTGTTTTTTGACCATTTGTAATTCTTTACTAAACTGCCTTTTCATGTCTGTCTATTTTATAAGCAAATTATCTTTATTTTATTATATATAGAATATACCAGGTGAGGAACTATAATATTTTCCAAACAGACAAACATATACATATATATGATGTGTGTGTGTGTGTGTGTGTGTATGTATGAGATATCTTTTCCTATACTTTTTGTCGTACTAGATGGTACCTATAAATAAGATAATATATTAATTCTAATATGATCCGATTTATCTATTTTTCCATTATATAGGTAGGAAAATTGATATATACTAAAATAAACTTCTCTGAAATTTGAAGGAAAAGTAAAAATATCAGATGGGAACCTCAGGTCTTGTGGTTCAACATAGCGTTGAATAATCTGAGTTCCCTGACACTGAGTTCCCTTAGACACTGAGAGACCTGAAACCCGTAAACTAATAATAGAGACAATACAAGCCCCTAATTACATCGTGCTCTTTCCAATTGGAGGATGAAGAGAGGGTTAGCATAGCAAGACAGAAAACTTTACGTATTAACTGTCTTATATCAACTAAATACCCTGGAAAGCACAACCTCCAACAATAAAAGCCTATTGGGTACCTTGACTCTCTTGTCATTTATAAGGAGGCAGCTCTCATCTCTCCTCTTCCTATCCGGGTAAGGTATTAGAGGATTCACAGGGAGCCTTGACTCCTTCTTCAGGGCACTGGAGACGACAGAAAGTCCTGAACATCTGTTGTCATCTGAGACATTCCCCTTCTTTCCTAGCAGGGTGATTTCATGAGCCAAGCACAGAGGAGACTTTCATTACTTCATACCTAACAAGCCCCCAAGCCTCCTTGAGTTGTCACACTGGTCAGGTGGAAGCACTAACAAGGCTCTCTCTGTCTTCCAACTTCAGTAGTAAAGCAGAGGCCCATTGGAGAGCCTGAACTTCCACCCAGCAAAGCAGTAATGATGTGCCCCTCTTCAACTATGGTGTCTCTAGTGACTGGACTTCCATCCCCAACTTGTATAATTGATGCTGTGCCTCTTGTCTCAACCAAGTAATGTCCAAACAAGCAAAATGCAAATAATATCAAAGTCTTCACACACAACACAGCCATTTAGTAATGCAACTGGGCATTACTCAACATATTAAGAACCCATGATGCTGCCCCTTGAATAAGAAAAATCAGTCAACAAAAGACAAAGACTGACAGTAGATATGGAATTATATGATACATGTGATATTCACTTTAAATGAAATGTCACTGTTAAGTGCTTCAGTGAGTAATTATGGACAGGTTACAACATGAAAAAACAAAACAAAACAAAAAACAGGGGCCTGTTAATAAAGAATCTCAGCAAAGAAGTAAAAATGTTGAAAAGCCAAATAAAAATGGCAAAACTGAAAAATATGTATAAATCCTTATCCCCCCAAATTGGTTCTGTTATCAAATGGGATGATAGAGGGCAGGAAGGTTTCTTATCCACGTAATAAAATGCTGAGTGTAGAAGTGAATTTGCTTAATTTTTAGCAACTGATCATTGATAAAGATGAAAAGAATATTTCAATTAAGGAATGGTAGTCTTTTTGACAAATAGCAGTATCAGTTGGCTATTCCCATGCAAACAAAAAACAAAAAGGATTATATACCTAAACCTCAAATTTTATGTGTAAGTTAGCTTACACATAACATATAAAAATGTGACATTTAGGTTATAAAACTTGTAGAAGGAAAGGTAAGAGAAAATTCTTCAGAACCTACTGTTTAATGAATAAAGAAGTTTTAGATCCGATACCAGTCCAAGATTCATAAGGCAGATTGCATTAAAATTTACAAATTTTGCAAAGCAAAATTCTTACTTGGAAGGTGAGACAGGATGGCTGGTGCCAAGTATCTGATAAAAGTTTCACATGTTGAGTCGGATAAAGAATTCTCAAAGTCTAGCTGTAAAAGATACAGCAGTCCAATTGAGAGTGGGCAAGGCATGAATAGACAGACAGTTCACCTGAAAAGATACCTGAGTGGCAAATAAGTACAAAAAGTTGTTGATCATCACTAACCTTTCAGGAAATCCAGGTTAAGATCACAAATGGCAGCTCGATGAAAATAATGGCAATCCAAATGCAGAGAAAATGGAGCTCAGGCTTTGCTGGTGTGATTTTGGAATGCAATAATGTAGCATTTCAGAAAATACTTCAGTAGTTTCCAAAAACTAATACCATTCATACCAAACTGTAACTACCCAGTTGTTAGACTCGTGTATATTAATCCCAGGGAAATAAACAGTGTTTACCAGATCGGGGGACTAGGTAGGAAGTCTCCGGAAGAGACACAGAAAAAAAGTCTGGGAATGATACCACACTAGACACCCCCATTCAGCTCCCTGAAGCCAGGCTGGCTTGGAGCTCCTCATGTGAGCCTTGCTAGTCTTCAGCTTGAGGTGATCTTGCCTAGGTCTCCCAAATATGAGCCAAGTGTCCCAGTAGGAAAGCAAAGTATGCTGTTGTCACCATTTCAACTTCATTTGCCCTTAGCTTCTCACATCTACATTCAAACAGAACAGGAGAAGCATCTAAACAAATCTCCCAGACTGCTGGAGATGGCTTCATTAAATACCCATGCTTTATTGCTCTTATTTTATTTACTCCTACTTTTTAAAACTGTCCTTAGGTTATATTCTACTTCTTCTGAGTTAATTTTGTGTCTATATCTTCTACCTGATAGTTCAACTTCAAATTTATTGTACATTTATATTAAAATATAAATTCAGTTTGATTTCTGAGGCTATAATTGAGGAGTCAGTTATAGAATTTTGTTGTCTACACATTTTACCTACATAACTACAAGTGGCATATGAATTTGACAGTGTCATTGAGAAGTAACCAATTTTTTTCTGGAACTTTCAAAATTAGGATATTTCTCATTGTAAGAATACCAAGAAAATGAGTTTTCAAAAGAAGAGTGGAAGCATGCAGAAGACTTTTCATACAGTGATTCCTGTCAGAGGTAAGAGTATAATAAGAAGCTAGCACAGTGTCTTTACAAATGTGATCTGATTCTATAAATTATGAACAATATTATTTTTATTTAGTTAACAGAGAAAAATGCAAAAATATACCTGCCCAGAAATCCAGTAGCAACACTATTTTATTACGAGAACGGATTGTATCCTTGCAGCAACAAAACAGTTTGCTTCATAATGCCAGGAAAGCAGCAGAGTCTTCTGCTAAGGAGTATAAAGAAGCAAATGAGAAACTCCTCCATCAACAGCAGATATCTGATCAGCGATTTCAGACCAGCAGACAGACGATAAAGGTAAAGAGAACTGTGTTATAACAGATATGTTGAACATATGGGTAGTTTGTTTAAATGTGGTTCTAGTTCCTTTTCTGTTAGGCATGTGTACAAATGTTTAAAAAAATCTGAGGTGTCAATCTAGATCCTGTCTCTTTAAGTTGGGTCTCATGATCTCACACTGAGTCATGGAACTGCATGTTGGGGCCATGTTCAATTTGATGACAGTACCAAACCTTAAAACCAACTGTCTGATGGATTTGCGGTACTCCTGGTACCAATCACCCTCGTTGCGTTGCAAGTCTTCATGCAGTCCCATGTCCCACACCAGTGGATACTGCCTGAAACAAGTTAGTTGGCTCACACTCCAGGCTGCTATATATTATGAACTTAAGTGTTCTTATTGGATATATAGAGAATTTGCTCTTATAGAAACATGGTACTTCAATTACAAAAAAAAAAATTCAAAAACTTTAAAAACAGTTTGCTTACCATTGTTCTTCTGCTTGTTGCATTCAAATTAGGACATTATTGTATTGGAATGTGTTGATTTTTTAAATTGCTGTTTGAGCTGATGATTAGAATTAAAAAACAAAAATTAAATAAATTCTGAACAGAATGTCCAAATAATAATAAACAAACATACTTCTGACATTTTGTACTACACATTTGCATAAAACTCCAACTTTAGTATTGCTTTATAAAGCAACTGCATCTTATGTGGGTTTCTGTCTTTGTGGTTCACCTCTATGTATGAGATACACTTTGGTGTACCAAGTTAAAACTATCTTCTTTCCTTAACTTTCTGTGGACTTTAAATTACAAAGATTTGGGCTTTGTATGGTTTCACTTGTTGTTTTAGAGAACAGAGCCTGGAATTCACAGAGATCCTCCTGTCTCTGCCCCCAAGTGCTGATACTAAAGATGTGTGCCACCGCACCCTTAATAATTTTTAGTTTAGTTTAATAATTCTTTGTCATCTCCTAAGATACTCATGGTATTTCCTCTTATGTTAACCTGTTGATTTAGTGTATTTTATGGATGCTTTTTGTTCTCCTGTTACCTGTGGTGATATATTATTCATGATTTATTAAAGCTTGCATCAGGGTATAAAAAGCAAAGCTAGCCACAAACCATAGAGCTAGGCAGTGGTGATACACACAATTAATCCCAGGAGGTATACTAACAAGCCATAGAGTCAGGCAGTGGTGGAGGTCTCAGTTGGGGGGCTTGGGCAGCCTATGTGGCTGCTGGCAATGGAACCAGTATTTATCCCTAGTGCATGAACAGGCTTTTAGAGTCCATTCCCTATGGAGGGATACTCTCTCAGCCTAGATACAGGGTGAAGGGCCTTGGTCCTACCCCAAATGATGTGACAGACTTTGATGATTCCCCAGTGGGAGGCCTCACCCTCCCTGAGGAGTGGATGGGGGGTGAGATGGGGAGATGGTGAGGAAAGTGAGAGGATGGGAGGGAGGGGGAACTGAGATTGGTGTGTAAAAATGAGATTGTTTTTAATTTAAATTAAAAATTGATAAAATAAAACGGGTTACGTTTTTGTTTCAGTGGTTTTCTGTTTTGTTTTCCTTGAGTACATTGCATTGCTTTGTGCTTCTGTTGTCTTTGGGTTCATTCCATTCTTCCTTTTGACTGTTTATTTTTGAGACCAAGTTCTCTGTCTCAGGCCTCAAACTCACGGTGATCCTCTTTCCTCAGCCTCCGTAGTCCTGGGATAAAAGGCATGAGCCACCACGTTACCACTATATCCAAAATGTACAGATTATGTATGTCTATGTAAGAGATTTTTCTCCAACTGTTTGATTGTTGAGGAATATATTATTTAGTTTCAAAGTGTTTGGATACATTCCTCTGTCTCTCTCCTATCAGTTTTTTATATTTGATGTCATCATAGCCAGATACACTATGGTTTTATCTTTGTTGAGGTTTGTTTTATGATCCAGAATGCAATTGGTATTGAACATTTGGCGGTCACTTAAATGAAGCAATGAATTATACTGTTAATGAATTGAATGTTCGAAATATGTCACTTAGGTCTTGCCGGTGGAAGGATCTTCCACCCTCTTGTCCCTTGCTTATTTTATTTATACTAGTCTGTCAATGGCCAGATATAACTCTTGGTGTAGTATTAATAAATAATAATAAAATTCTCTCATGATAAAATATTCAGTTTTAGTGGACCTTAGACTATGACGAGTAATGAGAATATTGAAAAGACACTGTTTTCTGTGGACACATTTCCTACCTTCCTGGCCATGTCCTCAACCTACTAATAAGGTAGAGCCAGCTGCTTTTGTTAGTATTTGGCTAAGCTTCAGTATTGGATAATATAGATTATTGTCTGTTGTTCTCTTTTGAGAACTATTTACTTTTTTTTTTTTTTACTCATTTTTACATTCTTTAGTGTTCTTACCTTATTATATATTTGACTGTATTTTAATGTGTTTAATATTAATATACATTAAAATATCACAAATTGTGTTCAGTGTTCCTCATACTTCTATCCTAAATGTGTGGTTTTCTTTTTTCTCAATTGGGAGATCACCTGTTCCCATGCCTGCATCTTTTACACCATTTACTATGCTTTGCTCAACCAAGCTATCCTTATAATATTTTGTTTTCTCACATCAAACATCTGTCATAGTAAAGAATCCTCTCTTCCTTAAAGCCACCTCCGGTCTGAGTGGTTGGATTTGTTCTTTCAGATATTACATAGAGTTCTTAATAGAAACAATGTTTGCCAATACTTGCACATGTGTTAAATATCAAGGGCTGTTATAAGTTCACATAACTTACTCATATCTTTAGACATCTATTCAATGAGGTAGATTTTACAACTGATCCTTTTGTACAAATGGAGAAACTAAGATAGGGATAATTACTTACCCAACACCACAGGCATATAAATTGCAAACTGGGGTTCCAGTCTCAGGAGTCTGGTGGCAGACTTTGTGCTCTTAGCTTCTATGGTGTCTAAGAAAACACCAGGTAGCTTTTGTTCAGTGACTATTGGACCTGTTTTCTAGGCATTTAATTGTTTTTCTTTTTGTTAGCTCATCATAAAACTTTATAAAGAAGATGGTGCCCATTGTTTTGTATGCAATGCAATTAATTCTTAAAGAATTGAAATAGTTGCCAGAGTATAAAGTGGGAGCTTCCAGATCACAACCTAAATCTATGTGTTAGTTACTTTTCCATGGCCCTGATAAAATGCCATGACCAGAAGCCACTCATAGAAGAAAGAGTTTATTTTGGCTGTGGTTCAAGAGGATCCATAGGCAGGCAGTACAACAGGCATCTGGAGCAGTAAACCAAGAGATCGCATCTTCAGATGTCACAGGAAGCAGAGAGGGCAATAGCAGTGAGATGAGGCTATACTTTCTCAGAGTTCACCTCTAGTGACATACTTCCTCCAGTAAGATTCCATAATCTCCCCCAATAGTACCACAAACTCATGTCCAAAGTTTCAAATAACAGGGACTGGAAAGATGTCTTAGTGTTAAGTGCACTTGTTCCTCTTATACAGGCTCCCTAGGGGTTCAGTTCCCAGCATCTGTAACTCCAAAACCTTTGGTAACTCCAAATCCAAGGAATCTAGTATTCTCTTTATAGTTAATAGGCTACTTGAGTTAAAAGAAAATCAGGTATTAAACATCTTTAATCGCATAAGTGAGGACATGGTCCATTTTCAGTGACTGTGTAAAGGTTGATTTACTGCCTGGCTTGGTTCACAGCAAAGAGTTGAAGGTATTAATCTCACTTTAGAAACACAATAAACATTTACCAAACTATTTCATGGGCATAGAGTGCCATGAAAGCAACGGAGGCTTGGTTTGATGTGAAAGTTAGTGAGCTCAGTCAGGGTACTTTAAGAAGAATGCAGCATGTTCCCTTTCCTGTTTGTCACAAACCCTACAAGGCCTATTTCAGTTATTCTGGTCAGTTTTCTAGTCATTAAGCTTCTAGTATTCTGAATCCTGATATGCAAATAACTTTGTTTTCTAAAGGAAGTTATCCACTATATTTTTATAATAAATTTTATTTAAATTAGAAACAATCTTATTTTACATATCAATCCCAGATCCCTCCCCTCCTTCCCTCCCATGCCCCTATCAACTTCCCATCCCATCCCTCTTCTGGTCCCCCACCCACCCATTTATCTAGGCTAAGAAGTCCTTTTATGCACTAGGATACATCCTGGTTCCACTGCCAGAGGCCCTATACAATGCTCAGATCTAGCTGACACCCATGTTCAGCAGGCGTGGTTTGGTCTTATGTTGTTTCCATAGCTTTCAGTCTGGGTTCCATTAGCTCCCACTTGTTCAGGTCAGCTGTTTCTTTGGGTTTCTCCAGCCTGGTCTTGACTCCTTTGCTTATCACTCCTCCCTCTCTACAACTGGATTCAAGGACTTAGGCTCAGTGCTTAGCTGTCTGCTACTGCTTCCATCAGCTACTGGATGAAGGCTCTAGGATGGGATTTAAGATAGTCATCATTCTCATTATAGGGGAATGGCATTTAAGGCATCCTGATGGATCTCTGTATAATTTCCTAGTGCCAGATTTCTCTTTAAACCTATAATGGCTCCCTCTTTTCTTATTCTCCTCTATTCTTCTCCAGACTTGATCTTTCTGATCCCTCATGTACTCCTACCCCCTCCTCTTCTCGTCTTCTCCTCCCTCCTCCTCCCCACATGCTCCCAATTTGTTCAGGCTCTCTTGTCCCTTTCCCCTTCACCGTGGGACCATGCATGTCTCTTTTAGGGTCCTCATTTTTTTCCTAGCTTCTCTGGAGGTGTATTGTAGTCTTGTAATCCTTTGTTCTATGTCTAATATCCATATATGAGTGAGTACATGCAGTGTTTGTCTTTCTGTGACTGGGTTATCTCACTCAGGATGGGTTCTTCCAGTTCCATCCTTCTGCCTGCGAGTTTCAAGATTCCATTGATTTTTTTCCACTGAGTAGTACTCTATTGTGTAAATGTACCACACTTTTTTTAATCCATTCTTCAGTTGAGGGGCATCTAGATTGATTCCAGGTTCAGGGTATTACAAAAATGATGCTAATGAACATAGTTGAACAGATGTCCTTGTTGTATGAATGTGTATCCCTTGGGTATATACCTAAGAGTGGAATTGCTGGATCTTGTAATGGGAAGTTATCTCACTATATTAATACTATGGTTATCTAACTAGCTCTAGGATTTTAGGTCCTAGAAGAAGGTATGACAAGGAGAATGGTGCCCATAGGCTCTTATATTTGGGTATTTGGTCCCCAGTTGGTAGAACTATTTGGTAAGGATTAGGAGGTGCGACTTTATTGGAGAAGATGCACCAGTGGGGGTGGGCTTTGAGGTTTTCAGCATCCCATGCCATTCCCAGTTATGACTGTGAATCAAGATGTGAGCTCTCCTGAACACAAGGCCTGTCCTGGAATGGTTTATATACCCAGTGTCACTCTATTAGAGAAAACCAGTTTTCCCTTTCCCAACAGGTATAAGTGGCAGTTCAGTTGTTAACCTTTATCCTAGTGGCTAGTTTTACATTCATTCATTCATTCATTTATTCATTCCATTAATTCATTTAAAATAAATACATAATACAATAAAATATAATAATATGAAGCAAAAACTTTCATATTGAATTTGAACAAGACAAACATGCAGAGGAAAAGAGCCCAAGAAAAGTCACAAAGTCAGAGACTGAATCATTTGCACATTCAGGAATCCCCTAAAAGCATCAAATTGGAAGTCATAATTTATCCATAGAGGATCTGGTATAGACCCATGCAGGCCCTGTGAATGCTGCCTCAGTCACTGTGAGTGAATATGAACTTTGCTCATGTTGATTTAGAGGGCCTTGTTCTCCTGGTGTCCTCCATCCCCTCTTGCTCTTTCATTCCTTCTGCCTCCTCTTCAGAGGGGTTCCCTGAGCTCTAAGGGGAGGGATTTGATAGAGACATCCCACTATAGGATTTGTGTGTGTGTGTGTGTGTGTGTGTGTGTGTGTGTGTGTGTGAGAGAGAGAGAGAGAGAGAGAGAGAGAGAGAGAGAGAGGTATACTTTTATTTGGTTAGAGTTTGGTGTTTTTTCTTTCCTTTTGAGGGGTTGCTTTGTTTTTTTAGGTTTGGGTGTTTTGTTGTTGTATTGTTTTGTTTTTTTAAGAAAAACTGAAATTTGGATGAATAGGGATGGAGAGCAGATGTGGAATGGGTTTGGGGAGAGAAAGTATTGTCAAAATATATTTAAAATTTAAGATTGTTTTAAATAATGAAAAGACTACAAAAGATCCAAGCAACTGACTTACAATACCAGTCACTATTTTAATAAAAATATGTAGCAACCAGCAAAATATAAATAAAAGCTGTAAGCTCTTTCTATTGTTCCGGTGCCTAGCATGTCTGTGGCCATGCTCCATCCTATGATGTCATGGACTCTCGCCTCTGGAAAATGAATCCTGAATTAAATATTTTCTTTTATAAGTTGTATCATCATGGCATTTTGTCATAGCAATTGGAAAAATAAAACCAAGTCAATAATATTTTTTTAATTGAAGAGAGGTGCTTCTAAACTGTGATATGAAAAAAAAATTTCATCCCTAGCTGTTGCTGCTAAGAACTGTAGCTATGGGGATGACCACAGGTTTCACATGAAGCCTGAAAGCATAAGTATTGCAAATGTACGCTGCTGCTTTTTTAATAAACATTTTTTTCTACTCCAATTTCTTGAAGAATTCTTGATTCCCCTACTCTGAGTCAGATAAATTCTTTAACGGCATATTTTATTCTCACATTTTTGGGGCAATAGCAATTTTAAATAAAGTGGTTTGATTTTTAAGATTTGAGTTTTTAAATTTGTGGCATGTCTTATATTAACTAATTAACCTTAAATTGGCTTAATCACACCTCAGTAAAATACTTCAGTGAAGTATGACAGCCTGGAACATGGCCCAGTCACCAAATGCCTTGGGCTTTTAGGTTAACCCAGCATGTAGACACCCTCAGCACAAAGTATGTCTCTCAAACCCTCGAATTTTAAATGTGTCAGATTCTATAAATTTGTAGTGCAATTTCACGTATTTATGTTACTGTCTTTGTCAGTATTTCATAAATGTAGATTTTGTTGATAATCATTTATATACCTCTTATTAAAAAGGTTGAAAGTGGTAAACTACTGGCCATTTTTTTCTGCCATTAATTACAGGATTTTGAATAACCTCATTGTCCTTGGATAATTGTTGTTCAAACCTCTGTTAATAAAAACATAGAAAACAACTCTCTATGATTCTCATTGCTCATCCCCAATGTTTCTTGTATTTTACACCAGTAGATTGTGTGGTACACAATTGTTGTAAGCTATTCAGTTTATATATGTCAGATTCTCTAGGGCCATGGCTTTTGCCAGATGAAGCATTTTTTATTTTGAGGCTGATGAAACACAGTGAGATTATTGATCTGTGCATGACATAGCCTGTCTCTCTCCTGGCAGAGTGTAGCAACATTTATCCAGGAATTTGTGAAATGTCACTCGGATCATGTTCATAAGGTAAACTGTGCAAAATCCAGGATCTGAGCTCAGAATCCATGTGGAATTGGACGTGACTGTCTTGTTCCCATGTCCGATCTTCCAGATGAACTGAGTGATATTTGTTAATGGAATATCTGGGCCTGATTGTTAGAAACCATTATTATTACTTAGAACACTGTGTGCTAGGAAATCATGCTTCTTATACTCTGTTTTTAGTTCTGATTTCACAGCAGAATATATACAAAAAGTAGAGACTGAAGAGCTTCAATAAAAAACTTACTTTTTGTTTAAGATGAAACAGTATGAGACATTATAGTCGTTGACTTATAGCAATGTTTCCTGTCTGTAACAACATACTTTCAAATACATTTGTTTCATTAAAATACGAATATTCCTGGAAATGACAAATTAGAACATTTTTCTGAATATTGGATTGTGATATTTAACTGTACTTTCTATTTTAGAATTTGTTTTCTGTTTTATTTTATTACACAGGGGCTGTGTAAGGTTCTTTGCATTCAGACAAAAAATGTACTTTGGGTATATCCACCCCATACCACATAAGCCTTCTCTCTCCCACCCATCTTGTTGTAATGAGATATTCAATAAGGAATTAAATATGATCATTATTATTCATTTAAGATACTAATATGACAGTTGAGTGTATCACAATTCAGGGAAATTATGATATATATGTGTGTGTGTGTGCGTGTGTGTGTATTATTGATACTATTGTGCATATATCCATAGACAAAGACACATATACATACATATATATCTGAAGTATAATGGGTGGGGAAAATCATTTTGCTATCATTCTTTAGGAAGGTTTTTGAAGGAGGTGGCATTTAGCTGAATAGTTTTGGAAGTTGTATACATAGAGGAAAAGCTATTAAAACATAGGAAAGCTTAAATATGTCAAAATAAGAAAGCAGTTTATTGAAAGTATTGAGTAATCTGATGAAGCTGTCCTTGAAATCACAGGGAAAAATGTGGACATGAAGTTTGCTGTGTAAACCATGATGGCCTGAAATTCAGAGATCTCCTGCCTCTGCCTCCCAAGTGCTGAAATTAAAGGCCTTTACCCTCATGCCCTGCTTTTGCTATCTTCTATTAGAATTCTCTCTCTACCTCCCTCCTTCCCTCCCTCACGCCCTCCCTTCCTTGCTCCCTCCCTTCCTTCCCTCCCTCCCTCCCCCCTTTCTCGTGTGTGTGTGTGTGTGTGTGTGTGTGTGTGTGTGTGTACACGTGTGTGCGCACACGGGCCAGTTTTTGTGTTTGTATATGCCTTGTGTATGGATATATGTGGAAACCACAAGTCATTCTCGGGTATTGTTTCTTGGGGTACATTGGCTTTTAAGATAGAGTCTCTCATTCGCCTTGCCAATTAGGCTAAGGCTTGCCACTGGTTGCCAAGCTCCAGGAATCTATCTTCACCATGCCCCAACCATTGTATCTTGCTGTTTTGAAAAAATGTAGTCTTCAACAAAACTTCACAAACTCTGCCTTGTTTTTACCTTCCCTAGAACAAATTTGTACTCTATGCTTTGAAACATATTTCTTTGGTATTTTCTTAAATGTTACTTCTTAATTTTAAAAAAAGTCATTTAAGTGGCATTAGTATCTTTATTTTACCAAATTCTCTAATTGTAAAAATGTTTCCATTATTGGAAATCACACAGGGAGTACAGAAAAGCAGCCTTGGAATTCCAATAGAGCAAATGGACAACTGATCAGCATCATGTAAATATTAGTATTGCTGCTGTTAAATTTGTAATGGATTAAAGGAATTTTGAAATTCAGACATTTAGCAAAAAAAAAAAAAAAAAAAAAAACAAACAAACAAAAAACCCAAAGGAAAACAAAAACAAACAAAAAAAACTTGTCTGTAAGGCTTAGACATATTGTATAACTATCAACTCTCTTTAAGGTATTAAGATTCTGTTCATAGTTAGAAAACATTTTTTAAAAACCGTCATTTTCTACTAACTTAAGTATATAAAGGTGGAACTACAAATGGTAATCTTTAATCTTTGTTTTATGACCCTCTCAAATTGGTGATATTTAATATAATTACTGTGAATTCATTCAATATAATTTAAACAAATAAAATATGTTCTATGTGGTCCAGGGTCTGATGCATGTGCTTTAGGGTTTGAATGAGTTTATTAAGTATATAGTAAGCACAAGTAAAAGAATAAATAATTGTTAGCAGTAGAAGTAGCAAGTAGATAGCAAAACATCATTAAATCATGCATTTCAAATACCCAGTAGAAATCAGATGGCTTGTGGAGGCCAGCATCTCTAGTTCTTCGTTGAGAGTCCTTGGTAGAGTAGATTGTCCCCTAGAGTGAGGCTTCCAAGTAAAAGAACAAGTGACAACAAAAAGAGTACATCAAATCACATTTATAGTGATGGGCAGAATGACGGGGGCCTTCCTGAAACAGCCGTGCTGGAGTTCCTGCTGGATTATTAAATCAGGCATATAGTCATCTGCAGAATGACTGGGGCCCTCCTGAAATGGTCATGCTGAAGTTTCTTCTGGGCAGATATCAGTTTGCAGAGGTAGATCCAGCTCCTCTTTTCTGCTGTGTGAGACAAACAGTAATCACCTCTGTTGCTAATTTTAGTTTGTTTTCTAGCTGTTCTTATGAGCCTCCTCTTACAGAGCCAAGGGACCATCAGGTTCAGGACAGGGATTTTTGTAGGGCAGTTGACTTAAACATGTTTGGTCTGAAGTAGAAAATCCACCCGCTTCTTGAGTCAGCTTCTCAGTAAGGTTATGCAATGTATGCCAGTGTACCATATAATGTACATTGTTCTGTACATACTTTTCAGAGGTTCGTTGAGCAGTGTTATATAATATGAACTTCAGAACTCCCACTGTTGACAGTAGCCCTGCTGAGACAGCTCAGTGGGTAAAAGAAGCCTGTCCAGAGAACAGAACCAACTCCTGAAAATTACCTTCTGACCCACATGCACATGTACACACGAGCACACACACACACACACACACACACACACAAACACACAAATAAAATAACAATTTTTTAAATTATTTTAAGGACCCAAGAATATAGCTTAGTGATAGTATTTACCTAGCTGGCCTAACATCCTGTAATCAACCCTTCGTAGCAGAAACAAACAAGCAAACAAACAAACAAACAAACAGAAACTTCTTTAAGCACTGTTGCCATATTTCTTGTAAAGTTTAAGTAGAAATTAAATATTATGAGCAATTTGTGATTGTCTAGACTCATTGACATTTAGTCACAATAGTATATGTGGACAATAATTTCCTTGGGCAAGTCAACAAAGCCCTTTTGAGCAATTAAATATAATAGGAATCAGGACTATTGTAATACAATCCCACTGGGACAGAAACTCAATAATGCTAAACTTTTTTGCTTTAAAAAATAAAGAAGAAAGAATTTAATTAAGGGGAAATGTGGAAATCATCAATAGATTTGTGTAGACATTCTAAAGTTTGATCTCCTCTCTGCCCAATAGCTCAGTCAGTATATCTTCACCTGAAAATTCAATGTTAGCATCACCCTAGAATAACTTTAATTTTTCTTAAATGATCAAACATACAGTTTAGTCAGTCATTGTGTGTGTGTGTGCACACGGTGTGTTTAGGGTTTGAGGAACTGGTATTTTTTTCTTGCCCCAGATATTTTCCATACTGAAAAAACGTTGATAAAAGAGTGAAAGAAGAATCAAATTTAAAAAGGAGGGGTGTATAGTACGGTGAGTACTTGGTCTAATTAGCTAAGTTTCCACAATAGGAGTAGGAGAAGTGACATGAGAATGCTGTGTACAAAAAGACATAACCTACTCTTTGAAATAGATGGGATTGCCCTCCTCCTTATTCCTGCTGGATAACGGCATCCCATGGAAACAGGTCTGGCCTCATGGTTGATGGTAAAGGCTGACACCAAATCTTAGCCCATGGATGCTGAGAAAGCAACCTGGTGGTGATGGTACACTTTCAGTTCCAAGAATCTGATGTGATAGAGTATCTCTGTTACCAGTTAACTTGAATACGGCATTAGAAGCAACAGCAAAGAGACAAACATGTTCTTCTTAATTGTTGCCAATTTCATGTTAACTTCCAATTTTACATATATCACAATTTTATATCCATGATTTTTCACATACTTGTGGGACCAGAAGTTGAACTGATGTAGTTTAACTATGATATTAGTTTAGTTAATCTGATTATTTGGAAATGCACATTATCAGAAACTTATCATAACTTTCTTTATTACCCAAACCACCAAATAAATTAAGTGTAAATGTTTGGGAGGCTGTTTTCAAAATTTAAAATGTTTGTAAACATCTTTGAAAATTTGTGATTTATGATACTGTTATTTTATTCTGATAAATTGTATACAAACATATTTATTTTTTAAAAAAACTGTTTTAGTTGGTCATTATCTAGTATATGTATTACCAAGTATAAGGACATTGAATTAATTTTACTCTTCATAAATATTACTGAGAGTAGCCTACCTGTTATCCATATGCAGATACCCATATTTCTGTGATAAAGTCTAATTTGAACACATCAAGACAGATTGGCGTTTTCCCAACCATAAAAAAGGCACTTTGTTAATTGCACACCATATTTAATATGACCTCATAACAAAGTAGCACCTTAGTGTCAGCTATGTCTTTAATGTGCACAGTGGAGCTAACTTCATCTGTGCTAGACAACTGCACTTCATGAAAGGAGTTTTTTCTTGATAGGCAATTAACAGTAATTAGGAAAATTCACTTCAAAATGATGTCAACATGAGGTTGTTTAAGAAAGTTGAATGTCAGTGACTTAAAAAGAAAGTTCTCTGACACAGGTATGGCATGTGAAACATGAAATGTTAATTTAACTTTTCTGCTTATTATTCATGCACAATATTATTTTGTCATTCAGACACTACACTGACAGAGTATAAGGGTGTTAAAATAGTGCTGCCGGAATAAAAAGAAGATTAATTTACCATTGGCCAATTAGCCAAGGGTACTTAATGGTCTCTAAAGGCTACTGAAGTCTAACTGCTAGCAAAAGCATCAGTGAAAAGTCCTCTACATTACCTTCATTTGCTTGACGTTTTCTGAAACATATTTTAGGCTTTTAATAACTGCATCTATCAGAAAAGAGGTTTTGTGAGTATAGCTATAACTGAGTAGAATTTTCATTTCCTATTTTGTTACATAGGATACACCAGATATTTTTGCTGGTGATATTCTGTTTTGATTTATTTATTTAAATCTTGAATGGGATCAATTATCAAAACAAAGAGAAGTTTTTATTTTTAAATTAGAATATTATTATTAAATTTGAGGGTTATGAATCTAAGTTACATTATCTTCATATGTACTTATATAGAAAATATGTGTGTTTGTGACCAGAAATTTAATGTAATTGTGTGGATAGCTAACATGATCAGTTAAGTGACTATGCTTGACAGGGAAACATATATAGTTTTATATCATTCAGTCTTGTTCCCTATTAATGAACAATATTCTGAATAAGAAAAGAATAATTCTATCCACCAATTAAAGTGTTATTGATTCAGAATACATATATAAGAGGTTCTTCCCTGTAAAAGTCACAAGATACTGTGAAATTTGAATTTCCTTTCCATTATCTTACTTCAACAATTCTGATGACAAAATTGTTGTTATAATTATTTTTCTTTGATAGAGTTTTAAATTTCTGCCTCTTTAAGTACAAGCAAGAATAACCTGAGTGAGAGAATATAAATGAACTTTGATTTTTATTCAGCATCTGTGTTCTATGTCAGTCCTAATAAGAACTTAAGATTGGAAATGCTGGGATCCAGGTGTGGTAGCATGTTCCCGTAACTTCAACACAGTTAAGGCTAGGGCAAGAATATAAAAGTTTGAGGCCAGTGGGTACATAGTGTCTCTGTCTCTCTGTCTCTCTGTCTCTCTCTCCTTCCCTCCTTCGCTCCCTCCCTTTCTCTCCAGGGAAGACCACAGTATACCTACAGGAGGAAGATGTACTTTCCTAGCTACCCTGGCTATTCTCTGATCATTGTCATTGTCATGGTAGGGACAGAAAAGAGCTCTTCTGCTACCAACCTTGCTCCAAGTCTTCCCAAAGCTCTGTTTGTAACCACAATATCCCTCCATAATGTCCCGCTGCTTTAGAATTTATGTGTGTTTTCAGGCCCTACTATCAAAACAAAGAAACAAAAAAAAAAACAAAAACAAAAACAACAACAACAACAAAACCAATACTTTAACTTGTAGAAATGATTTTGTTGCCAGCTCAGGAAGGAGTCTACCTCTCTTGAACCACAGTATTACCAGCTTCTAGGTACTTTTTTCATGAGAAAACATTTCCCAAGGCATGCCAGTTACCACTAAGCTGACAGAAGAACATCAGAATATTAATGACCAATGATTGTTAATTCCTGTTATTTTGTTGTTGTTGTTGTTGTTGGTGGTGGTGGTGTGTGTGTGTGTGTGTGTGTGTGTGTGTGTGTGTGTGTGTGTGTGTGTGTGTGTGTGTTTGTGTATGTATGTTTCCATTCTTTGGATTTTGCCGGTATACGATTATCTATGCTTGTGGTTTTGAGGGTGTAGTTAACTTCCTGGGGTTGGAGTTTTCCTTCTAGTACCTTCTTATTTTTTGGATAGTTGTTTAAATTTAACTTTATCATGGAATAACTCATTTTTCCCCATCAATTCTCTATAAACTCCAAAATGTCTTTAAAACTTCAAAGTAGTTCAATTGTTGGTTCAAAAAAAAAAAAGGAAAATGAGTTTCATACCTTCTTAGTCCAAGAAGGGAAAACCATAGCAGCTACAAAGCAGACCTTAGTTCAACAGTGTACAGCTGAAAGCTAGACCTCTGGGACTCAGTCTTTTAGACTCCAAAGGGCTTTACACAGATCATATATCATGTCTTCTAGGATCAAGCTGGCTCCACCACAGGGCTGCTACCACCAATTTCTATTGCCCAGTGGTACTAGCATCTCCAAACTGCTGAAGTTGCAGCACCTTGTGCCACCTTCACTGGTAACCTGTCCTGGGTTCTTCAGGGAATCTAACCCTGACATATGGTTCTAAGCCTTAGATGCTCTCTATGACCCTTTCATACCTTCAAAATCAGTACCACCTAGAAGACTTATTACACATTACCAAGTTTGGCCTCCAACACAAGGCCCTCTGGACCACAGCCTCTCTGTGGTGACTTTGAAGAAACACTCCCCAAAAGACTCCCTTCATTGATGCTGGTCTCTTCTTAATCACAGCTCATTCTTCAGGTCCAGCTGACAAGGACCACAGATTATTAATTCAAACTATTGAAAAGTCCCGATTGAGTTCTTAAAGAACTCTCTAACTTACCTCTGAAACTTCACAAGCTTCTGTCATCTGCATTGCTCTCAATGTTCTTATCTTCCAAGCTCCAATAAAACAGCCAGCTCAGCTCTGAGCATTCAATGGTATTTCCAGCACAATCTCTAAATGCTACCATAGTCCTACCAAAAACACATGGTTGGGTCTGTTTTTGGCAATACCCAATACCTGGTACCAAGTATGTCTTAGGGCTTCTATTACTGTGAAAAAAAAAATATGACAAAAATTAACATGGGGAAGAAGTGAATTCTTTCTTCTTAGAGCTGATAGTTCATCATCCAAAGTAGTCAGGGTAGGAACTTAAGGCAGGGACCTGGAGGCAGGAGCTAATATAGAGGCCATGGGAGAGGGTTGTATACTGGTTTGCTCACAGGCCATTCTTATATTTTCTTATTTAAAGTGTCCTCTTCCAAAATGTCTCCGGTTTGTATCAAGTTGACATAAAACTAGCCTGCACACCAAACAAGATTAACTGTAACCTTGAGCTGTGATTCTTGGTTAAGTTGCTTTGTTGGGTCTTTTGTCGCAGCAACATGTGAGCAACTAATTCACCTCCCTAGGTCCTTACCTAGCAGCTCTATGTGTAGTTCTCTGACAACATGAGAGCTCACTTCATCCCAGTAGGAGAGTTACCTTCTCAAGGAGAGTCCACAGCCTTTCCTAAGGCCTCACCTGATAGGCTAGGACCAGTTAGGACACTCCTAACTGCAAGTCACTTGCTAGGAGCTCTAATGATATTCTAGTCACATAACCCCTTCATAATTAAATAACAATATAACCATTACATTGTTAGCCCATTTTACGGACAAACCCAGACACTTTGAAAGGAGGAGAGTGTTGGATGTGGTTCACTATAGTTATCTGAGAATTGTGTTTGCCACAGGATTCATTCCTTAAGAGTAGTTCATCTGTATATGTATACTTTCCCTAACATTGCTTAAAGAGTTTTCTTTTCCCTTTCTGGAGAATTTTTTCAGTGTCTAATATATTTGATTTGAATATAAGAATTTGATATACAAAACTACATATGTGTATAGGGTATTGTGTGTTTTTCAATACATTGGATCTTGCTTAAATTGTGTTTAACATATTTACCTCAATCATTTATTGTTTCTTTATAGTATAAGCATCTAAATCCTTGCTGTAGAGTCTTTTGAAATATTCTGCACATTATCATAAAGTATAGCCACCTACTGTATACACCAGATCTTCTTACTCCTATCCAACTAAGCTTTAGTACCCATCATTAAGCCTCTGCTCATCTCTTTCTTTTCTCCTTCTCTCTTCTCTGGTAAGCACCATTCTGCTTTTGCCTTCTGTGGGGTCAGCTTTATTGCAGGTGCCACCTGGGAATGAAATCATGCAATACTCACTCTCTGTGCTTGTGCTACATGAAGTTTTCCTGGGGAGACAAATGTCACTCCAGCTTGGGCGCCCATAACAGACCAAAGGGCAGTTCTTCCAAATGTAGCTTTGGGGAATCGGTGAGTTTAATATGGTCATTACAGGAACATGGGTGAGGAGTTACCTGCAGTAACATGGGCAACTTATCAGTGGCTACACCACTGAAGAAAATATCTTCTCTGTCTTAACTGTCTGTATATACTCGAGAAGGGGCATGACCTTATGAGACCTGCCTTCCAATAATGGTTTACTGCCTGTAACTCCTCAGTGAAGGATGGGGCTTTTGAGTCCTTCCCCTTTTTTTGAGGGAATGTTAGTGGATCAAGTCTTGGGCTACAGTTCTTCTGCTAGCAATTACAGCTAGTGGGAGTTCAGGAGGACAATTACCATGTTACACCCAGAATACACTGCTCCACAACAGCCTGGTTTGTCTAATATAACATAGCAATCATCAATTCTCAGTATTGTATTTAATAAATAATTTGCAAGTAGTAATTAATTTAAAGCTATAGGGTTAAGTTCTGTTTTATAACATTTAGTTAGAAATAGTCGACTATACCTATGTTAATACATCTCAGTACATATTATAATTGATGATAACCTTGAGAAAGCATTTCAGAAGACTATGGAAAAACTGTAATGCTCTAGGCACAGAGGCAGAAGAATGGATCTTTAATAAGCAAGCAATTCACTGGGATCCTAAACTGAAGTTCTATCTTAACACAAATGATAGAATTCTTACATATACACACACTAAGTAAAACAACTTTATTAATCTGTGTCTTCAGCTTTAAAACATACCCTCACACTCTTGAAGGTAGCAACTATAGAGTTGTAGTACTCTCAATAATCCTGCCCATTTAAATTCTAGGCCAAGCTTTCTGGAGATTTTTAAAGTTGTATCCTCAAAACTGCTCTCATTCGATAGGTAATTGTCATCTCTATTTCTAAAAGAGAAAACAACCCTATATATGGAGTAGTAGATGCAGAGAACTAAAAGAAATTATGACTCTCTCTCTCTCATCTGTGTTGTATTACTTCCCCTAAGTATTATGGGCATACATATTTTAAATGTTTGGTTATAGATGGAAAGACAAAATCAAAATTAAATCATGCTATTAATAACAAAATAATAGCAATGTTCGGGGTAACGTTAATTTATTTGGCAGATTATATAGCATGCTGTCTTATAATAAGGCTGCCTAAAAAGTGATTCTCACAGGACAAACCAATTATGAGCACATGACATTAATGTCTACTTCTTCAGTTGTCCATAGAATGCCTTAAAGTCTATAGATTTTAAGTACTATTTAATGTGTGGTGTTTGTGTGTGTTTGTGTTTGTGTGTGTGTGTGTGTTGACTAACACATGATCTCATATATCCCATATTAGCTTCACTGTGTAGCTGAGGATGACTTTACACTTTGGATCCTCCTAAGTAAAAACAAGCTAAACTTCAGATGCTGTGTTGGTGCTCAAACTCAAGCCTCATAGCTGTGAGACTGCAACCCTACTGACTGAACTACATATGTATACATATATCCCCAACCCAAATATTATTTACTTTGAAGAAGCAGTGTTCTTATATATTCTCTCTATAATCTTAGTGTTTCTTCCTTTAATACCTTTTATATTATTAAATTGATTTTGACACGTATATATGCATTCCTTTAGAGAACTCTATTTATTGGGTTGATCTTTGTTTGGTAGAGATACATTAATGGTGTTAGAATTTGCTAACATGGGAGAAATAGAGCTGTGGTGTCTTCTACCCATAACAAATTAAAGAAAATCTGGGACTGTTTGAGCAAGATCAGAACTGTGTTGAACCCAACTTTCCTGTGCTGCATGAGAGTCCGCTAATAAATGTGGCCATGAGTTATGTTTTCACAAGAAATACCAAAAGCTTAATTTAGATCTATAACATTAGCATCTGAATTAAAAATACTCTGGGACATTCTGTCTCAGTAAAATCCCATTATTACCAATAAGTGGATTTTAATTTGTATGTCGATAAGCTAATATATTAGAAATAAAAAAGTTACTTGATGTGTTGTCTTAATAGTATGGTTTATATTATAAATAGGGAGTTTTGAAAAATTTGGAAGTTTCTTTTAGTTCTGACATAATTTTTAGATATAATGGTGAACATGCCTGTAGACAGGAGCATAGTCATCTCTCACAGATTTAGAATTTACTGGGATTCAGTAACAGGGAGAATTGAGAGTTACAAGCCCAAACTCAGGGCAGCTGTGGGAGAAACTAACTGTCAGAGACTGGTCCTGCTGTGACCTTTAGTCATAGGAGCTTCTCTTTGCAGAGGGTGGAGACATTGCAGACTCAAAAATGATCAAACTCCCCACCACAGCTCAGGGAATATTGTAGAAGAAGGGGTGGAAAGAATAACAGCTGCAGGAAGCTTTGTAGGAAGCTGTGTCCAGGCCACTGCATTCTTGACAAGACCTGCACAAGATTGGACCTGTCAACATTATGTCATAGGATGGGAAGGAGCTCATGAGACCCTGCCCCTCCCTGAAGATATATAAGACATTCCCCCTGTCTGTCTCTGTCTCTGTCTCTGTGTCTCTTTGCCTCTGTCTCTGTCACTCTCTTTTTTTGGTGGAGACACTGATTAAGTGCCCTTGCATCTATCTACAACCCTTCAACTGTGGCTGTAGGAGGAACGCTAGTTAAACTCCCTGGGTTGAAAACACAAATTACAAAGATCTGAAGGTAGATCTAGTGGGGGAGAGAAAGGGGATTGGTGGGTGGGTGGGGGGTGACAAGAGAGGGTAAGGTGGGTCAACATGATCAAAATGCATTATATACATGTATTAAAACATCACAGTAAAACCTATTCTTATCTATAATTAATATATACTAAAATTCACAGATAAGGAAAATGCATTTTTTTTTTTTTGCTGTGGGAGCTAAGAGAATAGAAACATTGCTTTGCTGAATAAAAAGATAAATAGCAGCAAAATCTTTGTTTAAAAAAAAAAATCACAAGTTGTCCTTAAAGACACAAGGTAGCTCAGCCAAGTACCATGTTTGAGCTTCTGATGGGGAAATGACAGACAGGCTTAAATTAAGGTGTGGTATGCAAAACTGACCCATAAGCTGAAGATAAATCTTCTATTATCAACAAACAGCTGAACTTTATTCTGTTAGTATGAAGTGCCCTGGTAGGACTTCAGCTGAGGTAGTAACAGTGTTGGTTTGAGAAGTAGGCCGGGAAGTGGCATGAAGGTAGGGGAGAGTTATGGGTGGAGATACATGGAAAAGGTCTCTAGGTCTGGTCACATTGAGTGAGTGATAGAAAAGAATGAAAATAAATAATAAATATTTCATAATGTACAGAACTGGACACTGGTTTAACTTAGAGAATTAGTAGAGAGGAAATAGTACTCAGGCATGGATTGTATCAAGAAGAGTTCCAGATTTAAAAAATTTAGGAGTTTAGATATCTTTTAGGGGCATTTTACAAATAAATGTATCCTGAAATATCTATAGAATCATGCAGTTATATCATATGCTAAGATATGGTCAAAGGAATAGATTTTAAGCTAAAACATCCTTAGCGAATGCTCTTTTGTCAAATCTTTGGAGATCTAGGTGTGGATTCATGGCATCGTATTCATATTTACAGTGTGTGATTATATATACAAGACATATTTAATCACATATTTATTGTGAGAGTTTCTATAAGTTGTGCTTTAATAGTTCAGTATAGCATATCGCATGTTTATATTACTATACACTTTAGTTACTTGATGGCATCATTTGCTGCTCCTAATTGGAATTCATAATGAGGAGAACATTTCCTCTCAGGGAGCTCAGAATCATCTTGTGTAACTGTTCCCATGTAAGACTACTGTTTTATAAGCTTTGGGGAGGGGTGGGGGGAGTGGTGCCCTTACTCTCAAAGCTCTGAGTTAGTTGTTCTGCTTTTACAATTTGATGATGTTCTGTGGACAAGACTGTCAAAGGACAAGGACTAATATTAAGGTGGTATTTTTTTCCAGTCTTTCTTAAAAACATTCCCAGTATGTGATTTAGCAAAAATATGTTTTTTTTAAATGTCAGGTGTAGGAACTTTAGTGTGATTTTATCTCAACATTACAAATATGGCTGATCAATTATTAATCAAGTAGATAAAGTTGAGTGAGTTTGTTTGCATGGTACTTATCTATATCTATATAAATTTTTCTTATTTTACATATCAATCCAAGTTTTCTCTCCCTCCCTCCCATGCTCTCTGACCCCCCTTCCATCCCACCCCTCCCCACTCCACAGGGAGTATGATGCCTTCCAGGAGGGATCATTAAAATCTGTCAAGTCATTTGGGATAGGGAGGCCCTCTCCCTGCCTCTAGGCTAAGAGAGTCTCCCTTTATGGGGAATGTGCTCCCAAAATCCTTTTTTAGCACCAGGGATACATCCTGGTTCCACTGTCAGATGTCCCTTAGACTGCCCAGGCCTTCTGAGATCCACATTCAGGAGGTCTGAGCTGGTCCAAAGCTGGTTTTCCAGCTATCAGTCTGGGGTCCATTAGCTCCCCATTGTTCGGCATTTATCTTAAGTAAATCCCTAACAAGCCTCATATGCTAATTGGACTTAGCATTTCTGTTGCTAAATGAGAAGTGTTTTGGCTGTTACAGAGTGAGTAGTAAGATCTACCCAGTGGAATACACACTAACATCTGTTATCCTGTCCTGCTCCAGCTTGGCTCTTACCAAATACAGCTGCCCCAAAGTCAGAGTTGTCAAATCTGTGTGTGTAAGCGTGTCTGGCTCACCTGTGTGTGAGAGAGAACAAAGCAAAGTTTACCATTAGAAGGCCAACCAGTACAATTTATACTGACAATCATTAGATAGTTCTAATTACTTTCATACCTTTTTCTTTTAAAGAAGCTAACTCTTGATTTGGCTGGACTTCGAAAAGAAAAAGAAGATTTGCTGAAGAAATTGGAGTCTTCATCTGACATCACTAGCTTGGCTGAGGAAGTTTCTAGAGTAATGGCTCCACAGATACAAGTTACCACACTGGGTCCTTCAAGGAGCATGGATTTGGAAATGAAGCAATTGCAGTGTAAACTAAAGGTGAGTATATAGTACATTCGGTTCAACAACATCTGAATCACTGCATCTTTAAAGATATATTTAGTTGATTCTAATTTAGTTCAACAAAGGTCACCATGGTAAAATATTTCAAAAACATGGATATCACATCTGACTTAGTCATTCAAGTCTTGTAGGTCTATTCATTATGTTATTACTTGATTGTCTTTTTCATAGACTGGTAAGAGCCATGCTGATCTGCCTTAGGAGCTAATGGGAAGTAGCCACTATCTTCTACTTAGTATTCAACTCCTGGCTGCTCTCATCATCCCAGTCCAGATGAGCAGAAAACCCTTTCAAACATATTGTATCAACAAAATGAGAACTGTTTTCCTTTACACTTGCTACTAATTTAATTATTTAGTTGTTAGCTGAAGATCAGAATGCAAAGAAGTGTGGAAATGTGGAGGAAAAAGAACAAAAAACGAAGATGGATTGTGGTGATTGTCTGTAGCAAGATAAGCCTGGGGGTGGGAATTCTAGGTAGAGTTCTTCTTGTTTATAAAGAATTATATCCAACTCCAGATAACTTGTCAGTGACTTAAGAGTGAGGCTCATTTACTTTAAATAGAATTGTAAGAAACAAGATCCATGTGTTTTAAACAATTCATTTTCCTGCATCTTAAAGGAAACTAATTATTGTTCACATATTTAATTATTTTCTTCAATGGGAATTACTGGCTGGAAGCTGACAGCAGTGGATATAGGATCATGGCTGTGATAAGCATCATTAGAAGGGAACTCTAACTGTAGACGAATCCAGTGCTTTATAATTAGAATAGCTGACTGCAATGAAGAGAGTAGGATAGCAAAATATCAAGCAGATGCATAGCTCAGTCCAGAGTATAATGTTTTTATTTTTGTTTTTCATGACAGGGTTTCTCTGTGTAGTCCAGGCTATTCTGGAATTCAACATGTAGACGAGGCTGACCTTGAACTTGGAGGCCTGCCTGCCTCTGCCTCCCAAATGCTGAGATTAAAAGTGTGCACCACCACTACCCAGTTCAGAGTATGATGATTTAAGCTGGGTTTTAATTAGAATAAAATATGGTAAAATGTAAGTCAACCATTGCTTATTCTATCGCATTAGTAATAATCAATAATAAAACTGGTATTAATTTATATGCTTCTTAGATAGCACATTGAGACAGTTTTTACCTGGAGAACATGCATATCAGAAAAATTTTGGAGCATGTGCTTTCTCTTAAAACATGTTCTCTCCCAGGAATATAAATACAGTTTCTAAATTAAATGTTTCAGATGGAGCCAATGCACTGATCTTTAGTCATATACTCTATAGATTTTGAGTTACCATTCTTTTATATAGTAATTACACATATAGTACTCATGATAATAATTTAATTTTTCACCAAGATAAAATATAATGAATGGTAGAGTCATCAGACTTCTCAATATTTTTAGTTATTATAGCTTTAAGTTGAGTTGTATCGATATTTTTGCTTGCTACAGATGTACAAATGTTCCAATAATTAAAATTTGAAATGTAGTGTAACATAATTTGCCCACATAAGTACCTGTGAAATGAGATATTTACATTATAATTTTTATCGTGTATAAATAAATATCTGTCTAGTTTCAGACAGAAAGGTGAGGTATGAGCAGGCATCAAGCAGCTTGGCTGTCTGTGTGGATGCTGGAGCCTTTGGATATTTGGGCTGGTTGTCCAGAAACAAAAAGAACAACATTTGTTTTCATCCTGCTTATGTTTTAGTATAGATATTTTCCTGGATTTAAGCACACAATACTCCCTACTACTCAAAATGTGTTTCAGTATTCTTTCAAATTGGTTTGCTGACACAGTATAGTGATGGTATATTTGTTAGGAAAATACCATGTATGATTCATGTGGATATTACTAACTAAATGAGAGATCATTCCAGAAATTAACATTAATTATTAAGTACAGATTAATTAATGTGTGATAATTTGATTTTAGTTTGAAAATAAAGCTTGCTTTGAGTCAGAGGGTAGAGCTAGCCAGCAGCTGACCAAAATTTATCATAGAGGTTTGGAGGACTGAGGACAGATAGGAGACAGGAAGTAGTAAGGGGGGTAGCTGAGAGAGGATCCCAGCTCTTTTGGAGGAGGAAATGGAAGAGGTAGGAAGTCACTGGTGGCTGCTCCCGGCTTCTCAGATCTTTTATGTTCTTACTGCGATATCTGACTCCCAGTTTTATATTGGTAAAGAATAATTAGATAAACACTTCATCTGGCACCCCATGTTGGGTACCATTTGTAGGCAGAGTTTTCCTGTCCTGGGAGCTGCTTCCAAATAACTGACACAGAGATTTAATATTCATTATAAATGCTGGGTTAATAGCTGGGCAGAAAGAGATTGGGCGAGACAGCCTGACACAGAGAAAATGTTGAAAGAAAGGACAGTGTCAGCGGAGTCACCAGCAGAAGCACCAAAGGGGGAAGCAAGATGGGCCTGCCATAATAAGAAAAGGTACCAAGCCACTTGGCAAAGCCTAAATAAGAAATAGGGTTGATTTAAATGTAAGAGTTAGCTAGTGTCAAGCCTGACCTAATGGCTGAGCATTTATAAGTAGTCTTAAGTCTCCATGTTGGTTATTTTGGAAGCGGCTCCCAGGACAGGAAAACTCTGCCTACATATAATATTTTGGTAAATTCACTACTTTGAAACACCTTTTTTTCTGGCAATTCTAGAAATATTACATATCATGGTAAATATGCAATACAGTGAAACTTTATGTTATTTTAACATTTGATTAAAACTTACAACATTTAAAAGTCATTTCATGTTGGATTATTTGAATTTTTAAATTTTTATATAAAAATTAAAATCATTTGAAAACTTAAATTTATATATGCTACATTTATGGTTGATCTGATAAAATTTACTCATATTTACCTTAATAATATCTAATCTTTTCGAATTCAATATTTTTGGCATCAAACATTTAAACATTAAACTGAGGAATAGTTATAAAAATAATTTATTATAATTTTGAGCTCTTAGTGAGAAACAGGTGAGATGGATGGGGCTAAGAAGCTTGTTTAGTAGCCTGATGTGCTAAGTATGATCCCCAGGAACCAAAGAGTAGAAGGAAAGAACTTCTTTCTCTCCACATAGGCAACATGCACGGTGTTAGTGAAATTTCTATTCCAAATATTTTTAAACCATCACAGTTTATTCTTTTATTTGTTTAATGCTTTCTGAACTTAAAAGATGTGTTGATTTGATTATACTAACCATATTTTATGAATGGGAAAGCTAAAATACCAAGAGATACCAACAAGACTAAGTAATGTTTCAGATTAGATCTTTAACTGGAATGCAAATCCAGATACAAGTTAGCTGTCTTGATACTGTGTTTTCCTTATTCCTTATACAGCAACCATGTATAAATCTTTAAGTAATAGTTACTACTTTTAGTAAGTTCAAGCAAAGAGGTATTTGGTATTAGTAAGATGCAGTTATCTAGTATTCTTGGACAAATTATCCTCAGATTTTAACCAGATACAGTTTATCATGGATGATTTCTTTTGCTGTTCACTTCTGGGTTCCCTGGTATATTTATATTTGCCGGGCTGGAAGATGCAGCCTGGCCCTCACACCCATGTGTGTCAGGTGCTTGGCTGGCTGCAGCTGCAGCACAGTGGTTCCTTCCTATGGCCTTGGAACTGGCTTCCCACAAGGCGATCTCAGGGCAACCATTCAAGAGGGCAAAGGCAAAAGCCCCAGAGCTTTGGGAGTCCAGATTTAAACTTACACTGTGTGGCTTATGCCATGTTCCCTTGGGGAAAGCAAATCACAAGTGAGACCGGATTGAAAGAACTGGCAAACAGCTATGGTACATTTTAGGGGGAACAGCAAGTTATCTAAGTTATCTGTGGCTGTATTTAATCTATCAAAGTTTACAGTGTTACCTTACTGAGCCATTAAGACTCTTGATTACATAATGACATTTTAATCCAAGGATTTGTATTTCCCACTAAAATATTTGAGTCCTAGACTATTGGTCATGTTCCTGTATGATATGATATGCTATATAATAATTTTACTAAATATATTATCTTTATTTTAAAATATAAAAGAATCAAAACATTAAAAGTACATTTTAGTTATTATTAGCACAATTAAAATAAATGTTACTCTTTCTCAAAGCAATGCCTTTTGATTTAGATCAAGATAGAAAGATACATTGAAGTTTATGCTTATTTTAATCCAGAATGCAACTAACGAACTCACTAAACAATCGTCAAACGTGAAGTCTCTGAAACTGGAACTCCTAGCAAAAGAAGAACACATAAAGGAGATGCATGAAAAGTAGGATTTCATATTTCTATCTATTGTATTTGGTGCCACCTAGTGGTCGCCATGTGTCCTCACCATTCCACTCCAAAAAACAATACCAGTATTTTGTTTTTCACAATAGAATTTTACTTTTCAAGATCATGAGGTTTTATTTTATTTTTGTTTTTGTAACATTTTTACTTATTTATTTTTATTTTATGTGTATTGGTGCCTGCATTTAAGTCTGTATGACGGTGTCAGAACCCCTGGAACTGGAGCTACAGTCAGATTTGAACTACCATGTGGGTGTTAGAAATTGAACCCAGGTCCTTTGGAAGAGCAGCTAGTGTTCTTAACCACTGAGCCATTTCTCCAGCCAATTAAAATCATGTTTAAGCTGGAATAAGGTGGAATTTTCAGAAATACAATATATAGCATAATTGAGAGCATTTTGGTTGCTATTTTTAATTAGAGTAAAATATTAAAACTAGATTTCCCTTAAAACAATTTGAATAAATATAAATTAGTGACTAAGAGTAAACAAAATCTACAATTATGAATTCTTAGGCTAAGAAAATATATAGATTGGTACGTGCAGAGTTAATTCCTGATTTATAAAGCCAAAGTCAAATATGAAAGTTCTGTTTGCTTATAAAATAGCTAGAGGTTCTTTTGTATATATCATTGTTTAAAGGAATTTGAATACCCTATCCACCCTATCATACTGAGCAAAAGTGGCTCTCTTCCTCTGTATTTTATAACTTTAGTAAAGCTTTTATGTGATAAAAGTCTGGCTAGAACACATCATTGATAAATTTCTCATATGCTTACCTGTAGGCAGAATTGAGTGAAGCTTTACTTAACATGATATTAATAAATAAAAATTATAGGATGGCTAGCTATAGTGGCTTGTACCTGTAGTTCCAGTGTAAGGAAAACTGAAGCAAGAAGGTTGCCACAAAGTTCAGACCAGCCTGGGCTACAATGTGAAAACCTCTCTCCAAAACCCTCCAAATAACAGACAGTCTTATTTTTACCTGGAAATGTCTTGAAGTTTATAAATCAAAGGCAAGTGTTGCTTAGTGCATACTGTTGAGGAGTCTAGGAAAACACTGAGGCCTGGCTCCTGTATTCACTGGCTAATGGCCTTAATTTATGAAGGTCTTTTGAAGAATAAGTGAGTCGGCACATAAAAATTTATACTGGTAGCTCTGTATAGCAAGGGTCTAATCAGCGTTAGCTGCTGTCACTCATATCATCAGTCACAGTACAAGATCAGGAATAGATATCTCGGAAGTTTCTATTTTATAACAGTCACCATCTTAAACTAAGCTGATAGGGGAATTCAACCTCAACTGATTGAATTAAACAGTATGTCTATTTTAGTTTCTTTGCATATTATAAGATTTTTACATTTTTATCCAAGTTGCAGTATTGTTTCTTAACATGGTTAGGATTTTGATTGTCTCTAAGTATCACATCAATATTTCTAAGTTATTAAAAACTGTAACTTAAATATAATCTGTTTTTCATGAATTATAAATTATAATGATCTCAGTTAATTTTTTTGCTATAGTGATATGTAATAGTAACAAGTTCACAAACAGATCATGGATTTTGATAAAAAAATATGAAAACATATGGTCCTTAGATACTGTTTCAGTGCAATTTTATTTTAGTAACATAGTGGCATTAATATCAGCTTTTTAAAACTAACAGTAGGCATAACCGTGGATACGATATATCAAGATACTTTCTGTCCCTGTTAAAATTCCTCCTTTAGGATATCTCGAATGGAGAGAGATATAACCATGAAAAGACACCTGATCGAGGACTTGAAATTTCGACAGAAAGTAAATTCAGAAAGTAATGAAAGTTTTAATGAAATGTTAGAAAATCTTGAAAAAAAGGTACCAAGTTTTTGTTCTCACTGATAAATTATTTTCTGTTGTATTAATTGTAATATAAATATTCAGTACTAAGCAACTGTGTAAAATACTTGCAGAATATATATTGATGGTTATAAAGTTATGGCTTTTTTGTTCCAGAATTCAAGACTCAAAGTCCCACACATACTATTCCTACAATTTGCCTGTTGGTGTGTTCTCCTAAATGGAATATTTACTGTTTGAAACCTCTAGTACTTCTGCATATAATGATATCCTATTTATTATTTTATATTATTTAAACACAAAGTTTATAAGGTCAGAATCAGGCTCATGTACCAATGTAACTGTTATGCCAATAACTATGAAATGCCCTTAAAAACTGTGATTTTTCTTCAATAGACTTAATTTAGTGTACATGGGAGAGGAGTTGTTTTTTTTTTTTTAAGGTTAGTTGTATAATATATGACCCCAAACTAAAATAGTTTGTTTAAAATTCTTTTAAATGTAATTTATGCAACCTGCAAAAGCTTTACTTTTCTTTATTTGTATTGGTGTTTTGCCTGTATGTATGTATGTCTGGTATCTATGGAGGTCAAAAGAGGGTTTCAGACGCCTGGAATGGAACTTCACAGATGGTTGTGAGCTGTCATGTGGGTCCTGGAAATTGAACCTGTGTCATCTGCAGGAGTTACACATAATCAAGCCATCTCTTCAGCCCCCTTACTTTTCTTTCACTTCAACAATTTCAGATAAAGCTTTAAAAGGCTTGCTTAAATAATTATTTCTTTTGTGGCATTAAGCTCAAAATGAAAAAGTTTTTTTTCTTCTATTCTTTGGACTCTGTAAAGAATATAATGATTCTATTATAAATATCATATATTTGTGACATTTTAGTTTGGTTATTTGCTTAAAAATTGCTAGTTTATTCATAACATGAATACTACAAGAAGGCTAATTGAATATTATAAAAATTAATAGATAGTGAATGCAATTAGATTCATTCAGTTTCTGGTGAAACAATACAGTATAAGACTACAATGCATTTACTAACAGTAATTACCTTTAAACTTTTATTGCAGGTGAAGACATTAACTGAAGAATGTTCCAACAAGAAGGTATCAGTTGACTCACTAAAGCAAAGACTTAGTGTTGCCGTGAAAGAGAAGTCACAGTATGAACAGATGTACCAGAAAACTAAAGAGGAGTTAGAAAAAAAGGTATGCTCTCGAAATTCAGATGGAGATCCGAATACAGTGACACCATTATCATTTTAATGCTGTCACCTTTTTCTCCCTAAATCAATACGAACCACTTGATAACTCTACATAACTATAAATAGTTCTGTTTTACTACATGAAACACTAAGACTTTGTTTTACATTAATGGTCATGCTGTATTAGCAAAATAAAGTAAAACAAGTATTACCTTTGTCCAAATACCAGTAAGTTGCAGGTATAGAATAATGAAATCTTTTTCTTGTCTGATTTGTATAACTCATGTCCTCACAATGTCTGTGAAATACTTTTATCTTTATATCAATGTGTTGCAGGATCTCAAGTTGAATCTCCTCATATCAAAAATAAATGAAACAGAAACAGCAATGGCACAGATTGAGACAGCAGCATCAGAACAGCTCCAAGGCTTAGCACTGCAGAGTGAACAGGTCCTGGAAGGTGCGCAGAAGAAACTGCTGGCAGCCAATGAGAAACTGGAAGAGTTCACCCTGTTTGTGAAGGTGTGAGTCACTGATGGCTTACTCCCTTGCACTTCTCTTCAGTCAGAGGCATTGTCCAACTGGGGGTTTGGTGGAAACATCAAATCCTTGCTTTTAGTTGTTGCTGATGTTACTATCTGGTGATGATCTCACTAGATATAGCTCAGCAGGCCCCAGACTGTTGACTCTCCTGCCTCTAATTCTGAGCATCACAGGTGTGCTCTTGGCTTTCTTTCTGCTTTACTAACCCACAAAACCTTTGCTCCTACCTCGTGGGTCACCATGTTAAAACTTTCTCTGTAACAGAGTTTATGGTTTGGATTTATGAAACCATATAGGTTTTCCATTTATGAAATCTTCATAGAATGAAATTTTAAGTGTCTTTCTATGCAGTTCTATTATTTCTTTTCCAGAACCCTCCATAACCACCAGAACTTTTTTGTTTGTTTGTTTTTCTGTTTTGGTTTTTGGTTTTTTGAGGCAGGGTTTCTCTGTGGCTTTGGAAGCTGTTTTGGAACTAGCTCTTGTAGACCAGATTGGCCTTGAACTCACAGAGATCCACCTGCCTCTGCCTTCCCAGTGCTGAGATTAAAGGTGTGTGTCACCCCCACCCAGCAACCCACCATAATTTAAATCACTCATTTACACCTCACTAGGTTGGCTGGAGAGATAGCACAGTGGTTAAGAGCACTGGCTGCCCTTGAAGAGGATCTAACTTCAGTTCCTAGCACTCACATTGAGCTTCTCAGAGCAGCCTCTAATTCCAGCTAGTTATTCAAAGGACATACTGATCATTAAAGGTGACATACTGGTCCTTTATACTAACTGACAATGATATAAAGTATAAATAGTTGATAAATGAATTTGAGAATGTTACAGTCCCATGGATTTTTAATTTGATTAACATTTTAAAGAGTTTAATATAGGTCAGGTATATTGGCACACACCTTTAATTCCAGCACTCAGGAGGCATAGGCAAGAGGATATCTGTAAGTATAAGTCAACCTGATCTACATAGGGAGTTCCAGGCCAGCCTGGGGTACACAGAAATAACCTCTCTCAAATGAATGTCTAATACAGCCCATGCTTAGTATCCTTTCAGAATTTTACACTTGATTTAAGACATCTTTCATTTCGGTTACCAACTTCAGATTCATTTGTTCTCTTGTACCTAAGCAAAATATATAATACTGGCCCTGTGGGTAGGACCCCAAATCTTCATTAACAAATATACTGAATGGACAGAATAAAGGTTTTAGATGGGGACTAGAGATGGTTCAGTGGTTAAGAGCACAAACCTCATTGGCATAGGACCCAAGCTCAGTTCCAAATACCCATAAGGAGGCTCACAGCCATGTGTAAATCTGGTACCAAGGGATCTGAAACCATCTTCTTGCATCCAACGCTATCAGGCATACCTATGGTACACAGACATACATGCAGGAAGTTATAGAAACATTGCTGTATGTTTAGCAATTGCATCTGTATGACATAATAATATCTATTTGGCATTTAAAACTTAACTTCCCAGTTTCCTATGGTAATTTGACATTTATTTTAATTGTTTTATGCTGATATGTGCTTGATACTAACATCTTGTATGTTTTTACGTTTTCTTAATCAAAGGCTACCAGCAGCCCAACACAGAAGTACTGGTCAAGACTGGGAAGTAGGGGGGCTAGTAAAGGGGACCAGCCTCTTGTCTTTACACGGGTGACCTAGGACTGGCCAGAGATGCTCAGGGGCCACCAGCCCAGGCAGCACACCACCTGTGGCTTCCTGCCCTTCTATGTTAGCTGTACTATATTTAAAATTATACCTTGTTATCAATTTTAGACCTTTTGTAAGTGAACATTATCCTGCCTCTGGTATCTGCTCTTTCTCATTGTTCCCCGACTCCTACCCATATTGGGCTTGTTTCTGCCATTTCTCAAGGTCTACTTCCCACCAGGAGGCCCTTCTATCTTTGTGCCCCCTTTCAGAGTTAGCGTGTAGCCAATAGGACAGAGTTCATCTCTGCTCCATACTAACTGTGATCTCAGGCAACTGTACCTCAGTTTCCCTCTCCATAAGAAGATTATAATAGTAGAGCATACCTGAGGTTAAGATTTGAATTCAGGGAAGTTCAGAATGGTGCCTAACAACCCAGAACTACTATGTAAGTATCAACTGTTATTACTGATAGCAATGGTAAGCAAGAGGATAGTTAGCTCCTGAACAGTTATGGTGTATACAACTAAAATGTGATTATAAACTTTTCACTTTGGTTTGCTTGCCTTAGGGCAGGAACATTATCAATAATTTCTTTACAGTATAGTCAACTAATAAAGCTCATTACATTCTTGAGGAATTGATCAGACAGATACACACACGCACACACACACACACACACACACACAGACACACACACAGACACACACACGCAATCACAATGTTACCAGGATTACACCCGCTTTTCCAATTAAAGCTATAAAAGGGAGATCTATCCATAGCTATATATAGTTCTTACATGGATCATATAATCACAATGTATACTGCACAAACCTTTTTTATATGTCATGTACACTAAATTACTTAATAAATATTATCAGTAGTTTTAATAGTACTAATATTTGTTCTGGTACTGTTGTAGAATCTATGTTCCCTTTAGTCTTTTCATTTACTTGTAGGGCACAACCAGATTATGGAAGAGGTGGAGTGGCCATCTGCTCTAGATCTAGTCTTGAATATGGAATTTTGCCCTGGGGTGATATCAAGTGCTTTGAGCATCTGGGCTGAATATATGTGGCAGAGCTGAGGCTTTGAATTCTCTTAATAACTGGATAAAACACACTAGGGAAATTTCTAGAAGTATTTGCTCAGTTTGAGTCAGCCTTGATATATAGGCTTGTTAATGTACTGTATGTGAGAGTCATATGCCAAGCACCATTTTCTCAATATTTTTAGTTGTTGTTGACTAAAAAATATATACCAGCCAAAGAATAGCATTTAGTAGGAAAGTGTACATGGTTTCATTATCAATATATATTTTTGTTTGGTAATATGCATTTCTTTCTTCTTTAATGTAGACATTGGTTGAACCTTCCAATTTTGTTTATATTTGCAATGGTTAATACTTAGGCACTGATCTGTTCTCTTAATTATGAGTTTTAAATGCTTCTGTAATAAAATTCAACTTGAATTCACACTTAATTTTTGTCTCACCAAAGGAAAATTAGAGCTTTTAAAAGGAAGGAAAAGTTCTTACCAAGAATATATTAACTTAGCAGGTGAAATTTAAACTATATAAATTACACCTCAGTAAAGCTGTTTAAGTACTGTTGAGACACGGGTATATTTCTGAATTTCTTGTCAACCCTGCAGTGCCTGGGATTCTCCTAGAGAAAAGGGTCAGTCACCTGCCATATCCCCACCTTGGACTTCCAGAAAATGGACTTCAAGCCTCTTCATAATTTTTCAAATAGCTGTTTTTAAAAATGCATTATTTCTGCAATAAACTATGTTAAGGATGGTGACTTTCTGCCCCCACATTTGAATATTACTGAAAAAAAAGTGTAGTCAGTTCATCATTATGATGAAACTCAAGATCATGAGTTGTTAGCTAATATACTCAAGGCTCATGGATAAAGACTAGAGAACATTAAGAAAATAAAGCTGGAAAACTAGATATTAGTAAGAGTAAAATATAATACTTTGCTGCTTCCTGAACACTACTGCTGCTGGTTACAATAAATATCACAGCTGAAAACAGAGTAACTGGAAGTGAACAGACAGAGTAGCCTGTTAAGAAAATGTTCTCTTAGAATACACCTTGTATCCTAGTTCCACTGGTGGTGTGAATTATAGGCTGGTGATCCTTTTCTCTAGGTCTAAAATCCATATATGAGCGAGTACATACCATGTTCCTCTTTTTGTGACTGGGTTACCTCATTCAGGGTGGTTTCTTCAAGTGCCATCAATTTGCCTGAAAATTTCAAGTTTCCATTATTTTTTTCTGCAGAATAGTATTCCATTGTGTAGATGTGTCACATCTTCTGTTCTTCAGTTGAGGGGCATCTAGGTTGCTTCCAGGTTCTTGCTATTACAAATAGTGCTGCTATGAAGATAGTTGAGCACATGTCTTTGTTGCATGGTAGTCGATCATTTGGGTATATGCCTAAGAGGGGGATTGCCGGGTCCTGTGGTAAACTAATTCCCATTTTCCTGAGGAACAGCCATACTGATCTCCAAAATGGCTATACTAGTTTGCACTCCCACCAGCAGTGGAGGAGTGTTCCCCTTTCTCCACATCCTCTCCAGCATAAGGTGTCATTGGTGTTTCTGATTTTAGCGATTCTGGCAGGAGTAAAATGATATCTCAAAGTTATTTTGATTTGCATTTACCTGATGGCTAAGGATGTTTTTAAGTGTCTTTTAGCCTTTTTGATTTCCTCTATTGAGAATTCTTTCTTCAGTTCTGTACCCCATTTTTTTAATAGGGTCATTTGGTGTTTTATTGACTAGTTTCTTGAGTTCGTTGTATATTTTGGAGATCAGCCCTTTGTCGAATGTAGGATTGGTGAAAATCTTTTCCCAGTCTATGGGCTGCCTTTTGTTCTTGACCACTGTATCCTTTGCCTTACAGAAGCTTCTCAGTTTGAGGAGGTCCCATTTATTAATTGTCGATCTCAGTGTCTGTGCTACTGGAGTTATGTTCAGGAAGCAGTCTCCTATACCAATTTGTTCATGGGTACCTCCTACTTTCTCTTCTAAGAGGTTCAGTGTGGCTGGATTGATGTTGAGGTCTTTGATCCATTTGGACTTGAGTTTTGTGCATGGTGGTAGACATGGGTCTATCTGCAGTCTTCTACACACCATCATCCAATTGTGCCAGCATCATTTGTTGAAGATGCTTTCCTTGCCCCATTGTATTCTTTTACCTGTTTTTTCGAAAATCAGGTGTTCATAGGTGTGTGGGTTTATATCAGGATTTTCGATTCGATTCCATTGGTCTACCTGAGAGATTCATATAAAGTCCCTCACAGAAGGGGGAAGGGACAAGTCCCCCAGAGCACATGGGAAGTGGGGGGGGGGAGCAGTGAATGGAGAGAGAATTAGGAGAAAGAGAAGGGAGGAGAGGAAGATTGAGTCAAGATAGAAATAGAAGACAAAAGAGAGCGAGAGGCAGAGAGAGAGAATGAACATAAAAATGGAGCCATTATTGGTCTGAAGAGAAAACTGAACCTAAAGAAATGTCTAGAGACCTACAAGACTGCCGCCAACTAAAAATTTGAGCAACCATGGAAAGGCTACCATAAAAGCCATTCCTGGATAGTGAGATCAACAACTAACTTATCCACTATCATGGAGACCTCATCTAGTACCTGTTGGAAACAGAAGCAAACACACATACCTAAACACTGAGTCGAACTAAAATCCAGATGCAGAGGGAGAGGACAAGACCATGTTGCAGAAACACAGAGACAGCTGACCTGAAAAAGGAGGAGTTAATGGGTCCCCCAGACTGATAGCTGGGAATCCAGCATGGGACTGACTCAGACCCCCCTGAATATGGGTCTCAGCCAGAAGGACTGAGCAGTCTAAGGGACCTCAGACAGTGGAACCAGGATATATTCCTGGTGCACAAAAGGACCTTGCTAACACATCCCCCATGGAGGGATATTTACTTAACCTAGAGATAGGAGAGAAGTCCTAGTCCCTACTTCAAATGAGTTAACAGATTTACATGACCCCACCTGGATGGCATTGTCCTACATGTGAATTGGGGTGGGGGGATAGGAGGGGAGGGTGATCAGGGTGCATGTGAGAGGGCAGAGGATTTAAGAGAGAGGGAGGGAGGGAGAGGGAACTGGGATCGACATGTAAGATAAAAAATAAATAATCACAAAAAAAAAAAAAAAGAAAGAAAATGTTCTCATTTTAAGATGTCCTCTGATACTGGGACAATTGGTAGTAATTAGAAAGGACAAGGATCCTTGCTAAATATGGGTAATTTGCAAATAAAATAGGAAAGTGATCCCTCTTTATGTCCCTAAAAACATTTAAACAAAACTTGAAGGAAATGTGGAAATAACCAAAGGAAGTTGATAAGATTACTGTAAACTTACTTTCTCAGAGTGTGTTTAATCTGTAATATACTCAAGTGTCAGTAAATCAAAATAGGCAAAATATAATGATGATTTCTTTTCAAACCCATCAACAATGTTCACAAAGAAAATTTTACATTTTTACACAACAAATTCATAAAAGCAAAAATTAGTTTCAATGTCTACCATGAATTAATATGTAATATGGTCCAATTGTATTTACTTAAAATTTCAAACTCTGGGATTTAGCACAAAGGTGGACCTAAAACTTGACTTTGTAAGGCAGACAAAGGAAATGGAATTAGGAAGTTATATTACTTTTCTCATTGCTTCAACAAAATACCTGACAGAAGCAGCTTTGTGGGAGGAAGGATTTACTTTGTCTTACAGGCTGTAAATAGTTCCATTTTGAGTATTTTGAGATACCACCATACTAGTTTCAATAGTAGCTGTACAAGTTTATATTCCTGCATTTCCCCATATCTTACTAACATTTGATGAGAGCCGTTTTGGCTGGAAACTTTGAAGTTTTAACTTGTAATTCCTTGATAGTTAAGGATGTTGTATATATATTTTAAAGTATCTGGTAATTTGTACTTCATTTGAGAACTGTCTGTCCAGTTATCTCAGTTAATTGTTTGATGATGTTTTTTTTTTTTTTTTGTGTGTGTGTGTGTGTGTGTGTGTGTGTGTGTGTGTTGTCAGTTGGGTTATGTTTTGTTTGCTTATCTGTGAGTATGAGAACAAATATTAGTAATTTTTATTAGGGAATATACTAGTTTGGTAAATAAGTGATTGTAGATTCCCCTCCAATAACCACAATTTTACCAGCACTGAGTATTAAGCCAGGTTTCCAGGACCAGGCATAGTGTATGTATTGTTGAGTGGGTTAAGTCCAATTAGAGAGCAGTTGGTTATCAGCAAGGTATGTTGCCACTTTTGTACCTATAGGGTTATCGTGCTGTGCTGATTGTTAAAATGATTCACAGGAATCATAGCTGGATAGGACTGTTATTAGTTGCTTCATTCCTTTGGAAGGAAGCTTCTATGGCCCCTTCTGGTACCATGCAAGCTTGTTCCCAGGAAGAGGGCATTTAGATCAGTTCCACTTCAGGGGTCTTTGGGCCTTGTGTCTAAAGTGCATGGTGCCTTCAGCAGTAGGACTTACCTTCCATCTCTGGGGGATAACCAAGGGAAACAGTAATAGGCTGCATGTTTTAGAAGTTTCTTGGACATCTCTGGCCAACAAACTCAAAAGAGGGCTCCTCCTTATGTCTGGTATTGGGATTTTTTTTTTTTTTTTTTTTTTTGTTATTGTTAAGTCTTAGACTCTTGAAGGGGAACATTGTCAGCCCAGATGAGAAAAGAACATTAAAGCTATACATGTATATTATATATAGAATTCCATGTATTATAGGTGTGTGTGTGTGTGTGTGTGTGTGTGTGTGTGTGTAATACTTACAACCACACCCATCTACAGAGAATGCCTGTTAACACCCTAACTCAGAGACTATTATGACCTGACCAAACACAGAGTAAAGTCAGAATCTTTATCCATATAGAAAACCTAGCCAGTGACTCCACCTATCCACGTAGGTACAGTTTGAGACACTGTCTGATTATGGAACCAGTGCAACCTCACTTGAACACAGAATCTACCTACCAACAACATTTGCTCTTTCAAATCAAGGGTCCACCCTGTATTTAAAGTCTAACTGCTTGTTGGAAGGCTAACCATTGGAACTACATGGCCAAGGAACATAGCCTGTAAGTTATTACTAAGAGCAATCAGCATCACAACTAGTGACCACTTCTGAATGCAAAACCCATCAAGCAATCTTCCCTGACCTCAATGTGTAGCATCCTTGCCAAGCTAAAGACCCTGACTGCAAGCGCCTCTCACATGGGTGCTCCCATGTGAGCCCATCCAGGCTCAAACATTGGATGGTTGGTGCTTGCTTTTCATGGGAATGCAATCTGTGAAGGCTAGAAGAAGTGGCTTCTTCCTAAAGCATGAAAGCACTACAGGAACAGGGTCATGAGATGCCGGGAGACATGATGCCATCAGATGAACTAATGAAGGCCCACCTGACCTAATGAAAGAGAAACCTACCAGCTGAGAAACAAGTCAAATAAGTCCTCTCAGACAAATGACTGAAGTGCAAGGTAACATGACAGGGATCTAGAAACTAGGACATGACATGAAAAATATGTGGAACTCATCAAGGAAACAGGTGGCAACAATGTGTTCAGAAAATGTAAATATCAAACGGGAAATTAATCTGTGTTATTTGTATTCTTTCAGGGTATGGCTTCCAAGTTTAAAAGTTTTCTAAACCTGAATATATTAATATTTCTGTATGAGATGTGTATATAAAGACACAATATAAGGGCTGGGTTCAGTGGGTAAGAGTGCTTGCTCTGCAAGCATGAGGATCTCAGCTGTAATTCCCAGTACCATTTAAATAGTGGCTATGCATTGAGGGTCAGAGACAGGCAGATCCCATAGCTCACTGTACAGAGCCTACCAGAAGTGGTGAGCTTCTGACTCCAGGAAAGAGGAAAGACAATGGCTCAAGGCAATAGGACAGCAAAGGCATCCAGAGTCATGTTCTGGCCTCTGTATGTGTGCATACAGACACATTCCCTTACACTTGTGCATTACCACACACAACACATATATTGGTATTTGTGTATGTGGTATATGTATATATTGGAGTGTGTGTGTGTGTGTGTGTGTGTGTGTGTGTGTGTGTGTGTGTGTATGAGAGATGAGAGAAAGAGAGATTTCTATGGAGAAAAATAATTACAGTGGCAATATAAGGCTGAACAAAAAATTTCAATGAAAGACTTCAGTATGGTATTCCAAAAAGCATAAGAAGTTCCCTTGAACTCAAAGATAGGTCATTTTAAGTTACATAGAGAAACAAAGAAGTTTTTGTTTTGTTTTGTTTGTTTGTTTGTTTTAATGAAAAGGTGAAGAAAATCACAAGGCCTAATGAGACATTGTCAAACTGAATATGTGTGTGATGGGAATCTTAGAAAACGGAGAAATAAAGGGACAGAAAGACTATTTAAAGGAATAATACCTGAAAGCTTTCCAAATTGGAAAGAGAGAGGTGTGCAGATTCACAGATGCAAAGATATCCCCAAAACACTGAACACAAAAGGTCTAATTGAGGCAGTATATAATTAAATTGCCAAAGGGAAGAAACTGTAACTCATCATATACAAGAATCCCCTGGGGGAAAAAAGAAAAGAAAAAAAGAACCTATCCACAAGACTGACAGAGGACTGTGTACAGAGCCCTGAAGATCAGGAGAGTATGGGATGTTCTCAAATAATGAAAATAAAAACTGCCAGCCAAGAATAGTGTAGTCAAAAAACAAACAAAAAAACAAGACAAAAAACAAAACAAAACAAAATAAAAACTGTTCAGAACAAGGTAGAGAACAAAGGCTGCCGCAGTGAGCTGACATGGAGAGTTTCTGCCTTACCAGGAATGCTGCCCGCCCAGAGTCCCTTAAGTGGAGATAAAGGACTCTCAGTAAAAAAGTTGAAACACTCAAGGCAGGATTCTCGACTTTCAATTATAACATAAAAATTAAAGTATTCAGGAACAAAATGTCAAAAATTTGCTCTTGGATATATAATAGAAACATATTTGTAAATCATAATATCCAGTCTCTAAAATGTGAGCTGTGACATCTATATGTGATCATTATTGCAATGCCGTTGACTGTTGAAAATAGGAAACTACAATGACAATATATTTTATGAAAGCCACAGGGGTTGACAAATGAAATTCTAAAGTGGGAATTTAGATCAAGAAAGACCTCAAAGCATATGTGACAACACAGAAGTAATCAAAGGAAAGCACCAAGATAAAGGAATGGCAGAACTAATACTCAGAGAACAATTAACAAAAAGGAAATAGTAAATACATTGTCTGAAAGTATTTATTTTAAATGTAAATAGACTAAACTCTCTGATCAGAAGATTAGATTTTCCCTTTTTTCTTTTTGAAAGTATGATATAGTGATCATAACAAAAGACTCTGTTTAGCTATAAAGACACACATAACTGAAAGTGAAGAGATAGAAAAAGACACTATACAAACATGGGAACATAAGTGGCTGAATTTATAACAAGATTGAGTTTAGTTAATAAACAGTCAAAAGAGGAAATGACCAAAACAAATACAAATATTTGTTCCTCAAACATTGATGCACCTAGGTGTATAAAGCAGATGCTAAGAGCATTGGAGGAAGTAAACCAAAAGTGGAATGGTGATTCCTCTCAGCAGTAGGCCCTCTGAACAGAGAATGCATAAACAGCAGAACTGAGCACCATCAGAGACCATGTGGTCCTCACAGGCATATACAGAACCTTCTACAGGATAGGAAAATGGGGCCACAAAAACTAATCTTAAAAGTTCAAAGATTAAAGTCATATGAAGCATCTTTTCTAACTCTATTTGTGTAAAAACTCAGTAATAGGAGGAAAATTCACGAATATGTAAAAGTTAAGCAATTTGGCCCCCCAAAAGCTAATAGTACTGATTATAAATAAAAGAGAATAATTTTTTAAAAAAAAAAGTAATGAGACAAATGAAGATGGAAACACAACCTATCATGTATATGAGATGCTGAAAATGTGGTCTTTGAGAGAAAAGATTACAGCTGTAAAAAAAAAAAACCTAAAGAAAGTACTCTCAATTGCACCCTCTACATTAAACATTAAAGAGGAAGGGAAAGAATAATCGAGCCCAAAGTTAACAAAAGGGAGAGACTAGTAAGTACTAGGAAAGAAAGATTCAGATACAAAGAATAGAAAACAAGACAAAGATCAGTGAAACCGAGCCAATTTCTAAAATATAAAATCGGCAAATCTCCAGCTAGACTAATTAAGGAAAACAAAATAGAAAGATTTTATTATTCTAACTAGAGAAATATGACTGATAACCAAGAAGTGATCTTGATCATAAGAGAATACTTTGAACAGTTATATGCTAAGAAGTTAGGTAAGCTATAATAAATGGAAATTCCTGAAAATCAAATACCCACCAAGACCAAATCTTGAAGAAATACAAAATCCAAATGAATAACAAGTAAGGCAATTGAATCGGTAATCAAAACCCTCCCGGCAAAGGATCCCAGTGCCATATGGCTTCCCCACTGCCTGGCCCAACATTTAAGAAGAATCAGTGCCAGTTCTTTCTGAACTCTTCCAAAAATTAAAGAGGGCAGAACACTTCCAAACTTCATTTACAAGGTCAGTATTACACTGAAAGCACAGTTAGATGAGGCCATGGTGAGAGAAGAAAATTACAATCCAGTATCACTCAAACATAGATGCAAACAAGAATTCCTAACAAAGTACTAGTGAGCCACATAAAAATAGCATATACCAAATTGAAATGGGATTCGGTCTGTGGCTAGTTCAAATATGCAAATAAATACATATGAGATGCTAAATTAGCAGAATAAAAGAAAAGTAATATTGTTACCCAATAGATATAGAAAAAAAGAATTTCACAAAATTCCACATCTTTTCATGTTTAAAGATGCAACATATTGAACATAGAGTGAGAATATCTCAATATAATAAAACCTGTAAGTTTCAGAAATGCTCTTTTTCTGTAAAATCAGGACCAAGATAAAAGGCTTATATAAAGTTATAGAAGTCACAAAGGAGAACATAAAAATATGTTTGCAGATTGCAGTTTTAGACATAAAAAAGTAAGACTGTACCTCAAATGAGTTCAATAGTGTTTTCTCTTTCCAAAAACCAATATATAAAATTTATTTCTATTTCTCCACACTAAAAGCCTACCCTCTAACACAGAAATGAGAAAAATAGTCATTTATAGTAATAGCAAAACAATAAAGGAAAAAGTAGGAGTAAAATTTAATTAAGAAAATGGAATCTGTTAACTGAAAAATACATTACTGATAAAATAAATTGAAAATATATAAATGGAAAAATAGGCTATGTTCATGGATTGGAAGAACTAATACTGTTAAAATGTCTTAGTTCTCACTGTGTGTGTGTGTGTGTGTGTGTATCTATATGTCTATGTATCTATATTTATTCACTACAATTGCTATTTGCAGTCCTATCGTATTTCAACATAAATAGGAAAAACTTGCATGAAACCACAAAAGATGTTGACTGAACAAATTAATGATGAGCAAGAAGAGTTGAGCTATTGGTATTATACTTTCTGGTTTGAAACTATGTCACAAAGTTATAATAATCAAACCTTCATGATAACTGACATAAAAGAAGTATAAACCATTGAACAGAAAGCTCATTAATAAATCAGTGTATGTATCATTAACTAATAAGTGATGGACATGAAGAGCATGTGACAGTGAAAGTACTGTTTCTTCAATAAATGATACTAGGAATACTGACTGAGTAGGGGTTGACCAGTGTCTTAGTTAGTTAGGGTGTTTACTGCTGTGAAGAGACACTATGACCAAGACAACTCTTATAAAGGAAATAATGAATTGGGTGGCTCCCATACAGTTTGAGAGAGTTAGTCAGTTGTCATCATGGCAGGGAGCATGGTGCCATGGAGGCAGAGGTAGTGATGGAGGAAGAGCTGAGAGTCCTACATCTTACAGGTACCAGGAAGTCAACTTCTCACTGGGAAGTATTCTGAGCATAGGAAACCTCAAAGCCCAACCCCTCACTCACACACTTCCTCCAACTAGGCCATTCCCACTCCAATAAAGCCACACCTCCTAATAGTGTCACTCCTTATGAGATTATGGGGACCAATTATATTCAAACTATCACAACCAGTATAGGACATGAAGTTTTTCAAGTAATGGTGTATTCTTGTTGCTACAACCATATACTTGATAAGAAGCAAGTTAAGAGAGGTTTTATTTGAGCTACTGCTCTAGGTTGAACTGTATAATGGTGATAAAGCTTAGCTATGACAGCATTTCACAGCTGTGATGACAAGTACAAGTCATCCTGCTTACATCTCCAGGGATCAAGGATGACAGAGAGAGAAGAAATGTTGTAAACCTCCAATCCCAATCCTACTGGACCAGTTCCACCAACTAGACCCTACCCAATAAGGCTCTACAACATCCTAAACACAGTAGCTAGGAACCAAGTGTTCAATTTTACATGAGCCTATAGGGACATAAGGGACATTTTGCATCCAAACCATAACAGATGGAAATACTATCTACTTTGACCTGGGTGTAGGTTAGCCAAAGTTCTTATTTAGTAAAAGCTCAAAAGACTATATATACCGTTAAGATGCATGTATTTCACTGTGTAGAAATTTGAACTTAGAAGAGGTAAAAATATACATCTTTAGTTAATGATATACACAACAATGTGTTTAGGAGCCAACTGTCCAGATACCTGCCAAATTAATCAATGGATAAATATGTACATGACAAATCAAATATAGAAAGATGATTATAATACATAGGTTGCTAGTGTATGTGCCCTAAACATTTCTTTCAACTTCTCTGTGTTATCCTCAAGTATCCTCCGGACTTTCCTGCAGAAAGATCATCTCAGAGTATTTTTCCAGGGCCCCTAGTCACATCAAAAAGAAAATCAACTGTGAAAGACAGTAAAAGAATGCATTTTAAAGATTCGTCAATCAACTACTGTGCCAGTTAGATTTTTATCAACTTAACACAAACTATGGTCTTCTGGGAAGAGGGAGTCTGGATTGAAAAGAAGTGCATGCATCAGATTGATCTGTTAGCAAGTCTGTGAGGCATTTTCTTAATGAATGATTGATGTGAGAAAGCCCAGTCCACTGTGGGTGGTGACATCCATAAGCAGGTGTGCAGCTTTGTTCCCCTGTGGCTTCTGCTTCCCTTCTTGCCTCAAAGTTCCTGCCTTCAGTTCCTGCCAGGACTTAGACCTTTTCTCTCCAGGTTGCTTGTGGTCATGGTATTTACTATAGGAGTGGAAACCTAATTAGGTGGAAACCTTCCCTCATGAAACAGTGTAGTTGACAAAAGAATAAACTACGACAAATTCAACATATGCAACAGACAAATATAATTTCATTAGCATATGTAAATTACTAAAAGAAATAATTGAAAATATAGTATGTTAAGGCTGATTCTCCACTTGATTTGTAATGAAAGAAATGAGAATTTGGAACTTCAAAACAGAGTTTATAAAGCAAGTCATACTGAAGTACCAGATTGGTGTTTGCTAATGCAATGTAGAATAGATATTTCACTGCATTGTAAGTGTGTGTGTGTGTGTGTGTGTGTGTGTGTGTGTGTGTGTGTGTAAGTCAATATCAATAGTATCTGGGAGAAAGAAACAACAGCTACCAACATTACAGCAACCCATACTCTGTTGTGGTTACTTCACTTTTCACTTTGTATCAGAGAGCTACTGAAAAAATACATGAGGATGATTATTTATTGAAACCTTTGAACTAACAAAGTGTTGAAACATTCTAGCACCTAGCCAGCCTGCATTGAACTCCCAGAGCTATCCTTGTATCACCAGACAGAACTCAGGTCATGCAGAGTAAAATGTACTTTTTTTTTTTTTTTTTTTTTATTTGCCCATAGGAGTGACATATGCTAACACTTGCTGATTTCTAAAAGGAAAACCTTAAAGATTTTGGTGACATTGTTCCAGTTTCCTTATATGTTTTATCCATTCCCTCCTTTCAGTGAATGATTTCATTGCACTGTTACTCTACTTGTTCTCAAGTTTTTACAAAATATCTCTAGTTTTTGTAAAATGCTACAGAAGCGACTTGTTCTGTAGCCATCTTGCATCAGCCATGTACCAATTAAGCCAATTATGCAATGACACATTACAATTAATATGCAAATAGTATGTTTACAGATAAATAGAATTATCTCATCAGCTCAATAGTGCTTTATCATGATAACAAGTAGCAAGCATGACCAACCAGACACTAGTTAGCATATCTAACAGTGAGTTTAGAGAGCTTTGGTTAATAAAGGTAGTTAAAGAGGTGATTTAAGAGAGCTTTCATTACATAATGGCAATGAGTAGATAGCAGTTCATTCTCTTCCAAAATAAATAAAATTATAGTAACTTTAATAAAAATGATTTGCTAGGTCAGTCATATTTTTATGTTTTGACCATTTTGTCTTCATTATGACTTCCATATGAACCCATGTTCTTTCCAATATGTTTAAGGCTTTGGTCAAAGAGTTACAAAGTGGTGTCCATAGGACCAGACATCAAATCAAAGAGCTTAAGAAGATGCACAAAGACAAACATGCTTGTAAAACCTCAACCCATAAAGCCCAGACCTTGGCAGCATCCATCCTGAACATTTCACGGTCAGACCTGGAGGAAATACTGGACACAGAAGATGAAGTGGTAAGAGCACTTACATACTCATTAATAAAGGGTTTGCTGCATTCTTATTTAAATATATTGTTTGTTTTATAAGTCTTAGAATTTCATTTTATGGGGCTATTGTCAAGTTGTTAAAGAAAGATATACAGTATAACCAACTCAACTCCTTTAGAGAAATTTAATATATAATAGAAAAATGATTAAGTATGTAACAGGGAAGGATAACGGACATAATAAGGGATTAGGGAGATTCATGTTGCTCGTTACTCATGTCAGTCATCTCTTGCTGTCTCCTCTATTCTCTTTAGATTCCCTTTAGCTCATCATAATCATATTATAGATCTTGTAAGCCAAGGTTTTGTCATTACTGGAGTGTGTGTGTGTGTGTGTGTGTGTATGTTATGAAGCAAGGTCCTTACTATGTTGCCCAAGCTGCCAGGCTGGTCTCAAACTCTTAGAATCAAGTGACTCTCCTACTTCAACCTCTTGACCCTTTCAGATTATGAGTCTGTAACAACACACCCAGCAGCAATCACTTTTTTTTTTTTTTTTTTTTTTTTGGTTCATTTTACTTTATGCGTACTCTGCCTTTGTGTATTTGTTTCTACCACATGCCTGTCTGTGGTCAAAAGGGGGCATGGAGACCTCTGGAGCTTCAATTGCAGATAATGTTGCTTGGAATCAAACCCCCATCCTCCGCAGGAGTATCAAAAGCTCTTAACTGCTGAGCCAGCTCCCAGTCTCCATCACCACCTTGCCTAGTCTTAGTTCAGTCAAGTCATCATTGATTTGCTAAAAATCTCTTGTGTGAGATTTTTTTTAAAAGGTAACAACAAATGTATTGGATTTCCTGGCTAAATTTATAATTATTTTGATAATTCTATTTCTTGAAAATATTTATTGTTTTAAAACTGATGAGATACTCCTATTTGGGTGGATTATCTCCCACTCTGTGGGCCATGGGGGAATGATCCTGTCTCATCTATAGTATTCTTGAAACCTATGAAGAATGCTTGGTCCTGAGAATAGAAGTCTTTAATTATTTAGTGTTTGGAAAGATTTAAGACAGGATGATACCAAGATCATCCCAATAAATATTTTCTCAATGGTGAAATAAGGCAATAGATTTAAGTATTTGTATGAGACTGTCCTCTTGAGCATATAAGAGATTTTCTGCCACACAACAGATCTATAATGCAAAGATATTTAAACTGCCAAGAGTTTTTGGAAAAGAGCCAAAGGAATTCTATAGAGATTATCTTCATCCTTTGGGTGAGTGGGATGATGAGCCATCACTCTCAGTTTCCCAGGCTCACATTTGGACAAGCATCTGTGGCTTTCTGCCTGACTCTGGATATGGAAGAAAAAGAATATCATCACATGTAGGATCAAACAAGGTGCAGGGGAGACAGCAGTGTCTAAGCAAGAACCTTGGCTATGTTGCTGTAGACACCTAATTAGAGCTTGGGTTGATGGTGTGCCTCTGTGAGAGTGTGTCTGCTTGTGCCCATGCACTTACACACACACACACACACACACACACACACACACACACACACACAGAGAGAGAGAGAGAGAGAGAGAGAGAGAGAGAGAGAGAGAGAGTCACATGTGCTTAGGATGGAACACTGTCACTGTTTGATGTTAAGAGGATGTTCTCTCTTGACTGTAAATTAGAAAAACCTCACTCCATTTGAATAAGGAAATTAGACAACACTGTCTCTTTTAAGTGTATGACTTAGAAAAGGTTCCTCACAGTCCAAACAATGGAGAACATGTTTCTGTGATGAAGCAGTGCCCCTGCCTCTGGGCTGATGCAGCCTCATGAGAGAACTTTGCCACGAAGCCTCATACTCCACACAGTCTACAAACCCTCCTAGTGATAAAACCAACCTGAGTAGGAACACACTGCTCTGAGCAGTCTAGGGCACCTTAGTATATTCACTGTGCTTAATTATACACCAGAGTGTGTTTAGAATGAATTATACATCTTTTAGAGATTAAAGGGTAGAGTGTCTTACCTGAATTATGTTCTTTAAACTGCATCCAATTGTAATAAATTCATAGTGAAAGTATGAGAGTCAGTGTGAAGAGCCTAGTATGAAGATTGGCATGTGAGTGTTAGTTTCAGTGAGTGTTAGTTTCTCAAGTGCTTTTATTTTTTCACATGTGGTGGTGGTGGGTATATATATGTGAGGGGGGAAGGGAGGGAGGGAGAGAGAGGGAGGGGGAGAAGAGAGAAAGGGAGAGAGGAATGGGAGTAGGGAAAGGGAAAGAGGGGGAGGAAGAGATGGACAAAGGGAGGGAGAGAGAGAGAGAGGGATGAAGGGAAAGAGGGAGAGGGGAGAGGGAGGGAAGAACAAAGGGAGGGAGGGGGAGAGAAAAGGAGGGAGAGAAAGAAAGAGAGGGAGGGAGGGGGAGAGGGAGAGAGAGGCAGGGAGGAAGGGAGAGAGAGAAGGAGAGAGAGAGAGAGAGAGAGAGAGAGAGAGAGAGAGAGAGAGAGAGAGAGAGAGAGAGAGACTGTATAGGCCGGAAGATAGAGTTGGGTTTCCTAAGCTGGAGTTGCAGGCTGTTATGGATGCTGGGAACCTGTAGTGAGATAGTTCTGTGGCACTGACCACACCCATTGGGGGTGGAGCCATGGGCGGAGTGACCTGTGGAAGGAGGTCGGAAGGGGCCAGGAAAGGCTCTCTTTCTGGCATGACTCAGACAGGAGAGGATCGGGTTGAATTTCCTGGTGTTCATCTGTCTAGGTTGTAAGTTATTTCTCCCTGAATAATCATCTATTCGGCCTATTTGTTTATCCTGATCCTTATTTACCGCGATAGGAACCAAACTCAGGTCCTCTGTAACTCTTAACTACTGATCCTTCTTTCCCACTCTGTGCTGTCTATTACTGTGTTATATCTTTTCTACTCTGAATCATCCCTATCTTGACCCACAGTGTGAAAGCTGAAAAAAAAAATCCTGATTTATTATAAACAGAGCTACAGCTTCTATATAAATGTAAATATTTCTCAGTTAAATTTAAATAGCATGGATTTGAATATTCCACCTTGGAAGAGATGGGCCACTCTTGGTTGACATTCCTATAGATGTGGTCAATATCTAGCTGCTAGATTCTAGCAGAATGAGTAAGTTCATATCAGTTAATGCTTCTGTTTTCATTTTCCTTAGGAAATTGAAAAGACAAAGATAGATGCTGAAAATGACAAGGAATGGCTGTTGTATATTCAGAAACTTCTTGAAGGACAGGTATTTCATTTTTGTGCTTCATACATGAAAACTTCCACATAAATATTCCGGACCTCACATTTACAGACACCGTTATTTACTTTTGCTAGGTAAAGAAGGATTCCAGAGGTAGACAGTAAAGTTAACACTCTATTTGTACTTTTGGACTTAACAAATGAAGCAAATGCCTTGAGAAAGAGCCAACATGAGCCTCGGCAAGTGCATTAATTAAATTATTGAGTCAACCTCTCTGCTTGCTAGAGTGAAAAGGATCCATTCCCCCAGACCTCTTAGGAACAGAGATTCTTTATTAGTGTCTTTAAAGTTGGAAGTTGATACGGACACCTGAGGAGTTCATGGGTTTCAGTGACCTTTTACTGTGGACCTGTTTCCAGTCAATTCATGTTTTCCTCACAGCCAGACAGCTGTTTATTACTGTGTCTTCCCGCATTCTCTACAATATTTTCTACTGAGACCTCGAGCAGCTTGTTAGTGGGAAGTAAATATTGATTTGGCATCCTGTCAATGCAGAAAGAATGAAAAAATTTCCACCAGAGGCCCCTCAAACATTTTCCTATCGACGTTTCCTGGGCCGAGTAGAAAGCTGCATAGAGGATGACAAGGCCAAGACGAGCAGGGATCCCTGAGGGGTCTATTGAGGCTGCCGCTGTGACCAGTGTGATATACTTTTTCTCCCCTTTCAAGTATTTTTTTAATACACACATAGTCTGCTGGGATGTGCCCCTCTTGTAAGTGATCAAGGGCAGTTTATTGGCAGGTGAGAGCCCTACTTTTCTAGTCATAGCCAGCTTTTGTTTTGACATCGCTGACAGCTTGTAATGCATTCTACAACTTTTTCATTGTAGTCTTTTCTTTCCCTCGGCCTAATTGTTTACTTGAAAACCAACCTGAAATGAATAAAAGCTAAAACGTAATTGTCAAAATGGCAAGAGGTGAATCCCATCAACCAGTGATTTTTGAAAGACACTGTCAGTGTTTCTCAAAAGATTAAAAACAGAAGTTGATATTAAGTATTATTATTTTATATCATCAGTATTTCCAAATAGCATTTGCTGTGCTTTTAGGAAAGTCGAGAATAATGCAATGAAAGGGCTAGAGATGTAGCTCAGTGGTTATATTTCCATGATTAGCATGTAAACACATGAGTCCAACCCTCGGCACCAAGACAAGAAACAAAAAACAATAAATTATTGATACACAGGCCACTCATACTATTACTTGTTAACTGTATATGTTTTGAAACATTATCTGAAATTGCTTTAGTAATAGAATATGATTGGTGACGTTTTGGTCAAAATTGTTGAAATACAGATGCATAAGTGTGAAACAAGGCCTTTTACAGTGTTTTTGAGAAGAGGGACTGTCTTTTACTTAAGATGTACCCTTCTTTGAATCATGTGTGTGGAGGGGGGTACACATGAGTGCAGGTGTCTGCACAGGGAGGCCAGAGGCATCAGATCACTTTGGAGCTGAACTTATAAGCAGCCAACATGAGTGCCAGGAAACAAATTCAGGCCGTCTGCAAGAGCCCTACATGCTTTTAACTGGTGGGCCATCTCGCCAGCTTGAAGACCTCATTTCTTAATCATGCTGCTTGCTCAGGTTCAGCTCAGTGCCTGACCTATGAAGGAGTTCAATGATAGTTGGTATGAAGTATTTTTAAGCTTAAAAACATAGGAAATAATCTTGCAATGATTTTCTAAGTGTTCACCTTGTAACTAGGACCTTGTAGTTCCTTTAATTAGAAATGTTATCAATATGTTCATAAAATAATAAATCAAATGTTTAAGTGTTGCTAAAGCTATACTGATAACAGAGAAGGTTTGGAGGTTGTGTGTGTGTGTGTGTGTACATGCACTTATGTATTTGTGTATGTGTGTGTCTTGTATAAGTGCATATGCATATTCTGCATTATCTAGATATATGCTTATTCTGTCCAGTTAGTGTTAAAAATTCCCTGTTGAAATGGCATCAGACTGCTTAATACTGCAGTTTGATATAGAGCCTTTTTGTGCCACTGAGCCTGGTCTCTGGAATATAATTGCCTGGTAGTATTGATTTAATTGCCCAGGTTTATTTGTGGACTCCTAATTATTGACTGGAGGTAAATTTAATGGAGCAGTCTTTATGAACACTGAGAAGCACTGCTGTTGCTGCTGTACATAATGAACTGCATCGTATGCCTCTAGACCGTTTTTCAAGCTAATTTTATTCTGTTGTGACAGTATGATAACATTTAAAAAGTCAAAGACTTTTTTATTTTTATTACTGACATAGGTGGTTTTGCTGATGTCTTTGAATTTTGTGAGAAAAAAAATAGGCATTTCAATGGTTGCAGTTGAATGTCACTTTATAATTATGCCCAAGAGAAAAATCTATAAAATAGAATACATCGCCTTTCTCCTCTCTCTATCCCAGCAATTATCTTTGTCCTGTGTTTTCAGAAATGTTTCCTTTGCCTACCAGGTTTTTAGAATCTGAGAGGCTCATAGAGTTGTGTGGGCAAAACTGTAAATCTGTGTGGTTAGTTTATAGCTTCTGTCTTCTTGTGTGTGCATTTAAGCAACCTTTGGACTGTAGAGTAAGGGAACATCGTCCCTACAAAAGTACCTGATTTGGTTCTGGCATAATAGTATTAACATATTTAAAAGAAAAAAGTGTATCTTGTCTGTCCGCCTTCTGTGCCATTTGGTGTTGTGTGGTAGGATCTTGAATATTGAGACTAATCAGCTCCATGATTGTTGACTGCTTTCATGATGACATCTTATACTGATGATATGCTTACCACAAAATGAAAAGAAGATTCTACCATGTGGCATGGTGAGTCTGTATACAGTATCTATCACTGTTGTTAGTCAGAGAACACTAGAATGGAAAGTTAGACCCTTTCGTGGGTGGATATATTTAATTACAGAGTACACGTATATCACCTCACTATTTCAAATAGTTATAAAGTAATTACTAGTTCTATGTATTTGATATTTTTCTGTAGTTTGTGGATTCTTAGGAAGAATCACACTGAAAAAACATTTTTCCAAGATCTGCTTTCATTTTTCTGTGGTTTGGGTGTCTTTATCTTAAAATTTTTACTTGTTCTTTCTTTTCGTATTGATACAATTTTAAATTTAAAATTTGTGAGGGACGCAAAGAAGTAAAGATGAGGGGAACCCTTGATATTTGTTTTGATGTTGTTTAAGGAGTGGATGAAAATAGAGTGAAGCTAGATCAGCTTGGCATTTGAGCAAGAGTATACCTTAGATACAGGGTATCAGCATGCATGGCTGCAGAGATGGAAGAGATGAAGGCAGGGATCTAGGTGTGCCCAGCCATGGAAACCGGAGAGCTGCCCACCACGGGCATGAGAGTACACGAGCAATCCCCAGTCAGAGATGGATGGCTTCAGTACCCTGCATAACGAGAAGTTGAAGGTGTGTTGAAGAATGTTAGTGATCAAGACAGCCAGTGTGCTAGGGAGGAAATATTGGTTACTAAAGCCATAGAAGTTTTAGTAAGTTAATAATATTTGAAATGTTCTGTTTTGCCTCAATTCATCCTAGCCTTTTGTTGGTCTGGCCTCAGTTTAAGAAAGCATTTCACATTCGTATGTGAACAAGAAAAGATTGAAAGCCCAGATACTTGCATTGGTACTGATTACCCCCCACCCACCTCCACCCTTCTTCCTCCTTCAGTGTCTGAGAACGAAGCTGTATTCTCATTAGTTTCACTTTGGCTTTAGATGTTTCTGTCCCTGTTAGCTGCTTCAGATCTTACAAATGCTGAAGTATCAAGTGGTCATTTTCTCTACTGCCATCTAAAAACATGCTTTACTTTTATAGAATGCCTGGGAGTGTAATCAACCCCCTGGCCTTTGTAATTGGAGGGAGCTACCTAAGCAAAAGTTAACTTAAGTCCCTCATGTAGCTCTGAAACCATAACTTCTGTATGCCTGCTTCCTGCATGGTGTTTGTAGCATGTGCCCCTATGCTAATATGCTATATACCCTGCTCTCTCACGCAAAACCATGTGGTCACTATAGACAGTCCTCACAACCAGCTGAAATAGAAAGATTTAAATTCTCCACTCAGCCTGCTTCAGTGTTTTTCATGTAACAACCTGAAGCCTGCTTTTGTTTGAGAAAAAAAGAAATATGTTCTTGTGTTATAATAAAGTAGTTTATGGCTGATATTCTAAAATTAGGTCTTAATACAAATATCAGTATATTCTCCTTCCTGTTCTACTCTAGATCAGCAGAGTGTTCATTCAAAAAACATTTACTGGGTGCTATATTATGTGACTGCATGGGTCACCATGGGAGGCAAAGGACATAATTCAGATCCTGAGCTTTCAATCTAAAACAAGAAAACACCAAGGTCACTGTGAAGGTGGGAAGAAAAGAGACCCCATGTGCTTCACGGATAGGAAGGTAAAGCACTTAAGCCAATTCTCAGAAGACTTATATTGCCAAGAAATTTTGCTTCTCAGTATACTACTAACAGAACTAAAAGAAGGCTCTTGAGCAGATGCTTGTATACTCACATTCATAACAGTCACATAGGCAAAAGTGAAAACTACCCCTTGGCTGTTGATGGATATATAGATAAATCTGTCTGCCTGTCTATCACACACAGACATACACCACCAACTATTCCTTTAAGACAACAGAGATAAGCCTTCAGAAGCTTACATTACATTGTTAAAATAGTAGTCTTATCCTTATATAGGTATTAAACATTATTTGGGGGCTCAAAGGAAGTAGGTATGAATACCAGTGTTTCGGTTGTGAATTTGAAAATTAATTTAGATAAAAAAGCAGCTTAACTTTTGGAAGAAAAGAAAGTATTCAACAGAGTATGTATGAATCCTAAACCTCTGTGCTGTTGCTTAAGGAGGGACATTTTGGTGGATCAGGTCATGAGGGCAGGTCACTCATGAATGGAATTAGAGCCTGTGAGATAAAGGAGCTTTCTATCTTCTCTTTATCACACACAAACCCAGAGAAAATCACAGCCTACAAATGAGCAGTGCCCTCTGCAGACACTGGATGCAGCCAAGCCTTGGTTTTAGTTTTGCCAGCCTCCCGAACTGTGAGATTTAAATGCTTGTTTAAGCCTACTATGTTACAGTTGTACGTACAAATTAGATAACTCTTAACTGTAAAGACAGTAATGGGCACATGTTATATATTTTATATATACTTTACTACATAGTTTTTGCATTTGGATGAAGGAATCACATTTGAAAAGACATTTACCACTGATAGTAAATATAGTTTGCTCTACTGTGTGTTGCCTTTGCCAGTAAAACAGGTTCCCATAGTTGAAGTTGAAATGTGTATGGGAGGTGGGGTAAAGAAGGAATGTAGGAGGCTTCAGTGTTCACCAAAGGCAGCACAGGCACAGGTCCAAACTGAAGTCAAGAAGGTGTAGGGAAATGAGGTTGTCTCTGGGATAGTATCATTGTCTAAGGAATTATCTTGAAGGAAAAAGATGTCTTTGGCCTATAAGCATACATGTCATTAGTTTGGTTTGGTAGGCATGGGTTTGGTAACACCATTGCCTCCCAAGGAGATTCCAATGGTAAGTATTAGCCTGGTGCATGAATTATCAAAACATACTCCAGTATCCCACAGGAGCCCGATGCAGAGCCTCATCACAGGCACAGAATGCTTCTGGGTTTGCAGGGAATGCTGGGATAATTTAAATGTTCACACATTTCTCCTCCATCTTATATGACATACAGAATTTGCTAACAATTCCTTTCCAAAATCTTAAAGTATCTTACTGAAAGTTACCTTCTCCTATGGACTTCATAAATATGAAAGTTTGCCAATCTGCTTTAAATGTTACCTAAGTATTACTGAGGCAAAAGAAAAATAAAATAATTTAAATGTGTTAACTATTTTCAGTTCTTGTCCATGGCTTCTAGAGTCATTTTCAAATTTTAAGTGATGATAAATTATAGATTCTACCAGAATTGGGGAGCATTGTATGCAGACTTCTCTGTTAGCTTTCAACAGTTTTCCAAGAGATGCATTTGTAAGGACAAGCAGGAGAAATCTGAGTGAACTTTAGCAAATGTATTTCAAAATCAAGTGGCAAATTTAATTGTAGATGACTTCTTTTTCCTCATAGTATTCCTAATTTGTTTTAAACAAGTTCACTCTTCTAATTTTTAGTTAATCAGTTGGATCTATCCATTCGGATATGTAAGTCTGTGCATGCCTGTGCAACATGTGTAAATCAGCAGATACATAACATTATACCAAATTGTGTGTCCTTAATTTGACTGCAAACTGCAGTGACCTTCCTTAAAATGTCTTTAATCTCATTGTGTCTAGTTTTTTTAAACTAGCAGCTATAATATATAAATTTTGTATTTTTATTTTGTAAACTCATTTTAGATATTAATCTAGGTAAAATCTTTTGAAGAATCATTTTCAAGCAAAAAACAAGACTGAAAATGGTTACACTGTTTGCTTTATCCCTTAGAGTTAAAGGCTCCTTTTATTTTATTATACCAGCTTTCAATTTTAAGTTATTATATGATATTCCAGTCAATGGTGATGTTTTGGAGTCATGGATGTTAGGCTTCAGTGTTTTCTTAGACAGTTCTCAAACATCAGCATTTTTATCTCAGTTTATACAGGAACACTAACCACAACTTCTGAGTGTGAATGATTTTAGGTTTCTAATAGTGACAAACCAGTTCCAGAAAGCAAAAGGGAGGTAAAAGTACATGTGACTTCAGGAAATCCCTCCAGTAACAAATCCTATTCTTCAACAGCGACAACCAAGCCACTGAAGACCTTCTTTAAGATGAACCAAGCAAATGTTTAGTTGTTCAGACATCCCTGATAAACTTTCATATCAAGAAATCTCACTCAGCATCAGACTTTTCTGCTCCACATTTCCCGGTTGCCAGAGATGTAAAGCTGTCATTCTGCCTTGATAGACCTAGGAGCTTCCTTTTTATGTAGGAGAAAGAATTCATACAGGCTCCCTGAACATTGTGATCTAGCACATGCCATTAATAGTGAAAAGCAAGGCAGTGTAATAATTAGGTATGCTGTTTTGTGTGTTTTTGATGGAATATGTATGTTGGCCAGTCTAGTTGCCATTTAAATCCAACCCTAAAATTCTGAAATGAAAAGGACAATCATGCCTTGTGTGTCTGAGTTATTTGTTGGAGAGGCTCCACAGTCTTTAGATTGATTGCAGGCAGAAACAGCATCATTAACTATAAACTGTCCAGAGGAAACAAGCTTGTTTTTGATATGGACTCATGAGTAGCAGAAGGTGAAGGTTTTCTTAGTTCTTAAAAATTATTTTACACTTAAAAAATGCTTCAACTATCAATGATGGTATCAACCTATAATCAAAGAACTCTATATGTACCTAAAACAATTAGGCAAGCCTTGGGATTTCTTAAAGAATTTTCCAAGATATGCCATATTTTAACTACCATTTCAGTCCTAATCAATCTAGAGCTGTATGCTCAGAACTGATGTTCATGTAATTCTCATAAGATTTTTGAGGAGGTGTCTATCAGATGGCTCAGCAGCTAAGAATACATAAAGTTCTTGAAGGGGACTCAAGTTCAAGACCAAAGTATAAGTTCCAGCACCCATATCAGGCAATTCACAGCCACTTATACAGCTCCAGAGCATACAACCCTCTGTTCTAAATTTCACTGGTACCTTCACTCATGACCCACACAGAGACACACATGAATACATTCTTTAAAATGCAACGAAAAAGATTTAGTAGGGTTACAGGTACATGAATCACACCCAGCTTTACCTAGGTACCATGGATCTGAATCAGGACCTCACACTTGTATATCAAGTGCACTTGTCCCCTGAGCAGAGGATTTTCTTAAATAGTTTTAAGTTTTCTTTTATTTGTCAAGAAAATACCTTGTACATATGAATTCACAGCAACTGTAACTGTATGCAAAAGAACTATAAATAAAATCTACCAAATCCTAGCATCCCATTCTTACCTAAGGAGCTATTGGCAGCTGATGGTGGCTGCAGAAGAGTCAGTTTTCTTCAGGAATCTGGTTCCCTAGAGACTACTCATGACTTAGCAGATGGTTCTACAACCTGTGCACATACATATAGAACTAAGTCAACTCAGTGGCTTAAAAATAGAGTCCGTGAGGTTAGGAGCAAAAATGGTTTGGGGGACAAGAGGAGAATTAGAAGAGGAAATAGAGGCTGTCTTTGACCAAAACACATTATATGTATGTATGAAATTAATTTCATACAAAATGTATTTTTTCTACAACCATTTTGAATTATATCTATCATTACAATAAAAATGTTAAACAAAGTTAAACTTCAGTCAACATAAATGCTGAGTTTAGAGGAGAAAAATGTGAGAAATGGTGCATTGTTCGCTAGGTAATCACAAAGCCAATGTGCTTCCAACACGTGTTCCATAGAGCATAAACTGAACACGAGGTCATAGAATAGATGGCGAGAAAGGACCAAAGCCTGAATTTAAAAACAGACAGTTTTACTCTTGGAGAAGCGTAGTGCCTGTGAAGCACCTCAGAAACAAATTAGGGATCCTGAGATAATGGAATCATTAAAGTTTGGTGCTGCTCAGACTTGCTTGATCTTAGAATCGTCTTTTTAGAAAAAAAAATTAGAAAATGAATTTTTAAGCATTTATTTCTGCTTTTGTTTCTGCCAGTAAAAGATGGGAGGTTGTTGCATCTTAGCTATCTTGCTTTCAGATAGAAATGTATATTTATGTACATAGTTAAATAATAGTTACCCAAGGGTCTTGTCATTTGGGGCACAGTGCTTGCTAGACAAAAGTACGTCTTTCTTATTATGCATTCTTTAAAAGCTAATATTAATGCCCTGATGACTTAATTATCAAATTAGTAAAACTAGCAGTTTTATCAAGTGTAACTCCTTTATACATCCCAGACAAGCTATTTGTCAGAGCACGAATGTGTTGTTATTGTCTTCAAGAAAGAGAGGCAAATACATCCTTTTTCTTGTATCTAATGTTCTTTTCCACTTTTCTAAAACTGAAATGTATGTGTTGTGTGTGTATGCTTATTATGATGGTTTTTCTAACTAGAAAGGCTGTTTCATGTCAACATATATATCTATGCTCAGCTGTACCTTAGAACCAAAGAAATGCCCTGTTTTGATACTTTCTTCTCTGGTAAATTTCAGGTGAGACAGATGTGAAGTTCTTGAGCTTGTGGGAAGCAGGCATACACCCAGCCTGTCTTTAGGAAAAGGCTAGTTAAAAAGTAGGAAGCTACTTAAAGATCTTAGACAATATTTTCACTTCTTACCAGTTCACATTTAGGAAAGAACCATTTTGATTGACTTGATCAAATCCTTTGGCTGAGCCATACAGAGGACAGCAGCTGGCTGCTTGGCTCAGTCCTGACCAGGGACACCGCCAGTGCTTGTCCTAACAGAGCAAAAAAACCCGACATGATTTCCCTGCAGGAAAGGGATATAAATACTATAAACATTCTAACATTTTTAGGAAAGCAAAAAAAAAAAAAAAAAAAAAGTATTTTCCTGTTCAATCAAAGGGACAAACCAAAGAAATACTTAACAGATTTCTTAGTTCTTATGTGAGACCAGAGAGAGGGAACGAGATAAAAAGAAACAGGTCAAACTGCAGGTGTTAGAGGCAGCAGCCCAGACCTTCTCTTACTTACAATCCATATATAGTGTGTCCAACATTCTACCAGCGAGCCAAGGAAGCAGCGGGAACAATAAAACTACCAGCAAAGTTATATCAATTATGAAATTTTAAAATGTGCTCACATTTCATAAGCTCAGCAGTTTCTGAAACATGTGTATTACACTTTGATATACCAAACAAACTTTAACAACTTAATCAATGGGTATACTTTTGCCATTTTTTTCTCTCTGAAATTTTATCCTGCAACTCTTGAGATATCGGGCTCCCATACAGACACATGTATTGATAGTTCTCTCTCATTCTTTTATGAGTGATGAACATATAGTACCACTACTGTGGGCCTCTGTGCCCCAGAGATGACTGTAACCTTCTATTGATCAGCTGATTGAAGATGAATGGCTCAGCTGCTTGTATTGCAGATTACATCATTAACATGGTCAGTAAACCATGAATTGTTCAATAAGGCGTTTATCTTTTTTCATTTTACTTCTGCTCTTTTATCATTTTTATTAGAAAAGCCAAAATTACCCACACTAACCAGGAAGATTTCTTGAAAAGAGATCCAGTAGGGTACCATTATGACTTCAAAGTTACAGACAGTTAAATTCTAATGACTTAATGGTATTTAGTGTGTGGTTTCATCAGTTTTCTTCCAGTTTGTATTACTTTATTATATTTGTGTGTAAGCACGCACATCATATGGTGTGTGTGTGGGTGTGTGTGGGTGGGTGTGTGTGTGTGTGTGTGTGTGCATGTGTCTGTATGTCTGTGTAGGTCAGATGATAACCTCAGTGGTTAGTTCTCTCCTTCTGCCATGTGGATTCTGGGACTGGAATTCAGGCTTCATGGCAGGTGCCTTTACCTTCTGAGCCATCTTATCAGCCCTTATATATGTTTTTTAACTGAAGAAAATACAAAGTTTTGACAATATTTTGTTTGTTTTTCTCTTACAGCTTCCTTTTGCCTCATATTTACTAGAAGCAATACTGGAGAAAATAAATGAAAACAAGAAACTAACTGAAGGATATTTCACAATTATGAAAGACATTAGATAATATAGATAGAGATAGCTAAGGATACATACACATACACACACATACACACACACACACATTTCAAACAAGAGGATTTCATGTGCTCTGGTTGTAAATACTCCAGTACAGTATCTGCTCAAGCTATCAATGGGTGACTTCAATACCAAAATAAGACATTTCTGAAATTAATTGATTCTGAACAAGTAAAGCTAGCTAAGCACACATCCACTTAAAAGGAGAGTCTATCATTTGATTGTTGGATACAAATATTTTCACAAATACAAACTTAAAAATTATTTTCCTTCCAGTACAAAGAAAGAATCTAGAATAAGCTTGTCACATACAGGTTGGTCTAAGTATAAAAAGAAAAATGTATAGATAAAGGACTTAATATTCTAAATTTTACATAAAACTAGACTTTTACATAAAACTGTTATAAATGTCCCTTTGTAATCCGGTGAGTAACATATTTGTGTGGTGAGAAAATATAAGTTATCCTAACATGAAGGAGTGAGCATTGAATGAAGCTATTGTGTGGTTCATTGTGCCTATTTTTGTTGATATACTGGATTTTATAGGAGGTACTGTGTTTTTCTAGAACTATCTGGCAAAATAAAAAACATTTTCTCCTTTCTCGCCTTGTGCAGTCATATAAATCAGCAAGGGCCAGAGCACTGGTGTCTAATGTTGGTGTAGACCTAGCAAAGCATGGTCATGTAATCATCAATGCCTTCTCACCACGATGGACCATTGTATTTGGTTCCTGAGTGCCTCCCTCCCTGCACTTCTTCAAGGTGTTCTTGCCACATCCTCTTGGTGCCTCTGAGTCACTGAATTTGAACCTCCACAGTTGATGTAGGTGTCCTGTCTTTGCCTATCCCTATCTTCTCATTATTCAAGTTCACTTTATCTCCTTGCTCATAGACATATTCTCTGAATATCTTACTGTTTATATGAAATCATCTGTTTTTAATATGGTCACATCTTTGTTTTATGGCTTATTCTCATTTTCTCCTTAGAATGTAGATCCCATGAGATTAAGGCAGGGACTATCAAATTAAAGAAAGCCCTTAGCCAAATACAGCCTGCCACCTACTTTTGTATGGTCCACAGCCAGCCATTTTTTTTTTTTTACTTTATTAAACTGTTTTAAAAGCAATACTTTGTAGTAAAATCATATGGGATTCAATTTCAATGTCTTATAATAAAGATTTATTGAAATTTCGCGATGCTCATTCCTTTGTACACCACTTGGAATAGTTTTTAAACAATGGTAGCAGAGCTGGTGACTGGCAGAGGCTGAATGTAGTACTCTCCTCCTGACTTAGCACTACTGCTCAGCATGCTACAGCATAGTGACACAGTTTAACTTGAAAACAGTACTATTAAGTCACTACTGAATTACTAGAAATATTAGCACATATCCAACCTGCCAGACCTCACACTACTGAGACACAGGGCAGTGTGTTTCATTATGTCCTGCTGTAGATTGCAGAGTCTTGTGTTGTATAATGACACAGTACAGACACTAAAGAACACAGTACACATAGATCAGCACTCCTCACAGTGTTAGCACTCACAGGAGAGTGTCAGTTCCAAGTATAACAGCCTATCACAGGATTTTGTTATAAATATAACAAGAAAGAGAAACCAGATACAGCAAGGAAGGAAGTGGGATTACCTGGAAAATGGCCCTTTACAACGTTTGCCTCTAACCCCTGTAACTTCTGAATGCCTTATGTGGCTAGAAGGACTTTGGAGGATTACTTGACTATCTACATGAATTCTTACAAGAGGCAAAGTCAGATAGAGAAAGAGGAGGAGACTGAAAAAGAGTGCGCGTACTTTTGCAAGCAAAAGGACAGAGAAATTTGAAAATGTTGCACTATTGGTTTTAAATATTGAGGAAGGCTCCTGTAAGCAAAGGAATTGAAGTGACCCCTGGAGAATAAAAATGCAAGAAAATAGGCTTCCTTCAGAAGGACCCTGATACAAACTGATTAGCCAAGTGTGTTTGAGTTTGAATATCCAGGTAAAGTAGTGAATAGCTTTTCTCATTTCTTCTTTTAAGCTTGGAAGTTTACGGTAATTTGTGAATGCAACAATAGAAAACGAAGTTTCATGTTTATGTGTTGATGTGGGGCTTTGACCAGAAGGTATACAAAAAGACTGTGTCACTTTATTAACAAGCTGAAAAATAAATGCCTTATAATATTAAAACGAAGTAGGAAAAGCAATGTGCAAAAGTCAGCATAAGGGCCAGCAAGATGAGGCAGTGTGTGAGGTCACTGATGACCAGCTCTATAAACTTGTGGTCCCCAGATTCCACATGGGAGAGAACCAACTTCTATAAGTTGTCTTCTAACCACAATTGCACTGGGACATTTGTGCTCATATCCCATGCAAAACAAATGGTTACCAAGCCACAAAAAAGCAGAAAGGAACTTCAGAAAACAAATTGAAGTAGTTCCTCCTTTTTATTAAGGGCATCTAAAAACAAAAAACAAAAATACCCTACCAACATTGTGCGAAACAATGAAGACAGTGCTTTCTCCTAAAGTCAGCAATAAGGCAAAGACTTCATTCAGCTATTAATACTCTTTTTAAAACTCTGCACAACAAGGCAGCAAAAGACAATGGAAGGAAATTTGATGCATCCAGATTAGAAGGAAAGAAATCTGTATCTAAAACAAGCAAACAGCAGTTAAAGAAAATGTTCATCAAGCTGCCAATATATAAGAGAATGCAACAAATCTCAGGTGTATGTCTGTGTATTAGTGATAAACATGTGGAAACCAAGATTATGACTGTAATTTATCCCCCTATGAATGACATACTTAGGTGTGAATTTGACAAAACAATTTCAGGACTTAAATATCAAAGCTGTAAAACACTCATGTGGCAAACCAAAGGATTAAATAAATGAGTCATACTAAAAATGTGAATGGGGATATTCAATATAATAAAATACAACAAAAATACTTCCAAGTTGATAGGTCTAACATGATTATTTTATGATTTATATGGCAAGGCAATGTAAAAATGAAGTTTTTAAATATCATGCTACATTTCAAGTTGCATTATCCTTACTAACAAGTGTGTAGTATTGGCAAAGGAATAAAGGCATAGGCCAGTGAAATAAAATAAAAGCCAGGAATATGCCCAACTAATTGTAAGCAAAGGCTCAACATTCCTATAGAGGCAAAATAGCCACTCCAATAAGAGGTAGGAAGCAATTGAACATCCTTATATTAAGAAAAAGTAAAATTTGACCTTAACCCCACACTTTGGAACACAGATGAAAAGGGAATAAAGCAAGTATTGACAAGTGTTAGCTGCTGGGGGAAGAGGCATCCATGTTCTCTCAGAGTGTAACCCTGGAAAGTCAACCACACTCCAGTGGAAAGATACACATCCAAGAATACTACAAGTGGACAGCTCAATTTGATCTTTATGGGCTTAATTTAAAATAACATCAACAAGACTGATAGGTAGGGAAGCGATGGATCTGGGAAAAATAGAATATGATCAAATTCAGATGAATTCTCAAATATATATATATATATATTATAAGACATTCTCATGTGCTACAATAAGTGTCTGTAACTGTATAACCATTACTCCGGTGATCTCTTCAGTCCCTTCTCATGTTATGAAACTGTCTCTCAATAAAACTGGAACTCGGTATTTCTGCTAGTTTCTGACCACCAGAATCTCTCTGTCCCCTCTGAGGTTACAGCTCTGCCTGGCTTCTTCTTCTTCTTCTTCTTCTTCTTCTTCTTCTTCTTCTTCTTCTTCTTCTTCTTCTTCTTCTTCTTCTTCTTCTTCTTTTTTTAATTAATTATTTATATTTCAATCCCAGTTCCCCCTCTCTCCTTTTTTCCCAGTCGCTCTACTCCCCCACTCCTCCCATCTGCTCCACAGAGAGGGTAAGGCCTCCCATAGGAAGTCTACTAAGTCTGTCCAGTTATCTAGTTGAGGCAGGACCAATCTGCCTGGACTTTATGTGAGTGGTCAAAATTTGAACTCAAGTGCTCACCCTTACACCAAAAGCAGTATACCCACTGACTGAAGCCTCTCTCCAACCCTAGCGTTAATGCTTTGTTGCTTAATTTAAAAGGCACTGTCTCAAGATGAGCCATACATTTAAACATAAGATGCAAAAGACAACAGGAAAGGAAATCTCTCAGAACTTAAGGTTTAGTGAGGACCTGCCTGCAAGACACACACTAAAAACATGCTGCAGGGTGGAAAAACTGGTCAATGTCATCAAAATTTAAAATGTTTGCTCGGGGAATAATAAGCTACAGATATATTCTCTCCATGTTCAAATCCTACCTGCCAACCACATAGCTGACAAAGGATTCGTTCTGAAAATAAAGAATTCTCAAGACATAAAATAATTCAACAGTGGAACAACCCTATGTGTATCTGTGAATTGAAGCCATTTGCCATAGACAAAGATGGTCATGTGTTTAGATTGCAGTACGAAGAGGGAGGAGGAAAACCCTGTCATCAGCACTGGCCCCTATACCCCTATTGAAAGTTCTGCTAGCATTCATTACTCCCCAAAATTACGTAGGATTCTGGCCAATAACACAAGTGATCCTTGGGTTTGGAGGTCCCAAAATGAAAATTACTGTGAGAAATTTATAACCACACTGAGAAAGCCGTTCTCGGTGCCCTCAAATAACTATAAAAACCAAACAGGAAGGATGAGTTTCTGGAACCCCTTAGAGAAAGCCCTTTACTGGCCTTAATGTCTGTGTTCAGAAGAGCCATGAAATTCACCATCAGAAGAGTTGCTATTTTCAATTCTATGTCCCTGTGCACAGAACTGCCTGTGGTAGTAACACAAAATTTAGGAGTGATTTAATATAATAAAAATGATTTCTTGTACAATGAAATTTTTCATCAAATACATGATTTTTTAAAACGCGTTGCAATAAATATTGATGTGCAAGTATCTCCGTGGTATATGTTGACTTGGAGACATTCAAGTAAAAACCCTGAAGTGGTATAGCTGGGTTAGATCATGAAGCTTTTTGGACATCGGTGTCTACTGCAGCACTATTCCTAGCAGCTAAAACTACAGAACTAACCTAGGTCTCCAGCAGGAGTGGAATGGTTAAAGAAAAAGTGATATATGTATAGATATACAAAATATATATATAATACCATATATGTGATATATGTTTATAAGTGTGATATATGTAATACACACACTCATATATATGCATATATATGTATTGTATTAATTATAAAATGGAATAAAGTTAATCCATATGCAGGAAAATGTGTGTAACTTATGATATTGCAATTAAACAAATTAAGCCAGCCTCAGAAGTATAGATGACATATACATTTCTCTTATTTATGGTTCTGAGATCTATATAGATAAAATTGTATGTGTATGTATGACATGAAAGCAGAAGTAAAACCATCTAGGGAAACAAAGAGAAAAGTCAAGCTACAATATACAGAGATTGTGTCTCAAAAAAAATGGAAAAGAAAAAAGTTACAAAAGGAATTTACACAGTTCTATCTAAAATGCCTTTTACTAGTCTCTCCACATGATACAATCTTATATAGCATATTGTCAAAATCCAGAAACCAAGTAATAAGAAGCCTGAGCAATAGGTCAAACAGTTTATAATTAATATAAGCCTCATTGTTATTATTTGGGACTAAGCAGCTACAGAACAGAAACTTCTGTCTAGAGTGCACTCATGGGGTTCCTGTTCCCCATTACTTCAGACCTTCTGGCTTTGTAGTACCACGTAGTCAGCACAACCTATGCAGCTGGGATATTGGTCACTATTACCCACAGTAAGCCATTGAGAAGATAGTTCCTATTCCCTTAACCTTACACAAAATATATTTTCTTAGCTTCAATGGGATGAATTCTTCCACCAGGAAACACAGCAACGATTTAACAAACTGTTGAATCAGTTACCTAGCCACTATGCATGATTCCAAATCAACAGACAAAGGATGCTATGGTTTTGGCTAAGGTGGTTGAGACTAACTAGCAAGAGGAAACTGAACTACTACTATTCCACAGCTGTAATTTGAGTATGAAATGGTGCACCATAGACTTAGCTGATTAATGCTTGGTCCAAAGATGAGTAGCTGAAGCTGCTCTTTCAGAAGGTTGTGAACCTTTAACAGGGGAACCTTTCTAGAAAAGTGGATCATCTGGACGGGGGCTATGAGGCTTTATAGCCAAGATCCACTTCCTGTCTTCCTGCTCTACTGGAATGTGAGTAAAGAAGTCCTGACTGTATATTCCTTTGACCATAGAGCTGTCTGCCACTATACCTTCCCCACCGTGATAGACCGTATACTCAGACTGAGCCAATACAAACCCTTAAGTTGTTTTTGTGAACTATTTTATGATTGAAATAAAAAGATCACTAATGTAAGATGTAAGGGAAAAACAAAAACAATATATTTCTTTTTTCTTTCCTTTTTCTTTTTGTTTTTGTTTTTGCTTTGTTTCTGTATTTTGAGACAGGGTTTCCCTGTGGAGCTTTGGAGCTTTGGAGCCTGTCCTGGAACTAGCTCTTGTAGACCAAGCTGGTGTCAAACTCACAGAGACCTGCCTGCCTCTGCCTCCCAAGTGCTGAGATTAAAGACATCTACCACCACCATTTGGCCTTTTCCCCCCTGAACAATATATTTCTAAGGGTATCTTTTAATATCACTATGTCCTGCAATTAAGTTAAAAGAAAAACTACAGCCCAACTCAATAAGGACACCTAATGGCCCAGATCCTTCAAGGACTGAAAGTTCTTGTCTTCCCACTAGGTAAAGAACTATGACACTAAGATACTTGCTGAGGTAAAGGGACACCTGGCATGAGTAGTAGAATAACAGTTACAGAAACAAGGACTGGAATTGTCAGAATCGTTTCATCCTTATTTGATGAACATGTCTGTGTGGGTGTGTTTTAGGTAGACGGGTGGACTAAAAATGATGAATTTTGTGTGTCAGTTTGACTGGCCACAGGGCTCAGATTCAAAGTCAAACATTTTGGCTGTTTCAGAAAGGCTAATTCTTCTGAGATTACCATTTAAGTCAGGGCATTTCAAACAAAGCACACAGCTTTACAGAATATGGGGTGGGCCTCATCAAATTAGATGAATAAAAGAGAAAATGGTCTCCTTCAACTAAGAGAGGTAATCTGTGAGTGTGAGATGCAACTATGGCCCTTCCCAGATCTCCAGCCTGCTGGGTCATCTGGCACACTTTGAACTTGTTAGCTTTTGTAATTCCACAAACTAATTTCTTTAAAAAAATAACTTTTCCTCTGTCGATGCATTCATCCTTTTGGTTGTTTTTCTCTGGAAATTCCTAATATGATTTTTGATATTGTATATAGTTATTATGGATGTTTGTGTGCAGAATTTTGAATGGATATTATTTCTTTTAAAGGAAAAAAATTAGAAAATTTGACAAAATGCATATAAAAGGTATTGTCATTACATTCACTCCCATTTCCCTGTCTTGTCCTCCTTCCCTCTACTTCCCCTGTTAGTCCCTCTCCTACATTTGCTACATTTGTGGCCTTTTGGATCCACTGAATTTAGTGAGAGTTACTTGTGTAAGTATAAACCAAGGGCAATTTTCTACTCATGAAAATATTACCTCTCTCCCGCTCTGTCAATAATCGTTAAATCCTCAGGAGTGATTGATGATGGAATGTTGAATGAGCCAATCTTGTGCAGGTTTTGTGTAGTTGTGTATAGTTATGTGTAAATGTATGTGTGCTCATCACTGAAAAGGACCTGTATTATCTGTAGCCAGTTTGATTTCACGGCATCTCTCCACATCCTGCAGCTCTTACATTCTTTCTCCCATCTTCCATGATGGTCCTTGGACTCTGTGGCTATGATAAAAACATCCCATTTACTGCTGAGCACTCAACAGTCACAGCACATTGATCAGGTAAGCTCTTCATTAGCCATTCTCTATAGTAGAGGGGGACATGTCTGCTCAAGGGTGAGAGCAGCCCTATGCTATGGATGTAAACATGACTATTTAGAAGGCAGTTTGAAAACAAGACAAAAGTTTGTGTACTTCAAAGACAATTAATGAAATTAGTAGATCATAAATTTGTGAAAATTAATTTTCAGGAGTACCTATACATCGTTTGACTTTGGACTTTTTAATAATTTCCCATTTAAATTCTTCCAGCCTCTGCCATTCTTATCCTGTCTATATTTAAGTCATTATTTTTATCTCTGAAAACTTTCTTTATGTTCTTTTCAGGCAGCTCTGGCTCTGGCTGATGAAGAGAGGGTGGCCATGGGTTGGACAGGCCACATCTTTTAATAGATCTAGTACCTGAAAGAAACCAGTGTTAAAATATATATCTACTGTTGCCTGCCTGACAAACCACCTTAACCTTTACTGGTGTTAACCTGCAGCAGTGGAATCTGACCAGAGGGCAGCTGAATCCTCTGAAACAGACTCTCAGTGCTACAGGCATTGCAAGGCTTAGCTCACAGGCCAACGCCATAGATGTCAGCAGAATTCAGTTCTGCCAAGGAACTGAGGACTCTAATTCCTTACTAATCTTTGTCCGAGGCAGTCTTAAGACCCCTGTCAGGAGTTGTCTATCTCAGCAGGCTCTCAGGCTTGAGAAGCTTCGTGATCAGAGAAGACTGAAGAATTTGCCTTAAAGCTGTCTTTGCGAGGAGCATGTGGATTTTTCTCAGAATGGGTATTTATTTGTAGTAGTTTAACAAAAGACAGTTGGAGATTAGAGCCTCCAGAATTGACCTCTTAGCACCACTGGGTGATAGAAAGTGAAAGAACTCTCCTCACTGGAAGGGGAAGCCGTCACATCAAGTTAGTTGTCCCATGGGTAATTTTGAAGGAAGGAAGATCAAAAGCAGTATGCACGTGCACAGGCAGTAACAAACAGTCACAGTTCTTCCCCCAGGTCACACTAATACTCCTGCTGCCCTACCTGGAGGGATCTTGATTCTGCAGTATATCATCCTACTTTATTAGTGACATCATGAACACCAGATTGGAAGAAATCTGCATGCCTGGCACATAGCAGAGAACAATCCTTTCTATAAGGGTTCATCAGCACAGTGAATTCAGCAACAATGTCATCCCCTGCAGAAGTTTAGAATCTGTTTTGACCCAACCCCATGCCCTGTGGAACTTTAGTCTATTTTGAGGCCCTTTAGAGAATCCCTTCTAAAGGTAGGATAGACCCTCATGCTTCATGCCCAGTGATAAGAGCACAATCCTTGATGAGCTGCTTCACATAGCAGAGAGAGCATGCTTTCAGCTGGGATGTACCTCTGTCTTGGTTGATTAAGAAAGCCTGGAGCAAGATGGCCAGGGGTTTTGTAGATGGGGGTAACTCCTCAAGTAAAGCACTTGTGAACATAGACACACAAAGGACTCTGCAAAGGATTTAGATCCACATTCTACTCTTCCCTTGGTCCAAGGTCCCAGCATATGCCCTGGTGCTGATGATAGCCACAGAAATATGCTCTAAGGCTCACTGGACAATCTAATAGGAGACCCACAGTACAGTTGTCTAGTTTCTAAGGTTAGAGCAAAGAGATTCTCTAACCAAGTGGTTCAAAACCTGTGGGCCTCAACCCAGATATTTATGTTAGGATTCATAACAGTAGCAAAATGACAATTATGACGTAGCAGTGAAAAGAACAACATGAGGAACTGTATTAAAATGATCACAGCATTAGGGAGGTTGAGAACCACTGCCCAAAGTGAATCACTGACTGCCTGACCATGGACCGTCAGGGAACTGTGTCCAGAAGAGAGCTGTCTGCCACAAGCTAGGTATTATCAGGATCTACCAAGAAAAGTGGTATTTGAAGCAGTATTAATTTGTTTACACAGCAAGTTCAGTGTTTATCCATTATGGCAAAATAGCAAGTTAACAGCCAGTGTAGTTTTGCAAGCCTTAAGCCCATTACATTTACTTTAATGTACAGAAGTAGCTTTAAACATTAATCATGTGCAGTTTCTTGAAACTCATTTATCCTTTCTTCTTTTTGTCCTTCTTTTAAACCTCCTGTATATCTAAAAGTTATTTTTAAACTCCTATATAATAATGGTTCTGTGGCTTTGTTCCTTAATGTTGATTTTGGAGGTTTTTTTTCTTTTTTTAATATTAAAATATGTCACCCCTCCATCCTTTTCCTCCATCCAACCCCTTCCATATTCTCCCCTTTCCACCTCTCTCTCTCAAGTGTCTTTTACTTTCATTGTTGTTGTTACACATATGTAAATCTTAACCAGTGGTTCTCCTGCTGTGAAGAGATGCCAGGACCATGACAACCCTTATAAAAGAAAACATTTAATTGAGGCTTGCTTACAGTTTCAGAGGTTTAGTCTATTATCTTCATGGCAGGGGCTATGGCAGCATGTGGGCAGACATGGTAGTTGAGAATTCTACAAAATCCCCAGACAGCAGGAGGGAGAGACTCTGGGCTTAGCATGACCTTCTCAAACCTCAGATCCCTCCCCCCAGTGACAACTTCCTCCAACAAGGCCACACCTACTCCAACAATGCCACTCCTTATCCCTTTCAAGTAGCACCACTCCCTATGAATCAAACATTCAAATCTATGAGCCTATAGGGGGCATTCTTATTCAAACTACCACATCATGTAAGTGCATAAATATCTCAGTACAAAATACAATCTACCAAGCCCAGTGGATGTTACTTGTGTGTACATGGTTTCACAGCTGACCACTAGTTATTACATAACCAGTTATGGGGCTCTGTACTATGGAATTTTACCACCGCCTTCAGCCTTCCTTAGTTGCCTATAGTTCTTTGACTAATGGGGGGCCCTGTGAAACTCCCTCCTTCCACACTGGGATGTCTATTTTTGTTGTCCTTGTTCAGATACTGTTTAGGTGGCCATGATGTTGAGGTGTCAGGGGTGAATCTTCGCTGTCATTTCTCAGAAGCACAATCTCTCAGCAATTTTCCTGGCCCTCAGGCTCTTATGATCTTTCTGCCCCCTCTTCCATGATGTTCCTGTTCCTTAAGTGCAAGATTTGTATTATAGATGTATCCATTGTGGCTAGGGATGCTAGGATAAGTTGTTCTCTGCATTCTGACCAGTTGTGGTTTTCTGTAATGGTCTCCTGTTGCAAAGAGAAGTTGCTGTTTTGTCTGTTTGTTTGTTTATGAGAGTTGATAGCTAATCTTATCTGTGGGCATAGGGAAGCATTTGGTATGCATTTAGGAATTATGTTAGTTTAGCCCAGGTAGTTCAGTATATTTCCAGTACTAGGCATGATTTTCCCCACCAGCTAAGCAGGCCTTACATCTGATTAGAGAGTTTTAGATACTGCTAAAATATGAATGACAATATTGTGCCTCTAGGGATATCTTGCAACCAATAATCCTTCCTAGCTGTGATGCCTATGAACTACATGTTGATTTTAAATCCAACCTAAATTTATTTTATGTGCATTATGCATTATTATTTTTCCAACTTAATAGTAAAATTTCTATCACTTCACCATTCCCTTCCTTGAAGATGGAGGCTTCTGCCCAACCAGGGCCCACTGCCAAGTAAGCACACAGACACATATTATTAAACTGTTAACCAATGGCTAGGGCTTCTTACTGGCTAGCTCTCTCTAATTATTAGCCCATAACTACTAATCTATGTATTTCAACATGGCGTTCTCTGGTAAGATAAGGTGCATCCTATCTTCCTGATCTCTACATGGCTTCTCTTTCCCTCATCTCTCCCCAGCATTCTCCTGGACTCCTCACCCTGCCTATCTTACTGCCTCTATTGGTCAATCAGTGTTTTAATCATCAACCAATAAGAGAAACACACATACAGAAGGACGTCCCCCATCAGTGCAATGGCCGTGCCATGTCCAGAAGTCAACATTCTACCACTTCTACAAAATACCCCCCTTCCTCCAACCCTTACATTTTCTCTGTCCCTCTTCTGTGATCCCTAGAGAGGACAATATGGATACCCCATTACAGAAGAGCCCTCAATGGCCGCTTATCATCACTTTGGTTGGTTATGAATTTCTTCAATTACCACTGCCCACTGAAGAAAAAAAACTCTCTGCCCACAGCTGATGGCAACACTAATCTATGGACATAAACATAAATATTTATTTAGAAGACAGTTTGATAGGCACATCATGTCCATTTAGCAAAACAACATCAGTAGTTTCCCTCAGGGGCCTATGATCTCCCAGCATGAGGCTTTTAACTAGATTTACAGTCCCTCCTGAGGAACAGGCCTTAACTCCAAGGAGTGATTGGTTACCCCCATAACAATATATACGGTTGGTAGTGTGTAAAATTTACCGCAGAAGGTAAGCAGGAGGGACAGAGCTACCAGGACATTTTCAGCTTGAGCTTTCTACGTCCTCATACCACAGCATGTGTGTCTTCAGCAATAGTTTTACCCTCTTATTCCAGTTAGCAACCAGCAAGAGTAGGAATATCTGGATTCTCTTTGGGACCCCTCTGACCAACAGCTCACTGGGAGGTAGCTTCACTGTGTTTCTGGGATTTATAATTAATAACCTATGGATTCTGGGTCAACTTTATTATAATCTCTCTTTCTCCCTCCTTCCCCTTCCGTTCCCCCCACCACATACACATTTATTCTTGTGTAAGCATGGGCACACCCATGTCAGAGTGAGTCTGCCGATGTCAGAGGACAAATTCTAGCTTTGAGCCTTTCACCTTCCACTCTCTCCAAGACAGAATCACTTTGTCACTGCTGTGTACACCAGGCTAGATGGGCTGTGCACATCCATCTCATCGCCGGAACCCAAGGACTAAAGATGCATGCATTTATGTGCTTCTCTGAAGTCCTGCTTTACATGAAGCTCAGAAAGCTGCCCCAAACGCTTATGCAGCCAGCACCTCACCCACCAGACCACCTCTCCACTCCAAAATCCTTTAAGAAAAAATTTAAATTAGCTCACCATGCATTCCACAGGTGTTTTCCTACGGCCTCAGTTTGAGTTGACCCTCCTCCAACACTTTCCACACCACCATCTCCAGGCCCTGCATATGCCCTTAAACACATCCAAAGTCCTTACCGGCCACTCTGTTTCCTTATCACATTTGTTGTGCTTCCTCCCCTTCCCCTTACAGCTTCTCTGTCCTCCTTTCATCAGTCTCTGTGTAGTTCCCAGGCTTCCGTACATCCCGTTACATCATATCGGCTCATACACTTAAAAACTCAAGTGCAAGATCTGCATATGAGAGGGACATGTGAGGTTACTCTTTCTGAGCCTGAATTACCAAACACCCATTTCTCTGCAAAATTCATGATTCATTTTTTTTGTTTGTTTTCAGATGAATAACATTTGTATAGGTAACACATTCTCACTATCATTCATCAGTTAGTGGGTATGTAGGTCGATTCTATTTCTTTTTTCTTGTGAATAGATTAGCCGTGAACATGGGTATGTAAGTATTTATGTAGTAGGATATAATCCTTTGGGCATATGCCTAGGAGTGATATATCTAGGTCAGGATGGTAGTGCTGTTTTTAGGTTTCAAAAATGCATTATTCTAATTTATGTGTTTGGGTGTTTTGTCTGCATATATATCTGTGGATGTGTGTATGCATGTATCTAGTAGTCACAAAGGCCAGAAAAGGGTGTTGGGACCTAGACTTACAGACAGTTGTGAGCCACCATGTGGGTTCTGGCAATCGAACCTGGATCCTCTGAAAGAGCAGCCAATGCTCTTAACCGATGAGCCATCCCTGTCACTTTCATTATTACTTTGTGAAAAATTTCCATAGTCGTGCCCCAGTTTACTCTCCTGGCAATAAGGGTTTCCCTTTCTCCATCTTCTCTCCAACTGTCATTGTCAATTGTTTTCTTTTATTTTTTATGTTTATTTTTTCCTTTTTTATTTAAATTACAAACAAGTTTGTTTTACATGTCAGTCCCAGTTCCCTCTTCCTCCCCTCTTCCCGTGCCCCACCAACCCCTTATTCCATTCCCTTTCTGCTCCCCAGGGAGGATGAGGCCTTCCATAGGGATCTTCAAAGTCTATCATATCATTTAGAGCAGGGCCTAGGCCCTCCCCTGTATGTCTAGGCTAAGAGGTGATAGCTATTGTAACTGAGGTAAGATGGTATCTCAAAGTGGTTTTAATTTGCATTTATCTGATGTCTAATGATGTTAAACATTTTATAAATATTTATGGTCCCTTCTGCTTCTTGTGAGAACTCTTCAGTTCCTTGACCTATTTTTTGATCAGGATATTTGTTCTCTTATTATTAACTTTTTTCTTTTTATATTCTGAATTAATACCCTGTTAGATGTATTTCTAGGAAAGATTTATCTCCCATTCTGAAGGATGCCTTTTCATTTGATTAATATCTTTTTCTTTTTTGCTGTATATAAAACATTTAATTCATAAGTTCCCATTTGTTGACTGTTGAACTTACTTCCCGATTGAGTACATTGCATTTAGAAAATCCTTGTCTATGCCTATATCTTGAAATATTTTCCCTTTTTGTTCCTCTAGCAACTTCAGAGTTCCAGTTCTCATATTTACGACTTTGTTCTATTTAGAGTTGATTTTTGGTCAAGGTGAGAGATAAGAACCTATGTTTATTCTTCCACGTGTAGATGCCCAGTTTCCCACCACCATTTGTTGAAGAGGATGTCTTTTCTCCATCACAAATATGATGGCTAGCATTGTCTGCTGGACAGGATCTGAACTCACCTAGAAATTAAGCCTCCAGACACACCTGTAAAAGGATTACTTAGCTTCTGGGCATACCTATGAGGGGTTGTTTTGATTAAGCTAATCACTGTGGAAAGACCTGTCTTAACTTTGGGTGAGACCATTTTCTGGACAGGGATCCTGAACTGTACAAAATGGACAAAGCTGAGGACTAACTAGCGTTCACTCCTTGCTCTCTGCTTCCCAATTATGGTTGCATTGTAAGCAGCTGCTGCATGTTTATGCCATCTTGACTTTTCCATCATTAGGATCTTTACTTTTGAACTGTAATCCAGGAAAAGAACAACAACCCCCAAAACAGCATAAACACCAACTATGGTGACAGGAAATGAAACTACGGCAGTAGATTGTGGGTATCTTCACTGAAAAGTAGGTGTCTGTAGCTGCAAGGGCCTATGTCAGTGACCTCTATTCAGTTTCTCTCCATCTGTTAAGATGCTCATGTGTTTTTTGTCCAGCATTCACTTCTGTGCTGTATTGTGCTGATTAATTTGCACACTTCGAACTGCCCTGAATCTTTGGAATGAAACCAATTTGAACAGAGTAAATGATATCTGTGATGTGTTCTTGAGTTTAGTTTACAAGTACTTTATTTAGAATTTGTGCATCTGTGTTTATCAGTTAGTTTGGTCCCTAATGTCCTTTTTTACTTGAGCGTTTATCTTGTTTGAGCATCCGTGTAATAATGTCTTTGTAAAAGAAAATTTGGAATGTTCTTTCCTCTCTGTATTATGAAATACCCTGAGCAGGACTGGCATTAGTTCCTCTTTAGAAATATGGCAGAATGAATATATGTGGATGTTTTTTAGTTAGGAGTTTTTTTTTTCTGTTTCAATTTCATTATTACAGATGTGTTTAAATTATGCCTATCATCTTGCTTTAACTTTGGTATGCCATATGCATCTAGAAATGTATTCATTTCATTTAGATTCTCCAATTTATTGAAATATAAGTTTTTTTCTCTTGTGTTTGGTTTTGGGGTTTTTGAGACAGGGTCTCACTATGTAGCCCTGGCTGTCCTGTAAGTCAATATATAGACCAGGCTAGCCTCAAACTCATAGAGATCTGCATGTCTCTGCTTCCTAAGTGCTGTGGTTAATGATGCGCACCACCATACCTAACTGGAAATATTAGTTTGTAAAGTACATATTTAGGATTTTCTAAATTTCATTTATAACTGTATCTTCATCTCTTATTTTATTGATTTAGGTATTTTTTCTTAGTTTGAATAAGGATTTTTGGGGCTATATTTTCAAAAGAAGCAACTCTTCCTTTTATTGAATTTTTTATATTATTATATTTTTATTTATATTTCATTTATTGTTTCTGTAATTGTAATTATTTTTTCTGTCTACTGCTTTGGGGTTTTGTTTGTTCCTGTCTCCTCAAGTCTTTAAAGTGCTCATCAAATCATTTATTTGTGATCCCTCATAAAATCCATTTCTCATTTAGTAAAATAGTAATACTCACTTGTTTCCTAGGCCAAATTTACTTAGAATATTTTTATCTATGCTTTTCCTCAAAGATAGTGTCTATTTTGATAGTTTGTTATATGGTGTTCTTTCTTGGGGTTTTCTACTCGATGTTCCGTGTCATCTTATATCTCATGAGCATTTCTACCCTTGAATTTGTCAAGGTTTCTGTGTTGATTTCACCAAAATATCATTGTTATGGCTTTGGCATAGAATTCTTTTCTTTCTGTTTCGCACAAGTCATAGATTTGATCTTTACAGAGTGGTTCAAAGATCTCCCGTGTTCTGTTGGTACGTTTTTATTAATTCATCACCCTTAACTGAACATTTCAGTTCTTCTACCTTGTCTCTAAGCCCTTATATTCTCGACGATCTATTCTATTGATGAAGATTTTCATGGGGCTTTTTATTTGACTTGTTGGAATTTTTATTTCCAGCATTTAAGTCTGTTTTTAGTCCAGTATTTTTGTTTCTTCATTGAAATCCATATTTACATCTTGGATTGACTTTTTCATCTCACTCATTTGTGTGAATTCTTTTAGAAGCTGTTCTTGTGTTCATTTGTGTTGTCTTTGATATTTGGAACATTTTTATAATCATTTTCTTGAATTCTTTGACTGGAATTTTATCTAAGTTTCTCTTGTTGGGAACCATTACTGTGGAATTGATACCTTTTTGGAGAAGACATGAAGTCTTGGTTTTTCACATTACTTGTGTTTTTGTTTGGACCAAGGGAAGAGTAGAATGTGGATCTAAATCCTTTGCTGTGACAAAAGACTGCTCAAAAGCAACATGGGGAAGAAAAGGTTTCTTTGACTTAGACACTTCCACAACTCAACATTAAAGGAAGTCAGAAGACCAATGCAGGAACCTAGAGGCAAAAACTGAAGCAGAAATGATAAAGTAATGCTGCTTACTACCCTGGCTTGCTCATCGACCTTTTTTACTCAGTGTAAGGCCACATGTCTAGGGATGCCATCATCCACAGTGACCTGGACTCTCTCACATGAATCATCAATTAGAAACATGCCTCACAGGCCAGTCTGATGAAGGTAATTCCTCAGATTAGGTTCCTTCTTCCTAGGTTTATGTCAATTTGACTAAAATTAACGATAACACCATCATTGCAGCCTGCCTTATTTTGCTTCTTGGTGTTACCATGTACATGTGTTTATCAAGCATATCTATAGATGATGGAACATTTAACAGTAGGGGGACTTCAAAAGCCGTGCCTTTCTTCACTCATCACAGGATCATGCCTGGCTCCTGTATATCACTGACAGGTTACAAGAGAAAAGCAATAACATAAAATTATTACAACTATATTATAACTAAATCCTATAAATATGTAACATTATAACTAAAATGTTATAGATGTTAGTTTGAATGTAATTGGCCCTCATAATCTCTTAGGGAGTGGCACTATTAGGAGGTGTGGCTTTGTTGGAGGGCATATAGTCTTGTTGGAAAAAGTGTCATTGTAGGGGCCAGGTTTGAAGTTTCCTATGCTCAGGATACCACACAGTGTCTCAGTAGACTTCCGGTTGCCTGCAAGATGTAGGATTGTCAGCTTTAGCAATGTCTGTCTGTATGCCACAGTGCTCTCTGCCCTGATGGTAATGGACTGAACCTCTGAAACTGTAAGCTGCCACCCCAAAGAAATGTTTTCTTTGTAAGAGCTGCTGTGGTCATGGTGTCTCTTCACAGTAATAAAAGCCCTAATTAAGACAGTATGTAACACATGAATCTTTAGAAATGGAGACTTCATAAGGCCTATGGGAAATTGAATACTTTCATACTTAACTTCAGTGGATCCTGGATAGTTTGTACAGCTATGATAGGGAAAGGGGTTTGGGTAATAGTCATGAAAATACATGGCCTCACATGGCCTGGGTTTATTAAAATACCTGTGTCATCAGTCCTTCCCTCTGTGTGTAGGACAGGACCCTTGTCACATGAGGGTCTTGTGACTTGCTTGCAGAGTAGAAAAGCTAGATAATACCTTTAAACCCGGACCTCACACAACAAGGAAGGAGGAGGCAGCTTAGAAATTTTCACACTTCCATAGTGTCATGCTAGAAGGTAGCTCTCCACAAGAGCAAGCACTTGGTCTCAGGTTCTGTCTTGTATCCTGGTTGTAACCCTACTACCTGGCACACATTAGGGACTAACTAAATACACACTGAGTAAAGAAACCTGTGTCTTGATCACAGAACCTGGTAACACACTGACTGAGAAAAATGTACATCTACCGAGTTACCAAATCAGAGTACTGCAGATCACATTGCATCTCTTCTTTTGTTGGGAATTGCCACTGCGATTTAGTGTAAGTATAATGTTACAGTGTGAGACAGCCAATTGTGCAACTAAGCCTTTTTCTCCCCCCCATTTAAATGTATTTAACATTGTCTTTACTAAGGGAAATGGTGATGTTTTAAATATAATTCAATATAACTTTATCATTTTCCTGTTTAAAAAGTAACTTTTCCACTAGTTTCACTAAATATTAAATGTAAGACATATGTAAAAGGAAGACTCTGAGGACTTCCAGGCTGATGATGCAGATTGAAGGATACCTGTCTAGGCTCTCGGAGGACCCAGCACTTGTTTACACTTTCAAGGTATATAGTATTGATCCATAGACTTCCTCAATGGTGAAGAATACGTTATGCATAGATTGAATTTGTGTGACCTTTTCTTTCAACAATTTCAAGGCACTAAACTTTTAACACTTCATCCTTTAAGTAATTTTACCATGCAGAGAGGATGAGAAGGTCAACACTTAACAAGAAGTCTGCCAGCCAATGGCAGCTGAATGTGTTAGGTGTCAGTAGAGCTTCTGTTCAGTATTAACAAGAAGCACATAACACTTCCATATGGCTGGGGTCAGCTGGGAAATAGGCCAATGATCCAGGAGACTTGTGTATTACAGCAAGATTTCTTGAAGTATTGGAGGGAAAGCAGTACAGGGCAATATTTCCTAAGGCGAAATCCTAGATGTTTGTTCATATAGATAGCTTCCACACGAGCCCAGCCTGCATTCAGACATTTACTTTTGTTGTGGAATAATATTTTTGTACACTGTGAAGATGTGTTGCTCTCATTGGTTTAATAAAGAGCTAGACAGCCAATAGCTAGGCAGGAAGAGGTTAGGCAGGGCTTCCAGACAGGGCAGGAGCACCGGGGTGAAGAAGGGTGGGTCACCAGGAGGCACAGGGAGAAACACATGTGACACTGAGGAAAGGTACTGAGCCACTTGGTAGAATTTAGATAAGATATATGGGTTAATTTAAGTTTGTAAGAGCTAGTTAGTAACAAGCCTAAGCTACCAGCTGAGCATTTATAATAATAGGTCTCTTGTGTGGTTATTTGAGAGCTGGCTGGCAGAACAGAAAATACTGCCTACTTACTTTGTGTAAACTCAAGCATTTGTAAGAACAGAAAATTCTTTTCACACTTATTCTGTTACTTGCTATTGTTAGCCTTCTTTCACTAATCAAATATGCAGGATTTCATAAAAAAAATGTTTCCCTTTTTTGAACACTTAAGCCACACATGCAGCTTTTGATGTCATTCCTCAAAATAGAGCCACCATGAATATTCTGAAGTAATGGGCTCATGCTGGAGCATCTTCACAGCTTGGGAACAGGAGCTGAGGAACACAGTTGGGGCAGGGAAGGGTCTGTTCAGATCATGGTGTTCATCACGGCTTAGCTTTTCAAGTCACGGACAAGTACCTCCATTGGTGCAATCGAACTCTGACTGAAAACAGTCTGGGGAACACGATTCCTACTTTAGAGGTGAGAGATGAGTAGGTTCAATGGAGCACAGGCAATCACTTCTGTTTCTCCAAGATTCCAATGCTTATTTTAATAGAGAACTGCACAACGAATCAGAAGTCACAATGATGTTTCATGTATTGCCCAGTTCAGAATAAGGTGTTGTTCTTCCTGAGATATTTTCTTATTTAATTTTAATGTGCGCATGTGTGAGATTAGAGGTCAACCTCAGACATCACCCAGGAGAATTCTATCTATCTTCTTCAAGGCAGGATCTCCCATTGGTCTGGAGCTCCTCAGATAAGCTGGCTTAGCTGGCTAGTAAGCTCTGGAGATCCTCCTGCCTCCACCTCTCTGGGCTATAGGATTGCAGGTGCACACTTGCACAGCTGACAATTAACATAGATTTGGGAGCTGGACTCAGAGTTTCATATTTGAGTACTTTACTGACAGCTGTCTTCCCATCACTAATCAGATTTTAGACATGCCTGTTTTTTAACTAAAACTGCCCCTTATAGCACCCCCACCCTTCAAACTTAATTCCTAGGTGATGGAGGCCAGGCAAAGGCAAGTTTCTGAGTTACATATTGTGTCTCCTAGAGGAAATTAATTAAAGTTGATGCTTTGTGATTTTAAATGTAGTTGGTGTCTGAAACATGAAAACAAAAATCTGTGGAGTGTTATTCATTCTAGACATGAAAAGTAGATTATAATACAATACAAATCTGGAAATAATATTTGAGTCTCTAAACTATGTGAAATAATCTAACTCAGAAAGTTGTGTGGCAGTTGTCAAAGTTAATAAAACGAAGAAAAGACCCCCACAGATTTTGGTTAAGATATTTAGCATCTGAATCCCAAATCTACAGGATTTCCAGAAGGGACTAAAGGGAGAGTTTTGGTTTAAAAAATCCCTGGAGAGGAGACATGTTGAAAGTGTGTGCATAGGTCATGGCAGAGAGAGCTGTTGCAGTCTACCTGGAGAAGCTGAAATACATAAGCTAACAGAAGCAGCCTGAGACCAGGCACCGTGGAAGCCCAATGGGAATGTCATCGAGGTGGTTGTAAAAGAAACATTCTCTGTATAATTCCTTCCTAGGGGTAAAATATAAGTACTCCGTCTTCATAGCCATTTCTTCTTTGGACCAAAGCCCATGAGTTCTTGTATGCCCTTCTTTATCCTTAGGAGTGTCCCCTTCTCCTGGGTGGCATGGAGCTCTGCTATCACCAGCTGGAAACTCACAATTCTGCAGGTAAGAGAGGAGTAGAGGAGCACTGACCCTTCTCAGTGCTGACAGCAGGCCCCTGCACTTTGACACACTACAGGCCTCAAGATCCAGGACTGGATGTGCCCAGAGCTTGGGTTGCTTTGACAAGACTTGACAATTTAACCCCTGGCATTGTCTCCAGAGTGGCTCTAAAATACTGTAAAACATTGATTTGTTTGTAACCATGGTGTTTCAAAGATTTTATTTGCCCTTACCTTTTCTTTTCTTGGTTACTATTAGGAGAGATGATTGTAACTTTCTCCATATGATCTTTATGATTCTATAGATTCATGAACAGCTTAACTGAGGTCCACATTGGTAATCCTTCCCCAGTCCAGAACATTTCTTCCTACCCTTTACTATGTTGTCTTAATTCCTGCCTCCTGTGACAACAGAAGGCCAGTTGTCACTTGAAAATAGTTAGTCTGCCATGTATAAGTGTCCACTCTCTTTCTTCCATGCATACAGTTTACTTGGGAGTGGCAAGGATGGCTACCAATGGGACTATAAACCAAGCAGTACATTAATCAGCTTAATTCCTCAAACAGCTCTATTAGAAAAATTATTCTCATATATTAGCTTGCCCACAGCCCTATGGTAAAAATGTACCTCAGAACTTTGGAACCCTTAGCATGCAATACTGACTTCAATTCTTCAACCCACATATGAAATTCCACAGACCTCATACAGCCTTTGAATCTCTCAGGGGATGAGGTTGTATGGGAAATTCTTGAGTTTGCATTTATCTTTGAGGTCATAGTGCCATATCATCAAACTCTAAAGCTTGTGAATGATGCTAAGAGGCATTCCTTGTTAGCACACAGCAGGAAGTGGACCTACATTTCTCATAAGAATAACCAGACTGTCTAGATTTTGTTTTCCATACATGAAAATAAACAAGTAAATAAATGTTTTAAAGAATATGCCAAGATTGCTACACAAATTCATAACCAATTTGCCCTGTCCATTGTAACTTTACTTGCTGTTTTCCTACTGACAAAACCCTCTTGTTTCCTATTTATTTCTTCAAGTATTAATAAGTCTAGTCCCATCTCCTAGGGTTCTGTGAGTTCCAAATAGATACTTTCTTTTAAATCGATGCTCATATTTTAGTATCCCAGACTATAAAATCATTTAGTCAAAGGTTCTGATATACCTCTAGATGTGTAGGTAAACTAAAAAAAAAAAAACCTGTGAATGCAGTTGTCTGGACTCTGTTTAGTGGTCCAAACATCACTGCAAGGGTACCTTTATAGTTCATCTAGAAATCTCAATGTTTGGAAACTTCAGTGTCCAAATCACTATGGTTGATCCTAGAGTTTGAAGAGGGTTACAAATAACATACTGATTTACACATATATATTCCTTTAAAATTCATTAGTCAGTAAAAATCAGCTTGGTTATAACTCAGTCTTGATTTTTCAGTGGAAACTAAGTGTGAACATTTTCTTATGAATTATTTGCTCCTGCCTCCTATTTTTAGCAGTATGATATGCTGTGTGAGCTTTTGCCTCATAAATGCATCTTTGGCATTTGCTAATAATATTACTGAGATTTCTGAAAGTTTTATGCACATGTCTCATGAAGTTGAACTGTCCTGCATTTGTAATCTCTTGAAAGAGTCACCACCAAGAAGTATAGACCTACAGCAGTTGGTGAGATCGATCAGTCTGTGCATTAGGGAGCACTTGTCAGTTAAGCACATTCCTCCATTAAAGGGATAACCCCTGTGGTGCTGTAGAAACTTCTTTGGTTTAGGAACATTAAAAACAGTTTCCATCAAAAAAAGAAGAAGAAGAAATCATTGCTTTTTCCTCTTGGAAAGTTCCCTTAATTCTTACTTTAGATTTTTAACATATTTCCCAAAATGTGAAAGATTCAAGAAATAGTTTGATGGATTCCCCACACAGGACTCGTACTAGAACTATCAATATGTAACTTGCTATTTAATTAGAATAGAGACAGAACCTCCCCCACCCCCATACCAACATCTTCAGTCAATGGACTATAGAACTGCAGGAGCTGATGGCAGAGTTCTAGTTTAAAGGCTGGGGTATATCACTTTGTGTTTAGACGCGACAGACAGATGTGCCAGCTCAAGAGCCTCAGGTAGGGGGAGCCCCTCTTAAATCACCACTTTTGCTCTATTCACATGTTTTATTGATTGGACATGGCCCATTAGGAGGGCAATCTGCTTTTCCCCAGTCTACAAATTCAAATGTAAGTCTTATGTAGAAGGAACCATGCAGACAGCCCAGGGTCAGTACTCCTTGGCCCACTCAAGTGAGTGCAAAACTTAACCATTCAAATGTTCTGATACTAATAATACTCAATCTGTTTTGGGGTACGCTCTATAAGAACATAGGTTTTTGTTTATTTGTTTTTGTTTTTTGAAATTTTAAATCTTCCTCATTGCTGATTTGGTAGTTCTATGGAAACATCCTTTATGGGATAGAAAGATAGTTGAATGGTTAAGAGCAGTTGCTGTTGTTTCAGAGGACCCAAGTTCAAGCCCTAGCACCTGAGTGGTCTAGTGGGTTTATGCTATCTTCTGGCCTCCTTAGATACTACTTGCACATATGTGTGCAGGCAAAACAGTCATGCATACATATTAAAATCTTAAACCTCCTTTTACATGTGTTTTACTCGTGGTTTTAAGAATAAAGCCTTGGCTGGGAATATCTATCATCTGCTGTCTGTGTGTCTATCATCTGTCTGGCTACCTGCCTTTCTCCCTGGATTTAGGTTCTGGATATTGACAAAGAAAGATAAAAGTAGCCCCTGTCATCTGAGAGCTACTTGGTACTGTCACAGGCCTTGGAGTTGCTAGAAGCTGGCCTTGCTATCTTCCTTTCAAACAAACAACTTCACAAGATGCCAGGATCAAAGAAGACTACTCTGTGACTACTGTAAGATAAAACAGGGCCCCTCTAATCTTATGTTGAACATAGATGTTAATATGGGTATTTTACCAAAGTATTTCATTTCTAAAACAACTATTAGGCAGAAATGTAAACTTTCACTTTGCCCCATAGCAAAAAATGACCTGACCCAAACAATAAAAATTGTCCCAGCATGTCTCCATTCTTATTAACCTGTGTGATTCTCCACTAGGTACCTCACTCACTCCAGCCTTCTCTCTTCATGCATAACAGTTATTGAGACACCCAATCATGAGTGCTGTTCTCTCAGCATTAGGTCCAGAGCACAGCTTTGCTTGCTGAAGCATCTACCAGATCCCACAGCAAGTTCTAATGTCTGATTCAAGTGTCATGTGGCTCTCCATTATGTTCATTTTATTTCTCACTGCCATGAGTCATCACTCAATTCATTTAACTCTAGTGTGTTTCCAGTAACCCTTGACAAAAATGAACCTGTGCTGAGATACAGCTGAGGCCTTCTCTGCCAGCACCAGGACCCATAAATCAGTATTTGCACACACATCTGAACTCTGTCTCCTGTATTCCGTATCTGACCATATTGGAGTGGGAAATTCATGCTATACTGGGACTCTGATGTCTGTGAGGTTCTCTTGACTTGGGTTCATTTTGTTTTCCTAGTAAGAGAGTACATTGGGTGTTGTTGTTACAATTTTAAATTTTTAGTTGATAAAAGTATTTTCCAAATTTGTACCACATGGTCCTTTAGCCTGACCACATGCCATGATGATTGTCTGGGATGCTGTTTGTCCACATAAGGGAAGTCTCTAAATACAGGATGCTCAAAGTTCTGACAGTGCTTCCTAGAATCAGCCTTGTGAGTGAGAAAGTTCAGGAGCCCTCCTAAGATGAGTATTCTTGGGGAAACCTTTTCCCTGGGTAGCCAGAATCTTCCTCCTACAACACTGAGATAACTGCATGGTTCAAAGGGTATGAAGTCTATGGAATTTCACATTTGGTTTGAAGAGCAAAGGTTGGGATGGCACACCAGTAAAGGTTTGGAGGTACTGAGGTTAGGGTTTTAGCAGTTTGGCCTTGTAGCTGCAGTACATGCCAATGCCTAAAGCTTGGGAAGGACTCTAAACTGCAGCCCTGTCTAGCACACAACTGAAAGTGGGCCACCCTTCTCCTAAGGACCTTCTGGATCTCATCTTTGTGTTCTTAAGAATGCCTTTGTTTCCTTTTGTCTGACTGTTCCTACATACTGTTGTCTGGCCCTTTGGCAAATTTTAGAGACAAAGTTACAAGACATACCATCCTGAGTGGAACCACTTATTTCTTATGGGATCACCTCAACCTAAAGTGCCCTTCTTCCTGGCCAACTTCTGCCCCCACCAGCATGTTTCCTGAGCACAAACCTAACTGTGTACTCGTCTCTTACAGGAGAGATTCACAGGGGACTGTGTGGACCTGCAGAGGTCATTTTGTAAGCTTTGGACACGAACATAATTGTCTATTTAACACATAGCTCTATGGAAAAGGTAAAGAAATCTTTGTGGGAAAATTTTCCTTCTTATCTAAAAGATTTGGGATAGCCATTTTATCTGACGTGGGACTGTCCTCTTCTTTGTCCTCAAGAATTAGTAACTGGTGTCCTTTTAATGGTGTGCTTTCATAAAATGGTCTTGTTCTACTTGCTTTCTCTCTCTTTTTTTTTTTTTTTTGCAAACGTCAAAAATGTTACTTAAAATCATTCATTTTCATACATACTAAAATATCTAATATAGATAAATAGCAAATATTCCCTAACCAAAAGAAGTTATTTGGTTGTGATTGTTGCTATGAGTTCTAGAAGTTATCTTTTACACAACAGCCTTTGTTTTTATAACAATAGATAGTAAAGAAAATTCTGAATTTCAAAAAAAAAAAAAAACAAAAAACAAGAAACTTAACATGACATAGAGATTTAAAAATTACTACATGCAAATACCATTAGTGTAATATTCTGATTTGTTCAGAAGTGGAGTTAAACTTCTTCTAATTCAAATTATCCTACAATGTTATGAATTAAGTGAAATACCACTTCTTCCATAGCTTCTTGATAATTAAGAGATATTTGTTTGTGTATATGACAGCCAATAGCCACTTTAAATTTTTATTTGTTAAAATTTACAAAGTTTTAAGTAAAACTTGCAGTGATAGCTAAGTTATACTTTCCAGACCCTTCATTTCATTTTAGATTATATGAGGATGGTTAGCTCTATTTAGAAAGTATCTTTAAATACCTCATCAGTCACTGAGTAGATTTAGATGAGATACAAGACAAACAAAACTATTAAAAGTAATTTGACTCTAATGCATTGTATTATTATTATTTATTGTGTGTATTATAAGGGTACATGAAGGCCAAAGAACAATTTGTGGAGTTGTTTTTCTCCTTTCACCTTTACATGGATTCCAGGGATCAACAACACCCGCTTTGTACTGCATGAACCTTTGTGCATCCTACCATTTAAAATGACAGTGAATTAAACTTGAAATGTTTTTGGATGAAACAAGGCTGGCAAAGAAATAAAACATGAGATTCACTAGACTTTCCTAAGCTTTTTCAAACTTTAGGTAAGTTGGTATGAGACTTTGCTTACTAGATTGGTATTTAAAATGTACTTTGGGCATATTAAGTTAAACACACTGGCATGATTATCTCTCATCCACTGATCACTTTCAAGTTAAAAGGAATTTTTACAAATAAGCACAATGATCAGAACAATCATTGTGAATCCAAATATATTCTAGAATTTTAACATTTACAAATAGTTTCTTTCATTCATGCAGGGTATATTTTAGGAATGGTTACTCATGGGGAGATAAGTTCTTATTGCCATCCAGTTCACATGGTTTTCCCCCCACCCATGAAGGCAGTGTGTGTGAAAGCAGTACTAAGAGGAAAGTTCATAGCACTAAGTGCCCACAGGAACAAACTGGAGAATAGTCACACTAGAGAATTAACAGCACATCTGAAAGCTCTAGAACAAAAGGAAGCAAACTTACCCGGGAGAGGCAGACACCAGCAAACAATCAAATTTAGGGCTTAAATCAACACAAGGCTACAATTACCTTGGTACCCAAGCCACACAAAGACACAACTAAGAAAGAGAATTACAGACCAATATCTCTCATTAACATCAGTGCAAAAATGCTCAATAAAATATTGGCAAATTAGTACACATTGAGTACATATCAGACAACTCATCCACCATGATCAAGTAGGCTTTATCCCAGGGATGCAGGGATGGTTTAACACACAAAAATCCGTCAATGTAATCCACCAGATACACAAACTGAAAAAGAAAAACCACATGATCATCTCACTAGATGCTGAAAAAGCCATTGACAAAGTCCAATACCCCTTCATGATAAAGGTCTTAGAGTAATCAGGGATAACAGGAACATACCTAAACACAATAAAAGCAATACACAACAAACCAACAGTCAACATCAAACTAAATGAAGAGAAACTCAACACCATTCTTCTAAACTCAGGAACAAGATAAGGCTGTCCTCTCTCTCCATATCTCTTCAATATTGTACTTGAAGTTCTAGCTAAAGCAATAAGACAACAAAGGGAGATGAAGGAGATACAAATTGGAAAAGAAGAAGCCAAACTTCACTATTTGCAGATGATATGATAGTTTACATAAGTGACCAGAAAAATTCTACCAGGGAACTCCTACAGCTGCCAAACACCCTCAGCAAAGAGCAAGATACAAGATTAACTAATAAATAATTAGATAGATAGATAGATAGATAGATAGATGAATAAATCAGTAGCCCTCTACTATATATAGACGATAAATGGGGTGGGAGTGCAAACTTATACAGACACTTTGGGAATCAGTATGGCAGTTCCTCAGGAAAATGGGAATCATTCTACCTCAAGATCCAACAGTTCCATTCTTAGACATGTATTCAAAAGATGCACATTCATACAACAAGGACATCTGTTCAACTGTGTTCATAACAGCATTATTTTTAATAGCCAAAACCTGGAACCAACTTAGATGCCCCTCAACTGAAGAACAGATAAAGAAAATGTGGTACATTTACACAATGGAGTACCACTCAGTAGAAAAAACAATGGAATCTTGAAACTTAAAGGCAAATGGATGGAACTAGAAAAAAAACATGCTAAGTGAGGTAGCCTAGTCATAAAAAGACAAACATGTCATGTACTCACTCATATATTGATATTAGACATAGAGCAAAGGATTACCAGCCTACAATCCAAACCTCCAGAGAAGGTAGGAAACAAGGTAGATCCTAAAAGAGACATGCATGGTCCCCTGGAGAAGGGGAAAGGGAAAAGATCTCCTGAGCAAATTAGAAGCATGGAGGAAAGGGAGCAGGAGTCAGAAGAAAGATAAGGGGAGAAGAAGAGGGGGGAGGAGGACATGAGGACCTGGAAGATTGAGTTGGGGGAAGAACAGAGGAGAGCAAGGAAAGAGATACCTTAATAGAGGGAGCCATTATAAGTTTAAAGAGAAATCTGACACTAGGGAAATGCCCAGAGATCTACAAGTATGACCCTAGCTAAGAATGTAAGCAGTAGTGGAGAGGCTACCTTAAATGTCCTTCCCCTATAATGAGATTGATGACTACCTTATATGCCATTGTAGAGCTTTTATCCAGTGGCTGATGGAAGCAGAAGCAGACATCCACAGCTAAGCAATGGTCCGAACTCCCTGGAACCCATTTTTAGAGAGAGAGGAGTGATGAGCAAAGGGGCCAAGACATTGCTGGGGAAAGCCACAGAAACTGCTGACCTGACCTGAACAAGGGGGAGCTCATGGACCCCAGACTGATAGCTGGGAAACCATCATAAGACCAAACCAGGCCCCCTGAACCTGGGTTTCAGTTAGGAGGACTGGGCAGTCTATGGGGCCTCTAGTTGTGGAACAGTATTTATCCTGAGTGTACGAGTGGACATTCCCTATGAAGGGATACTCTCTCAGTCTAAACACATGGAGGAGGGCCTAGGCCCTGTCCCAAATGATGTGACAGATTTGATGATCCCCCATGGAAGGCCTCACCCTCCCTGGGGAGCAGAAGAGGGATGGGATGGGGAGTTGATGGGGTCATGGGAGGTAGGGAGGGAGGGGGAACTGGATTGATATGTAAAATAAGATTGTTTCTAATTTAAATAAATAAACACAAAAGTTAAAAAAAAAAGACTAAGTATTTCTCTAATTGACCTCAAGATGGCAGACTTGAATAAAAGATATTTCCATTCTAAAGCCCTGAGCTCTCTCTCGAATTAGAAATCACTTTCACTAGTTCTTTTTGAGTTTTATAACAAGTTCAAACTTCTGCATTTTCTTCTTTGATGGCTTATAAGGACAAAAACTGCTCAAATTTCTTCCTAGGATGTTGAAGCCAGTTGGAAAGATCAAAAGGGGTGTTGAAATGGAGGAAAATGGGAGAAACTCAAGCTGTGGCCAGATGAGTCATGGGAATGCTTGCTAATGCTGCCCCCAGCAATGCTGGGCTCCCTTCTTAGGAACTTTAGGAACAGACTGCAGAAGGCCTCTCTACATAGTTGTAGCTGACTGGACTGCATCTACAATGATGATGCAATGGTGACTGCTATGACCATCACCGAAAAAGGAAATGACACAGAGTTCCAGCTGGTGACTTAGAGTCACCAGTGTCTGAAGAGTCACCCAAACGAGTGAAACAATGCTTTTATTCAATTTCATTTTTTATTTAAAGTCTGCCTTTTTATTTTACTACTTTTGTAGTTAATAGGAGCCAGGCATTTCAAGTTCGCAGCAAATTCTGCTTCTCCTGTCATTTCTGAACCACTTCGGAAGAATAGGGATTATGATACTTCTCAGAGTTGCAGCTGAGAAGAGATTACATTTAATTTAGGACAAATAGGCTACACACACACACACACACACACACACACACACACACACACACACAGGGTATAGTTATAACAGAACGTATATGCAGATGCTGACTTTCTTACAGCCTTGTGGGCTGCTGCTATGAAAGACACAGCATGAAGAAAGGTGAATGCTTCCAGGGCTGCTCTGGGTTACTGGCATCAAAAGGGACTCAGCATCCAGAGGGAATATAAGGAAATAGCCTATTATCATTTAGACCTCATTCAATATTTGCTTAGAAGCTGCTGAATGTAGCTGCTTTATGTCCACAGAAATGTTGACTAGAGATCAATTGGCTCTTTGTTTTTGTCAAACTCCAAAGCACAAAACCCAATATCTAAAAGGCAAATAGTCAGAGAAAGGCAGTTGACTTTTGTTGTAGAGAGTAGACTGAGTGGGCTCGGCTGGCAATTGGGAGTGCCTTCTCTTTTCTGAATAGTATCTGTTTTTATAAAACTCTCTATGGGGTTTTGCATTCAAAACAAGCCCTTCAGTTGTCCAGTCCTCCTTTCCACGTGTGTTCTTTCTGCTGCTGGTTGTGTTATTACTACTTTGATTTGTAGGCTTAGTTTCCTGAATAGCAAACTTCTCACCAGGGGAAGACATGAAAACTCACTGGACATTGAACAAAGCAAGCCATCTTCATCCAAATGAGTCCAAGAAGACAAAGGCGCTGCCGTTCCCAGTAAAACACACTCATCACTGATACGGGTGAACACTGGAGGGCAGTAACACACAGAATATGTTGCCTCTTTCCCCCTTAAACACTTAATGAAATTAACTAATCATGGTTTACCCCACTTCTCCATGTTGAAGGTTATTTCCCTGGTAGTTTTCCACCGCCTTGCTGAGAGATGAGCTTCATTTGGTCTCATTTCGTGGCACAATGACCAAAATCTGTGCTTCTTTATATTTGTGTCCTCAAGTCAGAGCATCCTCTTTGAGAGTGGTAAGATGGATGAGCTGGGCTGGGGCTGTACAGGCTATTTTCCTCGCTATTGGGATGTGTTGCTAAAGATGGGGCTTGAGGGGATATGGCTTCCAGTTGGCAGATCTATTTGGGTTGTGCTCACCTTGAAACAGTTGCGGCTAAGCAACCCCGTGTGGGGAAGATGTAATGAGAAGATGTAGGGAGAAGTGAAGAGACCTAGATCCCTGTGGTGCAGGAACAGATGGAGCACGAGAGGCCGGAACTGGCCATTCTCCAGATGGAAGGCGACGTGAGTCCCTGTACCTAGCCAGCTCCAGTAGGACACAATGGCATGCACACCCTGGCTTTCCAACCTTGACCCAAGCCTGGATGCCCCAGTTATTCTCAAGGACCGCAGCCACTTTTCATCATTCTGGGGACATAGGGCAGCAAGGGGCACTACAGACCAATCCAGAATAGGAGAATATCACAGCACTCAATCTTTGGAAATTTACAAGCTTATACAGAGCATAGAAGAGACAGAAACTGACAAGGATCCGATGGTGTTCAGATATAAGTATAAACTACAATTTTATCCTGGAAAATAGTTACTTAACAATCACTGACTGTATAGAGTTCCTGCTGGATGCAGGCAGTGTTAAAAATAATTCCCCAGGTGATTATGGCTCACACCTTTAACCCTAGTACTTGGGAGGCAGAAGCAAACGGCTCTCCAAGAGTTCAAGTCCAGCCTGATCTACAAAGCAACTTCCAAGATAGCCAGAGCTGTTGCACAGAGAAATCCTGTCTCAGGGGGAAAATATTATTCAGTTTTTGTAATGATCTTATATACATATTCCACAACAGTTCCCACTTCACAGAAAGGGTGCTTGGGCAAAAAGATGATAAATGTCTCTGCTAAGGACACCCCTTGGCTGTAAGTACCATGGCTGAGAAACATGAAGTTTCTAGAACAAAAGGAAATTGTTTTGACTTTTAGTGTCTGGGTTTTCTGGTAAGTCAGTCAAATATGTACATTATATATTTGCTGAAGGAAAAATGCTGATTTACAATTACTCAACAAATTTGAAATTCATATTGGGTTTTGCCTGTACCACAACTCTACTTCCTATCTACAGACATTGTTTTATTTTAACTTTTATACATTCTTTAGTAGAAAGCAAACATCATTGGTTGGAGATCTCATCTTTCTGATCTTTTTAGCATTGCAGATATCTGGCATGGAATCTAAACAAAGAATGTGTTCAACAAATATTTACCAGTTATTCAAGCAGCTTCAATAAATATTTTTTCTTGAGTAACTATTTATTAGGGGTGAAAGGCACATCTCCAGAAGTACTTGTTGTACTGTGGATCCTAACAGGAAATCAAATTGCGTAAATTTTTAAAGGACAAGAAAATTTGTGAGATAAGGTTTATTTTCATTGTGAACACATTGTAAAGAATCATTGGTATTTTCCCAGCAGTCCATATATCTAAAGTAATTATGAATAACAAATTCTCTTTTCCAAAAAAGCCTAAGTGATTGCATGGTTATCTTATTTCTACTTTCTAGCAACTCATTATTCCCATTTTACAGGCAAGCAAGCTGTTTCAGGGTGTGTGGGTATCTCCCATAACTGAGCATGGTTGGAATGTGTTTGGCACTCAAACCCCCTATGTTTCTACTATATGTTATCAAATCAAGAATTCATTCTAGCCAAGTGTAGTGGCTCACAACTGTAACACAAGCACTTAGAAATGCATTCTACAGCCACAGGATTTGAGTTGGTGGTTCGTAACGGCATGTCTTCACTTATTTTCTTACATAAAAGGCAGTGTGGAGGTTCCAGGCTGGGATCAAAGTCATCACTGGTGCTGTGAGACTTTTCTGGCCTTTCCCTCAGAGATGCAAGATTCAGGAGAATCAGGTAAGTAGCATTTGCTTAAATCCAGAAGCTTGCCTGGGAACTCCATGGCAGATTTCTCTTTACACCCAATTGTTCAAGCAGAGCTGGGAAGGAGAAGGAGGAAGGCTTGGTATAAATTACTAAGCAGTGTCTGAACATAGTGTTTTGTGGTTCATTAACAGAGCCCCACAAAACCCTCTCTGCAGATTCCTGGATTAATGACCAGGCACTGTGCTGGCTCATCTCTTAGGGTAGATTCTTTGGTCAGAATAACTGAATTTTTGAGTGAGCTGGGCTACCCACTGGTTACCCCTGGACCTGTCAGCAGTCACTTGCAGTCACCCTGAAGAGGACCTGTTGTAGCTCAGGGCTACAGACTATGGCCACTGATCTTTCCTTTGGTCTGATTTTTGGTGTTGGAGTAGCTTGGAGAGAAGTCAGATGAGGACTCGGAGGCTGATTTATGTCCCTGCTTCACTGCCTGTCGAGAGACCTGGAGTAAACTCATACGACCAATGAATGGGCTTTTGCTTTTCCCCATTGGTGCAAGGTGGGGGTAGTTTTCACTCCTATTTGTACAGGTTACAATATGTGCCAACCTGCACTCTGAAACTGTGGGGATTTTACATCAATGAAGGGTTATGACCATTACTGTGTACAATGGAACCATCAGATTCAATGACTGGATTAGCCCTTGGATAACAGGCTATATATAAACCCTGAGGCTAGGCCTGGGCTCTCCCTAGTCCTGTCTTCTCAGAACTGATGCAATAGCTGACTTGTCCTGGTATTGACATTTTGCTCTAGTACATTGCCCCCAGTGAGCAAGTAACTGTCTTAACTTTTGCCCAATTGTGTTGTTGTTATTGAAGTTCCCATTGAAAGTCCCACCTTGCACTGACTCATCAACTCAGGATGTCTTCTCAGGGTTTCTTTGACTGTGGCAGTTTCTACTAGGAATTTAATAAATTTTTATTCAAAGAATGGAAAAGTAAGATGATGTGTTTAAAACTGATGGAAAAAGATCCTATGCAAATAAGTTATGTCCCTGTATCATATGCTTAATTGCCTCTGGGGTCACCACCCGGATGTCCACTAATGCACTCTAGGGATGGTAACTCTCAGTTTCTAGTTCTTGTAGAATGTTCTATTTCTGCTTCTGCCATCTCTTTTCTCTAGCCCCCAAGTATACAACCCTGAATTCCTAATCATCTCTTCGCTTCCCCTAGTTCTCAACATAGTATTTGGAAAGTCTCTATATTCTACTGAGCTACTCAGGCAGGAGGCAAAGCTTAGTATCTTAGTTAGGGTTATTATTGCTGTATAAAACACTGACCGGCAGGGCATTGGTGGCTCATGACTTTGATCCCAGCACGCAGGAGGCAGAAGCAGGCAGATCTCTAAGTTTGAAGGCAGCCTGGTCTATAGAGCGAATTCCTGGACAGGCTCCAAAACAATACAGAAAAACCCTGTCTTGAAAAACAATAACAACAACAAACTCCCCCCAAACAAACAAAAAACCAAAACAAAACCAAAAAACCACCACGACCAAAAGCAACTTTGAGAGGAAAGGATTTATTTGGATGACTTTTACTGAATTATAGACCTTCGAGGGAAACCAAGGCAGGAATTCAATCCAGGAGGAAATTTTGAGGCAGGAGCTGATGCAAACACCATAGAGGAATGCTACTTACTGTCTTGGTCCTTATGGATAGCTGGTTCAGCCTACTTATAGAACCCAGGACCACCAGCTCTGGTGTGGTACCACTCACAATGGGCTGGGCCCTCCCACATCAATCACTAATTTAAAAAATGCCCTACAAGAGTACCTATAAACGGATTTTATGAAGGCATTGTTCAGTGGATGTTCCCTCCTCTCAGATGACTTTAACTTGTGCCAAGCTGACACTTGGCTGGTCTGATGTAAGATTACCCAGGACACTCTGGTGGTGGTGCATCACTCCTTGGTTCCCTCACTATGATGCTTTAATCAGGATCTCAATCCAGAGACAGGGCTGGATGCTGTCAAGATGGATTCCGTCTCAGATTCCCTGACTGTGAGGCCTTGATATATTGCTACCACTGCCAGCAGCAGATTTGTGAACTCACATTCCCCAAGAGCTTTCAGGTGTGACCAGCCTGTGACCCTGGGCTGCACGTAGCCAGATGTGACAGAGTTAAATGAGTTCCAGGACAAATCTCTAAACTTAACTAAAAATGTTATGGGACCTTAAATATCTTCTTGGATAGTTCTCCAGTATGAACTTTGTAAGTAATAACACCCTGTCGCGATGCCAAAGGGGTGGGGCCTTCCTTCATGGGTTACACAATGATAGTACATCCTCAAATTAACCAACAAAACTTACACACTGGGTTAAAGATTCTTTTTCACTGTCACCATTTTTCCATTCATTTGTTTGCTTATTATGTGTGCACATGCATTCTAACACAATAGCTTGCATGTGGAGATCAGAAGGCAACAGCTGGAGTCAGCCCTTTCCCTTCACTATGTAGGTCCCAGGTTGTCAGCGTTAGTGGCAAGTACCTTTACCTTTTGAGCCATCTGGTCAGCCCATCTTCCACCATTTTTAAGTCATAATCTTTATCAAGATAAAATCATATACCATTTGAGTCATTCATTTAATATAGATTTTTTTTTTTTACTTTTCACATGGTAATTTATGAACCTTTAATGGACCTTACCTCTTGTCAATAAAGGCTTACACACTCAGGGTCACTTGCCATCTTCCCTGCTCTTCTCATTGTCTTCTGTCCTCAGTTCTAGGATGTGAATTAACCTTTATGTTTCACAGACTTGCCTATTCTGGACACAGTATAAATAGAATAACATCTGGTTGATTGTGACTTGTGACGGATATTTGTTTGTTTGCTTTTTTCACCATTGTTAAGAGTACTACTATAAACATTGATGTATAAGTTTCACATGGACAAGTTTTCATTTCTCTTGGATAGATGCCCATGATCGTCAGTGATGCTATGGATTAGCAGGGTTGTGTGGGAATTACATGTTTAATTGTTTGACGACCTTACAAACTATTTTCCAAAGAAGATAAAACCATCTGAAAATCTTTTTGGACTGTGTGTGTGTGTGTGTGTGTGTGTGTGTGTGTGTGTGTGTGTGTGAATGAGTGTGTGACAGCACATTTAAGGCAAAGGTGATAGAAGATGTAAGATTTGGACATGTCAAGAAAAGATGGTTTTATCTTATTTTGAAGTAAGGTACATTATAACATTTTGTGAGGCTGGAGGTTGAACCCAGGACTTTGGACAGGCAAATGCAGCACCAACACTCCATCCCTTATGAGCCTGTCACACTCAGCAGCACTTGCAGTGTTTCAAATATCCATCACCATCACAACAGCTTTCCACAAACTTCAAGAATCTCAGTGGCCCAACTAAGCTCAGTTGCTGGTGTGATTGTGTATGTCCATGAAGTTACTGGTGTGATTGTGTATGTCCATGGAGTTACTGGTTATTACAATTCCAGGCTCAAGGAGCCTTTTATCCATGTTGGAGAGAAACATGCCCCAGCATAACAGAGAGGGATTGAGGAGGGAAGGAGTAGAGGAAGGGGACACACATGGAAGCAGACATTTCTCTCAGACCAGTTAAGTTTTTGTAACACTGAATACATAAATTATAAAGGCTATAGATGGGATTTAATTATGTTGGCTTAACTTCATACTTTAAAAAAATAAAATGAAAAAGATGTCACTTTAAGCTTATTCCTTTTTTAGACTATATGTCTCACCTCTGAGAATACTGCAGTAGAGTCCTTATTTAGCAAAGAGGATGGGAAGTACTCAGATTTGAAAGCTAAAATGGTATTAGTAGTCCTCCCTATCTTTTTCTTCTTAGGAAGAACTAGGATTCAGTGGACACCATTTTAAGAAATTAATAAGAAGTCTAAAAGAGAGTATTGGATGCAGAGCACCACATCTCAAAGATTCCTGTGAGTGGCATTCAACATCTTGCAGAACCTAGACTCACTCTGCCTAGAGGTATCCATGTCGCCTGGTTTGCACTAGTAGGCCACAACTGTAACTGTGTAAGGGTGGGGGCAGGTAAGCTGCTTGCCTGACAGAGCAAGCAGGGAGCACCTTCCCACACTGGCTATTGTGTCCATACATGTGGGACTTGGTGGTGGCCATTCAGTTCAGAGCAGTGGGGTGGGAGTTTGAGGCTCATTTTAGATCCTCTACTTTGTGGTCATTCCTGGTGTAGACACACTTTTGCATGACAGATAAACTATCCATTGATCAAGATGGGTGACACCCTGCACCAGGGTTTGAGAATGGTGCAGAGAGGCATCACTTCAGCCCACTGGCACAGATGCCCAAGCCAAGATCGTTCTGTTACTCTTCAAAGAGGTTGCTCTCCACAAAAGTAAAACCAGTACATGACAATAAAAACATCGCATGAGGAAAGATAACACAATGAGACAGATTGATGGAAGTGTTTCATGGAATAGAAAGGAACCCCACCGGAGAGGCAACAAAAATGTGGGGATAAACAGGTCCCACATATATTGCACACACACACATTGCCCATACACATTTCACAAACACACATTGTACACATATTGCACAAGCATTACACACCCATTGCAATATATGTTGCACACATGTATTGCACACATTACACATGTATTGCAAGTATGCGTTGTACATACACATTAGATGCATGCATTGAACAAATTGCTCACACATATAGTACACACATGCTGTATACACATTGTACATACATGTTGTATACACATTACACACACACATACACACACAATCACACACATTGGCTCAGGAAGTTCTTAGATGTTAAAAATGATAAGTTCACACAGTCTAGTGCATGGGCCTTTGTGCCAGCAAAGTATCACTGTCACTCAGTACCTGAGATCTCATAGCCATTGAAAAATGACATGAAATTTACCCCTTGCATGTCAGGGAGGATGTGAACTAATATTTGTTCACCCAGATAGGTACCAACAGGAGGCAAAGATACAATTTCACCCAAGTCTAGATTAGTGAACCAATGAGTTTATTGGGGTTACTAACAAGGCATAGATGAGGAGACACTTAAAGGAGCATAGACAATTTCAAGGCATCCACATCACCAAGGAGCACACCCCGACATGAGTGACAGCTCATGAAATCTGAATCCCTTGATCTCTTTCAGGACTTGCAGATAGTTCTATTGGCCAGAGTTTCATATCCTCAGCAGCTGTATTGCTTGCATAACTGTAGGTAAGGGCTTTGTGTATCCTGAGTGTTCCTGAAACTTATACAAGTTGTCTTCATTTTCTTAGTCTTAAGGAGTTTCCCTCCAGGATGTAATTTCCGATTTAGAAGAAATTGCAGCACAACACTTTGCTCCTGACTTGATGGGATACAGAAGATTGTGGTCCTGTGATTGTCAAAGGAAAGGGTCCAGAGAGGACACCAGGAGTCAAAAAATAGAACTAAGAACATAGATAACCATTGCTCAGAAAGAACAGACAGAAGAGTCAAGAAGAAGATAGCATGGGGGAAGGAGATGGGGTGAGAGAATGTACCAATCTCTGTGGGATGAGCTGGAGTGAGTTTTGTGGGGTGAGAGAATATAAAGAGGATGCAGTGAAATCTGTGGGTGAGGAAATCTATTGGTTGTTCAGCCCAGGGCAGGGTAGCCAGATGTGCACTACCATCCATGGTGGGCTCTGTGTGTGGGAAGTTTACTGTTGAAAGAGTCCCAGTGAGTGCAAAGAATTTTGTTCTGCCAGGTTGTAACTGGCTATTTGGTTTCTCAAAGACTCATTGTTTTCTACTCTTCTTAAGCTTTAATCACATTTAGTCTTTTTTCATAATTTATTGAGATGACTTTTTCGCACATAGAGTGTACTCTATATTCCTATGGAATTAAAATTTTAGGGGAAAAGCAATAATACACAAAAATGTCACAATCACTGTTACTACTTAGGGGAAATCTAGACCAAAGGCTCAATCTAGGGCATACACTATGGCAACAAGGTTGACAAAATACCTAGAGAATTTTTTTCATTCGTGAGTTAGATGCAAAATCGATATAATTAAGATTATGTCAATAAGAAGCTCCTGGTATTGGCATTGTCCTTGATAATCATTTTGTCATTTACCTCATACAGACCTTCAAATTTTAGGACATTTCATCTGTCAACTATCAACACATATAATGAGCATCAGCAAGGGTGCCAAGGAGGAAGTCAGAAAGTCAGAGCTGTTGGAGCTCAGCTCATTTGTTTCACATGGTGTCTTAGTTACTGTGCTATTGCTGTGAGGAGACACAATGAGGCTTATAAAATAAAGCATTTAATTGAAGGATTTCTTACAGTTTCAGACAGTTAGTCCATGACCATCATGGTGGGGAACATGGCAGCCAGTAAGCAGGCATGGTGCTGGAGAAGTAGCTGAGAGCTCACATCAGATACACAACTTGCAGGCAGAGAGAAAGACTCTTGCCCTGACACGGGCTTTTGAAACCTCAAAGCCTACTTTCAGTGACACACCTCCTCCAAAAAGGCCACATCTCTTAATCTTTCCCAAACAATCCCACTAAATAGTAATCAAACATTCAAACATATTCATCTTTGGGAGCCATTCCCATTCAAACCACTACACATAATTTCCTTTTCAAAATTATTATTGCTTTTAATTTTGAGATTATAACATATCACATCATTCCCATTTCCTTTCCTTCTCTCCAAAGCTTCCCATATGCTCCTCCTTGCTGTGTTTAAAAATGTGTGGCCTTTTATCATTACTGTTTCTTCCTTTGTAGGTATATACATATATTTCTAAATGTATCCTGCTCAGTCAGTATTATGTTAACTGTGTGCATGTTTTCAGGGCTGACCATTTGGTATTGGATAACCAGTTGTGCCCTTCCGGGGGGAAGGGAAGACTAATTCTTCCACTGTCAGCATTCCTTAGTAGCCTGTAGTTTTTTGTATAGGGTTGAGGCCTTCTGGGCTTTCCTCTGCCAAATTTAGCTGTCTGTTATTGTCCTTGTTCATGTTGGTGAGACTTTATGGGTGTCTGACATTGCTAGGAGATGCAGCAAACTCCCTGATCCTCAGACTCTTAGAATATTCCTGCCCTCCCCACTCTTTTCTACAATGCTCTCTGAGCCTTACATGCTGGAGTTGTTTTGTGAATGTATACACTGAGACTGCGTCACACAATTGTGTACTTTGATAGTGCTTTTCTGCAATGGTCTCAATGTATGGCAATGAGAAATTCCCTTGATGAACAGTGATGGCTACTTTTATCTGTGGGTATAAAGACAAACATTTAGAATGCCGTTAGGAAGAGAAGAGGGACATGAGTGCAGAAAGAGGAGAGAAGGGTAAAAGAATGTCATATGGTGTTAGGAGTAGGTTTTCCCCTGCTGACCTGGGCCCAGAGCCGCAACAGCCCCAAATAACACACAGAGACTCTGTATTTGATATAATGCTGTTGGCCAGGTACTAATTTTTTTTATCAGATAGCTCTGTCTTAAATATTAACCCATGTCTATTAATCGAAGTATTTCAATGTGGTCTCATCTTACCAGAGAGAGGGGCTGGCGTTCTGCTCTCTCCAGTCAGTCTTTCCATGTTGACTCCTCCTTACTATTTCCTTGAATCCTCCTTGTCTCCTAGTCCTGCCTATCTTGCTTTCCTATTGGCCAACAGTGCTTTATTCATTAACCAGTATGAGAGACATATTTACAGAATGACATCTCCCATCATCGTGGTTTTCTTAAAGTCTCCCTGATGCATTCTGTTGGGTAACTGTAAGAACCATTCAAGTTTATATTTAAACATGTATAAGCAGCAGTGGACAGTGAGAGAGGAACTGACTGACCATCTCCTCTAGAAGCCTAGGTTCACATAGGTATGTCTGCAAACTTTCGTGTGCATCCTTTAGCACAAGAAGTCCCTGGTCAGATTAACAGCAAAAAGCCTTTATTGGTGTTTCACTTTCCCTGAGGGTCACATGACACTTTAGACTACACACTTCCATGATCCTTACACAGATTCACACACTACAAGGGGGGTGGTTCCAGATGTTCCATCTTTCTTTACAAAATACAGCAGACATTCAAGACAGAGACAATCTATAGACCATACTTGCAGATGGGCTGTCTTAGTGCCTCCCCTGTGTCCCAGCTGTCTACTCCGTGGGAGGGGCTAGGGTTTAATCTATTTCCAAAGAAAGGGTCTGGAAGTCATTGTTTTCATCCCACATTCAGTCTGTTGTCTCCTTCTGCCACACACACTGCTGCAACATTTTCTTGGTGTCCATGCATTCCTCAAGCACACCCACAGCATCCTCCACATTGGAGGAATTTTACATGGGGCTTCTGTGGGTACCACCCTAAAGCTCAGTCAACCTCCATGAAAGCTACAGCAGAGATGCTGCTGGCATATGGGCCTTCCTCCAGCCTCACTCACTGATGTCACTCAGTTTGTCATAGGACAAGTGTGACAAGAGATGGGTTTAACACATATTTTGATTTTTAAACTCAGTTTGTCATAGGACAAGTGTGACAAGAGATGGGTTTAACACATATTTTGATTTTTAAATTTGTAGATTTTGCTGATTTTTTTCTATTTTTAAAAAAATATTCTTTGAAAATTCCATACTTATTCACAATAAAATATGATTATCTACATTCCTCTACTTCTTTCTTCAACTTTCCATGGATCTCTTAACACACGCCCTTCCCAACTTCATCTCTTCCTCCTCCCCTTCCTCCCCCAACTCTTTTCCTTCTATTTGTAATAATCCACTAGGTCTTCCCATATGTGCATGGTGTGGGACCATTCACTGGGACATGGGTAATCTGTCAACATCTATACCTGCAGAGAAGAATGATTCTTCTTTCCCTAGCATCTATCAACTGCCAACAGCTCTTCAGTAAAGAGTGGGACCTTCAGAACCCCTCCTCAGTGTTGAAATTTTGGCTGACTTGATCTCATGTAGATTTTGAGATGGTAACTAAAGATGCTGTGGATTCATAATTGAGACAGTCATTGTACCCAGAAGACAACATTGCACAACTTCCCTCCCCATCTGGCTTTTACAATGATTTTACCTCATCTTCTTTAATGTTCCCCAGGCCTTGGTGTAGGTCAGGGTGGGAGCAGTTGATAAAGATATCTTATTTAAGGCTCAGCCCTCCCTTGGTCACTTCTCAGAACTTTGATTATTTATGAGTCTCTGCAAAATATTGCTCCAACTGCCAAAAAGAAGCTTCTCTGACCAAAACTGGGCAAAAAGCAGGTCTATGTCTACAAAAATAAACATTTACAAGTCAATTTCACAGCATGACCATTTACAAAATAAATAACAGTAACAGGGTCCACTCTATAACCCATGAACATTGCAGACAGGCTAGGACCTCTAGCCATGAATTATGAATTCTCTGCCATGGGCTATGACATCCCAGCCATGGGCTTTCGACCACAAATTATAGTACCGGATGGGAAATTACCTGCTGGTGGAACAGGCCTCAAAAACAACCAGGGAGCAGTTGATTGCCCCATATTAATCAAGCAACTGTTGCACTGGTGGACACATCTTGCCTAGAAGGTATGTATTGTAGTATGCAGGGTCCCAGCCTGTGTAAGAATCTCAATTTCTTGCCAGCATTTAAGAATGTGAAGGTGGTTCCACAAATAACAAGGTTTCTGGTGGTCTCCTAATTTTGAATTTGTAATTGTGTGGGGTTGTCCAAAAGGGACCCCAAATCCTATATGTTTTAGACTCACCACTGCTACCCTACTGTGTGTAACTCCGGCATTAAGATTGAGCACTGGTTACTTCTTATTGTGTAGTTTCCAGTAGATTTAAAGTAGAAAACTATTTCTTTGGACTCTATATAATAGGTTTGAAAATCAGAGTTGGGGAAGAGAAGATGGATGGGTGGGGAAGAGCAGTTAAGGGTGCAACTCATACCTCTGGAGTTCATTACATAACCTCTGTCTGCATCAACTTTTCTTTCCATAATCCATGATTCCTTCAATTCCCTGTAGCTGAAAAAACATTTTTGTTCACAACCATTGTGCTTGCTTTCTTCCCCATTTCTTCAAAGACACATTTAAACCCCATCAATTTGATTCTCATTTGGTGGTATAAAGCTGCTAAGAATCCCCCTGCTGATGAAAGACTTGTAGTATGTGTCCATAGAGAAAGAACAAGCCATACACATCTTGCTCTTTGCAATGGAATATCCAAAGGGAAAATATTGGGTCTGTTTTTTATACATGTTTTTTACTGCAAGTGTTTGCAAGCATGGCTAAATGCTGTCTAGCTAATAAATATCCCTCGACATGGGACATGGGTGATAGGACATACAGAGCATGTGTTCTCCAGTTACCTTCAGGATATGTGTTTTCTGTGTTGGTCTTTTCCTGGAACAGATCCTTTTATTCCAGAGCATCAGTGCCCAGTGGAAATATAAATATTTTTGTTGTAACATGATGTAAGAGGGAATTCAGTCATTGCGTTTCCCTTGCTCCAAGAAATTCGCCTCTATTTTGCTGTCGCCTGTGTTATTCTTCATGCATTTTATAGTCTCATCTTTTATTCTCGGGATTTTCAAGGACTTGATGATGTTTGCTGTGAATATATTTATCACTCAGCAGAACCATGTCTCTGCTTCTCCCTGGAAGAAAAGGAGAGTCAGCATGGATCGTAGATCACCAGGCAGTGTCCATACTCTTCTGTGTATTATTTACGCTCTTCTCTCCTCTAGGTAGTGCTTTATGCTTTATGGAAAACAAATACCTGCTTGAAGATGTAAAAATACAACTGAATTCAAACAAAAGGGAACCTTTGAAGGTAGTATTTGCTTCACCTGTTGTCTAGATTTTTCTTTTTGTTGTAGAATGAGGGTATGTGCTACATTACTCTAAATCTGAACTATTGCCTACATGTCCTACAAAATGACAGGTCCATCATGCCAGTCCAGACATTTGTGGGATGTGACTGTATGAATGCTGAAGTGGTGAAGATAACACGTCTTTTATGATCAGAGACTACTGTCATTGTATGCTTTGCCTATGTAAATATTAATCTAATATTTTCCTGTATTTATACTGGTGTCCCCAGTGATGGCAGAGCAGGTTAGACCCATCTCTAGTCATAACACTGAATTGAGGTGGTTCCAGAATACCCATAGATATCTGAATGAATCCTGTACAAATCCTCCAATGTTATAATAAAGGAGTATGATAGGCCAATGAGTCCTGTGAATATATATGCAAAAATTATGAACAAGTTATTAGCAAATCTATCTCTAGATTTATGTAAAACATGTATGCAATATAACCAAATTGTAGATATCTTAAAATCAACCACAGAGTAAAGAGGAAAATATGATTATTTAAATTAAACAGAACAAAAATATATTATGAAGTTGAGCAGCTTTGTGATAAAATCTTAACAAACTAGTAACAGGCAGGAATCTTAAGTTAAAAAAAAAAAGTAGCTACAAGACAAGAGTCAAACACTATACCTGATTAAAAAAAAATAAAATAAAGCCAACAAAGCATTGAAAAATCTCCTAAAATCAGGAGGAAGAACGGATCCTGCTAGTAGCCTGACCCCTGCAGATTGGGACAGAAGCATTAAAAGTTCAAGGCCATCCTTCACTGTCTAGCTAGTTTGGAGGACAGACTGGGATATATGAGACTCTGCCTCTTGTAAACAAAAACCTTAAAAGTAGATAGGATTATAGTGAAGGAGCGTGAAGACTTAGTACCCTAAATCAGGAAAATTGGGCTGTGAGCTCATTTTATGTGAAAACTAATAGGTACTAAAGAAAAATATTAAGTCTTGAAAAGTAACTGGCAACTGAAATTGTTTTTCTCTTCAGTGAATGCAGTGGGGTTGAAGATATTTTCAGAGAAGAAGAGGCAGGATTTATCACCGGCATACCTATTCTTACAGAAATCCCAAATGTTATTATTATTTTTTTTTTAGGCAGGATAAATGTTCCCAGATGGAAGGTGTGAGAAGCAGGAAGAAAGAAATAGCAATAAAAAGGAATTATGAATATGTCTAAATGAATTTGGCTGTATAAAATAATGATAACAGGGTCTCAAAATCATCAATCAGGGATCACATAAAGGAGGTTAAAGTTTTATTGAATCCTTGCATTGTTTAAGAATAGAGCTAGGATCTCAGTAAACATTGTATCCTGACAAATTAAGGGTTCTAATTTGTAATATTGTAACCCCAAGGGTAAATTCCCCCCCATAGATGGTGTGTGTGTGTGTGTGTGTGTGTGTGTGTGTGTGTGTGTGTGTGTAGTGTAGTGTATGCATGCATGTGCAGTTGTTTGTGTATATGGTGCTTCATATGTGGGGGAGTGCTAGTACATATGTGTACACATACATGTGAGAGTTCACTAGTTTTCCTAGATTACTCTCAGTCTTATTCACCAAAGAAGAGTCCATTAAACTCAGAGCTCACTGATATGGAAAGTCTGACTAGACAACTTGTTCTGGGAACTGCCCTTCTCTGCCTTCTAGGCACTGGAATTGCAGCCTCCAGACCCACCTGGCATTTTACATGGGTCTGGACATCCAAACTCTGGTAATCACACCAGTACTGCAAGCCCTTTAACAGCCCAGTGTTTTAAATAATGGAAGAGGGGCTTTAAAATTAACAGCAATGAAAGGAGATTAATAGACATGGTATAGCCAATCCAGAAAACAAGTGAATGGGAACAGAGCTAGGGGGAAAATAAAAAGTGGAGTTGTTATTTTAAACACAGACACATATGCTATTAGAAATGAGAAAATTAAATGCTCCAATTAAGAAAAATCATTTCTACACTCAGACATTTGTGAGGTTTATAAGAGACATGCCTAAAACAAAGACATAAATATTTAAAATGTAAAATTTAGCCAAAATGACACTAATTGAACAGAACATTTATAAAATCTACCATATGTTGGTTCCTAAACTAGTTTCAATTAAGTGTCAAAAGATTTCAAATTAAAAATTGTAATCTAGATCCACAGAGTAATCAAGAGTGATTAAGTTAGAAAACTAGAGAGATTTATACAAAATGATATTCTTGAAAATTAAGCAGTTAATTTGTATATCCCAAAGATAAGAACAGAAATTATAATAGAAATTAGAAGTTTGAATAAAAGAATTAAACTATCATTTCTATCTTAAAACCCAGAGGATAGAGCCATACTGTTTAAATGCTTTATAACTGGTTATGCAGTGAAAAGTTTGTACACTGGGGCATAAACCATCACCTCTAGAAATTTCTCATGGTGTCCCCCAAAGGTCACATGTTGAAAACTAAATCCCAGAAGCAGTACCATTAGTCCTTGGGCCCACTGAGAGCTAATTATCATGAGGGTTCTGCATCAATGCATGGACAAATGTCACTATCTGGTTAGTAATCAAGAGTGTGGACTTGCTACAAAAGCAAGTGCAGCAATAGAATGACTTCTAACACATTCTGCTAAATGTTTGGTCATTGTCTCTCAGAGAAGCTTTGTCCTGCAGCAGATGGAAAGAAATACAGAGGCCTAGAAATGGACAATGTGAAGAGAGTGAGAGACCTAATCACTCAATCCTAAATGTGATGTCTTCTTCAAATCCGTCTACTGAGGGCTCAGGGAACTCTGCAGATGAGGAAATGGAAAAATTCTAAGAGGCAGTGAGGATGGAAGATGCCAACCAAGGTAACAAGGTCTTCTAGACACAGCAGGGCTGATGCACATATGAAGTCACAGAGACTGATAGCATGCACAGGGGCTGCACAGGCTGATACTGAGAGAGCACGTGTGCTTCTGTTCCCAACCCAGAAGCTGTCTCTGATTGTTAACTGCTTGCAAAGGAAAACTCTCCAACAGAATCTTGCTGGGTGTCTAAACCACACTTGAAGGGCAGGCCTCATGCCCAGCAGTAGACAACCAAACACAAAACAATCTCTGTGGTATTTTTGGAGTCATTTTGTTGTTGTTTACCTTATAGGCCTTTCACATACGCATAATGGTTTCCAAGTTTTGTGGCTTTATGGGATTTCTATGTTGGTGTTCTAATGAGACAAAGGGCATAGATTTTTGTGGGTTGGGAGGACCTGGGAGTAGGTGTGGGAGGGGAAGCCTCATCAAAATATATTGTATAAAATATTTTCAATTAAAACAAAACAAACCTCTGCCCTCTCTTGCTTGCTTGCTCATGCTTCCACACACTTTTTTTTTTTTAAACCTTTCTGCCTTATTCATCTACAGAAGCCCTTCCAGATTTTGGCATTCCATTTCCTTTTTGTTTTTAAGATTTATTTGCTTATGTGCGTGTATGTGTCCATGGGTTTAGTAATGCACTTGTGAACATGTGAACCAGAGGAGGGCCCTGGAATTTTCGTAGTTATGGCTACAGATGAGCAGGGAAACAAGTCTTATTATGTAGGGCCTGGGATCTGAACACTGATCTCATGACGGTGCAGCATGTGTTGTTAACTGCTGATACATCTCTCCAGGTTCTCCATCTCATGATATTAGAGTTTTGGATTGTTTCACTACTTTCCTGTTATATAATATGTTGATTACTATCTTTATATTATAATATTTGTTTGGTTTCTATGGAGATCTAATCCACATAGCAATTCACCCCAATCCTTTACCCCTGTCCCAAGCAGAAGTGTACTGGTTAGCTTTTGCCAATAGGTCATTTGGGGAAGAAGGTCCCACAAATGAGAAAATGCCTCAGTCAGATTTCCCTGTAGTCACTTTAAGCGATGAGTCTGGGAGGGCTGAGCCCATTGTTGGTGCCACCCCTGGGCAGGTACTCCTGGAAAGTCTAAGAAAGGTGGGGCAACATGATCCCAAGGAGCAGGCCAGGAAGCAGCATCCTCTGTGGCCTCTGCTTCAGTCCCTGCCTCCAGATTCCTGCTTGAGTTATTGCCTTGACTTTCTTGGTGATGGACTGCAACGTAGAAGTGCAAGAGGAAACAAACCCTTTTCTCCTCAAGTTGCTTTTGTTCATGATGCTCTCACAGGGACAGAAACACCAATAGTTATTCTTATAATTTCAGGGAGCAATCCATGCCTTTGCTCGGTTTCCTACGTGATGAGAGTTTTTGCTTTTTACTGAGTTATTTAAACTTTTTATATTAGTCACATTTTCTTTAAGTTGCTTTTAAGGTACATTGACTTTGGAAATAATTAGTAGCTGGACATGATGATGCAGGTTTACAATTCCAATATTCAGAAGGCAGAGGCAGAAGGATCAGAAATTCAGGCTCATCCTTGGATTATTTAGAGAGCTCTAGGGAAGCCTACATGCATGACAACCCATCCCAGCAACAGGAAATGAAAGAAAATATTTGATTGTATCATCACTAAGAAATATTTGTACAAAAATAATTTTCAGTCCTTGAGTAGTTCTCAGTGTGTAGATGGTGACCCCTTGAGGGGATCAATTGACCCTTTAATAAGGGTTACCAAAGACCATCAGAAAATAGATATATTTATATTACATTTCATACCAGTATCAAAATGACAGTTATGAAGTAGCAACAGAAAAAATTTCATGGTTGGGGGTCACCACAGTATGAGGAACTGTATTAAAGGGCATTAGGAAGGTTGAGAACCACTCAACTAGAGATTTCAAAGTATTAAAAAGGGCTTTTTTTCTTAACTTAAAGTGGGATGAAAGGATTCCTTACAACTAAGAGCATGTACTGATCTTCCAGAGGACATTGGTTTGATTCCCAGCACCTATACCGGGCAATTTACACCCACCTGTAACTGTAGTTCTGGGGGATCCAATGCCTTCTTCTGTCCTCAGAGTGGACACTCACAATGCATATGAATTCACACAGGCACACACATATACACAAACATTTAAAAAGTGTCTTAAAAATTAAAAAGTTTGTAGTGTTTTAAATAGTGTAATTCACAGTCAAGTGGAAGATAATTTAGAAAGAATACTTAGGTTACAAAAGACATATTAGTCTTTCTTTAATGTTTTTAAATTAAGTGAAATGCAGGAAATTAGAAGTAGTCATTATCCTGGGGTTGATCATTTTCATTTACTTTCTTAGACACTTTAATTACATTTATTGAAATATCCAGAGTCTTCTCGATTGTTCCTTGACACTCTCTCAGTGATTGTGTTTAAAATATTTCAATGGTGAAGCCTGGGTCTGAGCTCTCCATCATCTTCAGGTTTGCAGAATTCCCATGTAGACAGTTGCTGTAGTGAAACATGCTTTCTCAGCTGGTAGAGCTTCCAGAAGGCTGAGTGGGAGGGACAGGGAACAGCTGCAAGCTCTGACTTTTCTCTAATTTGATACTTAAAGGTCACAATTTCTTATTAATTTAATAGCACACATTTCTAGCTTTTCTTGAGGAAGATGTTTGAATCCAGAGGGCTTGTCCAAAATAGTTCTGGATTTATGGTCTGTGTTTTCAGGTTTAATGAGTCTTCCCTTCTATCCAGGTTGGGTTTTATATGGCTAAAGTCAGAAGATACAGGTCAGAGTTATAGGTGATGGGTGACAGATACTATGTTCTTTAAACTGTGCAGTTATAGACTGGAGATCAATTAAGGTACTGGGGGAAAACTCTTACATTTAACTGTGCAGACCAAGAGAAGAACATCCTACAACAGTGCCTTCAGTCATCACTGTTTTGGTGACATGGTGACGTGGAAGTAATGCAGCTCTCCTTGTGACTTGTTCTCAGCAGTGGTAAAAAAAAAAAAAAAAAAAAAAATGGGGAGAATGGCAAATATCCTTGTGTTGCTGCTGTCTTTGCAAAGGTGACAAGACAGCCGAAGAATGAGGAGAAAATCCTTCACTTAGGACAGAGTTCCACCCGACCAGACTGCACTGTAAGTTGAAATACCTTATGTAGAAAACTTATTTAATACACCTATCCCGGATTTCTTAGCTTAGCCCAGCCTACCTTAATTGTATGTTTGGTCCCAGCTTGATTCTTATGGATGTTACAAACAATATGACCAAAAGTAACTTAGGAGGAAAGGGTTTATTTGGCTTACACATACCGATTACGGTCTATCACTGAGTGAAGGCAGGGCGGGAACTTAAATGGGAGCTGCAGAAGGAGTCACACCCAGAAGCTGCTTATTTGTTTACTTTCCATAGCTTGCTCAGCCTGCTTTCTCATGTAACCCAGGACATCTGCCCTCAGTGGTTGAGCCTCCCAAGTCAATCATCAATCAAGTAAATGCCCCTACAGATCTGGTTACAAGCCAATATGATGGAGGTATTTTCAGAATTGAAGTTGCCTCTTCCCAGATGACCCTACCTTCTGTCAAGTTGATGGAAAACTAGCCAGTACAATTACCTTTTAGGTGGCTAAAATAGTCTAACATAAAGCCCATCTTATAATAAAGTATTGAATATTTCCCTTGACTTATTGAATACTGTACTAGAAGTATAAGACAGAATAACTATATGCATATAGGATACATTTGGCTATTTTATAGAGATTTTGGGTTGAAAAAAATGCAAGCCCCCTTGTGGTAACATGTGCTAGAGATTATCCCACTGTGTAACATTTAACCAGAAAAAGCTGAATTTAGATAGAGTTCCTAATAAACACCCATTTTATGCCATCACAAAGTCAAAATATTTTAAGTGTAACAATCATAAGTCAAGAACTGGCTGTACTCTCAAAAACAGTTATGAATTTAGTCCATATTGTGGGTTGAATTGTGTCCACCAGAAAGTTATGTGGACGTCCCAAGTTCCCTAGTACCTTCAAAGTAGACTTGATTAGGAAAGGGGACATTTCAGTTATAATTAGCTAAATCAAGAAAGCATGTTGGAATAGGTTGGTTCTTAAACCAACATCTATAATCCTCTTTTAAAATATTTTTTCAGTTTTTATTTACATGTATCTGTATGGGTAGATACCCACAGAGGCCAGAGCAGGGCATTGGATCCCCTGGAACTGTAGTTGTGAGCTCCCAGACATGGGTGCTAGGGATGGGTGCTCTCTGGAAGGGCAACAATCACTATTAAACACTGAATCACTCTAGCTCCTAGTGTCCTTCTAACAGAATGTAGACAAAGACAAAAGAGAATAGAAGATCAAGGAAGAAGACAAGAATGTCTTCTTTGTGTTGTATCTACACATCAAGGAATGCCACAGATTGTTAGCCACATCCAGAAACCAAAGACTTCAGCCTCCAAACATATGAAATGAGAGGCTAGGGAGATGCCTCATCAGTTTGGATTGGGCACTGCTCTTGTAAAGGTTCTTGTTTTGTTCCTAGCACTCAAATTGGGAGGTTCACAATTGCCTCTAACTCTAATTCTAGGCCTCTAATCTTCATGAGAGTCCATACATGTCTTAATACTCTCTCAAAAACAGTGTACACACAATTTAAAAAATAAAAGTATACATTTAAAATGATCATTTTAAATATTTTTAAGTGCACAATGGTAGTTCATTATAATAGCTCCTGTAAACTAATACAGACCAAAATTTCTAGCAAACTTTCTAATGAGCTCATGTCGATCTCTTTGCTTGTGGAATAAAAATAGTAACAGTAGTGCATTTGAGGAAACAGCCAGTTGTAGGGAATGTGTCAGTATTTGGCTGTCTGAGGCACATAGCCTTGTGGCCGCTGTTCCTCTCAGGACTACTGTCCTTGCAGTGTAGAGAACAGGGTTCTGACTGGAGCTGTGCATCCAAATTACCTGGAAGGCATGGCCTGCTGAGAGTCCAGCATCCTGCAAGCTGGGTGGGGCCTCAACTAGCCAATCATATAAGGCACCAACTCATACTGCTGCTGCTGGCCAGTGGCAACATTTTGAGCACAGCAGAATTAGACACTTGCACTGCTTTAGGGAGTCCAGATAACAGAAGGAGCTCTAGGAGGAAGGGGAGGGAGGCCTTTCCTCACATGACGCCAATCCTTTAGTCACATTTTGATGTCTTGGTGACTCTGCTCTAAAGGATTTCCTGCTATATTACTGCTGCAGTTTCTTTCCCATCATTGCTCTGAATTTGGCAATATTTTTCTGAATGTTCTGGGCTCGGATTTGAATGTCTACTTGTGTATCTTGGGCTTCCTTGAGTAGGTGATCTTGAATTTCCTCCAAAGGAAATTCCAGAACCTTGTCTCAAATATCCAGAAGCCTTTTCATTTGAGGCCCTCACTGGGGTCATTGTATGTATGTTTGTATGTATGAATACATGCATACATGCATGCATGTATATGCACACTACTTATAAAGGATCAATCATACACACATTGGTGGAGGAAGTTTCCATGTAGTAGCCAATAAGCTACTTTTTTCGAGAGATCTCAGTTCATGTTCAGGTGGACTTAGGAGAACCTTGGACTTCTTTCAAAAATTTATAATCTCCTCATCTTCTCTACCCAAAAACTCACTTATGAGCTCATGCATTCTTTGGCATTCACATAATGCCCCTGTTGAGCAGTTTCTAGGTGATTGGAAGTATATACTGGACACACAGGAGTGGGCATAAGCCAGGGGTACACGCCTCTGTGCAATTTATAGAGAAAAAGGCAAGATCAGGAAAGGTAATAATTAGTGCAAAACACAGATGTGACAAGAACATCAAAGGGGAGTACTTAGCTATAGAAGACTGTATGCTGAGATCTGACACCATTAGGGAGGCCACAGAAGCCTTTTAACTGGAGTGATTTGAGGACATGCAGAGTTACCGGCTATAAAGCATAAAACATGTAGAGAGAACAGGATTTTCCAAGACATGTTCAGACAAAGAGATGTACCTGAGGCTGACCCTGGAGTACGGCTATCTGGGTTCACAGGTGCACAGGGTCCTGATGCTGACAATTGGAGAAGTGCTCAGACGCCTCAGAAATTGATGCTTAAAGTTCCCCAAATCAAGACAACTGTCTCCTCAGGGAACTAAAATGTTTCCAGGATCTATGTCCTAAGGAATTCTGTGGCTAGCATACTTCTTACAGGACCCTGAGAGAAAATCTGTGTTCCTGAGATGGAAGAATTTCAATATCAACTAAAATATTTGAAATTTAGTTTTTAAATGATGACTCATACTTAACATATTGTCAATAAAGTCGACTTTATGTATGTGGCTCAGAGAAGAAATTATAAATGAACACACGTAGTAACAGCCAATTTATAGAATATTCCAAAAGGTTAAAGGGGGTTCTAACCAATTATAAATAAATGATCTATTAAAATAGTTTTAAATTGTGAATTTCTTCATCCCCTCTAGAGAACTCTTGCCCCTTTAAAAGCATAGTGAGGTATAACCAATACATTTTTATATGCACAATGCTGATGCTAATAGATGAGCAGAAGCACCTCATCTCTTAGTATTATTGGCAGGTTTGTGCCAAATCAAACTGATTCTCCTTTGTTATCTCTTTTCTCCTTCTGGATTTCCATAATCAGGAGAATGCAACCTCCAGCTAATGGGTAAAATCTGTTCTGTGACTGAGAAATAGCTTTTCTCTGCATAGCTGGCTAGCTCCTAAAATAGCAACAGAACATGACCTCTTTAACACAATGCTTTAGCAGCCTGACTAGCCAGATCCTATGCTCAGGGCTGTGTTAGATATCTTTAGCATCTTTTATGATAATATATACCCAGGAATAGAATAGATAAACCCATGGTAAAGATGCTCTAACGGTTTGTTCCTAATTGAAGCTATTCTCATTCTAGAACTGGGCTCTACTCTCTCACAGTCTAGTTGTTTGACATTTACTTACAAGCATTCAGCTGTCAATTCTCAGGGGCTGAGGGAGGTTCTGGCCTTAGTAGTTTGACACATACTAATCAAATAAGTGAAAGGTTTGATTATCCATCAGAATGTCAGTGTCTCAGAGGGAGAAGGGACACTTGCTAAAATACTACCTTTCTTGTTAATCCGACTACTCTACTCTGAAAAGGAAGCCTGTGAGCAAAACTGGAGCTTCCAGAATCTCTGTATTTGAGTTGGAGTCAGCAGAGAAATGCACCAGAGATTTCAGTGCTTTTGCAGGGGAGAGCTAGTGACTACAAACGGAAAAGAGCTTTATCTGATGAAAGTAACTGGATGCTAAAGGAAAGACATCAGGAACTCTCAGAATTGACTAGAGCCTGGAGAGGAGAGGGGTGGCTGATATGGGAGCAGCAGCCAGAACTACAGTAGGTCTAGGTTCATTTAAAATTGTCACTTAAAAAAAAATCTCAACAGGTTTTTAAAATTCAAGTAGGCTACAACTAGTAGGTGTTCATGTTGTCTGCTAAGTGATATACAAGTAAATCTAAGTTTAAACCCAATATGAATGTACACAAATACACATTAGACCAAGTTCAGAGCAGAGCTGCACAGGCTCAAAAAGTGAGGAAAGGACAAGAAAGGTAGAAGATGGGGAAATGCTTCAAAGACAAGGGCAGTCTGCCAGGAGTGCTGGGGGCATTCCAAACTGACACACATGCAGATGACCAATGCAAGCTGCTCACTTGGCTCTTCTTCCTTCAGTGATTAGGTTAATATGACTTAGGATGGCGAAGATGAAGCTTTTGTAAGGAGACACCCACTGTGCCTTGGAGGGAGGAGAGTTGTGTTACAGGAATAAGACTTCCATGTTCTACCTCAAAGACACCTCTCGTATGTATCTCCCTGTGTAGCTATTGGGGGAAAAAACCTGGAGGCAGAGATACCGAAGGTGGCCTTCCCTTTGATTTCTCATTTCGAAAAAGGTGTTGCTAGGCCTGCCGACTCTGGTCAAGTGCCAGTGCTCTTGGGTAGCTCCCACAGGCACAAAATGTTTCATGCCACTCACCAAGGACAGCTTTAATACAGGGCTACGTGGCGAAGGCTGTTGAATGTGTGATGTAATGGGGTAAGATTGCGGTGTCAGTGACACTGTGGTACATTCACTTAGTCATTCTCATCTACGCCTAACATTGATGCAACTGTCCATAGTTTGCAGCTAGCAACTGAAGTTTAAAAAAAAAAATGAGTGAGTCACTGCCTTGGGTCACCTCTGACTTCTCGCCTTTAAACTCTAAAGCTAGGACTGAATGTCTTTGCCCTGTTGTAATTCACGTGCTCACTGAGCAGCACATGAATTCTGGAGCAGTTTACCCTTGTGCTGGCCAGAGGCCGACAACAGGGTCAATGGGGAGAAAGATGGAAGGGGCTACTTTCCATCTGCCTCCTGGGATCTACAGCCCCATGAAAAGTACTATGAATGGATCAGTTCTGTTCAATCCAGCAGCCTGGTATTTTCTGGAAGCTTTGCCACAGTGTAAAGAGAAGTAGTGCATAAATGATGTGATGGAATTATTGCTGAGCATGAATTTACTGCTCAGTTAGTGAAGTGGTGGAGCCATTTAATTGGGACTTTCTTGAGCTTGGGTTTATTTGCCATCTTATAGCAATTTTATCCCAGGAGGCCAGAGGCTAAAATGTTGAGTTCATCAAAGTTCTTCCTCACTGACCTTTGATTTAACACGCTCTGTGCTTTGAGCCTTTGTTACAGCTCCTTTGTCAGGGAAAACAACAACAAAACAAACAAAATACCTCTTATATTCGGGACTTTTAGCACCAAGTACATTTTTCCTCTGCATTCAAGTCAGAATAAATGCCCATAAAAAGATGGTTTTGAACCATTGGCCTAGAAACACCTTGGGCAGGGGCTCTCAACCTATAGATCATGGCCCCTTTGGGAATCAAATGGTCCTTTCATCAGACAACAGAGATATTTACATTACAATTCATAACAGAGCAAAATTACAGTCATGAGGTAGCAATGAAAATAATTTTATGGTTGGAGCTCATCATAACAGGGTTGCAGCATTAGGAAGATTGAGGTCTGTGGTCCAGTTTGTGTTTCTTGGCATCTCCTGGACCATCTCCTAACACCTCTCTCTAAGATTCCTTCCAAAAGGAGGGGCTCAACACCTCTCTTCCAGTTTTTCATAAGCACCAATTGAGACTTACATAGATTTTGATGGGATTTGAGTGATACCAGTAGATTCAGAGCTTTGGTATTCCTAAGCAGAACCCACAGTAGTTCCTCTGATGTTTAGCAGCATAAGCTTTCAAAGAAAGCAGACAAAGAACTGGGAAAAGGTGGAGTCGGCTTGGTTTAAGGTTAAGTTTTCCGAAGTTCTGAGGATCCTCTTCAGGTCCCATTTCCCTTCTTTCATGTTTGAGACCAAAGCCATGCATCTCAGACACTTCACTTTGCAGATCAATTGCTATGTCTCCTGGCAGCTTTGGCCCAGGTACACTCTCTGAAAATGTTCTCCATTGCTAGACAAGGAACCAAGTGGTAAAAATGACTGTGAAATTCTTTTTCCATTATGAATATGATGAAAAAAAAATAAAACTAAGAAAAACAGAGAACAGGTTCACACTTAATGACCTCAGCCTCTGTAGGTTACATTTAGATATATTTATTTCTCACCATCCTAATACCAACCAAACATTAGTTTTTGGCCCACCTCATCCTCAATCTGGATTGTGGTGGACAGACCACGTCATAGAATTGTGACAGGGAGAAGAGAGCCTTGTGGCTCTTATACCAAAAGCCGAAAACCTTTGCCAAGTAGTAGCATGTCCCTTCTGCCTTAATCCACTAGGTAATATTTGTTCCATGTCTTCCCTTAAGACAAGGAGTTTAGAAGGTGTCACAGATTGGAAGGTACATGAAGAGCAACCAGCATAGGACTACAGATCTGTTCCTTCCCTTGGTTTGGCTTTGTAGACTCAGGATAGACTGCTCACTGCTTTAGTGTTCTGTGGTGCTGTGGTTCATATTAGCAAGGATGACTGGTAGGATCTCCTCATGCTAGCCCTTCAATTCATCCTCACTCAAGCTGCAGAGGCTAGAAGTGTGTGTGCTTCCCTTAAGCAGTAGGGCCTTGGGGATAGGGGAACTGTATTTCTAGGAACTCGATCTCTGGCATGTTGACTCTTTACACATCCTCACTCCTTACAAGAGGTACTTACTTTCCTCTTGGAGTCTATCACTCTGGCCTCTCTTGCTCATCATCGTGATGCACACATGCACTGACCAGCATTTGAGTTCTCTCCCACAAGCCCTCCAGTACAAGAAAAACTTGACGAAGTGGCTGCTTGTAAGAGGGGCACAGAAGACGCCCGTGCTGCTCTGTGTTTTTCACCCAGTTCCACCCTTTGTCCATATGTGGTGTTCGTATAACATACTTCCTTGCCTTTTCACATTATATAAAAATGGTAGCTTGAAAACCCAAATCATTACGATAATTATATGAGTGCCTAGTTAACATTTGGCCTTTTTGCTTTTGTAGATAGAAGATTAAGTGCCATCACAGCAGTAATATATCACCTCTGTTCCAGTCAAACTGTGGGAGCTTCTCTTCATATCAAGTAGTTAACAGGGTTGGTGGGATGGGATGGCTGGGGGGGGGGGGGGTGATGGTTTGATGGATTTCCCTAAGGTGATACAAGCTTAAGGGATATTGAAACCAAGGCAGAGAAATGTTTCCCGTGGCTAACCAAGCCAGGAGGCAGGGCATGAAATTGAGCATGACTTATTTATGATCTAGACAGGCCCCCACCCTGCTTTTGAGCTGCAGGGAGGCCAGGCTCAAAGGGCAAGTGCAGTGTGCAGGCAGCGCCGCCACTGCAGCTACCTGGAGGCTGGGTCACCTGAGTCAGGACTGCCCATGTGTGGTAACCAGTCTGCCAGGGGCACGAAGGGCTGAAGATTACCCCAGGCTTCTAACCCTAAAGGGATACTCACTGCTACAAGGTAGCTGGGTTCCCAGGGCTCACCTGCCTTCTGCCGGCGCCCGGGGCGGGGCTTCCCGCGTCCCCTTTAAGAGGCCGCATCACCCGCCCTGACGTCAGGGTGTCTCTCCGCACAAGCTCGTGTCCCGCGCGCCGCGCCCCCGCGCCAGCAGCTCCGGTGGCCGCAGGACCAGCGGCGGCCCGGCGACCCTCGCCACATCTCCGCGTCCGTCGCCGCCCGCCACGCGGCCTCTCGCATCCCATCATGTCGGTGGCAGGGTTGAAGAAGCAGTTCCACAAAGCCACTCAGGTAGGGCGCGTGCAGGTGTGCCGAGGATGGCCCCGCGGGCGGACAGCTCCCTCCCCTGCGCCCTGCCTGGCCCGGTGCGGTCCCCGCGGGGCGCTACACTGCAGTCGCGCTCCGTGACCGGCTTCCCCGAGATCCTGCTCCCTGGCCGCCGCACCAATGCTTCCTCTTCCCGCTCCGAGTCCCCTCATTCCTGTCACCTTGGCTCTCAGTTCCCAGCTCCCAGTCGCTGGCACCACCGCTCCCTGTCCCGCCGTCTCTGTCTTCCCACCCAGGTTCCCAGGCGGTCGGTCCCCTCATGGCCCCTCTCCGGCGCCGCAGGCAGGGTGCCAAGCAGGTGCCTGGCTGCGCGGCGGGAGATTATGTAAAGTCGCCTTGTTGCGGTGACCTTGCGGTGCGGTGCGCCCCACTGTCCTGGGATGTGTTGGCTGGACCGGTGTTCGCGGTCCAGGCTGTAGAGGCACCCGCGCTTTGCGCTCTGGGCACTGCACTGGCTCCCCGGCTTTCCCCTAACCACTCCTTCCCAGGCCTCCCAGGCTCCCAGCATGGAAGGCTGTGGTTCCTTGAGGCGTTTGCATGCATTAACTTTTCCCTGGAGAACTCCTTGGTGAAGCTTATTTGAGGCCAAGGCTTGATCAGTGGTCTGCAAGTCTTTCAAGTTTCCCTAGGGATTTTACTGCCAAGCCATAACTCCGTTGAAAAAAACAAAAAAACAAAACAAAACAAAACAAAACAAAAAAAAAAAACCCCCCAAAAAACTAAACAAAACAAAAAACCTTGAAAATCACCTACTGTTTATTTTTAGCGAGTCCTTGGCTAGATGTACCAGGTTTTCTGTGTGGGTTGAATAAACTGTGATTAAATACATTTAATCCAGACCCTCATAATTTAAATCTCATTGGGACAATCTGAAAGATTTTACTAAGAGAACATATACATAAATACTTGATGATGTGACCCATTTCTTACATAATGTGTGGTTCAATTTTAAGATTATATTTAGCAACCAGACTTTATTGATAAACCGTTGAATACTTTTGCATAATCTAGCTTTCAAGATCCTTATCATCAGCTAGCTCTAATAGTGCGGTTTCTGTTATTTTTCGCGAGTAGCACAGTAGCAGTATTATGGGAGACAGCATAGTGAAAAGGTGAGGGCTGCATTCCCTAAGTTTGTGAAACAGATGCAAGGGTGAAGTTCACCGTGAGCATTTAGCATTATCGCTGCTGTCACCACAGACTTCACCTTCATCAAATTAGCTCTGTCAGTTTAGAAATGCAGGGAAAAGCCGTTTTAGGAAAGTGCTTCTAGCTATCTGTTTTTGGTTTTCTAATTAGAATTGTCTATAATCTTTTTGACAAAAATACAAAATCAAGTACATTGTTGACTTCTGACAACTTTTCAGTTTTACAGAAGTAATCTGTAACTAATCTGTACTGTAGCTTTCTTGATGTTGGGAACTTTCCTTTTATTTTTTAAGTTTGGTACTTGTCATATTTCTAAACTAGACTGAAGCACCGATTTTTACCAAAATCACATGGTGTTTTTTTCTTTTTCTTTTTCTTTTTCTTTTCTTTTCTTTCTTTCTCTTCTTTTCTTTTTCTTTTTTTTGAATAGTACAAGGTATTTAGAACCTTGGCTCTGGGGAAGGAAAAGCTAAGATTTGAATTCCCCTTCTGCTATCTCTGAATTTAAGCAGGCTAGGATTTTTTTTCCCTTGATAAAAATGAGACTAATGTTCACTTTTCAGGGGTAAAGTATGGATACATGAATTTGTAGAGCATGCATAAAAATTGCTCAATAAGTGATAGCTACTAAGGTTAAGGATGAATTCCTTAGTGTCAGATACTGTCTCTCCCACTGGTAAAATTGAGGTGTCAGGAAGCATCTGGAGGTAGAAGTTGTCAATCTGGTTGGTAATAGGCACAATGGCCATCTGACCCATTTCAGTGAATCCTGTAAGTGGGGAGAAACCAGGGTGCAGTATGGAAGGAATCCTTTCTCCAAGCTTGGAGGAGATTTAGTGGGGGTGCACTTGCTGTTTCCTACTTCGAACCCAGATGCACAATCCCGGTCATTTCCTCCCTTGGCTGGAAAAAGCCCCTTGTTGTAAAGGTGAAGGAAGCCACACACTGTCTTGTTCATACTTGATGGAACCTGGTCTTAAAACATGCGGGGCAAAGGTCATTCCTGTGCATGCATGTGTATTCTAGAGGGTGTGTAGAGCCAAGGCTAGTGTCTGTGTGCTCAGAGCTATGAGGGAAGTGGTCTCAGCCTGTGCTCACAGCCGGTTTCCCACACTGATTCCTGAATCTGACCTTAGCTACAGAGGAAGTGTCAGGTAGACCTACCCCTGTTGAGGACTGCCATGCTGGTCAATGGAGGTGACATTTCACCTCTCTGTGGAACTGAGCTTCTTGCTTATGTTATCCACGGGTGGGTAGGATTTTGTTAATAAAAGAATATACCTTTAGGGTCAGTACTATTGGCTTGGGATTCCTGATTAAGGTGCATCCCAATGGTCCTCCTATTAGAATTGATTATTTCTCTCTATTGTCTATAGTTACCATGTAATTAAAGTAGACAATTTTATTGGGAAATAGGACAAATGAACAATAATTATTCTGCCTTCAGTGAGCTTTACTTATATTGAGGTTTTATTTTTATCAGCAGTAATGTCAGTGTTTATATACAACCTTGTTTGAATTTGCAACAGTCTATGTAAAAATAGCGTTGGTTCTGGTTAACATGCCACAAACCCATTACTTCTTTTCATTCTCCCCGTGTTCATGTGTTTGATGTGTACATACATGGTGTCTGTGCATAATTCATACTGTATGCCATCACAAGAAAATCTTTTACAGGGTAAACTATTTTAGATGGTTGCATCATTAGTTTGCTAGGTTTTATGTAACAAGGTACCACCAACTGAGTTACTTAAACAGCAGAAATGCATTGAATCACTTAGCTTGAGGTGGAGATTATTGAGGTTTGAGGTTTCTGCAGCAGGAAGGCCATGCTCCCTCTGATAGCACCATGCAAGAACTCTTTCAGCCTCATTTCCAACCCTGGGGCTCCACTGATATCTATTGATGCTTTGCCTTGATCTTGTCTCCATGCTCACGTGGTATTATCATCAGTGATCGTGCTCAAGTTTCTGTTTTACAAGAGTACCAGCCATGTTGGATTAGGAGCCCATTTCCTCTAGAATGACCCTATTAGCAGTGTCCTTATTTCCATGCAAGGCCACATTCTGAGTTAATGGAGCCAAACTTACAACATAAACTATTTTTTTTTTGAGGGTACGCTTCAAATAAGAGCAGCTTGTTTTGCATAAAAGGATTTGTTATAGTATTTTTAATACTATATTTGATTCAACATTTAGAGTACTATGTAATTTTCTCTTGCATGGACCCAGATATACTTTCTTGTTTTTAATCACTTTGGTAGGCTATTGCTATAGTATGATTTGTTCCCACTTCAAATTCATGAGCTGAAAATTAATTGCCAATAAGGCAGTATAAGGAGATGGGATTTAGAAGGTGATTAAGTCTGAGGGCTCAGCCCACATGCATGGAATTACTGCTTCTCTAGGTTGGAGAAAGCACCCATTTCAATCTGCCACAGTGAGGGTGTAGCAAAAAGATACCATCATCAAAACGAGTCTCCGTTAGACAAATGTCTACCGGTGGGAGTCCTGATCTTGTATTTGTTTAAACTGACAAACTGTGAGAAATAAATACCTATGCTGTATAAGTTACTAGCCTTTGGTACTCTGTTATGCTCATCTGCACTGAGACAAACATGTGCCTGTTACCTTACTCTTTTTTTCTGTTGCTGTAACAATACCAGATATTGAGTAATTTAGAAAGAGGCTTATTTTGGTTCCTGATTCTGCAGGCTGGGAAATCCAGGATTATGTGGCTACATCTGCTGAGGGCTTGTGATGCTTAACTCCTGGTGGAAATCAGGAGGGCGGGGGGGGGGGTATTAAAAAGAAAGGTAACAGGGCAGTCTCTCCTTTTAATAGACATGTCTCAATGGACACCTCCAGTTTCTCAAGAAGGAGAATGAATTATGAGAGAAACATTTTAAACCACTGGTGAGGACTGTGTCCCCGAGATCCATTCCCTTTCCCCAAGTGCCACCTTTTGATGCTACTGTATTGAGGTACTAGCATGTGAGCTCTTTGGGCATATGCTCAAACCACAGTGTGCTCAAACTCAGTGTCTTCTAAGTTTTTGTTTTTAATGATAAAACTCTTTTGAATAGGGTGTGACTATGACACAGTCTGGTAGGTGCATATTGTCACACCAGAATTTTTCACTTGACAAAACTTGATTCCATTGGTGCTCTGGGTCTTTCTCTGTGTTAATTCATCTACTCATGCTTTCATGTTTTTTACCATGCAGTATTTTCTGTAAGTCTGCTTATGCATTTATTGATTTAGGAAACATTAAACCTATTTAGGAAACTTTAAACCTATTGGCTTTATATATTAAAATTTTACTTTCTTAAACATGCTTGCTTTACTCAGTAAGTTCACTGCTGCTTTGAAATCATGGATTTGTCTTATCACTTGGCCCAGGGTTCCTACGCCCTGTCCTTTTGGTGAATGTGTCAATAGGCTGCTATGGCCCTGTATATTACTGTAAAATTATATGCTGAACATTATGAGCAAATTTTCCTAAAAAAGAGGGTGCTTAGCTGCTTACCAGCTTCTCAGAGGCACACTTAATCTCTGCCTTCCTCCACAGAGTAAAAATGTAAGGTGAGAAATTGATCACAGTTTTTGGCAGAGAATCCATCCATCCTCTGTAACTGGACTTGACAGTACCTGACCCAAATGTAGCCTCCTCTGAACTAATTTTAGGGACAGCCAAATATAAAAGACATTCCAAGAGTTGCTAGGATTGGATGAAGTAATGCTGGTTAGAGTGCTGTGATTGCTTGATGAGGGTGACTTGAACCTTGTTTTTGTGTGTGTGTGTCTTTTTTCTTTCCTTTTTTAAAGATTGTTAATGAGGTCACACTCACCCATACACTTGACATTGGACATGGAACTAATAACTAAATAATTTCCCTCGAGGCTGTGGCTGTCCCTGACTGAAGTCTGATTCAGTTATTTTTTTTTTGGAAACCTTTTTCTTCATGGTGATTCATTAATGTTGTTTTTGTGTTTTGGTCTTAATCTAGTTAGGAAAGTTTTGAGCACCTTTCAAATTAATTACAATCTTATTGCAGACAACAAGACTTGATCTAAAAATATTCTGTTTTGGAGACCATTATTGTGTGAAGCAAGGGGGATAGTAATTAGGGGAAGAGAAACTAGGTCTTGTAGAGCAGATTTTATTCTGCTTATCCTTTAGTGCTGCTTGTAGAGTCCAGGGCTCCCAGGAACTCAGGGTGTTGTTTAGAGTGTAGCTGAGGAAATGGAGAGAGATATGAACAGTTATAACTGGATGAGGAAGTAGAGGTTCAGAACCATTGTAATGTTCAGAATGGGTACCTGGCTGACTTAACTCTGAATTTAAGACCAGATCGTCAAGTGACTGTGTGAATAAGAAATGAGTGGATTGCCTTGACCTCCCTCTCATCCTTTGGCTTCTTGTTCTTTTAACTATGCAGCCTTGTTCTGAATTCTTTGAGATGTCCAGCTGGGTGTGGTCATAAGTGGGTTGGAGCATGGAGAAGACTGCAACATTAGAAGAACATCTTGGCTCCTGGGATGTTTTCTTTGATGCTTAGGCTTCTAAATGACCTCTTACAATAGTCTCAGGTCTCTTTTAAATTTCATTATTCAAAATAGATAGAGATGCATTTCTCATAATGAAAATTTTCCCTAAGAATTGTATAAAGGCAATTTTATAGTACCAAGAAATACCTGCGCATCCGGGACAATACTTTTATACATACAGAACTCATCGGCTACATATACATTTACATTTACAAGATTGTTCTGTGCCCAGTGAACATGTCAATTGAGAAAGGACAAAATGGGAGTCACAGAAGTTCATTTCTGTTGAGTTACTGCTGTTGTCTTGCCAAGTCAACATTGTGAAGGCCCAGCCCCTACAGTAACTGTCCTGCTAGTCAGTGCTGTGAAGACCCATCCTCTCCAGTAATTGTTCTCCATCAACCTGCAATTTGGGGAGAATTCCTTTCTTCTTTCTCATGTTTGATCTCTTCTAATGAGAGTAGTAAGAATTCTGGCATCTGTGGGAGATGTACAACTTTCCATTTAACACCCCTGCTTATGTAAATGTTGGGATTCTTTTAACTACTTGTGGCTCTAGGCTGATTGGTCTGTATTAGTAATTTTCTTTTGCTGTAATAAAGTATCATGACAAAGGTAACCAAGGCAAGTTTTCTAAGAAGGAAATTTTAGATTATGGTTCTAGAAGAATAAGAGTCTGTTGTGGTGGGGAGGCCTAGCAGCATGTGTCAGGCGTGGCCCAGGAAGGGAGAGCTTCGAGCTCACGTCTTCAAACCCAACTGCAAAGCAGAGAGTGAATCAAAAGTGATGTGAGGCTTTTAATATCAAAATCTGCCCTGGACGACATGCTCCTTTCAGCAAGGCTGCATCACCTAAACCAAGTGTTCAAACACCGGGGCCTGTGGGGAACATTCCCCTTCATACAACCACAGGCAATAAAATTTCTTTCAAAACTTGTTTTTTTGGGAAGCCATCCAGTCAGTAAAGTTGGTGTGGTACAGGCGTGAGAACCTGAGTTTGATCCCCAGCATGCCCAGGGTGGAAAGGAAAGGCTTGTAAAGCCAGTGCACATACAAGCTTGTCCCTGGGACTTGCTGGTTGTTTTATGGTTAGCAGAGCATCTGGTCCTGTCTCAATAACAAAGTGGCTGGCTCCTGAGGAATGACATTTGAGGTGCTCTCTGGCTCACCCTGTCCTGCAAAACACACAGAGCTTGATAGGTCTCTGATCACTTTTCTTCTTATCAATAGTTCTCAATAGGAACTCTCTTCTAGGCCTGACTTCTTCCTTTCTTTTTTTATGATGGGAAAAGAATAACCATTTATTTGTATACAAACAAGTATATAAATACATACAAAAAACTTTTAATGACATATATTAAAAGAAACTACAATTACTTTAAGAGCAAAAAACAAAACAATGTAGCCATTTAAGTAACAAAATGTTGCCTTTTAAAACCATTCTAGCATACACCAGAGTACTGGATCACACCTTTGAGCCTAGTATTCAACAGGCAGGGGCTGGAAGAAGTCTATTAAGGCAACCCTGGTCTACAGTGAGTTCCAGTAGGCCTGGCTTTCAATCAGTATATTGGTTTTGTATTCCCAGCTTTACCCAGTTTGACTGTATTAATTGATTAAGCCAGTGAGTCTGGGCTGGTCAAATCCCTTTTTCTAACTTTTTATTATTTGCTTCACAGACCCAGGGTGATTCTGGAGTCTGCTGTCATTATCACATGGTTTACAAGGTTGTCAAAGGAAAGAATATATTGGGAAAGCATGGAAACTCTTTATAATCCAGGGATTTATGTGAGCCCTGTTCCCTTTTTATGTGGGTACAGCCTTCAATAAGAGAAGATGTCACTCCAAATATGGCTACTTTGTGCAGGAAAAAGAAGATTACATGGTTATATGAGCTTTTATTAAACACAGGGCATTGCCAGCTAGCTTTCATAGTGCTGGAAGGTACTATGCAGTCTACTGAGGGAGAAAATACATCAATGAGTAAAAGGCATTAATGGTCTTACCCAGTGCTGAGCTATACTATCTACCTACCAGGCAAAACGTGACACTGGTGCAAATGTGGCACACTGTTATGATGTAACTAACTACTTTCCGATTAGATTGAAGGCCTGCTCCAAGAGGAGCCAGTTTCATGCCCGTCATAACAATCCTGGTTAAAAGCTCATGGCTGCAAAGGTCGTAAGTCCTAGAGTAGAACCTGCTATATTGTTTTACTCAGTGGCCATGCTATCAAATTGTCTTCTAAATGTTTATGTTTTTACCCATAGTCTGGGGTTTCTTTCCACCTTGGTCAGATAAACTTCCTTCTGTAGTGGGCAGCACTCAACGGCAAGACTTATAACTAGTCAAAGTGCTGGGAGGAAACAGTGCTCAGCTTTAAATGGGTCATGTCAGAGACCCTCCCACCCCCCCAGCTTCCACAGGTTAGGGAACATTGGACAGGAAGAAGCTGAAAGACTCTAAGCTGTGGAGGGGGAAGCGTGCTGCCTTCAGGACATGGCACGGCCACGGTGCTCACAGACTTGTAGCAACTCTGGTTACTTGGACAAGCCCTAAATAATGACAAGCCGGGCAAAGATCCCATCATAGATTGGGGAGATGGTCTTCAGGTGACACCCCTTCCCCAGGAGCTATGGGTAGCTGATTGTTGCTGGGAGCTCACTCTTCTTTGAGGGTGTGGCATGGTGGGTGTCCCTTTTGCCAGTGGGTGGGCACATGCACATTCACACATGGGCAATGCTAGTTGGATTTAGTGGATTATCAAAAGGAAAAAGGAACCAACCATGAAGCCAGGAGGCAAGTGTTAGGAGGATATTGGGGGAAAATAGAGGTGAGAAATGAGGAATGCCAGGGGCATATAATTGGATCTCATTGTATACATGTATGAAAGTCTCAGAGAATAAAGAAAAAAAGGACATTGTCTTTTGTTGATAGCAGAAGAGCGAGTGAGGAGAACTGGAAGTATGATCAGGACTGCCCTTGCATTAAAGGGGAGGGAGCACTGAGTTAGCATACAGACAGCCCAGAAAGTAGAGAACAGCAAAGAAAGCTGGGACTAAAGCATTAGAAAATAAAACATAACAAAAAGCAAAACCAAACAAACAAACAAAAACTGGGTTCTACCAAGAGCCTACATGGAAAAGAAGGGTTCCACCAGAGCTTCCAGGCAGGTGCCCAGGCTTGGCCACATCTTGACTCCTGAACACAGCATGGTTGAGCTGGCCTAGATTTCAAACTCAAGGAACTGTAACATAGTAACTGAGTATTCTTTTACTCTGATAGGTTTGTGGAAGTTTGTTGTATAACATCAAACTAATGAAAGTAACTTCCGTTTATAGTCCATTAGCTAGAACTTACAACGTGGCCACTGAATGATTCTAAGTGCAGAGAAAAAAGCCAAGATAATCAGTTATCCCCAGAATTGAGCAGGTTTTTGGTTAAAAATCCAGGTGTTTGCTACATATGATATCACACAGGTGTAATCCCAGCACTCTGGAGGCTGAGACAGGAATAGCTCTAGTTCTAGGCTAGAATGGGCAACGTTGTGAGATCCTTCCTCAAGACAGACAGACACACTCACACCCCAAATACAAAGTGTGAGAATATAAAAATGTTGTTTGAGTTCCTACAAAAAGAAGAGCTATAATTTTTCCTCTCATTGTATATAACATTAATTTACATTTGTAATTATAAGTGTCTCCATATACATGCAGCATATCCATGTACACATGTATGAAATTTAAGTACAGTTTGCTGATGCATGTATGTCCATATACCAATGTATAAAATGTAAGTACAGTTTGCAGAATCAAATGTTTGACTCACTGCCAACTGGGAAAACCTTTGTCTATAAGAAAGTGCTGTGAATTGAGTGGATCCCCTTCTCCCTTCCCTTCTGTTGCTTTGTGCTGACTCTTGTAAAACTAGCCAACCACAAGACTATCAGGTCAGATCCCAGCCAGAGCGCAAGCGACAACCACGACCAGTGTTAGAGTAAAAGTTGGGTGTGCCTCCTGTCACTTGTGTAAGCTCTTCTGAACACACCCTCCTGTAAAGAGTACGGGTTTTTCCACCCTCCGCCGCTGGTCTTGTCCCGCCGCCGCGCCAGCCCCAAATAACACACCGAGACTCTGTATTTGATATTATGCTGTTGGCCAGTTACTAGTTTCTTATCGGCTAGCTCTGTCTTAAATATTAACCCATTTCTATGTATTTCCACGTGGTCTTACTGAGAGCGGAGGAATAGTGGTTTTGTTCTCTCCAGGCCCTCTATCCTGACTCCTTTACTACTTCCTATTTCCTCCTTGTCTTCTAGTCCCTCCTATCTTCCTTTCCTATTGGCCAACAGTGCTTTATTCATTAACCAGTATGAGAAACATATACAGAATGACATCTTGCATCACCCTCCTGACAAAGGGCCAAGTTTTGTTTTGTAGAGACACTCCAGTTGGAGTGGTTGGCTCTTTCTCTGTGACCCACATCATATTCCTACCACGCTCAACCTTGTGCTTGAGTACTATTCCTTGGACTACTTAAGTCGAACAAATTATTTTTCGTGAATCTGTTGGTTCATCTTTACCATAAATACCTTACATGAAAGGATATGGGCTAAACGGGAAACATAAAATCTGTGCCAATTGTTATTTACTTCTGCTTTTCAGAGGCACACCAAGTTACGTACAGTGACACCATGTCTGCTGCTTGTGGCTACGAATGATTCGAGTCAACTCAGAGTTGGTCTCTTGGGTACTGTAGCCTCTTTCTGTATGGTGGAAAAATTTGTCTGTTCCCAAAATTTGACAGTTGCTTTGATGAATACAGTTGCTGCTGTGAGCTAATAAGTGGATATTGTTTTAAACTGGCACTTAGTTTTACAATGTTGACTGCATTGGGATTCTTGGGTTGGATTTTCTTAGATATAAGGAGGGTTTAGTCATGTACAATAGCTCAGGAAACTACAAAGGCACAGACATCCTAAACTATGCACTGGTTGGTGAGTTGGAGACCAGGGAAGCTGAGTTTGTAGTTTAGTCTAAATAGAGACCCAAGAACCATGATAGCAAAGGTTGTAACCTAACAGTCTGAGGCAGAAGACAAAACCTGGGCTGTTTTTAAAGCTCTGGAATCAATGGACTCCTTAACCTTCAGTTCTGGTGTATAGTAGAGGCAGAGAACAATATTCTAGAAGAGTCTAGGGGAAAGTCTTCTTCTTCTGCCCTTTTCTTCTCTCCAGGTCCCTAAGGGATTGGATGAATTTACTTTAGTCTGATTAAAATGCTAAGGTATTCCAGGAAACTCCCTCTGAGACACACCTAGAAGTCATGTAATGTTTTATCATCTGAGTTCCTGCTGATTTGACATATAAAGTTAACCATTATTCTGCTTAACATAAAAACAGATCATTGTGACATCTATCTATCTATATATCTATCTATCTATCTATCTATCTATCTATCTATCTATCTATCTATCTATCTATCTATTTTGTTGGCCTGTGAGATTTCCAAATGTTAACCAAGCTGCCCTGGGACTCTGAATTCTCTTGTCTCCACCCAGTTCCAAGTAGCTAAAACGACTTGGGTGTGATACGAAATGATACTGCAGTGTATCACTGAACCCAGCTACAGTATTGTTTTCCTAAAAAATGATTTGTTGAAAATAATAGTACATACTAATACACTCTCACCTGTGTAGATAATGTGCTTTGAGGTTAATTCTTTGTTAAACTCTATTAGCAAAACAAGATACTAGCAATATCCTGAGACTTTGGAGAAGTGAAAACGCAGAGCAGACTGAAGTGATGGCACCCTCACCGAGCATCGAGCCCTGTTGAGGTCATGGCATTATGCAGTACATACTTGCCTTTGGTCCCATCTACCTGGCAAAAGACTCTTAAAACCCTTGGGCTGGGCGGTGGTGGCATGCACCTTTAATCCCAGCACTCGGGAGGCAGAGGCAGGCAGATCTCTGTGAGTTCGAGACCAGCCTGGTCTACAGAGTGAGTGACAAAGAGAAACCCTGTCTAAAAAACCCCAAACCCAAAACCAACCGACCAAACAAATAAACAAACAAACAACAACAACAACCTTTAAATTTTTCTGCAAAATTAAAGCCCAGCTCCCAACTAATAAAATGACTGGTGACAGGGGGCTCTTTATATCTTCAGGACGGGGTAGTTCCAGATGTAGGGGTAATTTGAGGGTGGAGAACTGAAGCCCTGTCCTAGCCTCTAAGGAGAGGAAAGGACCTGAAGGTTAGGTTGATAATCAGTGGCAAAGGATTTAGTCAGCCACGACTACTTAAAGAAGCCTTCAGAAAATGTAGCATCCCAGTGTAAGGAAGGGCTCCTAATGCTGGGCCTGCTCCGTGGAGCTTGCGGGAGGGTGCTGTGTGTGGAGGGACCCCACAGGTCTAGCCTGCTTCCTCACCTCATTCTGTACGCCTCTTTTGTGGGCCTGTTTCCTGTAGCCTTGGTGTTATTCTTTGAAGTGAACAATTGTAAGTAAACATTTTTCAAGATTCTGTGAGACAGTCTACCAAATTACCAGAACCCAGGCAAAGAGTAATGGCAACTGCGGCTTATTTATTTCATTTATTTGCTTGTCATTGAAAATAGATTTTTTTAATTCTCACGTAACATATCCAGATTACATTTTCTCCTTTTGTACTCCTCCCTACCTCTCCAGTCTAGATCCATCCCATTTTTGGTTCTCATTAGAAAATAGGCTTCTAAATGATAATAATAAAATAAGAAAGTAAAAACTAACACATCAAAGTTGGACCAAACAAGTAGAAAGAAAAGAGCCCAAGGGAAGGCACAAGACACAGAGACCCACTTATTTGTACACGCAGGAATCCCATAAGAACACCAAATTGGAAAATACAATGCATGTACAAAGGACCTATAGGGTAAAAAGAGAGAAGAAAATATATAAAGTAAAATGAAAATAAAACATAGCAAGATATTAAAAAAAATAGACAAAATCTTAACATAACATTATGAGACAAGGAACCTCCAAAGACGCCATGGAGTTCCTCTTCTGTTGGTCATCTACTGCTGGGCATGCAGCTTGCTCTTAAGAGCAGATTTAGAGGGCCTTGTTTTCTTGGTATCCCCCATCCCCTCTGCCTCTTAGACTCTTCCACCTCCTCTTCTGTAGGATTCCCTAAGCCCTTAAGGGAGGGATATGATGAAGACGTTCCATTTAGGATTGAGTGTTCCAAGGTCTTCCACTGTGAAAAATGTCTGGCTGTGAGTTTCTGTATTTGTTCCCTTCTATTGCAGGAGGAAGCTTCCCTGCTGATGGCTGACCAAGATACTGATATACAAGTATAGCAGAATGCCATTTTATCGCTTCATTTTTGTTTGTTTTTGTTTTGTCCTCCCTTCCTCCCTCCCTCACTCTCTTCCTCTCTCCCATTTTCCCTCTCTCCCTCCCTCCATTTTCTTTTTTTTCAGAACAATAATATTTGGTTTTACCCTAGGTCCCTGGTCTATCTAGTCTCACATTCTTGGCCACCCAAGCAATATTGGGTATGGTTCCATCTCATGGAGTGGGCTCTAAATAAAATCAGTTGTTGGTTTGCTACTCCCACAAACTTTGTGCCACCATTTCACTAACATATCTTGCAGAAAGAACACTGTTGTAGTCAAAGGGTTTGTGGTGGGTTGGTGTTTGCATTTCTCCCTTGGCAGTGTGCAGAGCACCTTCCTGTACCAAGAACACTAGCCAGTAGGGGCGAAGGCTCTGGGTGGGGACTAGCTTGATTTTTTCCATATTTAGTAAGTTGTATAGGGGTTGTCTTTAGCAATGGAGCCTTGTTGTCAGTTTGTGGAGTGTGAGTTGTCAGTTTGTGGAGGCTACAGCCTGGGTTGTTTGGTGATTCCCATGGGCCCCTTTGGCCAACAAGTCAATTAGATGCAACACAATCCTGGTATTTGAAAGATTACTTGGTGACAAGAGATGATCATTTGGGGTTCTGTCTTCTTCATTATTTGGTGATTTCATTTAGATTGCATATATATGCATATATATCTATATTTATATATTAAGAAGCTTCTATTATATTAATTTTCCATATAACTTTCAAATGGTCCTGAATTTTAGCTGTCTCCCCTTTATTCCCTTCCCCTGTCCCCATCTGCCTTCCCCTTCTCTGCTTGATCTTCTACTTCCAGCCCCCCACCACCAATCTTCAATAATTGCCTATTTACCCTTCTTAGAGAGATCTATCTATCTGTCCTAGTCCCTTACTCTATGCTTCACCTTTGGGGTTCCATGAATTGTAACTTGGTTATCAATGACTTAACAGCTAACATCCACATATAAGTGAATATATATCATATTTGTCTTTCTGAGTCTGGGTTACATCATTCAGGATGGTTTTCTTCTAGGCCCACTCATTTACCTATAAATTTATTTATTTATTTATTTACTACTGAGTAATACTCCATTGTGTGAATGTTCCACATTCTCTTTATCCATTCTTCTGTTGCGGGACATCTAGGTTGTTTCCAGTTTCTAGCCATTATGAAGATAGCAGCAGTGAACATGGTTGAGTAGGTGTCTGTGTGGTAGGAGGAGTGACCTTTGAATATATGCCCAAGAGTAGTATAGCTGGATCAATTCCCCTCTTCCAGAGTTATCACCATACTGATTTCCATAATGACGGGACAAGTTTGCAGTTCCGCCAACAATGAATGACTGTTTGTGCTCACATCCTTGCCAACATGAGCGAGCTGTCACTTTTGTTTATGATCTTAGCCATTCTGAGAGGTGTAAGATGAAATCTCAGAGTAGTTATTTGATTTGCATTTCTCTGATAACTAAGGGGTTGAATATTTCTTTAAGTGATTTTAGCCATTTAGATTTTCTCTTTTCAAAATACTCTGTTTCGATCTGTATATCATTTTAGAATTGGGTTATTTGTTTCCTTGATATTTAGTTTTTTGAGTTCTTTATATATTTTGAGTATTAGCCCTCTGTCATATGTGTAGTTATTTGCTATACAGAAGCTTATCATTTTCATTAGGTCCCATTTATTAATTGTTGATCTTAATCCCTATCGTAATGGTGGTCTGTTCAGAAAAATCTTTTTTTTTTTTTTTTTTTTTTTTTTTTTTGTGCCAGTGAGGTTGAGAATATTTTTCACTTCCTTTCTTCCCTATTAGGTTCAGTGTATGTGGTTTTATACTGATGTCTTGATTCATTTGGAGTAGAGTTTTGTACATGGTGGTAAGTATGGATTTATCCTCAGTCTTCTACATGATGCTGTCCATTTTGAATAGCACAATTTGCTGCAGATATCTTTTATCCAGTGTATATTACTGGCTTCTTTATAAAAACAAAACAAAACAAAAACAGGTGTCCATAGTTGTGTTGATTTATGTCTGTTGTTTTCAATTTGATTCCACTGATTGACATGTCTGTTTTTATGCCAATACCATGCTGTTTTTATTACCATAGCCCTGTAGTACAACTTGAAATCAGGGATGGTCATACCTCTAGCAGTTCTTATATTGTTAAGGGTTGTTTTATTATTTTAGCTATTAGTGTGTGTGTGTGTGTTTGTGTGTGTGTGTGTGTGTGTGTCCATATAAAGCTGAAAATTGTCTCTTCAACATCTATGATGAAATGTGTTGGAATTTTGATAAGCATTGCATTGTTTCTGTAGGTTGGTTTTGGTAGGAGTAACATTTTTATTATATTAATTCTCCCATAAGTATGGGAGCTCTTTCCATCTTCTGGTATCTTCTTCAATTTCTTCAATGTCTTATAAGTTTTTTTTTTAATCATACAAGTATTTCACTTGCTTTATTAGATTTACCATAAGATATTTTATATATTTTTGATGCTATTGTGAAAGGTGTTGTACCTTATTTTTTTCTTCAGTCCATTTGTCATCATATATACTAGGGCTACTGATTTTGTATACAGCTGTTTTGCTATGTTTTTCAGCTATAGGTGGAGTTTCCTGGTTGAGTTTTTATGGTGCCTTCTGTATACTATCATAGCATCTGCAAATAAGATTTTTGACACTTTTGCCAATTTATATCACCTTGATTTCCTTAAGCTGTCTTACTGCTCTAGCTAAGACTGTAAAGACTATATTGAATAGACATGGAGAGAGTGGACAGTCTTGTCTTATTCCTGTGAGTTTTTCTCCATTTAAGACTACTGTGGTTTATAGTTGGTTGGTGAGAAGCATGGAATATAACATATTCAGGAGATTGGTATCAGATAGGCAGGGACAGCCTTGTGGGATCTGATAGTCTCTCCATCCAGGGTCAGAGTGAGTTGTGGTAAGAAATCTGCTGCTTGTGGTAAGAAATCTACAGATTTACCAAGATAAGGTCACACAAGTTCCATATTAAGTGTAGTGAGAGTACAGGAAGAGAAAGTCCTTGCCTTTTCTCTGTCCTTTACTGTACCACTCATAACATGTCCCCCTCCCCCAGTTTGAGATTAGAAAGGGTGCACTGTCCACTGACCGTCAGGGAGTTTTCTATTTATTATATTTGATTATCATTAAAAGAAAGGTATTTGTTTAGAGCAGTGTGTGTCACTAGCTCAGAAGAGAACTAGTTTAGAATGTGGTGTGAGGCCATCAGTCACTAGGAGATATACAGTGTGGTCAGGAGGAGCCCAGTGTCGAAGCTCGGGCACGGCTTTCCATTCCATTCTGAGAGTCTTTACAGCCCCAGAGCAGTCACTAGTCACTGATTGTCAATGCATCCCTCCCACACCTTCTTCCCCCATTCCTCAGCTCCATTGCTGGGGTAATATAGTTTGAGGGCCTGATTTTAGGTTTGTACCTTAGGCTTCCTTCCAGTCTAAATTCTCTGTTATTTGAAATCGAGAAGTCATTTTGTTGCTGTTGTTGTTTGTTTGCTTGTTTCTCCTGTGAGATCCACTCAAGCATTTGTCATCTGCATGTTAGGTAGCTGTACCAAGCCACACCTCCAGCCCTGTAGTGGTCTAAAGAACTAATGTAAAATTGTGCTTCTGCTTAAAGCTCTTCAGTGGCTCATTGTGGTTCCCGGCAATGAGCCTTTATAGACGTCATCTCCCTTAGCCCAGTGTCTCTCTATACTAATGTTACTGAGCTTTGCACATCTTTGTCAAATGATGCTCATTCTGCAGAGTGGATGTTCTTGCTTTGCAGCCTTTCTTGTGGACATTTCCTTCTTGTGTTCTACATTATACTTACCCATCCCACATTTAGTGTGGGTCAAATGCCTGTGGATATTCAATGGAAATTGCTCATAGTAGTTCTTCAAGCAGATCACTTGGCACAGTGTTCTGAAATCACCATTTCCCTTATTGGTACCCTCCAGAGAGCTCATCTCTTTGCTCTTCATTATATACCAGGTGCCTGCCATATAGTACACTTCCAGCTGATGTTTGCTGAGTGAATCTGTATTTCTGGTTTCTTTTCTATAATGTTTATAATTTAAAGTTGTATCTAAGTGTGTTTTTATTTAGTTTTACTTACACATTATGTGACTAACTTTTTACTTAGATGTTACAACATACCCTCATACAGTTGTAGGTATAAAATAAGCTTTTGTAATTGTAAAAATAGCTGATTAGGCAGTATTTAAAGTCCCTCACTACTATGAAACCTCATGAAGTTACAGCATTATTAACCCCCATTTTATAGTTGAGGAAAATGAAGTTCAGAGAAGTTAGTGTCCAAGATTGCATAGCTTTAATGGTAAAGTTTTGAAGCCACACCTGCTACACATGTCATGAGTCCTGTTGTAGCCTGATATGAAACCAGAAAACATCTAAAAGCTGTTAGTAATCCGTATGGAAAGGCAATTCTTTGCTATAGAAAGTAGATAGCTTGCAAAGGCAGTAAACCAGAGTAGTACAAGTGCCCTGATGGGAGATGTCATTCTGTAAATATGCTTCTCTTATTGGTTAATGAATAAAGAATATTGACCAATAAGGAAACAAGATAGGTAAGACTAGGAGAGGTGGAGGATTCTGGGAAATGTAGGAAGGACTCATGATGTGATCTCTGGAGAAGATGACCTGTGAGTCTGGCATTCTCGGTAAGATAAGACCATGTAGGAATACATATATTGGTAATTATGGGTTAATAATTTAGAGCCAGCCAATAAGAAACACTAGTTTCATAATTAATACAGTGTCTCTCTGTGCTATTTGGGGCTGAAGTGGTTGTGGGACCAGTCTGATCAGAAAGTGCTTATAACAGTGCCTGGGGTTAAAATGCAAAAGTCATGGGAATCACACATTGTTTTCCATTGTTTAGATGGACAGAGATGAAAAAGATGACACCCTTTAAGTTAAGAAAACTGTCGGAATGTGGCTGTCTCTCTTTTTGTATATTTTGCCATGGGGAGTTGAGACGGGGTTATGCTTATGTAAAGCAGGCTGTCCTCAAACTTGTGGTCAGCCTGCCTCTGCCTCTGGAGTGCTGGCATTCCCCGATGAACTGTAGGTTCCTATTGATGGAAAATATAGACCACTGTAATATGCCTGCAGACCAGTGACTTTCTTCTCATCCCCCAGATTTCAAGCCTATCTACAGAAAATCAGTGTGTAAATATGTAAGACTGGGAACAAGATTATTCACTTTAGTAGTTACCGTACCAAAATATCAAACACAGAGGAACTAAATCCTAATATGTCTGTTTTAAAAAAATGCCCATAGCTTTTTATCCACAGAGCAATATTTATTGGTATAAGTAAATATTCAAAATTGTTATAAACTAACCCATCCCAAATATATTATACAAATAAGCCTAGTATTATAATGAGAGTAGCTAAAATACATGGAAAATTTATATGCAAGTCTCTATTGCTTGAATGACTTTGTTTTTCATATGGACACCAAACATTGATTATTCCTAGGCAGTAGGATTTTGGGTGAGCAGTTTGTATTTTTGCTTTCTTTCTTATCTTTTGTAATTTGATATTAAATCTGTCACAGAATTTTCTTTTCACTCCATCTTCATTTATTCATTCCTAACCCTACTTTCCCATGTTGAGTTCAAGACAAGGTCTAGAAGAGTATTAGGAGCCAGGATAGGAACTCAGAGCAAACACAGTTTCTTAAAACCACTTCTCCCTTGCATTTAGCTCAAGAGCACTTACTTGCCTTGTCCTCTATGGAGCCCAGGATTGGATTTGGTTGCTGGATTGTCTTCTGAGTGCATGTCCAGTTTTCCTGTTTCTTCAAGATGTGGTTGCATACTGTAAACAAGCAGCTGTTAATGACACTTGTGGTTTTTCTCTAAATGGAGGTTTTTGTGTCCAGACCACTCTTCCTGTCTCTGTGTCAAGCACTGACTGCTTTGTATGCTGGGAAGGGGGCAGCTGGGACATGTGGCACAGAAGGGTGTGCCTGGTGTTAGATGGGAGCCGCCCCTCCTTAAGCTTCTGCCCTTTGACCATGCCTTGCTTCTAGCTGTGCCATTGTAGACTGACTTGAAAACAATGATATTCTAGCCAAGAACAATGAAGTATAGGGGAGACATGCCATAAGCAGAGGTTCCTCGTGATGCTCTTTGAAATAAGAGTACAGCACTGGGGGATGGGGTGGGGGTTCAATTTTATGGACAGAAATGTTCAAAGCATAGGAAGCCATAATGGAAATGTAATACCCCATTGCTGTATCTCAAACACAGTGGAACAGGACAGAAAAGCCACTGTCATCATGTAACCTCTGAAATGAAGGTTCTGTCTAGAAGGGACAAGTCTTACAAGGTCACGTGCAACAACAAAGGCGCAACATGCCGGGCTAAGTATGTCTCCAGGGGTTGCTCACCTTTTGGTGACCCTGGCACTCATGTCATCGGTCTTTGAGAAACATAATTTGTGAGACATTGCTGTGGTTTAGCTTACTTTTCCAACCTCTGCAGAATCTCATTAAACTTGAGATCTAATGAGATTTGTGACCAATAATTTGTGCCTCTGCTGACCTGATGCTTTTATTTGATGCATACTTCTTATTTTGGTTTATTTGACACCTTTAAAGCACAACTCAGCATGGATAGAGAATGGCCTTACAATCTCCTATCCCTAGCTAAGGAACTATTATAGTAGCTAGAGAGGGAGAGTCAGCTTGCTTAAAGAGTGTAGTTTCCAGCCAGGTGTTGGTGGCGAACACCTTTAATCCCAGCACTCTGGAGGCAGAGGCAGGAAGATCTCTGTGGCCTGCTCTACAAAATGAATTCCAGGACAGGTTCCAAAGCTATGCAGAGAAACCCTGTCTCGAAAAATAAATAAAAGAGTATAGTTTCCAGTAGGTTCACCACATGATGTGACGTATGTATGTACACATGTATGACACATCTATATGGATGTGCTTGTGCCACTGCACACACACAAAGGTCTTTTCTCTCTCTCTCTACCTGTACATGGGTTCTGGGGATTGAACCCAGGTCTTCACGCTTTGGGAGTTGGCATCTTTACAGTGGGCCACTAAGCAATCTTAGCAGTATGTAAGAGTGGTTTTTGAAGGAAAGCAGAGTAGTAGAGTAGAGCGCTGACATCTGTCACTTCTGCATGATGTGCTCCTTAGCTGGCTCCTGAAAAGCAGGATGCTGTGCAGTGCTCTCCACTCACAGGCGGCTTTGCAGATGCAGGTGAAATTACAGTCTGACATCCGGGTTTTTCTGGAAAGCCGTGGTGTGTGTTAATAAGCTGCTGTGTAGGTGAATTTGATTTTAAAACTCCTCCAGCAAGATGGATTCCTGTTTGCTTTACTATTTTAGTCTCCTTTGTTCTGAGTGGATTGCTGGGTTCAGAGTCCCTCTTGGTCTGTGGTGTGCATATCAACTGGCAAAAAACAAAAACAAAAAACGAAACAACAGATCAGCTCCAACTGTGGGTGTCATTCTTAACTAGCTCTCCACTGCGATTTCAACAGTCTTTGCTTCCTGTTCCCTTGATGGGGGCGCACACCCCTGCCCAGCCCCTTTACTGGGAGCTGCTGCAATGGCTCCCCAGGCAGGCTGTGATCACATTTGGTTGCTGCTCCTCCTCATAAGGCTGTGGAGAGAGGGTTACCATTAAATAGTCCCCTCCCATCCCCAGCTCTTCTGCTGGTTTTGTAGAGTCCTCTGTGAATAAATATAATATGGAGCAATAAATGCACAGAGGACAGATGATTTGGGAAATATTGGAGCAGGCAATGTTAACCAAGTTTCTATATGACAGGACTTCTAGAGTCTAAATATGAAAATAAATTCACATTCTTGATGCAGGGTATAGTTACTCATACTTGATTATTAAATCCTCAGTGCCCATCTGTTTCCTTCTGTTCCTCTCTCTTCATTTTCCCTCTGCCATCCTTCCTTTAATTTTAAGGATTTGTTACAGATTGTCTGTGTATCAGATAATGGTGCTTTTCTTCCAAAAGTCCTTAAAGCGCTCTCTCTCTCTCTCTCTCTCTCTCTCTCTCTCTCTCTCTCTCACACACACACACACACACAGAGAGAGAGAGAGAGAGAGAGAGAGAGAGAGAGAGAGAGGGAGGGAGAGGGAGGGAGAGATACAGAATTATTTTTGTGGTATTGGGGGATCAATTCCAGCCCTATACACGTTAGGCAAATGCTGTGCACTCAGTAGCAGTCATGCATGTGTTTCTTTAAGTGGGAACATTAGCTGTATTTTGAAAATAGGTTTGGGAATTTCACAAATGTTACTGCTTTCTTTTCCTCCTCTTCCTTTTTTCTTGGTGTGTGTGTATGAATTCAGAGGGTGGCGGCCCTGGGGATTGAACGCAGGTCCCTGTGCATGCTGAGCACACATTGCACCTCTGAGATAAAATAGTGCCTTCAGTACTGAGGCTTTTTGAAAAATACTCCTTGCTAAATAGAAGTTACTTATTTAATATGTCAGATAATTAGACCATCATGATTTTCCTCTTCATGTAGTAAGGATTATAACATGTCTTTCCTGATTCCCCATTGTTTATCACAAGTGGAGAATCAGATTAATTTTACTGAGGAACATTAAGTTACATCGTAGCATTTTATGGTATGTATATGGTTAACTTGTACTGTTTGAGCACCTGTCCACACAGAAGGCATATTGGCACCAAACCATTTGGCTGAGAAAACAGGCTGAGTGATTTGTCCAGTTTCTACAAAAAGTGATGCAACTGTGAGCTACTGGAGACATCTTGTGCATTCCTTGTGTAGATGCATAGGTTTTCCTTGACTCCATGCTCCGTTAGGAAGAGAGAGGAGCAGCAAAAAGCACAGTGGATGTTGCTGCTATTCTCCAAATACCCAAAGTGGCAAGGGCGTGAGGTTACCTCTCTTTGCCTGAAAAGGCATTCACAGACATATGAGGTGACTCATACCTGCACCGTCAGGAAGGATTTTATAGGCAATAGTAGATTTTTTTTTTCAGGAATGTTATGAGTTTTCAGGACTAAGATTTCAGGGAACTTTCTCATCATATCATCATGGGAGAGAAGTTTTATAATATAGTTTTATGTGATAATTTCTAGGGAGCAATAAATTGAGGAGAAATTGATTTACCAATATTGCAGGTCAAAGATCTTTAGCCTCTGTGTTTGTAGTTTTGCAGTAGAGCGTTGTGCATTCAGTATTCCTGGCACACACAGAAACTGTCTTTTAAAATGGGGTTGGTAATTAATGACCCTTGGATGAGCAATATATCTGAGACCCAGAACTCCTTCTAGGTGTGGGATCATACTTCCTTTTTGACTGTAGTTTTAACGGCTTATTTCCATGTAGGCTTTCCTTTTCCAAGTCTGTCCTTGTGAAACATTGGTCCTTGTCACATGTCAGTTTCTGAAACACTGTCAGTGCTCATTATTCTCACCAGCCCTGCATAATGCAGCCTGTGGCCAGCTCTCGGGTAGACAACCTCGGACCCTGCTGTGCTCCATGGTTACCATGTGAGTCACACCCACATCTGCCCTTGCCACATCTGTGATGAAAGACTTTCAAGGCATCCTGACTTCAAAGGCCAAAATCCCAAACAGGGAGCTGCTGGGGCCTTCTTGACATGTCTCCATCCTTCTGCTATTCTCTCTCAACCAAGGGCAAGTTTCTTCATGACATCCATCTTGCAGGTAGTTGGTAGGAAATCATTATTTGCCAGGCTGTGTGCTATGTTTTGGATGTGGAGATATGAATAAAAATTTCACCCCCTGCTGCCTTGGGCCTGACAATGCAGTGATTTTACAAAGTCTAGCAGCCGTGCAAGTGTGGAAGGGAAATTGGTCACAAGTGTGACAAAGGGCAATGCTGAGGACTTGCCATGGAGGCCATCCCTAACACTGCCGTGGAGAAAATTTTCATTTTTTAGTAGAAAGGCTAGAGGTTAAAGGTTACTTATTAAGTATATCTGGAAAGTTCTTACAGCTGAAAGCATCACAGATGTTGGCAGGGCACTTCTGTTTACGTATAAGAGTAGAAGGCAGTTTGACAGGCAGATGCATATTTTTAATTGGAGAGGAGAGGGTGGTCTTTAGGAAAAATGGCTTTTTGTCCTAGGATGTGAGGGTCTGAGAACATCTCTAGCTTTGAGAACATCTATTGAATGAGTAGAATTTATATTCTACTCAGCAGGGGGTGACCATGGAGTATTTGTCTCCTTGAGGATGTGACTTTAAACTGAGAAGACAAGAGTGTTCAGAAAGCAGCCCTTGGTGAATTGTGGCCAAGGAGACATGTGGACAAGCATCCCAGAGAAGGTCTCTCAGTGCTGTCAGGTCAGTGAGGTGGACCTGAGCCTAGCCTGCTGCCTGCCTATGTTCTGTCAGCTTGGGGCCTGGATCACTCCTACTCATCCTTTAGGGCTGGTTCACACCCACTCATCCTTTAGGGCTGGTTCACACCCACTCATCCTTTAGGGCTGGTTAATACCCATTCATTGTTTGGTCTGGTCTGGATGTTATTTCTTGGAGACTGCTTCTTTATCCCACAGGATTCCTTTAGTTTCCTTGACACACTTACTATAGCTGTGAATGTATGTGAAATTTGTAGCCATTGAATAATGTCTCTCTCCCTTGCTTTCTACATCCTGATGCCAGGGGTCAAGCTGATGCATTTATTTGAACATGATGATGGTGATAAGCATGAGTAACACCATTTAGTGTTTACTGTGTAATTGGTCCCTCATAATAATCTATGGAGTAGGCACCACAATACCCATTGTACTGATGAGGAAATAAAGGAACAGAGAAGTTAAGAGTTCATGTAAAGCAGCATAGTTATCAATTGATGAGGGAGGCAGAATTTTCCACTGGCAGAGTACACTTTAAATGATTTGTTCAGTAAATCACCTCCCAGTCAATGGAACACAATTGTAAATGTAGAAGGAAGCAGTCCAAGGACAGGTGTGAGTTGGTAAGTGGAAAAGCAGCAGTTCAAGTCACTTCCCAGAGGGATGGGTTGTTTTGTAAGTGATGTATGGACAGTCAGCTATCCATTCATTCGTAAAAACTGGACCCTTCTCTCAGTCCCGTATGTGAAAGCAAATTTTAGTGATTCAAGTTGCTGCAGATATGAAAGTAAAAGATTACAAAGCAGAAAAAGGGAAATGTGGGTCCTTTTGAGCTGGAGAGAGACGCTTTCTGGACATTAGTTAAGGGATGGGTGTTGTAGAATGAGATAGGTAATTTATTTTCTGCCTAGAAGTAAAGAACTACCACCTAGAAAAATTAAATTGAATAAGGGGTTTGGGGGTTGGCCTAAACCCAACTAAAAAAAGAGAGAATTTGGGGTTACACGTGTCCCATGATTGTAGGTGCCTTTCTTCCTGGGGACAGTCAGGCACGGTGTGCAATGTTCAGATTCCCTTTGGTGATGATGCATTTTGGACTTGGTGGAGTAACTGAAGTCCGTGAAAAAGAAACATGTTCAGAATCCACTGCGATGTTAGTTTTTGTGTGTCCAGTCTCATAATGGAGGCCAGTAAAGTGAAATAATCCATACACACAAGGAAACCTTTTCTGGATGTACTTTTGGTAGAAGACAGATTTCGTGAATCAAGATGTGAACTTAGGCACTGCCCTTGTCTATTACCATGGGTGATGGCAGTTTGGAATGAAGTTTATAATAGTAATAAGTATCTTTGGTTCTTGAAAGCTTTCTTTTACTTGATTTTTGTTGCTCTGTGAGACAAGGTCTCAAGATGTGCCTGGTCTGGAACTCACATGTTAACCAGGCTGACCTAGAGCTCTTGGTGAGATCCTCGGCCTCAGTGTCTGAAGTGCTGGGCTTACAGGCGTGTGCTACCATTCCAGGCTTTAATGAAGAGGAAACAAAATGTCTGTCCCCACTCTTACTCTCCTTGTTCCTCCCCCTGCCTCTCCTCATCATCATGGTCATCATCCTCATTGACACCTTCCTTTTTCTAATGTTGGGGATCAAGTAATATGCGAGGCAAGTTGTGCCCCATGGAGCTATAGCTCCAGCCCCAGTTTTTACATCCTCAGAGCACCTATTTTTGGTTCCTGTTATTCTGACTTTGGCTTTTTTTTTTTTTTTTTTTTTTTTTGCCACTGCCTTTGGGTTGTTGGAAATGTTCAGGAAGCTGAGCAGTAGTTTAGACACAAGGGAATGCAGTGAGGAACACATGGATTAGAATTGCAAGAATGCTGGAAATTCCTCCACAGCACAGAGTCTTCCTCCATGAACCGGATCAATGTTTAACAGAAACGCAGCCTCTTAAGCATCCCTGTTTCTAAATTTATGTTTTTAAACACCCCATGTTCTTCAACCTCAAAGAGAGGGTAACAAGACAGAGGAGGAGCAGACAGCAATGACCCTGAAGCCATCTGGAATAGTGTGATGTTGAGGACGTTCAGACAAGCCATCTCCACACGTACCTCCCTCAGAGTACTAACAAGCACAGCTGCTTCCGATTCCGATCCTTCCTCAGACAGGTCTTCAGAGATCAGCCTAATAAAGATTCATCATGGAGCACTCCCCCACCCTCCCTGAGTGTAGGGATGATCTGGCGCATCATTTTGCTAATGATATGTCTGTGGAATACTATTTCATTTCTGTAAAAGGTATCTATCTGCTTCATATGGCTAGGGGCATGCAGATTTCAGAACTGCCGGCAGTATTTAATATGCAGCAGCCTCTGGGGTTGGTGTGTGGCTACTACTGCTTGAGATTGATTTTAAATACTGGTTTTATGGTGATTCAGAGTGTGAGGATACCTTTGGGATTAAAGCGAAACCTCCATGACCTCTGACATACTTGAAAGTATAGCAAAAGTTGAAGGGACACATTGTATAGATAAAAAAAAAAATTACATAAATTTAGGACTGAAGTTTAGAATACGATAATTATAAAAACTTGGATGTTATAATATGCGGTACATCATTTTAGAAAATCTTGGATTTTCCCCCCTTTTTAGTTATGTGACAAGCTTTGTGCTTTTCTTCCTTCGAGGTACTCAGCATCTTCAAACAATGCTCTGGCCCTGTTAGTAAGGGTGCCTGCCATGGGCAGGCTCATTTCTTTTGCTTGTTGAAGCTCATATTATCTTGAGAGATCCTATTCATTAATTGGCATTATTCAGTTGCAAATGGATACTCAACAAAATGGGGGAAGTTGGAAAAACAAGCACAGGGCTTGATGTTCAGGGGATATTTTTAGACTTAGAAGCAGCCTGCTGCTTTCCATGAAATCACTGAGTGTAATTAATGACTCACATTTCTCTTTCTGGTGGTTTTTCTTTTAAGGGTGATTGATTTCAGTCGTGTGTGTGTGTGTGTGTGTGTGTGTGTGTGTGTGTGTGTGTGTGTGTATGCATGTGTGCGTATATCTATGTGTATGTGTCTCTGTGTATATGTGTGTGTGTGTGCATGCATGTGCATACACTCACATGTCTCAAGGTTAATTACAGTGTGTTTATTTTGTTAAGAGACCGCTTGGACAGTGTTTCCATTAATCTCATGTAAAGTGACTTCTTTAGTTATTATAAAAATCAAATACTCTCCCGAGTAAGCTTCAAAACATGGTGAAGTTATTTACTAAAAGGAAACACACTAGTAACTTGGTTTTTCTATTTTGGGGGAGTGGAGGGGAAAGCCACTCAATAGATAGATGGCACAGTACAATTTCAAGTCCCGTGGTGTGATTAACTGGAGTCAGAAGCAACATTTAGTCCTTTTGAGTCAGTGCAGCTGGTGAGAGGACTTGTTGAGAGCATCTTGCTCTTTAGCCTTGGAGGTGGTCCTTCAGAAAATCGAGGGGCAGGCCTCTTCACCTGACTTCTTCTGGCTGGAGTCAGTAACAACCATCTCAGTTCTATTAGTTATTGGAGAGAATTAGGTCACACTTGAGGGCCAGAAATCTCATCTTTAGGCTGAAATCAATGGGCCATAAACCACTCACATTGCTAACCCAAAGCCTTACTGTTTTCAGCATTGGAAAAGCCTTCCAGTTTAGCTTTTCTTCCTTGACTCCTTCTCCCACAACTTGAAAAGCACATGGCCAGGCTTCATGAAAACTCTAAGCTGAACAGCTTCTATTTTGGATAGTGTGGCATAACAAGAAAAAAGCATATACTCGTCCTTGATGATCTGTTTGGGCTTCAAGTTGGATGTTACTGCTATCCAGGTACCTGACAGATGACTATAAACAGGGGACCATGACTCACAGTGGGACCACTTGGCTTCCATCTCTGCGTCTTGCAATAATCTTTGGTTTTTGGCTAAGTGCATTATCTAATCAGGTAGGGTCTATCTGGCTCCACCTGCCCTGTGAGCCTGTGTTGTTTGCACAGGCTTGGTCCACTCCAGAAGTAGTGTTGCCTCTGACTTTCCTTTGTCTTCTAAGAATCCAGCATCTCATATATTCATGTATGGGTAGGTGTTTGTTGTTGTTTTTGTTTCATTACTTAAAAATAAATAAATTGAGGTCAACTTAAATGCTATTTTACCTGGGAAATCACTGTTAGGTCATAGCTGTAATGAATCTTTTTCTGTCTCACCATCCAGTTCCCAAATTATGACATGGAGACTTCTTAGTAATTATGAAAACATGGCCTTTAGCTCAGGCTTGTTCTTAGCTAGCTCTTATATTTTAAATTAACCTATGTTTTTTACTAATCGTGTTCCATCATGTGGTGTTACTTCTCTTCCATCTTGCACCTCCTGCTTCCTCTCCATTTTCTTGTGGAGTCTCCTGTGCACCTAGATTCCTCCTCCTCTTCCTTTCTCTCCCTGGAACTCCCACATAAACCTCCTGCCTCGCTATTGGCCATTCAGCTTTTTATGACACCAACCAATCATAGCAAATACATCTTCACACAATGTACAAATATCCCACAACACTTAACTGAAATCAGTACCTTGTATTTTTGTTTTGTCATGAAACTTTCAGAACTATTTCTTATTTGGTACATTTTGACCAGAACATTTTTATAAGACCTTTTTGTCTTTCTTTCCAAGTGTTTAGAACACATTGCAATATAGAGGCTGCCAACCACCTTATACCTATCACCCATTTCTAGGAGATTGTCAGGATTTCCACCTCCCAGGACAGATTTGACCTCCAGGGGGAGATATAGCCAGTCCCCCTTTGCTGTCAGCATACATTTTTTTTTCAGTATTTTTGATTTGGGAAAGAGTTTCAAGCAGATATTATTGAGACAGTTGGCTGCTATTTTTTTTCCAGAAGGACGGTAGGATTCATGAGGTAACAGTGGACTTCCATTATCAAAGAATTTTTAAAGCTAGAACTAAATCATTGGTGGTTAAAAGGAATCCTACAATTATTGTAGAAATTGATGTGCTGTCAAGAAAAAAAGCCTACCTTTAAGCCCTAAAAAGTGTATCCATATTTTCTCTCCATGTGGATCTTTCCCAAGAGACTATCTCTTTTAGGTACTATGTTATTTTATTCTCCAGCCACAGGCCGAGAAGGAAATGAACTTGTGCCAGGAACTGGGACCTGTCCTCAGAGCACATGGAGTGTACATGCTGTGTGTGACCCACATCAAAGACATGATGCAGTACGCAGGCCTGGATCTAGGCAGCTCAGCCTCACTCAAAAGAACAATGAATTTTAATTTGTTTATGAGCAGTCTCATATTTTCTAACAACCATTTTTTAACATGAGTGGGCTTGATTTTGCTGCATCTTTGCCAGAGGTATTTGTCATTGGATGCTACTGTTAAACGGTGAAGCAGCCCAAGTGTGTAGAGAGGGGAGTGTGTAAAAAGTCATGCATAGAGAAAGATTGGGATCCTGTCATATGCTAGTGTGGGTGAACTTCAGGGAGATGATGCTCAGTTTAATAAACTAGTGTTAAAAATGGCAAATACCCTGTGATCCCACTGTTGAGATACTGGAGTCATCACATTGCTAAGGACAGAAAGCAGAATGTGGTGGTTGCTAGCAGAAAGGGAATCAGGGATTGCTTAATCGGTAACAGGATTTGAATTGGGATTGACAGAGTTCTAAAGGTGAATGGTGGCACAAAATATAAACATGCAGTTTTGCTCCTGGCTGTATACTGTATACTGTATACTGTTTGACAGAGTGACTATGAAGGAAGAGAAGGTTGCCTAATGTGCTAGCTTAGTGGTCAGTGGATAAAGTAAGGTTACTTCAGGGGGAGGAGACTTGAAATCTATAGAGATGTAGCCTGCATGAGCAGTGTCTAGGACAGCCTGAGCTCTAGCCTCTAGGTGTAGATGGACATGTGTTCTTATGGGCCATCTTTCCAGGGTTCCCTGGGGCCTCCTTTAGGACACTTGTAGGAGTTTGGCAGAGGTGGGTATAGGTAGAGATCGGCTTTATTTGAGTCAGGGATAGGGTATTAGTGTTAATTTGCAAGGACATTTGCTTCTGACTCCAGCTGATAATCAACCCCCTGTCTGCTGACTCATTTTCTTTCTGTCCCTTTTATACTTGCTCAGCCTCATCAGATTCTGGAAGAAGCTTTCTCCTATAGTGACATCATCAGGGGCATCATCTGTGTCCGTCCATGAACCATGCATCAAGCAGTGTACCAGCAGGGCTAGTGATACAAAGCGGGGTTAAATCATGTAAGGGAGCCAAGAAATGATGGCATCCTGCAGAGACTGTGCACTGTACAGTGTGTGGTTACTTGGGAACTGGAAAGAACCAGAAAATGGTGTTTTGTACACAGCTCCTCCATGAGGAGGATTGGTACCAGCATTGCAGTCAAACTGCCAATTACTTAAATGCATTTGTATGTTTCATGTTCATGTCAGTGTTCTTATGTAATGGAATATAGATGGCATATCATCATGAAGCTCATTGTGTGAAATTTGACATCATCTATGCCATATCTAGTCAAGGAAGCCTTCAGCATTGCAGACACCTGCTGTGGTTTGGTTGTGGTGTAAGTGTACTTGAGGGTTTGTGTGCTGGAAGCTTCTTCACCAGGGTGGAGAGAGTGGGAGATTTTTTGAGAGGTGGAACCCAGTAGAAGGTTACTGAAGATGGGAAGGAATTGCTAAAGTTCTCCTGGTGGGCTTTCCTTAGAGAATTGATAGGTGACCCCATTTATCTGGCTTCATGATTGGGCATGTGATCCCTCTTGAGCATACTTTGGGTTAGATGTTCATGGATCCAGGGTCTGTCCTTGCAGGGAAGCAACACAGTGTAAAGCTGCAAGGGGAACTTCACACGCCAATACATGTTATACTAGCTTTCAGCCTCCAAAATGGTGAGTTAAACCTCTTCTCTTTATGTTATTCAGCCTCAGGTACCCTGGTACAGCAGTGCAGATGGACAAAAATAACGCTCACCAAACCAATGAATCCAGAGAAGGTTCAAAACTCTAGTTCCAGAGTAGGCAGTGCTGTGTCATCCTATCTGGTATGCATTCCTTTCTCTATCAGGCAGGCACTGGACTTAATTCCAATGGAGTCAGTATATTTTTGTCTCTAAAATTCTATGCTAAGGTCCAATTAGAGAGCTATTGGTCACTGCCTAGATAGATATGCTTGCCATTACTGTTTCCTTTGGTTTATGGTATCATGATGGTCACTGTTGTGGTTCATAGTTGTCAAAGTTAGGTAAGACTTTTGGTTGTTTGCCTCCATTGGAGACTTGCATGGTGCCTTCTGGTACTGTGAAAGCTAGTACTCAGGGAGGAGACATTAAAACTGAGGTTTTGTAAAAATGTCATAAGAAACCATAGTATCAGCTACCTGCCTGAGAAACCCATTTTAAGTCTTATGTGTGAATAAATATACATATGTAGTTTAATTGAACTTTTCCCATCTAGAATGATAATGTTCTCTCCTAGAGTCAAAGACAGTGCCAGATATGAGAAGAGCCCTTCTGAGTTATTGGTTAGGGTTGTCCAAGAGAGGTGTTGATTGCACCTAAGAGGCAGAGGGTGAGTCCCTGTTGCTGAAGGCACAATGCATTTCAGACACAGATTCCAAAGGCCCCTGAGAAGGAACAACACTTTGCTTTCTTATACAGGCTTTCTGTTCACATTGCATATGTATGTACTTGTGACATACTGTTGAATTTTACTTCATTTTTACTTTTTGCTCCCATAGTTTGTCTTTTAAGCTTGTGTTTCTTTCATCCATACAGAATAGCCTCATGTGAAAATAACTTGTTGAAGCCATCACAAAATGGCTCATTCAAATCCATGGATTAAATGCAGTTCATGTCATGGTTTAATTGACTCTTTTCTTTCCCTAACACATGGGCAAATAATGATGGACAGTGTTTATTATCTTGAAGAACATTAAGATGTTTCTTTTTCTTTAGCTTTTCTCCTAAAATTAAGATGGAGTTGTGTTTGGGAGACTACTAATATATAAACAGTAAGGAAGAGGTTTAGAGATGATTGTTTTGCTTTTTAAAATTAGAATCTTTAAGGGACCCTCATCATGCTTACATTTTATCGTAGAAGTCTATCCATGGAAACTTAATGCACAGAATTAACAGACTGGGTTCTCCCTCACCTAACTTGGAAGTAACAAGCCTTTTGCTTTTGACTCATGCTTCTCACGTGAAGTGACAACTTGAGAGGGATGCGATGTGTTATTTTAAGCTGCTTTGACATTCTCTAGCAAGAGGATCGTGAGAAACAGGGACCTGAAATCTGAGAGCTGTGCAGATGCATTTTTGAGTCTTCACTCTCCCTTGCACAGATGTTTCAAAAGCAAATAAAATTATTCCTCAAGGCGCAAAGCAAAGGGACTGTCAGCTGGAGTCCAAGTTAAACTTAGATTTCTACAATAAAATGTGAGTGTGATGAGGGTTCCTTAAAGAGGAGGATTGATTATTTCAGTATCAGCAGGAAGCATAATTTAATCAATGGTCCTAGTGTTCAAACTGAAGAGCTTTCCCCCCCTCTGTGTGTGTATATTGTGGTTTGTGTGAGTGGTGTGTGTTTGTATTTGTGGTATGTGTGCATATGTAAGTGTTTGTGTATTTGTGTGTGTGTGTGTGTGTATGTATGTATGTATGTATGTGTGCACACATATCCATGTATTGGTCATAGGAAAACCCTAAACAATTAAGTCTGTCCTTCCACTTTTGGTAGGTTCTGAGGATCAGACTCAGGTCACCAGGCTTGGATGGTAAGCACCGTAACCTGCTGAGCTATCTCAGCAGCACTCTCAATCTTGGGCACTTAGTGAGCAGTAGTTTGGACAATGGAATGAATTGATTGTTTAAAGCATTTCCAATTATGGATGAAAATAGAAAGATGCATTAGCATCCTTGAGAGCATAGTTTATAAAGAAAACGTATTTTGAACCCAGATTTCAAGATACCAAACCCTGAACACCATAAGTGATTAAAGGTAAAGTCCTCTTGGAGAGTTTGCATAGGGCATTTAGGACTGAAGGAAAAAGCGAAGAAGTCCAGTTTGTTTAAACATATCCATTAAGAACTTTTTATGCTATGATCTTTGTCCGCAGAGAACTCTCTACATGTACGAAAAACTCAAATACCTAGAGTTTGCCAGAAGGGTCACATTAAGCAAAAAGGTCTGTCTATGGGGCAGCCTTTGTCACCTTGATGTGTGAGGCGGGTAGGGTAACTGATCTTTAGGAAGGGTGTACAAATACCCATGTGTCAAGAATGATATGGGGGCCATATCAAGTGCGTAAATCCCTAATATGCAACCTCCAGATAGTTCTTGATACAAGGAGAATAACTGAGAATGTGGGCTCTGAAAGTTGATGATCATGTTCAAGAGTGACAACTACAGAGTGGGTGGCCTTGGAGAGGAGTAGGCTTCATAAAGGAGGTAAATGGATCTTCTTGGAAACCTCAGCATACTATATCATGGTTGTGCTCTCAAAGAATCACCTTTTAGTCCCTAAAGCTCCAGACACATGATTGGCATTGTAGTTCAAGGTTATAAATTGTGTGATAAAACATCGTGACTTGGGGAAGAAAGGGTGTATTTGACTTACACTTTCATATCACTGTTCATCATCAAATGAAGTCAGGAAAGAAACTCAAGCAGGGCAGGAACCTGGAGGCAGGACCTGATGTAGAGGCCATGAAGGGGTGTTGCTTATTGGATTATTCCCCATGGCTGGCTCAGCCTGCTTTCTTAGAGAACCCAGGACCACCAGCCCAGGGATGGCACCAACCACAATGGGCTGAGTTTTCCCCCATTGATCACCAATTTGGAAAATGCCCTACAAACTTGCCTATAGACTGATCTTATGGAGACATTTTCTTAATTGAGGTCCCCTCATTTCAGATGACTTTTGTATCAAATCGACATAAAGCTATTCAGCACACTTGGCCACTGAAGGAGTTGCTGATGGTAGTTGTGTTGCTGAACTGCTACATTAAGGGTAAAGTTAGTCCTACTAAGTCGTTTCCCTAATTTGATCAATGTGCCATACTGTCACTCGTACAGTCTTTATGATTTAAATTGAGAACCAATGGCTGCAACTGTGGGCAAGTACCGTCATTTTCCAAGTCATAGTCTTTGGGAAATTGCACAGATTAAATGCCACAAAGTACACAAAAAATATGTCATATAGCAAATAATAGTTTTCCTCTTCCATTATTAAATTCATCTTTAATGTTTTGTAGAATAGGTATCACATACTAATCTTTCAAATTAGAAAAAAGTTCTTTTTTTTTCTGTGTGCTCACAGATGTGCATATAGTATATGTGTGTCTGTTAGGCTAGAAGTTGAAGTCAGACGTTCTCTATTGCTCTTCACCTTAGTTTTTGAGACAGGGTCTCTCATTGAACCTGGAGCCTTCTGCATTGGCTAGACTGACTGGCCAGTGGGTACCAGAGATTCACTTGTCCTACTCAGTGCTGTGGTGAGAGACATGCTACAATGTCCAGCTTTTACATGGATGTTGGGATCTGAAGCCAGGTCATGGTGCTTACACACCATCTCCATGCATGGAAAATATGTTATCGGTCTTTTATTTCATAAGATTTAACTATCATTTTGGTATAGGGAAATAGACCCACAGAATATCTTAACTACTTTGTGATACTAAGTAGACCATTAGCTTTCTAAAACCCTTTAAAGTTGTTTTGGGGACTTAAAAAAAAAAGAGAGAAATATATCCTAAATTCTGTATTTCTTGAATAATTTCATGATTATAGGAGTAGCCTCCTTTCATGGAAAAACATGTGACAGTGGATAAACAATAGACAATGGGCAAGTCTTTGATTCTTTTCTCATTTTTGGTCTTGGTTGAAATTGTTGCTGGGAAGTGGAATGTATTTTGTATCGAACTATGTTTGTTCCTGTTCTCAGGGCACTACAAGTTAATGGAAAAGGGATGCCATTTAGAACATTATTAAGCGGCTTCTCTTCCTTCTGGCTTCAGTGTGCTCAGACACCCTGGATTTTCCTATAATTGGGGTGGTGTGCTTGAGATGTGTGTGAATTCCTGGTGCTTTTGGGAAGTCAGTGCTGTTGGCAAAGCTCCTCATTAAACTCACAGTCTCACAGTGACAGTGACACACAAGCTGCTTGATCTCCGAGACAGGGAATAAAAAAGTCTTCCAGTGCCTCACAAAATGAGTTTGACTAACTTTGGTCCCTAAGGGGACTGGACTGCTCTCTCTCATGGCCATCAGGAAGAGGGTGAGGTGATTATAGCCTTGGTCTGGGCCTTCCACACCATACAAGGAGGCATTAGGGATTTTTGGCCTTCGGAATTTTTGCCTAGTTGCTCCTCTGTGTCCCTTGGGGAATTATAATGACAACTTGACTCTCTTACACCTTCCTCAATAATTATTTGTGTTTCCTTAAACTCTACCCACAAACTGTTCTTTCCACACCAGAAGCAGCTGTGTGAAGAGACCAGTGTTTACTTGTATTTGCAGTAGTTCTGTAGCTCTATCTCAGGTTGCCTGTGGTAGAGTCCCTCAGCAGCAGAGCCTGTATAGAAGGTCAACTGAGATCTTATGGTTGAATTATGTGGGGAGAGGAAAGGGAGCTGGGTGTATGAAGAGTAATGAAGAGAATGCATTTTACTTGTTGGTATGTCAAGTAAAATGTGTACACCTCATTTTCCTTACAAATACTTCAGCTTTAAGATACAACTAATGTATAGTACAATCTAACCACTTAAAACACATCGTCTAAAATGAACAATTCAAGAGGGCTTTAAGTGTATTAGCAGACTTTCACAATCACTGACATTATCTGCAGAACAGGTCCATTATTTGAACAGGAACAATGTATCAGTTAGTAGTCACACCATTTGGTTTTAACGCCCACTGGATTCTAGAGTCCCTAGACAATCAACCAGTGACACCTGTGTGTGGGTATGGGTACAGGTACTAGTGGAAGCCAGAAAATATCATCTGATGCCCTGAGTTAGAGTCACAGGTGGTTGTAAGCCACCCTTGGGCATTGGGGATTGAACTCAGATCCTCTAGAAGAGCATTATTTGCTTTAACCACTGAGAAACTTCTGTTTCTATTCTGGATATTTTGTATGCAAAGGCATTCATATAATACATGGTCCTTTGTGGATAGAGTTTTCTGCTTGTCATGTGTTTTCAAGATTCACCTATGTTGACTATGATGGTCGGGGCATTTATGTAATTGGGACTGCTTAGTCATTATAATCATATCCAACAGGAGTAGTTTAAATATTGAATATGCTCCTTAAGGACACACTCAGACACTGAGAACTACACACGCTAGAAAGGATGACATTAAAAGCATTCAGTTGCAGAAATGAAATAGTAATTTCTCTTTTTTATTCTTTATGAAGTTTAGTTTACTTACTTTTCATTTACTCTCCCCACAAAGCTAGTGGCAGGAAAGCAGGTGAGGGGTAGGGCCCAATTTCCTGCTGAAAACTATGCTTGTTATTTCAAAAATATCCAGCCAATGTTGCTGGAAATTAAAAGGGAAAATGTTGTGTTCCAGCAATGGCTGGAAATTTGACAAGGAAGCCCACAATTGTCTCTCTCCCAAGCAGTGTATTCCCTGTGGTTCCCATTATTTAGTTCATTCAAGAGCTCCAGAGGGAAGCAACAATCGTTCCCAGTCTGTGCCTGTGCTTGCCTCTAAGATGCTCAGTAATCCAATAAAGGTCACACTTTAGTTCTCCTTGGAATGTAAAGACTTTTTAAGAAGTCTGTTAGAATATCTTGTGGTCTGTACGTCATACTTTGCGATATTCGGTTCACAATGCACCACTATGAAGTGACCAGGAAAATCACCTGGCTGTTTTGAAGTGTTAACTTTTCTTTTAGCAACATGAAAGGACCCTGCCCACCTCCCCAGCAAGTCCAAGCTCATCTTAATTGCCCATGCCTTATTTGGCAAGCTGCCTGGTAAAGCATATGAATTGTGACAATGTTAGGGATCTTGTGTGGCCGCTTTCTAAAGGCTTCTTGTGCTTGCTTTATGCCCCTCTCTCCATTTCCGTACTTGCTGTTTGGCTCAGGTTTTTTTGGCTCCTTTTGAGAGGGCTTTGGGAAAAATGCCATTTATCTAGCTTTTCAACTTTAGGGGACATGCTTTCTTAACAGATTTCTTTGTGAATTAAGGTCCTTTGATCTGTTTACCATTTTATTTAAAGACAATGTGAAGTATTGGTCATTTTTAGCAAATTCTTAATTATTTTGTTTTTGTTTTTCAAAGTCTAGACCAAATCTCTGATGTGTGTGTGTGTGTTGCTGAAAATGCATATTTTGGGGGCTGGAGAGATGGCACATGGGTTAAGAGAGCACCAGTTGCTTTTCCAGAAGACCCAGGTTCAATTCCCAGCACCCAAATGCCAGCTCAGAACTGTCAGGCAAAACATAAATGCACACAAAAAATAAGGATACATTTTCAAAAATGCATATTTTATGACAAGAAAAAGAGACAAAACCCCTTGCTCTCTTAGATCTGGAGGTTCGACTGGTCTAGCCAGATCCCTTTGTTGGAGGAAATGAGAAATCTTGATTGAGCCCTAATGTTAAGGAAATTGACTTGGCTGGGCTTCAGGGAGTAGGAGGGGCTGGCCCACTAAAGATCTGTGTCAGAGTGTTTGATGGCACTGGAATTGGGACAGGGAAGTTACTTTCTTTAGTAGGGCAAACTCTGGGGAAAAGGGCAAGCAACAGCGTCCAGCACGATGTTCTCCTGTGTCAGAGTGTTGTGCTCTTGTGAGCTATGCTTTACTGTAACTTTTGGCGTTACCATCACTGCTTTGGAAATGAGAAGCCAGGTTCATTTTCTTTATCTTGAAGGGGATTATGGAGGCAGCGGTACTGAGTGACATGACAGTGTTCATTTCCAGCAGTGGAGCCTGTGTCTGTTTGTCTTTGCCCATTCTCTAAAGGAAGCGGTTTTTATGTTGGTGATGGATGGAAACACAAATATGGATGAGATCCAAGGTTTCTTAAGAGACACACCTTTGACCATACTCAAAAGATGCCATCACAGCAAAACATTCTGACTTCCAGGGACATAGAGGTGCTGAATTGCCAATGATCCTGGAAAGGAGGAATATCCCCCACCCACACACATACACAAATTCCCCAGGTCTCTTGAATGTGCTACTCTCCCAGCTGTTAGCTTTTTCTGTCCTTGGCCCTTTCCAGTTACCGTGGATACTTTGGCCATGTGTTGCCTGCTCAGATGCCAAGTGAGTAGATAAAGCCAGCCATTGCTGAGTATTTACCAGGTAAGGCCCCTCAGTAGGATGAGTTTATGCACCTGCTCTAAATCTGTCTACAGGAAGAGCTTACTGGAAGATCTGGGAGCTTCTAGCAGGAAGAGAAACTATAAGAATAACTATTTAATTGATCTGTAGTTTATAAATAAAGTGAGTTTTTTAAATGTAGTATTCATTTGTCAGTTTTCCACACATTTTTTTTTTTATTTTCCCTAATTAAAACATGTTCACTGTGGGACATTTAACAGTGAAATAGAAAGCCAAGCAAAGAATGTGCCATAACAAAGAGATCTTCATTAACATAATTCTACATGTCTTCTCTCTGGAAAATTTAATGTTCATCCTGTAGACTCAGACATCAACATAAATATATAGATAACTTTCACTAGAAACATAACAATGTTTTGCACCTATTAATTTCCTTATCATTTGGAAGACTGTAGTTCTATAAATAAGAAAGGTAAAAATAAGAAAGTCTTAGTGGCTGGATCCCAGAGAGTGTAGTTGGGGTCATGACCTGGTTGCTGGCCTTCTGCTTTCTCCAGGACTCCCGATGTGGGCTCTTGATCAGTAGTAGTTAGCCATCCTTATATTTACCCCAAATAGCCATAAACATTTTGCGGAAAGCGCGCTTACTAAGCCATGCTGTGTACACCCATGTGCTTTGTGTGCCAAGGCCCTGGGTTTAATTTCGAGTCTCATAGCAGCAGCAATAGCAGCACCAGCAGAGGAAGACCTACAGAGGAAAGCCGGGTGATGTAGGGTACTCAATCAAATAGTACCAACTCTGTGAAGTTAGTTATGTGGAAATTATTTTAGAAATTAGAATCAACATGGAAAATACGTCAAAATTCTTAAGCACTGAACCAATGAAAGATGTGTGTGTGTGTGTGTGTGTGTGTGTGTGTGTGTGTGCGTGTGTGTAGCTAGTAGGTAACGTTTTTATGTTTTGTAGAGGAGGAGGAGGCAAAGCTATGAGTCTAGCATTTGAGAATGCTACACATGATTGAACACAAAGGATAGCTAGATTATAAATCTTCATGAAACCATGAAAAGGACAAATATTGCTACTATTTTATCAAAAAGTAGTTTTTTATTTTTTAAAAAATGACCACAAACTGTCAGCTTTTATAATCACATCCATGATTATAGTAAGTTCCTTTTTTGACTCTTTACCCTCCCCTAGCTTTCTACTTCAGTACATCATTGCTTCTTGATGCCTTCGGTTTTTGTGAATGGTTTAAATTAGTTTATATAATTAAGTTTTAACCTTAATTTTAATTTCCGAGTGTATAACAGCACAGTGAAAAAGTCAAGGTATGATGTTAATGGACTAGCCCAATTAAATGCTCTCTGACTCTCTGAGGCTACTGAGTTTTTTTTTTTTTTTTTTTTTTTTTTTTTTAATTACTTTTCACAGGTACTGTGCAATATTCTGGTTCATTCTACTGCAAGCACTTCATCATCAGGAACATAACATACAAGTGTTAAGATTTCAACCCCTGGTTTCTGGTATCTGGAGGTTTTCTGTAAAGATAGGACAGATGGTTTGAAATTAATATGTCTTTCTTTTAGCTTTAGCTGGTCAGGAAACCAAAATTTAAAAGTTTAAAAACCTAGATAAAGAGAGCCATCTTGTGTGTGATCAGTGTGCATGCATAAAACAACCACTCAGCAATAGTTACATGTGTAATCTATGTCACACTTGTGCTTACGTTGAGATCCAGCAGATTGTCTCTTTGGGCACTGTTCTAATCAGGTCTGGTATTTGTTGTCTCCTTTTAACTGATGGGACTGAGACACAGAAGAGTCAAGACCTAGACTCATGGACATAGGGATGATGAGGTAGCAGATCCAGGAACTGAATTCAAGCAAAGGCTCACTGCTAGCTTGAGGGGCTTGATGTAAAAGTCTGGGTGTGGGAAAGAAGTGGCACATTTAGCTGACAGTCCAGCAGTAAGACTGGAGAAAAATGGAATGGTGAGAAAGACTTCTCAAGGAAGACTCTATTGTACTTGGGAATTGGATGGATGGGGAGGAATCTGTCAAGGGTGAAGGTTAGGGCTATCTCCAAAATATTTGTGTCTCAGTAACCCTAAACTCAAAGATTTGTGTGTCTTGACGTTTTCTAATCACAAAATGAGTATTGTAAAATAATAATTTTGTTATTATTATGTAACTTATGGAAAAGTTGTATAATTATAAAGATGTCAACAAAGTTTTAAATATGTATACATTTAATTGTATTGGTTTAAAGCCTCTTTAAGAATAATTCTTGGAACATCAATAATCAAAGAAAAGGAGACTATCAAGTTGAAAGTGGGGGTGTAGGAGAGGTTGGAGGAGGATACTTGGAAGGGGCTGGAGGGAAGAAAAGGAGTGAGGAAGTGATGTGATTTTATTCAATTAAAACATTTATAAAATATTTAATGATGAGACTGGAAAGATGGTTCAAGGGTTAAGAGCATGTGTTACTCTTGAAAAGGGGCCAAGTTGGGTTCCCAGCACTCATGTCAGACAACTCACAACTGCCTGTAACTCTAGCTCCAGGGGATCCAACACCCTTTCCTGGTCTCTACAGGCATTGCACTTATGTGCTCCATCCCACCTATCAATAATCACATTCAAAATAAAACACCACCCTCCATCCTGAAAAGCGTAATGACTTCAATCATTTTAATATATAGATAATTTTTATAATCTATTTGCATACTTGTTTACATAATTAACAATCTGTGGAAAAGTAACTGTAACTTTAAATTTTTTTAAATTAAAAAAATCTTTTATTATGTATACAGTATTTTGCCTGGATGTATGTCTGCAGGCTAGAAGAGGGTACCAGATGTCATTAGGGATGGTTGTGAGCCACCACCATGTGGTTGTTGGGAATTGAACTCAGGACCTCTGGAAGAGCAGCCAGAGCTCTTAACTGCTGAGCCATTTCTCCAGCCCTCATAACTGTAACTATTTTTTTGGGGGGTCTAAAGATAATTTTACAGTTACTATCTTTATTGGTAAAAAATATTTTTGTGATTTAGGACTACAATAATGGATCATACTACATATTATAAAATTACTCATTCTGGTAATTTGTGTCTTTGAAATGTGTACACCTGGCTCCCACACTTCTGGTAGCTCAAATGCTGCCCTGATGATCTTTGCACTATTTTCATTCTCTTCTTACTTTCTGTAACATCCCATGGCTGCAGCTACATGCTGCCTTTGTATACTGTTTTTTCCCCCATTACACTCAGTACCCGATTCACACAGAATCTCATGGCTACAGTGATGTAGGAAAGGGAGGAACATGGTTATTGCTCCTTAACTCTGTCTGAAGTATTGCTTCCAGGGATAGTTTTAGTTATTCAAGGTTCTCTACCTATGACTGGACACAGTATAAGAACTAACAGGTGCCTGTTTCTCAAATCTATTTATGTGTGATACATTATAGAGAATTAAAGCCATAGTTTGAGTAATTCGGGACCAAAACAATTTTCCTAAGATGATATGACAAACCACCTGGGATAATGAGTCACAGATCTCAAAGGAGAACCCACTCCTTCCATTTTAGTGAAAACTCTAACTATTCTAAATATCTCTCCTTATCGCCATAGATACGTGAAGCTTTCACACCTCATCAGGAAACTTCTCTTTGCAATAGGAGGCCATTACAGAAAACTACAAACTGTCAAACTACAGAGAACAAATGATCACAGGGTATCCAGACTCAGTGGATACATCTATAACATTGAGGAAGAGGTGACAGAAAGATTTTAAGAGCCAGAGGACCAGGGAAGCACTTGTGAAATTGTGTCTCCTAGAAATGACAAGAAGCTTCACCCAAGATACCTCAACAGTGTGGTTGCCTAGACAAGACCTGAAGAAGAACACCATCAATAGACATGCTAACCCTGAAGGGGAAAATTGCAGTGTCCCAGCCAAAGACGAGGAACTACAGTCAACTAAGGGGTGCTGAAAACGGGAAAGCTAGTTAGTCCTTCTCAGGCATGAGCCCCACCAATTGGTTCTCCAGTACCAAGTAGTCAGCTCTGAAATCATTATACACATCCCTATACACACCTCCACATGCCACATGTGTGCACGAGCACACACACACACACACACACACACACACACACACACATCACTAAATGAAATTGTTAAATGAAATGGTTAGGTCATATTTATTTATCTAGGCACCTGGCATGTGCAAGTGTGTGTGTGTGTGTGTGTGTGTGTGTGTGTGTGTGTTTGTATAACAATAACTGGACAAAAAGAATCAATGAATTTGAGAGGGAGCAAGGGAGGGTTTGGAGTAAGGAAAGAGAAGGGGGGAATAAAATGATTATATTTAAGGTTTTTTCTGGTCATTTGGAATAAAGTTGGGGTGCCTTTAACCTGGAGTTATACTAGTAACTGCCTCAGGTTTTTACTTTATTTTCTACATTGCAAAATAAAACTTTTCTTTGCAGCCCTTAACTTTTATAGTAACTCCACTTTGGCTTTCAATAACCAATGGCCTTTATTTTATACAAATTCTCAAAATTGTTAATTTTTTCCATCTTTTGATCTCAAATGTAAAGACTGAACATAAAAATGTAAAGTTGGACAAATTTGTCATTTAGGCATTATCTGCATTTGTGTTCAGTTCCTGGTAACCTTTTAATGAATATACTTTATGAATTGTTTTGAGAGCGTATTGTTTACAGATTCATTATTAGCCTGGTTACTTGCCAGAGTGACACATTAACACAGAGTTTGTCCATCCATCTGCTTCTTCCTATAATCCCCCCAAACAATCACAAAGCTGGAGAATTATAATATGCAAATAAGCCATCTGCAGTCTCCAAATGGGGGGATAGCTTCCAGTTTTAGGCAGAAATCTGTCTGGGGCTGGTAGTAATGTCAGCAGCCTTCCTATAAGGGGAGACCTCCTTGGGAGTGGGAGTACATGATTAACAATATCCCCATGGCAATGGGATGCTTTAGTTGAATCCCTGGCCACTGTTGAGTAACAGATCCCTTAACAAGTTCCACCCTTCCCATGTTCTGTTCCAGATGCCTCTCTTGATTCTTTTAATTGGTCCACAAATTAAAAATCAAACAAACAAACAAATAGTGACACCAAGTAGGAAGTTTAGAGGAATCCTTTTGGGTATTTAGTATATATACTTGTGTTTTCTGATGTAGCCTGGGGTAGATCTTATTCCCGCAGACTGAACTGACAGGTACTCTGAGTGTCCAGAATTTTGAAACAGGAAGATTGGGGGTACTTTTGAAGGCAGGAGTATGGGATGTAGGGGGTGAGGGGGTGAGGGGGTGATGAATCCAAGCCTGGCCTACTGATCTCTTAGTTGGCAGGGGGTGTTCAGGAGGAATGAAACAAAGCCATTATTGCTAGGATATAGTGGAGTGGATTTAAATTTGATCTTCCTTAGTTCTTCCCGATCTCTCACATTTTCTAGAAATCACTCATTTCAGTTTGCTGCTTCAAGTGTACTGTAGACAGTGGTCTGTGCTTTACCCTTCATCTGTGGGCTTCTCAGCAGGAAGGGCTGGGGGGAATCTCTGGTGGAATGTCTTTGTCAGGGCCCGCATCACCCCAGATAAAGAAGCTGTGGTCTGCAGGGAAACCTTGACTGTGAGTGGACTCTGTTCTGGGTAGATTGTAGACTGAGATTAAGAGAGAGAACCTCTAACTAGGAAATAAGCTGGGGAAAGATGCCAGAGAGTCAGTAGAAAACTCGGGAGAGAATGATGGTCTAGAGGCTAAGACAGACACTGTTCCAGTGGCAATGTAATTAGAGGATGAAAAGAAAAAGTGGCTTAAAAACACAAAAACAAGCAAACAAACAAACAAACAAAAACCAAGAGTGGAAACAAATAAACAAAGGCCACTTTACTTGGAGGTAATTTCAAACTTGCCGAAAAATATACACATAATACCTTTTGGTACTTTATCTGTTGTTAAGTTTAACTTATTTTTCTTTTTGTCTCCTAACATGTGCTCACACATACAACTTCTGAAGCACTTTGATGCTATGTTGATGTGCTATAGCTCTTTATCTTTAAATACCTAAGCATCTCCTGAGAATTGCTACATTCTCCCATCGAACCAACCACAGCTTTGATGGGAGCCCAGGCAATTGCATTGATAAAACTTGAAAACTCAAGTCTCAAGTCTAACATTCATCTCTCAAATTGGGCAGTTAACCCAATGAATGATTAATGCATTGTCTGTGGTCAGGCATTTAATTCTATTTTATTGATTAATTGTTTATTTTTTAAAAAAAAAACAAACAAATCAATTCTCGGTTTTGCTTTCTCTTCTATGATATTTTAGAAAATTTAAGGTTGTGTTTTTCCTTTAAAACCAGTTCTTTGGTTTTGGCGTGGTTCACTAATTCCTCCTGACTAGATGTGGGCTGTGCAATTCTGTTGGCATAGTTTGTGGGTGGTTTGAATCCATTTGATAATGTTACCTTGGTGGGATAGATTTTGAATAATTATTTGTTCTTCTCTTGGGAAAATCTATGGAGATGCACTTTGAAACAATGTAGATACTCTGTGTGGTATCAAAATCCAATCAAGAATTAGCATCTACTGGTGATTCTTGTGGAACCCAATTTTCGACCTCAGCACCCTCCATGTTCCCCCATCAGCCTCTGTCGAGCTCCATACACAGCCTCCCTCCATTCCTGCTCTTAGTTTAATGCTGACATGGACTCCTGAGCTCCAGGGGCTGCTGCTTTATATTTTACCACTTGGCTCCCCTTTGTCAGCGTGGCTTATCTCCAGTTTTTCTTCCAACTTTGAGATTTTTCTTTCTTTCTTTCTTTCTTTTTTTTTTTTTTTTTTTTTTTTTTTTTTGGCTACTTTCTAGAAAAACAAGAAGAATCTGGTTTTCATGAACGGAGAAGGGCCACTCAGTCTGTGACTGGGGTTCTGTGGATTCTAGTCTCGTCCTGGCTTGTCCTGTTTGTGGCTGATCAGAATCATGGTGGAAGGGTTCTGGCAAACCATTATCTAGTTTTCTAAAAAGTGGTTCATTTTTATTTTCTATACGTTGGTATTTTGCCTGCACGTATGTCTGTGAGGGTGTCAGATCCCCAGGGACTGGAGCTACAGGCAATTGTAAGCTGCCATGTGGGTGCGTGGAATTGAACCCTGATCCTCTGGAAGGGCAGCCAGTACTCTTAACCACTAAGTCTTCTCTCCAGCCTCCCCCCCCCATGCTCCTTTTTAAATAACCCACCTCCCAGCAGGGACTCCCCCAATCTTCATTTTACCTGTTGGTTTTTGACATTTCCTTACCAGTGTTGCTCTACTTTAAATGAGTCTGTACATTTCCCATGAGATGCTACCAGCAGCAACCTTGTGTGAGAATTGGGGAGAGGGAATTCCATTTCACTGGAGGTGAAGTAAGGCAAAGCGAATAGCATTGCAGTAATGAGGCGGTGGGTAGGGGGCATATCAGCCCTTCACTGGAGCCTTCGCTGGTGCTCCTTCCCTGTGGTGCAGAACCCTGGAAGACTGTGGAATGTAATGTAAGTGGGGCTCTGGAAATAATCTTGTTTTTGAGAAATGGTGGGAAGGGAGGGAGACTTCTGACTCAGCTTCCTATTGTGGTTTCACAATATCAAGGGATGGTCCTTTCAAAGTGAAAGAGAGGTTGAGGTCACTCTGGGGAGCATCATACAGGAAGTCTGTTTTAAACCCTAGGATCACCCTCAGGCAATGAGGGAAAAGTGTAAAAGCATCTGTGTGGTTGCCTGCGGTCCCTGGAGCACTGCAGAGGAGCTCCTGCCTCCTGCCCTTCCTCCCAGGGTTCTTCACTTAGCTCCTCTGTTGATGGATGGGCTGTCTGCTGGGGATGGGGACATGTCCTCTTGTGGGTTGTGCTTCCCACAGGGGGCTCTGGGGCTGTAATACAGCAGATGGCTCCTGCAGGGCCCTGTCTCTGTGCTCAGCAGGGGCAGGTCTGTACCAGGTTCTGATCCCTACCTGACACCTGTTCCTTTCTGCCTCCATATGTCAAGGAACTCTCAGTCTGTGCCAGTGGCCTCTGGGCATGTTTAGGAATGGCTGGAGTGATGTGAGAAAAGGTGGGGCTTTACAGGCACTGAAGATGGCCTAACATTAGAGCGCCACACTTACCTCTGTAGGAGGAGCCTCCTGGGGCCTGATAAGTCCTAGTTGGTATGTTCTCCTTTTCTATATTGCCTGTCTCATGTTTGTTTTTTGTTATATTATTAAAGGCTTTACGCTGATGAACTTTCCTCATGGCAACAATGATTGATCTTCCCTTTTCTCTCATTCCTTCCCTCCTCTCTTTTCCTGTTCTCTCCTCCTCCTCTTCCTGTTCCTCCTTCCTGCCCCTCCCAGGCAGAGGGTGTAGCTCACCAATGCAGTGCTTGCCCAATGCAGTGATTCTCAACCTGTGGGTCACTACCGTGTGTGTGTGTGTGTGTGTGTGTGTGTGTGTGTGTGTGTGTGTCTTAGGAAAAGCCTTCTATCTTGTTTGGTGTAGGGTCTCTTTGCTGTTGGCATTGCTTCTCATGCTGGGCCTTCCCAACATTCCTGTCTCTGCCATCAACTTCCCTGTAGGAAGACTGGCGCTTCATACCACTCCATATTATGTTTTTACGTGGGTTCTAAGATCTGAGCCAATGCTTTCACACTTACGTGGCAAATCCTTTTACCCTCTGACCCATCCCCCTGGTCCTCGATTTTCTTAAGACTCACCAGCATAATAACTGGGGGAGGAGAACTAGCTTGAGCTTTGTGGAGTAATGGCAGAGCCAGCCACATCCCCGAGCTCTTTTTGACTGATGCCTGAAACTGTGACTTTCTTTCTTTCTTTCTTTCTTTCTTTCTTTCTTTCTTTCTTTCTTTCTTCCTTTCTTTCTTTCTTTCTTTTTTTTTTATATAACCAAATCCATTTAAATGAAAACAAACATTTATAGACAATATTTGGGAATTTGGGCATCATTCTTTCCAAACTACTTCCTGCTGGTAAGGGGCACTGTCATGGGGGATTCGAAGAAGATTCAGAAATCCTGGCTGTAGTCTGTAAGGCTGCTTTATCCAGCTGTTTTGAATGTAGAATCACCTGGTACTCTGTTTCAGGTGGTCTGGCTTGATCAAACCACATTAGTCTGGAAGGAATCCACAGCTTTTCATTTTCTGTGGAAACAAAAACAGAAATCCTTTTCCCCAGTAACTTGTCCTTGAACTTAAATTTTGGAGTCAAAGCATTTTTTTAAATTTAATTTATTATCTTACATGTCGATCCCAGTTCCCACTCCTTCCCTCCCTTCCTCCCTCCTTCCTTCCCTCCCTTTTACCCTCTCTGCCCTCTCACATGCACTAACCACCCTCCCCTCCCCTCTCCCCACCCCAATTCCATATGTAGGGAAATGCCATCCAGTTGGGGTCATGTAGATCTGACAGGTCATGTGAAGTAGGGACTAGGGCTTCTCTCCTATCTCTGGATTAAGGCAGTTATCCCTCTATGGGGGATGTGTTCGCAAAGTCCTTTTGTGCACCAGGAATGCATCCAGGCTCCACTGTCTGAGGTCCCTTAGACTGCTAAGTCCTTCTGGCTGAGACCCATATTCAGGGGGGCCTGAGTCAGTCCCATGCTGGCTTCCCAGCTATCAGTCTGGTGGCCAGTTAGCTCCTCCTTGTTCAGGTAAGCTGTCTCTATGTATTTCTGCTGCCTGGTCTTGTCCTCTCCATCTGCATCTGAGTTCTAGTTTGACTCAGTGTTTATGTATGGGTGTTTACTCCTGTTTCCAACAGGCATTAGTTGAGGGCTCCATGGATCAGTTAGTTGTTGATCTTACTCTCCAGTAAGGGCATTTATGGTAGCCTTTCCACGGAAGCTCAAATTGTTAGTTGGCAGCAGTCTTGTAGTTCTCTAGACCTTTCTTTGTGTTCAATTTTATCTTCAAACCAATATTGGCTCCCTCTTTTATGTTTTCTCTCTCTCTCTCTCTAACAATAGTCACTCAGTGGGAGAATGAAGAGTAAGCAGGGGTAAAGCGTTAGCGGGCACAGTCTGTCTGCTTTACAGATGAGAAATAATTAGAGTCATCATAACCATAGGATGCTTTAGATGTAGACACATGGGCACGGAACAGTTTAATTTTAATTTTGAGAGTATAATTTTTATGTCATAGTATGAATGCCATCAGTTAAAAAAGTAAATCGGTGTGCTGTGCTGTGCTGGCTTTTTGAAAAGGTAGTTATTACCTTCGTGTGTGCCCCTTCCTCCCTCTGTGCTAAGCATGTAAACAAACAAACCCAGGTAGATCTCCTGAGATGGAGGCTCCAGAAGGCACCTGCTATCCACAGAGGCTCTGTGGCTTCTGTGAGAATGGGGATTGTGCACTAGGGACTCAGTGCTCTAGGGACCTAGCAACATACCAGAAGTCTGGGAAGTGCTGGCATGAGCTTGTGACTGTGTGTAAGTAAAGCCTCTCCACACCTTGAGTTTCATGCATCTCTGCTGTTGCTGCTCAGGCTGGTTATGAAGATGAAAGTACAAGAACGGAAGAGAGTCCTAGAACTCCGCCAGAGGAGTAATGTCTTTGCAAGGTAACATTTGCCCAAGTCACTGAATATCTGAGACATACATAACCAGTTGACCACGGTGACATTCCCCTCCTCAGAAACTCAGCTCCCTGTATTAAACCTGATCCGTAATAGGCTGTATTGAACATGATGCCAAGTGGACAAAGTGCTTGGCATTGTTACCAGCACATGGGCATTTTAGAATTATGTATATTCATGCACCTGACTCTCCCCAGTCTAAATACATCCTCGTGAGTGGTTAGGGATGGAACAATAAGGGGTTCCTCGAATGTAGTGCCACTTACAAGTGATTGCCCTTGTAAAGCAACCAGGTCACTTTAGTATGGGCTAGGCCCATACTCACCTGCCTGCAGTTTTCTATAACTCTGCGTCCCCAGGTATGTGCTGCAGCTTGCTGTGGTGACATCATACATTTTGGCTGCTGAAATGATCTTAAGATATTAGCATAGCCTGGTTCTGCTTGAGGCCTTTGCAGTCTGGGTTTTATTCACTCTGGGTTGCTGCTTCAATTATTTTTCCCCCTTTGTTTTTGATGGCTAGCTTTAGTTTGAAGTGAAAAATTCTGGGTAGATGTGCTCTGTTCAAATTGCATATTGGGCACACTATCCATTAGTGGGTGCAGCCCTGCCAGCTGCCCTTTTATATGTCTCTGGAGGGAAACAAGGCTGTGTGTAGGTTGCCAGCGAGGAATTGATCTCAGATCCAATTTCATCAGAGAAGCTTCAGTATTTTTAGAAGTAACACTCACCCTATCACAGCATATGGTGATATGTAATACTGCGTATAAAAATCCATATTTTAATTAACTTCTAGAAAATTAAATTGCCTTTTCCCCCTGTCCATCAAGCTTCATGAAGCTGCATCATAGTTCAGGATGTGGTCTTCATGGAGGATTCAGAGACAAGCTGGGATGTTGGTCTTTGGAATTGTATGGCATTTGGGTAGCTGCGAACTAGGAGACCTAGACTGGCATGCCATATTTATCTAAGTCTATTCATAAAGTGCTTCTGGCCCTCCATTGTGAACTATTAAGTAATGGTATTGTGCAATCTTGACAGCACATTGAGTTTTAATTTCAGTAGTGTCACAGTTCCATGATGGAAATGAAGTGTCGTGTCGTGTCTGCAAGTCTCTCTCCTGAAACTTTCACATTAGAGGAATGTGGGCAGTTTTTCAGGGTGCTTGGGGAAAGTGGAATCTAGAAGACTGATATACTGGCTTTGGCAGAGTCACACTGCAGCCTTGCCAGCTTCTGTGGATCTCCTGTTTTATATGCAGAGAGTGTTTGGCTTGCCTTAAGCCTGTGTCTTTTGTGATAACCCTTTCATTGATCATAATTTTTCATACTCTCTTCAACCACTTGTGTTCAAGGTGTCTCAGACTAGTAGAAAGCTGTTTATGTAAAATCTGGCTTTCAGGTGCTTTCTCAAATATTTTTTTCTGCAAATATTCTGCCTTCTCTTATAGTACTGTTTATAAAGTATGGTTTCGAGTCATCTATCATAGAGTGATATACAGACAAGAAAAAGAAAAAAATTCTTGTTAAATTCCACTCTTCCTGTAGATATGTGTCTCCATTGAGACATAAAATGTCTCATTTTTTTCCGGGGGGGGGGCAGGATGGCAATGTTTCCAAATGATTTTCTGGTGTTGAATTTTTTAAATTTAGTTTTTTTTTTTTTTTTTTGAGTCTGGATCTCACTATGCTTGCTGCCCTGGCTAGCATCAAACTTGCATTCTGCCTGCCTGTGCTTCCCAAGTGCTGAGATTAAGATCTCAGAACCAATGTCTTTGGGATTTGGGGATATAACTTAGTTCACATTCCAAAGATCTAATATGTAACTGAAATTTGATGGACATTTTCGATTAAACGAATTCACCATTAAGTAGATGAATTTGTGGTAGAAACTGGAAAGCCATGAAATAACCTTTCCACACTAATTACAGTCAAGGCTCTGAATATTTAATTAATGGATGAGTAGTTCTTGAAATGGTGCTAGATTTCTTACCTTCCCTTTCAGATTTTTCGAAGGCAGTGTATCTTTGTTAGAAGTTAAGTAGGAGTAGGACTCCCTACCAAGCTGGCCTCACCCTTGTTAGACTGTTCTTGGCTTTGGATTGAACATTTCTGAATGCAACACTCATTGTTCATGGGTGTTTTGACTTTGTGCCCAAGGACACTCCTCTCTAAGAAGCTCAACACAGCATAGATATTGTCAGTGTCCAGAGGACCATTACGTGTTCTGGTTAGAAAAGACAGAATGTGGTAAGTAGACAGAAAGCAAAAAACACTTTGACTCCCTTTTCTTCTTATTTTAAGACCATTACAGTTGTGCTAGAACCAATAGAAAAGGCCAACAATCCCCTGTGGGATAATGATGGAGCCCTAGGAGATTCTGAATCCCATTAGTCATGTGGTGTGTTTGAGACCCAGTCTCTGCATGGTGGTGCCGGGCCAGGGAGAATTTCTTTATTAATGACTATTTCTTCCATTGGACTAAAGGAATAGGGCACTCTAATTGTTTAGTGACTTGACTATTATTCAGCATGCAGAACTAGTCAGAATGATGAAGAGGAAAGATAAGAAGCAAAATGACTTCCCATCTGGCCTTTGAGAGTGGAAGAAAGTGTTCAGAGTCCATGTTTGCTAATAAAGCGAGCTTCAGAATGTGAGCCACACATGCGGTCAGCTGTGTGAGGTACATATAGCAGATTCCTCAGTGTTCTGTGTTTCTTCTAAGTACATCAGTTTTTGTCATTATATTTTGTTTAAAAAGTAAAGAAATAAAGGAAACAAAAACCAACCAAAAAAAAAAAGTGTATTTGGTAATTCAGATGTGAATTACCATCCTGCCATCCCTAGAATTCCCTAGATTCCCCCTGCACACAGTCAAGATTCATCAGGATCCTAACATGATTTGCCTAGTCTTTTGTCTCGGATGGACTTACCATACTGTATGTTGACCTTGGAACTTCTTCCAGCTCTAATAGAATCAGATAACAGGCTTTGTTTTCTATGTGGATAACCAATTCAATTAAAACCACACTTTATTCATACTGTTTAGATTTCATTCTACAAAAGACTAATTTCTTATTTTGAAATTTATTTTCCTGTTCCCATCTTCCCCATCTTCTCTCCTTTCACATATGTACTGGAAATGTATTTTGCTCTTTGAAATGCTATGGAAAGGTTCTGTACATGAGTAGACAACTTGGATCCTAAGTAAGCTATTTGTATTTGAAGGATGGGCTAACTAGAATTTCATAACCTCTGTGACAATGACCTGTGGTGTTTTCTGTGCTGGGCTAGTCTCTGAACTTTGCTCCCCTTAGGTTTCAATGTAGTAGTGATAACCACAATGTTTTGGTTTGGCTATGAAGTGTCTGATGAGTACATCCCTGTGTTGAAGACTTTTGTCCCATTTAGTGAGGTTGATCAGATGATGGGGATGCTAACTTTATTGATATGTTGATAATGTATTGGATACATTTATCGATCAAGGACTATTAGGACTTGGGGCCTAGTTGGGGGAAGTAGACCACTTCCATATGGCTTTTCCAAAAATCCTCAGTGTCAGTTATTCCCTCCCCCAAACCCCTCCCCACTATTCTACCCTCCCATTCCTCTAGCCACTTAAATCTCCCTCCCCGTAAATCCCTTTTTCCCCTATGAGAGGAAATAGACCTTTTCTTTTTAAGGTTTATTTACATAGGTATTTTGTCACATACAGAGGAAAAAAGTGAGTAATATTCATATTCATAATAAGAATCTGTGTCTGTTCAGGAGAATGGAGAGGAGCTAGAGTCCATGACTCACATGGCCTCTTGGATGGAAACTGTAGTTCATTACAAGTTTATCATGGGTAATGGTGTAGCCAGATGGGTGTGAAGGAAATCCTAGTCTGTCTCTTGAAATTCCTTAACTCATCAGTAAGGATGTTATAGTAGGGAAATATTAAATAGAGGTACTGTGGATCATTAAAGTCAACAAAGGAATTATAGTTACTGATAATGCAACCTCTATTCTAATTAAGTATGAATTGCTTATCCAATTTTGGAATAGGGTAGATCAACAGTTCACATTGACTATGCAAGATTAGATACGTGGAAATAAGAAAAATGTTAGAATGTTGCATTTATATCCTTAAATTTAACAAATGTTTTAATTTTGGATTCATATAACAAGACATGTAAATTCACAAATGAAATATAATACAGGGCTACATGCTAGATTTTTCTTGCTGAGTTTATATTCAGAGTTAGGGTACTAGAGTAATAAATGATACATGTTTTCCCCCAAATAATTATTTTGATGAGGACCTTCTAGATTCAGATTGCTAGGCAACAGGAGCTCCTCCTTTTCTTGGGAAAGGTGATGATGCACAGACTGCATGGGCTGTGCAATTTAGCAGACCTTTCCTTGTACCAGGGCTGTGGGGGGAGGAGTGGATATTAAGAAAGCATCCCTGGCTGTTGTGGTATATAGTTAATTTTCTCATTCTGTCATGTCCATTTTGGCATCAGATCATTTGGTGAACAATGGACATTCTAACTATCCTTGTCACGGACTTTCTTGGGTTTTATTATAATATAAATCTACCAAACAAAACTTCTTATAGGCCAGCCTGTAGATGGAAAATACAGACTTCGGCATAGGTCAGTAGTTTCTGTTTTGAAGAAAGTGAAGCCTGGCCACTTTGAAGGTTCACATTGAGTCTTTAGACTTTGCAGGGATTTTTAGTTGCTTGCTTACAGAATTATGGGGGTCAGGGGTGGACACTGTCTGGATTTGGTATTTCTAGGTTCTTGGCATATTTTTCAAAGAATTGAAGAAGCATGCATAAAGTGGCAATCTTAATTCAGAAGAAAGCAATAGTATAGATCAAATACGATGCTACTGAATTGTGGTTTCCTTAACTTAGAGTACCCAAGTACACTGATTATTGTTTAAGGACTCCTTTTAGGGTCCAGGAAAAGGGGTTTTGGATGCTAGAGGTAGGGTGTGACAATTTTCTTGTTTGATTGACTGAGTTATATAAGTCTTTTTTTTTTTTTTATTGTGCATGCCCTTTTCTATAACATGTCTGATTTCAATCATATGCCTGCCAAGGTGGGCAGAAGATGGTAAATAGATATATTTCTCTAAATGTTCACCAAGAGGACAGTTTGCCTTACTGTGTGTGCACTCAGAACTAGTTTAAGATTGTATGAGTCTTTCCTCCAGTTCCTGAATGTGTTCTGAGACATGCTTGAATGGAAAATGACTACAAGTGGACTCACCATCGTGCTACTGAAGGAGGGGCAGTTTGTTCTGTTGTTTGAAGAGCTCAGTTTAGATGGGGGTCCAGGTACCTACCTACATTGTTAGGGGAGGGGTGTATGCATAGCCCAGGCAAAGTGGACTTTTAGGTTACTAAGCTACTTTTAGGTTACTAAGCTACTCCTGTGCTTGTTTTAGCATCTTAAGGGAGGGACTACTACTGAATAGTTTGGAAGGATGAAAACCCAACAGTAACAGTTGCTATTTTCTATGGTTACTGTTTGTTGGTCAGGTAAATTGGCAGCAAGAGGTTAAGATTGTATGGCCAAGATCTGCCAGAGTAGGCAATGCAAGTTGGATGCTTTGCTTCTTTGGGAAAAGGTTTGGTTATCATCTCTCATCTCCTTTCTGTGCTTCTCTTGTTCTATTCATAGGGATTGGAATGTGGGGTTTGTGTATGTACATGCATGTGCAAATTTTATGTATGGTTTAAAAAATAATAGCCTAAAAAGAAGTTTTTTTTCGCATGAGCAATCCTTGGATTGGGAGGCCTAGACTATTTCCAGATCTGTATGGAGCACTTGTCACTGTGGGCAGCGTGGGGGTGGTCAAGACCAGATGGGTGCTCTGCACGATGAATAGTTTGCTTGATCTCTCTGAAATCCCCAGCATATTATTCCAGGTCATATCCCTGCCTTACTACAAGTTTAGCTGTTTTTCAGCTAAGCTCTTTGCATAAAGAAATCTTTGGCATAGCATTTAGCCATAGCAGTGTGATGTAACCTGAATTATCACTATACTCACTGCTAATTTTAACTCTGGACAATGACCCGATTCATACTAATGACACAATATAACTGCCCACAGTTGAGCCATTTAGATAATAGCAAAGAAAATTAGATACTGTTATCTTTTGATGCAGGAAGATTATTCCCCCATTTTGTGTGTTTACTAGCCATAGAATTTATAACCCCTATCCTAGATCAAACCAAATACTTAGTTTATATTGGAATGGGATTGGCATTTAATCCAAATTGCTTCTCTGAAGTCTACTGAATTGTTACTACTTCCCTTGTCCTTAACATAGTCCTTGGAGCCAAAATCAACATGAGGGCCACTTGTCTATTGTTTTGGCTTTACTGTTCCCTATACTGTTTTTCTTGGGCAATTTTATTTATGATTTTAATTTCATAATACATACTCTTCCCTATCAGGCAGTAGAACAGAATGGAAAATTTTAATTCCTTCATGTGCGTTGTTTAATATCTTCCCACTTTGCTTGTAGCACAATACCTGCTATAACCGGTTATCACCTGGAAGGGAACAGAGTCATCAGTGTGAGCTCAGTGAATGGAGCCTGTGTTGTTGTAATGGTATCCTTTGTAATAGGCCCCTGTCTGAGAACTGAAGGTGGGTGGAGCTTGGAGTAAACTGTATGCTTTAGTATGAGAACTTTTCCATTTGAAAATGAGCATTCCAAGGCCAATGCCAAGTCAGTTCATGACATGGCTCAGACCTGCAATTAAGATCTCATCACATTCACACTTCGTGAATTCAGATTACTACCTCTGCAAGTGTAGCTGGTGGGTTGACACTGGCTGGGTTGTGGCCCATGCTGGTGAGTGGACCCTGGCTGGGTTGTGGCCCATGCTGGTGATTAGACACTGGCTGGGTTGTAGCCCATGCTTGTGGGTGGACACTGGCTGGGTTGTGGCCCATCATGGTGAGTGGACACTGGCTGGACTGGCTGGGTTGTGGCCTGTGTTGGTGAGTGGACCCTGGCTGGGTTGTGGCCCATTCTGGTGATTAGACACTGGCTGGGATGTGGCCCATGCTGGTGGGTGGACACTGGCTCGGTTGTGGTCCAAGATTCAGGTCCAAGAAGACTGACTTCAAGTTCCCAGTTGTTTTAGTCTGGTTTCTTTTGCATGATAAACAGCATGAACAAAAGAAGCTTGGAAAGAAAAGGGTTTCTTTCATCTTACAGTCTATCATGACAGGAAGTGAGGGCAGGAACTCAAGGCAGAAACCTGGAGACAGGAATGAAGCAGAAGCCACAGAGGAGTGCTGCTTACTGCCTTTCTCCATATGTTTTTCTCAGCCTGCTTTCTTATACAGTAGAGGACCACCTGAGCAGGGTAGTGATGTCTCCAGTAGTCTAGTCCTTCCCACATCCATCATTAATCAAGAAAGCATACCACAGTTTGCCTGCAGGCCAACCTGATGGAACTATTTTCTCAGCTAAAGTTCCTCTTCCCTGCCCAGCATAGCAGTCTTGGCTGACAGTTGCTTTGAGATTCTGGAGGCCTCTTGTGAGTACCCATAAACCTCTGCTCATAGCTCTCTTGGGATTCTTGTTCTGTTTGCTCTCTGTGGCTGTGCCTGTTTTCATTCAATAAAGAGCTCCTCAAGCCTGAAAGTGCTGCAGCATCTCTGAATGAATCAATTCACAGACAAGCATTCAGGAATAAGGAAGCATTGGAATCAGCATTCCCTCATGGCACACGAGTGTATCCTGAGTCTCATTCACTTGCTTCCTAGCAGTGGTAATGATTAAAGATTCCATGATTTGAGAAGGGTTCAGAGGACATTAGCAAGACAAAATAAGGGGTGTGTGCTTTTCCTTATTGTAGTAGGTAAGGGACAATCTGTGTTAGTCAAATCTGTTCATGTCTGCATTCAGTTCTTGTTTTCTCATAAAAACATTATATTCTTATTTGGTTAAAATGTCTCCATTTTCAGTATGACTCAGTTGTATGGTAAGGATAAACCTGTAAGTCTCCAAATGTCTGACATTTGAAAGGGCAGTGGGAGGTGCCCAAAGCTCTTTTTTTTTTTTTTTTTTTCTACTTGGAATGAAGAATTAAATTAGTTTATGATGTAATATTTAACTCACATAAGTGATTTTGTTAGCCTGAAACAAAGCAACATAATTTAAAAAATGAATAAAACATATTTCTGGCATGAGAAAAATAACATGCTCAATATTTTTAGTAAAATAAATGCAATATTCTTTTACTCAGAGAAATCTGAAACTTGCTATGCTTGAATTTTTGACAAATATAAACACTTTAGACTAACTCCAACCGGAATAACAGAGAGAAATGAGGAATAAAACCCATGGTTAATAGTTTTCACAGATTTTGTACCCGAATGGGAGAATGGTATATAGTATGTCCAGATGTTCTATCTAGAAAAAAAATGGAATGACTCATGCCAAGTTATTTTAAGAGAAAAACCTTTGAGTCCACTAGTGTGTGTGTGTGTGTGTGTGAGTGTGTGTGTGACATCTGCAGTATACTGACAAAGACATTTCCTCAGAGATGGTAGAGTTGCTGCTATTCAGTACTGATTAGATCATTAGAAACAACAATTGAGAGGTGGCTGAGATGGGTCTGTAGTGGTTAACAGCACTAGCCTCTGAACCTGACGACCTGGGTTTAATTCCCATGACCCACATAGTTGAAGGAGAGAACTAACTGTGAGAATCATCCTGATTCACACACATAGCTATCACACATGAGTGTATGTGTGGGTGTACATGTACATGTACAAAAATTAATGACTATAATAAATAGTTGAGAAGATGCTGTTTTCATTCATATCCTCAACTTATAGAATATTGCCTATATTGTACATGGGCATAAAATAAGAAAAAATGATTACTATTAGTATTTTACTTAAAATGAAAATAAATTACGTTCCAATAACAATTTGAAGGACACAAAACATGATGTTCTGAATTCCTCAAACTTAAAAATCGTATCATTCTTAGAATTTGGTTTTAGAGTATAGGAGATGATGTCCATGTTATATTTTCATGGCCAATACACTGAAGAAAATGTTTGTAAAGCCATAGGTAAATATTAATATGAAAGATGGAGCAGATGGGAACACATTTGTCGACTGTCATATTTGGGGTGTGCATATATGAAAGATTGACAGGGACTTGTTGACTCAGAGCATTTTGAGGTATTTGTCTTCTAGGCTTCTATGTACCAGCTGCTTTTCTCCTCTTCCATGCTCCCCCTGATGACTTAATTATAGAACCCTAAGAATTTTCATAGGCTGAAATTCTGGTACCTGTCACTGCTTTATCTTTGGAATCTTCCCTCCATATGTCTGTATGCACACACAGGTGTGTTTGCCAAAGAATATGGTAGAATAGCCATTTAAAACAAAACAAAACAAAAACGTGCTGTGACTAATTATAATATATATGGAAGGAGAAACCCTTTCTGGCTTTTGCTTTATTTTCTCCAAATAATGTCTAAGTCTCTAAGCTACTAACTTACTTCATAGCATCATGCATATTTTCACATGTATCTTTGAATTCTGGCAAATGTCTGATAGATTGCGAAGGAAATGCTCTGAAGTTATGAATTAATTATAGGTAACCTTGACAACACTAAACTGCTAACTCATCCTGTCTGATAACCATCTTTCCTTTCTTTCCTTTCCACTTAGTCAGCTACTTTAGAGCATACTTTTAATATTTCAACATTTTTTTTTCTCCAAAACATTTGTCAGGTTCACTTATGGATAAATAAATTGTTTCTGTTTGTCTTTTTCGGGGTGGGGGGAAGTTGAGACAGGCTTTCTCTGTATTGTTTTGGAGCCTGTCCTGGAACTAGCTCTATAGACCAGGCTGGCCTCGAAATCACAGGGATTCACCTGCCTCTGCCTCCTGAGTGCTGGGATCAAAGGCGTGCACCACCAATGCCCAGCATTTCTGTTGGCATTGTTGTTAAGGACTACCGTTTCTGTTTTCCTGGCTGCTCTTTGGGGACTAGGAAAAGTGTCCTGTGGATAGCCTTGCCAAGCTCTCATTGGTCCACAGGTACATTTCGGCGTTGTTTTCACTGCCTCTTGCCGATGGGTTCTTTCCTGTGTTCCCTATCTAAAGAACTCTAGATTTTGCTATCGTTTCGAGAGATGTTTATCGCTAAGTGGTGGATTCTAGGATGCCTACATTCCATTTCCTTTTGTTTTTGTATTTCCAGTATTATCCTTATCATTGTGGTGATTCTCAGGTTTTTTTTTTTTTTTTTTTTTTTTTTGTTTTTTTGTTTTGTTTTGTTTTTGTTTGTCTTGTTTTTGTTTCTTTTGAGACAGAGTTTCTCTGTGTAGCTTTGGCTGGCTGTACACTAGACTGTTTCCCCATCCCATAATACAGTAGTTGTATTAGTCTAACTGTCTTCTAACTAAAATTTAGCTCACTTAGAGTCTGCTTCTTGCAGGTGTACTGCAGAGATCCCAGCCAAGTTTTTGTATTTGCCTTTCATAGTCCCACCCCATTGCTTATTGTTCCCTGGTTATCTTCCCCGAGGCTGTTCTAAATTATTTGCCTTTTCAGAACACCACTTGGTGGTTTATTACCTACTGTGACAGGGTTTTGTGGCTGCCTCAGCTGGAACTATGAAAAACACAATTCTGTCCTTTACAAATGACTGCAGTCTCTGATACTCTGTGTAACATTACAAATGCATTTTGATACCTAAATTGGGATGTACAAAAAGGTTTCTAAGAAAATCTGATTGAAAAGGCCAGTGAACAGATATACACAAAGTATACACAGATATAAACCAACAGAATCCAGCTGTGTTATAAATAACAAAACAGTATCTCTTGGTCAGGTGGATTTCTAGGTGTGCTGGTTGTATGAACTGGCCACAAGACAGCTCCATGGTCAGAAAGGATTTGTTTTAGATATGAGAGAGAAGAGTTCAGAGCAGACAGAGAAAGGAGTACACTGAATGTGTCCAGTAGACTGGACAAGGCCAGGGCTATCTGTAAGAGAAGGGAGAATAGCAGGGGATAGAGAATAAAGAGCATAGTGAAAATAGCAGGCTTATAAGGATGAGTAGCTATGGGGAAGGAAGCCCTTGAGCTGGAGGGATTTTGGGAGGAGGGGAGGAGGTAAGAAGGGCTAGGATGCTGGCATAGGCTTTGAAATGAGTAACAGGTACTTGTGATATGGAGGGGGCCTAGAGGCCAGCATGTGCCTTGATATGTGACAGGCACCAGGGTGCCCTCTGCCAAGGTAAGGGAAATGACTGCTTTTGGTAGATGGGAACCAGTTTCACAAGTTCCTGAGGAATGCTGGTTTTATCTAACCTCCAGAACCCCCCCCCCCCCCCCCCCCCCGTAGTCCAGGTTGAGCTCACTTTCTGGATGTTTGGAGCGTTCTTTGGAGTTTGGGGAATTGGAGATTCCTTTGGACCCCAGTTAAGTGAGTTCTCATGTTAAATTTTCTCATTGTCACCACAACCTGAGGCAGGAGGGAGGGCCTACTCCCTACTCCAAATGACTGGACAGATTTTATTGATCTCTCCTGGAAGGCATCACCCTCCCTGTGGAGTCTCGAGGGTGGGTGTGATGGGAGGGGGGTCGGGGGGCATGGGAGGGAGGGAGAGGGAACTGGGATTGATATGTAAAATAAGAAAAAAAAATAATAAAAAATATTCTCATTGTCATACTGAGAACCAGTCCTTTCTCTGAGAAATCAGCTGTTCTCTGAAATAAGACTCAAGTGAGTGCAGGGAGCTTGTTTGAAGTTCTGTATTACCAGCAGGAACTAGAGAAAGTAAGGAAGCCTCAGTGGTTCAGTCTGTCTTTCCCTCTGTGCTAGGCTCTGTGCCACTTTCCTTCCTGAATCCTGGCAGATAAAGCTAACCTCTAGGTAGCTTATGCTGCCATTTTCCACGCCACCTCTAGAGAGTCGCCAAGTGGATGAGTTGAGGGCAAATGAGCAGCTGCTTCTCCAGCCCAGCAGACCACAGGGCCAGGGTGGTGAGAGAGTCACAGGGACCAAGGCTGTCACTCACCCTGTAAGTGTGTGAAATGGAACAGGAAAAGCCAGTGCTGACACGACACATCGCTCAGAGGAACAGAGCCTGAGATGAGAGCAGTTAAATTTGAGTGGATGAACTACGCCATTCTTATATAAGAAGATAGCTTCTTTGGTGAATATTTATGAAAAAAAAAATGACGGGGAAGCTGATTGGGGGTTGGTAATAACCTGGCTTTTGTTAGGTGGAAAATACCCAGTGTACGGCAAAAGAAAATGACTGAAAGATGGTTTTACATGACAGGCCTCCTGCCACTGTTCATTCTGCCTTTCAGGCTTGGATTTTACCCCTGCTGCACTTAGCAGCTTCTAGGTGTCATATCACGAAGAGGGCAGCATGCCAGGGGAGGGCAAGTGGTGCGAAGTCAAATGAGAGTCTTCCCTGTCAGAAGAGGACCAGGTTGGAAGTGTAAATACTTCTGGGGGTGGATGCCCCTTCTGCTTGCAGACCACTGCTGTCCTGCCCTTCTGTGTCTGATCGTGAATCTTTATTCTGTTTCTACTGTGATGTTGATTGCACAGTGCTCAGAGGGCTTTCTGTGTTTTCACCCTGGAGTCACTGCACCCTTGGAGGGAAGGGACAGCAGTAATTTTTCTCCCGTGTTCAGTGAAGCTTTATTTACAAAATGCATGGATAAGTAATGTGAAATGCAGCCCTTAGAACATCTCTTGTTTCTTGGCTGTGCAGCTGAGGCTTGATTCTTTGGTAGGACCTTGTTCCTAACAGTAGCATGTCTGTCAGGAAGACCCAGGCAAAAGCACAGATCAGAACGCTGCATGGTCAGAATGCCCAAGAACCTCATAAGAGGGAATTTGAGAAAGAAGTCATGAAAATAAAGTTTTAGGTGAAAGTTAATCTCACTGTGTTAGCTAGCAGTTGCTCTGAGAGAGAACCAGTGGACCAAAAGAAGAAAGACTGCATTATCAAGTGAGAGAATGTAATGTCCTGCAGCTAGAGCTGGACTACAAGATGTAGAGGGGGAGGAAGATGTGGAGGAAACAGTGACAGCAGAAAGAAAAACTGGCTTCAGGTAGCATAGGGGCATCTTCTAGTACCCTGTGCTTGCCAGGCTGTTTGTGAAGGTTAATAGGAGCTTTGCAGTGACATTCAGTAGATGTCAAAATATGTGGTTCCATTCTGTAGGTGTTCATAGAGCCCACTGGTTTTCTGTATTGTGTGAACAGTCTTCAGTGGAAGGAGGTGATAAGGGGGTGCTGGGGAAACATGCATTTTTGTTCCCCCTGAAAACTGTATGGACATCTTAGGGGTGCTAAGTCGTGGTCTCTGAAGAGAAAGCTGTGAGGGAAAATTGAAGAATAACAAGCCAACAAGTCAGACAAAAGTAATTTTTAATAATAATAGCAACAATAATAGTCAATGAATGCAGCACTTCTGTAGCTAGAGTGACAACAGGAGTGACCCTGTGAACTGTCCTATTGCTCTCCCTATACCTGAGCCTCTGGTGGGCAAATTGGGTATGCAGTATGTTTACTGCGTGCTTTGACTTTCCCTCCTTGAGATACAGTTTGGGAAGTGGTGTTATGAATAGTGTCCTTTCTAATGGGTCAGCTTAAAAAGCCTTATATTTCGTGTTATAGCTTAGGTACCTTGTAAGCTGACCCTGAGTTGTCAGAATTATCAAAAGTCAGTTAAAAGGGTAGAGAGATATTTGAGTTCATAAAGCACTTGCCACACAAGCATTAGGACTAACACTCACTCTCTAGCACATATGCAGGAATCAGGATATGGTGGCATATTTGCAATCCCAGTGCTGGGGAGGTGGGCACAGAGGGACCACTGGGCTTCCTTGCCATCCAGCCTGACTCATTTGACAAGCCCCACAGCGATACCTGTCTCAACAAACAAGGCAGAAGGCTCCTGAGGAGTAAGATCCACACACCCGTATAGAAAGGAACACACATCCATATTTGAGCACACATATGTGCACACACACCCAGTGAAGTAAGGATCTTTTTTATATTACAACGTAATAATCTGAAATTATTAAGAAAACCCACATAGTATATAGCATTTTGTTATTGGTTATGACAGTTCATAGCAGCCTTATTTTTGGAAGCCAAACTTTGGATTTATTTTAACACACCACAAAAAGTAAAGATTTCAGAGGTTGGTTACAGTGTGTTTATGTATTGTATGTTGCTTTTGCTCCCTTCCTGTGCTCCTCCCCTGTTTATTAAGCCTGTTCATGGTCATTAATCTTATTTTCTTGCAAGAAATGTTAGTGTCTGCAGTGATAAATGGAGATTGATCCCAGAGTTTCTGGGATTCCTCTTTGATCAAAAATAGGTTGATGAAAAATTCTACTTGGGTGATGATTACAGGACAGGGCTAGCTGTTCATTTCCTTCTGCTCTTGAACAGAATGGCAAAGGGCTGCTGTGCTGGGAAGCAGGGCTCTATCTGTCTGTCTGTTTGTCTACTTTTTATGAGACAGGGTCTCACTCTGTAGCTTTGACTGGCCTGGGGTATGCTACATCTGCCAGGGTGGTCTCAAACTCTCAGAGATCCACCTGAGTGCTCTGATTAAAGGCATGTGCCATGTGCCCTACGGCATTACATTTTTGTGGAAAAGAACTAGAAGAGGTTAGAACTCGCTATCTTATGTTGGCTTTCTAAAAATTAGCTGTTAATTAGGCAGTATTTGACTTCTTCCATTTCCACATGAAATGTGTTGATGTTCTCTGTACATATATATCATCTCATTAAGTCATTTTTATTACAAAATGTTTTGTCGTAATTATTTGATGAATGGTTTTCTCTGGTGATTATCCATGGGATTAGAAATTCTTTTCATGTTTTTGACCGGTGATATTCCTCAGAAATTGAGCCAACAGACTGATTGTATTGCTTACATTTCCTGTCCCTGTGATGACATGCTAAACAAAAGTAACCTAAGAAGGACCTGTTTGGCTCACAGTCTGAGCAAATACAGTCTGTCAAAGCGGGGAAGCACACAACAGCAGGGGCACGAGACAACAGGTCACAATGAGTCTGCTCAGAACACAGAGAGATAAGTGTCAGCCCTGAGCTCACTTTTCCCTCTGTATTCAGGTTGTGAGCCCAGTCAATGGAATGATGCCACCCACATTTGCGGTATGTCTCTCCTGATCAGTTAGAGCAATGTTCCCACAGGCATGTACAGAAACACACTGAAAATCCAGTCAAATTGTTAAGGTGAACTATCATGCCAATATAGGATAAAACCTGGAGAGAATCTGACCTCTTGTAAAAGCCAGTTTATTGAAAGCTAAGCATTTTCATTGAGTATAGTTAATGAGAATTAAATTAAAACACCATGCCATTGCTATGTAGATTTCAAGTGATATGACTGACCTTGCCTGTGAACATTAGTGGAAAAATATCTGTTATATTTGCAATGTCATTTTCATAAGCAATGAGTAACAACAAGAAATGGCTGAAGTATATGTCAATGATTGGTGTCTGCATCGTATCTTTTCATGCTCTTCTAATAGTAACTGTTGGTGGTAGCTGTTTATATTACACTCAGATCTCTTGAATGTATCAGAACATTTATGTATATCAAAAATACTTTACTGAATAGTCTCTTATTTTCTTAAAGGATGCATATATTTACCTCACAAGTCAAACAGTGAATAAATTAGTTTGGAGATATAATTTTTATGAAAAATGCCCCTTTTCCTAACTTTCTTATGATGAAGATTGAAACAATAAGCTCATTCATGACTTCCAGAAAATAATGTATTGGGCAGTACATAACTATGTGAGATTCAGTATAGCAAAGATACATCCTAGAATTATCAGATATAGAGATTCTTAAAGTGTAAATAAAATGTGCCTTTTCCTAAGGAATGCTCATGAAATACTGGTCCTCGATCACCCTACCCTCATGGAGGAATGTGATCTGATAGACAGTCCTATCAACTTAGTTTTTCAGTTCCAGCTTTTTCAGTGTGTGCTAGCCACCAAACACTTTATATTTATATTCCTACGTACCAGGAATTGTTTTTCTAGCAAGATTGTAGGAAGTGACATTTCAGTGAACTAATATAACACTACCTAGAGGTATGCACACTCAGCTTGTGCAAAACTGAGGGTGCAAAAGGAGAACTTATGGGGATTTGGAGGTGGGGTATCTTCTTTAACATATATGATCAGATAAAAGCTGTGGACTTGGCAGGAGCATGGTGTAGTGGCATCTTTTCCAACAATAGACTTGAGGTAATGGCCACACATTAGGGTGTGGCTTCAATGTTAGGACAAGGCCCCTTATAAGGAAGAGAAGAGACTCTTCTCCCCCCACCCCCAGGTTTCTAAAAAATTTATTTTATTTTATTATTTTATTTTACATATCGAGCCCAGTTCCCTCTCCCTTCCTCTCTCCCTCTTTCCCTCTCTGCCCCCCTCACATGCACCTTGACCACCCTCCCCTCCCATCTTCCCCCACTCCACATGTAGGGTGATGTCCTCCAGGAGGGGTCATCTAAATCTGTCAAGTCATTTGAAGCAGGGACTAGGACTTCTCTCCTGTCTCTAGGTTAAGGGAGTATCCCTCCATGGGGGATGTGCTTGCAAGTCTTTTTGAGCTCTCTCTTGGGTTAGGGTTGGAGCATCCTGCAGGACAGATGCTGGACATCCAGGAGCAGAAGACTGAGGTGGTTATTTACCATCATTGTGTGAGTGCTCCCCCAAAAGCCTAAGCCAATGGCCAGACAATTAAAAATAGATTTAAGTCTCAGAACAGTTATTTCATATCAGCTGCAGGGACCCAAATGGGTAGAGAGAAACTGATCCAGTGGGACAGGGACTCGGTGGAGAAAATCTCAACAGCATGGCTATACAGATAGCATTTGCATTTGATTTGGATTCTGATGGCAGCCCATGTAATTACATGGGATTTGCATGTCAGTCACATCTGCATGCCTGTTTTCTTATCTATGAATTAGGGTCAGTAGTGAAAACACCTGCCTCCTAATCAGTTATGAGGACCAGCTGGGATAATGTGCCTGACTGAGGTTTGTAAACAGAGAAACAATATTCATAGTCTAATATAATTGGCACTCATTATGTAACTTTTGTTTCTTAATCTTGCCATGCTTTGGATTCATCATTTGTACACAATAATGAGAACAGTTGCCTTTACCTTGAGTAATTGTGAGGATTAAATTAAGATACACTCAACCCTTTATTTTTTAAAAAATATATTTCTTTTAATTTTGAGATAATTTACTTAGATCATTTCCCCCTTTCCTCCTCCAAAGCCTTCCATTTACTTCTCCCTGTTCTCTTTCAAATTCTTGGCCTCTGTTTTCTTTAATTATTATGTGAATATAAATGTATGTTTATTCATATATTCTTAAATATAACCATCTCAGTCTGTATCATATTACTTGTATTATGTTTTGGGGGATGACCATTTGGTAGTGGTAGACAATTGGTATGCTCTTCCTTGGAGAAGACTTTTTCCAATTTTCAGCATTCCTTAGTTGCCTGTTGTTCTTTTTGTAGTGGTGAGACCTTGTGGGATTTCCCCTGTCCACTTTGGCATATATGTTGTTGTTGTTGTTCAGCTCATGTTTGTCAGTTATGTTGGTGAGCTTTCATGTATGGGTGAGCTTCTGACATTCCTTTGTGTCAAAGTCTCACAGGAAACTCCTGATCTTCTGACTCTTACTATCTTTCTACCTCCTCTTCGAAAGATCCTTAGGATTTAGGTGTGGGGGGCTGGGTTCTGTAATTCTGCATTTTAATTGGTTGAAGCTTTCTGTAATGGTCACTGTTGCAAACAAATGTTTCCTTGGTGAGGGGTGAGGACTACTCATGTTTTTGAGCATAAAGACAAAGGTTTAGAATGTAGTCAGGGATTATACTGGTTTAGTAAAGTGATAGTTATAGGTTCTTTAAGATCCTTGCTAGTACTGGGTAGTAGGCTAAGTTTCCAGTACCAGGCACAGTTTACTTCTTGTTGAACTGATTTTAAGTCCAATTAAAGAGCAGTTGGTTACCACTAAGGTATGTGTGCCATTGCTGCAGCCTGAGGATTATCATGCTATGCTGGTCATTGTTGTGGTTCATGGGCATCATAATTGGGTAGGAATACCAGTTGTTTCTTTCCTTTGGAAGCTTGCCTCATGCTTTCTGTTGTCATGACAGATAGTCTTCAGGGAGGAGACATACAGGCCAGTTTAGATCAGGAACCTCTGGGCCCTGATTCTGAAGTGCATAGCACCTTCCATCCATAGGGTGTTATCTTCATCTCTGGTGGGCAACCAAGGACAATAGCAGTAGCCTTTGATGTTTTGGTAGTCTCTTGGACAACTCTGACTATCAACTGAACATCTCTCATGTCTGGTACTGAGATTTTTGTGGTCTGGTCTTTGGCACTTGAAGGGAACCTTGTCAGTACAGATGAGAAAACTTCAAATTTTCAATTAAATTGCACACACACACACACACACACACACACACACACACACACACGTTTATGTATATAAAAGTATTTTTCCCTTAGGTCGGCAGTTAGTAGCATAATTCCTATTGATTTTTCCAGACATTCTTAGTAGCATAATTCCTATTGACTTTTTCCAGACATCCTTATAGTTTGTTTACCCTCCTCTCTCCTGGATTTATTCCCCTCCTCATTCCCAGATCATCTATGCCCTGCTATTTCCCTCTCTATTGCTTCCCCACCCTCTACCCAGCAATGATTTCTTTTTACTTTCCTGATTTCTGTAGTTACTATCAGATATGTACTCACACCTGAAGATGTGAACCTAAGATTCTCTGATGAGAAAGAACCTGCAACATTTGTCTTTCTGTATCTGGGTTACCTACTTAGTTTGCTCTCTTTTCTTTTTCTTTTTTAGTTCCATCTATTTAGCTAATAAGTTCATGGTTTATTCTCCCTACAGCTAAATTCTAATTCATAAAGTATATGTGCCCATTTTTGTTATCCATTTGTCTGCTAAAGGACATTTATTTCCAGTTCATAAGCTATTGTGAATAGGGCATAAAGAAACAGGGATGAGCAAGTATCCTTGGAGGAGGGTGTGGAACCTTTGGGTGTACAGGGAGAAGTGATACAGATGGATCATAGTGCAGATTCATTGTTAGCTTTTTGAGAATTCCCCACAATGATTTCCATGTGGACACACTAGCTTGCAATTTCACCAACAGCCAATAAGGGCTCTTTTCCCCTGCATGTGTTGACCTTGTTGATCTTTGCCCTTCTGGCTGGTTTAAAATGAAATATCAAAGTGGTTTTGATTTGTATTTCCCTATTACTAGGAAGGATGAATGTTTTTGATATATTTCTAAGCTATTTGTCCTTTTCTTTTTTCCTTTGTTTTGTTTTGTTTGTATTGAGGTCTTTATATGTTTTGCATGTTGATGCTCTGTCAGATGGATAGCTGGCAAGAACTGTCTCCCCTTCTGTAGTCTTCTTCACTTGGGTAGTTGTTTCTTTAGCTGTGAAAAAGCCTTTTGTTTTTTTTTTTTTTTTTCTTCATTTTTTAAGAAAGTATTTTTATTTAAATTAGAAATAGTCATATTTTACATATCAATCCAAGTTCCCTCTCCCTTGCCTCCCACTGATGCCCCCCCTTCCCACCCATAATCTACTCCCCAGGGAGAGTGTATGAAGTCCCACTTGTCCAGTGTTGGCCTTCATTCTTGGGCAAATGGAAGTGGCTCTCTGCAACCTTTATCCTTTAAAGCACTGCCTACGTTTTCTTCTAACAGTTTCAGGGTTTGGGGCTTCATGTTTAGGTCTTTGATCCATTTGGGGATAACTTTTGTGGAAGTTGATAGATAGGTGTCTAATTTCATTCTTCTTCATGTGCTATCCATTTGTTTTTTGCAGCTTTCCTGTTTGTAAGTCCTCTATTTTAACGATTATTCTTGCAGCAGAAACTCTCAATCCTACTTATGTGTTATCTTGGTGGTTTTCTTGGGCGTCATTTTGGAGTGCTATGAACATTAAGATTCCATGTAATTTTGCTGGCTTGATAAAAATCAACTGTTTCAGATGGCTGCTGATGATGATAAGCATCCCAAGTGAGATTGAGGAAGTACAGAGTCAATGATGCTCCATTAGCTCATATTTGAGGCAGGATTGTTGGCAAACAGTTTCTCCTGGTGTGTAAGTACCAGTCTCTTCTCTGCTTACAGAGAGTAGTTTGAGGAGCACTGAGTGAAATGCTATAATTTTGAAAGTCACAAAATTGTTAATTAAACCTAAGTCTGCCTCTGCCACTGTCCCCTTGAATAGGAAGCTGTTTTTTGAGTCAGGGTTGATCTGTGTAACTACCCTGGCTGGCTGTTCTGGAATATGCTTTCTTTGCAGTCCAGGATGGCCTCAAACTCAGAGATCTACCTGCCATACCATTAAAGAAAACAGGCTTTTTTTTCTACCCCAGAAGTTATTAGCTGTTAATAGCTAGTCAGTTAAGGGCAGCGTGTGTGAACCCCTTTTGTTCCATGCTGGAATATCAGTTGGCTTGATGTTATACAGGCAGCCAGGGCTTCTGTGAGTTCATGAGTACAGCGGTGCTGACATGTCCAGAGGACACCATAGTCCTTCTCTACCTCTGACTATTATAGTCTACCTGCCCCCTCCTCCACGATTCCCCCTGAGACTTGAGGGGGAGGGTTGTGATACAGGTGTCTCATTTGGCTCTAAGCACTCCCCTGATCCTTCATCTATGCACTTTGACCAGTTAATGAAATCTGCTATAACAAGAAACCTCCCTGGTTAGGTATGAAAGCTGAACTAATCTTCAGGTAGAAAGATATGAATTTAGAGGGAATTTGTTAGCATGTCTATTTAGCAAACAATAGCATTTGGCTTATTCTGGGAACTTATGAATTCCCCATCCATCGTTTCTTAGGTAGAGTTATTAAAGTTCCAGGCATGTATTTCCTCCTGTGGAAAAGGCCTTAACAAACTGTGCTTGGTCACCAAACAGAGAGTGGTTGCTCACTGGTGTCACTCACATTCCTGCCATTGCGGCTCCTATGGGCATGTCTTACCACACTGGTTTTTAGTGTAGCTCCCAGGGTTCACAGCTGAGTAAGGCTCTTAGAATGCATTATGAGGAAAAGTGTCTTACCACACTGCTTTTTACTGTAGCTCCCAGGGCTCACAGCTGAGTAAGATTGTTAGAATGCGTTACGAGAAAAAGTATTTCTTACTTTTTTAAGAGTTCGAAACTTTTGCTAGACCTTATAGCCAGAGTTAATAATACACCTTGAGGTCATTTAAGACATAGGACTGCTATCCTACTGTGTACTTAACTGGTTTGTTTAACCAGCTGTGAAAAGAACACTCAAGTTTACTGACCTCAAATATCCCATATAATAATAGACTTTTATAACCTAAGCTAATGCATACCTGTAATCTTGTGTACTCTTCCATGCTCTTGACCCAAGAGCAATGTGTATGTGTTTGTATGTGAATTAAGATAATCATTTGCTGAAAACAGCAAATATAGGTTGAAAGGCATCTTATAAAATGGGTATCTATCATAAATGTTGATGTTGCTTGATCAGCAATGATGTTTGAAGTACTGTTTGTTATCTGGGTCAGTTGGAGTCAATGACTTAATCTTTTATAAAACCGTGCTAAAGCTTTTGGTAAAGTGTGCCTCGTTCCTTTACTATGTGATGTTTTCTGTGCTGTTGAATAAATAAACAGCAAGTCACTTTGTTAGGGACAGACACACACACACACACACATGCACGAACACATCACATCACAAAACAGCATTAGACAGGCATACATTCAGACTCATATAAGAGAGCAAAGAAACAGGGGTGAGTTCAAATTGGGGCTCACCGCTAGGAAAAGGACATAAACGGGGAAGTGCTTTATTGCTTCCTGTCCTGCCCTTAATGCGGTATAGATTCCTGACTGGGTTTATTATTAGTGTGTTCAATGAGTTGATGACTTTTCTCCCACAAGCAGCTTGCATAGCACCTTCCAGTAACTGTGAAGGCTAGTTAGCATTGGAGAAGCTTCCTGGTTAGTACCAGCTGGATTTCTCCATGTCATGTGACCAAAGTATGTGGTATCTTCAGCAATAGAGTCTTACCATAAACAATTTGTAGTTTTGTTTGAGTCTCCAGGACAAACCTGATCAAAAATTTGAAGGGAGATTTCCCTCACCTAGCACTGGATTGAACTTTTACTTGGCAGCCATGGCTTCTGGGGAAAGCATTAGACCTTGTGTTGGGCAATTGTAACTAAATCTTCTCTCTCTCTCTCTCTCTCTCTCTCTCTCTCTCTCTCTCTCTCTCTCTCCCAGTCTTAGCCATTCTGACAGGGTAAAATGAAGTCTCTAATTTGTTTTAATTTTCATTTTCTTGATGGCTAAGGATAGTGAACACCTTCCTAAAATATTTCTTGGTCGTATGTATTTATTCTTCTGAGAACTCACATTTCAGCTGTATAGCCTGTTTTTTAATTGGTTTGCTTATTTCCTGGTGTTTAGACCTTTGAGTTCTTCATGTATCCTAGACTCAGATGCTCTGTCAGATGCTTGTCTGGCAAAGATCCTTTTCCCAATTTGTAGGCTGTCTCAGACAACTGTTGCCTTTGCAGTACAGGGGCCTTTGATTTTGTGACATCCCAGTTGTAAATTATTAGTTCTATTTCCTGGGAGACAAATATTGAGGTTTTGGATGCATTTGGAATTTATTTGTTTTCAGGGTCAAGGAGAAGGTTAAACTACATACTTATACACGGATATAATATTTTTCTAGCACCATTTGTTAAAGATATGTCTTTCCCTCAGTGTGTATATTTGGCAGCTTTGTCAAAAACTAAGCTGTAGGTGTGTGGACTGACACCAGCATCTCAGTTCTATTCCATTGATCACTGTGCCAGGGTTTGTGCTAGTATTATGCTGTTTTTGCAACTATGACTCTGTTGAATAACTTGAAATCAGAAATGAGAATATATCCATCATTTGTGGTTTAGAATCATATTAGTTACCCAGAGGTTTTATTTTCTTTTTTATTTTTTCTATATTAGTTGTACACATAAGGATTCTAAGCCCCCTCCCCTAATAATTTCTGCTTGAAATTTTCATAGGGATTACAATGAATTTGTACATTGGTTTAGGTATGATAGCCATTTTCATAACATTAACACTTCCTGTCTGTGGACACTGGGCATCTCTCCATCTTCGGCATCTTCTTCAGTTTCTTTCTTTAGTGTTTTAAGGTTTTCATTATCTAGTTCTTTCACTTCCTTGGTTAGGTTTATCCCAGGGTATTTTATTTTAGGCTATAATGAATGTGATTTTCTTCCCCCTGATTGTTTCTCAATCTATTTGTCTTGGCATATAGGAAGGGCATTTTCCCATGATAATTTTGTATTCTGCCTCTTTGCTGAGTGTGTTTATCAGCTGGTGATGTCATTGGGGTCTCTAATGTACAGACAGAATCATGCCATCTGCAAATAGGGATACTTTGACTTGTTTTCCTGTTTTACCCCTTTTATTTTTTTCTCTTGTCTTCCTGCTCTAGCTGGGACTCAAAGCACTGTGTGAACAGGAGTGGTGAAGGGTAAGGGCCCCATCTTGTTCCTGATACTAGTGGGAACAGAGCAGCCAGTCTTAAGTAACATTTGCTTTCTTTGTCTCTCATTTTTTTTTTTTTTTTTTTTTTTTTTGAGCAACTCATCAAATTCTTTTGGCTTTTTCACCCCCTCTGGAGCAGCAACAGCAGGTGGCAGAAACAGCAGTGAATATCATCCTCTAATATTACAGCCCTTCATTCCAGACTCTAATCAGACCTTCCTTCCTCAGTATTTAGCTTATGACCCTGTGCAGTGCATTGAGTGCATTGAGACCCTTAGCCTCTGGACGCTGGCCAGTATTCCAGCTCTCAGCCTAGAGTCTGACATGCTTGGCCTTAAAGTCTTGACATCTCCCTTGATTGCTTCTGGTGACCAGAGTCTGTGGTTCCTGCCCCTGGATCCCTTTTACCAGTTCTCTGCCCTCTGGTTGTCTTTACTTCTGCTTCCTTTCTTCCTATCCTGGTTCTTCTTTTCTAAATTCTTTCTCTCATGTGAACATGTTGTGTATGTGTTCACGTGGGTGGGAGAACTGTTCGGATCAGTCACAGCCATTGGTTTGGCCAATCACAGCCTTGCCTCTAGTACCCACCTTGACCATCTGGGCTTATGCTTTGACCAACCCTGGTCACAGGAATCTCTTTACCAGAAAAAATAGTCTTTCTCTGCCTGAGTTGGAGATATGCTTTGCCAAGAGATGTCATTGCAAAAAGCTAAACATCCCTGGCTGGGACTGTGACTTCAAGAGTTAGGGCAGTTGATAATTGTCTTTTTTAAGAGTTATTTTGAGAGTTATTCTGGGGGCAGGGGTTGGGCTTGTTCCTGCCTCAACTGAATGTGCCAGGCTTTGTTGAACCCCCATGGGAGGCCTTATCCTTTCTGAGGAGTGGATGGGGGTGTGTTGATGGGAAGGGGAGGGGAGGGAGGAAGGACTGTGGTTGGTATGTAAAATGAATTTAAAAATATTTTTAAAATAAATAAATAAATATTATAACAATAAAAAGAGTTGTTTCAAGATGTCCATGAATTATTAAAGATGGCTGTGCTGGCCATCTGTATGACTGAGAACTCTTTAGCTTAGAACAGGGTAGATAGCAACAGGCAGCCCAATATCTGCTTAATGGGGAGTCAGATTTCTCCATTTCTAGTGTCCTGAGATTTCTAGGAAAAAGAACATTGAAAGAAATATTTGAGAGCACACAAACAAAATGAATCATTAATGTTAACAGTTTCAACACAACTTTAAGATGCTTTAATGATGGTTTATGTATACCCAGTGCCAAGAGAGGTGCCCCCCGCCCCCGGTCTGTCTCCGTGTCTCTGCTTTAGAAGTCTGCTAAATAGTAAAACACATGCATTAAAAACTTAGCAAGGTAGGTCTAGGGCTGTAGCTCGGTAGTAGGGACCTTAGGTGCGTGCATAACACCTGGATTTGTTCCCTTGTACATTTAATCCCCTGCTTTTCTCCACTTGTTATTTATAATTGTTTTCCTTTTACTGATTTAGATATTATGCATTCTATTTCTTTTTTGAATCAAAATTTTAATACATAGATTCTGATTAATTTTATAAAAGGCAAATATAAGTACAAGGAACTTACTCTGGGATTGAAAGACATGACCACTCAGGTTTTTAAATTTGATTTTGATGTTGTTCTTTAGTAATTCAGGTCATAGCTACTTGCTAATTACACTGTTATTAATGGTCCTGAGGAAGGATCCATCATAGAGATGTCAAGGCTGATAGAAACACACTCTGTTGAACATAAGCTAGGTCTTGCAGACTGACTATTATAGTTCTATGATTAAAGTGAGGCCTCTGCCTGTAGGTCAACATGAAATAGAAGCTAAAGTAAACCACAGCTTTAGAAAACCCAAAAGTAAGCTCTTTTAACGTTAAATAAAGATGGAATGTCATGATCTAAAGTCTTGGTACTTCATTAGTGAAATTGTTGTTTTTATTGCTTCTTGGGTATTGAGAGAGACACTTCTCCAATCTCCAGTTCTTGGTTGTTGTCATCATTGATGGCAGTTTCAAATAAAAGAATACTAAGGGAGAAAACACTGAAACAGAAAAAAAAAATTGTTCGTTGTAAACAGTCATTATTTCTAGCCTTACCATGTTTACATGCCAAGCTTTTATTGAATGTGACCAAACGAAGTTGCTGGTTGCTAAGGGACATGTCAGACATAACAAGCCAAAAAGTTCTAATTAAAATACAGTAACTGTTTTCTTAATGTCCTTTGGGTAAAATGGGTTACTAGACACATGCTAGCAAAGTGAGCTTGCTGTTGCTATTTCTCTGACTTTGCATATATCTATCAGTGTGTGGTGCAAAATAAAATTGAGGAAGGGCATTGTAGCACAGGAATGGGGTCAAGCTTCAGACATTTTCAATCCTTGACTTCCCATCCGCATTATTCACCTGAAGTGCACTTACAACCTTTATTTCTTTGCCTCTATGGATCATTGCTGTTAAAAATGAAAATGAACCAATGCTGGGTTCACAGCATCATAAGACAGTTGAGAATTTTGGAAAGGAGAAACTTTACATTTATTTATAAACATTATATTAAAATTGACTAATATTTTAAAAAGATAATAACATTGACTTTGGTTGGAGAAAATTTAGTACTGTCTTAGAAGGAATTAAAATACTATCCAACCGTGAGTACAAATACCATTTATTTCCAGTGCTTTTTTTTCTACTATTTTGTTATTTTATTTTATTTTACATTCCAAACACAGTTCTCCCTCCCACCCCTCCTCCATACCCCTCACCCCCTCCCACCCCTTACCTCCCATCCTAGCCCACCCTCAGTCCACTCCTCCTCACAGGTAAGGGCTCCCATGAGGAATCAGCATAGTCTGGCCCAATAGGTTGAAGCAGGGCCTCTCCCATGCATTAAGACTAAGTATGGCAACCCACCATAGGGAACAGGATTCAACAAGCTAGATCACGTATTGGGATAATATGGTGGTCCTAATGCCATGAAGCATTGCATCCCATCCTAAGGAATGTGCTCCTACAAGCTAGCTCAGGTACCAGCATTATATTGTGCTCCTACTGCCACAGAGCATGGCATCTCACCCTAAGGAATGGGCTCCCACAAGCTAGCTTGTGTACCAGGTTTGTATCGTGTTCCTACTGCCAGGGACCCCTCTGATAGTCCAAGCTTCACAACTGTCTCCCACATATGGCGGGCCTAGTTTAGTCTCCTGGAGTCCCCACAATTGTAGGTCTAGAGTTTATGAGTTTTCGTGAGCTTGGTTTAGCTGTCTCTGTAGATTTCTCCATCATGATCTTGACCTCCCTTGCTCATATACTCCCTTCTCCCTCTCTTCAACTGGATTCCCAGAGCCCATTCAGCCATTGATGGAACCAGTTGCAGAGATCCAGTGATTTTTTTTCCCCCTTGATTCCATCAACTTTCATAGAAAATAGTGATATTTCAGGGAATGGATTATTCAAAATATTTGGGAAACTTCGTGTTTATTTATGTATTTATTTGCATAAAAGAAATGTTTAGTTTTAAAGTAACTTTTAATTTTAAATGAGGTGAGATAGGGGGATTCCAAGGATGGAATGTATCCAGATTCTTAATTCTTTTACTGTTCCTTTAGTGGCTTTGTTATAATCTGTTTTCCCTTTGCATTCATGCTATCCTTTTTCTACCCACTTGGAAATTTGTGTTGACTGACCCACAAATATTTTAGTGACTACATCTAAAAACTAGAGCACCTCCCCGCTTTTTTAGTTTAGTACTGAACCTAGGGCTTCTTCGCCTTTGCTAGACAAGCGCTCTACCACTGAGCTAATTCCCAACATTTTCTTATATAATATGAATATAGTGATAGAAATCGCAACAAGCTCACAATCTGGATTTTAATCTAATTCCATCAATTGCCTCAGTAGTGACTTTTGTATGGAGTTTCCTCTCCGCTGAGTTCAGAGTTTATCTGTATGGGTTGCACTTACTTGTTCTGTTGTTTTTGGAGTCTTTGAATCCAGTATCATTCCAATATGTAATTTTTGGGAATTGAGTTTTCCTTGCTTTTTCTCAGCATACTTTCTTAGAAATTCATCCAAGTTATGGTACAGTCCCTGCTTATTATTGAATAATTGCAGAGGTATGGATGCACCACAGCTTGCTCAGTCTCCCTGGTGAAGGACAGCAGACGTATTCCCAGGCGCTATATTTATTAGTAAAGCTGCTGTGTATGTTCAGAGATTTGTGTGAACATAAGGCTTCATTACTTTGGGATCCATGCCCATTAGGGCAATTGCTGGGTCATGTGCTAATTACATGTTTATTTTCAATATAAACTTTTCAATTATAGAATCTTTTGAGTATGCTTTCATACTTGGTAAAGGTTAATATCACTTGGCTGCTTTCCTTTTTATTGTATTTTCCAGACTCAGACAAAAATATGTACCCTATTCCATCACGTATATGTCTCTGTGTGATTTATCTTGCTATGGCATTGCAGGCAGAGCATTAAGTAGTATTTCCTTTGTTGTTTCAACAACCAAGGCAGGAAGATTATCTCAGCTTGGTACAGTTGTTTGTAACTTTCCTGGAGCTTAAGGTCACAAGCTGTGAGAAAGTGAGGTTGTGGAATCTGGTTTGTTCTTCTTCCTCCTCTTTTCCCTGTTGAAATAGTGGCTCTTGAGTGTGCAGTAGGTCTCAGGGCTCCAGTATATGACAGAACCACATGGAATGTATGTTAAAACAGATTTTTAGGCCACACTCCCAGACCAGTATTCAGCATGTTTATTGGGAAATTTTAGGAATTTGTATCAATAAATAAATAAATAAATAAATAAATAAATAAATAGCACTCAACTTAAGATTCTTGTGATAACTTCTTCAGTTCTGTTCCTTTGTTCTACATATAATTAACTGAAGGTTAATTGAGACCCAACACTGCAAATTTTACAGACTTAAATGGCATTGGGAATGCTTGGTAATGACATCTTGGCAACCTTGACTCTGTAAGGCCTTTGGTTGAACCAGCATTTCTGTAGGTAGTTAGTAGTTGTTTCCTCCTCCAAGATTGTGAGCATCCCTTGACTGAAATGAAATGCCATAGTGAATTAGTCCCACTTCAGTCAGCAGTCACTAGGAGCTGCCTGGTGACTAATGTCCCCTAGAACTTAACTGGTAATTTACCTCTGCAATCAGATGTTTTATTTGACCTAAACCTGCTCTAGTGCATGAGATACATGCATTTATTTGTAGGTCTTGAGAATGTAGGTGGTAAATTTCCTTATTTTGTGGTTAATTAGATTAATAAAGATATTAAAGTTTTTGGTTTGGCAGTAGTTAAAATTAAAAGCAGAGAAGGATAATGTAAAAGGTTTTGGTTCCCAAGCAACCAAACATGCATTACCAGATGTATGTATCACTTGCTTTATTCTAAGATACAAAAAGTATAATTAATTGATTGAACACAGACCCAAACAACCATTATAGTCAGATGACCTCTATGCTCTTCGACCTGGAGCTCATTTGACAAGGTTAGTGAATTAAATAATAGAATCACCCAGAAAAGGAGCCCAGATAAGTATAGTATGGCATGTAGGCCTTAAGAATGACTTGGTCTCAAGTAGACATTAGTGAAGGTAGGGATCTTGACCTGAACTCACCCGGTTGTATACTTCAAAGCAAGTTCAATTCCTTTTCTCTGAACTGTACCTGTCTCCTCCTTCCTGGTCTGGGAGATCCAAGTAGTGACTGGGTTTTAGATAGCACATGCATTACACACCTGCATTAGGTGGGCCAGTGTCATATACTCACAGCTCTCTGAGGTAGGTATCAGCTTTCCATGGATCAGCTTAGCTCATGGATCTAACTCTGATATAGATGACTTCTAACTCTATATTTAGCCTCATTCTTATTTTCAGAGACTTAAACTCATGTAGTCCAACATATACTGTATATTTTATGACTAAGTTATATTGTCGTGAAGGCATTACTCTCTTATCTGTACGTCTGAAAAGATTAATGTGCCTCTTCTGCTCTGAACTTGCTTTGTTGACCCTGGCACCATCACTGAGCCATTACTCTTCTTGCCTTGTTATCCTCAGACATAGCCATTTACTTTGTCATGTCCACAGTTCTGCCTCAACAGTTCTCTCCAACAAGTCTCTCTTTTATTTCTTCTCTCACCTTGACCTTGCTCTCTCCTGCCCCTGCTGTTGGCCCTCTGAGTCATTCTTCTAAACTACAGGCACAAGGAATTTTTAAGGAACACAATTCTGACCATATTTCACCTTTTTACTTGTGATATTTAGTCACCAAGGTAGTCCCAACTCCTTTGATTGGCCTAATGTCTCACTGTGATCTACATTCTTAGAGTGGGAAATGTCTACGTTTCCTTTTGTATTGTTCTTAAATAGTGTGGCAGCTGAAGTCATTATGAGCTGACCTCACATTTGCTTATGCAGTATTAACTGTGTAATTGCAGCAAGGAATGTCTTTGACTTCCACCATATGGTGTCCATGAGAATTAGTGACATCTTCTTTGTAGTTATTTTGGGTATCTGTTACCTCAATACACAGTGGCTTAAAAAAAATAAACATTTTGCTTTGTTGTTGATCTAATTGGAAAATAATGATTAGGTTGCTTTCAGCAGAATATATGTTTTTTTGGTCTTTTCTTGAGTCACTTATGAGTTTTTGTGCATCCTTTGATTTATGTGACTTTGCACACATGTCTGGAAGTTTACTGCTGGCCCAGCCTTGCTTCTCTCCCACAGGGCTATAATCTGTTTCTTTATGTGATAATCTGGGAGCAGCAAGGAAGTATAGGTGGAAATGCTAGGTACCCAGACCCAAGCCCCGGATACTGTGGTGCTTTTGTTGCGCTGATTGATCAGTGCAAGCCATGAGGACAGAGTCTGTCTAAAAGTGAAGAGCAGCTACATCACATGCCAAGGAGCAAACACTCATGGGCGGAGGCATCGGTGACTGTTTTTCCTTTCGCTAGCACAGGGCTCCTTATTAGAACTCTGTAAAAACCCTGGGACCTTTTGTACATTATCTTATTTCTGTGGTAGCCCTTGCACACATTGTAAGTTTTATGTTTCCCTTCAAAAGAATCTATATTTTATTAATTCTTTGAGAACTTTATGCAATGTATTTTGATCATCTTCCCATTTCTCCACTGAACTCCTCCCAGATCCCCCTCATCTTCCCACCTTGCGACTGACTTCATGTCTTCTTCTTTTCCTTTTACAATAACCTATCAAGTACAATTTCAGCTGCCCATGGACTCATGGGTATGGAGTTATCCACAGACATCCCTGAGCCTTGAGGAGAGCAGTGTCATATAGACATCCACTTTAGGGCTGATCACTCTACAGTCTCTTATTCTCTGCACTTTTGACTATTTGAGGGTCTCTGAGTTAATTGCCATCTCTCATAAGAAGCATCTTCTATAATGAGGGCTGAGAGGTGCTCTGATGTATGAGTATAGCAACAAATTATTAGGAGTCATTTTAATATTGTGTCCTTCTAGCAGAACTTTAGTAGTAGTTTCTCCCCTTGCAACTATCACCTGTCTATCCACAAGTTCTTGACTTCTGTTATGGTGACATGTATGGGTTGCATCTTGTGGAGCAGGCAATAAAGCCAATCAGAAAGTGGTTGGTTACTCCCCGTTGCCCCTTACTAGTTACTAGTTACTTACTAGTTATCTAAGGTATTTGAAATGCAACACACTTATCAAAGCTAGCAACCTCATGGGAAAGAAAATCTACGGGGTCTGTCTTTTTGGGTCTGGGTTAACTCATTTTCATTTTCCATCTATCAGTTGATGGGCATCTGGGCTGTTTCTATTTCCTAGCACAATGAGCCTAGGTGAGAAAACATCTCTGTAGTAAGATACAGAGTCCTTTGTGTGTATTTATATCCCATATACATACATGCTGTTGACTGCTATCACTGGATTTTCACAGTGGCTCTCTCCTGCCTTTTGAGGAACCTCTACACTGAGACCTTGTTGGTATCATCAGTTGCATCAGTACATCCACAAGCAGTGGATAAGTGTTTTTCCTTCCCTATAGCATTCTGTCATTTGTTCTGACTAGGATGAGATGGAATCTCAAGGTAGTTTTAATTTGCATTTCCCTAATGGACAAGGACACTGAAGTTAAAAAAAAAAAAAAAAAAAAAAAAAAACTGTTTCTAAGTCGTTTGTATTTCATCTTTTGAGAATATCTGTTTAGTTCTACACTCATATTTTGAATTAGATGTTTGTTTTCTTGATGTTTAGTTTTTTTTTTTCTTTTTTGTATATTCTAGATGCTAATCATCTATTAGCTATATAAGTGGTAAAGATTTTTCCCCATTCCTTAGGTTGCCTCTTTAACTGACTGATGGTATTCTTTGCTGTAAGGGGATTTTTAGTTTCCTGTGGTCCCATTTGTCTGTTTGTGTTTATACCTGCACAACCAGGGTCCTGTTCAGAGAGTTGTTTCCTGTGCCTGTAGGTTCAAGAATGCTTCCTGATGTCTCTATTAGATTCAGGGTGTTAGGTCTTATACAAAGGACCTTGATCCACTTGGAATTGCATTTTTTAATAGGATAAAAGGTAAAGACTGAGTTTCATTCTTCTCCCTGAATCTACCCAATTTGCCTGGCACCATTTGTTGAAGATGCTATCTTTTCTCCAGCGTATGTTTTTGGCTTCTTTGTGAAAGACCAGATGGCTGTAGGTGTGTAGACTTATATCCAGGTCCCTACTTTTCTTCTGTTGATCAATGTGTTGGTATTTTTGCTAGTACCATGTTTTTGTTTGTTTTTAAATACTACAACTCTGTAGTATAACTTGAAATTCATAGTGACCATATCTCAAATAGATTTTTAAAAGCTGTTCAGAATTCTTTGCTGTCAAGAGATTTTCCATAAGAAATTAAATATGACTTTTAAACTTTCAGGGAAGATGGGGATTGCATTAAATAATAAATTGTGCAGAATGGAGGTCTCCCTGCTTTAAGAGGTCACATTCCTTCTGTAGAAGGGTATGCATTTCTTGAATTAAGGTGTAGCACAATAAATGTTGGGAGCCCCCTTGGTGTTCAATGGATTTTGTTATCTTTTCAGTGGGACATTGACGAGTGAGTTATCTTTTATTTTAATTAAGAGGACACACTTCCAGCACACAGAAAAGAGAAAATAATATCCTTATTTAACTTCCATTATAACTATCTTCTCTGAAATACAAATAGTGTGAGCTGATAGCTAATGTAATGTTTATAGTCAGTCACTTTGTATTAGTGAGCTATTGTTGGCTGACGTGTTTATGACCTTGTTTCAAAGGGAGAATGAACTCAGCATCTCAGGCAGCTTGCTTTGCTGCTTCAGTGGAGTACAAATTTGGGAACTGCCTCTAAATGCTTGATGACATTTCCTTACATGTGAATATTACAAGCATCTGATTAATGGTCAGTATCTATCAGAAACAAAACAAAGCTAAAGACCCTGTATTTAAGTTCCCTAGAAACTACCCAAGCCCAAGACTACAAAAGTCATTTCCTATTTAAAAAAAAAAAAAAAAAAAACACCAACAACATTGCTTTAAGAATGCAGTCATGCTGTGTCTAGTTGAGTTATCTGTTCTCAGGAATGCTTTTAGGAAAATTCTAATGGTTTTACTTGTGTATTAGATTTGTTTCATGGAGGGCTTTTTTTCCTCAGTGCTTAGAAGGTTTGTGTCTACCTCAGGGAGCTGGGAAGTGAGAAAAGGAAAAAGGTCCAGATGGAGAGAAATTCATCCAAGTTTAGTAACTGCACAGCTCCTCGGTTTTCACCATATGTTATATAGCTAATGCTAACCTTCATTACTAATCTTAATTTTTCTTTTTCATTTCTTTCCTTACTTCTCTAACTTTTACAAGTATTTGATAGTTTACAAGCATCTAGATTGGAAGAGCTAAGTTTATCATACTTCAAGTAGTGTCCTACAAACGCTGCTGCATATTATGTCTTGTTATATGGGTATTATGTGTCTTTATGAGTGCCACTTTGCAATATAGCCTCACTGCAGTTTCCACAGATTGGTTTTGTCTTCTTAAAACAAAAATATTGTGTCTATTACATTCATGGCACTTTTGTGTGTGCACTGCAGCATTGCTCAATAGTTTTCTGCTTTGTTCTTTCCTATGTTCACTGTATGATCTTGTTTGTATGTACCTTTGACTTTTATAATCATATGTGAATTATATGGATTTTGTAGACCTATAGTCTACAAAAGTGGATACTTTTTTAGCATTTTTTTGTTCTTTTGGTATGTTTGTTTTTTTGAGACAGGGTTTTTCTAGGTATTCCTGGCTGTCCTGGAACTCACCATGTAGACCAGGTTGACCTCAAACTCACTGCCTCCCAAGTACCGAGATTAAAGGTGCTTAATCCCCATACTCAGCTACTTTTAGCATTCTAAAACTTCTACCAAGTGCTTAGTTTGGGTTCCATAATATTTCCCTGAATGTGATAGGGAATATGTTATTATTTCACACACTTCACATTATTTTTTTTTTCATTAAGTGTCTCCAAGCTTCCAAAGACCTGTAGGATTGTGATAACTGTGAAAACATAGGACAGAAGCAGAAAGACACTTAGCCTTGACAGTATTATCAATTAGTGTTAGTCTTAAGCCTACAGCTAAGAAGGTTGTGTTGCAAACAAATGCACTTCTTCTGATCAGCATGAATTAGGAGACGTGGACTATAGTGAGTGGTAGTATTTAATAATGCCAAATAGTGGTTCTATTTTCTTTATTCTCATTAAGTTTTCCTCTCCCCTTGATCAGTTATAAAAATAAAAACAAATTGCTAAATCTGATTTAGAGATTCTATGAAAATCACTGTATTACCAGCAACTCTGCTGAAAAGTAAAGAAAACATGAACTCAAACTGGACAGAAGGGCTGGGACCAGTGACATATACCTGTAATCAGACCAGTCAGGAAGAAGGTAGGAAGGTTATGAGTTCAAGGTCAGCTTACGCTCTATAGTGAGACTCTGGGGGGGGGGAGAGTGCCAAATCTACAAACTACCTTGGAACACATAGGATAGAGGTATGAATTACTTATAAGTAGTAGCATGTGGGGAGCTGGTAAATTGCCTGCTGCACATCCATGGGGAAAGGAGTTTGTTCTCTAGAACCCATGTATAAATAGCCAGATACAGTGACACACTCTTATAATGGTAGCTCTAGGGATACAGATATCATGGAAAAATAAGGATCAGGGGGAACAAATAGGCTGAATAGATATTTATTCAGGGAGAAATAACTTACAACATAGATAGATGACCACCAGCAACTTCCAGTCCCAAGGATGTCTCCAGACACCCTCTGTCTCTATCCAGGAAGCAAGAGAGCATTCTGGGGTCCCCTCCCCAGACCTCCTTCTCCCAGTCATGTTTGCACCTATCCCCACCCCCAATAAGTGTGGTCAGTGCAACAAGTGTAGACAGAGTGAATATCTCACTATAATTCCCCTTTTAGTCTAAAGAAAAGGTTTAGGCTTGATACAAAACTATATACAAAGACAGTGAATATCGCATATGCTCTAAAAAAGGAAAATCAAGAACATACAAATTTAAGATTTACATATCTAGTCCTAGGGTGAATGCATAACAGAGATTTACAATAGAGTTGTCCTAAGCTGGAAAGCTTAAGTCTAATACCTAATATTTCTATCTAGGAAGAGAGAATAATAATTACGATAGTCTAATTTTCAACCTCATCGAAGACCTGAGAAGGAGGATAACAATACTAGGGTAGGTAGGAAGTGCAGATGGGCAACTTCAAAATGGTGCAGCAAAGACAGAAACAGCAGGCTACCTGGACAGTCACCCAAAGTCTCACAACAACGTTGGCGTAACCAGTTTTGGCTAAGGACTAGAGTGTCTGACAGACCACTACAGAAGCAGGGAGGTAGAAAGGCTGTCTTACCCTGGCTTGGCAAGATTCAGCAATCTTCTATGTTTGTTTCCTTCATGCACAGTAGGACAGCATGTACAATGTCAGTGGTCGAGGTGGGGCAGTTCTTTGCCCAAGAGGCCAATAGCAGAGGAGAGGATGGATTCCAGAAGGAGTGATAACAGTGCTCAACATATTTTCAGGAAATGTACAGTGCTGTCAGGAGCAATAGTGTCTCATGCCAATGGAGTACTAATATTAAAACATTTAAGTGCCATGTTCTGCAGGTCTATGAAATGTTTGAAGATTAAGCATCTATGTCTGACTAAAGTCATAGGTATAAGAAACATGGGTAAAGATGATCTGTAATCCTTAGGAACCTAGCTATAAAACTGACTGAAACTTCCCTGAGTAAAGCAGGGACAAATACTTTAGCAATATAACTATGTACGTATATATACATGTAAATCTCTAAAACAGATGTAGAGTAGAAATGTCTTGACCAGAGGCGGAACTGCATAGTGCAGCATGGTAAAAATATCCTAAATTATATAGATATACAAAATATCTTGAACATAAGTAAAGGTATACATACATAGAATATGGCAAGGATATTTTGTATAAAACATCATCAATGGAAAGATTTTACACAATATGACAAAATATAATATACAAATCATCTGAGAAAGGAATACAAACTTAATTTTACATAGGTTATCACATATAAGAATCTGTAACAATGTAAGTTGTATATAAATAATTATTACTAAGATAATTCACAAGAAGATAAGCTAATTACCTATATCCCATCTAAACCGTACCTTCCCAACCATTCCCTATACCTGTCTAAAAGAGAGACCCAAGTCACCTTCCAAACACAACCCTAAGTGGCTAAAACCAACCCTATGCAGATGAATACTATCCATAAAATCTTAGAGAAGGGAAAGGGCGTCATTATCTTAAAATTACTTTCTGCTAAAATGGGACGATGATTGTTCCATGGGATCCTGTAGGAAGAAAATTTTTAGCAATGAAATTTCTCAAGGGAACTAGCTGTAACATTTGTAGCTAGTCTCTGAGTGACAGGAAATGCTTGACTGAAGTTTTATCTGAAACTCTGGCCAGGGTGTAATAAGAAGGTGTACCATTTTAGCTAGCTAGTCAAGAGTTGTCTGGAGTATAACAGTTTAGGGTAATGTTTGTAATCCAGATGTATCAGGTTGAATCAAGTGGAAACGATGGAGTGGGGCCCCATCTTCTTTCCAGAGAATTCAAAGATTACTGTTAGGAATTGTTATTGTTCCTTGTGGAACACTTAAACATCAGTATTAATGTAAACATTTTAATCTTTAAGGTATGTATATTGGGATAGGCAACAATAAGGATGAAAATGTGTATGAGGAAAACTGAGTATAGGCAAATGACAGTCCACAAATTTTGTTTATTGTTTTCTTCTGCCTTACACTAATTGACAAGCAGATCCCTGGGGTTTGACAGCCAACCTAGCCTAGGTCAAAGACATGACTCTCTTCATGTCACACGGCTGTGACTAGTGCTAGTTTGAAGTTTACTTTGTTAGGTGTCAGAATAGTGACACTTGCTTGTGCCTCTATTCTGTTTGCTTGGAACATGTTTTCTTAAGTGATTGGATGAGCTGGCCACCTTCATCTCAGGGAATCTGGGGGAAGCAAAAGTCACCATGTATTTAGAGCAGATTTTTTTTAAGTTGTCCACTTGTGGTCACTTTTAGCCTGAGAAACTTCTACACAGTTCTGAGCATATAGTTATATAAAATAGATGTACAAATTAAATAGTTAATGATAAGCATAAATTTATTTTTTAACCATTGACTAAGGGGAAATTAGACTTCATAGTTATTATATGGATTTCTGGTTTGTTTTCCCATAAAGAACTAAGAGTTGGCTGAATATTTGATACTGCATGATATGGCATCGTCTTTGTTTTTCCAAGTTGATTGACAGTTTGTATCTATACTCACTGAACTGAGAATATTGCTTCACATAATTACATACCACAAGAAATTGCAGAAGCATGTTTGTGGTCACTCTAGAATTATTGCAAAATGTGTTCTAATCTCAGACCAAAAATCATTTAATGATTTCATTGTGAAACTCAAGTTAGAAACAGCAGCTTTTAAAAATCAAGCACTCCATTATAATAAAGTTCAAAGATGTACTAATTTGGCAAGTAAATGCTGAGCAATGATGGTAGAAACATAAAACTTTTTGTTTTCCATAGTAAAACTGCAATGTTTCTATAGAGCATGTGAAGACTTGGTATGTGTAGTAAAAATACTGAAACTCGGAGCATGGGATAGGCTTGAATTTGAGTCCACATATTTCATGAGGTGTTCATAGGAATAGCATGGATGCAAGCACTATTGGTACAGGTACACACATTCAGAACTGAGACAGGATGTGACATAGGTGAGTGCTGCTAGAAGTACTTGAAATTCTTATAAGTTTGATTCACAAAATACTCTTTTAATGTTGCATATTCAGAAACCTTTTAGCTTGGGCAGTGTTCTTCTCCACACTGTTTGAAACTATATGGGGTTGTAACCCACAGTGTAAGACTCTATGATCCAGGGGAAAAGAGAGAGTTTCCCTATGACTGCCAGAGATCCTACCACTGGGGGAGGAGCAAAACCAGTTTGAAGGCCCCACCCTAACCCCCAGCTACACAGATCCTGCCAAAGAGAGCTGGTGACCAAGAGAACACCTTCTCCTTTGTGCACACACCAGGCACTGGGCAGGGAATGACACTATGGTGCTGATTCTGCTGTGGAAGTAGGAGTGATGACACACACTCTGAGATGCTCACACAGAGGGAAGACCTGATGCAGAGGGTTGGCTGACACTAAGGAAAACTGTTCAGAAACCAGTCCTGCCCTGAGTCACATGGAACATGTCTGAGTGGAGGGTAACCATGGCAACAGTAGAACCAAAATTTATCTGTTACCTCCTGACTAAATTGAACCAGCTCTGCTCTTAAGATTAACAGAAGAGAAATCACACTCATTCCTGGGCATAAAAACCTGCTCAGTTCTTTCTCTGCAATTCTATGCAAGATGGCTTTCAGTTCCAGATTGCCAAGAGGTCCTAAATTGAGGAAAAACATGTACGGCAGAGGCAAAAGAAACCAGGAGAACCACATTTAGATAGTACCCACTAACTACAAATATAAGAGAATTTATAATAACTCTTTTTTCCTTTTATTTATTTATTTATTTTTGGATGGTAGTGAATTCTAAGCCAGCATGGTCTACAGAGCTAGTTCTAGACAGCCCGGGCTATGTAAGAACCACCATGGAAAAACAAAACAAAAAAGAGAAAAAGAAAGAAAATAGAAAAACTATTTTTGAGGGGCTAAAACATTGCTTTTCACCATGACCACTTTGGGGTTGCATATCAGATATCTTGCAAATTAGAGATTTACAACAAAATTATGATTATTGAGTAGCAGCAAATTAATGTTATGGTTGGGAGTCATCACAAGAAGAGGAATTGTATTAAATAGCTGTGGCATTAGGAAGGTTGAGAAGGTTCTAAAGGGAAAGGTAGATAAGATATATGACTGAAAAAGGGGGATTTTAGTGGAGAAATGTAATTATAAAGAACAAAATGAAAATGCTGGAAAGGAAAGCATTGTACCAGAAATGAAAGAATCAGTGGCTTAAAGCTAGGTTAAAAATTAGACACCATCAGGTATGTCAATGCATAGACAGTTCAAATCTGAGAATGAAAACAGAACAGAGAAAACTTCTTAGAGATGACAGGCACCAAATAACAGGCCCATGTTACTTAATAATAAAATTTAGGTTGATATATGTGTGTGTGTAGCCCACACACACCATTCTCAAATTATAAGGAAAAAAGAAAAAAACTTCAAAGGCAGTAAGGGATTAGATACAAACTGAAGATTAGGAAAAAAACTCTTATCAAAATTAGGCAGTGCAGAAACAAAAGACACAAACCCAGAATTCTAGAGAAGGGGGAGGCGTGGCAGAAGGAAGGGAGTAAAGCAAACCTGTACAACACCTTATCACTTTCCATTGCACTGCTCACACTTGCTTGTTTGTGGAAAGGAGGATGAGGATCATGTTGAATTGAACTGGCAATCGGGATGAAGGAACCATGAGTCTTACTGAATGAGCTCGCCATGACCTCTGATGTTTGTTTGATCCTAGTTTATTATGGTAGCTCTGGTGGCTTCTAGGGTAGTAACATGCTTGGTAATATGGGTTCACCAGAGAAACAGACAGGGGTGTGTGTGTGTGTGTGTGTGTGTGTGTGTGTGCGCACACACGTGTGCGAGTGCATGTGCGTGCACGTGTGTGTATACCTGTGCATATGTGTTTTAGTAGTTCAACTTCAGGAATTGGCTTATGTTGTTTTAAGGTCTGACAAACTCCAAATTCATAGGACAGGTAGGGGCAAAACTATCAAATAGGTTGTGCTTGCAGTCTTGAGACCAAATTTATTCTTCAGGAAATCATAAGTGTTGTCTTTTGACCCTTTCAACTGCTTGTATGAAGCATATCCATGTTCCTGAAATGGTCTCCTTAACTTAAATCCACTGCATGTACATTTCAGCCATGTACACATGGTCTGGTGATAATGATGCATCCATCAGTGTCTAGCTGAGTAACTGAGTACTAGCCAAGTTGACACATTAGTTATCGTAGGGTCTATTATTGGATGTATGGAAAGAGGAATAATGGAATTGTTACAAATGATGCAGCAGGGAACTGCATCATGATCATTTCTATTTGGAAGTAGCAGTGAGAAGGACCCCATAATGAAGGTGCACACTAAATAAACTGACAGAAGCTAGCATTATTTATGTGTCCTCATTCCTATATCAAGTGTATGCTATGATTTTATTATAATCAGTCAATAGAAGTACTTATATATGCTCTGTATTCCTTCAGTCCAAACATGTCTTTTTATTTTGCATGGTGCCATTAACCTAGTCAGCACAAGGCATTGAAAGTTCAGAATTCACTCTGACTTCATCTGCAGGGGGAGAAGTTTTACTGTGGGATTTCATTACAGTTCTGGAAGTCATTGCACTACAGTCTTTGCAGTGATGGAGAGAAATTGAGGTCCATAGTGGGTTGGAACTTTATTTGAATGTACACTATAATAGCATATTATTTTCGAAAATAAACTTTTAAAGAATATGTATTTAAGTTGTAAACAGAATTGTAGTCATAGAAAGTATTATAAGAGTATGTTCTTCATAAAAAGTCAGATATTGCAATAACAGTGTTAAAAGCACTTGGTAACATGTTTATAATTAAATTGGAAGTAATGTTCCCTATGGATAAGTGTGATATTTTTCTGTCCTGGTGATACATTAAGACTAAGGCACATATTTATCTGTTCACTGATAACTACTATTATGTTGAATACTTTTTATAATTATGCTTATTGAGAACAAAATAATGATGTGAATTTTAAGGATTTATGTAAAAAGAGTCTCAAAGGCCACTTATTATCTAGGGCCTATGATTTAAAACATATCTCCTTATTTGTGACTATGGTGAAGATCTATGCCTAAATCAAGTATGTTCTGTAGCAAAACTCGTTTGAAATATGGCTGATAGTATATGTATATAATTCTACAGCATGAAGATACACATAGGGTGTTCACCATGACAGCAGTAGCTCTCTCATAGTATTAGAGTTCCTTTTCTGGGTATACTTGAAATTTCAGATTCCTCTGAATCTGTTTTGAACTTGTGCTCATTTAGAGATGTCTGCCTAATGTAGAGTTGGGGGTATCTGCATTATTTCTATTCACCTAATATAAAGCCACATATATTAACTTGCATTATTACTATAATGAACTGCCTAAGACAATTGACTTACAAAGAGAAAAGGGTTATTTTCATTGGTGGTTCTGATTGGAGGATACAGTTCTGTATTTTGGTGGCCCACTGGCCTTGGGACTCTGGTAAGAGAGGTACTTGGTGGTGGGTAGCATTTGGTGGAGAAAACTTGCTCATTTCATTAGTTAGGGGGAGACAGACAGACAGACACACACTCACACACACACACTTTCAAACACATTCTCTCTCTCACACACACACCCATGCACCTCCTTTGAAGATATGTATAAAGATCCCTTAAGAACATTCTCCTGGGCCTGACCTGAAAAGTTTTCACCCCCTCTCCCTACCCCAATTCTAAGGAGCAAGTCTTTAACCCAGGTCCCAGGGGAGCAGTCACCGCCCAAACATATTGCAGGACCAGTTTCTACCTCTCAAGTTGGATCTTACGGAATCTCTAGAAATATCCAGAAAAACATTTTGACTAATTCAAAATGGGTTGTCTTTTATATGGTAATTTTCTATTTTTAATACTATTTGATATGTGTTGCTTAATCAGCGATTGAAGAACAGTGCATACAGGGATAGAAACTGGGTCGAAGGATATCACTTGATATAATTTGAGAAGTAATATATTCTTCAATGGGAGAAACATGAAGTGAATTACAAAGCAGTAGTAGAAGGGGGAAGGTAAGACTGATAGTAGAAAGTAGCAATGCTCATACTCAGTGCTCAGGTTTGAACCAGAGCACCTTGGTGAAGCAGCTGATCCTAGGGCTGAGGAATAACACAGGTCAGAGTCTGAAGCATTTTGTAGGGGCATAAAATAAGAAAAAAAAAAATACAGAATGTGATGGGAGTTTGCCAAGGGGACAGATGAGTCATCTCCAATTTCCAGATGAGTCATCTCCAATTTCTTTCCCAGGTCTGAGACTGAATAATTTGAACAATGAAAAAATAAGTAAGATAAAATTGTTTCAGAAGTTGAAATATCAAGTTAATAGCCACGAGCCCATACTGATGCACATAGATTTTAAAATATATCCAGAAAGGAAGACGAAACAACTATCTCCTGCAGAAGAATAATGCGTGCACTCTGTCCTAAATTGAGAGGATTTCCAGTTGCCTTTTTCCCAAGTTGAGCTGCTCATGCCGACTTCCAGTTGAGGGTACAAGTAGAGAGGGAAGGAGGGGAGTGGGAAGAGTAACTTTACAGTCAAGAGAAGGACAGATACTCCACAGCCATGGTCAATATCAGCTAATAGGATTTGATAAAAGTGGTTCTCTACACACTGCTGTGGCGTTCCTCCCCCAAGCCTACACCCCTAATGAAATTATAAAATAATATCAAAATCTAGTAGACAGAAAACCTGTAATACAACCTACTACAGTTCCTCAAATGAAGGCTACTATAAACCAACGTCTGGGAAACTGTCACATCTAAGAGGAGCTGAAGGTACCATGGTACCTTGGATGCAACCCTGAAACATACAGGAAATCACCTAATAAAGGAGAAGAGGATGCAAATAATCTATGGTCTTCTTGCACCAATCTTGCTGCATGAATTATATGATGTGTGTCATGTTAATAAAAGGGATTTGAAGCCCAGCTCATGTGAGCCCTGTTTTAGATGGTCCTTAGTGGCCTTTAAGGTCTGCCTCTTCTGGCCTCTTCTGTCTTCATTTCTCTCTCATCCACCTCCTCCTTAGCTGTGTTCTGTCTGTGCTGGCCTTGCTGCTGTACTTGACGAGTTCAGCGTGGTGCCTACCCTTGATTTCCCATTTCTTCTGCTATCTCACAGACCCTGTTCATTTCCATTTATGTGTGTTTATTTTTTAGAAGGGTCTATTCTGATGACTCTGTTCATTCCAATGTCTCTTGTGGTTTATAACCATCACCTCATGTAATTTTTCTTTGTAATACTCAGTATGTCCTGAAATAATAATAAGAATTTGCTTTTATGTCTATTGTCCCTATGAGATCAGAGACTTTGTCAGCTGAGTTTACTGTTACATCTGTAGCCCCTGGACAGATGTATGGCACATGGGAAGTGAGTGCTAGGGAAATATGATAAGAATGCCTCAGTCTTTTTTCAAAATGCCAACCGCACATTGCTTTCTGGGTCTGCTACAAACGGCTGTTCGTCTTTGCTTATGCAGCAGTACTTGCGCGACTGACTTATCTCTGTCCCTTGTAGTACCCGGCTCAGGGATCGGTAAGAACTTACTGCTTAGTAGCATTTATGGGTCACATACTTGAATCTGCTTACATTTGTCCTTGAACCGCTTCCAGAATTCCCGTTAAGAGGCCAAAGAAGCTGTATAAGAACTAAATGTGGCTAACTTTACTCAGGGACTCCTCCAGGCTCCCACGATCCAACCACGCCCATGTTGCAGTTCCTTCTCTACTTACCCTGTTTTGTTTGGCCTCACCTTTCCCGTGTCATGTGTCCTGTTTAGAGTGAACTACTTCCTTGGTGCCCCCCCCCCCAAGCTTCTGGGTTGCAAACCTAGAAGCTTTGTCAGATAATTGTGCTGCTGTGACACGAAGTTCCTGCATGCAGTGAGGCCCAAGGCAGGTGCTAGTGTCCATCAACAGCTCAGCATCAGCAATGTATACAGTGGCTTGCAAGAAAAGTGTGTTTAGTTGGAATCAACACCCTCCTACTCCCTTTCCTACCACTCACACTTACCAGGAGTAAGTGGCAGAATGCCATGTGTAAGATACAAAGACATTGAAGACCTCATAATGCAAACAAATGATCCTCAGATACTGAGATCCTTTACTCAGTGTATCCCATGGTCCCCAGGTCACAGAGTAGAACTTTCTCAGGGAATTGTAAACATGGGGAGCTGAAAGAAGTAACAGAAGTCTACATCTTGGCCCTTGGCCTCCTGAGCCTTATTCCCAAAGTCTTGGCAAATACAGTTCCATACAAGCTCACGCTGTGGGAGGAAGGAAGCAGGCTTCATACAGTGGAGTTACTGGAAGCCTTTTCTAACCAGAGTCTTGGTGTGGGTACTTAAAGTTAATGATGTGTGTGTCCTGGCAGTACCTTGTACCAGCTTTTCTGTCAACTAACATTTATGTGTTTGTTTTCACTTTATTATGCCAAGGGGTTACTTGTTTTTTGAAGGTTTTGTGTGTGTGTGTGTGTGTGTGTGTGTGTTTACTTTGTGTTTTAAGAGAAGAGTGACCAAATAATTTAGATTCTTTTGTACTTAATTTTCTACTTTTTGATGATTAGATAAGAACAAGTACTTCAGTAGCCTTAAAGCTGAGGTGTCAAGATTGGGACACACACACAGAGTCTCTCTCTCTCTCTCTCTCTTTCTCTCTCTCTCTCCTTCCTACATTAAGGGTTGTGTCTGTATACATATGCTTAGGTCTGAGCACTTGGGACTGGATAAACACAGAGGGCATCCTCCCTGGAGAAAATGGATTCTTCCTCTTTCGGTAGTGAGAGGTTGTCTGTAACTCTTTATCTAATGGGAGGGCCTTGTGAAATTTTTTCATCCATGCTGAACTAGTGTTGTCTTTACACAGGCTTTTTTTGGGCAACCATATTGTTGAGATTTCCATCATGCAGCTTCCCTGCATACCTAGATCACACGGTCTTACAGCAGATGTCTTGGTCCTCTGGTTCTTCTAACCATTCTGCCATATCTGATGTGGTGTCCCCTGAACCTTAGATGGAGGACTTGTACTGTAGACATGAGACTCATACTGCTCTTTAATCCTGAGCACCATGATGCTATTATCACACTCCATTAAACAGATGCATGGACTGGGAAGATATGGGACAAGTTCATATATGTATATGGCGCATCTTGATCATACTGTCCTCCAAATCATCACTCCCATATCTCCCCAGACATTCTCCACCACACTTCTCCATTTTTTTTTTTTTTTGTAACCCCTTGAGTCCAATAAGTGCTTCCTGCTGGAGTGCTGCCTGATTTCCTCTGCCTAGTATTGGTGGCCATAGCTTCAGTGCATTCCTGGGAGTCATGGTCATATCCTGTCCAGAAGACAGACTTTCCCAGCACTCCATCCCATCTTCTTTTTCTATCATGTTTTTATTAATTTACTTTTTACATTCCAATCCACATTCCTCCTGCCTCCTCTTCTCCCCCTGCTCCTCCCACCACCTCCCATCTGCTCCTTGGAGAGGGTAAGGCCTCTCCTAGGAAGTCTATTAAGTCTGCCTCTTCATCTCATTAAAGCAGGATCAAGGTGCCTCTCTAACCCTCATACCCCTGTATCTAAGCTGAGCATGTTATCTCTCTATAAAGAATGGGCTCTATTAAGTCAGTTGTGCATTAGTGTTAGATCCTGGAACCACAGCCTCATATATTGTCCCAGCCACACCATTGACACTTATATTAAGGGAGTGTTGTTTGATTTTATGCAGGTTCCCCATTTGTCAGACCAAGGTCAGTGATCTCTCACTAGCTCAGGTCAGCTGATTCTGTGGGTTTCTCCATCAAGGTCTTGACTCCTTTGTTCATATTATTGTTCCTCCGTCACTTCAATTGTGAAGTGGTTAGTTGTGGTTTTCTGCATCTGCTTCCGTCTGTTTCTGGATTGTAGCTTCTCTGGCGTATCTTTTGCTTTATATCTGCTCTGTCCTATCTTCTTCCTGAATTTCCTTTCCACTTCTTCCTCTACAATGTTCCTCACGCTTTAATTTCTCAGTTTGTCTCAGTGCCTGGCCCCTTGTTACTTGATAACTTTCCCTCAGAATTCAGACTTTTTCCCTTTAGACATTAATCGCCCTACTTCCCATCCAAACCTTAAATTCACTTGTATTTTATTAACCAGAAAGCATTACTAGTTCTTTGTAAATTTGGGCAGGTGTTAGAAATTTAGACATGAGCTGAGCTTATTGTTTAGACAACTGTGCTTAGAACATTACTTGGTGGCCTTTATTTTGAGGAAGCATAATCTAAGTTAGTCCATTCATGATTAAATTTTGGCAGGGTTTGTCATAATTTATGTCCATTTTTCATCATGTTGGCCTTTGGCACTAAAGCTGTGAAATGATAAACAGTTTACTGGATTATATAGAATTTGACTGATTTTTAAAATTCTACAAATTGAGCTTTCACTTGAATTTGTTGCCCTTGCTTATAACAAACTTATTTGTGCTTAAAGATTTTTTAAAAGCATGATTTGTATTTTATTAACAAGATAAAATTGTGACATTTCAGTAATAGCATGGAATATACATGCTATAATCTCACCATTTTTTTCCGTCCGACTTTCCTTCTTTTTTTGGATTTTGCTCTTTTATCTAGTTATTTGAATCTTTGATACTAAATGTTTTATATGATTTTCACAGTTGTTATTAAGACCCACACACTTCATTATTTATTTGTTTATTTACTTATTAATCTATATAGTGTGTGTATGTGCACATATGTGTGTGCGTGCATATGTAAACCAGTGAACAACTGTGGGTGTTGCTACACAGGTGCAGTTAGGCTTTCTATTTTCTATTGCTGCAAAGAAACAGCATGACCAAAAATCAAGCTGGGAAGGAAAGGGTTTATTCAGCTTACACTTCAGAGTTGCTGCTTATCACTCAAGGAAGTTAGGACAGGAACTCAAACAGGCCAGGCACCTGGATGCAGAAGCCATGGAGGGGTGCTGACCAATGCCTTGCTTAGCCTGATTTCTTATAGAACCCAAGACCACCAGCCCAGGGATTATACCATCCACAATGGGCTGGACCTTCCCCCATTGGCCACTGATTGAGAAAATGCCTTACAGCTAGATCTTGTGAAGGCATTTCTTCAACTGTGTCTTTTTCCTCTCTGATGACCAGCCAGTTCAGGTGCCCACTTCCTTCTTTTTTAAACAGAGTATCTCAGTGGCCTGGGATTATCCTTGTGTCTCTGCCTTCCCAGTGCATGGATTACACATGTGCATAAGCATACAGGGTTTTCCTCGGGGTTTCTGGAGATTATAATTCACATGGTCTTATTGTGTAGGCATTATTTCCCAAGCCAGCCTCTCAGCAGCCCTGGCCTTAGGTCCTTCAGGAGTACATCTGAAAAGACACCTGTTGTGGTGGTCAGAAAAATCAGAAGAATAGAACCCAATTTGACAGTACTATTAAAATCACAAATGCAGTCTGTTTTTAAAAAAGGTATCTAAGATAGAGTTTGGTGTGATGTAACCTCCATGTTCACGCATTAAGTACAGCATATTGAAATGACAACCTTTGGAAAGAAAATATATATGTGTATATATATATGTATACACATATATATACATATATATATATATATATATATATATATATATACACACACACACATTAATAGAGATTAAGTGGTACCAAAAACACTTCAGTGAACTTTTGTTTAAAAATAGGGGATAGTGCATATTGAGGTGTGTGTTTGCGTGTGTGAGCATAAGTGCCTGTGTGCATGTGTAGGTATACACCTAAAGAAACCTTGGAAGTATAACCAAGAAATACATATGTGAGATTGCTTATAAATAATATATAGGGGAAGGAAAGATGCTGGAAGTCAAAGAAATATTTTTACTATAGACTTGTAAACATTGTTTTGCTCTTTTGAACTACAACATTGTATCACTTAATGAAAATTTTAAAAATGAGGAAGTGGTGGAAATTTGCTTGTCTGGTAATACCAATGATTTGCTTAATATCTTTTCTTAGTAAAGAAAAGGTAATGTTTGTTACATGGGCTGGGATCTTGCTTTTGAGGCTTATGATGTTTACTTCTCCAGCAAGCACCTGTCTCTATTCTGGCATGGAAATCTGACAGGGAGGAACTTCATGAATGCTTTTCTGGGGGCACTGGATAAACAATGGGAAATTAAGAGGAATTAAATGGAGGGTTCTGCTTCCTGGGAGTAACCAGTTCCCCTGTGGGAATTGAGATCCGGAAAGTAATTTTGTTTTCCCAATGAGAATCGTGTAAAGGATGCTCAAACATAGACATCCATCCCCAGGCAAATGAAATGGGAGTGGGGAGTGTAGGTACAGTTTATTTCACCATGTATGCCTTCCTTCCTTCCTTCTTTCCTTCCTTCCTTCCTTCCTTCCTTCCTTCCTTCCTTCCTTCGTTCTTTCCATTCTTTCTTCCATCCTTTCTTCCTTTCTTACTGTCCTTTCTAATTTTGCAATAGTCTCTACAGGCAAATAAAAAGACAGTGCTATTTTCACTTGGGAATTCCTTTTTAGTTGTTCTTATTTTGTAAGAGCCAAGTTGGAATAACTAAGAACTTCAGATCTCTGTTGAGTTAAGGAAACAAGCAATGAGTACAATGCTTGATAAAGGCAATCTGGGGAAGCACATCTGGATTTGCTTCCTGAATTGGCACTGAGTACCAATACATGTGCAGTAATAACTGTGTGTTGGGCATATCACACGGTAGTAATTGAACTTCTGTAGGTTACAGAGTCTACAGCTATGTGTATATTGGAAACTGGGGAAGCCTGTGAGTCATCTGAGTTCATGTTAAATTTTATTTTTTTTTCTTTTGCACCTAATAATATTGTCAAGATTGTCATTAGTAGTATTTTCTTTGCTACTGGAAAAACTTCATTCATTTATTGAGGATGAAAATTCCTAGTAAGGAAATTGGAGAGAGAAGCTAAGCTAGGAATATTCCCAGGCTGGTGTTCATAGTGTGGTGTTTATGCTAGTAAGAAAGCATTCTTTTCGACACCTAGATCACTAGATCTGCTGTTCACCAAGTATGGCATGGCTGTAATAACTGTAAAGATTGCCCATCATCTTCGTTGGTCCTTGTCGACTGAAATAGGAGAGCCCCAGCAAGAAGAATAAAGCACATTTGAGAGTATGAATGTTGCAAATGTGTGGTAGCTAGAAATGAAATTATCCTCCAATACCTTAATGTTGCTGTGTGGCATGGAACTGGGAAGCAAGTTATTTTAAGGTATTTCTCGGAAGCATTAAAAAAAATGGGTTAAACAAACAAACAAACAAAAAAAAAAAACGTACATTCACAGAGCCTAGTGGTTTGGGTGGAGAGTGGGAAGGGGTAGCTACACCCCCTGGTGTTTTCTTCTTTCACAGCAACCACAGCTTTGAATATTGAAGAGAGGGGTGACTGTTAAAAGAGGTAGGTAATGAAGGAAGAGTAGAATGTATCAAGAGATGATGACAGAGAAAAGAGGAGTTGGAACAATGAGTACAGAGACCTCAGAGGAATGACTAAACAGAGAGCTGCTGGGATGACTTCCCATCCTCTATTCTGGTCCCCTGCTCGGTTTTGCCCAGTTGATGAGATTTCAGCTTTCAATAGCATTTTGGCTCAACATTCTACCAAGACTTTTTATTTCCTTAGTCTGAAATGCTATCTTCTGCTTCCTTTAGGTGATAGGCACATGGCAAAGGATGCAGGAGGAAATAGGAACCCCTATGAGCTGGACTCTTCTTGATTAAAAAAAGATTAGATGCCTGAGGCATCAGCAAATGTTGGAGATTTTTATTTCCAGGAGGCTAGAATCTGTACCTAGCCACTGTCCTCTGTGTACACAAGGAGTGTTTGGATTCTTTTCTCAGAGTCAGTAAGGTTTTTGGTGTCATATAATCTCTGAGAAACAAATGCCATTGCTTAGATCTCAGTACACTCCTGCAGATGGCAACCATCAGCAGGCAACTGGGCGGTATTGGACTCCCTGCATTCTCGCCTGGAGCCTTCTGACCTTCTCTATAAAAAGCTCTTTCTGTATTGATGCTCACGGGTGGTGGTGGGTCGAATGGCAGTTACATAATCTCAGTCTCTTTCTGTCAGGTGGCCTTTAGGCAGAGTGCTAGGGGTGGATTTCTTCTTGGCAAGAATAAGCAAAGAAAAATCCTTTTCTTTTCTTTTCTTTTTTAAATGAAAACATCAGGAAAAAAATCTTGGTGTTTCTGAAATAGGAGAGCAGCATTGTCTCTGAAGAAATTTGTGGGAAGCATCAGGGTTATTTCCTTGACCTGTCTTTCACAAGATAGAGGCTGTTTTGATCTAATAGATGTTGCGTTTTAACAAGCATTTGATAGACTGATGGGAGGGCCCAGCAGATAATGGTACTTGCTGGCCAAGCCGTAGGAACTGAGTTGGAGCCCTGAAACCCATGGTGGAAGGACAGGACTCAGCCCTGAAAATTAGCCTCTGACTTCTACATGGACACTGTCACACACATGCATACTCACCCTGTCACATAGCCTCACTTCACACACACAGGCAGACAGATGGAGAAATATGGGAGGAAGGAGAGAGAAAGGAGGGGCAAGACAACAATGAACAATACATTAAAAACAAAAGGTATTTGACACAATGTGAGGCAAACAGTAAACCAAAGAGAGGAAGAGACAGGCCTGTTAGTAGTAGTGCAGGCTGTGGTCTGAGATTTTCTGAAGCAATATTCCTTTTATGTGGCTTCCTTAGGTCTTTCCTTTCTTTTTTCCCTTCAGTAAGTGTCTTCTATCACCACAAAGTCCCTTCAGTTTTGGAAATTAGGAGTGGTTTAAAAACTCAGGGCAAGCCTAAGCTAATGACATTACAGAAATGTTTTTAAGAGACCTTTAAAGATGATATTATAATTCTAAGAATATTTTCAGTACACATTAGTCCCATTAAATTTTGTAATTATATTTTCGAATACACACACACACACACACCCTGAAGGAAATTTACTGTAATGAAAACAGTTGGGTGAAAAAACAAGCAGAAAGCATACTTGCATGTTTTGTAGTAAGAAAAAGAAATCACATTATTCTTGGATGCAGTCCTCCCCTCCCATTTGCAGCTTCTCTCAACCTACACCTTAGGTATTGATGCTTGTCTAACCTGTCTTGCTTTGCCCTTTACACAGTATCTATATAGCTAGCCCCTTCACCTTCCTCTGCTGCTTCAGGCTTGTACTTGCTAAAGAGGAATTTAGGGCAGACTGGATACACACCTCCTACGGATCCGAGGGTGCACTAAAGGCCGATGCTGTGACTTTGATGTTCCAAGGTGAAATTTACTCTTAAGGAATCAGGTCTCTCAAATCAAAGTTCCTACAAGGCCATGTGGGATGTAGAATTTGGGATCTCAAGTTGGTCAGAGTCACTGCTACCAGCTGTGTACACATCTGTTCTCTTCCATATTCACAGCTGGCTTTACAGTGTTCACCTTGGGCTTTTCTTCAAATGAATTAATGTTATCCGTGTCAGAGGAGTAGTTAGTCATGACTCTTGTGTTCAAAACATCACCTGAGGAGTGCAAGGTAACATTTTGTTATCTGAAGTAAGGATTATTCTTTTAGAAGCATCGTTTTAAATCTCATAGTGCACAGTTCCTGTTGAAAACTTAGTCAAGGAAACCATATCAAACATCCTTTTGTTTCTGAGCTTAAGAAGCTCATTGCATTCACCTGTCCTACAGTTCTGTAGTCTGGAGCCAGGCCTGGGTTTCCTGTGTATGTGTGTGTGTGTGTGTGTGCACGTGCGCACGCATGCATTTTCCTTTGCTCTATTGCTATTACACTGTTAATACAATAGGGTTAGTGTTGAATTTCTAAATGGGCTGTTTAGAATATATCACCCCTCTTTATCCATCCTTCTGAATTCTTATTTACCCCAGTCTTGTCCCATGGTTGACTTTCTTAGATTTTTGTCATCCATAAGTGTACCTGAGTAGGTGCTTCCCTAGAGGATCTTATTAATTGTGGAAGAATTTTAAGAGCAATGTTGTGTACTAGGTATAAAGACTCATGGGTAAGCACACTACAGACTTGGTGTACAAGCTACTTGCAGGTTTTAACTTGGGACTTTGGTCAACATCTTAATCCATCCCTCTCCCACACAGGTTTCAGTTGTTTTGTCTAAATGGTGCTGTCTCAGTTTGAGTTTCTGACTCATAAAAAAAAAAAAAAAAAACCTCAGGCCATGTTGTCAAAAATCACTGCTATTTTTTTTTTGAGACAGGCTCTATTTTATAGTACAAACCCATCTTTTGCCTCAGCCTCCCAAATGCTAGACTCATAAAATGATTACTTCTCTTAATATCAGTTCTGGACTCTATTAAAATAGACAGAAGAGTAGCCAGGTAGACATTTGGAATGTTTAGTGACTGGGAGAGGACCAGATGAAAATCTGGAAAGCATTTGTCAATCATTATGGATATGTTTGGTTAGAAGGGCTTTAATTTCAGTCTTTGGATAAACTAGGAAGATAGGAAATATTGAGAGATAAGATTTCATTTGCTGAAGTTGATGAGTTTTAAGCATGTGTAAGATAACTACATAAATAGAATGTTTCTGCAGAGAACATATGGCAAAGTTCTTGCTTTGTTTTGGTACAAGTAAGGATGTTGGACTATATTTATTTTATCTCCTATTCTGTGTAGGTCATGAGACAATAGAGATGCTCCTGGCCTTGAGGGTCCTTTGGTCACTTTAAATTATTATTCTTTAGTCATTATTTTTTCTTTTAGTCTTTTTTCTTTCCCAAAGGCATAGTATATGCACATTCTTCTTCTTTTTCTTGTTTTCTTCTTCTTCTTCTTCTTCTTCTTCTTCTTCTTCTTCTTCTTCTTCTTCTCCTTCTCCTTCTCCTTCTCCTTCTCCTTCTCCTTCTCCTTCTCCTTCTCCTTCTTCTTTTTTAATAAAATGTCAAATTCAGAAAGATGTGGGAAGGAAAAGTCAAAACCTTTTCTGAGCTATTTCCTTACATATGAAGCTTTGATTGCATCACTGTCAGTCATTGCTAAAGATACTATTAGATTTTTGCATAAGCAGCATAAACTGTTTCATAACATCCAAGGTGAAGGAAATAAAGTAGTTCAATCTCATATTTCCTCCAACTAAATTAAACTCAAGTGAAATATATTCTTGCCAGATTGACAGGAATTTCAATATTGCCCTGAAGTGATACCTTCTTATGTACCCTTTTTCCCTGCTCCCCTCCCCAACTACTACCCCACAGTCTACACAGCCAAAAAATGAATTTCACCAAGATCTTCTTTCAAGCAGGGGAGAGCCTCATATCTACCTGTTTCCTGATGTTCTCTGCCTTTAAGTAGGTGCTGAGGGTTTCCACTTTTAAACACTGACCCCTTGCTGTCTAGGGCTCTCTGTGGGGTTGTGACTCTCATGAGCCTGATATCCCAGCATAAAAAATATGGCTTATTTGACTATAGGCAGCTTAATTAGAGCAATGCCTCATATATTTTCTGTGTCACATAATATGTCCCTGATGACCTATGCCATTTATTTATTTGGCCAGCCATCAAATGGTAAACATTGAGATCATTTCTAGGATTCATCATGTCTCTGTACACATCCTTTGGATATCTGATCATTTCTTTAGAGACTCAGGTGTCATGTTGCGGTAACAAAATCTAGACCTGGTAAATTTCAACTGCAAAATATATTCCAGAATACAGTATTTACATTGATGAGTGAGTATCAGATTTCCCTTCCTGTCCCCTGTGCTGGTGATCTCTCTATGAAAAAGCAGCTTTGGCTACTATAGTCTTCAGAAAGGAACACATGACTACACATTTGGCAATATTATCTCTAGAGAAATTGAGGTCCTCAGTTTTGAGGGTCCCTGTACTAGAGATTTATTATTTTTCTTGTTTTGTCCCCTGTGTTGAGTTCGTCTTATTGACCCATTTGAACTCAGAGAAAAGCTAATTTGCTTATGTTCATTCATGTTACTTAAATGAACTGTCAGATTTTTTTTTTTGCCTTCTAATATTTTAATTGTGTTTTCCATGTACATTTGATTCATTTGCAGCATAAGGGTAAATTCAGCAAGATAAAGTTTACTAAACTAATTCTCTAAACCTATTTGTGAGCTCAAAACACACCAGAATTTCTTCATATTAAATCTAACAACTTTTTTGAGTTACGGTCTCTTGTTGTCTGGGTGTGGGAGATCTCTCCTATTATGTGGAAGTCAAGATTCTCTGCTCTCACTATAAGTTAAGTGAAGACGCACCTGTGACCATACCCAAATGGATGTGGGCAGTGTTACAGGTGCAGGCTGGGTGGATAACTCCCTACACTCTCCGTTGACCATTTTATCCACCATGTTCCTCATGGCCATAGATTAGTCAGTACCAATTTCTGATATATGTTGTTCTATTGAAGGTAACCACTTATTGTCCATCTTTTGTTCATTTTTAAATATTCATTTAAAATTGTGTATTTAGTGTTTGTGTGTCTGTTTGAGGATATGTTCATGTGGACACAGGTACTTGTAATAACTAGACTTGTCTGATCCTTAGGAACTGGGATTGCAGGCAGTTATGTGCACCCAGACTAGGTGCTGGAAGTTGAACTCAGGTCCTGTTGAAAAAGCAGTATATATTCTCAAATGCAGAACCATATCCCTAGACTTTTATTTTTCTTCTTCTTTGGCAAGACTCTTTTGTAGTTTTTCATGAAGTATTCACTGTGTGTCCATGCTTATGATTAATTTGGAGACTCTCTTAGAATTTATAAGGGTCTGAGCTAAAGCTCTGTTGGCAGCAAGGCCGTGTGGCTTCTGATATTTTCAATTCAGCATGTGGTATGAAGAATGATACCTTTGCATATAAAACACCATATGAAGCAGGTGAATGCATTGTCAAGGTCCGTATAAAAGAGATAGGTAGAATGTTTGGCTGACTTTCATCAAGCTATATGTTGTGTATCTGCCCTTGGACATTAGCATCAAATGGTAAAAGCCCAGATTTAGATTATAACCTTCCTTTATTCTGTAACCTCTTGGGATAAAGTGGGATCATAAATGAAGAGAGGTAACAATGAAAATATAGTCACACATTCACCAAAGAATACTGTTATCTGAAGAATAATTAGCACATGGTGGGTGAACATGTGCTCTGAGTCTTCCCAGGACTTAATACCAGATACTTTGAAAAGTTCTTTCTACAAAACACCTAAATATCCTGGGCAAAAGATAATGGATACATGTTTTCATGAATTGCGCAGATAGAATGCATTATCAAGACCTTAAAGTGGACCGGAAACTGAATCCCTGTTATTCAGTGAATGATGAGGGAGGGACAGAAATGTGGGTAGGATGTGAGAGGATGGATTGAATTTACCATATAGGCTTTTGGATCTCTCTGATGGGAGAATTTGAAAGTAAATCCTTCTCTCATGAAGCTAGGATATTTGGATAATTAATGTCTATGTATGTGTATATGTGAGCAGGTGTATGTGTGTGCTAGTTCACATTGAAGGCAGAGATTGACATCTGGTATCTTCCTCAATCACCCTCCATGTTATTTTCTGAGATAGAGCCTCTCACTGTACCTGGAGCATGTTGACTTTGATAGACTAGGTGACAGCAAGCCTGAGTGATCTTCCAGGCTCAACTTCCCCATTCCTAGGATTACAGCATACCCTCTGTACTTGGGTAGCTGTTTCTTCTTCTTTTTCTTCTTTTTCTTCTTCTTCTTCTCTTTTAAAATTGTTGTCATTGATTTCTTTTTGAGAATTTCATGCATACAATGCTTTGTAATCATGTTCACCCATATTCCTCCCCCCACCTCATCCCAGATCCATCCCTCACAATTTTGTGTTATTTAGTTATGTATTTATCTTATAAGCTGATGAATCAAATTTGTGTTGCTCATGTATTCCTGGATATGAAGCACCTGCTGGAATGTGGTCAGCCTACCAGGGGCCATACCCTTAAAGAAAACTGACTGTTCTGCTGCAAGAACCCATCAGTTTTCAGCAGCTCCTCAGCTAGCTGTAGGAGCTTATGAGCCTCTCACATTGACAGACCTGCATTTCTTCCTGTGGAGTGGGTCTTAAGTCCAATTAGAAAGTTTTTTTCTTCTTAAAGACTCATAATATCTGTGCAACTATTACACCCATAGCAATCAATCACTAATTAAGAAAATGAAAATGACCTACAAGCTTGCCTACAGTCCAATCTAATGGAGGTATTTTTTTTAAATAGAGGTTCCCAACTCTGATGGTTTTAGTTTGTGTCAAGTGAACATAAAAGTATCCAGCATAAAACTGGAATGTAGCTCAGTGGTGAAGGACTTACCTAGCGTGGATGCAGATCTAGGGTCAATCCAAATACCACACACACACACACACACACACACACAGAGAGAGAGAGAGAGAGAGAGAGAGAGAGAGAGAGAGAGAGAGATTATCATTGTTGATGGTTGACCAAGTTCAATGTTCATTTCTTACAATAAGTCATATTATCAGCAAATCAATGCTTCCCGGATCTCTCTCCACCTCACAAACTGATCATAAATTAACAAGGAAATATTCCCAAGGTCAAGAATGCAAGACTCTTTGTGTTATTTCCTAAGTTTCTTTTGAGGTACTGTGTTACAAACACAATCCAGAAAGGTGGGGGGGGGGTAGCTGTATAGAAACTAGGAAAGAGATTATAAAATAAATCACTGCTATTACAGGGCCTGTAGAATTTTACAGACTCAAGTGAAAATCCATGATAAGCACATTTATTCTTAACACACAGGTATATTAACATACAGAAATAGATGTAGGCAGCAATCGGATGACATAGTGGGAGTAAAGATCTCAGATGCAGGAGCATGTTAAAACTTAAAACTGGGAATGGTTCAGGATGACTTTTTACAAACAAATATAAAAATAGTGTGCATAGAAGTCCTGCTCAACAAAATTAGAAATACAAAAGTATTATCATGATTTTGTGGATGCAAATGCTGCATGACAAGGATGACACATTCGAGGCTGGCAATGGAATGTAACACTTTTTTGTTTTTTAATGTCAAGATTGTTTGACCCTACTACTCAGGAGGCAGAGGCAGAGGCAGAGGCAGGTGGATCTCTGTGAGTTCAAGTCCAGCCTGGTCTACAGAGATAGTTCCAGGACAGGCTCCAAAGCAATACAGAGAAACCCTGTCTCAAAAAACAAAAATAAACAAAACGAAACAAAATGATCAAGATTGTGCTCACTTGTAAGTTATAAGTCACATCCTTTAGTCTAAAAGTTACTATAATTATATGAAATATTGCTAAATATAGCCATGAAAATACATGAATGACTAATAGGGGAAAGTAGCTTTAATGAACATCAAACACATTTTAAAGTCTTTTATATTGAAAATATTAGTATTTCCTGAAGAAAGATCATTGAAAGGTAATAAGGACTCCATAGACCTAAATGTATATGGGAATTTAAGGTAAGCTACAAGTGGGTTTCAATTCAGTCAAGACACATTTGATAACTCAACAAGTGGCATTGAGACACTTGTGAAAGATTGCATTAGTAGTTCTGAGTTTATACTTATCTGTGTAATAGTTCCACACGAAGTAAGTCATAGTTTCAACATGGCTGAAAGTTAGACTTATTTGAAATCAGAAAACACTAGAAGAAACTGTAGAATAAGTTTAATAACATTGGTTTAGTGAACGCTTTTCTAATTATAGCCATAGACCTAGGAAGTAAAAAGTATAAAGATAAAGAACTTATGTACATGTTTTTTAAAAGAAATCACAATGCATCACAAAAACAAAGAAAACCCCAAATCCAGCAACAAGAACTGGACCTGAAAAAAAAATTGAAATACACAAAAGCAAGTGGAGGAATTTCGTGTGTCTTTATTCCACCCCTGGGCTGGGTTTGTTTGTGATGAAAGCTGTCCTTGCCACCATGCCATCTTATCTGTAAGACAGTCTGTGTGTGTGTGTGTGTGTGTGTGTGTGTGTGTGTGTCTGTGTAAGAGAGACAGAGAAGGAGAGAGAGCGTGAGATCCCATTATCACAGCTCTAAAATCAATGCTACCTTAAGATCCATGCTCATTTTAAAAGAATATGCAAAGGAATCTTCTGGTATATAACATGTACATTAAAACATAGACTTGTGCATTCTGTAACTTTAGATTTTTTAAAACTGGAGGGATATTCTATAGAAATTCCTGTTCAACTAGATTTAGAAGCGCTCGTTTCTTATCCAGAGCTCTGCATGCTCCGGATCTGTCAATGCCTCTGTCAGCTAGGCTTGTCCTTGATTATCCTTCCATTAATCCAGGATCTTGCTCTGACCTGAATGGAGCCCATTGCTCTGTCCTGTCTACAGGGCTGTGGCAGATGACAGTCCAGCAACCTCCATTAAATCCTTCAAGGTATACCTGTATGTCAGACACTGGCTGGTAACAACAGTGAAACTCATCTCAAATGAGATGTGGATGTTAACAGGCTGCTGCCTCCAGGATTTCTTACCTTAGTGGAATAAAAATGAACATGGGATTTAAGGGATTTCTATTGCTCAGAGGGAAAACAAAAAAAAAGCAACAAAAACCCCAAACACATTTTAACAATTGCCTAAGTAAACCACTTTTTATAAGGAAACTTGAGATGCTTCTGAGATCAAGTTATTGGGAGAATAATGCCCAGAATTTTATGTTATATTCTTTAATTAGATTTTTCAATGAGTATGACCATGCATTTAGATTGACATGTGGTACTGAGTTTACTAACATTCTTTCGAAAAACATTTTAATAAAAATATTCTGGAGATCTAGAGCTAAAGAATGAGCAGAGCACACTGAGCTAAACTAATCTCATGGAATATAAATAAGATTGTGTGTCTGATTTCAACCCTTTGCCCACATTCCCTGTTATCCTAGCCCCTGCCCTGAGCTTTCCCATCATCGACAATGTACTAGACGGTTGACCTGTCAGGCCCAGCAGGAGTAATATGTATTTCCAATCAAAGTTCATGGATTACTTTATTTTCCTCACCCAGATAAAAACTTCTCATGATCACTTTCTGCATCATAAGTTGGATGAAGTTCATTGAATCATTTTTTGTGTGTTAGTGAGTATATGATAGACACTATTTTCATTATAAATTCTTTTATATCAATGGGTACTTCTGTTTATGAAGGAAAACTTGCACAGTTGTTTTCTCCCTTCCAGTTTTAGCTGTGTGATGCCATGTAATTAGATCTTTTTTATATGTGCTTGTTGTCTTGATGTATAAGACTAATCATACATTAAACTGAATAAAGACATTTAAAAATCTCTGCTCACATAAGAGCTTTGATAGGAGGAGTTCAGGAAGCCTACAGTAAGTTTTCTGTATGGTTTTGCCTCAATAAAATAGTAACATAAGAAAATTTAAGCAGAGGACATACTAAGAGAATTGTAACACACTATAGTAAAGAGAGGGGCTTAAGTGTACCCTTTGTTAAGCTTTTTTACCTGTAAACCGCAACCCTGACGATGGTATGCAACCGACAATTGCTTCACACATGTTGAAGACCAGAAACTTAAGAGAACAGCGTCACACATCCCGGGAGACATGTGCCATTGGCTTATTGCGGTAAATAAGGATCAGGATAAACAAATAGGCCGAATAGATGTTTATTCAGGGAGAAATAACTTACAACCTAGACAGATGAACACCAGGAAATTCAACCCGATCCTCTCCTGTCCGAGTCATGCCAGAAAGAAAGAGCGCCTTCCTGGCCCCCTCCGACCTCCTTCCTCAGGTCACCTCCGCCCATCGCTCCACCCCCCAATGGGCGTGGTCAGTGCTACAGAAGGACTACCTCACTACAATTCCCCTTTTAGTCTAAAAAAAAGATTTAGGCTTAATACAAAACTATATACAAAACAGTGAATAACAAGTGTGCTCTAAGAAAAGGAAAATCGAGAACAAAATGACCTACATATCTAGTCCTAGGGTGAGGGCATAATGGAGTTTACAATAGAGTTGTCCTAAGCTGGAAAACGTAAGTCTAGTACCTAATATATCTAACTAGGAAGAGAGAATAATAGTTGTGATAGTTTAATCTTCAACCTCATCAAGACCTGAGAAGGAAATTAACAATACTAGAGTAGACAGGAAATGCGGATGGACAACTTCCAAAAGGTGCAGCAAGGACAGAAACAGCAAGCCACCTGAACAGTCACCCTAGGTCTCACAGCGACGTTGGTACACCCAGATTTGGCTAAGGCCAAGAGAACTTGACAGACCACAACAACAGCAGGGAAATAGAATGGCTGTCTTACCCTGACTTGGCAAGGTCAAGCAGTCTTCTATATTTGTCTCCTGCAAGCACATAGGACTGCATGTCCAAATCAGTGGTCAAGGTGGGGGCAATTCTATGCCCAACAGGCCATTAGCTGAGGCGAGATTGAACTCCAGCAGGAGCAACATCAGTGTCCAACATATTTTCGGGAAAGTGCACGGTGCTGTCAGGAGCAACAGTGTCTCATGTCAATGGAGTACTAATATTAAAACATTTAAATGCCATGTTCTGCATGTCTATGAAGTGATTGAAGATTAAGCATCTATATCTGACTAATCTCATAGGTACAGGAAATGTGAGTGAAGATAATCTGTAATACTCTGGAACTTAGCTAAAAGACTGATTAAAACTTTCCTGAGTAAAGCAGGAACAAATACTTAAACAATATAACTATTTACATATACCTACATGTAAATCCCTAAGATAGAGGTAGAGTATAAGTGTCAAGACAAGAGGTAGAACTATAAAGGGCAGCAAGATAAATATCCCAAATTGTATCAATATACAAAATGTCTTGAATACAGGAAAAGTAAACATACATAGAATATGGTAAAAAATAATGTGCATAAATATTATAAGTGGAAACATTTAACACAATATAACAAAATATAAACTTAATTTTACATAGCTTACCACATAGGAATACATAACAATGTAAGCTGTAAAATACTATCTCATTCATACTCAAATTCTCAAGGAAATAGGCTAATCTACTTATATCCCATCTAAACCATACCTTTACCCTATCCCACTTCTGACACCAGATATTGCGGTAAATAAGGATCAGGATAAACAAATAGGCCGAATAGATGTTTATTCAGGGAGAAATAACTTACAACCTAGACAGATGAACACCAGGAAATTCAACCCGATCCTCTCCTGTCCGAGTCACGCCAGAAAGAAAGAGCGCCTTCCTGGCCCCCTCCGACCTCCTTCCTCAGGTCACCTCCGCCCATTGCTCCACCCCCCAATGGGCGTGGTCAGTGCTACAGAAGGACTACCTCACTACATTGGCTCTTATAGGAACTCCCTTCCTGGGTGCTCTGTCACCTTGAGCAAGACTTTTGACTCCTTGGTGTACTCATGAACACAATCAAAATGAATTTCTAGTGTCTCATTTTGGCCTCCAGCTAACTTGTGAAAATATAGTTAGGTTTCAGCAAAACCAAATGACTCTTATCAACAGCATTGAACAGTGACACCAGCCATTTACTTAACCTCTGAGAATCTATTAGCATGTCCACTTGCTATGGATAATCAAAATTCTGTCTTCACATGAAAGTGTCTTAAGGTGACTTCCTCAGTGTGCATCACCTCCCATACCTCCATCATTTGTACTTGCTAACTTATTTGTATTCCATCCAAATACAAAGTTGTTTAAGAAAACCTCCCTCTCTGAATCTCTGGTAGGACTGGTCAGAGGGTCAGTGTTGGCCTGGCAACCCTGGAATGGAAGGGAACAGTTTGTCCAGATTGGAGACATCCTCATTCTCCTGGATTCTTTCTCTCATGGCTCCTGCGTTTTCCCTGGCTCTGGTGCCTCATAGCACTGCTCTGGCTCTCTGTGGTCCTCTTCTCTATTCATCTTTCACTTGTATTTCAGTTTGGCTTTTGGGAGGAGTACTGCTGAGTGTTTCCACATCCTAACTGATTATTATGTTCTATGCTTTGCATTTATGGTGTTAAAATATGCTCAGCCCTATTTTCATGTCAAGTGATTCTTTCTTAGAGAAACTATACTTTAAATAATTCAAGGACCCTGTAAGTAGAACAGCTCCACTTTGGATATATTCTAACTTAGGCCTTTAAAGCAAATTGAGTTTGAGGACTGAATCAAGAGACTTGGTTTTCTAAGTCCAATAAATCCATAGGAACCAGATACACATGTTCGCATATACTTTTTTGACTCCTGGACTTGATGTGTTTGCACCATGAGGTTGTGGTCAGGGCTCTGGCAGCTATGCAACCTGCTGACCCCTGTGTGGCTAAGACAGTACCCTTTCTTTTGTTTTGAACTTGCTGGTTGCAGGAGGGATGCTTCTGAGATGCTTAAAGTGCGCTATTTAAAGACTGTGTGGCCCCATTTAAGAAATTAGGCTATGCAAATCCAACCGGATTACAAGATTTAGTTTTAAAGAAATTTGAAGTGTGTTTGAGGCTCTTTTCTAGCACAGATCCCAATTCTTACTGGAACTGAGAACAAAGCCCGAATTTTAGGTGTTTCATAGCTTATCTAAGAAGAATTTCATTCTCAGTACTGTTACATTTTCTTTCATTATGATTCCTTTGTGGTGTGACTGTTATTTTTCTCTGTGTATAGAGGTTGATTTTGTTGCCTTTGGGCACTTTGGTTTGTGAGTTTATTTCTTGCTGTTATTGCTCATGTGTACATGTATATGTTTGGTGTGTTTCTGTGTATGTGACATGCCTGTGCATATGTGCTGATAACCAATCCCAATGCCTTACATATATTGGGCATGTTCTCTATTACTAACCCATACTCCACACCTGTAATTCTTACTTGTCTAAAAACAGTATTTATTTCTAATGCAGATAAACTGTTTTCTCCAATGCCTTTTTTTCTTTTTCTCTTGCTAATCAAAAGAAAAATGTTGTTGTGTGTGCTGAAATGTTTCTTAGAGGGTTTGTTCATTTGAGGCTCAAGAAGGATGTGTGGGGGCCTGAAAGAAGCTGTTTTACTCTCTTGAGCTTCACAAGGAGAAACTTCAACTCAATCTGCTATAGTCCAAATGATCTGATAGGTGAATAGAAAGCCAATATTGTCATCTGTGAATAGGCACTCTCTGAAAAGCTGAACCACTTTATAAACCTTGACATTTTCCTTCACCAGGGATACCAATGAAGTTGAAAAGAATCCGTTGTCATCTCTCTCATACTCACACTTCGAAACCAGTCTTTATTTTCATTCAAGCACTTGCCTCAGGAAGCCATTATCTGTGATCTTTCACCAGGTTTGCCTGCCCCTTCAGGTCTGAATCATCCAACATGACGTCATTAAAGCCTTCAGTGAAAAACATTTTACTGGCTTCCTAATCCCAGCCACGAGAACCTGTTTCTCATGTGGCATGCTCATGACGCCAAAGATGTGTGACCTGTACATAGACAAGGACACAAATAGGGCATGGGTACTACCTTGTCTCCAGTGCTGTGTTTAGCATTCTATTAGGTAATGGGCCATTGTTGTATTTGTCTCGGCCATATTTAATGGACCACCAGGCAGCATCATTAGGCACTTTTGAGTGAAAGGGAAACTAACATGTAAATGTAAAGAGTGCATTTGAGGGAAGGGGTTGCAGTATGAATATAAACCCATGTCTGTGTGTAGTGATGTCACCTGGGTGTTAGACAGGGTGTTGTTGTTAAAACAGTGCAGTGGAGGAAGGAGGTGTTGAGGCTCCTGGGTTCAGTCCATGCTCAGCTGGCTCATTTACTTTGGACCTTTTCAAGGCAGAGGACACGATGGGGCAGAACTGTTCACCTCACGGCACCTGAAAAACAGAGAGAGGACCAGGGAAGCCAAGGGCACAACCCTTTGTGACATACTTCTTTCCAATAAGCTCCAGTTCTAGCAGTTACCATTATTTTCCAGTAATGTCAACAAATGGCAAATCTACCAACAGATTAATTAATTGATTGAGTCAAAGTCCTCATAATAAAACTTGAAATGCTTGAAGTGGTTGGATCCATGAACCGGAGAGCAGGCCTTCAATGCAGCCATTAGGGGGACACTTACAAACTTTAACAAAGTGTATAGTGTAAACATACACACACACACACACACACACACACAGAGAGAGAGAGAGAGAGAGAGAGAGAGAGAGAGAGAGAGAGAGAGAGAGAGAGGAAAGAGAGATTATGGTAATTTTTGGACAGTTGAACTGGCATTCATTAATTTAACAAATATGTATTGAGCTTCTAGTATGTACTAGATTCTATGAAGGTGCACTGGGAATGCAAAAAATGAATAAGATTGAGTGTTGTTTTCAAGTAACTGGCTGATGCTTGAGGAAGATTGAAATACAAAGCACTGGCAATAGAGTGAAGGCTTTGCTGAGGGTATTGTGTGTACAAAATAATTTGAGACCTCAGAGGGAGAAGCAAAGTTCCAACACTTAATAGTTGGAGTCAGGAGGAAGTTCAAAAAAAGAAACCATAAGATCATGTGGCTGAGTCTCCAACCTCTACACAAAACCCTTCCAATATACTTCTCCCTTTCGAAGAATATATTTCCTATTTTAGATTTGGGGGGGGGTATAGTTACAACTCTAATGTACTTATAATAGTTGAAGTCAGTCCCCTACTAATCAGCATCCAAATTTCTCTAGTATATTTGTGAGCTGAGTCTAATTCCTACTCCACAGTAGCCCCCTTCAGTTTTAAGATCATATTGTTCCCTTCCTACCAGATCTCTGAGAGCCTCAGTTGTCTCCTCTCTGGGTTGTGATATTTAGTAGGGGAAAAAAATGTCCCTGCATTCTTTGAGGAGCCAGATGCATTCCATATGCTAAAGATTCAGAAGACTATGCTCTGTCTCTTCTGGAAACTCCCTGGATACAGCATGGTGATATCAACCCTGGTAGAAGCAAGCAGTGTTTGCTGGATGCTACCATCTGAGAAGATGAAATTAATGGGTACATGTGAGGCAAAAGCAATAATGAGCTATAGATGTGCTGGTATTATTAGTGGTGCTAATCAAAGATGTATCGACAGTTAACAGTTGATCCTTTCCTTTATTCTGAAGGCTGATATGTCTTAGATCATCTCAATTTAAAAGTTCTGTTGGAAACCTCTGGATTCTACATATTTAATGAGTTTCAGTGCAGGGTGGTGACCACAAGTATGGAAACTCGCATTAAGTTCACTTTTCATGTATTTTATCTGCCACTGTGTAGACTCAGCTCTTGCAAAAGACAATGGAATTTCTATGTGAACTTAAGTCTTCTAAGCAGGGCACTTTACATCTCTACTGATATTTTCTTTGCTGAACACTTTGCAACTCCAGATGGCTATGGTAAGACTTTAGCATTTGCCATATGGAGCAAGCAGTAAACACGTTCAGCAGAAAGCAGAGGCAAAATCCAGAGCCATCCTTTTGCTGCACCAGTTTATGCTGTTCTCCACTCACAGGATATTGGAGCATCTTACTAGGGTTTAGACACATCCCATTGATTTGCCAGCAGTAAAAGAAATGAAATTAAAAGGAGATGCTGTTTATTGATCTAACATGCTCCTAAGGAAAGGCCAGAGAGGATGGATGTACTGTGTGGCAGGACTTATTACGCTTACACAGGAGCTCCTGAACCCTACTTCCAAGTATTCTCACCTAATAGTTCAGGATAATGCATTTTTTAATTAGTTTCTGGAATTGGCTCAGGTGGTTCTGTTTTGAGAAACACTGATGTGGAGAATGAGAAGCACCCTTTCTGTGCATTGTATGTTAATTCCTCCTACCCTTCCATCCTTTCCTCCACTACCTTTGATGAATCAAATTCATATCAAGAATTTAAATGGAGGTGTCAGGAGAATGAGACATGCTGTTCTTATCTTAAAGACGCTTCATTCTTGCTGTCTTATTCACTAAGCACAGATACACAGATACACAAATAATACTTGAGGATTGCATTTAAGTTCATTGAGTATACCAGGAACAGTAGAATCAATTTGGCCATTAGAGTTGTGAAAATGAAGTGCCTCCTTCCACGGTCAACAAATGTTACTTTATCATCTCTCCACAGCCCAATATTACTTCTCTCTAGTTTGGTTAAAATAAATTAAACTGTAATGTCTAAAACATAAATTCCTGTATGCATGATTCATCTATTTCTAGAGTGTTCCTAGAAACTCCTTCCAAACCTAATTCTAATAGATGTTTCTGTGTGCTTCCAAGGTCTAGGCAGCTCATAAATATAAAGAAGACACAGCATCATAATGTTAGCTGCATATTGGGATGTTTCAATGCCCTTGTGGTTGATGATTCATATTTCAAGAACAGTACCTTGTAAAGATGAAGATTCCCTCCCACACTTGATTATTTAGTCTGCTTTTAAGCAGCAGGATTATGCATCTTTCTGGGGCATGGAGTGACATTTCACTCCATTATATGTTATACACATCTTTTTTGGTAACTAGAGTCCTTTTCATTTCTGTTTTGTTATTATAGTGCCCTCATCTATTGTTAAGTATCTTGTTCATAGAGTTGGTAGCAATAAATACACACAGCCATCAGTGAGAAAGCTGTTTTTCATCAGTAGAGGGAATTGGTTTTACTCAATCTGAAGCTTTAGTTATTATTCCATCCTCTGTCATATATATACAAGAAGAATAACTTGGTACTAATATAGGGCTGCAGAGGTTGCCCTGGAAGTGAGTTAACTGTGTGATCTTCCTCTTTGGGGGCACGATGAAGAAAGGAAGTCAGACATCTATTCCTGGCTAGCATTTGGCACACTAGCTATAGTACGTAGGGGTGTGAAAACTCTACCTGCTTTTCTCTGGCTCTTCCTGATCATGTGTTTGGGCTTGTGGTCTCTCTGAAGCCCTCTGGGAGTTTGCTTGGCTTCTAATTTTGATTTTGGCTTTTAATTTTGATTTTGGCTTTTAGACATATACATATCTCCCCTGTTTAGTTCTGGAAACCAGCATGGACAAGGAAACATCTAGAGTGTTTATGGAGCTTGACATTTCAGCTTTACTCTTAGAATTATAAAAGTCATATGTACTCATTAAAAAGAAATACAGACTCAAAAGAAATTATCTCTCTGGAAATCATTTTGATACACTGGGTCTTCATCTGTTTTTCTTTATTTTAGCTTTGTAATTTATTTTTACCTCAATCCGATCTTGTTTATAAGTATTTTTATAATTAGACTCATACAATTTTAGTGGTAACCGATTTGTAATTTATAATATGCTTATATATTTTCCACCATTCCCTGGGGCTGGGTCCTAGACTGCATAAAAAGGAGAAGCTAGCTGAGCAGTACCCTTTATCTCCCTTTGCTTCCTGTGGTGAAACAGGACCAGCTGCCTCAATGCTTTCCTTTCCGCATGACCCCTTGCCATGATGGAATCCACCTTGGAACTCTGAACTAAAATAAACCCTCACTTCCTTTAGTTGTTTTTGCTAGATATTTTAACAATAATATTTCAGTTAACTAACACAATATATGAGGAATCTCGGGGATTGAGAAGGTGAAAACCTGCCCAAATTGATGTAACGAGGAAGTCATAGGATTGTTACCCAGAAAATATGAATTTTAGCCTGCCTGTCTCCCATCTTCCTTTTTTCAAAGAAAAGGTCTTTATTATGTAGCCCTGGCTAGTCAAGAACTCGCTAGTATACGAGTCTGGCTTCACATTCATAGAGATCTGCTTGCCTCTGCTTTCCAAGTGCTGGGAATGAAGATGTGAACCACCGTAGCGAGGCCCTTGTTTATGTAACATAGAGTTAGTGTGTGCCTGACATGTAAAGACAAATGGAATTGTGACTACTTTCTACTGAGGGAGTATTATTGCTCTTCATTTTTATAAAAACAATAAGTTTTTTTCATATGCAATGTCACTTTAACTCTCGACATTACCTGTCAATTATCTCTGGGCTAGACCAGCATTTAGACCAGTGTCCCATTAGCCCAAAGAAGACATTTCCTCATGCACTTGGAGCAGCCAGTTTATCTTGGAAGTGTTCATTGCATACTTGTTATCTAACTCTGGGTACGAAATATAACTCATTTACAGATTTTCTGTTTAAAACTGCTCATTGGCATTCATCCACCCTGGGGTCTCTTTTCTTCCCTGTCTGAACAGGCAACATTTACCATCACTACTGTTCTTTATTAGTGAACCGTTTTCTTTTGTCAGTAATTTATGTTTCTGCCTGACAACAACAAGTGGGATTAATTCCAGGATGATGTGTCAAGTACAGGTGAGAAATGTGCATCAAGGGTGCTCAAAATGGAATTAGCTGCTGCTTATTACCCCAGCTTTACTGATATGTCATGTCATCTTTTTTGGATAGCATAATGTGACTTACCAATACCACATAATGCATTTTTTCTGGAATTACAAACAAGAGCCCTTTAGCATTTCCTGTGTCCACTACTTAGAACAACAACAAAAACAATAAGACAAAACTTTATCTCCTACATATTCAGTAAAATTTTTGAATTAAATAAGTCTCTGATGGCATTGCCTTTGCCTTCAACCTTACCCACATGGTATGTGATTGTAAATTGTTATTAATAATTAAGTCAGAAAGTTTTGAGGAATAAATAAATGATTTTCTACCTTTTCTATAAATCAGCTTTAAATACAAAGTTCTTGCTGGCAGATCAGGTTAAGGGTTGTCTTTTAGTAGCCTGCTGTAATGAAAGAGCCTTGAATTTCTCATAAATTTCCAGACCACATAGACAAATGATTTTTCTGTATTATCCCCTTCATAAAATAGCAAGCTTCTGGTACAATCTCAGAACACGTGACATAATCACAACTTATTTATTATTTTATCCTTCTTCTCACTCACCATATTCTAGCAGTCACCTCTCCACTCATCCTGTATCTGTTTTGAATTTGCTGTTACCGACGCAGACTATTTTCATATATTTTGTTTTCAGGATTTTTGTCTCTCTCCAAATAAAAATGCACATCTTCCTGACCTATCACCTTAAACATGTTATTCTGCCCTTTTTTGGCCTCTGGCACTTTTTGATAATAGGCAAGCTCTAAGTCTTTCTGTAAGTTTATTGTAGGAGTCAATACGTAGTATTTTGTTGATTCCAGCAACTGATTTTTGGTTTTCAGCTTTTCACCCGCCTGGTGTGGTTCTTGGCCCTTCCAGACTTGTGCACCTCAAATGTCTGGAAATGCTCTGTGCTGATTTGAAAGGTTTCTCCTTTAGTTCTTTGCCTTTTCTTTGTGATCCTTTCTCTCCTCATCTATTGAGTTTTCTGAATGAATGAATGTATACATGTAATAGTTTCATGTTTCTGAGGCTTTATGTACTTTTCCTTAGTTTTTTCTTTTACTTTTCTTCTTTTGGATTACTTAATCATCTATCATCAGCTGTGCAGTTCTCCATTCTGCCAATGAAAATCATTATTTAGCACTCTTGTGAGGTGTTTTGTTGTGGTGGTGGTTGTTATTGTACTTTTTTACTTAAGAATTTCCATTTGGTTTCCACAAGTTTTGTACATTTTTATTCATGGCCTCTGATTAGTAAGACATTGTCATTGTGCCTTATTATTTTCTTGAATATATTTTTAATGGTATCCTTTTAAGCCTTTATCCAGTATTTGGGCCACCCAAAGGAACAAACTTCTGTCTAGTGATTATTCATGGTTTGATTTTGTTTTTAATGTGTGTGTGTGTGTTTGTGTGTGTGTGTGTGTGTGTGTGTTTAATGCAAGGTCCATGTAGGTTTGGGTTATAAAAAAACCTTAACACACATCTGTATGCTTGTATATACATGTAACAATAATGGTTAAAGAAGAACTCATCGGTTAGGGGTGGATGGGAGGAATTGGAGCAAGGGAAGGGCAGAACAGGAATGAGGTAGCTATAGTGAGTGCTTCTATAGGTAATTCTTAAAAGAACAAAAAAATTATTATTAAGAAGAAAAGCAAGACATCTCTTTAAAAACCCTCTGTGTATTGATAATATTGTATCTCTAAGTACTGATTTTGTCATCTGTAAGTTTATTGATATTATTTGTTTGATCATGAACTCTTTTTTTTCCTACAGTAGTAGCCTGTGTTATTATTTTCTGCATAAAATATATTGGTCAACCATGAAATTGGATCTCTCTCTCTCTCTCTCTGTGTGTGTGTGTGTGTGTGTGTATTTCTTCTGTCTGTGTGTCTGTGTGTCTGTGTCTGTGTCTGTGTCTGTTTCACGGTCAGGGATTTCAGTTTGTCCTGAGTTCAGCAAATCTCTAGTGGTTCAGATTCCCTGTCCAACCTTTCTTAGCAAGATCCAGTACAGACACATCTGGGTCTTCCAGACTGAAAGAAATGTGATTTTACTTAATCCCTCTAGGGAGTACTGCTGTGTTAGGGGAGCGTAATGTTAAGCTAATATTTGGTTAGAAGAAGTTGCAGCTATACCCAAGGTATAGCAATGTTCTCATTTTGCTGATGAGTCTTTTTGGCTTGGGATTTCTTCATCTTCTTCACCTGTCACTACTGTGCATTTCTTGGTAGGATGTGAACAAAGTCCATTCAACCCAGATAAAATACTAATGACAGACAAAATAATCATTGTACCCATATTTATTTGGGTTATTTGTAGGAGTGAGGAGTTACTTAAAAGAGCACAGATGACTCAAAGGTAGCTATATTATAGGAAATTCACCCCAGCATGCATGACAAAGTACAAGAGCTGCATCCCTGGCACTTCTTGAACAACTTGCCAAGGTCTTGACCAGAAGGAGAGTCTCTTCTTCCCAGCAGTTGTTACTGCTGTATAATACTGGGTATGGTCTTATGAATCCTGCTAGTTTCAGGAACTTATTGAGACTTGTGAGTTAAGTTCTTGACACTTGATGAGCCTCCCTCAAAGATGGAATGTTTTAATTTCAAGAGGAAATCTCAGTTTCAAGAAGAATTGGCTATGTAGCTCTCCCACCTTCCTCTGGCCCTTATACTCCCTACCTCTAGGATGTTCTCTGAGAGGGTGCAATGTAGACTAATTTTCTTTCCTTTCTTTCTTTCTTTCTTTCTTTCTTTCTTTCTTTCTTTCTTTCTTTCATCAATGGCTTGGTATTAGACCACTATGTGACAGCAGAAGTTACTTGTTCTCAAGAACTTAATGGGTTATGAGTCCCTAAATAGTGTTGATTGCAAAAAAGATTGTTTCCCTCCATGACCAAACAGGGCTGGCAGTAACATTGATCTATGGGCATAAGCTTCAATAAACATTTAGAAGGAAGTTAGCCACTGAGTCAAACAATGATAGTAGCATTGCTACTGGGGCCAATGACCTTTCCAACTGTTGCCTTTTGCATTGTCTTATAGTACCATATGTGAGTTCCCTCCTGTGGAATGGGGCTTACATCTAATTAGAAAGCAATTGATTGTACCTTGTTGCCATTATTGGGCCAGTAGACAGATTTTTTTTCCTAGAGTAGTGATAGTATCATTTTCAGTGTCCATAGGTGAGTAGTACTATTGGAAATAATTCTCTGTGGACCAGGCTTGCCTTGAACTCACAAAATTCTGCCTACCCTTGCCTCTCAAGTTCTGGGATTATATGCACACACCACCACTGCCTGACTGGAAGTAATTCTCCTTAGTGGCTTATATGAAACCTTCTGGCTCTATGAAGCCAGACATCAGTGAAAGAGCTTCTTCTGTCTTTGCCTGATTTCTCCATGCCTTGTAGCCAAAGCATCCAGTATCTTCATCAAGAGGATCTTACTATTTAATTCTGACATGAAGCCAACAGCAATGGCATTAGCCTTTATGGTTTTGGGGGTCTTGGGAACTTCCCTGACCAACAAATCAAAAGAGTGGCAACACATCGATGACACTGAGATTTTCACCCAGCAAGTTATCTTCCTTTAAACTCTAGTTATTCTCTTTGCTGGCTTTTCATCCAAAAAAACAAAAAAGCAAAAAAACAAACAAACAAAAAAATCAAAACAACAGCAATAAAACCCAAACAAACAAACAAACAAAACTCCAAAACAACCCCATACCAAAAAAAAAGCCAAACAACAAAATACAAACAAATGTATAAGACACTGAAGGCTTAGCATTACATAAAGATACTTTCTTACAGAGCATGAGCAGTATCTCAGAAGGCTCACCACCATCTACTTAACCTAAGTGACAGCTGGTTTTATGTTTTATGCGACTAGGAGGAAGCCAAAACTGAAATGTTAGCAAGGTGTGGAAAGATCTCCTTACTTTTATTAATTTTTCATGGAAAGAAGTATATTGGGTAAAGTGGCATGTATGCCCCATCTAGCCCTTTATAATATTCAGGCACCTCGAATGTGCTTTTTGGGCTCCTTATCCTAGCATGCTGATGTGGGGCTGCTCTGCTGCCTTGTATTGTTTGATTGGCTGAGGCTTAGAGGTGGTATTCTAGCTTGTCATACCTCTTGCTTTCACTAGCACATCTGTTCTGATATGTTCCATACCAGCCTGTAATCTTTACCAATCCAGTAGCCACATTTGGCTGCTGGTTGGTGGCTGGGTACAATCCCACTTCCTTATGGGTGAGAAACTCACACCACAGACTGAGTTGGTACTGATTATCTCCTAAGGGCTGAGATTAAAAGGGTGTCTAATTGTTGAATACCATGTTCAACATCTTCTAAACTCTGTGTAAACAATTCTATCTGCCCTGGTGAACTGAATGAGAGACCATCTCTCTTATATCCAGTTCTCTCAGTAATATCCAACTTTCCTAAATTGTCTTCTAGTTTCTGGTATTTATGAGGACTTCAGCATGGTGATATAAAATAAAGTTACAGTTGTTGTGTTTCCAAATATTTAGAATTCTGATAAAACCAAGTATTGGAGAAAGCATGGAGAACCAAATTTTGATAAAGTTCAGGTGTCACTGTAAAGGATTAAACTGCCTTGGACAGTAGTACAGCAATAACTAGGCAGGTTGAAGAATATATGTTGTCTTACTTTTCTTGTTTGCTATGATAAACTTCTATGGTAAAACAACTTAGCAAAGAAACTGCTTATCTGGCTCATAGTTCCAGATTATACCCCATTACTTGGAGATAGTCACAGTTGTAAGAACATGGGACAACTTTCACAATGCATCCATAGTCAACAAGAAAAAAATAATACTCCAGCCCAGCAATACTCATGCTTATCTCTTTCTCTCCTTTTACATTAGTCTAAGACTTAGCCATAAAACAGTGTACTCACATTTTAGGGTAGATCTTCCCACCTCAGTTAACCCAGTAAAGAAAATCCCTGGGCTAGCTGGGTGGTCCAGCAGGTCAAAGGCAGTTAAACCTGTATTCATGTTTTAGGTGGAGGAAATTACAAGTTGTCCTCTAATCTCTACACATGAGCTGCTGTGGTACATTCCCACTTAACTAATATATAACAACTAATATGGTACCATTTAGATTAGTTAGCAAACAGTAACTGAATGTTTGTTGTTGATAATATGAGGATCAGAAGTCTATAGGGTGTGGGCTAAGTCTAATTCATGGCTGGTTTTGAAAAGTTACAAGAAAAGGATTCCATTGTTAAACTATTGTCATGAAAACAAAAACAGAGCATATGATACATAATATACCTGACTTTTAGTCCTAAAATATTTCTATCCTCCCCTTTACTTAAAAACCCTGTGTCCATGCAGATGGGCTACATGTCAGTGCACACACAATATTCCTGGGTCTCACAGGCATTCCACCTGCTACCTCTGTGAGCCAGATCATTTTATGCTCTTCCTGGGTTCATTCTGAATTCTCAGAAGCTAGAAAACCTTAAGGTTATCTTCAATCAAATGAAACACAGATCAAAAAGATGATTTTTGGTTCATCCAAGGGGTCTACTGAGCAATTCTCTAATGGCTCCCCACAGGAACCTTGTATGATAGAGTCTCCATGGTCAGTTGAACTCCCCCTTGGCTTTGCCTTAGCCCTGCCCCTCTCTGCTACTTCCTGAGCCTACTAGTACCACTGTACAGTAACCTGGTGCACTCCATCCATATCGTAGGCTCTGCTTTGGAGAACTGCAGAACAAGATGAGGAAAGAATCCCTCCCCCCGACACACACACACATACACTACCACCCCATAGGAAAGCAAGGAGGAGGGAGTAATTGTCACATTTTATTCTTTTACTTAGAAACATCTACAGCAGGTGTGGCTAACTACTAATGCTTTTAATAGCCAGGTATACACTTTTGAACTTAAATGATGTTCTGGATTTCTGTGAGAAACTGCTCTTGCCTCTTCATTCTTTTTTGGAAACCTGATACCAGTGATGCAGAAAATCTTCTTTCTACATGAACATGCTCATTAGATCTCAGCCAAAATCAGTTTGCTGTATGAATAAAGGAATGTTTCTGGACTTAACTAGGGAGAGAAGGTGCCCACAGCAGTCACATCTAAGGCAACCATACCTCTGTCTTTGCTTTACCTGGAATAGAGCTATCTCTCCCAACAGTGGGTGGGCATCTACACCTTTCACCGTACTAAAGAGATTTTCTTGAGTTCAATGACAGGTTGAACATGCTGAGTTGAGAAAAATATATCAAGAGTAGATTGGTTATCTATTCAAAAGAAACACAATTTGAAGGAAACTTTAAGATAATCTACTAGGGAATTTTTGTCAGGTTCTGGAAAGTTTAATGCCACAAAGGGCTTTATGTGCTTGCTATAAGAGAGGGACCAGAACTGTCAAAGAAAATGACAGAGAAGAAGTAAAAGCAACAGTATTTTAAAATATTGTGTTCACTAAGCTTCCTGGGAGAACAGGGTGTTGTTATTAACAATTTTGGGGCTTGAGGCATGTAGGAGTGCTTCCAGGGAGAAACCGTATGTTCTTTTCTGCATGCCAGCCTCCTGACAGTCACGACTGTGGTCTCACAAATCAAAGCGAAATGCTTTGTGTGGGCCTCAGAGTAGCAGTGAACTCTCTTCCTGATGCAGAATCTGTCTGTGATGCAGGGCTCTCCTATAGCCCAGTGGCTCTGCATTGAGAATATCTAGAATGATACTTCCAGCATATAATTCCATTCATCTTTCTCCTTGCTTTAGAGTGAGTGCTCATATCCCACCAATATTAAATGTGGGAGTTCCAACCCAATGTACTGTCCTTGGAGGTGAGGTCTTGGGTTTGGGATTAGGGTTAGGTGAGATTTTGAGGGTAGAACCCATGCCACATGAGGACACAATGGGAAGACACCTACTTACAAGTCAAAAGGACAACTCTCAAAAAAGTCAGTATACTGCTACTTTACTCTTAGTCTTCTAGCCTTTAGAACCAGGAAGATACATTTCTATTGTTGACCTCATTTGGGTTGTATTTATTTTGAGTAATAACACAAAATATTCCGTCCTTGTCCATAAAAAGAAGGCTTTTGTTTGACCACAAGAGCTTGCAGGATCTGGCTGTGGCACCTTTCCAGCTCCACTATCATGGCTTCCCCCCTCTTCCTCCAGTTTTCCACCATGACAGTCTATTAACAAAATGTGCTTCCTCCATCTATTTTTTTCACATGCCTCCTTGCAGGGTCTTTAGTGGCTGGCACTTAGGAATGTCCAATGAACATTCCCAAAATGAATGCACAGGAGAGGTTAGAGGCTAGCCATTTCTATTGCGGTGATGGAGGTGATTGAGGAGGAGAAAAGATGCCTAGAGAAGCATATAAAATGTCAAGGTAATAGAGCTGGAGGGATGGCTCAGTGGTTAAGAAAACTGGCTGCTCTTCCACAGGCCCTGAGTTCAATTCCCAGCAACTGCATGGTGACTCCCAACCATCTGTAATGAGATCTGGTGCCCACTTTTGGCCTGCAGGCATACATGCAGACAGAACACTGTCTACATAATAAATAAATAAATCTTTAAAAATGGGGGGGGGTACTGAACACCCTGTCTAATTACTGCTTTAAGTAGGTCAACTCTAGCTTTTACCCTAATTTCTTGGATTTCCTTCCATCCTACACGAACAAGTACTGAACCAGTCTGTAACCACCTAGATGGCTCTCACAGTCTTTAGGCAGGTACAGATGACCTAGTAACCACACCATGCAGATAGCATAAACAGAGGGATTTAGAGATTTGTTATTGAAAATCAGTACCATGGAAGTGTTATCAATCAATTCTTGTTGGTAACTAAGAAAATGTTTACCAGTAAAATTTCAATACAAATGGATTTGGAAAATAAGTTAAAATTTATATGATTTCATATAAAAATTTGCATATAGGTTTAGCAACCCAGATAGAATCTTTTCTAGAATGTGGTGATATATTATCTATGATTTATTAAAACTTGCCTGAGAATTCAGAAAACAAAGTCAGCCTCAAGCTATTAGAGATCAGGGAGTGGTAATACATACCTTTAATCCTAGGACTCAGTAGACAAAAACAGATGGATCTTTCTGAGTTCAAGGCTGCCCGGAGATATATGAGATTGAATAAGTCCAAAAGAGAAACAGAGCTCAGGCATTTAATCCCAGCACTAGAGAGGTATAAACGAACGGAGCAGATTCTTCAGTAGTCAGGACTCTACAGCCACACTGAGGAGAACACAGCAGTCTGGGATTGCAGTTTGAGGTTTGTTGGAGCCAAGATCACCTTTCAGTCTGATGTAGAGGTAAGAGCTAGTAGCCGTCTGCTTTACTTCTCTGATCTTCAGCTTGAAGCTTGAACTCCAATATCAGCCTGAGTCTTTTATTTTATTTTTTTTTTTTTTGTGCAACATTAGAAAGAAAAGTTTCAATGGGGATGAGATAAGGGAACCTGGCTTCGGTACTAGCAAAATTTGTGGCACATTGAAGATATTAATTTGATCTCTACTGTAATTTTTCACTTAGTAGTTTAGGTGATTTTTTTAATTATCCATTTAATTATTTATTATAAATTTAAGGTGATTTATTATTATTTATTTACTTATTTAATAAATGTTATTTGCAACAAAAATAAATTTAATCTGAAAGAAACAATGGAACCTGGTACATGTAGAATGCCTTTAATTCCAGCACTTGGAAAATGTGAATAGTTCAAGGCCAGCCTAGTCAAGTAAGTTCAAGCTGTATCTGTTTCTCATCCATGGCCCTGTATTGTAAAAAGCATTGCAGTAGGGAGAACCATGTCCCTTGTCTTGCTTTACAGCAGTAGTTCTCAGCCTTCCTAATGCTACAATCCTTTACTGCAGTTCCTCATGTTGTGGTGACCCCAACCATAAAATTATAACATTGCTACTTCATAACTGTAATTTTGCTATTGTATATAGTGTATACTGTATTTAGTATATAGAGGGGGAGGGAGTTCTGTTTCTGTAAATTAGCTATTAGTTATGGGCACTCACTGAGATATGGGGAAGGCTAGGATGCTGGCAGAAGCTATGACAACAATCTTTAGAAAATTTTTCTCTGCCACAGTAACTTTGATTTTGTTACAAAAGCTTTACATGTGATTGGATAAAACCTGCCCACATTGTTAAGGCTAATTCCCTTTACTCGCCCTCTGTAATAATAGGATCCTAGCACCCTTTCCTACTGTAACCCAGCTGATTAGCTCAGAGGTAGACATCATAGTGTTAGTTGTAAGTTGTCATACAATTCTCTCTTTTCCAAGTTCACATACCCTGGTCCCATATAGATGAAGAAAGAGATTCTGGGAAATTTGCGTTAAAAAAAAACTAATATATAAAAACCTAGGGTCACTTATTAATGAAAGGCCAAGTGGACACCCTCCTTGCCTTGCAGACAGAGTTATCAGGCATTGCGTTCTCAGTCATTTGTTATATAGATCTAAAACTTCATTATTAATACTGCCTTTTCTCTTTGTGAGTTCTGTTTCTTTACTTCAGGGAATTTGTGACTTAGCTTTCAATGGAGTTGAAGAAACAAGCCCTACAGTACATAATGTTGTCTTAGGTATTATAAGACTATTCTTTGGTAGAACTGTAATGCACATGTGGTAGACAAAGGAAACAAAACTCTTCTGCTATCAGAGTAGGAAGCTTATGGAAATGCCACTTTCCTCTAGTAAACTTCCCTGGTGAATTTTTCTTTATCCATTGGAGGGGCTAGAAAATGCTTCTTAAAACATTCTGGTATGGTACCCACTTAACAGTTTTCTATGAGACAAAAAGAAGGTTATTTCTAATGAAACTACAAGTAATATGTATAAAGTACCTTCCAAGTGAGGGGCTTGCTCTCCACAAACCACAAGAGATAAGCTGCCCAGCTTCCTTAGAAGTATATCTGGAAATAATTAGGCCTGTCATTGGAAGGAAGTTTCTGCTTTAGGGCAATGGGGATTACAGGTTGATTACTTTTCACCCTAGTGAATCACCACAGAAAGTGTTCTCAGTTCTCAACCTGTGGGTCAAGACTCCTTTGGGTCAAAAGACCTTTTGACAGAATTCATCTAACACCATTTGAAAACACAGACATTTACATTATCATTCATAACAATAGCAAGATTACAGTTATGAAATAGTAATGGGAATGATTTTATGGTTGAGGTCACCACAAAAGGAACTATATCAAAGGGTAGCAGTTTTAGGGAGGTTGAGAACCACTGATAAAGATTGATTCATACATTTTATTTGACAAGGATAGGGAAGGCCCTGGAGAAAGACCAAGTAGTTAACCTCACCCAAGCTAGTTCAAGAGTTTTAGCTGTAGTTAGAGAAAAACCAGTCTTCATCCTGTTGGATCTTTTTAGCAAACACAAATTCTGTCTTTTATGAAAGAGTTCCAGTGTTCTTCTACTTAGTACTCAGAAACAGTCAGAATTTGCTCAACCTAGAGGATACATAAAAATACTTTTACTTATAAATATGAAAATTTTAAATGTCTAGATGGCAAAGATCAGTGTATATTTTTTTGAAATCCATTTTCTGAAACACCGTGGCATTTAAACATCCCAGTTTAACCACTGAGAAGAGCTAGTGTGAGACTCATATTCCATAAAGGGAATCTACCCTGTCTTCAGCCATGGGAGTGGCACCATCTGGAACAGTCCAGATCTGCACACAGAAGCCTGGAGTCAGGAAAGTGCTGCTATAAGACTAACCTTTCTCACATACTGTCAGATGTTGCATTCAGAGTTTCTACTTGTCGAAATGAGTGGCATTAAAGACATTAATGAGGATTAGAGGCTGTGCTTCCAGTCTCTGGGCTACAGAAAGGGAAAATAGATCAGCATGCTATGGGATAGCTAAGGCAGCTTCTTTGTAAAGGGCTTGAACCTTAATTTTATCAAAATATAAATAAAAGCTGAAAGTTTGGTGTGTGTGTGTGTGTGTAAGAGAGAGAGAGAGACAGAGAGAGAGAGAGAGAGAGAGGAGAGAGGTATTTTGTTAAGTCATAGTAAAACAGGGATATTAGTCTAAGGTAGGGTGATTTCTCTAGCAAATCTGCCTAACAAAGATTCATTATTTTAAGAATTACTTTTGAAAATTTGCAGAATTCTCTTCCACATATAATCTGGTTTAATTGTAAAGTGATCTAGTGCTGTGATGTTGGTCCTACTTCTCAGGTAAAGAAAGAAATTGAGGCAGAAATGCAGAAATGTTATGCATTTGCCTTCTTTACAACTAAGAGGTCACCTTGTAAGTACTGAAATTGTTGTATCTCGTATAGTTTGAAAAATCATTGCCTCAAGTGGCTGGAGAAGGAAAGATAAGTGAAAAGTGATGCAATTATATTCATTAAATTTTAATTAAAATATAAAATAAATACAACCTATATGTCATACATATTAGTTGTTTGCATTTCCTGTCTTTTAAAATCTATTCCTTATAGAGACAAAATATATGTAGCAGGTATCTTTAATTCATAGATGTTCAGAGCCAATGCTGACTTATATGCAAGTGTGTTCATTAGTTATTCTCATCAGGTTAATGTTTCTCTTGTCTCTGGTCATTATGTCTGCTACTATCAGACATTTTTAAGTCAAGCACATGCAGTATGAGTTCTCCATTTTCTACATTAGAGTTCAACTGGTCAAAAGTCCTTTGCAATTTTGCTAGTGAAATAGTTCTAGGTACTCTGATGGCAGAGTCTCATTAAGAGTCCTGAAGAAGTCTGAAAACTTTCTGCTAGGTTGAGCAATCACTGATGATGGAGAAGTTAGGTGTATATGTGGACATTGTAATCAATATATAGATTTTGAAGAACAGAAAAGGGAATAGGTACAGTTATAAAGCATAAGAAAATAAACATGGCATGTTTGGTAAATGGCTAAGAATGGCTTTGTATGACAGACAGTGGGATGTTGTTTCTGACTAAATCTCAATCACTCAATTTTACCAATAAAAACTCAGGAGGCAGATCCTGGGGCGAAAGCCTGGTAGCTCAGAGAGGCAGAGAAAGCACACAGCTGACCCTCCTCTTCTGCCAACATTCTAGAAAGGAAGCTTTCCCTGACACTGTCTCAAACAAAAGTCCTCAGACTGAATGTCCCTCCCTTGTACTTCCTTGGCCTCCCTCTGTCCATCTTATTGACTCCATCTTACTCTCTATGGTTGCTTCCTGCCAACTGGCTGCTTGCTCTGCCTCTTAACCTACAATTGACTTTACTTAATCTTGTTTACAATACTCAAGTAGAAAGGTCTTAGATTAAAGGTTTTTGATAGGACTAAGCCACTGCACAATTAGAAGCAGGTTCTTTCTCCCAATAAATAACATATTCTCAGGGTTCACAGTGTGATAGAATAACCTGCTACACCAGGAGATAAAGTGGATCAGAAACAGAAATAAATGGAGAAGTTAGGACCTAAATAAGAGGTATAAGAGTCTATAGACCAATGTGATTTTTTTTTATGATGATGGAGACCTGACTAATGAATGGTAGAGCAGAGTCAGAACTAAGCATTAGATGTAAACTAGGCCTGATTGCTGTTGTTATTGAAAAGCTGTATTTTCTGAAGGACTACCTGGAGTGATCAGTCTTATTTGCTCCTATCATGTTTACTGTGGAACTCACATTGTAGTTCATTTTGACAAATCTTTAACAAGTTTTTCTTATGGATTATAATCAAGAGTATGAGATAGTATACATGTATATATGTATACATGTAAACTATATATGTGTGTGTGTTATATTATATTATCATATATAAAATGTATTGTATATATTATATATCTCCCTTGTGACCTGGAAAATATCAAAGAGAATCTGTATCTGTGGAAGTTATTTTGAGTACTGCTTCCTTCTCAGGAATATAACTTGATAAGAAAGTTGTATATCAAACAGTGAATTAATACATCATCAGTATGAACACACATGCTGGCTTTTTTTTCATTCTGTGTGGTAAACCATTTCAAAGAAGTTTAAATGTCAGCTTTTGTAAAAAAAAAAAAAAAAAAAAAAAAAAAAAAAGTAATAATTGTTGTTGTCTTGCCCTCGTCTAGTTATGTTCCCTTTTCTTCTCCACCCACTTTTGGTCACACTTGGTAAACAAAATATCTGAAGTCAGTAGAGTAATTAGTATGAGTGATGAATTGCTAGCATGACCCTAGTGTCCCATTTGATATCTAGAGTCAGCTATCATAATGTTTATCGATTGAAGGGAACAGAAAGAAGGGAAATAAAACCAGTTATTGTACCATATGTGATATGAATTCTTGCGAAGAACATGTATTTTTTTTAACAGTTGGAAAAAAACTGGATTATCTCCTCAGTATCAGAATTTTCTCACTTTAATACACATAGAGGCATTTCTTAGCTACATGCTTTTGGTATCCATTTTGCAAGTAATTGACAACTTGTGACCTCAGTTACAGGTCACATGAGGGGTCTAACTATAATGATCCCCTGATAACAAGAGACTTTGGACATGGTAAGGTTTTTCAACATTGGAGACAGTTGTATTGAATAGAGATGCCAATTCATAGTTGTAGTAGATTAGAGTTCACTTGCTCCAAAATAGTGATCAATTATACATTTTGAGCATAATAAGAAGGGCTGAAATATGAGCTAAATTATTGTCAGTGAGAAAAAGTGATTTTGACACAAATGTATTGATAAAGAAATTTTGACTTCTCAAAGTGTAGAATGAAAGTTGAACAAACTACTGAAAAACCAGAGTGCTGGAAGCAGGTGTACACCTTCCTGGGGAGTAGAGTTAGTTGTATAATTTGCTGGATCAAATGTAGGTTCTTATTATACACATAACTTTCATAATATCTCCATGTACCTCATCTGTGAATATTCTATCCCATGATGGTGCAGTAAATGGTGGCATCTTAGGGTAGTAATGGCAGTCTCTCCTGATTGTCTTCCTCTTGGCAAAAGACAGACAAAGGTAGAGAGAAAGAAAGGGTAAGAAACTCATCTCAGTAACTACCAAGAGACTGACAGTACTTTTAGATCCAGGAGTTGGAGCTAGGTCTCCAGAATCCCCTTCAGGAAACATGAGCCAAGCTCACTGAGAAAACCCACATCGCTGTGAAGGTTGCTGCAGACAGACCACAGTGGGATCTCCTGCAAACACTCAGCCAAGCAACTCTTGAAAGAAGTTAGAAATTCATTATCTGTTTGTGTGGACTTTGTATAATTCAGTGGTATCTTGGGGGAAAAGATTTAACCACCTTTACAGTTAGGGTATTTGAAAAAATTTAATAACATTGTCTTTGATGAATTTTTTTTCTGTTCTCTCCTAAGTTTTTAATATCCCTAATTTGAATCATTATTTCAGAAAAGACTAGTAAATCTACTTCTATTAACATAAATTTTGTAAGTGAACTATGATAATTTTCATATGTTAACTGTTAAATATAAGATGTCTAGTAATGGGAAATCATTGAATAGCAAGGAAATACCTCAACATAGTTTGATACAGCTCATCGCCTGTTTGTGAGGATATAAACAGGGAGGGTAGAAGCAAATACTTTTATCTGGAATTATCTGGGCTCATTTCTTCTTAATAGTTAAATGAATGCTGTGATTATCTGTTCAATGGCCCATTGAAGAACAGGTTGAACAAGTAGTAATTTTCTACCTAGGAGCATTTTAGATCCTTTATCTGAGGAAAATGATTATCCTGTGATGCTGCTGTTCCTTAGGATTTACAAAGGAAAATGTTAGCAATTAGGTAGTTACAAAGGGATTTGTATAACAGAAAGAGCACAGGGGTTGGAATCAGAAGATGCATATTGAAGTCCTGTTCCAGTGCCCACCAGATGCAGGACCTGTAGGCTGCTGCTTAGCCTCTCTGAGCTAACACTATCCTGCCCTGAAACTGGAACTGCCTACCACAGTCAGAGAGTGGTTCTCAAGGTTATGTTAGGTGCTGAAGTGCTCAAAGCTTTTAATACAGTTTTGTGAAGAGAATAAACTATTTCTAACAATTCCCTTTTGTTGTTATCCTCTACAGAAAGTGAGTGAGAAGGTTGGAGGAGCTGAAGGCACCAAGCTAGACGATGACTTCAAGGAGATGGAACGGGTGAGTCTTTACTTGTTAGACTTCCCTTGGCATGGGGTTGTCTCCTGGAAGAGGGGAATATGAAACTGTTCAATGCTAGAGTGTCTGTGTTCTCTCTACAAACAAACAAACAAAGCCACACTCATTTCACTGCATATTTTGAAGTGGAAACTGGAAAGTAGCCCGTCTTCGTCTTCCTTGCCTGGGTCCATCCAGAGAACGGAACCACTGTGTGAGTGGTGTGGTGCACTTTTCCTGAGAGATTTTGTCATCGCTTTTCCTAATCAGGGTGGGGTATGTAGAGCTATGGTTGCATTTGGGTGAGGTGGAAAGAAAGGGGAATAAAATGGAGAATGATGTCTCAAATAGCAAATTTCCTAAGGGACTTTGAGTCTCTCTCTGATTTCAATGCACTTTCCTATGAGGCTGGTTCCTGCCAGAGGCAGGTCAGAATAGTGAGGGGAGAGCAATTGGGAATCCAGTTGCCCTGGCCTAGACTCTGCTTCCACCACTATTGTAAATGTCCAGTTTTTTTTTTCTGGGAGTTTCTACTTTTGTATGGCAGTAAATGACAATACTAATGCTCACTTAGGTATATTTCTGATTGACTAAAGACAAGTAAATCATTTAGCATTCTGTGTGAATTATAGGTTCTTAACAAGTGAGGCTGAAGTTTGTGGATTAAATCTCTTTTCCTTTTGAGATATTCAATGCATTTTCTCTTTCACTTTGAGGATGTTCATAATAAGAGATGTTTAGACTTAAGAGAATGAGTGCTTGTTGAAATGTGCAAAAAATACTGTGGGGGGATGGTAGTGAAGGGCTAGTCCCCGTGCTTAGAGGGGATGTTGTAAATTTGTGGTACTGAAAGAGCACATTTAAGCATTGTTAATGCACACTCTCATAACAAAATATTTTCTTTATATTCTATTTTGACTCTCTCAAAAGATTTTTATGGGCCTAATGTTTTTTTTTTTTTTATTCTTTATTAGTCTATCTCCTTTCCAGTGGGTTGCTTTGCTTCATTTCTGATGAGTAAGACAGAATGTTCCTTGGTGCTTCCTATCTTTCAGTTTTCCTCGTAATGGGTTCCTGGGTAAACTAAAAATTACTTGCTTCAGGCATCTGTGACACAGGATGTAGATATGATTCCCAAATGTGTGCCATTCACAGTATAGAGGGGAGGACAGAAGAGATATGGAATGACCCTGTGATACTGCCAACTAAGCTCAGATCTGGAGACTTTGATGACCTTGTCATGGAGTCCTGGAATCTGAACAGGAGTTTAGAACTTAGTATGTTTCAAATAAATGAGAGAACAAAGAAGCAACCATCAGAGAACAGCGGAGCTCCTAAAAAGATGAGGCCAGAATGTCCATCTTATGAAGTACAACTGGAAAGTTCTAGCCCGGTCAGCCATCCTGCCTCAGTTCCTTACCTTGGCTTTGCTGGTGGCTGCCCATTACTTATATCCCATACCAGTGTTCTGAGTCTTGCCCAAAAGTGTGAGGTTTTATCTCTCATACCCAGTACCTGACAGCTACTTTCCCCAACTGAAGTCAAAGTCTGTTCCTATTTTCTGTCTCCTTTTGACCTTCATCCAAAGCTGATAAACACTGACTTTTCTGGCAGTAGAAACAGTAGTTTACCCATCCCTCGTCAACATCCATGTCTTTTAGACACACACACACACACACACACACACACACACACACACACACACATATCCTCAGGATGACAGCTTTGCTTCTGCCTGAGGAACCCAAGGATCTGTTAAGGTGCCCCAGCCTCTGGGTGCTTGATTAACTTCTCTCTTCCTTCACTCTTGTTGAGAGCACTTACAGTATGCTGCATAGCTAAATACCCTGTCATTATAGAAGCATCGACAATCAGGACCTGGAAATGTGCAGGTGTCAAGAGTTACTCCTGCACAGCACATAAAGCTGATAAACTAGCTTTCTGACTATAAAGCTAAGACAAACAAGCTATTTGTGTCTCAAATAAAGCTAAAAAGCAAAGAGAATGTGGAGGGTGGAGTTTAATCACTGAGCAGCTAATTAGACCTTCGGAGACTTATTTTGCTATGAAATCCACTCCAGCCTTACAAACTAATTAAAATGAGAGGAATCTTGCCAGGCATTTTACTTTAGGCAAATATCCACAGATTTCCCTCAGAATCTGAAGATGAAGTGTAAGATTTATGTTCCCTATTTCATCAAAAGTCTCTGGAGTATTTCTTTCAAATGTAGATACTCCTATAATAATAAGAAAACAAACTTTGATTGAAGAACCTTCCCGTGTTCCTGCAGTTGGGTTTTTCTGTAGGTAAATTCAGATATTTGGATTTCAGTACTGTTTAAATTGTTTAATTTTGTTTTATTGCACACATCCTTTTTCTTATCTGTGATTTTCCTAAAGTTTGTACTTTATTTGTACCAAGAGTATTGGGAGTTAGATTATTCCTACAGTCACTGAAGAGCACTTGCTGTGGACTTGGAATCTTTTAACTCAGTGTCTCCAAGCCTACAAGAGCATCACATCTGACTTTTCATAGTTGGGTTTCTGTTCAGCAAATGTTTGAGGTGGAGAAGGCTATATTTAGTTGGACTCTCATAGGCACAATTAGTCAACAATATGAAATAAATTAGAGGTCTGAAGTGAGCAGTATTCCAGGGAGACAGGTAGCTGTTCCTAGAAGTTCTTTCTAATCTCAACCTAATCAGCTCTGCTACTAAAATGCAGCACCGCTGCAGCCTGATGCTTGAGGTCTCTGGCTGTGTTGTCTCCATAGGAGCCTTGCTCTTAATCATTGTTCTCTTTCTCTTAAGTACCTTACACGGAGTTGCTTTCATTTTAACTGTAAATGTTTTCATTGCTTGTCACTTTCATTGTATATAGGCCAAATTCCTTTCTATGATCCAGATATTTTGAAAATTTTCTACATTATAAAGTTGCAGGTTTTTGTTGTTGATGGGTATTAATAGAAGATTCTGAAATCTGAGGAACTTCTGGTTCCTTCTTAAATTTCCATCAGTTGCTACAGTTACACTGGAATGGGGGGAGATTTTGATGAGTGAGTGTGTAGCTGTATTCATTAATTCACTTGGAAAATATGTAAATACCTCCATCTTGTGATGAGAACTAGAAACGTGAAGGTACATGAGGCCCAGTCCCTAAAGGAGCTTTCAATTTGGGTCAGAAAAAGGGGAATATAAATAGATACCAAGTAGGATACATTGCTTAGTGCTCTGGAAGGATTTCCATGAAAGACGCCAGAGAGAGGCCAAATATAGGTTTCTTAGAGCAGCAGAAACTTCTAGGAGAGAGATGGCCGAGCTCAATCTTCAAATCTTCTCTGAACTGCATATGAGTATCATGCAAGACTCCCAGTCAAGGGGGAATGGAGTTTTTCTGCAACCTGAATAGCATCTTGGGAATTTCTTTGTTTAAATCACAAAAAGCTCTGAGGGATGAAACATAGAAATAAACCCTTTAAATAAAAATAGAATTCCTAAAGGAGAGCTTCAAGTTTTTTTTTTGTTTGTTTGTTTGATTTTTTAAGGTTCACAGTTTTATTTCGCATTTATGTCTTTAGCCTTGATTTGAATGTTTCATGGGTGAATTCAAATCTAAGTGTAGTTCTACCAAGCCTGAGAGCTTCAACATTTAAGAAAGGCAAGATCTTGAGAGAGAAAAGAGAAGCTGCCATTCCAATTGAATGTGAGATTGTTGGTAGAGTGCAATGTGGAGAGAGCTGGTAGAGCGTGTCCTTGGTCGTTACCCTCATACATTAGTTACTGCATGGAGAGAGGTTTAGTCTCATTCAATCTCCAACGAGAGAACAGGATTCATGTACAGGAACCAACCCTCTCACTTTGAGAACTTCTGTTTACCAAAGTTGTTTTTATGAAGAAGCCACAGAAATTACCAAATTCTTTACCTGCTCATATTGAAACACAGGCCAAGCCTACAGTTCCAGGCTACCATGGGAGGCATGCTAGTCAATGCTTGAGTTTTGTAGCAAGTGATTTTCTATTAATTATGCACTTTTAAAAGATACTCTAATGATATGGCTCAAATGGGAGAGAAGAGAGAGAAACAGCATTTCATCCAGTATTCTCAGAATATCTTCTCAGAGTAGACTTGGTGTCCACCATGCTACCAGTGGTCTCCTTCCTGGAACAGTAGTGAAGAAGATGGTTCTCTGTCCTGAAACTCTCCCTTGCTGGTGTAAGTTAGATGAGGGGCTTGAGTCACAAGCAAGGTGAGCTTCAAAGACATCCTTTGTCCTGCCTGAACTTCTATGGAGACAGTCTTCCTCTCAGTTACATGTGTAGAGCGTATTTCCAAGCTGTATTTTGGGGCAATGCCTAAGAAGATTCACAGACTTCAAATTAATATATTAAAGTAAACCATCCTTTATTTTCAAAATATTACCTGTCAGCCTTTCTGACTATATGGTTCCTGCTTTAAAGCAGGCCATTTAGAGATGGTTATTAATTCTCCCAGAGTTGGTAGGGAGCTATTTAAAATGCCACTCTTGGATAAACCTGTCTTTCTGCCAGACAGGCTTCCCCAGGATGTTGCTTTCAGCATGCCCCTGTGGCTTATTTATTTAGCTGTTCTCTTTCAGTACTCCAAGTGAGTGAGTGCATATTCTTAACTACAGTAATAATAAAATCAAAACCTTGAAAATATGTTGGTGTTCTATATACCATTTTAAATTCTTTGACAAAACCATTGAGAATTTTTCCCTATCTAAGTGGGCATTTAATTAATGTCATTATTATTGATTGCTAAACCCACAGACTACCTGAGCCACATACAAGGTGTTCTGCTTCCAGTATTTGACAATACAAAATAGTGTCTTTCATGTTTCCATTGCCCTGTAAAAGATTCCATCGTTTTCATGGTTTTTGAGTTCATAAAATACTGATTTACTTTCTACAGGGAAGGACATTATTATATATTCATGCATCTGTGTATGAAACAGTAATCCCATCATGCCAATTTACTGCCTTTTAGTGTTCTGGTATCTGATAGCCCAAGACTGGAAATAGCAACCTCATTCATAGATTAAGCATGACATGCTCAGAGCTCACACCTTAGCTCAGGGATCAGCACATTCTTTTGGTAAATCTTTGAAACTTTTGGGGCTGCAGGGTCTTTGCTCTATGCGTTGTAACTTCTCTCTAGGACTGTTGAAGTATGTAAAGGATCCATTGGCAATGCCTATGTCAATGAGTACAGCTTTGTTTAAGAAACAAAACAAAATTTAGAAGACACTGAAATTAGAATTTTTTATAATTATTATTATGTACAATAAAATAGAAATACTAATTTCTTTTTAGTCCTTTAAGGTGTGCAGGTATGTTTAGGGTTATTTCCAAACCTATACACAGTAAAGGGATACTTAAGCAGGTTAGGAAAATTAAAATGGATTTTATTGAATCAGAGCCTAATTCCTTCTCCATTTTTTAAATTGGACTTTCTGAGTACATATGATATCAACTTTTCAAGTAAGGCAGTTTGGAGACAGACTGTTAACGCTCAGGCTACACAGAAGAAAGTCTTAGAAGCTCACCCTGCCTAGCAGCTTATTGGCATAGTTGCAACCATTGGCCATAGTTCAGCAACCCCTTATTTAACTTGAAAATGCTGGTGTGTGTGTGTGTGTGTGTGTGTGTGTGTGTGTGTGTGTGTAGTACATGAGCAAGCATTCCAAAGCCACAGCGTACATGTGGGGCTCAAGGAACGAGCTCCAGTGTGTGGCCTCGGTGTCTGTGTTGCTTCAGACAGTGTCTCCTATTTACATTGTGTCAGGCTAGCTGATCTGTGAACTTAAGGCTCCTGTCCTAACTTCCATCTGCCATAGGATAGGGCACATTGGGATCAAGAAGTTGTGCTGGTGTATCTGGTGGGTTGTGGAGTTCCATCTCAGGCCTTTGGGCTTATGTGTTAAACACTTTACCACTGAGCTTTCTCCCGGGACCGAGAGAGTCATTTATTTGTTAGTCTGTTTCTCTGGACTCACAGTTATACATTTCAAGACTGGTTAATGGAAAAAGAGTCTGAAGTATTGAGAGTTGCTAAAAACCTCAGCATTAAAATGATGGAAGCAAACAAAACAGAATCTGTGAAGAATGTGTGCCTATGGGTCTGCCTTGAAAAGAAAGCCATATTTTACACATGGGTTTTCAGTCCTTAAATATGAGCCTATGTTGCATCCATCCATTCACAGTTCATTTCCTTTCAACAATCTTCCCCAGTAGCCCCATGGTAGAAACCAAAACAAACAAACAAACAAATAACATTCATTGCTGTAACAAATACTTGAGATCAAGAAGTTAATTCTTTTGATTCAATTTTTCTAGTTTGCTTCCAAAGTTAGCCAGCTCATTGCCTTGGGCGATGTGATGCAGTGCATCATGGCAACAGCAGCTCATGGCTTAAGGAGGCTGTGTAATGAGTGGTGGTTGGGATGCAGAGATGAGAAGTGGAGAGGCCAGGACAATACAACCGTCCATACTGTCAGCAATTCCACTTTTCAAAGCAGGTCCCACCATCCATAGTTCTCACCAGTTCTCAATAGTTAGTTGTGAGCTCGTTAGTGAATTAATCCCATCAGTCATAGCAGAACCCTGATGTCCCAGTCACCTTGCACAGTGGCTTCATTTGCTATGGAACAAAGTCTTCAGTACAGAACATTCTAGGGAGATGCTTCATGTCCAAAGTTATATACTGTACCTTCTCAGTCAAAGCGAGATTAACTAAAAATGAAGGCTTGGGAACTCTCCAAATTAGGAGATGTTGTAATTAAGAATATATCAAAGGTCAATGATAAGAAGATTTGGACAATGTAAAAACAAACATATACATCATAAGCTCAAAGTAAATTGTGCTGTTCTTACATGGAATTAAGCTCTTGTTTTTTTTTTTTTTTTTTTTAAATACATGATAAATCTTTATTCCCGTATTACCAGATTTAGTATGAAGAGACTGGATATTTCCCATTTAGGTATATGGCTGGCTTTCCTAGCAGGAACCTAATAAGATGCATTAAGGATTATCACCACTTGTGCTGTTGATTTGTCATTATTTGATATAGTCTGTTTAGCCAGAGTCCTAAGGATAAAAAATAGAAGGTAGAGATTAATCACCCGTCTCCTGGAAGATGCCTCTAGAACAGTGAGTAGTCATTAGACCATTCACTTCCATGTATGGACTTGGGGGGACTTTTCATTCATAACCATGTCACTAGTGTGAGCTTTGGAAGTTCATTCCTCCTCTCTGAATTTTGAGTTGTATTTAAAGGTCAGGGATTGGGCTACTGTACTACTGATTTCTTGCTCTTGTGTCCATTATTTCTATCAGGCAATAGCCCAGCAGAATCCAATAAAAAGTAAAGAGCCAGTGGAAGAATGTGCTAAAGGCTATTCCATGTTGTGCCTATGGCCTGAAAAGAAACCACAGAAATAACCATATTGGATGAAGATCTTTTCAAAAGTGATGAGTGCCTAAAATATATTCTGTGCTGAAAGTGTAAAGTTTTATGTGAACCTACACAGCTTCTGTTCCAAATGCCTGTTCTAGCTGTATAGAAGTTTGTTGAGTTGTACAGACATTGGGTCTGGTTAATTTATGGCAATTTTTATATAAAGTTTATAAAATTAAAGAATTTCAAGTGAAATTTATATTATACTCTTATCAAATAGTTCTGATGGAGCTTGTCTTATATTGATAACAAGCACCGGAGGTGTCTGCATTAATGAGTAGAGTCCAAATATATATATATGTGTGTGTGTGTGTGTGTGTGTGTGTGTGTGTGTGTGTGTGTGTGTGTGAACTTCTTCAGAGACTTTGGTCAGACTGTGGGGAACTCTGAGATATTTTTATTTTTTGTCTCCATTCCATTTCAATGTTGAATTCTACTCTGGGGAGCAAACATAATACTCTTAATGTTTTTGTCTCCAAGATCCCTGTAGAGCTGGGACCACTGGCTTGATACCTGGTAACTGCTTCCCATATCTTTCTTGCTAACCTATTTGTGGACATTGTGGCTGTAGCCTCTGTTGAGAAGGCAGAAGAGTTGGAGATAAATGGTCCAGCAAGTTAGTATGGTAGTGTCCCTTCTGTGGGGTCAGGTCCAAATATTTACTGTAGTTGAAAGTCCCATAAGTATTGAGGACTTTTGTAAAAGGAGTTCTTAATTAGTCTAAGTAATAAAAACCCAGAGTCAGATACAAAGGAAAATGCTGAGAGATCAGAGAGAAGGAGCAATCCACAGCCACACTTTACCCTGTGTCAGCAGGCAAGAGAACAAGTTCCTGCTTCTCCCAGCTTATATCCTCTCTCCTCCTAGTCATATCGCTTCCTGTTTCTGCCCAGACATCTCACTTCCTGTCTGTCTGTACAGACCTCCAGACCTATATGTTAGCTAATGGCAAGCTCCATTCTCTGATCTTCAGACGGGCTTTGTTTGTACAAGCAAGATATTACCACAAACTTTCATAAGTAACTAGGGGTTAGGGTGGCAGTTCTTTATTCCTGACCCTGTTTGGTGGCTCCTCTTGGGTCCCTAACCCAAATTAGGGATAGTACAAAACGCCTTCCAGGCCTAGTTGGTGTCTTCTGGAATTGGAAAGAAACATAACCTCATGTGGGGAATTTGTGGTGATATATTGTTTGTGATTAATAAAGCCTTGGGATCAGAATGCAAAGCTAGCCACAGCCATAGAAGCTGGGCAGTGGTGGCACACATGCCAATATCTGTCTCTGGATCTTTATTATTCGTGTTACAGGACCTTTCATTTTCAGGAACAACAGAGCAGTCTGTGGCAAGCTTCTTGAACCTCGTTATATATGTTTTCTCCTTATGATGCTTAAAACTCTTTGATTATAGTGAAAGAGATGGGGAGTGTTTATACAAGTCATCCACCTAGCAGAAGATGTCACTACAGTATCAAATGGACATCAGGTGGTTCAAGTCTCAAGACTTTCGATGCTTGCTTTCTTAGAAACCTTGGGCAACATTGCTTCCTGTGATGGCCCCAGAGGACATTAGATACATTTGGCATCTCATTCCTCCATTCCAGTCTTTCTTACAGTCAATAATAGAACTTTTTCCTCTCATGTCCTCCACACTTTCAGCATGTTTATTCTGTATACAACCTTGAGCTCTTTCTACTGGCATCAAACATTCTATGACTTGAGTCTATAAGGTTGCCTGGCACTTTGATAAAACTGTCAGGGCCTCCTTTTGCAGTAATCTGATATAGGGAGCTGCCACTCCTTTAGCCAGTATCATCCAAGCCTCAAGTATCTTAAAATTTTGAGTCAGTCAAAAGGACAGTGGAATAGAGTTCATCGGTAGGCTATTACATCCAAAATTATTTTATACCATTATCATTGCAGTGTTACAAGAAAAGTAATGTTTTTGCTTATCTGTATAGTCATAACTTCCTGCTGTATTATGATTTTGGTGGGATAAGATGTTATTAAATATTGAAAAGACAAGATAATATACTTTAAAAGATATAGTATCAAAGAGAAGAAGGTTTACTCTGTACGAAGCAAGTTTCACCAAATACAATTAGTTGTAGAGACTGGTTAGTAACATTTGTGGTCCTGTAAAAAGTGCTAAAACAAAAAATGTTATCAATGGCAGGGGGACTGGTTTAATCTGTTAGTCAGCTGTGTTATAAAGTGCCCTTCATGGCCTAAGAAAAGATTTTAACCAGGCAATGGTGGTGCACACCTTTAATCCCAGCACTTGGGAGGCAGAGGCAGGCAGATCTCTGTGAGTTCCAGGTCAACCAGATCTACACAGGACAGCTTCCAAAGCCACAGAGAAACCCTGTCCCGATCCCCTCCCCCCAGAAAAAAAAAAAGAAAGATTTTCATGAACAAAGAAGAATGGCTCTAGCTTACAATGTTTCCCTAACCTGGCTGTGTGGAGAGGGTGGGGGTGGACTGCTGGGGGAAATGCTGACCATCCACAGTGTTCTGAGACAGGACTTTTAGAGTCAGGAATTGGTATTTATAATTAGTCAAAGGTTCAGAACCAACTAGATGTGTTTACTGAAGACCTTTATATTCTGACGATGTTGTCAGAATGTACATGGACAGTAGAAGCAGAACTGAAGATATACTCTTTAAGTTTTTATTATTGTTGTGATCTTTTTTGTATCCCCCCCCCACCTTGTGCATGATGCACATGTGGGAACATATATGTCATAGTGTGAGTATGGAGGTCAGAAGACAGCTCCGTGAGTTACGAGTTACTACTTCTCTCTGTCTACATTCGTGTAGACTCCAGGAATTAAACTCAGGTCTACAAGCTGGCAGATGAGCTCTATCTGTTGAGCCACCTGGGTGTCCCAGCATTATTCTTTATGGAAGACAGACTTGTTGACAAGTATGGCCCATTCATAGCATCTAGCAAAAGCCTGAAGGCAAAATGTTACCGACAAACTCTATTAATTTTGCTGAAAGGCAATGAAGTTTACTTTGAAGCAAAATTATCAGTTCCCTTCTTGGGTGGATAGACTTTTCAACAGACAGTGCTCAACACAAAGTCGTCTTTCCCTCTAGTTGCTCCTCATAGTGTCTCACCTGTCACTCCTTGCTTGTCCCACTGGGGTCCTATATAGGCTTCAGAAAAAAAAAAAAAAAAAAAAAAAAAAAAAAACTTCAGGCTCTAAAGCTAATGATTGTGCCATTTATCATAAACATATATGTACATTTTTTTTTTATTTCAGAAAGTGGATGTCACCAGCAGGGCTGTGATGGAAATAATGACGAAAACAATCGAATATCTTCAACCCAATCCAGGTAAGTGTTGTCTTGTACAGTTGGAGTTCTCTCAGGTTAGCCTCTGACTGACAGACAGCTTAGATTTGGTAGGTTTCTCCTTCCTGTGACGGAGGGGTCATTTTAAAGCTCACATTGAAATGCCTTCAAAATATGTGGTATTTTATCCAACTGTAGTGTTTTTAACAGTGAGTGTATACAGCTTGGGTGACAAATCATGTCATGGTAGCTACAAGATCTTTGTATCTTCTCTTTAATTTTTCAAGAAGTGGTAAGAAAGAACAGGCAATGGCTTTGAGATGGATTGTGATGACTTCCAAAAGATAAGAAAAATAGGAAGCCGGGTATTTTTTGTGACATACAAATGGTTTATGCGCATACAGCCTAGGCTGTCCCTTCTCTTCTTCAGGCACATCATAGGCCAGCATCAGTTCCTGCTAACCTCTTGCACTAGATCTGAGACAGGATTATATCAGAGATAATGGAGTGTGTCTAGATAACCAAGTATGGCTGCTTCTGTCTCTGTCGGTTCTAGCACACCGGCCTCCATCATAGGCCTCTGACATTGTATGGGCTTCAGTTCTTGACCCCAGCTATAACTTGAAGTGAGACTAAATGTGCTACTTGAATGAAATATGAGAATTTGGAAAGCTGGTGGCCCTTGAGTCTAGTTTCTTTGGGAATTTCACATAGGACGTTAGGTCTCTGGAAGTCCTTGAGATACAGGTAATTATTTCAATCTCAATGGGTTCAGATGCAGGGTCTTAGTGACAGAGGGTAACAAGAGAGTGTCAGAGGGAAGCAGACAAGAGCCATGGTGCTGATGCTGCAGGCTGTCTCCTGACTCTTAGCTGCTGACTACAGCTTTCTTTCCATCTTTAATTGCAGTGGCAGCTCAGTTGCTATTTCAAAGTGAATCAGTGATATAGAAATAATATTCTCTCTATTTTGTATTAAGCCATATTAGAGATGAGATGATATGGTAGGGGGAAATATAGAAGAAGATATATGATAGGGTACAGAAACAAGTTTAACTGGTGGTAGACCAGGTCGATTTCAAGCTGATTTGTAAGCCATGCAATGAGCAGCAAGAAGCCAAGTTTCATGCAGTTGCCTACCTTCTTCCATGGAGATATAAAGATCTCATAGATGAACACATTTGTTCAAACAACTGTACAAGGTCAAGGCTTGAAAAGAGAACATCTCGCCTCACCATGTTTTACTACAGTGATGGTTTTATAGAAGCAAGAGATATTCCTATTATCTTTGCAAAGATCCTTAAGGCACCCCGTGATTCCTTCATTTTCATGCATGAATTATATTCGTAACTAACTGTTGAAAGGCCTAGTGTTAGGAATGAGAAGAAAAATACAGTATTTGTCAAGTTCTATTGCAGCTTCAATACAGACTAGGAGCATACATTCTCATCTTTAAAATGTAACTCAGTTTAGTCAGCAGTTCCTTTCTCTTTTCTCCCTCCTCCCACTGATACTTTTCTACTTTACAAATAGTCTGTCTCTTACTACCAAGTCTGTGTGGGTATGTGTGTGTGTGATCCAGTGAGTGTCTTATATTTGCTTACAAACATTGGGTGAGGGTTATTTGTAGCAGCCTAGGCAATTGATGAGTGACTTATACCATGGATTATGACTCCTTTTCTCTTGGAAGCCATAAACTGAACTGCCTCTGAATCCTCTGGGAGAAGTGGAGCCTGATGAGATCCCCCCCCCATCCATGATGGAATGTGGACAGACATAATCTTGTTTAGATAATCATACCTCCTGTGAGTTGAGGGAAAGCCACATCCACCTTGAACACTGTATTCTACAATACTCCTCTCTTCCTCCAATTCTTATATTCTTTCTACTTTCTCTACCGTGTTGTTCCCTCCATGTGGAGGCTATGAGTAGACATCTCATTTTGTGCTGAACACTCAAACTTCACCAGTTATGAATATCTGCAATAGCTAATATCTATTACAAAACAAACTTCTCTGATGGTATCACTAATGTGTGGGTAGAAATGAAATATTTAGAAAAACTTTTGAGTTTTGAGTTACTGATTTAGGCTACCACTTAAGGCCTGTGTCCTTCCCATCATGGGGATTTTGAACTAAACTGGAAGTAGGCATACATTTTCTCCCATAAAGTTTAATCAGGAAGGGGTTGGTTGCCTCAATAAGAGACATGCCACTGTTGCACCAAGACACATATCTTGCTTGGCTGTTGCTAATGTGGCATTGACAGTTTTCCTCTAGTAGCCTGAAAAGAACCTACTGATGGTATGAGGGCTAGCTAGCAGGGAGGAAGCTTCCAGCTCAGTTCAGCTTCATTTCTCAGTGCCTCCTATCTGAGAGTGTGGTAGCCTCAACAAAATGGTCTTACAATATAGGTGTAGTGGGCAACCAACAGCAGCAGTGATTGTATTGAGGGGTGGTTCAGGAGCCTTTATGACCAATAACTCATAGGGAGATATTGGACCCCTGGCTCTAGGATTGTTGTTTAATAACTTTTGACTCCTGGGAATAGCTTCATCCACCAGCACAGAGCACTGCTTTCACATTTCTTTGTTTTATTTTTTAATTAGCTTACATAGTCAGAAGTTGCATTACGGCTTTTTAATACAGCCTCACTTTTTACCCTCTCCTCTCACATCTCCCTGCCCCCATCTCTGCTTAAGTGTTTTCCTACCTTTACTGTTTCCTCCTTTACTTTCATGTAACCTTATTCTGATAACTAGCATCTGCCAAAACCTCATTTTCACCCCTCTCATGGCCCATTTCTCACTTCCTGGCCTGTACAGAAATTTGCTCCCTCATAAGCACCCATTTAAAGTTCAAAGCTAAGATACATGTATGAGGGAGAACACGTATAATTCATCTTTCTGAATCTGAGTATCTGAGTTGCCACACTTAACCTGGTTTTGTTTTTTGTTTTTTTGTTTTTTGTTTTTTTTTTTTTTTGTTTTGTTTTATGTTTAGTTCTAACTATTATTCTATAAATTACATTATTGCCTTGTTTCAAAGCTGGGTAAATTTCATTGTGTATTGCATTTTCATTTGAAGCATGCCTAGCTTTATGGAGTCCTTTGCATTTATGCCCAGAAGTGGTACTGCTGGATCATATGGAGGTTCTATTTTCTGGGTTTTGAGAACTCTCCCTTGTTTCCATAGTGTTTGCACTAGTTTTACTGTGAATGAAAAAGGTTCCCATTCTATTCTCCACACTCTGGCCAGCTGGTGTTGTCATTTGTTTTATCATGATAATGGATGTTCTGACTGGAATGAGATGGAATCTCAAAATATTATTATTTCTCTGATGACTAACACTTTATAAAAAGTTTATTCATCATTTGTAACTTCTGAGAGCTCTCTTTTTAGTCCCATACCTATGTTTTTAATTGGAGTGTTTGTTTTCTTTGTTGTGTGTTCTTTTGAGTTCTTTGTAAACTGGATATTAATCCTATTAAATGTATAACTGTCAAAGATTGTGTCTCATCATGTAGGCTGTCTCTTCATAACTGTTTCCTAACTTCATGAGGCCCTGTTTATCAGCTGTTGACCTCATTGCCTGAGCATGTAGGTCCTATTCCAAGAGTTTAATTAACCCACTACGATGACGTGTTTTCCCTATTTTTTACCTCTAGCAGTTTCCAACATTTCATTATTACCTTAAGGTCTTCCTTCTATTTGGGGTTGATTTTTGGAGATGTGAAAGATAAGATCTAGATAATTTTTCTACATGGAGATAGCCAGCCAGGTTCCCAGCACCATTTGTTAAAGAGGATGTTTTTTCTTCAATGAGTATTTTTGGCACCTTAGTAAAACATCAAGTAACTATAATTGTTTGGGTTCATAGTTGAATGTTTTGTTGTATTCTTTTGTTTTTTTTTTTTTTTTTTTTGCAACAGTACCCCACTGTTTTCCATCCATGGCTCTGTAATATAAACTGATATGAGATGAGGTATAGTCTAGCCTTACTGGTTTCTGACCCACTCCCAGGATTACTTTGGATGTCTGTACTTCCAGATGAATTTTAATGTTTTTTTTCTATTTCTATGAGGAATGGCATTAGAAATTTGATGGGTATTATGTTGAATATAGATTGTGTTTATTAAGATAGCCATTTTTACAATGTTGAGTCTTCCAATATGAGCTTGGGATATATTTGCACATTCAAGTTTCTCCTTTCCTTCAATTTCCTTCCAGTGTTTTAATGTTTGAGAGGTCTTTCACTTCTTTGGTTAGAGTCATTCTATTTTAGTGTTTATGGCGTTTGTCAATCAGATGGCTTCCCAGTTTCTTCCTCGGCATATTTGATATTGGCATATGGAAAGGCTACTGATTTTTAAATGCTCATTTTGTACCCTGGTAATATGCTTAAAGTGTTGCCCAATTCTAAGAGTTTCCTAGTGGAGTGGTTAGGATTTGATGTATTGACTTATATCATCTATGAATAAGGGCACTTTTCTTGTTTCTTGTCTGTATGATTTCTTTTGAATTGCTTCTCTTGTCTTATTGCTCTTGCTAAGGCTTCCAGTACTGTACTGAATGAGTGTAGACAAAGTGAACCACCTTGTCTTGTTCCTGATTTTAGTGGAAATGTTTTGAGTTTTTCTCTATGTAATATAATGTAATATATATGTAATAAAATGTAATATTTTGTCATATATGTTCACTCTGTTCCCAGTTTCTTTGTAACTTTATCATAAAGGAATAGTGGATCTTGTCAAAAGCCTCTTTTGCATTTACTGAGATGATCATGTGGTTTCTATTCTTACTTCTGTTTATATAATTTATTACATTTATTTATTTTTATATGTTGAATTTGTCACAGTGGGTGATAGTACTGTGTGTTCTTGAATTCAGTTATTGGTTTTCAAATATTACACTTATTAGCCCCACCACCTCTGTGTGTATATATGTTTCTCTTGTTGAAGTATCAGGATAATATTGACTTTATACTGACTTTGTAAGACATAAATAAATAAAGACAAATAGTGTTGCTTCTTTTAATGTTTCATGGAAGAATTTGAAAAGCAATGTGGTTTGTATCCTGTTGCTCCAAAGAGACACATCTGAAGTTGACCAAGGCAACTCTTATAAAAGATAGCATTAATTGGGAGCTTTAGTATAGTTTTAGAGTGTTAATCTATGTTCATAATGACAGGAAGCAAACAGGCAAGGCACTAGAGCAGTAGTTCATCTGGAGAGAGAGAAAGAGGGAGAGGCTGGGTCTGGCTTCGGGCTTTTGAAACCTCAAATCCCACCTCTAATAACACACTTCCTCCAATAAGGCCACACCTACTCCAAAAAAGCCACACCTCCTAATCCTTCTAGTCTTTCCCAAGCAGTTCTACTTCCTGGTAATGGAGAACATCTAAATATATGATCTCATAGGACCCATTATTATTCAAACCACTATACCAGGTTACTTATCGAGGGTACAGAAATCCAGAATGGGAACACAGATCTGATTGTCTCTCAAGCCCATAGCTATTCATGCTAGTGTTGCCTGAAAGCAGGATCCTCTACTTCATTTGGATGCAGCAGACCCTTTGCTTTCAATGTATGTACCATGGAAATTCAGAAAAGAAATAGATTGTGGGACTGAGATTTTGTTGTTTAGATGACAGATCAAAAGAGGTATTTGGAGCAAATAGAAAATTTTAGAAATAACACATCATAATAGAGTACTAAGTGTGTTGATTACTTGTTACTGTAATTATTTTGTGACTCTGAGAATTGAATGGACCAATGCTACCTACAAAAAAACTTAAAGCCATCATCAGGCAAATTCACATTTTCTTAAGAAAAACAGTATTTATGGATAGATCACATAAAAATGCAAATAAATGTCAGACCAAAGAAATTAGAACCAAACAAAATTCCATATAATAAACCTACATAATTTAAACAATTCATATTGATAATTTATGACAGATAGGGTTCACTTTCTCTCTGAATTTCTTGTCCTGTAAATAGGCATCACATGGAGTTCCTTGAAGATTGCTAGTTGATATTATGTTGGTTATTCAAAACCAGCTAGTACTTGTCCTTGAAAGAAGACACAGGGGTTTAACCAATACCAAGAGTCCTCAGTGCCTTGGCATAGCTGAACAAAGAGAATCCCCAGACTTCTCTACATCTGCTCCCTACTCTTCATCCCAGGAACTAAACCTGGATTAACCCTTCTGGAGGCTGAACAGTGCTACTGAATATAAAAGATGTGACTTGAGTTAGGTGAGGACCATGACTGGGGCCAATCATCAAATTCTTACAGAATCATGGGAAGTTACATATCCAGAGTATTTGGAGAGTACCTCTGTTAGAACACCAGCCTAGGTGTTGGTTTCACATCTTACAGTTGGAGACTCTCAAAACTTTTATATTCTTTAAACTCAGTTCTTATCTAAAAGGCTATGAAGGAGTTTGTTTGGTTTCAGGAATTCATGAACATTCCTTATGAAGGTCCATCTTCATCCCTGGCATTTTAAAATGGCAAATCCAATCATATAATGTTACATAAAACATTAATTTCTTTTTCATGCTTTTAGGATTAAAGTGGTTTATAAGGCCCCCCTGCCTGGCTAAACTGCCCATTCCCCTCCATCATGCTCAGCTGACAGCTCTTTCCCCATCTCCCTCCTGCTGCATTCCCTGGACTCATCTCAGGCACAGGCAGCCTTGGCAATGGTGACATGAGTTATGAAGCATGGCTGGCTGATGTATTACAGCTGCTCCACAAAGGGCAGGTGGAAGTCGTCTTCATTTTCCTTGGGTTACCGGCCCTCAGATGTACACAGAATGTGTCATATGCATTTTCCCTTTTGTGTAAACATCAGTTCTAGGACATGTGTGGGCAAAACAAGTTTGATAAAGATTTGATATTTAGCTCTTTGGTTTGTGTTTTGTAGAGTTTTCTTTAATTTCAAAAAAGGAATGAATGATTAGATTTCCATCAAGACCGTTTTAATTATTTTAATTTCCTGAAAATCCACTTCTTACTGATACAGTGGATGTTTCCCTCTTGTTAGGTTGATAGCCCTGGCCAGGTGACAGTATGGGGTCTTTCTAGGCTTGCCATGCTTTCTGTGCCAGAGGCCTTTTCAGTTTTCATGGAGCAATTGCTCTGCCCTGAATATTATAAAACAATAATAATTTCCAAGCTTCTCGGGGGAAGAAGCAGTTCACACATGGGAATTATTATGCATAGCAGGCACTTGCCTTTCTGTAGAGGAGCTTCCCTGATGCCTGTGTGCTGTTTATGCAGTATGCTTGAAATCCCAGGTATTAAATTGGGGGTATTGGATTTCTGTTGAGAGTTTTTTAATAATTTCATTTATCACTTATGGAATTTTGCCTGTGGAAGTAAAAGTAGGCTGCATTAATTTTTAAATGCTTCATTAGTCCCTGGGATAATTTTATATTAAAATTGCATTTCTTCCTGTGGGCTGTTCTTTTAGTCATCTCCTTTCAAAGATGAATACACAAGATGATGATCAGCTACTTGTTGGTAGTGGAACTGAACATTAATTATATGCCTTAGTATCCATTTAACCAAATGCTTGGTTGGACAACACATTTATTGTTGGCTGTTTGACAGGAGGACCTGCTCATTTATCGTCATGTATTTTTAGGGCCCCAGAATTGATCCCAGCACATCTTTATCCTCTGTTAGCCATATATGAATGAGTGAATATACAACATCCAGCCTTCACTTAATGAGTAAGGGATGTGCATTTACTTATAGACAGAGATTTTACTTGACCATCTCTTGACAGTGGGAAGTAATTCAAAGTATACAAAGGATAGGTTCCCCTATACAATCATAAGGAAATGTTGAATTTCAGAAAGATAGGTCTTTTGAGAATAAATACAACAAAGAAGAAAACATGTCTGGATGGACAGTATATCATGTTTATTGAAAAGTCTAGGGGGCTTTTTTCATCTTACCAAATATTTGGGAAAGTTATTGAAAGCTTATAGGTCCCTAGTTTCCTAGTCATCATTTCTGCTAACTCTAACTGATCCCAACTGACCCAAATACAAAAAAAAATCATTAATGTAAAATTAATGTAGAAGTTTGGTAATTCTATTATAGAAAGCTTGATTTGTACACAGAAGTTTCTGTTCTGCCTGGTCCTGCAGCTGTTTAGTCATACATAAACACACAGAGGCATGTATTAATTATAAACTGTTTGGCCTATGGCTCAGACTTCTTATTGGCTAGCTCTCTCTTAATTATTAACCCATCGCTATTAATTTGTGTACCTATACACGGTCTTGGCTTACAGGAGATGACCAGGTCTCTTCCTTCCTTGGTAGCTACCTGGCATCTCCCTTGCAACTCACTCTCTGAGTCTCACTTTCCTTAATTCTCCTAGTCTGGTAACATCACCTATACTCCCTGTCTGGTTACATCCTGCCTGCCCATTGGCCAAAACGAGTTTATTCATCAACCAATAAGAAAAACATACATTCATAGCATACAGAAGGACATCCCCGATCAGATTCCCCTTTACAAGTAAGAGGAAATGTTGAATTTCAGAAGGATAGGTCTTTTGAGAATAAATACAGTAAAGAAGAAAACATGTCTGGAGATAGACAGTATATCATATATATTTATTGAAAAGTCTAGAGAACTTTCTTAATTTTATCAAATCTTTGGGGGAAATTGTTAAAGGTAATAAATAGGTCCCCAATTGTCTAGTCATCAATTCTGCTAACTCTAACTGACCCCAGCTGACCCACATACCAAACATCACGTAGACAAGTTTGGGAAATCACTCTGTTACCGAAACTGATGTAGTAAGTGTGCCCTGCATGGAGTTTCCCAATTAGACTCTTTGGGTTATCAGATCATTTGCCACTATTGATTTTAGCTCCTAGTTATCATATGCAGTGAAGGTAGATTGGGAATATATCCATTACCGCTTTCAACTTATAACTAAGTGTCTTTAATACTACAAAATAAAAGACAGCACATCCTGTGCTAAGGCTGGGGAGTTTTCTGTGTTTGGAAACATGGTTGTGAAAGATACTTGTTAGCATGCCTTTCACTTCTTAGGTGTTCAAGACATGTCGCTCACCTTCCCTCTCCAGGGCCCTGCAGTTCTTGTAGAGAACCTCTCAGGTACACAATCCCACTTGACCTGAGGCAGGCCCCATCAGTGTCATAGACCAAATGCCACTCTTTTCTCTACAAACGCACAAGCAAAGACTCCTAATGTTAGTAAAGTGATAATTGTGTATTTTTCAAATCATACAAACTATTTTATGCTCTTGGGGTGCAATTGCTTGCTTTCCCAGGCCATGCTGTGAGATCTTTATTGGCTCCTTGCAGCATCCCATTCTGAGGTGGGAAATATTTGGTGTCCATGTCACGAGTTCTTACAGCTGCTTAGTGTACCATAGCACAATGTCTTAAAATACTGCTCTGCTGCTTCCCACTCAGGGCTAGCTGTCACCTCAGAGACTGGTGTTACATAAAGACAGTTATTGGGTTGAAAGTAGCATGTTCCAGTACTTGAGTTCCCTGCTTATACAAGATGCAAGCAGACCTTCTTCTCAATCTCAGTTCTTCACAGTATTTAAGTACAGGAGATTTACCTAAGCCTTCATTGCTGTCTGCACCTTGGTGGGTATTCAGTCAACATTAGTGTGTAAACTGAGGGGGGTGCCATGTTCACAGTTCTGGAAGCATGAGATGGTGGAAGTCACATGCCATAGGTGTGCTGTAATATAGTCTGCCTGCAATATAGTTGTTGCATACTATCACGAAACATGTGCAAAACCACTATTCATTACATAGATTTGATTGAAAGTATGAAACTCAGATGCAATTGTGTGATTTGCAGATTTATACTCATATTTCCATTGCAATCCTTGTACTAGACTTTATAAATTTAATTAAAATAACTCAAAATGAAGGGGCCGGAGAGATGGATCAATGGGTAGGAGTGCATGCTGCTTCTATGGAAGATGTAAGTCCAGTTCTCAGCAACCGAGTGGTGGCTCACAACTGTGTAACTACCGTTCAGGATATCAGATGCCCTATTCTGGCAACCAAGGGCACCAACCACACATGTGGAGCATAGACTCAGTATATGTAAAATGCTCATACACATAACGAAAATGAAAAAAAAGCTCTAAATATTATTAATTCAAAATTAAGGATTTTGTTGTAAAATACAGATGACCTAAAATTCATCATCTTGACTAAATTTAAATATATATTTCAGTATAGTTATCACCGTGGTCTAACCCCATATCCCCTTTCAGGTGTGAAGATAAAAATATTCCCATTGAATAGTAATTCCCCACCCACCGATAACCATCATTCTACATTCTGGTGCTGTAACTTCATGTACTCTTAATATCCCATGCTACTGAACTCATGTAGTTTTTCTTGTTTGTTACTGGCTCATTTTACTTAGGATATCTTCAAGGCTTACTCATATTATAGCATCTATAAAATTCTCTGCCTTTTTAAGGTAAGATAATATTCCACAGCAGACACAAAAGGTTTCTGTTCTGGGAGTAGATTCTATTTGGTCCCTGTGTATAATCCTTTGGATAGCTGCCAGTCTAGGATTTTGTTGATAAATTTTATATTAGATTTCATAAGGAATAGCAATCTGTAGCATTCTTGTGTTTGTCTGTATTCTGCATTCTCATGACATGAATTAACTAGCACTTCTCCTTTAGTTTTGTAGAAATGTTCCTGATGGATTGTTGTCAGTTCTTTAAAGGTGAAGTCTTCATGAAACAATCATTTATTTCTCTGCTTCGCTGTAAGACAGAGAAAGAAAGACTGTCTGATGGGCTATTGAAAGGATTAAAAAGATGCTATGTGTGAACTGTGTATAGTAGGTACTTCTAAATGACAGACACGGAAAGAAATGTGTTTCTAATATTCAACTTGTGAACGAGACTTTCAAGATCTTTCTGTGTCTGTACTCCAGGTGGTAGCATTGATGACACTACAGTCTCTCAGCATCATCTTTTTAAAAAAATCTCTTCTCTCTTTATCAATGATGCCTGGCTCTTCTTAGGGAGAGCTGGAGAAGAAATGAGTTCCCATAAGCCACATAAACTTCTAGAAAACATGTTCTGTTCTACATGTTAGATGGCTGAGTCTATGTTTCTCCTGACAATCTAAACATGAAGATGTGTTTTAGGCAATGATGTGGCTCCCTGCTCTGCCCTAGATTATCTCTGATGTTCATAAACATGAGCCAAGGGATCTTCATCCTTGCTGTGGCAGATGAATTGTCAATGTATTTTTACTTGATATCACAGTGGATGAAAGGAAGATAGTCTTGAAAACAAGTATAAACCTGGCTGTAACTTTTAAATATTTTGTTATTATTTCTTATTTTAAATGGTGTGTTTATTCCCAGCATGCTGCTCTTTGAGATTCAAGGACAATATATCCTTATTGCAAAGTATACTAGAGTTTTCACAATAATTGTATTTTGAACATACGTCTAACAATATTCATATTATATGAGTGAAAGCTGTTTTAAGAATAAAACAAACTGTTTAGTGGTGCTTATAACAAACTACATCCTATGGAATAGTGGACAAAAAAATTCATATTGAATCTCCTGGTAGGGAACAGTTCCCATGGAATTACAGTTGGACATTGCCCAATTTCACATTGAGAAAGTGTTTTCCATTGAGGGGGTGTTCAAAAGACCTAGACAGAGTACACTATATATGTGAACACACTTAAAGGTATTTTTCTCTTAATTCCTCTTTCTTGATCTCCTTCCTAAATGTTCTACTATATCCACACAAGAAGTCTTTATTCATATACATGTGTGTATTATAGGCTAGAAGCTACATAGCAGGGACAGCACGCTTCCCTCTCAAAAACTTGGGTGACCTTAACTTGTATTATACGTTCTAAACACATTCATTTTTCTGAAAGTTCTGTGATCTCACAAAAAACATGGGGTGCAAGTATCTCTGTATTGGGATGTGGAGTTCTTTGTGCAGGAATGAAACAGATGGGCTATGTAGTAGTTCTGTCTTAAACGTTTTTGAGAAAAATCCAAATTGATTTTTGCAATGGCTCAACAAAACTGAGTGGCACATCTGTGTACATCTGTGCTGTCCATTGACACATTTCTAGGGGAAATGTACGAAGAGGTGGAGTTATAGAACTCTGTTCAGACATAGCAAATATTGCCACAATATTATGCAAATTTGCCCTTTCCCCAGAGCAGTGCCTGAGAGTTCTGCTTGTTCACCCTGAGTTCCTGGGGCATCTGTTTCATGGGCTTAGCTTGTTTCTGAAGATCCTCAGAATGGATATTCTAACTCTGCCTTTAAGTTCGTTTTCCAAAAATCTAGTTCAGGTACCACTTGCTTCACAAGCCTCCCAGCCTTGTGTCTTAGGGGCTGTGTGCTCTTCTCTGTGGAATAAATGCCCTACAGTGTGGGCCACTTCCTGCCTCATGTCAGTGAAGGGCTGTCCGATGGTATAGATGACAGCTCCTTGAGAGATCACTAGCATAGTAGCCTTCATGAAGTAGATAGGTGCTTAGCAAAACTGTGTCATATATCATTACAGGGGAATCATTTAAAGTAGTGTATTTTTGGTAAATAACCAATCTAGCAATAAAATTCCAACTTTACTGTGTAGGAGAAACATACATCTGTCAAGTGTGACCTCTGCAATGATTGACTGATCAATTTTGTATGTGTGCAATAGGGTGTTGCTCTGTGCCCAGACTGCCCTATATCTGAGTGTGGTCAGCTGGCCTCCAATTCACCTCATCCTCTCGGTTAAGCCTCTAGGGCAGTGGCTCTTAACCTTCATAATGCTGAGGCCCTTCAATACAGTTCCTCATTTTGTGGTGACCTCCAACCATAAAATTATTTCTGTTGCTACTTCACAACTGTAGTTTTGCTACTGTTACGAATCATAATGTAACTATTTTTGGAGATAGGATTTTGTCATGGGGTCACAGATTGAGAACAAGTGCCCTTGCATATCCAGCTACTGAGCTACCACTTTAAATTTATTTGTGGTTTTGGTTCTGCTGATCTGGGTCTCATAATTCAACTTGGAGACTCTCTTTGTTGAGGGAACTGGGAGTAAATGGTGCTTCCTGGGGGAAGTATGGAGTGACTGCCTGCCTTGTGGACTACGCAGGAAGGAGGTGGGAGTCTACCCTCTTGTGCTTAGGAAGGAAGTCTGAAGACTGTGAGGCTCTGCAGACCCTAATGTGCATGAGGGAAATGCCAGCCAGGCCCCCCGCAGTGCCCCTGGTCTCCAGCCAGCTGCCCGCCAGACCAAGCACTGCAGGGGGTGGAGTCTACTACCATCTTTGTGCTCTGTTTCAGAGCACAGAGGGAAGCTAGAACGCACTAGAAAATGAGGCCTTTCCTAAACTTTTAAAACTTTTAAGTGAAAAGGTTTAACCCACAGTGGAAAGGATGGATGCCTTTGTTCCCACCTCTCTTCCAACCAACGACTGCCTTCCTAGTTCCTGTGGCTACTTGTCTTCACCTCTCAAATTTGGCAAGCCCTTGCTTTGGACCCATCCTCACTTGGCACTTGGCACGTGGAAATGTTCAGGAAAAGGGACTGCAGGGTCTTGGTGTGACCTGAGAACACTGCAACACGGTCACAACAGAAGAGCCTGGCCAGGGAGAAAAGGAGGGCGAGCTCTGTCACCTAAGACAGCCTGACTGTGCTGAGACTTTTCATTGTTTATCACTGCATAAGATCTTCAGGATACATAGCTGGAAAGACGTGCAGCCTGGCTTTTACCTATGTCTGCAAGAACTCAAATCTGATATACTGCTTCCCATAAAAGAAGGCAAGACCTGATAATGACTTGACTTCCTGTTTGCTTGTTTGGAATAAGAAATAAAAAATTGAATTTAAGACTACAGAAGTGTGACTCTTGTGCGCCGCCCCCCTCCCCCCCAGTTTCTGCTTCAGTAGACAGGCAGCATTAGGATGGCTGAGCAGTGACTCACTGGGACATTGCTTTGGACCAGGAACTGCATGCAGGGCCAGCCAAGTGCGCATTGCTCAGTGCACAGCCTGGGTTTCCCTTCAGCTGTGCCCAGAATTAGAAAGCTCAGCAGGAGGCTAGAGTCTGTTTAGAGCTCATGCTGGGAGCTGGTAAGGAGCCACACTCCCCAGGTTTGTATTCTTTAAAAGGTAGAGAGAGTTTAAGTTAGGAGAGAAGCTGTTCTCTGTGCTGGGACACAGCGACACAGCAGCAAAGCCTTTGGGGGTTGCAACAACCCTTGTGGTCATCCTAATTTCATGTTCTGCTCTTGCATCTACCAGTAGATGTCTTTCCAGATGGTTGCCTCACTTAGATCCACCAAGTCTTTTCCTTTGATGCTGTTTTCTGATTCCATTTTCTTGTCAGACCTCCTTAACTTCTCTCTCCTTGGCCTTTTAAGCTAGTGAACACAAGCCATAGTCACACTTTTCGGTTGGAAGGCCCTTAAGCCTGTCAGATCTCTACTTGTCCACCGTATTCACTAGATAATGGCTAAACTCTCCTGGGGGGGGGGGAGGTGAGGCTGGGGGCTGGAAAGTAGTTTCAGTTCATTTCTTCTTTCATAAGGGGTATAGTTCATGAACATGTTCTTTAAAAATTACTTTACACACAAAGAATTGTACAAGTAAACCTGCAGCTGCCCCTAGGGTTGAAATCCCTTCCTCCATTTCTGCTCCTGAAAAGCAACATTTTAAGACTCTTGACTGCCTTTTTTGTTTGTTTTTTTACCTTCAGTCATGAATCAACACTCCTGCACTGAGACTGTGTCTTTTCCCACTTTTAGATGTTTTCTTGACAATTCTTTCAAAAGATGAAAACTGTTCCTCGCCTGCCCTCCCACTATCGTGCCTGCCCCTGGGACTCTCTTGGTATGTTTTTGTCATGCTGTTTGTTAGGTCCCAGTGGGGAGCATGGGGAGCCAGGCCCACTTCACTGTGCCCTGTGCCCACCTTGTACAGCTGTCATCGTCCCTGACGCAGGCCTCCTTCAGATCTCTTCGCTGTCGTGTTTCCTTGTACTGCTTTCCTCTCTCCTAGTTTTCATCCCTATCCCTCATCTTGACTTATACTTTCCTTTAGTGCAATGCCTCTTTAGTTAGCTCAGGGAAGAAAAAAGAATTGTAACCTTAATGGTGTCCTTTGAAAACATCACTATTGGACCTTTGTGTTTCATCACAATTGAAGGTACCTTTACAAGTTATTTTCTGAAATAAATTTCAATTAATTGCTCCATTTTTTTTTTCTAACGGCTTGTTTCTCGTATGGTGTGTAGCCCATCTTTTCCTGTCCGAAGTCGGGGTCCTACAGTTCCCTGTGTGGGCCCTTTGGTGGCCCTTGTGTGGGCCTTAGTCCTTGTACTGGTTTTCAGTGGACTTTTTACAGTGGGCTTTTTATTCTGCAGACACAGCCACACACCTGACCCTTCAGAGGCGACAACCTGGCTGTGAGGTTCTTTGGTGAAAAATAGAAACACAGACTGATATATTAGCCAGCTTTGCATGATTATAATGATATACTGGACACTGGGCACCTGTAAAGCAAATACAGTTTTGTTTAGCTCAGTCGATGAACACGTGGGCTCTGTTAGTTGCCTGTAAAGATAGCAGAGGATGGTATCATGGTAGGATACTGTATTGGAACAAATGGCCATATCAAGCCAGACAAGAAGAGAGATTGAATGAGAGCTGTAGTACCATGTTAGGAACCAAACCCTTAACATTTGGGGGACACAATCCATATTCAAACTGTACCAGTTGATTGGTGCTCTCGGTAGGTAGCACTGTGGAATCCTGCCTTCAGTATGGTCAGCTATTCTTTTCTTAAAAGAAATCTCCTGGACTCCCACACCTTTTCTCTGCCATCTAGAGAAACAGAATCTCATTTCCATTCTCTGTTACATCTTAAAAGGCTTCTTCTTCGTAGAAGCCAGAACATGTGAGCAGGTGGCTGTCTGTCGTGCCATGCCTACAGCAGATATGCTAACACTGCTCACATTGCTTTATGCTGGCCTTTGCTGGTGGATACACACCTACCGTAACAGCAGGCCTTGCTGTCATAGATCAGGGGAGAGAATGGTGTTAGGAGTCTGTTTACTCATCAAGCAAGTGACCTAGGAGGAAGGCAGGGGAAGACTTAGGAGAGGGAGATAGTGTGAAGGAGAGGAGTCAGGTCTGCTTAGGACAGAAAGGATTTAGGGCTCCAGACCTTACACATAATTTGGTGCAGCAACCAGGCAAAGATAACCTTATAGGGCTTTGAATGTCTAATATTCCTGTTTCCTAGGTTCTTTGTCAGTTTCTTTTTTAAATCACTATTTTAGAAGAGCATTTTGAAACAATTGTGCTAACACTGGAGGGTGCTAGTTTAAGCAGTCTGATGATATTTTTCAAGGTCACAGACCTTTTAACCATCCGAGGTTCTTAAGAAAGCTGTGAGATGAGGCATGATTGTAGGGGTGTGGCTGTCTGTTAGGACCTTATTACCATGGTGTCCTCTGGTGTCCATTGCCCTTATTTCCTTCTGCTATTTCCCTGGGGTCTGCTATTTCCCTTTGTGTATGTTGTTGCTGTTGCGTCTCTATGCCCCGCTATCTAGTGTCTGGTCCGACTTAGTACTTAACAGATGCAATAGTCTCACTGACTTGGTGCTTTACAGTGAGCACTGTGCAGTAGGAGCTCTCTCCTGCATCTCAGTCCTGGCTGCCTGTAGAAGAGGCTCTGTAGGTCTACTCCAATGAATAGGTGATTACAAAGCACTTCAACTCTCTCAAAATTAACATGTATTATATACCTTGTAATAAAAGCTTGAGGTAAATAAAAGGAAAATGTGTTTTTTATGGTCACCACCAGTTTTGCATGTGATATTAGTGCTCCTTGCCACTGTGAACCATGTGTTTCATAGCTCAGTGATGCTTCCCTGTGGACATTTGCTCTTGCAGTGCCTCACCCTGTGGGCCTTGGTTCTGTGACACACTGTAGTCTCCCATCCTGGCATTTCATGTAAACACTTCACTCTACTTGCTCATATAACTGACTTTGCCTTCAGTTCATTATACACTTTGTGAATATGGATAACTTCTCTCATTTCCACTCTATGCCCTGGAAGCCCAATGTTTATTATAAGCCTGTTTGAGCTGTATGTTTTAGATCAAATACTAGTCCCGGAATGCTGAAAGCACTTTTATTTTCAGCTGTGATTTCCTTGAGGGTTTTCATGCAGCTATCATTGTGAGTTCAGCCCTAGGTTAATGTGTAATCAACTCTGATAATGAGTGCAACACCTAGAGTCAGTCAAATCATAGTCTTGATTAATAAGTTACTAACATGACTCCCTCCACTAAAACTGGGGCTACTTTGTAAGCATCTTCCTATGAAAACAAAGACAGAAAAGGGATTGAGATCGTTGAGAAACAAAGCCAATCTTGAGTTGGTATATTTAAGAGAAGTAATTAGATATTTTAATGAATGTAGTATTTTATTCATAGTTCAGAAATCACTTTGAAAATTTTTATTTTATACACATTGTAATCAAAATGAAGCGTAGGCCCACACCTCTTGAGTTCACCACCGTTTCTTATCTTAATCCACAGCTGAGATATGAAAAAGGAATAAAGCTTGGAGATGAGCAGATAGTCCAGGCATTTCAAGAATGCTGTTTATAGCCAACTAAGCTCCCAGAGTCACTACAGCCGGTAGAATGGAAAAATGGGGACAGCATCCAAGCCCATGGTATTGCCTCATCAAGACCTAAGTTTTGCCTTGCTGTGGAATTCTATGGGAAAGATTAGAGCTGATGTATATTTGGTTGCCCACACATTGTATGCAAAGACTGTGAGCTCAATGAAAGTGCAGCTTTAGGAGCTGAGTGGGCATGTAGGCTGGTTTGAGGCTTGGTTTTCCAGTCCCCCCCTTTCCCATTGTGTAGTGTTTGCTTCTAAAGGGTGTTCTCTCTTTGTCTTCAGCTTCCAGAGCTAAGCTCAGCATGATCAACACCATGTCAAAAATCCGTGGCCAGGAGAAGGGGCCAGGCTATCCTCAGGCCGAAGCACTGTTGGCAGAGGCCATGCTCAAGTTCGGCAGGGAGCTGGGAGATGATTGCAACTTTGGTAAATAGCCTTTGTCACACTGTAGCTGTCCATGCAGGTTGCAGTGCTGTTCAAAAGCAACTCTAGACATCACTAGTCAACTACTTATATTTTAATTCTCAGTTGTAGATATTAGACATGGGGTCTAAAATGTGGTCGTAGGAATGCTAATGCTTCAAGTGATTTGTCTAAGGGCTTTTGTCCTTTTTCTCTGATGGGCCCCCAGCCTTGACAACAGTGTTGGCAGACATACCCAGATGCCTTGGCACTTTCCCAGGTGTATCTGGCAGGAGTTGGATTTAGAGACAGAGTGAGCAGTCACAATCAGCATGATTTGCCACCCTACCACCTGGGCTTTCTCTGATTAATCTGCTGCTCATTTGTATGTGGTCCCTGCTTCTCTGCATCCCCAGACAAAAAAAAAAAAAAAAAAAAAAAAAGCATTTATTCCATCTCTCTTATCCTCTGTCTCCCAGGACCCTAAATGCCTTCTGCCTTTTACCCCTCCCCTTTGATACCTGACCTTTCTGGACCCTAGTTCTCCATTCTTGGTATCTGCTCCTGCTAAAAGCAATGGGCTGCAACTGATCTCATATTACTGAAAACTAGCACTTATCACAGAGGACTGAGAGCCTTCCAAAATACTGTTCAGAGTGAAGTGTTACATTCTTGGTAAAGAGGAATAGTCCTCCCTGTAAAGGGATATGGAGCCTGGCTTTCAGAATGGTCTGTGGTAATAAGGAAAGCTACTGGTGTTGTCTTGAGAGCACTATGGGCTCTCTCTTTGTCTCTGCTGCCTTTGTAGGACGGAGGCAATCCCTACATTGCCATCTTGAAGGCTGACATTGCAAAACCACCCGGCCTTTGTTCATCATGGAGTGATATCTTTGTTTTCCCCTCTCAGGTCCAGCTCTTGGTGAGGTAGGAGAAGCCATGAGGGAGCTCTCGGAGGTGAAGGACTCCTTGGACATGGAAGTAAAGCAGAATTTCATCGACCCCCTTCAGAATCTTCATGACAAGGATCTGAGGGAGATTCAGGTCTGTGCAGTTCGTCTTCCCACATACGTGCTTGTTCAGACAGCGCTTACTGGGCTACACGGCAGTATGCACATGGCTTCCCAGCAGCCCACACAACCAAGGGCTCTTCAATCCACTGTTGCAGCTCAAGCAATATATGGATTCTTCTTGATTTAACTTCCTTGTTAAATAGTCTTGACACTTTTTTTTTTTTTCTCCAGAAGACTGTCCTTTATCTGGGAATTTGTACATATGTTAACATGAATGATGGGCCGGGCTGATGTGAGCCTTAAATATTAGTTGTACTTTTCTTTTGCTAAAAATAAGTAGCTACTATATCACTCTTATGCACATTTTTATATTTTCATGATTGTTGTTAGAAATTAGAAGAAATAACTCCTCTTTCTAAAACACAGAGAACAGTTGTGTTATTGCTGATAAATTCAACTGGCGTTAGTTGCCTCTGACTGGATGTGAGTTCAAATGTTTTTTGAGAACACCCTTGCCTAAAGGAAACGCACCCAGTTAGGATAAGAGTATGAGTTGAAGGTAGGAAATGTGACTAGAGGGGAAGGCTCTAGAACATTGGCTGTCCCCTACTCCTGGCCTTTACTACTCCTGACTGTTCTGTCATTGTCTTCCTCCCTCATTCATACATACTAAGGAACAAGAGGAAATCATTCTTTTTTCTATTAGTCACGGAATACTACAGCTGTAACAGGGAAATGCTATTGATCTTCAAGGGAGAAAAACACAAAACCAAACCTCCTTATTCTAGTCCCTAGAGAGGTTGGAAGCCTTGTTGCAGATAATGCTGGGAAGGATCGAAGGTGGCTTGAGGGACATTTGATGAAATCTCTTCCAAGGTCCCTTGCAGTTTGCTTCATGACTGACTTGTGTCACCTGTCCATGGAGAGGTTTTAAGCTAAGTCATCTGCCCCCTAAAAGCCTCCTCTGTCAAATGGAGCACACGTTGAGATGTAGATTACTAGGCTCAGCCCTCACTATTCTGACGAAGGTAGTCACGGATCTGCATTCTTAACAGACATATTAGGTGATTCTGGTAAACTAGATTAGTCAAAAAAGAAGAACTTCATTTCTTCTACCTTGAACTCAGAGAAAGGGGCTTTCCTCTGCTGTCTTCTGAGATTCCATTTCTCTTGAGGAAGATGACCTGTGGGATCTTGTGTGTATCCTTTGCTTGAGGAGGGGTGTGTGAAGGATGGATACACACTCACATTTCCTTCTTGTCATTTAATGAAAGAAGCATAGTTTAACTTGGCTTAGGCTTCAAATGCCAAATCAAATTTCTCCGTGGTTTATTTCTCATTCTGAATTATTTGTAAAGGTGTCACTGCACAGTGAGCTCTCTGAAACATTATCTTTGCTGATGCATGTGTCTGTTTCTCTGGTGACAAGCCATTTCAAACAGAGTGGGTCTCATTTTGGAGGATACTAAGAATGTCAGGGAAATGAGGTACAAGCAGGCCCTTTGCATAATATTGCCCTTTTGAAGCATATTATTGCCCTTGGCTTTTTCAGCATCACCTGAAAAAGTTGGAAGGCAGGCGCCTCGACTTTGATTATAAGAAGAAACGACAAGGCAAGATTCCAGACGAAGAACTTCGCCAAGCGCTGGAGAAATTTGATGAATCTAAAGAAATCGCCGAGTCGAGCATGTTCAATCTCTTGGAGATGGATGTAAGCTAATCTCCTCTGGGTTTTCATTTGATTTTGTCATGTAGGCACAGCACTGCTGTGTTGAAAGGTGATACATTGTGTAGCATGCTATACTGTCTGGATACTCTGAAGTGATGAGAACACATAGATGACTGCTTCATTTGAATAATTTGTCATAAACTAGACATACAACTTTGTATATTGATGAATTTTATACGATTGCCAATAGTGCAGAGACAAAGAATGCTTGGGATAAACCAGGTATAAATCCAGAGTCTTACAAACTACAGTTTAAATATAGAGCATACTGATCTATGGTTAAGAATGACAACTAAAGTACATATACAAAATTATAAGATGGTCAGAATGTGGAAGTGAGGTTGGTATTTTCATTGAAAATAATACAAAATGAGATTGATTATTATAGCATTGGTTCTATGTTCAGGGCATTGTTGGGATCTTTTAGAATTATTTCCGCAGCTCCAAGGTGTTACATTATCGCTCCTAGCTTTGGGCATTAAATTCTGTTGTGGCTGTCAAGGCACCAGAACAGTCCTCTCATCCTTATTTCACACACGTAGGGATCTGAAAAGCCAGCTTTCTTGTTGTGGCTCATATCCACCTTCCAAACCCATCAATTTGGCCACAATGTTTGCAGGATTTTACATACTCATCACTTGCATTGGTGAAACAAACCACAAGGATATAGACATAGGTAGTGTACATATAGTACGCTTAGCTGGAGATCATTGGGAAAGGGAAATTACCTATTAGGGAAATAATTGAGGCTTAGATGTCCCACATATACCTCCTGAAATTTGGTGAACCAGAGAAGCTGTAGACATGGCTCAAACTAATTCTAAAGGCCTAAGAATGAATGGTGCTGATGGGATTATTTATTCTGTAACCAGAGGCTAGAGAACCTAGCAGAGATGGAGAACAAGTCCTAAGGATGGAGAGCTGGAAGCTCTGATGTCCAAAGGCAAGAGAAGCAGAATCGCTGGCCCCAGGAGACAGGAGCCATTTGCCATGTGCTTTATTTGGACCTTCAATGCCTGGGCAGGGTGTACCATGTTAGATATGCACAGCTCATCCTTGGTTAGTCCTCTGTTTCAAATGCAAATCTCGTTTGGCAAGCATCTACGAAGACTTTTCCGAGGAGCATGCTTTGCTTGCTTTTTGAAAATCCTTGAAATTAGACATGTTGTCGTCCAAACTTATCCACCACATTACCTTATCGACTTACCTCCTAAGAGGCAGGGAAGGCATGTTGAACATGTGTAGTCTCATCTTCCAGAGACAGTGTAGGTTTGTCTATAGAAAACTTTTGTCCTTATAATCACTCAAGTGCAATCCTGTAAGAAACTTGATCAGTGTGTGTCCCTGTACCATGGTCCCTCCTCCTATACTCTCCAACTCATAGGACAGCATTCATTGCCATTCTTGTCTTGGAAGCTACTACTCAGCGAATTCACAGCACAAGACACACAAAAGTAAGGCTGCTTAGAAAATTAGATAATTAACTTTAAATCCCACTTGGATCAGGCAAAGAGGTTAACAGATTTATTCCATCTCACGGTACCTGAAGTGAGAAATCAATTTTTCTATTTTTCATTATCAGCAGTTATTAGAATGTAAAATGATGCTTGACTTTCATGTTGGCTCTTGCAGGCAAGGAGCAAAGATTCCTCTAGTCACTGAATCTTTTCTCTATAGGACAGCAATAAAAGAAGCTACAACCTATTCCGAAAGCGTATAGTTAAGCAGAAAACTGTTTAATGAAAGCAATGAGACCTTCTTAAGGATACTCCTTGTTTCTCCTGATGTACTGCTTGCTGGGTCCTAAGCATAAGAATGGTCTCATATCTCAAGTCAACTTATAACCTGTAGAACTATGTGTGTGTTCATGGTAGGTTGCACAGCCATTGGGATCCCAAATAGCTGGGGTGTATGTTGTACAATGCTTCAAGACATTGGTAACAGAAGGGTGGTCTCCTCATCCTTCTACAGATTGAACAGGTGAGCCAGCTCTCTGCACTCGTGCAAGCCCAGCTGGAATACCACAAACAAGCAGTACAGATCCTGCAGCAAGTCACTGTCAGGCTGGAGGAAAGGTAAGTTACACTTCCCTAGGTTTCTTACCTGCTAGAAAAGGATGTGCAAAGAAACTGAAATAAAAGATTACATTTGGAGATGAGCTTCTGCCCATGCCTCAGCTAACCCAGCACAGGCACCTCGAGGACCAACTGCTTGATTTTAGTTTGCACCGTGTCTTGTGTTACTTCCTTCTGACTCTAATCCTGTGTTTGTGAGATGCTGATGTATAAATCGTTCATATTTGCTGCCATGGATGTAACACACAAATTCTGTTGATGATGATGTCTGTGATTTGCTGGTCAGTTATTCTGTATGGCTCCCATGCATATGAACACTTTGAAAGAGCTCTGTGGACCAAATAGATGAGCAACACTGTAAGGCTCAAAGAGACGATGCAATGGCCAAGGGTCTCACACAGTGGTGCAGGTGGTGCACACAGTCAAGCCTAACCTGTTTGGAAGCCTATGTCTTTTCAGTCTTGTGTTTCCTTGAATGATAACACAGCTGTCCACTTTCAGCTTCCGTGTGCCTGTTCAGTCTCCTTAAACCTTATTATTAACCAGGGACCTTACTGTTATTCTTGCTTTCTTTAGCTAGATAAAGGAGGATTGTTTTGATAAATAAGAATATAGAGAATTACATAGCAGCCTTTATTTTTAAGATCATGTCCACAGTAAACTCTTCTGGGTGATCAGTGGGAGAATGTCCAGTGTAGGCTCCTGTAACATGCTGCAGCCTGGAAATGTCACCTGTTTTCCATTGTTTTTTCTCTGGCTGATCTTTGCTTCACCTTAGAAGCTTTCTTCTTCAGTTGGTTTTTTTTTTTTTTTTTTTTTTTTTTGCATGAGTCTTTGGTGCACCCTTGTGGAAGTGTGTCTAATACAGAAGGGTCTATAATGAAAAGGCTTAAAATCAACACATCAGAGCACAACAGCAACACTGTAAGCCTCTCTCACATCTGTTGAAAATGAAGGGAATGCGTCCCCCCCTTTTTTTTTCATTGCAAACATGTTTGAAATCAGTACAATTCTAGAACTGTAATACACCTAATCTTTCTCACCTTAAAGTAAAATACACTTGCCTTAATAAATCCCTAAAACTGGAGAAGATTAGTGATGGGTAGAATCCATTGTCAGGCCTTCCTTTTTCCTGTTTTCTTCATTCCTTCCCCATTCTGACCTCCGTCTGCTCATTCTCATTTGCTCCTGGCCATCTCCCTTGCTCTACCTCCAAAACTTCTCATGTTCTGCACAAAATAGCTTTCTCTCACATGTTCTCTTGTAGACCTGTGATCTCCTTCCTTAAATCATCAACTTCTTACAGATAAGTGAACTCTCCAGGCCTCTAACCTCTGCCCCATGTACTTGAGCTCTTTGTGGGAATCTGTGTTACACTGCTATTTATAGTGGTCAGCGATGCCTGCTCTCCCCCGTACAGCACAAGCTGCTTTAGAGCAACAACTGTGTATTGTGTACTTTTATGTTCCTGGCATATTAGCTTCAATTACTCTGAATGCAGAAGTGGGAGATTGAGAGAAAGGATGAAGACAGTGAGGCCAAGATGAAAGAGACACTTCCCCAAGAACACATTGCATGCATGTGGAAGGCCAGGGCTTGCTTCTTAGTACATTTTCCACTAGGTCATAACAGGTTTCTAAGTGAGCCAAACAGGTCCTGGGTTTTGCTGCCTTTCTAGTCACTTTTTAATTAGCTATATCATTCTCCATCACCTCTTTTCTTTGTGATACAGAATAAGACAAGCTTCATCTCAGCCAAGAAGGGAGTATCAGCCAAAACCACGAATGAGTCTAGAGTTTGCCACTGGAGACAGTACTCAGCCCAACGGGGGTCTCTCCCACACAGGCACACCCAAACCTGGAGGTAAGCAGCTGGAGGCTACAAATCCCTTTTCCTGGGACTTGGGCACACGCGTAGACCATGCTGAGAACATTCAGAGCATTCTGTTTCCCCTGCTCGTGAACTGCACAGCAATCTGCTCCTCATGAGAGCATCGTCAGGTAGGAGCTCTTCTCATGGACACTTTTGCCCTTGCCACATCATCCCACTGTTTTTTCCTTCTCTCTGAAACTTTCTCTGCTTCACGTTTCCTCTCACGCTCTAGTTCACTAAGCTCTAAGGATCTCCCACTGCACTTAGTCCATCTATCTCTTTTTTTTTCCTGTTTTTTTTTTTTTTTTTCTTTTACGGTTTTTAGAAACAAGGTTTCTCTCTGTAGCCTTGGCTGTCCTGGAATTCACGTTATAGATCATTCTGGCCTCCAACTCACAGAGATCCACCTGTCTCACTTCCTGAGTGCTGGGATTAAAGGCGTGTGCCACCACTGCCTAGAAAACACTGTTCTTCACCCTCCTCTGAGATTGTAAATCACACTGTAATTTCTCCCACCTTTTCCTTCTGCTGTGAGTCGGCTGAGGTGGAACCGAATGCCTCTGGGCTGTGTGTGCACACATACACCCCCTATCACCCACAGACAGCAGCTCCAGGAAGCATATGTTTGATTATATCTGCAACCCTCAGCACCTGCTATGTTTTCTTTTTACGCTGTACAGTAAACCCGTTCATCATTTCGTGAACTGTGGTCAGCATGATGACAGCTACCATTTTCCCCCCCTCAGGCATATTGATTGTATCCACTAGTTCAGTCTTTCCATTGCCATAATCATTCTCAACTACCCACATACAAATCAGACTCAGGTTCGCTCCAGGCATTTCCAACTGTGAAACTGTCTAGGTTTAAAAAGAAGGAATCCACCTAACACTGGATGCAGTTGTTAAGGATAAGCAGCTTTATCCCGTTCTCCTGTACCTCAAGTGACTGAGTTACTGCAACAGAGAACTCTTTAAACATGCTGTCATGGTATGAGGAAGAGGGTGAAGTCTGAGCCTCTGTTGACAGCTCAGACTGCCCAGTGTTGCCCAGTGTGGGGCCCAGGCCACAGTGGCCCTGAAGTTCATCAAGTGAATTATCTATGACTGCACTTCTCCTTGCCCAGAAAAAGACATACATTAAAATTTCCATTTGGTGACTTCTCTAAATAAAAAAAAATTAATTATACTGTTTCCCTTTTAAATCATCTAGCCAGTGTGGGGCCCATAAGCACTTTTATATTTGTGTTTATGTGTATGCTGTATTAATATGTTTACTCATTGAAAATAGATCCCTTTTTAATATACAGTCCATTTTTATTAATTCATGCAATATGCATTACATTATTATTGTAGGCTGTGGTTTTTTTTACCCAGTACTCATGTATGTATATTACATACAAGTTTACCAAATAGAGACTGTGATTTTTAAAATGATTATCATTTGATGACACAATAATTTAAAGAAAATTCTGTTAACTATAATTTTGGATGAAAAAGCAAAATATGTTTGAGCCAGGTCACACAGAGAAAAACCCCGGCCTAGTGCTTTATGTTGTTAGAGCAGTTCTCAAGGATCTGCTGCTGTTGAAGAGTGAGAACTGACTTAAGATTCTGAGGTTTTACAGTATTTTCTGTGTAACTAATTAGACTATTTTGAATGTGAAGATATTTAAAATTACTAAGATGAATGGATTTGGCCATGTCTGGAATTAACCTTAATTTAATAATTAACTCCTAAGACATCGGTTTCCCGTGTCTCAGCATTGTCAGGAAGATAAACCTAATGAACTCTGTTGTGATTACCACAAACATACAAGTAACCATTTTTTCATACTGGAAATGTCAACCAAGAATGTTCAACGACTCTTAAAACTGTAACGGAACATTGAAAAACTGGTAGAGACAAAGGTGCCTTGTAGTGGATGCTGAAGGAAGATGAAGATCAGAGGGGAGATGAGTGACTGGGAAAGGGGACCAGAAAGCTGGTGGGTGGGGCAGGCAGTAAGTGATGCTGGTTAAATACCCTCTGTTTTGTTTTTGTTTTTGTTTTTGTTTTGTTTTGTTCTCTCTGCCTGTGATTCTCAGGTGCCCAGATGGATCAGCCCTGCTGCCGTGCCCTGTATGACTTTGAACCTGAAAATGAAGGGGAACTGGGTTTTAAAGAGGGTGATATCATCACACTCACTAATCAAATTGATGAGAACTGGTATGAGGGGATGCTTCATGGCCAGTCTGGCTTTTTCCCCATCAACTATGTAGAAATTCTGGTTGCTCTGCCCCATTAGGATCTCCTGCTGGCTGGCTCACCTCCTTCTGACCCAGATAGTTAAGTTTAACCACTGCTTTGGTAATGCTGCTTCCAACACATCATGAATGCAGGCCGCAGTGGATGAGTCATCAAGCCCACACATGTCCCAGGTTGACCTGTGTGCTCCTACAGTTCACCCGGTGATAGACGGTATCTTCCAAGGCCCGTTGGCCTGGTACATGCTTTAAAACACCATCTGAGATTAGCCAGTGGTCACAGAACTGCTCTTCACACAGTTCTCAGGAGGGTGTGGTTTCTGATAATATACCTGTGAGCCACATCACAGAAAAACTCTCCTCACAGAAGATATTGTCTCTCACCCAGGGGCCATCATCTCAAGGTCTCAAATTCTCCACTTACAGAAAGTACTTTCTATTGCACTTTCCCTTCCTAAATATGTGAGTCACAGAATTGTTGGCGAAACATCCCCCACCAGCAAATTGTCTGCTGGCGTAAACAACTTGGGCTTTTGATGTCATCAGCAGAAGTATTAATTTTCTAAAGCACTTTTGTTCTCATCTATCTATCTGTCTATCTATCTATATCTGTCTGTCTATATCTATCTATCTCTCCATCTATCACATCTATCTTCTATCTACCACCTATCTATCTATCTATCTATCTATCATCTGTCTATCTATCATCTATCTCTTACTTATAAGACATGCCAGTTTTCTTCCCTCCCTGCTGTTAAAGCATTTGGATGGGGGGTTCCCATTTATTTCTGAGTGAGTTGGTGAGCATTCTGTATATTGTCTGAAAAAATGAAAATTCTCCAGGATGAATTGGGAAGACTCTGGTCTCCAAGCTCAGATTCCTTGCTGTACAGAAGCTGTGTATATATGTGTAGCCCATTTATGAAGGACACAGGAAGGGGGAACAGCTGTCTTCCCTTCTCTGTTTATTTACCCAGGAATCAGTCCATTTCCTGAGTCCCTTTGCCACAAAACCATAGGAGAGATACACTAGTAAGCATTTCCCACATCTCCATAGAACAAGACATAGTGACCGTTGCTCCTTCCCACTTTTATCTTGTTTGTGTTCCTTGAACATCATTTGTGTATATTCTGCCCTCAATGAGGACCAAATAAAGATGATTTTTGTGCTTAGCAGTTTAAGTATGTGGCTGCATATAAAAACCCTTTCCCGCTTTCGTCACTACTTTAACCCATCTGTCACAGCGTCATTTTGTGTGTATAGTGCTGTGCAAGCTGATCAGTGTTGATATCTTTTGGTTCTTTGTTTCTTATTTCTTCCCCTTCAGTCATGGAAGACCTGTTAGGCACCCAGAGTTCTATTTATATAGCTGTACAGGCTATTTCAGAGGTTTTAATGTGCTGCTTCCGATATGCCACTTGCAGTCGTGGATCACGTGGAGTGAAAGGCAAATCTTCCTGCTTAATGTATAAACTCACCATGGGAAGCATTGCTGTTTCCAATAAATATTGCTGAAGATAAAACAGAGGGCTCTGCCTCGTCCTTATTTGTCAGTTCCTTGGTCTGACTGGGTGGACTAAGACTCCTTTCATCTCCATTGCCTTTGAATGCTGCCAATCCAGACCTGGCCCCAACCTCACTTCAGCTTGTATACAGGAGGAAGAAGTCCCAGAGTCAAAAGGTGAGCCAGTTTAGGCCCTGGCAGCAGTAATTCCAGGAAGGAGAAAAACTTGGGGGAGAGGGTAAGTAAGAGAAGAAAGTTATGTGATTTAACAAATGGTGACATTTACAGGAGAAGACATTGTTAAAAGGGGGAAATAAAATATGTCAGCCAGACTTTTGGCTTTTTTAATTCTTATTTTACTTTCATATATGTATATGAAAAAATATTGCTTCTATCTCTTATTTCCTCCTTTAACTCCTCAAGTGCCCCCCCCAAAAAGACATTTTGACCAACTTTAAGTCTTTAAGTCCAGTTAGCGTTGACCATGCGTGTGGGTGTGGGGCCATGCACTGGAGCATGGGAAACCTACCAGTGGCCAAAATTTCAAAAGAGCATTCTTTCTTTCTAAGTGATGCCTACCACGAATAGCTCCTCATTCGAAGGTGGGGCCTGGAGATTGCTACCCCACCTATGCAGAATTTTGTCTGACTTGACTTGTGTAGGTCTTATGCAGGTTAACACAGCTGTAGTGAGTTCATGGTGGAGGCGATCATATCATGCATCTCACGGCTCTCCCCCACATCTTTTGGCTCCTGGATTCTATCTGGCTCCACTTCCATGACTTGGTGGCAGGTATGGTAAATATATGCCACACTTAGGGATAAGTACATGGTCTTTCATTCTTAGAACTTTGGTCATTTATGGTCTCTCTGTTGACTACAGTCAACTGCAGCCCGGGTCTATAGGTATAAAGGTAAATATTTAGAAGACATTTTGACAGTCTGACCATTGAGCAAAGCAACAATAAAAGGTTCTAACTTACGTCACGCTACCTCAGCAGGCAGCCATGGGTTTTTTGTTTTTGTTTTTTCTAATCATTCTAGAACCCCTAGAGAAGCCTAACTACAATTGATGCATTCTTTTTTGTTTGTTTGTTTGTTTGTTTTTTATATAACCAAGTCCATTTAAATGAAAACAAACATTTATAGACAATATTTGGGAATTTGGGCGTTGTTCTTTCCAAACTACTTCCTGCTGGTAAGGGGCGCTGTCATGGGGGATTTGAAGAAGATTCAGAAATCCTGGCTGTAGTCTGTCAGACATTTTTGAAAAGGCCTCAGATCTAATTAGAAAGTGGGAAGTTACCCAGTGACATTGGTACCACTATTGCTCCAGTAGCCACATCTTGCCTATAGATTGGTATTGCATCATGCTGGGTCCAGTACTGCAAAAAGTCATTGATGTCCTTTTACTTCTGGAAGTCTGAATAGGACATTATGACACCATGAAAGCCAGCTGGTAGGGAGGCTCTCTGAATGCCAGTTTGAGATTAATTTTTCTAGGTTATGCAAGCCAAAAAATGTATTGTGTCTTCAGCAATAAAGTCTTACCATGAATCTATGGTGAGCAACTAAGGGCAATAAATAGCTTGAGTTGTTTTGGAGATCTCTTGGTCCTTCCTGACTAATACCTTGTATGACGCTATCCTATGCCCTGTACTGCAGTTTTCATTTAATAACCCATGCCTTCTGGGAATATCATTGTCCACTCATGCAGGGTCATTCCCCTGTTCCCGGCACCACTTAATCCTCTAACCCTCAATATGTCATACCCAAATTCTGAACCCCAAAATCACCAAGAGACCCATTCCAATGCAAAAGCAAAGTGTGTTTTATTATTAATGAGTTAACTGTATTAACTCAGGCCCTTCGTCCTTTCAACACTATGGCTGGCATGAGAAGGACCTGGAGGAGCCTCAAGGTGGGGGCCTTATTGGGAGAAGCAAGAGGAATGTCTAGGTGTATGCAACAGTCTCAGGATAGGTGCGCTTCCGGACTTGGACATTGATTGCTCAACTGGTTGTTATGGCCTATAGGTCCTCCCAGGGCAGTTGCTATGCTCTGTACATCACTGTTATGCCACTTTTACCATAAAGCATGCCCAGAGCCGCAAAGCACATCCAGAGTCCCGCCAGCTAACTTCTGATTGGTTCCTTGCTACATGGAGGGTGTCTGACCTAGAGCAGGTCCTTCTAGATCAGAAGGCCAGAAACCAAACACATGTGATGAGTCAGGGGCCTTTTATTTGTTTATCTATTTGTGGGGTATATATGTCTCCACATTCATGTGTGTGTGAAGGTGTAAAAACTAGAGGGCTGTACTGGGTTTCTTCCTTAGCTGCTTTCCCCTTGATTTTTTAAAGATGGCATATCTCACTGCCCAGAACTCATCATTTTGGCTAGACTGGCCAACTGACTGACTAAGGGAGTTCTAGGAATCTTCCTGTCTCCACCTCCCCCAACACTGAGACTTTGTGCCACAGTGCCTGCCTCTTTTACATGGGTGCTTGGAATCTGAACTTAGCTTAAAATATTCAGTTTATACATTTATAGGAAAGGTAATATGTCTGGAGAGAAAGCTCAGTTGATAAAGGTTTGTTATGTAAACATGAAGACCTGGGTACTTTTAGCACCCAGGTAAGATGTCTGTGTGGTGGGGCATGCTTGGAATCCCAAGGGATTCCACCTCCACTAGGGAGGTGGAGAGTGAAGATAGACAGATTCTTGGAGCTGACTAGTCAGCCAGTGAGAGACCCATCTCAAAAAATAAGGTGGATAATTTTTGAGGAGCAACCTCTGAAGCTACCTCTGGTCTCTATATGAATGTCTGCACACGTTCATATGTGTGGTCCCACCCAACAAACACGAAGGAAGATGATGTCCAAAGAATGACACCTTTGGGGTGCCATCACACCTGCACACACAAACGTTGCAGAAAATGGCAATTATAACATATTAATTGATTTAAATATAGGTTATAGATAACACACTGTAGTTTACACTTGATTTATGGCACATATAGGAAAACTTGTTTCAAGTTATACCACTTCCATAACCTGCCCCTCCAAATCACAGTAACACCTTCATATGCACCCATGTAAATGTATTGTCTTAGAGCTACTAGGAAAAGGCAATGTTCCTATTTTTAATTTTGGAAGTAATTATTCAAATGTTTCTACTTATTATATTCTGAAAAACATTCCATCACACTGGAAAACCATAGAGTGAACAAATTACGATAGATCTTCGTAAATATTTTCATCTCTGAGGGCAATATTGGCACATGGTTTTGTACAAGATTTACAGGTTAATTCTTTGGTCAGGAGACAACAGGGATGTGAAGATGTGAGTACCTTCCTAATTTTACAGTATCAAAGTGTGGACCACAGCATATGTCCAACTACTGCCAAAAGGTGTAAATTGGTTTTGCAATGAACCTTTGAAAATAATTTTGTAGGGAGGCTAAGAATATAAAAATACTATTTACCACACATGGAAGAAGAGAAAGTTAATAATTCAAATTGCCGAACAAAATGACCCAGGCTTAATGTTGGGAGGGAAACTGGCAACATTACTATAACAGTCTCTTATAGGAGCTTTCATCTTGATCAAAGTTGATCAAAACTTAATATGATTTTGCCTGCCTTTAATTAACTGTGTGGTATCTTACAAACTCTTGACAATTTTTCAGACATGAAGTTAGCTGAAAATATCTACCAGTAGCAAAGAGCCACCAGCAGCACCATACAGTGACAAATCCAAATGTCGGCAGGGAGAGTGCATGGCCACACACACCAGGGGTTCAGAAGCTGGGGGAAGGCCCTCTGGAGTAATTTTGTAGCCCAGAGGGGAACTAACTTACTGCACCAAACAGTAATATCACTGTGAGTCAGTGGCAAATGATGAGAAAACAAAACACAATGTTCCATTATTTCCCAGTTACATTTTCCTTTGTGCTCACACATCAACCAAAACCTTCAGAAGGCTGGGGGAAATGCAGGCAAGTTTTGCAGGTCTGACAATCCCACTTTAGCCCCACTCTGTCAGCAGCTTTGGTGTTACCCAAGAAAGTCTGAGTCAATCACTGTCCTGCCTAGTTTTTATGCCAACTGGATATTAGCTACAGTCATTTGGGAAGGGGAAAATCAATTAAGAAAATGCCCCCATAAGATTGGCCTGGAAGCCAGGGTGGTCATTTTCTTAATTAGTGATAAATGTGGGCGGGCCCTATTGTAGGTGGTACCTCCCCTAACAGGTGGTCTTGGGGTACATCACAAAGAGAGCTGAGAAACCCATTAAAGAACACTCCTTCCTCAGTTCCTGCCTATAGGCTCCTGCCTTGAGTTCCTGCCTTGATTTCCCTGGATGATGAAGAACAGGCTATAGGATGAAGTTGATTTTGGTTGTGCTGTTTTATCACAGCAACAGAAACCTCAACTAAGACAAACATTGTGCCCCTTTCCCCAGAGACTCCCAGATCCCCTAACTAAGACAAGCATTGTAGCCCTTTCCCCAGGGAATCCCAGGTTCTGCCAAGTTTGGGAAGCACTAGGTTGTATGTAAATATTTTAAGTTAGCAGGGTAGTATTCACTGGCATTTTTTTTTTTTTACCAGTTTACTTTGATTTCTTAAAACAGTTATGTCTATGGATTAATTCTCTATGATTTTACACATGTATTTCCACCTTCACACAAAATGATACCACAAACCCAAGACACACTGGTGACAGATGTGTGCGGAGGATCCATCCTCCTACCTGGATTTCCTACCTTGCAGTCTTTTGTTGACGCTTTCCTGGTCACTCTGTCTTGTGATGGAACCAGAGAAAGGAATGACTACAGTAGGCCCATATTCCCCATATGGGGCTCCTGTCAGAACTCTTGGTTTTATGATTTGGACTGATGCATCATAAAATTCATATTAGTATCCCAAGAGAACATGTGACCAGTGTGCAAACAGAACTCTTAAGCTCTTCTGAATCTTGCATCCTGACACCTAGAGGTGGGCTAGGATCTGCATGTCATTACAAGCATCCTGTCCAATCCTGTACTCATATGCCAGTGGTCAACAAGACTATACTCTAATTAAATCTGGTTCATCCCGGGAATTGATTGGTAATAGGAGAAAAGTTGAAACACTGGCAACCAAGGCAGGAGGGAGGAACCCATTTCATCTCATTCTCATGCAAGTGTTTCCCCTTGGATGATAAAGAGAAGAAGCATTGTAGAATGCACAGGTTAGTTCTTGACACCAGAAGTGACAGCCTTGTCTCTTGTAGGAACATCAGAAAGCTGAAGTTATATAAGAACCAGCAAGAGGACGAGGCGGAGGAAGGTAGCTTATGAAATTGATAAAACTGGGTAGATTGAGGGACTCTACACAGGCACCAAAATGGCAGTGCCGCCTAAGCGGGGTTCATTCTTTACATCTCTTCCACACCCTTTTTGGTTCATTTTCCACTGAGTAGTTTCATGGGGCCTACATTGCCCTCTGGTGGCCAAAGTGCACATACTAATGAATCAATTAAAAAGCTTTGCATTTACCTCTAATAATTACATGGTTTTGCTGTAGTAGCAGAGCTTAAAACCTCCTTTGACCTTGCTGTACTTTTCAAGATACCACTCCTTTAATTGATTGTTTCTAGTAGTTCTTAGTGTCAAGCTGATACCCGGTGAAATACATAATCCTCAGGAAGTAAACCATGTGTCTGCCATTCTAATAAAGAAACACCATTATGGAACAGTTGGTGTAATTATTCAGCCCTTCATAGTGACTACATATCAACTATGTTAGGATTACCCTAGTCTGAACTAGCTCATTATCTATGCCCTGTGTTTTCTGGGCTTCAGATAAAAAGTATTTAACCTTGAACCTTCATGAGATTCTGTCTTCAGGGACAAACCTAAAAGTTATGTTCAGCATATGTCTTAGTTACTTTTCCAGTTCTGTGACAAAATAACAAGACCAAAGTAACTTCTAGAAGAAAGAGTTTATAATAACAACAGTTGCAGGCAGGCAGGCAGGCAGGGTACTGGAGCAGTAGCTGAGAGCTGATCTGCAGACAGCAGGCAGAGGGAGCTAACTGGAAAATGGCATGGGCTTTTGAAACCCCAACCCTCAGTGATCCATCTTCTCCAACATCACACCTTTTCCTTTCCAAACAGTTCTACTAACTGGGGACTAAGTGTTCAAACATTTGAACCTATGGGGCCATTCTCATTGAAACCACCACAGCATAAGCAATGTTCTTAGAAGGAGTCATTTAAAAGCCATTTCAATGAGGTGTAATTTATGTACAATGAGTTAGTATGCATGTACAGTCAACTCTTCCTGCTGCCACCATCTTCAGGACACTTGAAGTGGGTAATACTTTCAAGTACAAAATGTGATTTAAGTGGATAAATGATACTGGCACAACCAGTATCTCATGCTCCCCTCCATGATTCTCATGCCTTCCTTATGAACCCTGTGCAGCATAGCTACAGCATCCTTCCCTTGTCCACTGCAGAGGAGCTCTGCAGAGTGTAGGACAGTCTCCCCTTGTTCACTGCAGAGGAGCTCTGCAGAGTGTAGGACAGTCTCCCCTTGTCCACTGCAGAGGAGCTCTGCAGAGTGTAGGACGGTCTCCCCTTGTCCACTGCAGAGGAGCTCTGCAGAGTGTAGGACGGTCTCCCCTTGTCCACGCAGAGGAGTCACGGTGAATGTGGGACAGTCTCCAGGTTCTGGAAGGTAAGTCACAAGATGTCTACCCCATGTTCATAAGTATTTCCAGTTCACATTGGTATTTCTCAGACCCAGCTTCAGTTCAATGCTTTTGAAGCCCACTGACATTCTTTTCCTCCGGTTTCTGCCACTATTACCAAGCTCTTCCTTCAATATGAAGACATTCTCCCAGAGCAGTTGCTGTATCTCTCTGCCCTGGCTGTACTAATACACAGCACTTCATCACTTGGAGGCAGAGAGAGGTCCCATCTGCTGGCCAGTGTTTTCAACCAAGGAAAGGCTGGCTTCTCCCAGAGCAGTTGGGGGAAGAATTTACCCCTACTGGGTGAGCTAATTTAGAAGATTCCAAGACTTCAAACTTCTGAGCTTGTCTGCCTAGCCAGCTCCTTCATACTTTCCAGTGCTTCGGTATATGAGAACTTAATTTATTTTACAACTTTGTCTCTTTGGCAGATTCTGAGGCTCTTAAATACTTCCCCAGAAGCTCCCTGTTTTCACAGCTTATGGTATGCTGACCTAGAGTCATAATTTTCTGTTTTCAGGAGGTCCAAATCATTAATGTAGCCAATGCCACAATCCTTATAACTGCTATTGCTCAACTGTGTTTGAGTCCTGTGCCTAGCTGTGCATCTTCTTGCACCTAACCCTAACAGGGAAAAAGTTACCAATTATAATGCTAACAATGAATGCTAACCTTATTTTCTCCTAACTGGGACATTCCTAAATAAAAACTCAAGGATGGGTATTCCACATCTAGCACTGGGCCTTTTTACTTGGAAACCTATGTGTCTTTGAAGAGTATTATCTCCCCTAAGTGGTAGGTTTTTACATCCTTTGTAGTGGCATTTTAAAAATACCTCTAATGTTAGTAGCTATCCCTCTCCCAACCCTCAGTTTGTCTTACTCTCCCATCTTGACATGCTTCTTTCTGTTTGCCTATCTTCAAAATAATTATTAATTAGTGCTTTTAAGTGGTGATCAAAATGCCTTCTAAAGTGATTATGAACTAATGTTTTTATAGATTTCTTCTCAATAGCCCTGGTTCTTTTGAGCAAGAGACAGAATCCTAAGGCAATAGACTAGATGCTAGGGGTGTGATTTTATTTTATAAATTATTCAATTTAGTCTACATATAACTTACAATCTCTATTACTAATTCCATAGGAAAAAAATTACAGATTTTTAGAAAATTTAAGTCTGTTTTACTTCCAGGCTTGAGCCCTGCTTTGAAGGGGCATGGTAGATTAGCCTAACCCAGGGAGGGGAAACAGGGCCAAGCATGGGTGGGGCCAAAAGGCCGATCTGAGCATCAGCAAGTATGACAGAGAAAACTATATCCAGGAGGCTGTATTAGTGAACAGCTCATTTATTCAGAGGGGTCAAAGGACATTTATACCCTAGGATGAATGGTCTAGCCAGTTGACTTCATGTGGTGGTCTGTTATTGGTTGGGGCCTGAACATCTAGAGTGCTTCATTTGCATACCTGGGAGCAGTAGTGACCAGGGCAAGGAACCCTATAAGATCATAAAGACTCTAACCTGGGATGTTTGGGTGGTCAGATAAACAAGTTCCTCCTTGGAGAACTATGTTGCTCTGGGGAAGCCTAACTGCTGGGATCTGCCTGGGCAAGATGGGGGAAGAGCCAAAACCCCGTCACTCTCAGGATGAGTCTATCTCAGGATGAAAAGAAAATCAGGGGTTTTAGGAATGCTTTGACCCCTTCTTAGCATTAGGTCAGCTCCATTTGACAATACATTCAAGTTTAAGTTGTTCTCCCCCATTACTGTTGGAGGTCTCTGGGGACCTTTCACAGATGCTCCAGGGGCTGTGAGGTTCTGATGAAAGGTGTATTGATCCCATGAGCTTCGCTAGTGATCATCAACATCAAGCTGTGCTTTCAAACCAAACGTAAAGGTGAGACTGAAGTCACTGGGCCAGATGCTTTCAGATTTCAGGTGTGGGCATGTGGGAACAAGCTGTCTCTCACATGGGCAGACACATGTAATGGGCCTCAGGAGGATATGGGGCAAGGATTCATCTATTTAATGATGGTTAAGCATCCATTCAAGCAATGCGGGATGCTGGTTGGTAGGGAAACATATACCATAAGCCGGAAAGACCCTGAAGTCCAATCACTGTGCTTTCTTCATAGGTGAGCTGTGCAGGAGCCCCCGTTTTAGCCTCAGCGTGTTTGACCTCATTTCAGCTTGTTGTTAATCACAATGTTCAGCTCCACTGTGCTCTGACTCTCTGATGGAATTATTTTTGTTGTGGAGCTCTTCCAGACCTGGCATGCTCCGTTATACTGTCAAGCTCTTCCCTGGAAATTCTGAGAGACTACCAAGCCTCCTCCTTTTCAAGATGGCTTAACATAGCCACCTTTTCTTGCATATACTCCATTTTGAAGTGTAGGTCAACTAAGCAGCACAGGAATCTTCATCTGGGAGATGTCCTAAGCCTTGCCATCAGTACTGGCCACTGGCCACACATTTAAATGTCATTAACTGTCAAGGCTGAGTCACTTTCTTCTTGAAAGGTACGGTGAATCTTGAGAACAAACACCTGATTTACAGAGTAACTTGACTGCTAGCTGAGAATTTTGGGATGATCACAAAGTTTAAAAAAATACCCACCTCTGGGTCTCATACATTGTAAGTCTTTCTCTTTCATTTCCTAGGCATCTTCGTCACAGAAAAGTTAAGTCACATCCATTTCATCCCGTTGGCTTAATTCCAATTTCTGTTCTCAGTGTGAACACTCAGCAACCATAGAATGACAATGGCAAATATCACCACAGTGTCCTTTTCTTACTGTTTTTCTACCTCTTCTGATATAAGAAGCCAGTTTTTCGCTTGTTTGTTTGGCTGATTTTTGGTTTTGTTTTCCTTCTGAAGCTTCATTTTTCTTTTACAGACAATTCTCTTCTCTTGCTGTTTCATCTCTGTGGTTCTTCTTCCCATCTGTCCAGGAGGGTTGGCCATCAGAAGGTTCTTCTCTGACCATCTTTTCTTTTTTCTTTCTTTTTTTTTTTAATTTGAGGGATTCCCCCCCCCCTTTTTAAAATTTAAATTTGAAACAAGCTTATTTTACATGTCAATCCCAGTTCCCTCTCCCTCCTCTCCTCCCTGTCCCCCCAAACCCCTATCCCATCCCCTTTTTGCTCCCCAGGGAGGGTGAGGCCTTCCATGGGGAATCTTCAAAGTCTGTCATATCATTTAGAGCAGGGCCTAGGCCTGCCCCCATGTGTCTCCCTCTATGTGGATGGGCTCCCAAAGTCCATTTGTGTACTAGGCATAAATACTGATCCACTACCAGAGGTCCCATAGACTGCCCAGTCCTCCCAACTAACACCACATTCAGGACGTCTGGGTCAGTCCTATGCTGCTTTCCCAGCTATCAGACTGAAGCAGAGACCACAAGGAGTGCTGCTTCCTGACCTGCTCTCTTTGACTACTCAGCTGTCTTTCTCATATATCCCTGGCCTTTCTGTCCAGGGATGGGACCTTCAGCATCTATGAACAGTCAAGAAAATGCCCCAGAAATGTTCCCACAGGCCATTGGAATGGAGGCAGCACCTCGGTCAGTGGTGATTCAGTTTCCAAGACAGTCTGGATTTGTGTCAAGCTGACAGGAACTAACTAGTACAGCATAGAATGTGAGTGTGTCAGTGAACACACACACACACACTCACACACACACACACACTCACACACACACACACACTCCACTCTCACACACATTCACACACACACTCACACATGATTGGCTATAAATAGCAAAATTTCTAATCAAGAATGATGTAGGCCACACAGTTTGCATTTTCTTCCAAAACAAGAATCCAAAGATAGGTGGCCTTGGCCTTGGGTAGTTCAAGAATCCTGCAAAATTTCCCAGGGCTTTCATCTCCACAGCACAGGTGAGGTCTTCTTTCACAGGCACAGGTGACTATCAAGGTAACATCATGAGTTAAATGAGCAAATTGAAAGTGTTTCTCCCTTCATGGGTGTCTCCTCTGTGTTTGTATCCTGGAAGAAACTGTATCTTGGCCTTCCCTTTGGAAAACACCTTTACATATTAATCATTGATCAGGACAGGGTCACATGACCATCTCTAACAATAAAGTCATTTGGAAAATGAGGGAACCATCAAGAAAAAACTGTGGAGATTGGTTGATGTGTAGGCAACAAAAAATAATTACCCCAGCTTTTAAGTCCAGTCTCTCCATGTTCTCTTTCTCCTCCACACTTGATCACCTTTGGAATCATCTTTTGGAATGAAACCCAATCTGTACATTGTTGCCATCACATGGCCAGATGCTGTTGTCCTTCAAATGTCTGCTCAGGCATCACCTCACACCTGTACATGCTGAGTCAACGTGCATCTTTGTCTTCTAGGGTACATCATTCATTCTGTTCTACTTGCTTCCACATTTCTCTCCCCCCATACTAATCCCCTGGGAACAGACTGGATGCCCGCTGCTGTTATAGCCAAGGCCAAGTTTCTTTGGAGGAATTGTGTAATGATTATTGTTGGTTTGGCACAGATTAGTATCACCTGAGCTGGGAGCCTCACCTGAAGAACTATTCTGCTTGCTATAATTGATACGGGAAGACCCGCCCTGAGTGTGGGCAAGGTTCTGAAAGCAGCCCAGATACAAAGGCCATGGCAGAAGGAAGATTCTCGCCTTTTGCTCTGGCCTTCTGATTTTACTTGCCCTGCTGCTGCCGCTGCTTTCATTTCTGATAGCAGAAACAGTGTTTCCAGGCTTCCGTTGTTGACAAGGAGGAGCAGCTCTCCAGGAACTTTCTACATCATTGATGCCAGATTGGAATGCTGAGGCACACAACCTCCTAGACTCTGTGCGCAACTCACTCACTCCCTGGGGTTGCTGGGCTGTGCGAGACAGACATTGTGAGACTACTCAACTACTGGATCACCAGCCTCAGGGACAGTGACTATTGGTTTCTCAGCCTCTCAGGTAGGAGTCAGCTGCTGCTATTTTAAAGTAAGTTGATTTAGCAAATTCTTTTATATACTCATCCTTTCAGTTTTGCTCTCTGGAGAGCCCCAACTAATACAAATTACAGCAATTTCATTAGTCATTCAAAAGACAAGATGTTTTATTTGTGATCCATCACTATCCTTCCCTGGCTTTGTTAGATACGTTGACCAGCAGAGGGCACTGCGGTCTTGGGCTGCTTGTCCTGCAGAGATGGTTTGATTTCTGTAGCATTAACTTTACCTTTTGTTTTCCATGAGAAAAGAGATCCTGCAATCTGCACTGTTTATTTGAAGCTAGATTTTTCCAGGTTAGTGCATCATGCACTGTGTGGAGGCCATGCAGAGTGAAGACCTAACCGGCACTTACCTTCTGAGACTCACTACTAAATGACTGACACCAAATTCCCTCCTTAGGCAGAAAGGTACCGCCACTGAGGTCCTGAGAGCAGCTCAAGTGGTCTAAGGAGGATAAAGTGGCAGATTGAAAATGTCCCAGTTCATTACATGTCCCAAAGCCTGCTCCATTTCCTCATTCTGTGGGATATTTTAGGATAGGGATGCTGCTGGGAGGGTAGATGTGTTATGCCAATAGGTCTGGGTTGGGAAGTGAAGATAGTGTATCCACTTTTTGATAAGTTTGCCAAATTAGTATGTGCCTGGCATTATTCTAGGAGCTCAGACTTACAATTAAATGGACCACATTCAATCCTTGCCTTCATGGGACATATATTCTAGGTCATGAGACATGCAAATCAACAAATGTATAACCACATACAATCAGGAAAAAAATATTACAGGAAAACAAAATAAGGTATGGTAAAAATTTGTTGTTTTGGGTTCATACTATATCCCATAAATTGTAGAACATTCTAGACTTGCAAATACAAAGAGTCCCTAACATGGCAGAGAGCCAGCATATTCAAGGGGCTAAAATGAGGCAACAGGAGCCAAAGCAGGGAGTAAGGGAGGGACTAACAGGTCTGGCAAGCAATGGGATTTTTGCTCAGAGTTTGGGAATCCTTCGATCAGGGGAGTGGCCATAGCTAATTTACTTTCAAAAACTGATTGCCTAGAAAGATGGGGTAAGCAGTGTATCCCATGCTGTCTAGGGGCCATTTCTGAATTCCCATGAGTAGCATTACTGGGTAAATCACAGTGGCAGTTGCAGGCTGGAGGTGGCACCCAGTCTACAGTGTGAGGTTTTAAAGGACACTTGATATGGTTTATCATTGATGGCTCTCCCAAGAATGTGAGAGAAAGAGGGTTGCTAAATCCAGAGTCTGTTTCTTTCCTTTCTTATTTTCCTCCTCTCCATCCTCTCTTTTTCTGTCCCTCTTTGTCCCCTTCCTCCTTTTCCTCTTTTGTCTTCTGAGCTAATCTTACATAGGGCAGGCTGGCCAGGTACTCACTATGTATGTGGATGGCCTTGAACTTCTCATCCCCCATCTCCAGCTCTCTAGTGCTACAATCACCGCTGTGTGCCTCCAGAGTGGGTTGTTTGTTCTATTTTGAGGGTGCTATCTAAGCAGAGGCTGAACAGCTCACCAAACTTAACCCCCTTTTTGTACCCAATGCCAATGAGCACAAAACAACTGTTGTCACCACCAGGGTCTCTGGTTTTAAAGAACAGTGGATAGCTGCACAGTAGGGGCTTCTTATACCATCCTGTGATTGACAGCACTGTTAGGCTTAGGTGATCTACAAGGCCCTGTGCAAACACCGGGGGAGACACATGCAGGTTTCACCCCTGACTTTGTCAGCAGGAATGGCAGTGTTACTATGTTAGCAGAGGCAAGCCTCTTTGAAATATCTGTTTGTACAACCTAAGAAAACAACAACACTCTCTCTCCTCTGAAAAATGCAACACGCCCCCCCCCAGGGTGGCAATTGTCACTTTAAGACAAGTTAACAACACCCCCCCCCCCATCATGGCCTTGATAATTCTGTCCCATACTTGCAATTCCAAAAGTGGCCACCAAGTGGTGCCCACTCACCTGAATCTGAGGCCAGGCTTTCTCAGGCTCAACCCTGAAAAAGAAAAAAAAAAAAAAAAAAAAAAAAAAAAAGGTAATATCCAATGTCTTCTTGCCATTTATAGACAGGAACCTCTTCTTCTAAGAGTTATACCTAACAGTTGAGGAAGGATATTTGCAGAGGGATTCAGCCTGAAAAAGCCCGTTTTTCTACTGAGTTGCCTCTGCTGCTCAGTGCTTTTCTGCTTTGGGCCCCTCCTCCGCCTGACTCCTTTTCCCAGTTCCTTCTGTCCCTCAGTGATCTTTCTAAGTCATGGCTTTTTATCGTTCTCCCCTTCAAATGTATTCACCCCTTTGTTTATAGAATAAAGCCTGGATTTCAGTGTCCTTGGGGACCTTGGCTGGGCTTGTTTTTGCCTTGGGTATCGCCTGCGGCACAGCACAGCCCCACTTTTCAGCCAGTGTTCTGAAGACATTGGCTATGTGTGGGCTGCTTTAGCAAGGGTGCAGCTTCGCCTTGCTCTGTGCTGCCCTATTGCCTGGAGTGTTCTTTTCTTTCCCACCCTGCTCAGCACATGCTTCTAACGCTTACATCCATGCAAGTCCCTCCCAGCGCCACCATAGTAACCATTCAGTTCAAGCCTCCTGGGTCTCTGTATGGCACAGACACCAGTAACCTGGGTGCTATGACTCTTGTAAGCCTTTCCCATTTCGAATAATATACATAAATTATAAACAAAACAACACACATAAATCATACATATGCCATGCATGCTTTATACATATAATATGCATAATTTATGCACATGATAATACACATAACTACTTAAGGGTTCATTTTTATTTCTATCCTTAATTTTGGCTGTGCTGGCACTAGGATGCAGTCAGAGAGAAGCTGGAAGGTTCTGTAAGAGTTTCTGCAAAAATTCCGAGAAGAAATGACTGGATGAGGTTTTAAGGAATGCTTCATTTTACAAACCCTGGGCTATTGCTGCAATTTCCCCCAGATGGTAAACCAAATCACGCATCTCCCATCAAGGGCATAGGATCTGACTTCCTGGCATTAACTGTGGGTTTAACATGCTTTGGATAGCAAGAAGAAACATAATTAAATTACCAATGTGCTATAAAGTTTTACTTACATATGTGCTAAATAAATAGCTCAGTTATTGTCTTCCCTTCCTTGTCTCTCTTGTGCAATTTAAAATAGTTTACTAGTTCCGGCATTAAAACAGAGAGCATGAAGAACGTTTTGCTCTTGCTCTGATAGGTTTGGAGGGTTACTAGAGTTTCTGTCCACTGTTGCAGTGAGCAACATCACAACCACAAGGAATTGTATGGACCTGGCTTTCTGCTCACTTCTGGTTGGGATGGCACGTCTACAGACACCTGCATGGTCCTGTATCTGCAGGAGAAAGTGGAAAACCCTAAGTGCTACCAGGGAGATCTGGGAGTCAAGAAATACTCTTGTCATAAGAGAATTGCAGGGTAAAGTGAGCTGGGGGATAGATTTTATGTATCTCCAAGGAGAAAGCACACACACTCCAAGTCCTGGATTACCACACAAATGATGTCAGGAGACCCAGAACAATGCCTGCCTCTGGGCTGAACACTCCGAATAGGTAGAGGCATCTAGGTAGGAACCAGGCTTGAGAGGCCATGCTGTGCTTTGCTGTTTATGTACTTGCCTTTCTGGCTAGACTAAATGGAGAAGAACATATTACTCACTTTTGCTCTTCCATACACCTCAAATTCAACTTTCTGACCTCATAGTTTATGTGTTCTCCAGCTCTGGAAATAGGTGTGCTTTAAGGAGCATGAAGAGCTGGGCATCTTGTGTGCAACCATGTTTGTCCATACGATGTTTGGTGTAGATTTTGGTTGCTGTTGTTCTTATTTTGCTTTGTTTTATTTTAAGCTCCTCAGCCCCACCTCTTCCCAGATCACCATGGATGAAGTAGTTATGAGATAGGCACAAGTGTAGAAAGCATGCATTCTGAAATGGGACGTTGGAGTTAGTTCACATGGTCAGCCTCAAGACTTCATTCAAGTGATGTCTTCATAATGAACAAACAGCAAGTGTCGCTGTTCCTGAGTATCTTGGAGATAATTTGTCCTTACTGGTAAGCTGTGGAGAACTTCTGCATAGGACCCCTGATGGCAAACACTAACAAAAGAAAAGCGCTCTCATCCCTGGGATAATTAGAAATTAGTTGACAACCTTTTCTGATTCCCTAATGATGAGAACACATCACCATGCTGCAGCTGTTTTAGCATGTGTTAGGGTGGGATTGTTTTGGTCCATGGCTGTTTCTCAGCACTTTACAATTGCCCCAGTATGCTGAACTGCTTTAAAAATAACTGCATTTAAATAGCTTTAATTGTGCTCATTAAGGTTTCTGGGAGGTCTGCAAGTCTTCAACATCCAAGCTTCTTGAAGACATTGTAGACCTTGAATCAGCAGAGAGAAGTTTTGAGGTGTTCACATGGCTACACATATACACTGTAGACTCTATCTGGGTCCAGGCTTAGAAGAACAGACAGGGCCAGAAATCTGTTTAGGGCCTGCCCTAGAGCTTGGCCAGTTCTAGACTGTCCTCAGGTTCTGCTCTTCACAAATGGAGACTTCCTGGGGTTCTCTTCCTAGGAGCAGCCTGAATCTTGCCATTGGAAGCTCATCCTTAAGGGTAGTAGAGGGTCCAAGACAAGCATTTTGAGATGGCCCCAAATGAAATAGAGGAGGCTTCCAGGCTCAAGGTTCTGCTTCATGCAAAGAAGCCAAGTGAGTCAGGCTGAAACCCAGGAGACCCCCAGGGCTGTCAGAACAGCAGAGGCTAATGGAGGCAAAACAGGAACAAAAGGCTGCAACCGCAACCAGAGAGCACAGTGACTTGTATGAGACTTTTCTCAAGTGTTGTATTTTCATAACTGGAAGAAATGATTCATATCATCTAACCAATTATTTCTATGGAAGAGCTGTGTTCATAAGATATTTTAGTTTTTGAGTAAAAACACTTTTACAGTAATAAACTAATAAAAGTAGTGTTGTTTTTAAGTTCAATTTTATTACTTTTAAAGAAAGAAAAAAAACTCAGTAACTCTCAGCAGCTACCTGGAGGAGGAAGACAGTGAGGAGAAGGGAAAAGAAATCATTTGAGTCAAACCAGCACAGTCAATTACTGGTGGACAGCAGCCACATGGTGAGGGCAAGAGTAAGAAAGGCCAGAGTGACAGAAAAAGCAAACTCAGACTCTAGCCAGCAACTGAAAGAAAAAGACAGAAGAGGAGTTAAACCCTCTGAGTCTTGATCCCAATCAAACCTCTCTATGGTGGCTCACAGAGACTATGCTAGGGATTGGAAGAGTATGCTGTCTCTCCTTAAAGGGTTAATTATCCCTCCCATCCCTTTAGCTGGTTTAAGGTGAACCCACCTGAAGGAAAGGGAGGGTATAGTTCCTTGGCTAGGTGTTTGACTAGCCAGGCTGGATTAACTCTTACAGGAGGAGGCAATGGCATATCTCCGCCCAGAGGAACATCCCATTCTTCTGGCCCAGAGGCAACAGCTTTCCCTATGGGCCTTCACAGCTACTGCACCTTCCCTGGAAAATGAGTAACCTTAAAATCACTCAGGACCCAAGCCAGGGATCAGAGTGTCCAAACACTTGTGGCATTTCTGGCTTTTAGCCAGGATAAGTCCAAGGGCATTTTCAGCTTAAGGCTAAGGACATAAAATATGGAGATTGCCAAATGATCTTGCACAGTTATTTAAGCAGTCACTCTGTTAAATGTGGCAAATGTTGTGGTTCCCTGAACCTGGGTAGTCACTGGAAATCCCTGGGGAGCACTCTTCTTAGATGCCAGGACCCTTCCCAGCTGGTTTCGAACTGTACTGTGCCAGTCCTCTTAACCGAGGAGGTGCTGTGTTCATGTGCCTCATGCTGTCTTAGGTCTAACTAGGCTTTCGGCCCATTTCATGTCTTCACATCATCGGATGAAGCCTCCGAACATCTGCTAAAACAAAGTATTCTCTGTCTCTAACCCTTGAAAGGATCCATTTCTTTGGCTTGGAAGGTGGCTTATAGTAAAGAACAAGGTTCTGAATTTTGATCCTCGGCCCCCACCTAAAAGCCAGACAAGATGGAACACACTTGTAACCTCTGTGCTGAGGAAATAAGGATTGGAAGGTAACCAAGGCTTGCTCTGAGCTCAGGGTTCAATAAGGGACTCTGACTCAAGAAATAAGAATGGGAGAGCTATTGAGAAGACATCCAACAGGGATTGCTATACTCTCACACTCACAAAGGGGGCAAATCTCTCATTCCTAGGCATCTTTTGAGGTATAGGACTGGAATATATTCCTTATGTCTTTAAACGCTCAGTCTCCACACAAACGGTTGCTTGGTCTGTAGTTGTCTTTTAAAAATTGTTTTTTAATTCTTTTAGCTAATATTTTCAAACACAGTTGCTTATTTTGGGCCTTCCTCTGCTCCTACAGTTCTCCTTTTGCTTTCATTGTGTGTGTGTGTGTGTGTGTGTGTGTGTGTGTGTGTGTGTGTGTACAGATCCCACTTATGAAAGAAAGCATACAATGTCTGTCATTCCCTTATTTATTACTCTATTTTTCCTGCCTTTAGATACCCTTCTCTCTATATATTTGACTTAGGGTTTCTGTTGTTAGGAAGAGGTGGATCTCTGTGAGTTCAAGGCCACCCAGATCCACACAAGATTGATCCCATCCTAAAGAGAAACAGCTCACACAAAGATGATCTCAATGCCTGGGAACACATGCCTTTAATCCCAGGACTAGAGGTGTATAAGTGATAGGAGCCTTCTGCCCATTCTGGCAGAATTTGCTGTTACTTTTCTAAACACTTTCTCATTCTGATTTCTTCCTCCTCTCTTTCTGAGGCTTTGATGACATGGGTGCAGCTCTTTTATTATAGAGCTGCCAGCCTCCAAGACTCTGTTCTTCTCTCCCAGGCTGTTTGCTCTGTTGGTAAGAGTCTTTTGACTCCAAATTCTTCCTGTTTTTTTCTTCCTTCTCCATTCTCCTGGCATGTACCCTTACTACATTTTAAATTTCAATGATTGCATTTTGGGCTTAAAGTTCTGGCACAAATTATATTTACTTGCTGAAGCTTTCTGCTTTGCTCTTTGCATTTTTTGCATTTTTCCCATTGTGTTGATAATTTTTTTCTAAAAGCATTTTTACAACTGCTGCTTTGAAGTTCTTGTCAAAGCAATTCTACCATAGTGCCATCTTTATGTTGGCAACTATTCTTTGTCTTTCACACTTAAGTCAAGATTTTCCTGGCTGTGGATGTGACAGATGATTCTCATTTGAAACCTGAAATTTTTGGTTTTTATTTTATAAAATTCCAAGACTTATTGTTCAGGCTTCCTGACACTGCTCCAGTGGAAGAGGATGGAAAAGTTTGTTTGTTGCTTTCAGGTGAGGTGTAACATCCAGTATATCCAGTTGGACTACACTGACAACCAGCAGGAAGCAGTTTCCTCTTCATTATTGATGATTGAGGTCAGAGGTCATGATCTCCACTCTGCCTCTTCTGATGTGAAAGACACCACTGTTAATCCTCATGGTTCCTATTCTTCCTTTTGCTTTCTATCCAACAGTTTTCTTAACACACACACACACACATGCACACGCACGCACACGTAGAATTTTTGTCATGTTCAACAGAAAAGGGAGTATGTTTAATTTATTATTACTGATTTAGAAATATGAAAAATTATGTTGAACTTATGTGGGCAAAAACAAACAAACAAAAACCTAAAAAACAAAACAAAACTTATCCTGCAAGATCTTTTAAGATATAGCTAAACAGTAGAGAAAAATATCTAGCTAAAAATCTTCAGAAAGAGGATTTATAAGAAGTAAACAATACAACATGAACACAATAAATGAACCAGTCTACAAAGTCTACAAAGGAACAGAAGACTTTAATGACAATAACAGCTTATCCTTTATCAAGAACAACAAAATTGAGCAATATCAACATCTGGCCTCCAAATGTACATTGCATATGCACATATACACATACACAAACAAATAATACAAAAATAAAAAGCAAAGAAAAATGGACAGATGGAGCAAAGTACCAAATTGGCCAATTGGGATAAAGTTCATAAAGTATTTGTCTTGAAATGAACAATTTGTCTTGAATGTCAATGCACAATTACTGTAGGGGGAACACAGTAAGCATTGTGTATTAGCATGAATGCTCATGTATGATTATGTATCGAACAGATGCAAAACCTTCTGCTCCAATGAGCCAACCCTATGTAGGATACAGAAAATGCTCATACACACACACACACACACACACACACACACACACAGACACACACACTTACACACACCTCTCCAGTGTTTGCCTGTTACTTCTTCCATTGATTGTACCACAAGCTATTCCCATCTGACTTAAACTTCCGATGACCCTGTTTCAATAACCTCCCACTTATGCACAAACACTGACTCTACTGGGTCTTTTTCAAGGCTGATTATACATTAGTTGTGTTGTAGTTTTTATTTATCTCTTAGCCATGTATAAAAAAATTAACATATATAACTGATAATTTTTTAAGATTTTGTACTGTTAACTCCATTTCCCTTCTTAGCTTTGTGGTTTATTTTGCACAATTTTACAGAGCCCAGTGATTGTGAATAATGTATATCTAGCAAAATAGAAAAGCAGACTGACTATATTTTTCCAGGTGGTCAAATTTGTGTTTCTCCCATGCCTAACACTGCTCAGGTAACCAAAAATCTGAGATTGGATAAGCCGTGGACCTAGGGAAAAACCAAATACTGCTCTTCTGCCAAAGGAACATAGCAATAAAATGACCTTTGATGACATTCTGTTATATCCATAGATGAGTATCTTGCTCATCCATCAGCAGAGAAGCTTCCTCTTGCAGTCATGGGAACAAATATAGAGATCCACAACTGGACAGTGTGCAGAGAGTGAAAGACTTTGGACCATTTAGTCTTAAATGGGACGTTTCCATCAAATTCCTCTCTCCAGGGCTCAGGGAACCATGTAGAGGAGGAAGCAAAAAATATTTAATATAAGGGTCAGAGGTGATGGATGAGTCCAAGGAAAGATTGTCTTCCAGATACAACAGGACTGACACACATGAATTTCAGAGACTGTGGCAGCTGCACAAAACATGCACAGGGTCAACCTGCTGAGAGGGGGAAGTGAACATGGGCTCTCACCCCTGACCAAGAAGTTATCTGCAATTGACATAGACTTACAAAGGTTAAAAAAAAAAAAAAAAAAAAAAAAAAAAAAAAAAAAAGACAGTTTTTCTCCGATGGAATCTCATGGAATCTCACTTCAGGGTGGGTTCCATGCCTACCAGTAGATGGCGAAGACAAAACAAAATCAATGCTGTTGTAGCCTTTTTGTGTCTTTATTTTTTCATTTAGGCATTTTGTATTGCTTTGTTGTATTGATCTTTTGCTTTTATATTATGACTTCCAATTTTGTGTTGGGGGGCATGGTTGGGTATGTGGGTATGTGCATGACACAGAGTTTCTTGTCTGTGTTTTTTTCTTCTGTTTTCCTGTTTGCTTGAGAGAGAGGAGAGATAGATAGATAGATAGATAGATAGATAGATAGATAGATAGATAGACAGACAGACAGAGAGAAAGGGCATGGAGTTGGGTAGGTGGGGAGATGGAAAAGATCTGGGAGAAGGGGAGAAAAACATCAGAATATTTGTATGAAAAAATATTTTTCAACAAAAATTGTGTTCCTGACAGTATAACCAGGTATCATGTGCCTCCCTATATGTTTCAAGGTGAGCCACACAGAATTACATGTGAAGAGCCTTTTCCAAGCCTTAAATATAGTTCTCAAGTCTTGAGATACAACCTCCTGAGTAGAGAGAAACAGTGAGATAAATGGTTTCATCAGGAAACAGATCAATGTTGTAGTCATCCACACATAGGTGCACACACACAAAAACATACATGCACATACTCACACATGCTCGCGTATACATACTAGCACAACAGATTGGCAAGAGGTGAAAAAAATATAAGAAAGCGAATAGGACAGGATGCTGTGGGTTTTCATTATACTCTCATTTTGTATTCTTGTTATTCTTCATATTGTTACTTATTTTTAAAAAATAATGAGTTAGACTCTAACACATTAGAGTGCATTTCTAACATCTAACAGTTAGAGGAATTAGAATATTTGGTTGCTTATATAGAAACTTCAAAACTTTAGGAGTCTGCTAGGACTCAGATCCATTTATCTCATTTTATCAGTGGACATAGCCTATTTTCACTGTCCTAGTTTTCTGTTATAGACAGCATCCTTAGGCACCTGTGGCCATCTTTGGAATTCCTTGCATTCCTCTGAGATATGAGACTCCCATTGTATGCCCTTCTCTGGCCTCAGCATAACTTTCTTACTTAGATTTTCTTCCTTTGAAAAAAGTAACAGTGATATCAAGGAAAAATCTGTAAAAAAAAAAAAAAAAAAAGTAAATGGAGCAAACTTAGTCAAGAAGAGAAAGGATGATGTGTTAGAGATTTGAACAGAGGGAAAGAGCCAAAGACTAGCATAGATGAATAACCCAAAGGGAAAGGTAGAGTCTGGGAAATGATTCTAAGATGTAGATGCCCAAATCCTGCCTTTCATGCAAAACTGGACACAGCTCTCCCAACTTGACAACTTGGAGCTGTTGAAGTCATGCCAGGACTGAGAGCAATGGGCTCTTGAGCCCCCAGACGCAGAAACAGAGTGTAAGCCTGCTGTTGCAGTGATAACCGAGAGAGATGGGGTCCAGGAGAATTCAGGGGGCATCAAAGAGTGATTAAAGACCTTTTAAATTTTGTTCTTTTCTTTACTAGCATTTTCTTCTCCTTTAACTTTTCACTGGAAGAGGTGATTAACTGTTACACATCCAGAAATAGTTTAAGCTAAACATAGCAAAACTGGCAGGCGTAGCTATAAAATAGAACTTGGGTGTGGGAATGCTGCCTCTTACTTGTAATCCTTCCCTTGGCTAAAGCAATGCCAATGCTGTGAACTCAAACAGAGGTCAACCTTGACCATCAAGTGAACTATCTGATGATTTTATTTATCAGGAAAAGTTCGTTTTCATGGATAAACAAGTTGTCTGGGGTAAGAGGGGAATTACCGTTAATGGCAATGATTTTTGAAAGTATTTTACTACATCCTTAAGAAGAGTGTGTTCAAATTCCTAGTTTTTTGAATGAGAATTATATAAGTGAGTTGCCTAAACTCACACAGCTAGTTAGTGTACGTATGATGCCCAGTTCAGTGCCTCTTCCCACTAGAATGCATGAATTCTATTACTGTTAAGTTTCTTTCCTATTAGACAGATACTGGCTAAACATGAAGACAAATAACATGATTAAAAGCTAAAGTTTAAAATAACCTAGCTGAAACCTTGCAAAACTGGGTGGCTTCTTAGCAGTCAGGAAAAACTGGAGAGGGGACATACTCAGCAGAATAGTCAAAATTTATTGGGGGAAGCTGGAGAGCTTTATGTCCTTTGGGTGGTGTTACATGAGAGGATGCTCTGAGATTCCTGATGTGTTGCAGGCATTAGATATTTGTACATATGTGGGCATATGCACAGAACCATAATTTGCTGGCTACAGTTCTTATGGAATTATACTAGGAAACAGTAATTATAGGATGTGTACATTAGGAAGGATACCCTGGATCCATAGTGAGTATAAGTAGAAAAATCAAAACCTCCTACCTATAGTGTTCCTCTAGTCCACTCTGTCTGGGATGCCATGGATTTTTTTCCAGTACATATCCCTGGAGAAATTCCCATTTTTAATTTTTAAAAACACTTATATTTAAGAATTCCTATAACTTTTTAATAAGATATGAACATTCCTTGCCTCCCTCAGTCACCAGCAACTGCATCTGCTGTAAGACTTCTTTATGCCTAAGTCCTTCAGCACATATTTCATGAAATGAGGGTATGACTTTATATAATGATTACACTGTTATCAATACCAAGACATTAGTGTTCATACAGTTGTTACTCTGTTCAGATCTTGCCAATTGTCACACGAATATGCTCTAAATCATTTTCTGGTACAGACTCCAGTCCAGTGTAGCAGAATGCAGCTGATTTTATCTCTTCTTGTGGAAGACACTTCTAGACCATCTAAAAATCCTGTCTGTCATCAAACTTTGCTTCTTAGTCTTGCATTGATTAGAGGTTCTTGCCTAAAATGGTTATTACTATACTTGGTGCCAAGGTGATTTTTTCTTTAGTCCAATTTTTCTATATTTGCCTGGCATACTTCTATATTGTTTATGTAAGTATTTAGATATAGACCAATGAATGTATTCTCATTGAATTCTGGAGGCAAACTTTCTTTGAGACCCAGGTTACCCCAGATTGAGCTGCTTACCTGTCTTCAGTAGATCCCTACATTCTGTGAGCAAGTGTCTACCTTCTGGGCCAGGAAGTTGTTCCAGGGTCATCCTGTACCTTTATAGGTACAGAATGCTGCTGTTATCAGCCAGCTTTTCTAAGCACCCCAATTTCCTTTAGTGGAAAATAATGCTTAAAATCCATAATGTGGGTACTAGGGTTTTGTTTGCATTAAAAATCCCCACATGTACCATTTAGTAGCACTGCCCTTGAAATTCCATTTCAAGGAAACTTTCTGGGCCTTTCTGTAAGCTAGGCTGCAGCATCAACTTCCCAACCTCAGATCAGTCACATGTGTTCCCTGCTGTCTTTGTGGAGAATATTTCTTCATCCTTTTACCCACCCTACAGTATTATCTCTTTTCTCAGTGGCTTCAAATGTATGTGCTAGCTTCCCACAGTCTTTCTTTGTACCAGTGCCTAGAGCAACCAGGGATTAAAATCCAAACAGGGAAATTATAAGCCATGGATTCCAATATTAATCAGTTGCTGCTGACAAAAGCAGCTTAAGGAAGGAAGTGTTTGTTTTGGCTCATAGTTCAAGGGCACATTCCTCATGGTCGAGGAGGCTGGTGACAGCAACAGGAGGCAACTGATTACTTTGTGTCCACCTTCTGGAAGCAGAGAGAGATGGATTCTGGTACTGAGTCAGACTAGCTTTTATCTAGTCCCAGACTCTATGCCATGTGGTTGTGCCACCCACATTCTTGCCCTCACTTCCTCAGTTAAGCCTTTCCGGGCACATCCTCGTGGACATACATGTCAGCAGTGGGGAGAGACACAGCTCTACACTGTCAGCCTCATGAGGTGAGGCGGTCCCCTCAGCTTTTATGACCTTCAGTGAGAACAGACTGGGATTTTTAACTTTACTGCTGAAGAGAATTTCAGTACCAGCTATTATAATGAGGCAGAGCTGGAGATTGTACTAAAGGTATTTTAATATAGGCGTAAGTACAAGGATGGAGGAAGTGACATATTCAAGAAGCGAATATACACAAACCTGAGAGCCTGGGTATGGGTTTCTTTGACATGCCTAGAAATCATACACTTACAGCTGAGAGAGGAAAAGGGCCTACTTACCTGGAATTCTTGCTTCTCTGCTAGTAAGGGGCTTCAGATCTCTGAATGAGGCTGTCCTCTCCATTTTTAGGTACCCCAAGTTTCCTGTGTTTCTTTCCTGCCTCCTACCCAGAGGTTTATTTCCATGGTGATTCCAAATACAGTCTAGTCAACAATGAAGATTAAGTATGAAACTTCCTTAAATATACTTAGAGATAAGACTGGAATACGGTATATGAAATCAAGGTATTTCTGAAAAATATACATATCAGATAGAGCTAAACACTATCTTCTTTTTTAAAATACGGGTGTAGAAAGGAAGAAACAAGACTGATAGATATGGGAAAAGTCTACTGTTTCCAAGTGTGCATATGTATTCACGGCTTGTTCTCTAGTCTCAGCCACTAGCAGGAACACAAAGAAGGCTTATCAAAGCTGCCACAGGACTCAATAGTCCTGCCATACTAGCAAGTCCTGTGACTTGCATACCATTTCCACTATTGCCACCAGCCATATGGCAGCTGCGTGAACTAGAAAGGGGTGCCTACATGGTCTCAAACTTATAAGTAATTAGTTGGTCATTTTCATTCATAGTTCATTACTCTGAATTAAGCACATGACTGTAGTAAACCCTAATGGGGTTAGGAAGTGCGCTTTAGCAAGTGCCTAATATGGAGGGAGCATAGGAAACTCTTGCCAGCATGACTAATGCCAATTCAATGTCTAATAGTTGCCCAACTCTTAGGATTAGTGGTATGTTATCATAATAGTATGTAAAATAATACTTACCCTAGGTATCCTCTTAGATGCTAAGAAATTTGGTAGCTTTAATGGGAAGTTTGAGAATTGTATCAGGGTTCCTTCCTTCAAGAAGTGGTGAAAGTCAAAAATTGATTGTCCTAAAAATAGAGGCAGTGAATGAATCCAGAAGCCCAGTGTATCCCTGTAGGAATTCAGGTTATGTCTTCTCTTTCTGTCTGTCTGTCTGTATCTCTCTCTTTCTCTCCTCTCTCTCTGCCTGTCTCTGTCTCTCTCTCTTTCTCTCTCTTGCTCTGTGTGTGTGTGTGAGTGTGTGTGTGTGTGTGTGTGTGTGTGTGTGTGTGTGTGTGTGTTAGGGCAACTATGTCCATAATTGATGTCACACCCTTGCTCTTTCATTTGTGTTCCTCTGGGTCCAAAGTCTCTGTGTACATTTAAGTCCTGGTGGTCCTTGTGGCTTTTGCTCTGTTGGTTACTTTCTCCAGGAACCTAGTTATGTCAATGTCCTGTAGAATTAACTTGTTTTACCCAGGAGAGTGAATTATCTATTTCAAGCAAGAACTATAGTTAAGCCAGTGCCCAGGGCCCAGACCCTATCCATTTTCATGTCATCCTGAGTCATGGAAATGTTCTGTGTCAGACCCCATGACTGCTGCACCCCAGTGGTACTGGAACTTGAGGCTAATGTCAGCTACAGTTGGCTGGGCTGTTCCTGAAATTCCAGCCCTTGACGACACAGCCTTGTTTACTCCAGTTGCAAATATCATCACTAGCCAGGTGGATACCTTTCCTGACTACTCTTGATGCAGCTGGGATCACTGCCTCTCCATTTCCAAGTGGTTAATGCACGTCCAGTGGAAAAGAACAAACGAGAGAAGGGCTGTCCTTGCTTGTGGAACATTAAACCCCATGTAAGGCTTAGCACTTGCTCCATAAACAAACCACTCATTCTCCCTCCAGACTTACCTCACACACGCCTGTCCTTGTACATTGCAGTCCAGCCATACCAAGTGGTCTGCAACTACTTACTATTAACACATGGGCTTTCTCACACTACAAGTCTACACAATCTTATCTTTATTCCTGGCTCATCTTCTGTGTCTTGCTGTGACTAGCTGATTCTTACAATTTCTTCACTGTCAGGCCTAAAGCTACCTCTTCTCTTATATTTGCTCCATTTTGGGATGGGATGAGACGTGGTCTGACCCTTCAAATCCCACTGAAGTTCACCTATACACTTGGGACCCTAGTGACTCCATCATGTTGCAACTGTGTCTGTATGTGTTTTCACTATGAGTTGAAAAGCACAGGTCATGTTTGTGCATGCTGCATATTTGGTTCTAGCTCAGAATCTGATGTAAGACGAAAGCTTAATAAGTGTCAGATGAATACAGTTCCATCATAGTGATGAAGAGACTGTAGCATAAGCTACCAGTCATATTTGGCTGAAGGGCAAATAGGGTCCTCTTCCTAGAAGAGGGGAGCCTCAGACCTTGATACAGAGCCACCAAGAGGAGAAGACTGGCGCCTTTTTCTATCTTCCTCAAGCATGGTGACCAGGCGGGAAGCATCAGTGATATTAGGGAGAAAAGGCTGGCCTTCTCCTTGGAACCACTCATTCTAAGCATGGCCTTATCCTAAGTCCCAGGTATGCTGAGATTCAGAGCTGTGAACCAACACTGCATTCCCACTTGCCCACCAGACATCTTCTGTACCTCCAGCCTGGACTGTCCTGAAGTTGAATTCAACATTGCCCTTCCCACCTCCAAACTTTTCCTTGTACTACCACATACCCAGCAGCCTGAGCAGAAACCTGGGCTAGTCCTGATTGCTCTCCTCATTACTTCCCACATCCCATCCACCACCAAGGCTGGAGTCTTTTGCCTGAGATGATCTGGATTCTGTTGCTTGCTTGCACCTGGAGTAAGTAGTCCCTTCACTTTGGTTCCCCTGTCTTAATCCAGGCCATGACTCTAGTCTTCCCACAAGGATGTTTGCTAGTTCTCTTACTTTCTTAAGAGGTGTTACAGACCTCTCAGCTTAGTGTAAAAGCTTGTTGCTTTAGCATGGACTACTTTCTTAAGAGGTGTTACAGACCTCTCAGCTTAGGCAGTGTAAAAGCTTGTTGCTTTAGCATGGACTAGAGTTATATTCATGATCTGGCTGCTTCCTCAATGCCAGGTATTTTTCACTGCAGGTGGCAGAAAATCCTGATATAAAGGTCGACCATGAGCATCCTCCAAACCTGCAGACTCACATCTAGAGTGTGCACAAGATGCTCCCCTTAAAGCACGACAGGAAGCAATTAAATTTCTTATATTCTAAAGAAGGAAAGAACATTTACCAATATTTAATAGGGCAAACCACATAAGATACAATGCAGTTATACTTAATATAGTTATCTCTTGGTGGGTCACTCAGCCCTTCCACTGCAGGAGGGCAATTCATTTGCCTGTGAAAGGGATCCTGAGAAAAGTAACAGTGTCAGCAGTGAACTCATAAAACATTCTCTGTGCTTCTTTAGACTTTTGAGGGGAAATTGATGAGTCAGTGTGTATTGAGACAAATTTCTTTTTTACATTAAAACATCTTAAGACAGTTATTTATTTGGAGGGAGAACATTCCAAAGCACACATATGGAAGTGAAAAACAACTTTTAGGAACACTATCTCCTGATCCATCTTTTACTTGTGTGTGTGTATGTGTGTGTGTGTGTGTGTGTGTGTGTGTGTGTGTGTGTGTGTGTCCTATAAGCTCAAAGTAAATGTCTATTAGTTTACCTTTAATACAGTTTCCTTTAAGATTTATATTAATGGAATACAACAGAGTATGATCTCCTCTGGCTTTTGAATATGTACATATGTTTGTGAGTGTGCCCATGTGTGCCTTTACACATATGCATTTGTATTTGGGAGCCAGAGGACACTGAGTGTTATGCCTCTCTCTAACTATGAGTTCTCTGGTTAGGACAGACTTTATAATGAGTAAGTATGAAGGATCCACTTATCTATGCCTCCTCAGTGCCAGGATTACAGGTCCACACTACAACACCTGGCTATTGAATGTGGTTTGGAGGTATCAAACTTAGGTCCTCACATTTGCAAGATCAGCATGTTATTGACTAAGCCATCTCCTCAGTTTTTCTGTCTGTTTGGGATGTATGAACTCATATGTGCTTGACTAGGAAGTAGTAGATATAGCCAAGTCATTTTTCAATGCATTTGTACTATTTTCCACTTCTAAGAAAATGACACATAATTTTATTTATTATAACATCAAAACTCTAATTGCTTCTTATCTTGTTAGTATGTGATCTTGTCATACAAAGAGAGATTTTTCTATCACTTGACAAGCCAAGGGTATAATAAGTAAATGTTCTACAACCAAACTCCACTACCTGCAGGAAGTAACACAAAAATTACTCAAAGGGATGAAATCTGGCAGATGGAAGTGTTCCATTTTGTAGAATTTTGAAAATTAAAATATGTACACTATTCCATTGATACACATTCATGTTTTCAATGTAAAACTGCTTTGAGTTTGGAAAAGACTGATTCAGTAATCACACATTTGCTAGGAGTTATGGCTATTATGGGTACACCTGTACAAATAAAGACAGGCAATGCTCCAGCACACATCTCTAAGAAAATGAAACAGATTTTTATTTATTATAATATCAAGAATAGTACAGGTATACTACACAATCCTATAGGACAGGCAGTTATACAAAGATCAAATTGAACTCTAAACGATATGCTAAATAAACAGAAAGGGATGATAAAGAACCATAGACATAGATTGCATAGTGCTTTATTAACTTTGAATTTTCTGAATGTTAATGAGAAAGGAACAACAGCTGTGGAGAGACACTGGATGAGAGAAAAACAAAACAAAACAAAACAAAACAAAAACAGAATTAATTCAGCAGGTATACTTCAAAGATGTGTTGATCTCTGAATGGAAACCAGGACATGTGTTACAGTGAGGAAGAAGTTTTGCTTTTATTTCCACAGGTGAAGAAAAGGTATGGGTGCCCCAAAATGATAAAAATTCACTTGAACAAGACACCTCTTAATTAGAAGGAATGATAGTTCATCAAACATCATGGCCTTTTAATGTAAACCAACCTATACAACTAATGATTGCCTTTCATTTGATCAGATGTAACTTGCCAAAGGAGAAGCTCCCCAAAATTTAGGGTTGGGGAAGGGTTATATTTTTATCTTTTCAGGAGAATAAAGGTATCCAGCTAAGGAATCCAGACACCACTGGACAATTGAAATATCTGAAGAAAAGGAACAAATAATCCAGAAAAATTGCCCCAAGAAAAAGGAATAAACATAAATTGAACTATTGGTATATCACATTTACAACAGGATAAAATTCCACCAATCTTCCCAAATGCTTGTTTCTGCTTTTCTCTTATGTTTTTGGTTGTGAGCCTCACCTTTAACAGCTGAGCCATCTCTCCAGCCCGTTTCTGCTTTTCTCTATGGGCATATGATGCAAATGATCATTTTGTAGCCCTAGTCCAATGAAAGATTAAAGCTGGTTATGATGTTAGAGTGTGGCTCTTTCCTTCTGTAAACCCAATACTTGTTAAAGAAAAACCAAAATCTCTGTCTCATGTCAGAAGAGTCACCTGATATGTAACAGAAGAAAAATAAATAGTCAAAGACTATTGTATTACACCCATCTTTTAATTCTTTGGTTTTATATTGACTTAACAGCTTTTTTAAAAGCATAAATACTATATTTATATAAAAATTTATGTTTAATATATATGTATTTTAAAGTTTTGTCATGATAGTAATGGTCATATAGAGTACTAACTAATTCTAGAAAAATTTCATGTGCCTTCTTGTACATGATTTCAGGTTTGAGTATCCATCAGTTTTCTATAGTGAATCATGAAAATGGCTAGCAGTGACTTTTGAAGTCTCCTGGAGGATGGGACCCCACAATGACAATTTCACCAGGACTATGACAACAACATTAAGCTGAACACCAACTAAACATACATTCTGAACTCCAAACTGTTCAAAACAATTTCAGGGTGGCCAGCTGAGATGATCCAGTCTCACAGACTACTTTATCCAAGACATGAGTTAAGCCCTATATTTTACCATTAGGTAAAGACTGGACAAAAATGATACAGCTTGACAGATAACCCAAAATTTTCTTTTCAGGATTCCCTAAAGATGTTGCTGCCACACCCCATGCCCAACAGCAGCAAGTAACTTTAAGAACACAACTCCCACATTCCAAATAGATGGGGTGGGTGGGTTTTGGTCACTCATTGGGTTATGGATATTTGTCATTGGTTAGGGGGATTGGTTACAAAATGTCACTGGTTATGATCAGAAAGAAAGCTGAACAAAGGGAATTAGATTCAAGGGGGTTTTTAAAAAGAAATAATACAGATATGATAGGATATAAATTGAACCTACTCTTTAAAAAGAACTACTAGTTTTAAATAATTTATATTGGATTGGACTTATATATATATTATATACAAATATTTCATATTGATACAAATTTGAAATTAATTGGTTAAAACATACTATGCATATGTTTCTAATATTGTTCAAGGTATTATACCTATACAGCTCATTTATCAATGTAATGCAAATTTCTATTTGTTGAAAGTCATTATTATCAACTGTATAAGATACTAAGGAAATGTAGGTTAGTAAGTAGTCAACTATTACAATTGAACTTGTAGTCATATGGGTATGTTTTCAAGGTCAAATGGAGATATGTTTTAGGAACACAGGTTGTCATCAAACACTTCATAGATCTATAGAATATGGCATTTAAGAGGTTTTAATGACATAGGTATATTTTTTATGACAATGAGACATGTCTGTTCCTGGCAGCACCAATCTACTACAGAGAAGATGATAGGTATCAAAGATACTTCACATGGAGTTTACTTTCTTTATGGCAAAAGTAGCCACTGGGTAAGAAAATGACCTAGCCTTGAGTGCTGGCAGTTTGCTTTTCAAACTGGACAAATAGGACACAAAAGAGAGTGACTGCAAACCTTGCCAAGACAAGTCAATACAGTCCTTCATAAAATCAAGCTTTACAGAAAAGTCTGTCAGATATGTGGCCTGTAGGCTGAAGATAGATGCTCCTCCTTTGTAGAAGAACTATGGGTGACTATACAGGGAGTCAGTTGCTTTGTTATTTCTCACATTTTTTTTGGAATTTTCTTGTTTGTACTTCCTGTTAATCACTTAATATTATTTCCTTCTCATGTCTCTGAGGGAGTTGAAGACTAGATTTTTTTTCTTATTTTACATATTGGTCCCAGTTTCCCCATCCCATTCCCCCCCACTCATTGCACAGGGAGGGTGATGCCTGCCAGGAGGGATCATCAAAATCTGTCCAGTCATTTGGAGTAGGGTCTAGGCCCTCCCTCCTGCCTCTAGGCTAAGGGAGTATCCCTCCATGGGGAATGTGCTCCCAAAGTCCTTTTGTACACCAGGGATACATCCTGGTTCCATTGTCAGAGGTCCCTTAGTCTGCCCAGGCGTTCTTACTGAGACCCATGTTCAAGGGTTTTGAGTCGGTATAATGCTGGTTTCCCAGCTATCAATCTGGGGGTCCATGAGCTCCCTCTTGTTCAGGTCAGCTGTGTGGGTTTCTGTAGCCTGGTCTTGACTCCCTTTTGTTATCACTCCTCCCTTTCTGCAACTGGATTCCAGGAGTTAGGCTCAGTGTTTAGCTGTGGGTGTCTGCTTCTATTTCCATCAGCAATTAGACAAAAGCTCTGTGATGACATATAGTTATCAATCTCATTATCAGGGAAGAGCATATAAGGTAGCCTTTCCACTGTTGCTCAGATTGTTAGTTTGGGTCACACTTGTAGGTCTCTGGACATTTCTTTAGAGTCAGTTTTCTCTTTGAACCTATAATGGCTCCCTCTATTATGGTATCTCTTTTTTGCTCTCATCTATTCATTCCCTGACTCAATCTTCCTGGTCCCACATGTTCTCTTCTTCTCCCCTACTCTTTCTCCTAACTCCCTCTCCACTCACTGCTCTCTCACTCCCAATATGTTCAGGAGCTCTTGTTCCTTTCCCCTTCTGTGAGGGACCTTGTATGAATCTCATAGGTTCCTCTTTGTATCCTAGTTTCTCTGGTGGTGATTCTTTGTTCTATTTTTTAAAACATTTTTTAAAGTTTTATTTATTTTATGTATTTGCATGTACATCTGCATGTCAGATGAGAGTATCAGATCGGTTGTGAGCCACCATGTGGTTGCTGGAAATTGAAGTCAGGACCCCTGGAAGAGCAGGTGATGCTTTTAAACACTGAGCCATTTCTCCAGTCCCTGAAGACTAGATATTATAGTTATAGTTTTCCTTATTACCAGACTCAGAAAAGATATTCACTAAAGATATGTAAAGTATAAAAGGTTTAAAGGCATTAAAAGATATTTTGATAATACATATTAGAATAGAAAGTAAATTATATACAACTTTGGACTTAGATAGGATAAATAATAAAGTATTTTCTCTGAATTTGTCAAATGAAAATGTGCTAGACATTATTGATGAACTTCTTGCCTGTATATATTGTACATGCTTATTGTATATAGTTTTTCTTATGTTAGTTTTAGCCTTCTTTTTATATTAGACAAAAAAGGGGCATTGTAATAACGTATTAATTATGATTTATTAAAGCTTGCTTGAGGATTCAGAAAGCAAAGCAAGCCCCAAGCTATAGCAGTCAGGCCATGTTGATACACACCTTTAATCCCAGCAGCTATACTAGCTACCTAGGCAATGGTAGCACACACCTTTAATCCCAGGACTCAGGGTTAAAAGGTAGATGGGTCTCTGTTAGTTAAAGACCACACTGACTACATGAAATACATCCAGTCATAAAAGAAACAGCTCACACAAATGTGATTTTAGCACCTGGGATCACACACCTTTAATCTCAGCACCAGGGATGTGGAGGCAGGAACAATATGGCTGGGCAGAGAAAGGCAAGAGGAGACAGGAATGGAGAGCCTTTTGCCTCTGAGGATTACTAGAGACAAGATTGTCATTTCAGCTTGGTAGAGGTAAGATCTACTATCTTGGCTGCTTTGTTTCTCTAATCTTCAGTTTGAAGCCTGAACCCAATATCTGTCTCCAGATTTTTTATTTTTCATATGCCTTACCTCATCCACAGAGTAATGGTTCCAGGCAAGCTTGGACTGAAACACCAGGCCAAAGAAGTCCTTCCTCTTAGGCTGTTTTTTGGCTATTTGGTCAAAGTAAGGGATGCTAACTCAGTATTCCATGAAGCCAACATTATCCCCAAACCCCAAACAGACAAAGGTACCACAAGAAAACTGCAAACCAATATTCCTTAGTAATCTAGGTTCAGACTCTAAAAGATAATCACAAGTCAACACATAAAAAGGATTATGGACTCTATCAAAGTAGGATTTTACCCAGTAATAACATTGGTTTATTATCTAAAATTTAGTCAATTTAATGAATATCATATTAATATGGTAATAAAAATAAAAATAAAAACAAAAACACGTGGTCAAATAAATGAATGCATAAAACTCTTTTTACAAAATATAGTATTCCTGATGGAAACAACCTCCCAATATACTAAAATAGAAAATAAAATTTCCTCGACTTAATAAAGGGACCCTATGAAAAATAGGCAGATAACAACATGTTTTGTTTTGTTTTTTGTCAAAGAAATGTTTTCTTTTTTAAAATTAGGAGGACAATTATATATTGTTTACTATCATTTACATAACATACCCTGAGGAGTAAATCTATAAAAGCAGGATGTAAAGTCATGTCAGTGGTGGTCTGGGAATAAAAAATAGACTGCAGCAGGCCAGCACAGAGGCAGTTCTGACATAACATGATAATTTCAAATACATTTATACATATTTAGTAGAAATTACTGAACAGTGTAACTAATGTGTGTTTATATGCTATTAAATTGCATCAAAAACGTTTTTTAAAAGTCAGTATACATAGAGTGGCATGTGTATGCATCTCCCCTTCCCCCGTGTGTTTTGTGTGTGTGTGAATAAAATGCACAGATATATGTGTGCATATATGTTACTGGTAAGAATTTGTGAAGACTTGGGTCCTGATCCTAGCTTGATCTAAAGCCGAACAGTTACTAAAGTAGTTAATATGTGACTATGTACCCTTCTAGTACCCATGCCAATGTCCTTTTCCCAAGGGAAAAGTTGTACTTTTGTGTTTATTTCACTAGGAACTTGGGGATAATACAGTTGGAAGACATGTAGGCAAGAAAGGACTTTTAGATGTCTGTATGTGTGGGTTATGTCTTCATGAATATAGATACAAGCTTAAGCTGGAGGCAACTGTGCTTGGGTGAGAAGGGTGTTGCTGTATGTATGTCCAGGATGTATCTGGCATGCCTATAAACACATTTAGCAAACACCACATTTCTCACTTGTCTGTCATGGAGTAATGTCAACATCAGCATCAACTTTCAGGACGACTGCCATGTATCCAATGGATATTTTATTCTATGAAAGCCAAACAAAAATAGTACTCATATAAAAGTCAAAACACAGTAACCTCCCTGCTAATCCCTGGCGTGCATTTCTGGCTGTGAGTACAGCCAGAATCAGTACTCTTCCTCTCTTCACAGCTTGCTGCTCTTTGCCTGATGCTTCTTTCCAGACCTGCTCCAAGCAGACACACTAGGGTGATGACTTCACCACACACTATGGTTAGAAGTAGTATAGCCCAAGTTTCCAGAGACAAGATAATTTGGAAAGGTTATGTTTGGCAATTGAGTTAGTAAAACCCCTGACAATTGTGAGTGAGGGTAAAAGCAGGTGCTCCAAGGGAAGCAAAAGCTAGATCGCTATTCATTAGCAAATTTATTTATCAAGACACCATCAGACAGACACTGCCACCTCCATTTTCCAATGCAGCAACTGAAGCTCAGAAAGCACATGTTCAGGGTCATATATAATAACTGGACAGGAATCAGAAATGAATTCATTAATGTACATGAATTATTTCTGTAGCCATCATACCTCTCTGACTCACCATTCAACTCCTTTTCCATCTCTCTACCGTACCTCCATTTAAGGGCCTTACACCATTACTGTGGCAGCAAACTCACTTCCACTGAGATGCCTATCCATACCTGAGTGCCTCATGCTCCTTAAATTTAGTCCTGGCACAATCATGGAAAGGAGTTAAAAATTACATGGCTGCTTAAGTAAGAAAGCCCCCCTCCCTCACCTAAGTAGCTCCTGCTCTCGAAGATTATCTATGTTCCATGTGTACATCTTCTTCCTACTCTGCTCTCTCTCCTTTATGTATGTCCCAAATCATCAGTACTCCCACTTCAAATGCCACATTTGGAACTCTGGGCACATTGGAACTTAGCATCATCTTCATGTCTCTTGTTAAGGCCACCTAAATTTTCTTTAGCCCATGTTTGTCTACATTATTTGAATATTTTCCTTGGGATATCACTTTTTTATTCCTATGATTAAATAAAATTGACTTAGAAACCATAGATACTCATTAGGAGATCTATATTCAATTTATCTAACCACAGATTGCCTCCATGTCTATTTCCACTCCAATTTGATAGCAATTTTATTCCTTGAACTCAAAATGCAAAAATGGTAAATCCCTTTTTGCTGATCCATGCCAAAAAAAAAAATCATTTCCCTTAAATGTTAAAAGAAAGACTGAACTAGACTCCCTTAATATAGGTGACAATGGTGTGACTGGTACAATGCACGAGGCCACTGGAACTTAGTGGAGCCCATTCTATATGAAGAAATACCTTGCCCAGTCTAGACACAGGGATATGGGGGTAGAGAGGTGCCTTGGCCCTGCCTCAATGAGATGATGAGACAGACTTAGTAAACTTCCTAGGAGATGCCTTACCCTCTCTGTGGAGCAGATGGGAGAGGGGAGTTGGAAGCAGGAGAGGAGGAAGGGGGAACTGGGGTTGAAATGTAAAAATTAAATTAATAACAAACAGAACAAAACCAACCAAACAAACAAGAAACAGACCTGCCATATGAGACTATGGGTTAACCATATATGCTAAAGAGATTGATTCTATACTTAACCCTCATCTTAGTCATCACAAAGCTTCACATTTGACCAGGAAATATGGTGAGGAACTTGCCCACTCTAAATTTAGCTAATGATCTGGGTTAATGACTAAAATTACTCACTCATGTTCTCCCCACCCCTGGCTAGCTACTCTGATCAGTTGTTTATATTGGTAAGAAGAGATCATCTTGCAAAGTAAGCCAAAAGCAGATAGATTTGGCTCTGCATCTACCCTAACATTGAGGCTCTGGTTGTTTCACTGCTGGTTGAGCAGAAGGCTTGTCCTAACATCAATGCTGATAGAAGCATACATTTTTTCTGCTGGGCCATTTTCAGCTAGCTTGTTAAGTTGTGTTTTAAAGCCCTGCAAAATGTTTTAGGGCAGAAAAATGCCCTCTTCTAATTTTTTAAAGGCACCCAAGCAGTAATAAATCTGTGATGCCCTTAAATCCCAAGACTGTTTCCCCAGCCAGACTCTTCTATTGTAATTCTACATGATAGTAACTTAATCGGAGCTGGGGTTATTGCTCCAGGACTCATGCAGAAGATGATTCAGCAAGATGAAATGTGAGCCTGCCTGGCATGCCTGAATTTTAACACACATCTAAAGCACATATTTAGCTGTCACCAGGAGATCTGACGGTTTATGGGAGAGGTGCTATGTATAAAGGACTAGCAGTGGGCATTTCCGGCACACACCCACTTAGAACATGTTGTGATCTGAACTCCCCTTTCCCCAGAGCCAGACTCACAGAGTGGAAAAGTGTTTTAACTCTGTAATAAAAACCAACAAGTCATCAGTGTAAGCTGTAGCTGTGGTTTTCTTTAGAGAACATTCTACAAAGACACGTATGCAGGTAAAAACAAGTATCCATAAAACAAGTTTGTTCATCAAAAACATTTTCCTGTTCGAGTTTAAAATAGTGCAAGGAATGCTTGATTCCAGTTACATCAGAGATCCCAGAACTTAAGTTTCTCAACACTGGCTTATCTTATTTGTTGGGCTATATCTGGGCTCAGCACTGTTTAGGAAGCCTCCTGCTATTTTCAAATTCTTAACAAGTAACAAAAATACACAAGCACTTGTATTGTCTACAATACAAGCACCATTAGCTTCCTCTGAAAGATGGGAAAAAATGAAGCTAGATAGGACAAGAATGTCCACCCTGTTTGGAGCAAGTGAACAGGACTTAGAAAGTGTCACAGTGTCCAGTGGGTCCCAAAGCCTCCATTTGTAAAAATCTATGCCCTTCACTTTGCAGCTTCCATTGGGCCATCTCAGATCTGTGTCTGCCTCCTGCCCTGACCTGCCATAACCACCCCAAAGCTTCTTGTGTCACCACTAATGGAAGAGATTCTTGAGTTTTACAAATAACCCTAACATTTTCCTGGAAAGGGAAGACTATTTCAGGAGACAGACATGCACTTAGTTTCATCTGGACATACTGTTTCCACTTAGCAGCCTGCCCAATCTCTGCATGATTCCAGTCCCAGCTCACCATCTAACTATAGCTACCTAAGAGACACCCCATCAGCAAGACCAGCTGAGCCCATAAACCCGAGAATCATTGGACAGAAAATGAAGTTTTTGTCTTAAGTCACAAAGTGCTGGGAAGTTTGTTGTACTATAGTAGACAATCAGGCTTGTAAACTAGAGAATAGACTGCTTTTTTTTTTTTTTTTTTTTATAGACAATAGACTACCTTAAAAAAAAAGACTACTTTTTAAAAAAAACCAGTATTCTATTTGACTCAATATCTCTTAGTAACAAGAACCCAATGCAAAAATACAGCCAATATGTAACACAAAACTTAAAAAGCAGGTTTCAAATCCTAACATGACCTTGAGCTATCTCTACTGCCTCAGCCAGGGCCTGGCTTCCTTAACATGACTTTGGAGAATGAATGAATGTGTGAATGAACAAATGAGTGAGTGCTATGTTTGGTCATTGAACTGAAGGTCAGTAATGAAAGCATCAGGAAAATTGCCAGGTTTTGCCTCCTACACTGTTATATAGTGACTAGAACAGGCTCATTGTGGAAAGAAGCAAGAAGGATAGTCAAAGTCCAAGGCTCACATAGCCCATTGCCTGGCAGTTGTGCTTCTGACATCTCTGATATGCCTTTGAATTGAATTCAAAACTTTTTACGGGGCTGCTAAAGAAAAAGTCCCAACACCATGCCGCAATGAAGAAACAGGGTAACCATATAGTTTGCCGGATGGCCAAAGGAAGTCAGAGCTCACATCTTACAAGTGCTTCCTGTGAACACATTTCCATTGTGCCAGGGAATGTCCATGAATTACCTAACTAGATCCTCATTCAAACACTCAAGTGAACTCTAGCTTCTCTTTCCTTTAAAGGTAGGGAACTGATGCAGATTATAGATTAGGGGAGAGATGACTAGCCAGTACTTGAACTTCAGAGTGATTCCATCATCTGTTTTTCATTCATCAGACTCACATATAAACAATGGACCAATATGGCATCACAATAGAGCTGGCACAATATGAAGAAGGTCCTTGCTGCCTTGCTTTAAAGTGATATCATCTTTTTCACTTCTCTCTGGGTTTTCCTTCAGTCAAGGGAAGTATTTCATTTCCTTCCAGTGTGGTAGGAAAATGTACCTGAACGCCATATTTGGCCTCTTTGCTGAGGATTCCTCCTTGCTACACAATTGCTGATTCATAGGGCTATGCTCTAGCCTTAATGGCCTGGCCTTGATGCCCAGTCTAGTCCTGTTGGCAAGCATTCTCTGCACCGTTGGGGATGTGGCTCTCTTTGTCCTAAACATACCTTTTACAATCCACTGATTCTTGCAGGAGAGTCTCTTTGATAGTCATGTCCTTAGATCCCTAGTGGTAGTAGTCCTGCCTTCTGCAATTATGAGTTTCGCTATCTAATAAGCTGAAGATATTTTGTGGAGGGATGCTGAAGGATAAACTTGGGCACACTATAATTTGGGAGTTTATTTAAGCAGGCAGAGATCATGAATAAGATATTTCACAAATGGCAGTAGGTTGGGGTGCATCCAGAGGAGCAACAGGGGTGACTTCCACAGGGGGCAACTGTGGTCAGGATGTATTGTATGAGAGAATAATCTATTTTCAATAAAAAAAAACAGAACTTTTAGAAGGAATTGTAGTGTTTTGCTGTGAGTAGGGAAGGGTGGGGCACTGCCTCAATGAGGCCTTTCAGGGAACACACTTGGGAATAGACTGTATGTGGGTAACGGCTGCCTCTGTGTGGGATGTTACCTTGCTCCTGCTCCCTGGCACACTTCTGCCTCCCTCCTTACCTTTTGCACATCTCTGCTTAAAGTGTCTTCTTTTCTGATGCTTTTTACTACCCAGCACCCTTGCTTTGCTCTCCGCCACTCACCCCCACTCTTCCTAGCATTTATGACCATTTGCTATATGGAAGCTTCATTTATTTGGTCTTAATGAATCTTGGGTCCTTTTTAATGACTCTGGCTGTCACATTATCATGTGATACTTTAGAGGACTTGTGATTCTTCATTGGGAGTAAGCATTGGTGTTGTTTTGCTATCTCTACTGCCTCAGCCAGGGCCTTGCTTCCTTAACATGACTTTGGAGAATGAATGAATGTGTGAATGAACAAATGAGTGAGTGCTACGTCTTCTGGTAAGAACAGGTCATCCAGGGTGATAGATCTTAAACTGCCCTAGATAAGCCAAGGCACAAGGCCAGCCGGGGATCACCCCATATTATTGTCCATTTCCACCATCTGTTATCACTCAGCTCTACCCATTCTTCATATCTCTGAACTTAGTCCCTCTCTGCCTCACTCCCAGTTCAGACCCACATGCTATTTCACAAGATGCAGCCCCATCTTCGTGCTGATTTTCTTGAGCTATTTCTTCACCTTCAACTCAGCCATCCACTGTTGTCTTAAAAGCCACCCCTCTACCCCAGAATCAGCACAGCCTCTTTTGCATGCCATGTCCAGCTCGAGAATTAGATGGCTTCCACTTAAGTCTGTTTCCTCACCTCTAGGAGCTTTTCCCTTGAACTCGGATTCCACCCTTGCAAATCCCTTCAGATGCCTCAAAAAACCAGGACATTGTAGAAATTCAGAGAAGCTTGGGCTGGCAGGACATGCTGGCAAACAAGACACACAGCTCTTGTTTCTTCCTCTTGAAACAGGGCTCTGTGTCTCCTTTTGCCAATTATAATCATAGCATTCATTGTCCTTATCTCTTTGTTAGTCTTTCTCACCCATTAGACTGGAAGCTTCCATTGATGACTTATGGGAGTTTATGAGGTGGGAGCCTGGAACATGGTAGGAGGAGGGGAAATGCTGCCTTAAAACACAAGCACATGTAATTTTCACAAACACACTCATTTCATTCACATACATCAAAAGAAAATTTCAAGAACTTTATAAATGTGAGGAAAACCTAAGCAACCTAGAAATGATCTACTTTCCGAATAAAATATTTCAAAATGTATAACTTTTCTCAAAGCATGTGGTTTCAAAAGTATTAGTTTGTGTTTGTGTGTTAACTTGTCTTTAAAACTACAGCAAGTAGGAGTTTATAATTTGAAGGATCATTGTATCATGCTCAGGCATTTCATCAGGGGCTTTTGAAAGTTGAAGTGTGTTTCCTGGTGCAGGTGTGGGGACTGTAGGGCAGCCCTCTCTCTGGGATATGTTCCAGAATCCCGACTTCCTGGGCTGAGGTTGATGACACTTAGGAACGGAAGTGGTTGTGCATGCTCCAAGGCCTATTTAATCTTTGGCCTCGTTAGTGAATTTGCCAAAATGGAGGCCAATAAGTTCCAGGTGTGATGCTGAGGTCTCTGATGTGGAACATTTCTGTTGGGAGGTTGGCTCACACCTGCCTACAAATGGCTCCAATACCATCACCTGCCTAGAAGCTGGGGAGGAAACTCTGCTTGGTTGCTTTATTTCAGTACGCCACATCTCCAGAATCAAGAATGCATTTAGGGATGTTCATCCCACAGTGAAAAGATTCAGTGCTGCACAGACTGTGCAAGAAATATGTTAAGGAATGACCCTACCAGAGGTTAGTTCTCAAAGCTTATTTCTATTGTAAAAAGTATTTTCCCCTTTTCACTAGTTCAGAAAAGACATCTGTGTCCATGAAACTGGCTTTGCCCCTTGTTCATGATGTGGTTCCCTTTGCCCAAATGGGTGATTTGTCCCCAGGGAGAATGATGTAACAGTTTCTTTCCCGACGAAGAAGCATAAAGCAAACCCGTGCTGAGTTTCACGTACTGTAAAACCCCCTGTTTAATGCTTTCCAGCATTGAATGCTCATCTTATACACCCTTGAAATGTTCCCAATTACAGAGTTCCTTTTGCCAACCCCTGGGAAAACCAATTTTACTATTAGTTATACAGACTTGTGGATCCATGTTTTCATTCTCCACCAAGAATCATAGCAAATTCTCAGCAGCTGATGTATATATGGGGACTAACAGTGTTCGTTCTTTCTAAAGCTCCCGTAGTCCAGATGTAATGCAGAATTTGTGGGGGCAAAAAAGGCATCCCCAACACTCTAAGTGCCTGTGGCTTACTTCGTTCACCCCCCTTTCTTGCCAGACCCTCAGTCCCTGTGGCTTAACAGAGGTCTATGACCTCAGTCTTGAACTTTGGGGAGATTGTCCCCACCCAGATATAAAGAAAATCTATGAGGAGAACATGAGGATTTGATTAGAAAATGTGTTCAGGAGTTTGGACGGCTATGTACCAAGAAATGTACTCTCATTCTTATGTAGTGTAAAGCCAGTGAGCAGTTTAGAGTTGATTAAGAAATATGGAATTCTATAACATGGGATATGAATTCTTTTTCAAATGGAAATAGAGAAAGTGCTTTAATTGTAGCATTGTCTAACTTAAAAATCAATATGTTTAAAAGACCACAATAGTTGGGCACCGATCTTTTATAAATGTTGAGATAATTTTAAAAGCCATATCCACATTGGAGCTTAAAAGAGAATATTTTCCATATTACTGTGATATAAACCACATTCTTATGTTCTTTTAACTGTGCTTACTTTGGGCATCAAATTTTCTAAAAATCTAAGATCTTTGTATGCTTTCAAGAAATTAATTCTCAATTCTGAAAACAGAGGATAGCATCATGGCCATTTTTATAAATAGATGATCTTTCCTTCTAGAGATAAAGCTTGTCTCAGTACATTCTTGCTGCTATAACAAAATAACCCAGACTATTAATGGACAGGTAATAGCAATTTGTAGTGAGATATCCACCCTGCCCGCACCTGTTGTACTGACTAAAGTACTACACTAAATATCCAGGCTGTACAAAAACAGAATACATATACCAACCTAACATAGGAACCAAAAGCCCTACCCTTAAAATGGCTAACAGATGAACCTGTCTGGGTAGGGCAATGGCCTATGACCTCTGAGAAGCTGGAGGCTATAGAAAACCTGATTCAGGGACAATTAAATGCTGGACATATTGAAGAATCAACCAGCCAGCCCTTGGAATTCTCCTGTATTTGTTATCAAAAAGAAATTTGGAAAATGGAGAATGCATACATACCTGAGAGCGATCAATAAAGTAATCTAGCCTATGGGATACCTACAGCCTGGAATGCCCTTGCCTTCTCTGATACCTAAAGAATGGCCTATTATAGTTATTGGTTTAAAAGATTGCTTCTTCACTATACATTTACAAGAAAAAGATAAAGAAAAATTTGCCTTTACTGTACCTAATTACAATAATTCTCAGCTAGCCAAGAGATATCAATGGAAGGTATTGCCACAGGAAATGCTAAATAGCCCCAGCCTGTGCCAATATTTTGTGCAAAAACCTTTGGAAATAATTTGTAAACAGTTTGCATAATCCATAATTTGTACCATTACTTGGATGATATATTGTTGGCTGATTCTAAAGTAGAAATATTAGAAAAAAATGTTTGTGGAAGTAAAGAAGTTTTACATCACTGGGGATTACAAATTGCACCCCCCAAAAAAAAATACAAAGAGGAGATGTAAAATAGTTCTACAGAGAATTAGACCACAAAAACTACAGATCAGAAGTAATCATTTAAAGCTCAACTATAGACCATTATTGGGTCAGAAGGGCATAATTTGAAAAACTTAGAAATGGCCCTAAAAGGGGGCAAGGACTTAAATAGTTCATGAATATTACCAACTGAAGAGGTATTAGAATGGGTAGAAAAGAGGATACTAGAGGCACATGTCGACCATGTGGATCCAAAACTAGACTGTATTATGGTTATATTACCATGTAGAGACTATCCTTCAGGGATTTTGATGCAGAGGGAAGATATTGTATTAGAATGGATATTTCTACCACATAAACAGAATAAAAAACTAAAAACATACATAGAAAAATCTCTGACTTTATTTTAAAAGGTAAATTAAGACCATTAACTGACACGAAAGGACCCAGCAGAAATTATAGTACCTTTAACAAATGAGGAAATTTCCTCCTTATGGAAAGATAATGGATATTGGCAGAGAGCTTGCAGTAACTTTCTGGGAATGATTATCAACAATTATCCCAAAAGTGAAAGAATCAAATTAATAAAGAAAATTATTTGGATCCTTCCACGCATTGTAAGAAAAACACCAATCTCTGGAGTTCCTACATTCTACATTGATGCAAATAAGTCAGGTAAGGCAGGATATAAATCAGGAAATATAAGTAGTTTAAAGCCCTTATAACTTGGTACAAAAGGCAGAATTGTATGCCATTCTCATGGTACTTATGGATTTTACAGAACCTCTCAATATAGTTCCTTACTCTCAATATGCAGAGAGAGAGTTACCTTGCACATTGGGACTGCAATATTCTGGCAATACAGAATTAACTCATTGTTTATACAGTTAAAGATACTATCAGGAATAGGACTCGTCATATATATATGTATGTATGTATGTATGTATGTATGTATGTATACACACACACACACACACACACATCAGATCCCATATAGGTCTGCCAGGTCCTCTAGCACAAAGCAATGATGACATTGATCGATTATTAATAGGAAATGTGCTAGAGGCCTCAGAGTTTCATAAAAAAACACCATGTGAACAGTGAACAGCAAAAGTTTAAAAAAGAATTTTTCTATCACTTGGCAATGAGCTAAGGAAATAATGAGGAAATGTTCTACCTGTTCATTCTATAACCAAACTCCTCTACCAGCAGGTAGTAATCCTAAAGGTATAAATAGGAATGAAATATGGCAAATGGATGTGTTTCATTTTGCAGAATTTGGAAAATTAAAATATGTGCACCACATATAGACACATTTTCAGGGTTTCAATGGGCCACTGCTCTTAGCTCTGAAAAGGCTGGTTCTGTTTTCACATACCTATTAGAGGTAATGGCCATTATGGGCATACCTGCACAAATAAAAATTTACAATGCTCCAGCTATGTCTCCAGCAAATTGAAACATTTTTTAAAATATTATAACATAAAGCACATAACTGCTTTACCACACAATCCTACAGAACAAGTAGTAATTGAGAGATCCAATCGTACTTTAAAAGAAATGTTCTATAAACAGGCAGGGGGAACCAAGACACCCAAACACAGATTACATAATGATTTATTAAGAGTAAACTTTCTTGTTGCTAACGAGAAAGGAAAAACAGCTGCAGAAAGACACTGGACAATAGAAAATACTTCTGAACTAAACCAGCCAGTGTACTTCAAAGATGTATTGACCTGTGTTAGAGGTCCCTTAGACTGCCCAGTCCTTCTAACTGAGACCATGTTCAAGGGGTCTGAGTCAGTCCAATGCTGGTTTCCCAGCTATCCAAATGACTTGACAAATTTTGTTGACCCCTTTTGGAAGGCACCACTCTCCCTGTAGAGTGTGTGTGGGGAAATGGGATGGGAGGGTGGTCAGGGGTAATGGGAGGGAGAAAGAGAAGGAGGGAGGGAGGGAGGGAGAGGGAACTGGGATCAATATGTAAAATAAGAAAAAAAAATAAATAATAAAAAAAGATGTATTGACCTCAGTATGGAAACCAGGATATGAGCCACGTTGGGGTAGGGGGTTTGCCTTTGTATTTACAGGAGAAGAAAACCTGTGGATACCATCTATGTTGATCAAGATCTGAGTTGAACAAGAGAAAATTCTGAATGAGAAGAAATGACAAGTCATCACCAAAGAAGTTCCCATGAGTTGTATGGAGACCTCTTAAAGGTAGGGGAAGTGCTCTGTTCTTGTCGTTATAGGAAAACAGAAAGCACCTTCAAACAGGCAAAAGACACTGAACGTGTAGATACCCACAGAAGAGAAGGCAGCTCTCCAGAATGAACCATCTAATGAAGAGCAGTCTGATATGTGGTAGCAATATTTAATTTTAGTGAACTATTTCTATACAAAAATCTATTTCTCTTTACTTTCTAGTACTCCTTTAGTCCCAATTCATGTAACCCAATGCTGGCTTTGAAGTTGGATTTGGCTTTCCTCCTTTAAACTCAAGCATGTTGTTAAAATTAAATTCAGAGTTTCTGCCTTATATCAAGAAGCCAATTGGTGTAAGACAGAAGAAAACAAAATTGGAGGAGTGTCGTTTGCCTAAACTCGGTTTTCTCTCTGAAACCCTAATTTTCCTCATACTTATTTTCATGCTTAATGTTGTCTTTCCCAATATGTATACCTATAAAGGTTGAAACTTTTATGTTGATATTGATGTTTAAGTGGTCCACAAGGAATAATAACAATTCCTAACAGCAATCTTTGAACTCTCCAGAAAGAAGATGGGCCCCACTTCATGGTTTCCATTTGATTCAACCTGATACATCTGAATAACAAATGTCACCCAAAAACTGGTTTGGGACTTAACACCAGACAAGCTAGCTGAAATGGTGCACCTTCTTTTTACACCCTGGCCAGAGTTTCAGATAAAAATTCAGTCAAGCATTTCCTGCCACTCAGAGACTAGCTACAAATGTTACAGTTAATCCCCTTGAGAAATTCTGTTGCTAAAAATTTTCTTCCTATAGGATCCCATGGAGTCATCATTGTCCCATTTCAGCAGGAAGTAATCTTAAGATAATGACACCCCCTTTCCCTACTGTTGGCATTAAGGGATTGATATGCATAGGGTTGGTTTTAGTTACTTAGGGTTGTACTTGGAAGATGATGTTCAGAATTGGGTATCTCTTTTAGATAGATATAGGGTATGGTTGGGAAGGGTATGGTTTATATGGGATATAGGTAGATTAATTTATCTTTTTGTGAATTATCTTAGAAATTATTAGTCGTATACAACTTATATTGTTATAAATTCTTGTATGTGGTAACCTATGTAAAATTAAGTTTGTATTCCCTTCTCGGATGATTTTATATTATATTTTGTCATACTGTATAAAATCTTTTCATTTATGATTTTTTGCTCACAATATCCTTACCATATTCAATGTATGTATACCTTTACTTTCTTTCAAGACATTTTGTATATTGATACAATTTAGGATATTTTTTATCATGTTACACTATACAGTTATATCTGTGGTCTCAACCATTCGTATAGCTAGGTTGCTGAGTATTACAGATTATCTTCACCCATGTTTCTTATACCTATGAGATTAGTCAGACATAGATATTTGATCTTCAAACACTTCATAGACATTCAGAACATGACATTTAAATGTTTTAATATTAAGTACTCTGCTGACATGTGACACTATTACTCCTGACAGCACTGAGCATTTCCTGAGAATATGTTGAATATCATTCCCTCTGGAGTCCATCCTCTCCTCAGATAATGGCCTCTTGGGCAAGGAACTGCCCCACCTTGACCACTGACCTTGAACATGCTGTCTACCTGTGCTTGCAGGGAACAAATAGAGAGGACTGCTAAACCTTGACAAGTCAGAATAAGACAGCCTTTCTACCTTCCTGCTTCTGTAGTGGTCTGTCAGATACTCTAGGCCTTAGCCAAAACTGGTTGCACCAAAGCTGCTATGAGACTTTAGGTAACTGTCCAGGTAGCCTGCTGTTTTTGTCTTTGCTGCACTGTTTGAAAGCTGCCCATCTGCACTTCCTGCCTACCCTAGTATTGTTATCCTCCTTCTCAGGTCTTTGATGAGGTTGAAGATTAGACTGTCACAATTATTTTTCTCTCTTCTTAGATAGAAATATTAGCTACTAGACTTAAGCTTTCCAGTGTAGGACAACTCTATAGTAATCTCTGTTATGTCTTTACCCTAGGCCTGGATATGTAGGTCTTAATTTTGTATGTTTTCCTTTTCTTAGAGCATACTTGATATTTACTCTCTTTGAATATAGTTTTGTATCATGCCTAAATCTTTTCTTTAGACTGGAAGGGGAATTGTAGTGAGATATCTACCCCACCTGCACCTTTGCACTGACCATGCCCATGACCTTTTGCTTACTGGTTGGAGACAGAGAGCATCCGGAGGCATCCTTGGGACAGGAACCTGCTGGCAGTCATTTGTTTCTGGTGTAAGGGATTTCTTCCTGAATAAACATTCTCAGCCTATTTGTTTTCCCAGATTGTTATTTATCCATGATAGCAATTCGTTTCTCACAGTTCTGGAAGCTGGGATGACTATGACCAAGGCGTTAACAAATCCATGCCAGGAAAAGTCTCAATCCATGCTTTCAAGATGAGCCCAAGCTCTGAAATCCTTTAGAGAGGGGCTGAATCCTCCCATAGGAGACCAAAGGACAGAGTAAGCCCTTCCACTCTTTATAAGGGACCCACCTATTCACACAGTCATTCCCTTACAGCCACTCACTTCTAAATATTGTCAGCACGGGAATTAGGTTGCAGAATCAATTGTAGACTGACCTAAGCATTCAAACTATGGCAAGGAAAAATAATAAAGCTGATCAATTATAATAATAATTTAAGAAAGAATAAAAATGAACCCTGCCTTTCTGGGAGAGTCCCTCCAAAGCTCTCTATATGTAAGTAACTAAGTCTGAGCCCCACCCTCAAGCTTCCCCTCTTTGTCTATTTTAACAACCTTGATTTGCTATTCTAAATTCTAAAGCTGCCTGGCAATTCTTCCTTTACCAGTTACTCTTTTTAACTTATAAAATTAATGTGTTAAACAAGGACACAGGAGATGGGGTCTGAAGAAAGTCTCTGACCTAAAGACCTACTAGACAACAAACATGTCACAGGACAGAGAACTCTCCTACCCAGGACAGCATCCTTAACAAATGGTGCCAGTCAAACTGGATGGCCACATACAGAAGAATTCAAATAGAACCATATTTATCACCTTTCACAAAACAACTCCAAATGGGTGAAGGACCTGAACATAAGGCCAGATGCCATGAATCTAACAGAAGAGGAAATGAAGAGTAGCCTTGATCGTTAGCACAGGAGATGACTTTCTGAACAGATCAACAGTTAATAAATGGAACCTCTTGACATTGAAAGCTCCTGTAAAGGAAAGGACACTGACATTTGAACAAAGTGGCAGCCTACGGAATGGAAAAAGATTTTACCAGCTACACAACCAATAGAGAACTAATATACAAAATATATAAAGAACTCAAAAACTAGATATCAAGATAACAACTAACCTAATTTGAAAAGCAGTGCAGATCTAAACAGAATTCTCAAAAGAGGAAATGCAAATGGCTATGAAGAACTTGAAGAAATGTTTCAAATCCCTAGTCACTAGGGCAATGCAAACCAAAACTGCCCTGAAACTTTATCTGATACCAGTCAGAATGACTAAAATCAATAAAACAAGTGGTAATTCAGCTAGCAACTATGTGGAGTAAGAGAAGCACTTATCCATTGCTAATGGGATTGAAAAGTCATACACCCACTACGTAAATCAGTATGGTAGTTCCCCAGGAAGCTGGGACTTGATCACCTCAAGATCAAGCTATGCCTCTCTTGAGTATATATCTAAGGGATGATTTGTCTTACCATACAGACACTTGTTCATCCATGTTCAATGATGCTCTATTCTTAATTCTCAGAAATTGGAAACAACCTAGATATCTATCAATGAATGAATAAAGACAATATGATAATTTATACATGAAATATTAGTCCACTGTTAAAAATAAAATTCGAAGATAAATGGATGAAATTAGAAAATATCATCCTGAGTGAGGTAGCTGAGAAAGACAAAGATGGCGTATATTCATTTGTATGTTAGCTGTTAAGTCAACGATATGAAACAATCCATAGAGCCACAAAGGTTCGATATAGAGTAAGGGACTAGTGGGGAAGGGCAGACCTCCATGTGTATTAGAAATAGGATAGATAGTTATGGATGCATGTGGGGGGGATGGAATGGAAGGGCCAATTAGGAAGGGAGAGGGAAAGGTGGAATGAGAAAAGGAATATGTGGAAAGAGAATATGGAATGAGGGGCATCTAAAATTAAAAGTTATATGGAAACCAAATGTAGAAGCTTCCTGAAACATACACATATGTAAGGCAATCTAAATAAAATTACTAAATAGTGAAGGAGACAGAGTCCCAATGAGATAGTTTTTATCACTAAACAAAGCTTCAATACTAAGAATTGAGTTATTGGCCAAAAGGGTCCCATGGGAACTTCCAAACAACCCAGGCTGTTACTGACTGTAGATTGCGTTCCACAAATTGATAGTAAGGTCCTATTGCTGAAGACAACACTGATACAACTCATGGTGCCTTCACTCATGTGTGCTAGCATCTCTGGTACATGAATGTATTCTGCATGCTTCCAAAGGAGAAATGTAAGCACCAACCCATCTACAAAATCTTCCATGTACAGTTGTGTCTTACCAGCAAGATATTCCATTGTAGTGGTGGCATGAAGTTTGTAACCAGTCAATATCTGCTTTGATTTAAGGCCCACTCCATGAAGTGGAACCCGTATCCATCACTATTTGTATGACCAAGGACCTGAGACCACATAGCACAGGGACCTAGGGGAAAACCAAATACTACTGTTCTACAAAAGGAACACAATAAAATGACCCCCTAATGATAATCTGCTATACTCATTAATCAGTGCTTTGCTCAACCATCATCATAGAAGATTCCTCCTGCACCATATAGGAACATATACAGAGACCCACAGTCAGATAATATAAAGAGAGTGAGAAACATTGGAACATTCAGCTCTAATATAAATGTCACCATCAACCTCTTCCTCTCAGCGCTCAGGGAACTTCAGGAGAGGAGGCAGAAATTGTGTAAGAGTTGAGGGAATGGAGGACACCAAGAAACAAAGCCTTCTAAAAACAACAGTACTGATACACATGTGAATTTACAGAGGCTGAGGCAGCGTATACAAGGCCTGCACAGATCTCCACCCAGATGGGGTCCTTGAGCCCGTGGGGTCCATGCCCTTATCCTTACCTCATATGATATCACCAGTTAATAACGGCTTACAAATGATAAACTGTTTTTTTTTTTTTTTTCAAGATCAGTGGTTTTCAACCTGTGGGTTGTGACTACCACAGGGGTCACATATCAGATAGCCTACATATCAGATATTTACAATATGATTCACAATAGTATCAAAATTATAGTTATGGAGTGGTAGTGAAATAATTTTATGGTTGCGGGTCACCATAACATGAGGAACTGTATTAAAGGGTCACAGCATTAGGAAGGATGGGAAACACTATCCTAAGGAATCTCCCTGGGGAAACAAACTACTCTTAAATGTAGGCCATACACTCAGTAGAAAATGAATTCAGAAAATAAACTCAATGGCATCTTTGGAGTTTCCTTGTCTCATAATGTCACAACCGGGCTTTAATATATATATATATATATATATATATATATATATATATATATATATATATATAATTTTTAATCTTATTTTTATTTTAATTGCTTATTTATTTCTTTACCTTAACATTTTTGTATACATTATGGTTTCCAGTTTTGTATTTTATGGTATTCCTGAGTATGCAAATATGTGCATCTCGCATCTGTATCTGTTTCTTGGACTGGTTGCCTTCTGTTTGTTTTGTTCTATCTAACTTTTTGTTGTTAATCTTATCATATTATATTTTATTATTGTCTTATTCATGGCTTTTTTCTCATAAAGGACAGAATGGGGTAGATCCAGATGGGAAGGGAGGTGGGGAGGAACTTGGGGGAGTAGAGAGAATGAAAACCATAATCAGAATATATTATATGATAATATGGGTAGTATTATTGCATGTCAGTGGAACTATTGGTCTCATAATTGTGTCCCCTGGTTTATTTTGGTAGAGGAACTTAGTACTGAGATCTGAAGGTCAGGACATAACAATTCATTAGCTACAATATATAGGCTCCTCCTTCAACATCAAATATATTTGAGCAAATTAGCATTTGGTGACTCATTAACTTCTTTAGATGTACTCTTATGCCTAATTGACAGAATTAAGATCCATTTTCTGAAAGCTATTGATGGGTTGAGGACACACAAGTGAAGAGAAAGAGCATGCGAGTAACGTTGAGTCAGGAGGGAAAAATGATCAGAGGTGAATGGAACGTAGCCTCCATGTAATAGTTTTCTCAAAGGATTTGGAACTAACTCCTAATTCCTGACATGTAGCCAAGCCACTTTAATACTGATGTTCAGACAAGGATTAAAACATCAATGGAAAGATACATTTCATCATTGCCACCTTTGACAACAATTGTTTAAATTATTGAGACTTAGAGACTTTGGTGATTTGACCTTCTTGTGAATATCAGGGTAAAAACAGTGAGAACTATTGGGATGGTGCCAATGCTTATGTAACAACTACACACATTGTGCATAACACATATATCAGATTCCTTTGGAATGACATGGAGCATACATATAATCTAATAAAATAGCAAGGCATAAGTGAGCAAAGGTTTTTGTTTGTTTAAAGTATGTAAAATTGACTCTAGCAGCATATTCCTTTCTGATAGTATTTGTAATTTCTGCTTAATGGCAAAGCTTTCATTACTTGTAAGATGTATAAAAAGCATCGTTTATTTGAGTTGAATTAACACCACCACTTGGTTGGGAATTGTGATATACTGTAGTGTAGAAATTCAGAAAATTCCCCAAGCACTTAAGCTAGAAGATGCTCCATCTGGTACATAAGATTGCTGTATAGCACTTCATTTGTTTAAGGGCTGCCCTCTTTAAACTGCTTCATGGCTAATATACAGTAAAAACAAAACAAAACAAACAAACAAAAAAACAGAAAACAAAAGTGCTTTCAGCTTTTTATACATGCTAGACAATCCATTTTGTATGCATCATGTTCCTATGCCTACTTCATTGTTAATGTATTTTCTTTCATTTCTGTCTGTTTCTCTTGCTTTCCTTACCCCCTTCAGCTTCTGTCTAAATGAGAATCTGTCTGGTTATAAAATCCCACTGGCCATAAATCCTCTAGTTGGCTGCTTGGACATCCTGCTTACTCCCTTCTCCAATATTTCAGACTCTTCCTCAGCATTTTCTTGTTCTGCACAAGACTTGGCATATTGGAGAAGACATTGCTCTGTTTTGGAGGTTAACTGAAAGCAGTCCTCCAGAAAATAACTAACTCCCAGCCTCTTCATCATTTGCTGAGGACTTATCCAAAAAACAAAAGCGATTTCTGTACTCTGCAGGTACATGCTCTTCCAAATTGATCTCTCAGCTTTTAAATTCAGTGTTGATGTGCTGAAATAGTGGATTTGAGTTGTCAACCAGGGACTTTCCTTCATTCTCCATTCTTCCTTTAGATTTGTGTGTGTGTGTGTGTGTGTGTGTGTGTGTGTGTGTGTGTGTGTGTGTTCCCCTTTCCCTTGTTTTTATTCAACTAATAGCAGAATGTCTTAGCTCTGTATAGTGACCTAAAGTGACTTAACTGCAGTGTTTCCCGAATGTTCATGTGGAGGGAGCTTGGTTGCGAGCTGGTAGATTTGGAGGGAGTAGTTAAGCTCATAAAGTTTCTGACTTAGTCAGTGTATTAAATCTATGATGGAGTCATGTGATGATATTATTGGGAGGTGAAGGAAAGTGAGATATGGGTTCTAGTTAGAAGAAGTAGACTACTGGAGATGTACCTGGTAAGATACACTTGTCCTTGACCCTATCTGTTCATTCTCTTTCTGCTTTCATGTTTTCCTGTGGTGAGCCACATATACTCACTCTACCATGATGTACCTGCCTTACTTTAAGTTCAAAGTAATGGAGATGGATGCCCATGTGCTGAAACTTCTGAATATGAGCCAAGTGAACCATTCTGTCTTTCATATTAATTGTCACAGCAATGGAAAAACTAACCCAAATGTTTGTATACTCTCAAACCTAAGTACACTGACAAGATTATTCTATGTGCCCCTAAAGAAACTCCATGAAAGGAAAAACACCCCTTACGAGTTTTGGTTGTTAACTTTACTGATGTATTCTTCAAGGCAAAGTGGCTTTCTTTCTCTCAATGTGTGTAGGTTGGAAAATAGCCCTAAGAATTGGGATGTAACAGGAGACAGAATATTAAGCCAGATTTGTGACATTTCACAATGAATATTGAAGGCTGAGAGGACTTAGCCCTTACATTTTAGTTGACTTGTAATTAGCTACCCATTACCATATAGTGTTCTGGGGATTGCCCATGGGGTAATATGGCCTGAAGCAGATCTTTGACAGAATTATGAAGATACCAGAAGGATACTGCCTCCTGCTAGATTTACCCAAAAAAGGCAATAGTTAATCTCATTGGAAGCTGTGTGCATTGATGAAGAATGGGAAAAGAAAACCTACTGATTTAAGTAAAGACTTATTGCCTTTACTAAGTATATCAAAGGTCAAGTGTCCAATTATTTTTTTTTAAAGAAGACTGTAGACAGATTTTTCTTTGGACTACCAGTTCTCTCTCTCTTTCCCTCCCTCCCCCCCTCCCTCCCTCCCTCTCTCCCTCCCTCCCTCCCTCTCTCTCTCTCTCTCTCTTACACACACACACACACACACACACACACACACACACACACACACGACACAGAGACTTATTATGAAAGCTCAGCTTATAGTTTAGGCTTGTCCCATTAGCTCTTATAACTTAATCTAACCCATTTATATTAATCTATGTTTTGTCTTATGGCTTTTTCCTCTTTTCCATCTTGCATCTCCGGTTTACTCTCTGTGTCCTGTGGTATCCTTTCCACATCCTCTTCTTTTCTCTCTGTGCAGAAGTCCCACCTAACCTCTTCCTGCATAGCATTTGGTTATCCAGCTCTTTATTAAACCAATCAGAAGGTGCCTTGGTAGAGACACATGTTCACAGTGTACAAAAAGATTATTCCACAACAGAAGAGAAGTTTATTTCTCACAGTGATGGAGGCTGGGATGGTCAAGCTCAAGGTGTCAGGGTTTAATTTCTACTGCATGTTCTACTTCCAAAATTATACCTTGTTGCTATGTCTTCACATGGAAGAATAATAGGAAAACAGGTAATAGAATAATAGAAAAATGGTAACCATTGCATGAGACCTCTTGTAATGAGATATACATCCACTCACATGGCTGGAATTTTTATGACAATTTTATAACAGTGATTTTTTTTAGTAAAAATTAATAATAATAAACTACTACTACTACTACTACTATTACTATTACTATTACTATTACTACCACCAATTGACAGAAGCAACCAACATATTGTACCAAATTCCATCACTTTAGAGGTAACCTATTAATTTAGATCTGAGATACTCTCAAAAGCCTATGTACTGAAGATTTTTTCTTAGCAGCTACTATTGGGAAAGGTTAAAATCATTAGAAAGCAAGACCTAGTGAGAGGAAATTGGGCAATAATGGGCACTCTATGACAGTAATACTGGGATCCTGGGTCCTTGCTATCTGGGTCTTTACTTCCCAAGTGCCATTAAATGAATAGGCTTTTCCTACCACATGCACCTGCCATGTATTTTATCACCAAAAGCCCAAAGCAACAAGGCAAGGTGACTATGGGTAGAAAACATAAACAAAAGCTTTTACTTCCTTTTAAAGTCAAGCATTTTGGGTATCTTTTTCACACGTAGGAAAGGATGAATAACTCAAATGTGCTAACAGTAGTGAACCTCATTCTAGACAAATATTATATAATCAAAGCAAAAGAAAGGAAAGTGGTAACTTTATTAAAATGGAATCAATGGTGAATTCTATATGTAGGTAAACAGGATTATATTTAATTTTATTTGGTTTAAGTAATATAGTGTAGCCACAGTAGAGCAAAACAGTGGAATTGTTTTAAGTCATGTTGTTTATGTTTGCATTTTGTTTTTTAACAGAGTCTCACTCTGCAGCCCAACATGACCTTGGAGTCAATGTGTAACCTTGGCTTACTTCAACTTCTTGTCAATCCTTCTGCCTCAGCCTTCTGAGTGTTAGATTACAAATGTCAACCCTTATGGCCAATTCACAATTGTCTTTTTACCTCCAAATGCCGTAATTCATATAAGATTGCTACAATGTTAAGGGAGGAAACTATTAAGAGATTGAAATCTTTACATCATGCCCATAATACCTTTTGACTTTATAAGGAATAAACAGATTATTTATGGAAAAGATAGGATTAATATTTGTGTATTTTATCTAATCAAATTTCCCCCAAGCTCTGTACTTAAAGTCCCTTCTCAATGGTTGTAGACTTGATCGTGTTGCCTACTTTAGTCAGTGAATTATTACTGGACATTATGTTTGCCTCTTGTGAGTAAGAAGTTTTAGTGTGTGTGTGTGTGTGTGTGTGTGTGTGTGTGTGTGTGTTTGTGCAAGTATACACATTTGCACGCTTTAGCTTGGGACCAAGAGTTTTCACTTCCCAGCTTTCCATAGTGGAGATAGCATTCTCTAAAGAGGGGATGTTCATAAGTATGGATGTGACAAGAAGTGAACTAGTGGAGATAAGCCTAACATAGCTACAGTTGATTCACTACCTTAGCTAATGTCACAAGATAAAAAGTATCTGTTATTGTAATATAGTGGGATATTGGTTTTATTTGTTATAGAATTAAAATATAATATACTTAATGTCTTATTTATATTCAGTCTGGTAAACAATTTCTCCAATTTTTAGTCTGAGTTTTATTTTAAATGAATTTAATACCAATGATTTATATAAGCCTTTCCAGTTCTGAGTGATTTGCATTTCATCTACATGTAGGCATTTCTAAAAGTATTTTGCTTTGAGAATTTTCAAATTTGTGAATACATTTATGTGGCTCATATTTACTTGAACACAGATTTAACTGAGTATAAGACTCTTGGATTACAATTTAATAATCTTAAAATTTGGGGAAAAGCATTAAAAGAGGACTAGGAATGTAGTTCAGTGGTAGAGGACCTACATAACAGAGGCAAGGTCCAGGGTTTGATCCCTACTAGTACACACACACACACACACACACACACACACACACACACACACCTACACACACACACACACACACACACACACACCTACACACATACCACTACCACCAGTACTGCTATCACTAACACTACCATCAACACAAAATAACAAAAGATGTCAGATTAATAGTTTTGTTTTTATTTTTTAATACAAGTCACTTCTGTTTTTTTCCCATATATATCTTAAGGTTGGCTGCTTGAAGTTCAGAGAAGAAATGAGGTTATATCTTTACATACGATGTTACAAATCAATTTATTCAAATTTTTTTCTTTTTAATTTTTCATGCCTCTCATTATGGTTTATTTGCTGAATTCTCTACTTAAAGAATATAAAATTATTAATATAGTGGCTCATTTTAAAAATAAAAAGTTTCGGTAAACATAGCAAAAATGACCACTGTATCTATGGTAAAATATAAAATTAAGCAGGGTCAATTGTATCTACACAGCTATGTAGCTATGACCACCATCCATTTGCAGATCTTTCCATCTTGTAAAATTGAGCCTACATATTCTTGAGGCAATTCCTTATTCATCCTTCTACTTATACCCAGAAAACAAAAACAAAAAACAAACAAAACAATCTGTTTCACGTCTTTGAATTTGACCTGCAAGGTAATGCATATCTGTAATATCCTACAATATGTTTCATTTGGTGACTAACTTACTACATTTAACCTATTGCTTTCAAGGTTCATGCATAACATAATGTGTATTATTTTTTCTTCAAAAGTTAAATGGTATTCAATAGCTTTTTTATGTACCCTGCATTGTTTATGCAGTTATCAGTATTAGATATTTAGTCTTGTTCTACCTTTTTTACTTGAACAACTCTGTTATAAATGTGGGTGTGATGCAAATGTCTAAGACTCAGTCTTCAGCTCTTGCATATACATTGATAGACATATATGTGTATATGTGTGTGTGTGTGTGTGTGTGTGTGTTCCAAAAAGTTGATCTAATGTATGCATATATACATATATATGTGTATACATGTCTGTGTGAAGTAGATTAGCTCAATAGAATAGATAAAATAATAATTCTGTGGTTTTTGTTTGGTTATTTCTAACAGGCTATCTGGAACTCATATAGACCAGGCTGGTCTTGAATTCATGGAGGTCTGCCTGCCTTTACCTCCAGAGTACTGAGATAATAGGCATATTTCAACACATCTGGCACGTGTTAATTTTTTTTTTGAAGAACTATTGTTTCATTTTCCTATTAGCTTCGCATTGCTTCTGGCAGCTGACAAAATTCCATTACTTTGTATCCTCACCAATCCTTGATTTCTGATCTTTTTACCAATAGTGACCCTAATGTATCAAGTGAGCTCTATTTTGATCTATTCTTTATGCACACTTCTTCTCTTGGTGCTACAGACACTGTCATTCTCACCAACATTCACTGTAGAACACAGAAGGCTTTCTTTCAGTTTAAAGAATCCAGTCATATCTATTTTGTCCTTTGTTTTTAATTACTTATGTAATATAGTATGTTACATTCTTGTATTTTTCTTTTTCTTTTTAACTTTTCACTGCACATTGGGTCAGCTCCTTCTGTGGTTTTATTATTTTCATTTGTGGAATTTAGATATTTTAAAGTGTTATAGCTCAAAGTGTTTCTGAGGAGCACCATTCTGCTTCCTGGGGGTGGGGATTCTGAGACTAGATCTGGTATCTTTTGGCTATTTTTATCCTTTACATTTTCTTACAAATGCTTTGTTTTTGCTTATATCTAGTGTACAATATATGTGATATTACTTACCATATCTCTGCTTCCCATGAGAGAAATCCTTCCTTCTAGTATTTTCTAAATTTACTTTTCTTCTCTCAAATGAAGTTAAAAGGGTAAATTTAGATTTTGGTCTTCTTTTCTGTTACTTGAAGGAATTATATCCTGAAGTGGGATTTATCATTTGAATTTATGACCCATGGAGAGGCCTAGCCTTCTTACTTAACCACTAAGGAGAGGCAAAGTATATGCATCTTTGTTGCAAGGGAATAGGTAGATCTTCAGGCAACAAAAACAATCTTACATTTTCACTCACTGTACCATTCAGATGACTTAAATAGCTCCACCAACAGATTACAAAAGGCCCATTCTTTTCATTAGAGTGATGACTACCCTGGCTTGTGCATCTGGAGATGGTTGTTTTTTTGAGCTCTGCACTCCCATTTAGGGATGAAGTGAGAAGTTGGATCAAGAGAAAATTTTGCATAAGGATACATACTATTTGAAAAGTGCAGAAGCTACTTCCCTGATGAGCTCCTTCAGGGGCTTCTGGCTGTGGGTTCTGCTTCATGGAGGATGGAATAAGTTTAAGGCGCACTGGCTGCTGGTTTTTCTTCTGTTTACCACCCACCGGCTTTCTCATTCTTTCATATCATCTTACTGCTTTTGCTCCTCTGTCAGTCTGCTTTTCCAATTCTGTCTCACCCCGAGTCCAGCTCTCCAGAACTTCACACAGTGTAGAAGGCAATGCAGAGATAGATCTTTAAGACATCATTATGTCATTTTACATCTAAGTCATAGTACATGCACTTTCTTTACTCTTTAATTTAAAATTATTATTGTGAGGGGAATATGCCCTAGCACACTAGTGGAGATCAGAGGACAACTTCATGGGGTTGATTCTCTTCTTCCATCTTCTGTGAGTTCCAAGGATCAAAGTCAGATTGTCAAGCTTACACAGCAACTGCCTTTACATTCTGTTTGAGCCATCCTGTCAGGTATTTTATCCATGAGGCAGGCCTGGCCTTAGTCCCCTACATAGTTTACGATGACTGGCTATGAATGACTTATAAGTAAGAAGATAAGGAATATTTTAGACTCACATTCTGTTCCAACAGAACCCATTCACGAATGCCAGTAGGCATCAGAATTTCCAGTCATCCTGGAGGAATGTTGCAATTCTTTTCTGAAATGTGAAGAACGTAATCATACTCTACCTAGCTGAGTGCTCCAACAGTGGGGCTTGTTTTACTGTCTGCCATGTGAATCGTTGACATCTCTTGGTGTGATAAATAACTAAACTTTAGGCATTCTGGGAAAAATCCCAGAGTTACTGAAATTCACAGATAGCTGTGGGAAAGTGAATAAGCCCTAGGTCCCAGGTGGCCTGCTTTCCTGGCCTTGGCTAGAGCTGGCCAGGTTGGTGCCCATCAGATCCTGCCTTCAGGGTGGCTTTCAGAATTTCTTTTCATAGCTGTATTGGACCTTGGCTTGCGAAGAGTCTATCCTTGGTTACTTGGATCCACACAGGTGATATCTGTCAGCCTTCCCTTTGATTAGTGATTCTCCCAAGAACTCAGGTTTCATTTCATCTCACCTCTCTGCAATAGAGTCTATGGCCAGGATGAGTTCAGGCCAGGAAGGACAGTGGGCCTTTAGCTACTCCCCTGATCCCTGAGCTACTTATGAGTCTTTGTGGGTCCCTCTCTGGGTACCTTGTCAGGTTTTCTTAGTCTGTTCAGATACACATATAATTTTATATTTAAGACTTTCTTTTAAAGTGTAATTTTCTACCAAGCATGTGCCATTTGCACAAACATGACTCTGAATTTATGGTTCCAAAAACAATATTCATACTTTCTTTGTATCATTAGTAAGCAAGTACCTACAAGAGGTAATGTTTTTAGGTAAATATGTTTTATGTGGGGGATAGATGTAGGATAAGGCCTGAAATTGAGAGTCATTTTACAATTGTAATAATTATTACAATTATTATTGTAATAAAGGTACCCAATAAGTAGAATTATGTATGAATTAATTCAAAATTAAATAGTATAGTTCCTGACACATAGTGTGGCATCCATAATAAAATAAGCAAAGATTTTGGGGAAGCCACTGGAATAGATACATGTATCTATGATAAAGCTGCTGATTAACCACCTATCAAGATAAACAACATAAAGTGCGCAAGTGTGGTGGGGGGTGTTCTTAAACTTACTGAATTTCCTTGTATCTTTCAGCAATTGGTAGAAAAATAATTACAGTGTTATATATGCTACAGTACATATTATGTACCATAGTATGTATTATAGTGTGTAAAATATGCTAGAGTACATATTATAATATCTAATCATGTATATTTATTTGTAACATATAAATCATGATATATAAATGGAAACAAGCTTCATGACCTAAATCACTTAAAATATTGTAGTTGTCTAAAGCAGTTCTGACTATGTGCCAGGAATTACATATAACATGTAATCTATTTAATTCTATACCAATTCTACTGGTAGATTTCTGCTAGATGAATAAGTGATTCTCTTTCTGTTTCTGTCTCTATCTCTGTCTGTGTGCACGCACGTATGCACATGCATGTATGCTATGTTTTGAATATGAACTGTTTCCCACTAGCTTATATATTGAATGTTTGTTCACTAGCTGGAGGAAATGTGTATTCAAAGGTAACTCCTGGTTTCTAGTCCCCTCTTTGTCCTGTTTCCTGATGCCATGAGGGAACATCTCCCTCTTCCACAATGTTCTTTTGCCCTGATTTTCTGCCTCATCAGGAGACCAGAATCAACAGAACTAAAGACTATGGCCTGAAATTCCTGAAATGTGAGCTGAAACCAATCTTTTCTTAAGTTATTTATATCAGGTCTTGTATCACAGTGATGATAAAGCTTCCTAACATGTCGTGTGTGGGTTTTCCCTGTAGTCACACAGCATCTAAATGAAAGGCCAGTTTTTGTGCCCAAGTGTGTAGGAATCTAATACTAGTGTAATGATTCTCTAAATACTGTTCTTTCCTTTGCTAGTTGCTTATTTTCTGGGAAGTTCTCCAGCTTGCCCTTTACAGACTCTCCATCACTTGAAGGAGATTTGATGTTGAGCCGAGAGTTGCCTTCTTTATCTCCACCAACTCTTCAGGAATTTTGGGATTGAGGAACTGAAGCTTTGGGACACTGAATCACAGACTTCTCAAGTGATAGAAGTAAAGCTGACCATGTGTCTGACTTCAACCTTTTCCCTCTTTCCACTTTGCCATACGTATACCCCCCCCCCAAACTCCCATACCCACTGACTTGGAAACCTGTCCTTCCTGTTGGCAGAAGGAGGCCAAGCAGGCAGAGGCTACCCCACCAGCTCCAGCTTCCTGGTCACAAATGTTCTGGAGTCTAATTGAAGAGAAGGAGGATGCACCAGTGAGTCAGTGGTGTGCATCTCTGGGGATACCTACTTTGGAACTCTGTTCCAGCCCAGGTTAAGGTCTCAAGCTGACAGGCTCACGGCTGGAGAGGTGGCCAGCCTGCCAGTGGCCTGATGGATGATGTTTTTACAATGGGTGTTATTGTTTTAGCATTTAACCTGTTTCCCTTTAGCTGACTGATGGTGATATTTTTATCATTGTCTTTTGATTAGCTTCAAATAAAGAGGAAGCTAGCAAACACCAAACATATTTGGAAGGATTCCAATCTCAATTGTGTAGCATGATTTGATTTGGGGGAATAATACAAGAAAGGATTCAGAATAAATGGCATCTTACATGAAACTAGGGACTATGTTTAGGTTCTTCACAGCATCAGATGTATGGCTTCCAGGCTGTAGTTGAAGGATGGTTCTCCCTATATTCATCTGAGCTCACAGGTTTTATCTTATTTAAGAGTGAATATGGAACTAACAATTTAGGCTCTTCTCTGTTTATGTGCTGAAAGAGTTGTAAGGAGGTCTATGGTCCATTCCTTGACAAGAATATGCTGCTTCCATACAGAATTAAATATATTCCCACCACAACCACCCTCTTTCCCATCTGAGTCCGGAGAAGGGCTCATAGTCATGGAGTCAGTTTCACAAGTTAGAGATGTCTGTGTAATTCTAGACATCTTTTTTATGCACCAAGTCATTTCTTCATCTTCTCTTTCCTTCTCCTAAGCAACAGGAATGAAGCAAATGGGCTCTTCAGAGACATTTATTCTGGACAATGGTTCTAGAACTATTGGCATTTTTTTTCCTTTTTGTTCCTGTGTTACAGCACTGGGGATTGACATAAAGTCTCATGTGGATGCTTGGAAGTACTGAGCCCTGAACTCGATCCTCTGTTCTCTCTTTAAAACGTTTTTATTTTGAAACAGTATCTCATGACATTTCCCAGGCTCACTTTATGCTCACTCTGCAGTCCACATAGGACATAAATGTGAGAGTTTCCTGCCTTAACGGCCCAAGTAGCTGAGCTTATGTGCCACTAAACCTGGCTCTGTCGGTAGTCTTTTGAGCTCTCTATTGACTACCTAGTAGATGATATGCTATTAAAGAATTTAATTTTTCTTAGGGTCAAGCTTGTTTGTACTATAGATTAAAATTCTGCTGTCCTATGTTTCGTGTTTTAGCAGTTTGTGTCATAGCTACTCATGTGTTTCCTCTCAGATGCTCTGTTTAATATGTTTTTTGTTTATTTTTTGGTTTCTTTTTTTTTTTTTTTTTGTCCCTCCATGTCTTCTCAGTGATGATGAGCTATGGCTTTCTTAAATTTTCCTTCTGGTCCATTCTGTAAGTATGTTGGTATATTGGTATTAGGATTCCAATCTCCCAGCTTTTTTTCCCTTTGGCATTTTTAAAAGACATACACAGTGATTTTCAAATCCATTTCTCTCTGGCATTTCTTTGGCTCCTGTTTTAGTTAGGGTTTCTATTGCAGTGGTAAACATAAAACCAAAAGCAACTTGGGAAGGGAAGGGTTCATTCAGCTTATTATTCAATATCACAGCCCTTCCCTGAAGATAGTCAGGGCGGGAACTCAAGCAGGGCAGGAACCTGGAGGTAGGAACTTATGCAGAGATCATAGAGGATCACTGCTTGCTGGCTTCCTCCCCATTGCTTGCTCATCCTGCATTCTTATAGCTTTCAGGATCCCCAGGTCAGGTCCTCTTAGTGAGTTGGAACCACCCATATCAATAATCAGTTCCCCCCAAAAAATACATTATAGGCTTGTCCACATGCTAGCCTGGTGGGGGCATTTTCTTAATTGAGCTTCATTCTTCCCAAATGACTCTAGCTTGTGACAAGTTGACATAAAAGGAATCATCACTACCTTAGTCTTAGTCTTTAAATGAGAAGCTGAACAGTGCATTAATGGGCACAAAATCTAGACTTACTCTAACTCTAGGCAGGAAGTGTTAAGCACACTTGTTAGACCGACAAGCATCATTCCCACCTTTGACATTTTGGTGCTGTTGGAAATGCTAGAAGGTCACAAACCCAGGATGTGATGATCCCCAAAGGGTGACTCTGTTCATTCCCTTTCTGGGACTTCCTGTCTCTGACTGGATATAGAGAAAATATGAGGGCACAAAGGGGAGGAGGACAAAGGATGCCAGAAGTTCTTGAAGTGTATTACCCACAGGCAGGCTAGGGAGACTTCTGCCTGTCTGCTATCTGTTTTAGTAGTGCCTTGGGTAACTAGCTCTATTCGGTGATTTTGGTACACAAAGGGAGAGACTATATGTTCAATCTTATTTCTCTAATTTTTCAGATCATAGAAAGAGACCTTTTACCCTTTTAAAAAATATAAAGTCACTTTATTTCAAATTAACACCCAAAATTATCACACAGCTTATTTAAGGAAGCCATTCAAATGAGTGAAAGTGGTAATCTGGATGGGGAGTTCCATGGCTGCAGAATGGTCATTCTAACTGTGTAAAGGTTCCCTGAGATGGATATATGGGGACTCGTCAAGAGCTTGAGTGCCTTCATTCTTAAAATAAGTCATTTACTTACACTTTTGCTGGTGGTGAAAATTCTCGTGTGTGTTACACGCATTGTGTTGATTTGCTGGGGAAAGCTGAAAAGCAGACTTACAATCACAAGGAATTTTAAATTCAACTTTACCCCAGTCTTCATTTCCTAAATGTAGAGAGCCTATTATTTCAAAATATGGTTATGTTGATATCCTTGTAGATAACACATTGTGTACATGATGGGAAAGAAAGGCCTATTCAGCTGGGACTGGTTTCCCGAAGCAGAGAAATGTCTAATGAGGACTAGGTTTCATGCAACAAAGTCCCTCATTGTCTGGCAAGACTGCATTGACAGAAAGGCCACATTGATGAAACTATCTGATCTTTTAACCCATCCACCTTATTCAGAGAGGTCCTGTAAATTGTAATGATCTAATAGCAGAGCTTGGAAACACCTGAATGGAAAAGCTGTACAATCCTGAAAGCCAATTGTGTTTTCTGGGCCAAGGGGTCAGGTACTGTGGGATGCTGACCAGCTCCCCGGTCCCTTCTGAGGATTGGTGCTGCAGCTCATTTCAAGCCTGTGCATTCGGCCCACTATGACTTCATCACCAGGGGACACTCCTCACATGTGGATGGGAGGAGGAGTACCTTGCTCTAGTCACAAGGATGTTGACAGAGCTGAGTCTTCACTGCAAGGGAATGGCGTGTGGACAAATGCTTGGCACTGGAATAGGGCTTGGGCTCCAACAGTTGAGCTGCTGAAGCTCAGTGAAATCTTTCAGCCAAAACCACAGCATCCTCAAAGCCTGCTTTACAAGCCCAAAGTAACAAAGCATTTCACTATGTTCATTGCAATGAACTGCCCTGCATGCTGACGATTTCCTGGCAGGGCTGCACAATGAGTGTGTGTGTGTGTGTGTGTGTGTGTGTGTGTGTGTGTGTGTGTGTGTGTGTGTGTGCGCGCGCCTGTGCATGTGAACCTGCAGTTTCCCCCGTTGTTCTATTTTACTTTCAACAGAACTCCTAGGCTCTGATAATGATTCTCCATAGTTTCAGTAAGGCAGTGTAGTTGAGAGACAGGGCCAAATAAAAGTTTTAGATAATCTTAATTTCTTTTTCTTTTTCTCTCCTTTTCCCTGCTCCCTTCTCATTTCCCTATGGCCACAAGGTGACTGCTAATGACTGCTAATGCTTCAAAGTAATTAGGTGTTCATAGATATTGTGGTTGTACAGCAAGAACCTGGAGCTACCTACCTGCTCACTGTGGTATGATCACTTTATCCCTCTCTCCTATGAGCAATGCTAACTAGCCTTGTCAGATTTGGCATTAGTTTTGTGACCAATAACTGAAAGGGATGCCTACCTCAGAAATATTTGTTTTAATTGCAAGAAAATTTAAAGGGTTGCTTCTGTATATGTGAGTGGATTCTAAAAATGTAGCATGGACTTGGTCATTAAGTTTAGTTGTCACCTTTGTGATGTATGTGTTTTGATTTTCCTGTGTTTTATCCGTTTCACTTCCCACGTGTGATGTATGTGTTTTGATTTTCCTGTGTTTTATCCGTTTCACTTCCCACGTGTACATGAAGAGTGGGAGGGGGGAGGGAAAGAAAGCAAACTGAATAGGTAAAATCTGCAAACCATATGAATAGGTTATTCCACTCGAATGAAACACTTGAATTTATTTTTGCAACTACCATTTTAGCAAAAGCATAATTTTCAAATGGCAACTGACCTCCTGGGAGCTGCCTTCCCTACTCTGAACTCAAGATGACAGGATGCCAAGAAATTAGGCCAAAAGCTTTGACTTTGACTTGAGATGACCAGCTTCCTTCACACTGCTTCTAGGATGTTTCCTGGTAAGAAGACTGAGTTGGTCTTATAATTTTGGGGTCATGCTTGGCAAACTATCACAAGCTGGGTTTTGTGTGGTAACAATCTCAAACTCTGCCTTTGAATAAATGTGATGTTGTATGAACCACATATATCTTTCTGGGGGAGATCATGTAGCTTTCTTTTCTGAACTATCATATATTGTTATCTGTTACATCATAGATAATACAAGATAACTTAGATCCTTGTCATTTGCCTCCTTGTGTGCTAAATATTGCTTCATGCTAGTTTTCATTTTATTAGTTTGCTTTTCTATCACTCTCATAAATGTCATGACCAAAAGCAACCAAGGAAGAAAATGGCATATCGAGCAATCAGGTCCTGATCACAGTCTAGTATCAAAGAAAGCAGGAATTCAAGGAAGGAACATGGAAGCAAGAACTGACCACAGCAGAACCTGGCTTTGGCTTGCTCTCCTTGACTTGCCCAGCTTGTTTTCTTATACCAACCAGAAGAAGTACTTGCCAAGGGGTAGCCCAGGCAACAGTGGGTTGGGTTATCCCACATTAATCATTAATCAAGAAAATGTCTCATAAACCTGGCTACAGGCCATTTGATGAGGGTAATGGCTCAATTAACTTTCCCTCTTCCCAGATGTCTCTATCTTGTGTCAAGTTGACGAAAAATAAAATAATAAAATGATAATCCAGTACACCCATTTCCCTACAAGAGGAACCTACTTTCTAAACCAAATGTAACAATACAAAAATGGAGAGAAGGGGGAGGTGGAATTGGAAGAAGAAATTAACATGAGTAAAAATTATTTGTGTTTTTTCTTGGCTGGCCTAGAAGGAAAACAAATATGTATTATAAATCAGAATGTCAAACGTTACCTAAAGCTACTTTTTTAAAAATTAATCTTGAAATGGTTAAGGACTTCTACCTTATATAAGATGTATTGTGTAGCCTTGAAGGAGAAAGAATGATCATGAAGCTGTTGGTGGAAGATGTCAGCATGTCCTCAAATGTCAAGGAGTCCTGGTTGGGTCTGTAGTTCTTTCTTATTGGCTTTGGCTTGCAAGATTAAACTCTTTAGGTCCCTTAGGATTTTCAAGTGATTGTAGGGACATCAGATGCAGCAAGGCTGTAGAATTCAGGGCACATTTTCTATATAAAAATTCATAAGCATCCATATTCTCAAGTCAATCCCATTACACTTTGGAGGACCAGACTCTGTGTGCCTAGCAACAATTCTATTTTTTGGTGTGTTTTATCCTTCTCCTCAACTTCCTTGCTAGGCTTTAGGGAATCAGTAGGACTTACCACCAATTGGATTGCAGGACTCTTTGGCTTTCAATGAGGCCTGCTATCATCAGGTATGTAAAATCTTGCCCAATGTAGTCAGAAGTTAAAATCAAACCATCATAAACCTGCAGGACTTATGACCTTGAAAGCCCTAAGGGAGTTTCCTGGATGAGATCTCAGTGGAACGTTGCCCAAAACTCCAAATGGGAAATATATATGAACTGATTTCGTGCAGTATGAAGGCTGAGGCAGCAGCGGAATGCTTTTATAGTATGATACAATGATAGATTAGCACACATTTAATCGTAGACCAGGGCTTTAGAGTCCTGGGTCTTCCCCAGGCCTGCCTCCCTCCTTGCAAATGTTAATAGTACAGAGTGCTAAGCTTAATGGTGATAGACATTTTTCTTCTGTGACACAATTGTTTTATGTTTAAGCCAATTAGAAAGTCATTTCATAAAGAAAGGAATTGCCAATAGGACATTGGTGTAGCTGAAATAAGCTAAAGGACTGTAGGGCTGGGAAGATAAAAAGAGATTATTGTTAAATAGTTGTTTAGTGACAAAAATAATCACCTTTTAAAAGCAGTTGGATGTCACTGACTTTAAGAGAGCCTGCTCACATACAAACTTGTAGATGAAATGAGTCAAGGGATACCACTTGTGTTACAGATTTTTTTTTTTTGTTAGCCTTTTCATAAATGGTGAGGCTAAGTAGTTATATTTAATATAGATTTGGTTTGCCAATATCCAGTGCATTGGCTCCTCAAGAACAATTCACTGGGAAAACAAGTCACCATTATGCAGAATTATTGGAGCAGAAGCATGCTATGTTGAGCAATAGTTAAGATAAGCACATGCGAAGTTTTGGGCAGGAACTATGAACTAGATAGGGATTGCAGGTTATCTAAGACAGGCAGGGGAGAGTGACCTGTATCTCTGAGTCTTTGGTGTGGTTTCCTGCAGGTACGGTCAATTTATCTTGAGAATGGAAATGACCTCTCCACACATTGTGAGTAGAAAATGCAGAAGATACCAAAGCTGCAGAGTTTAGCTGGATTTTAGTTTCTGTATTACAAAACAGTCAAAGCAATCAACTAACCAAATAACTAATCACAAGTTCTCGAGGATTACCTGAATCCTTCTAGATAAAGAGCTGTCTGTGTTTATCCAGTTCTTTGAAATTTGATGTCTCTAAGATACCCCTTCTTCCCTTACCTTGACTGTTAGGTATTTCAAGTTGTTGACTTTTCAGAAGCTCCAAACATCAGCTGTTGTAATTGAAGACTTCCACACTAACGGAAAGCAAGAAGTAAATATAACCGCAAACATAGAGGGTCTGCCAGAAGAACAGGCAACACGGCCATTCCTCTCAAGGCACCAAGAAATGCCCAGGGGTCTCTAATAGAGGGAAGTTGGCTGCTAAAAGACTTGAAAGCTACCTGACTTTTTCTTCTGACAGGTTTATTCCATATCGGTGAAGTGCTCTGGAAGTCATTAGGAGATTGGAAGGAATCCTAGGAGTTGGAGCTGTGCTGTAGTTATTAGAGTGACAGTGAGGACTTGGAGAGCCATTTAGGGAGGAGTCCTAGGTTTCAGCTCCTGAGTGGGCCTGAGATCTCTATTTGCTTGAATTTCTTGGCCCTTTAAGATTTAGGAAGTATTGATAAGAAGCATATGGAAAATACACAGGTGTCTTTTCTAATATTCCTAGAGGTTCTTGGTGGCTGTAGTGAGGAATACATTGTGTGTGTGTGTGTGTGTGTGTGTGTGTGTGTGTAAGCATGTGTGTATGTGTGTGTGTATATATTATGTATGTGTATGCATGTGGGTGTTGTGTACGTGTACATGTGGGTTATGTATGTATGTGTGCATGTTTATAAAGATGTGTGTGTTTGTGTAAGCATGTGTATATGCCTGTTTGTATATATGTATGTGTGTGCATGTGTATGTATGTTTGTGTAGGGAAGTGGTAGTTGTGAGGCCTTCTTTTAGTAGCTAAAATGAACTCTCTAAGCATAAGAGGGTTTTCTTTTGTCCCTTCCCAGTTCTTTATTCTCCCACTGGGAGCAACCCTAATTCATTTTCATCAGTTGCAAAGTCCCAATGATAGCTGGAGACTAAGCTTATGCAAATGGAAACTCTGACATCCTTCTTTTTAGGACATTGTAGTAAATCCAGAAATCAGGAATTGTTCCTTCCATTTTTCTGCCTCTAGCCTGGTCATCCATGAGCCCTCTTTTCCTTGTCACTTCTACCCTAGGTTCTTCTCTCCTGGAATTCCTATTGATTTTCTATGGAGATCTGTCTAGTTTGTTCTGTTTCTCAATTCATATCTAACTGAGGCTGGACTTGGGGTTCACTGCAGCAGCACTTTCCTGGTATGCATAGGCCGTAGAGTTTAAGGCCTGCAATAACACACACACACACACACACACACACACACACACACACACACACACACACACGAGAGAGAGAGAGAGAGAGAGAGAGAGAGAGAGAGAGAGAGAACACACACACACACACAGAGGGTCCTTAAGTGCATTCACAAATAAGCCCACTAAGATAAACAAATATGGCCCCCTCACCCTCCACTAAGGAATCCTACTGAGCAAGAATTGTTTGTCTTTAACAAATTCTCATTTTTTTTCATTTGACTATCTCGAAGTCAGTACTTTCTTGAGCACCCACTTAAACCAAGATCTTACAGCCTTTTAAATGCCCCCGTGTGTGGGGGGGCATGCATACATGTGTACATTTCCCACTGAACCATGTTAGCCCTTGGAACTGCAATCATACAGTTTTAAGACCTTCCTTCAGCTCCATCTCTGGAGAGTAGAGGGTAGAACTGGGTAGAAGACAAAGCTTTTCTCTTCAAGGTGTTTCCTAGACTTGCTTGCCAGAGATCCCTTTTCTTTGTCCCTGTGCTTTGGCTCTACAATGCTGGCAGCCGAACATTCAGCTGTGGATGGATGCTATTCGCAACCAAATTGGGAACTGACCTACCTCTGCAACAGAGTGGCCCTGGTTATGATGCCTCTATAAGAGCACCAGAAGAAAGCTTTAGCTCATTTTGCACAGTGGTCATCTTTAACAGACTGCTCTAGGGCCCTTTGTTCCCAGGCCCTTCATGACTGCAGCTTTAAACTTAAACCCAGGCACACAATTTTGCTTTTTGCTACTCTATATTCTTTTTTGTCCATTTCTGCAAAAGAAAACCAACTCTGCTTCTTTTGAAATTCTCCCATGAAGTTCTATAACATCCCTAGAACCCTCTCTTAAATTAACACTGGGCTAATAGAGTTCTGATAGTAAGCATAAGTATTCCATTATCAACAATGGCTTCGTCTCTTGCTTTCCTTGGCATAAGCTCAGAGATTCTCCCATTGCATGACTGCTCTTTGTCCTTTGAAATTGCTCATCTTGATGAATGACCACATCCCAGCAATCTATGGACATCTGTCATCTTCTTGTCACTTTCAAGTGTTTTACTATTTTTTTTCATTGCCTTTGCAACCTACTAAAACAGCTCTTTCAAATGCCTCACTTTATACTGATCAAAACATTAAGCACTGATGGTAAATAGAAGCGTCACCTTGATGACAACAAATTGAGGATGAAGGGTCTGAGACATCTCCTATGACAGCAGCTGTGTCGAAAGGAAAAGTTAATAGTATCTTGCTTTGGGGATATCACTTTGTTTATGATTTTGAAAATATGTGTGCTGAATGTTTGTGAGTAGAATCTGTTGTGAAATTGAGACGCTCACGCTAGGCTCACTGGAGTCTGAGTCATTGTGCTATGCCAGCCTGTGATCCATAATTAGCACTCCTAATTGACTCTCCGTTCCAAGATGAATTCATGTGTAATGTGTACTCATGTGTAATCCTATGGGTGAGGGCAGCCAGTTTCTTTCCAAGACATCTTATTCCCAAGTGCTGGTAATAATTTTGCTCTGCCTCTCTTTGTTCAAGTGTGCCTCTCTTTGTGCCTCCGTGGAGAAGGGGAGAGGAGATGGCATGCACATTGTCAACACTTATGCTGAAGTTCACTTTTATGCTCTTTCTGCAGGCTTGGGTGCCCTCCTGAATGATACTTTCTTACTGGCCATCATTCCGAAACAAGAATTCCATACTAAATTCCTGGTCATGATCCTTGTTTGAGTGACAAGAATTACCATTTTAGTTAAAACTTTTCCTCTTCTTTTCTCTTTAGATCACCTAGTCCCCATGGTAAAGTAGCAGATAAGATCTAGTGAAAACCCCATTCTTTCACTGTCCTTTCATCCTGGGGCATTCACAGAAAGAGTAGGAGCAGAGCTGGTTAGCCCTCAGCTTGGACTCTTTCCTGTGCTCATAGACCTCAAAAAAGTATTCTAGCATAAAATTCGACTAATTTTGTAAGACTTTGCCCTCTAACTTAACCTCAAAGATACTAAGTCTTTACAATGAATGGTTTCCTTGGAAACATGGGGAAACCCAGGATACACCCAAAACATGAAATCATTGTTTAGAATGTCCCTGGCCTGCTCTTCCTTTGCTCAATTAATACTGCCTTTGGACAGGCTCTTTGTCACTGAGGAGGAGGCCCCAAACTGCATGGATTTCTTGAATAGATAAACTGTTTCAAAGAGGACTCAGTTTCACAGTCAGTTTTCTCTGCTTAGAAGAGTGGTTCAAATTGATGATCCTAAGGCCATCAGAAGTGCTTACCAAAATGATGCTGGAGTGACAGTTTCACATACTGTATGAACCATCTACTAAATTCCAGAAGTGCTCAAGATTCTCAGCCTCCTCTATGTAGTAGAGAACACCTCTTAGCATGACTCAGGGACACCCCTATGTAGGCTTCAGACATGGATGGTACCCTCATTTTGGTGTCATGACTTCTCTGTGTGGGGTGATGCTGGGTTCTGCCCCCCCAAACAGTGTTACAGCACAGCCCTCAGGCAGAGAACAAGAAGGACTGTAGGGACCTATTTCTCCTTTCCCTCTCGGCAATTAGTGTTCTGTTGCCTGACGTGCCCTTGATCAATGCATAAAAAGCTGTTTATTATGTTCTTCCCAAGTTTTAGTTATCTCTTTGTGACAGGAAAATGAAATCTTGGCTTCTTCTATAGGGCTTTGCAACTGCAGTGAAGTCCAGGCCTGACAGACAGCTTATTCAGGTGGGCCCAGTCTAATGACAGATATTCTGTACATGTGGAAGCTGGAGGGAGGGAAGCCAGTCTGAGAGGGAGATGTGATGACAGAAGCAGACATTGGAGTGGTACCTTTCTGAGGAAAGGATTTCCAGCAGCTTCTGGAAGCTGGAAGACCCATGGGACAGTTGCTTCTCTGGAGTCTCCAGAGGGACACAGCTTGTCAACACTAAGACTGTCCCTATTGAGTACATTGTAGGATTTTAACCTCCAGATCTGTAAGTGAACCAATTTGTAATTCTTCAAGCTATTAGACTTGTGAGGATTTCATTACAGTATGCATAGACAATTAATACAATTTGATAAGAACATAGCCCCTGTTTCAAGGATGCTACCCCAATAGGCCTGTGTTGACTACCCTCAATTCAGTGTTCTTTGTTCTTCCTTAGTGTTTCCCAATTGCCAGGCACCAGTGCCTTCCACTGTGACTACTTTTCCTTTAGCTGTCACCTGCTACTATACCTGTAGTTTTTGGAGGCAGTACAAGTTAGACCACTACAGGGCTACCAGCTTCAGACTCTCTAAGCAAATATACCTGCAAAGCTCACCAGATGAAAAATGATTATATTCCTTTTGAATGTACATTAAAATAACCCATGTCTGCCCAAACTAGTCTTCCTTGTAACTTTCCAAATTATCAGTGATGCTCACCAGTTTTGGAGGGTTACCCAGACACACTCTGCTCAACACTGGCATGGAGCTCTATGTTGGAGACTGAGCTCACTTCAGTGAAGTGTGGGTTAACTGGTGTGACTGCTAACCAGCATGGCAGCACTGAGGGAAGATGATAGGAACTTGGATCCTGGCTGACACACGATGCTGTTAGGCATCAACATTTAATCAGTTCTCCTGAGAGCTTAGAGGTGCACACAATTTGGAAAAAGAACAGAGTGCTTTGAACTGTTTTAAACACTCCACCCCACCAGCAGCTTTTCTCAAGTCAATCCATGCTAATAATTCCATTGAATGAAGAATTGAGGAGGGAGTGGAAGGTGCACCTTTTAAAAACTGATTTTATGTCAGCATTTAAACTCCTGGAATTTGGTGTTGATTTAGATAAACTTGCTGAATTCTGGCTTATCCTAAATAAAACATTGTACTAAAGACAGGGGAAGACTCAGCCCTTCCTAGCATGTGATCAAATCCTCTGCAACCCTTTTGCTGTTATAGGAATGAGTTAGAACAACGTATGGAGGCTAGAGCAAAGCTTCAGCAGTTACACAGCTGGTCAGCCAGGACTGATAAAATATGGCTTGGGATTGAGGACTGTGTCCTGCTGTGTCCCTTCCCACAACACAAGACAAAGGGACTCTTTCTTGGAAGTCTTGACCTGCTAGGGACACTGTACTATTTCATCTCATGGCCTCAGGTCTCTCTTCTTCCTTGTCCCTAATGTTCTCTACAGAGGGACATATCATTTGTTCCCCTCCTATCCCTCTTGGTGTATTTTAGCCAAAAGATGATGAGACAAGAAACTTTGATTATATGCTTAGCCATATGCCCTGTGAGCATTGCTAAGATTTTTAACAATGTGTGAGACTTTCTTTACCTACAAGATGTGTAAGGAAGAAGCCAGAAGTAATTGTATCTTGGAAGTTCACATAGCTCTTGGCATGTTTTGCTTTGGACTAAATGAAACATGTCTATTTTCTATAAAGGACTACCTAACACAGACATGGCTTTATCTTGGTTCAAAAGAGCAGGCCCCTCATCTTTGCCTTACTGACTGCTTTAGTAACTCCACACTCCACTCCTCTTTCTCTCCATTGCCACCACGCTACCTTGTCCATGAACCTGTGTGTAGACAGTAGGGGCTTCCTATTGTCTATGCTACTTTAGGGGACATTTAGGTGATATTAATAAATATAAATATATTTAATGATAACCCCCCATAATATGCACTAAGCAGGTTGTACAACATGAACTAAGATAAACTTTTTAGTCTTGGATTTCTTAAATTATTTAATTCTTACAATATCCTGCTAATGTAGGTTATTATTATTTCTTCCATCTTATAGCCGAGGAAAAAGAGGGGCAGAGTAACTTCTCAGTGAGGGAGCTGGGACACGAGCCTGGGCAAATCTGGTTTAGGTGCACTGTGTTTAGCTGGTCAGCTATAAACATTGCCCTCCTTCAAGGCAAACCTTCTGGTTTTGTGATCAGCCTTCCCTAGACCAGATGGTATACAGAGCCTTTAATTAAATGTCTCTTATTTCTTTTTGCATAAGGAACACATGGAATAAAATGTCCTGAAAAGTAATTAATTCAATAAAATAAGTAAAAGTCCCATTTGACCATTATAACCCCAACTGCACATCTCTCTTCCTGGCATAGATGTTATAGCACATTCACATGTACTTAAGTACCATTGGAAAGTGCCAATTATTGCTGTATTTTCTCTATATAGTAGCTAGCATTCACACATAATTTTAATTGTATATGTCAAGTCCTTCCTTTGACAATATACATTTAGGTGTGCTGCAGGATTAATATTCAGCTGGTACCCAGAGGTCAGTGACCACATCTGTAGCTGAAATCCTGTAGTAGGATGCACCCTGTGGCAAATAAATTCTCTTGCCGACTTACTCATTAGGCACATGAGGCACAATGCCTAAGATTCATTCAGAATCTCACAATGTTTGATTTTGATTTCTTAAATTTGAAGAAAAAAGAGCGTAATAATGATTACACAATTAAGAATTCAGCTAAGGTTTGCCAGTCTTTATATATAACACTATTTTATGAATATATATGTATCCCACAGTAAAAAATACCAGGGTGCTGCCTGGGTCTTCATTTTTTGTCTATCAAGTGTCAGTCAAGAGACTCACAAGGGAGAGTGCTCCCCTGTCCATCCCCTCTGCTAAGGTTGCAACCCTTAGAAAAGAGCACAGTGTTTTTAAAATTATGTGTGAGCTTTAGACTGTCACTCATATCCTTGTTTATTCTGAAGTGAAAAACATGCTGCCTCTTGCAGGACTATTTCTGAAATAAGCAGCAGAAATGCTCATCAGCAAGCTCACACAAAGGTGGGTGGGTATATGCAGGCCCCTGAAGTAGAGCAGCAGTCTGCCAACTGGAGACCTTGAGAACATTAGAAACACTGTCAGAAAACCAAGCACCCCTCACTGGCCCTTTGGGCTAGGTGGCGGCCTCTCCCACTTGCTTCAGACAGTCTAGTATATTCCATCCTTTCTGTCTTTGGAGAAAGTCATCACTCCCCATTAGAGCTCATTAATGAACTTGCCCCCACCTGACCTGACTGTTTTGTATTGTTCCTTCAATTATTTTTCTGGGACTCAGTTATTTGTTTGTTTTTTTTAAACTTGAGATCAAGCCTATTTGTCCTGACTTACATCTGTTATTTACCCCTCATTCAATAAGCTACAGTCAGAGGCTAAGGACATGGCAGCAGAGGCCTCCTGAAATTTGCAGAGACACCCAAGATGTCATTGGCATTTTGTCCCCTGCTTATTCAGTCAATATATCTGTCTGCTTATGTACAGAGTGTTACTGATATCCTTGTCTATTATGTGACAACATTTGTATTCCTTTTTTCTCTAAGACATTCCCGCTACTCCCAGGTGAACAAGTCATTGTCCCTTTCATCTGGTGATGCCTGTGGTGAGTGTGCTCTCAGAGTCAGTTGCATCCTAACACTTATTATATATACATTATATATGTAACATGTAAATGAAATAATATATTCATGAAAAATGTGAACACTGTTCAACAGAGACAAACCATTTGAAATGTGGAACTGTTAAGTGTAGAGTTGATCTTTGAATGCTTTATCAGCAAATGCAGGATAGGAGATAACAAAAAACCCACGTCCCCAAACTAGTTACAAGGCTCTTGTCCATATTTTCAATTTAAAAGAAGAATGTTAAACAAAACAAAACCAAAAAACAAAACAAAACAAAAAAACCATTATGGGAATCCTCCCTGAGACCTGGCTACCTGGCTAGTTAATAATGGAAATACTAAGGAATTAGTTGCTTTGTTATAAGAGGTGACCTTTTTAAAAAGTGATTTTCATGTCTTCTACACTTGCTTAAGCTTAGACTGTCTTACACAGTATTGCAATTTGGACTCTAAAGTCATCCTTTCTTCTGGGTCAGTAATATTTTCATTGTTTTAGGATCGGACCGTAAACCCTAAGTGACCGCTCTGGGCGTCCTGTGGTTTATTGCAGAGAGGGGGAAGAAGTGAAGTGGCATCAGAGACTTGGCCTCTGTGTCAAGTAGTGAGACTAAAACGGAAGCTTCAAGCCTATGTAACAAATACATTAAAGGTAGTAATGGCAGTAGTGTCTGCTGAGTTGGTGGGCCTTGTTTCTAACTGGATGTGAACGCAGTGAAAGGACTCAATCTTGCCGCAGCACACAGCTGAATGGAGTTATTTTATTAATTATTGGTAGATATCATAACATACTATCATGTATCAAATGAGGAAGCAATTTATTAGATAAAATCTCACACTAAACTTATACTCTTTCACCCCATGAAATCTGAAGCTTCACCCAAAGAATGAAGATAGCTCTTAGCATGGGCCTTAAAACTTGTATTCAATAGTTTTGTGTTTGAACGTGAACATATCTGAAAAGAATGTTAAAACAACAAGCAAAATTAAAAAGTCCCCAAGTGTCCCTACAACACAGATGGTACCCACAATTCTGTAATGAAGGTTAGCGTTTCAGGATGGAGCCTTGGCAGCAGAACACTTTCTGTTTTCCCTGGAGGACAGAAGGAATATGGGAATGTGCGCAACGCTTTTGCAAGACCACATGTGCTGCAGTGACTTGGCACAAGGCAGCTGGCTTACAGGTGCTCAGGCAGTGGTGCGGGAAGCCTTCTTTCTTTATCCTTTTGTGCGTGAAATGACTTAATGTGCCTTTTGTGCGGGAGGAGACCCTGGAGGCCATCCCACTGGGCCAAGCAGTTTGTCTTTGAATGTTGTTTTATAAAAACTAGTGACAGTTCTATTTTCTTCCTTAAGAGAATGCTTGTTCTGGGTGGTGACAAGGATTGTCAGCCGCTGCCTTTCTTTCCTTTCCACAAGAACTGAAGATGGGAAACTTAAAGGCAAAACGAGCCAAAAATTTACCATAGAAAAGATGAATTCAGTAATGGAGTTCCAGTAAGATCCTGATGGACAAGGCACACGGGCCATAAAAATTAGCAAAAGCCTGTATGAATAAACGAGGCTGTTCCACATTCTCGTTATTCCCAATGCTTGCAACTCAAAATGCATCCACTTGTGTTGCTGGAATGCAATCAACAGACAGCAAGAAGAGCAGGGGCAAATGCACATCAAGAGAGGATGGGAAGGCACCTGCATTGCTGCATTTACTGTTCTTCCCAGAGTTCACCTGCCTGGAACGGGGCCACATAAGACCTGGGTTTCAAGCATGTGAAGTAAAAAGAGGAAGGAGAAAATAGCTACTGGTATTCTCAACCGTGCTGAGACAAAACCGTTCTTCATTAGTCTGACCTCCCCGTTGTGCATTCTCATGCGATGATGTAAAGTTGTTCTGCTGTGGGAAGCCATACCATGAAGCACAGGAAATAGCTTAAATCATTGGAAATGTTTTTAAGGTTAAATAAATGGGGAAATGACTATAGTTAAGGTTGCCAACCACTTCAGAGTGATTTTTACTGGCAGACTTTCTCATTGTCAGTGTTCCTTTAAAATATATATACAACCAAGGCATCTGGGACAGCCCTCTCCATGGGTTGTAGTCACTGTATGTGATGGTACAGGAGAATCAAGAGGTCCTGGTCATCCTCACCTACGTGGGGGGTTTGGAGGCTATCCTTGGCTACATAGAAACTTGTTTGTCATCAGCTTTCTTGGAGGACTGACCACTGACCTGACCGACTGATCTAAGGTGTGTCTAGAAAGCCTATATGCAAGATGAAGACTTCAACTGGCATCTGTCATTGCTGTCTTCATGAAACACACAAGCTTACCATTTCAGTGTAATGTTACACCTATTTTCTCAATGATTCAGAGATTTCAGACATGACAGATAGAAGGGAATCATGTGCTAATTCAAACCAGGACAGAAAAGAGAAACTCCCTGGAGAGAGTGCTTGAAGAACTATCCTTTCAGAGGCAGAAGTCACCAGCACACTTATTTGGCTGAAAGATGAAAGTCTGCCTGGTATCCCTGTGATCATCCATCCATGGTGGTGTAGGGACAGGCAGAATCAGTGCCTGTTGTTTTTCCTTTCTTTCTGTCTCTTCACACTTGACCATCTCCAAAGCACAAGCAAGGCAAGGTAAAAAAAAAATATATGTCAAGATAGTTTTTGGTTGTATGGCAGATATCAGTTGGTGCCATTATATCACTACATATCACTATCCTGGTTAATGCACATCATATATTATTCACACTATATGCTAACATTTCTATTAGTCCTTTGGTCTATTTATTCTTAAGCACTGCTCATTCATATTGAATTTCATACACTTAGGAAGTACCAAATTTCTTATGAAAAGCAAACTCTTAATTAGTGTTTGCTGAACAACAAATAAATAATAAAATCAGGTATGAAATTAAAATATAGTTGGGTAATTAGGTCAAACTGTTATTATAGAAAAGTTTTTCACAGAGATAATTTGCATATTGCAACATTTTATTATAAAGAGTGCAATTCAGCAGTTTTATTGTGTTAGGAAGGTATATGAATATAACCATGACTTAATTTTAGAGCATTTTTATCACCTCAGGAAGAAACTCTTTATCTGCCAGGATTCATTTTCCCTTCTTTCCCATTCCCAGGCCCAAATAACCACTAATCTACTCTTTCCTAGGGATTTGCCTATCCTGAACAATTTATATCTTTGGAGTCTATGAATACTATGTGGCCTTTTGTGTCCAGTTTCTTTCACTTTGCATCTTATCTTTAAGCTTTGTTGTGTCTTGCACCGTTTTCTTTTCTTTCCCAATTTAACCCAGGCAGGACCGAAACTTGTGATCTTCCTCTGAGTGTTCATCTTTCAACTATTGAGATCACAGGCATGTGTCACCATGCCATAACTCCATGCCCTTTTGTGGCTGAGTAGCACATCAATGTATAGATAGATTGAGGTGGGTGTCCATTCATGGGTCCGTGGACACCTTGGGTGTTTCTTGTGATTGTTTGGAGTAATGCTGCTACAAACACATTATTATTTTAAATATGGACATATGTTTTCAGTTCCCTTGGTGTAAATCCATGAGTTTATATTGGCACAAAAGACCACTTGTTGTGCGAGTCTAAGAGTAGAAAACTTCCAGAATAGACAAAGTACTTTAGTAGGCACAAAATCCATTAATATCAGAGTTCCAGACAAAGACAGGGAGGAGAGAGTACTGACAGTGAATGCTCTGTGTGTGTGTGTGTGTGTGTGTGTGTGTGTGTGTGTGTAATGATTAACCAAAGAGTAACTGCAATTGTTGAGGAAATGCCAAGCTGTTTTCTAAAGTACTTGTGGCATTTTAAGATTACACAATAAAAGAGTATTTACATTTTTCCATATCTTCACTAACACCTGCTATTCCATTTTTTTAAATGTTAGTGTGTGTGAAGTGCTATGTTGTGTTTTCTACTTGTTTGAACTGTATTCACTTATTCTCAAGGGAGACTGTTTATTCATTCTGCCTTATGAGCAAATATAGAAGACACTGTCTATAGAATAGACAGACTGTTACCCTCACCAGACACAAAATTACTGGTACCTTGATCTTGGAATTCCCATCTTCTAGAACTATGTGTAATAAATTTCCACTGCATGTAAACTTTCAGATATAAAGCCTTTCCTCAGACTACATTGCACTAGAAATCAACAGTGACAGCATTGTATTCTTGTTGTCCTTAAGAACTTGGAGGAAATACATCCTCATTCCTTGGGTCACCTAGTCTGGTATTCTGCTGAAGTAGCTCTGGAAAACTAATGAATAGTAAAGCAAATGCTGATAAACTCAGTCCTAATTGTCTATCTGAACCCAATTTTATTTTTTTCTAACACCATTAAGAATGAGCTCCTATACAGGAGATATCTCTGGTGCACAAAAGGACTTTGCGAACACATCCTCCATGGAGGGATAACTGCCTTAACCTAGAAACAGGAGAGAAGCCCTAGTCCCTACTTCAAATGACCTGTCAGATCTACATGACCCCAACTGGATGGCATTCCCCCACATATGGAATTGGGGTGGGGGGATGGGAGGGGAGGGTGGTTAGGGTGCATGTGAGAGGGCAGAGAAGGTAAAAGGAATGGAGGAAGGGAAGGAGGGAGGGGGAACTGGGATAGACATGTAAAATATAAATTAAATAAAAATAAATAAATAAAATAAATATCTTTTTTTCTTCTGGAAAAAATACAGTATTTTCTTTTGTATTTTTTTCTAAAAATTCTGTATGTAAAATAAAATTGTATTTGTTTAAAAAAAAAAAGGATGAGCTCCTATAGCCTCTATTTTCAAATTGCTATCAACCACCTTTCCATTTTTGATGCAAACTCTAGAAGTTAAATGAGCAGTGTATGTAGAGCCTTGGAAGGGTGCCTACACAGATGAACTTAGTAAGTATTGACATTATTGTCTTTTATATTCATCTCATGTTTTCTACCTACAAGCTCTCAAGGCTCTTTTGTCCAGTCAATCCTCACTTGCTACTGTACTCTAGGTTTCTCTAACCACTCTATAACCAACAATATTAGGGGAGGACACTGGCATAATCTCCAGGGTTCCTGTCTCTGGTGTGCAAGCCCTTTATAATCGCTTCCTCTTTAATTGTGGACAGAGCTTATGACCATGATATTTTAGCACTCCTATTATTGGGATACTAATCAGTTGACTAGACTTCGGGATAATAGGAAGATATTACCTCAGTGAGCCTGACAATCAGCTGAGCATTTAAAGGCTGGTGAAACATCAATGCAATGTATTCCTGATGATCTGGAAAAGAGCAAACAGTTCTGATGTGACTTGTGCAAGGGAGTCCATTGCAAGAAAATGGGAGGAGGCCCTAGTGTCTGGGAGTGATCCTTGTATGAGAGCCAGCAGGAACACTGGGACCTCAGTCTTACAGCTGCAAGGAAATGAATTCTGCCAACAGCCAGTGAGTTTGGAAGCATGTCCCAAGCCTCGGATGCGAATCATAGCCCTGGCTGACACCATGATTTCTGCCTGGTGAGACTCTGAGCAAACAGCCTAGCTGTCTTGTCCCTGGAGTTCTAACTCACACAAGGGGTGGGATAATAAGTAGGTGTTGTTTGAAACCTTTGCATTCATGATAATTAGTTTTGCAGCAATAGAAAACACACAGCAATTGCCAAGTTTACTTCTCTATGCCAGTGTCTAAAGTAGTAAGTGTTATTTTACACACCCAAAAGGAACTCTTTGTTCTTTATTTTTTTTTCCTTTTCTGTAAGTTACTGACACCTAATAGTTAAAATAATTTTTTGGTAGCTCTCTTGAATCATGAAATCCCATAGTTCTAGAATGAAGATAGAGTCTACATCTCACCAATACCCCTACTACTATCTCATCTCATTTTTGGTTGGGCCCTTCATAATAGTAGCCTCCTAAGTACCCTAGACTATCCCATTCAGGTAGCCTTTCTTCCTGTAGTCAGAGTTTTATGTAACTTAGGGAATACCAACACTGTGTAGGATCCCATGACGTCTCATGACACTTAGTAAAACCTAGAACCTTTACCATAATCAGGAGGACCTTGATTCCTAGTGATTTCTATGAACTATAACAGAATTACTGGGTAGTTTCTGAATAAAGTAAATCTAATGTCTGTTCCAAAGATTAGAAAGTCCAAGGCCAAGGAAATAACAGGTTTGCTTTCTGCCAAGGGCTCAGTATCAAGTTCCAAGACATCTTAAATATCTTTTGGAGTGCTGGTCCTAACAAGATGCAAGGGGACACAAGGGAGAGGGGTTGAAAGAAAGATGGGATAGAGATGAGATATGGGGGAGAAAGAGGAGAATGGGGAACTAGGAAAAATGGGGGAGGGAGTGGGAAAGATGGAGGAGAGAGAGAAGGGAGAAAGTGAGGAAATGAGAGAATAAGGAGAATTTAAATGGGCCAAATTTACTCTTTTTAAAGAATTTACTCCCTTGATAGTGGCAGAGCTCTTAGGTCTAATCACTGCCCCAGGGTCCCACCTGCTAACATTCTTAATGATGGGAACTGCATTTCAAGATACCTTCTGGAGTGAACTAATGTTGGAACCTAGCATCTGGGTATCTCTCTGACCACTTCTGACCACTGTCCTTTCATTTTTACACAGAACTTAGTGCTTTTTCATTATGATGCCAAGCAAAGTTGTAATCCATCCCACATCTTTCATGATGTTTCTTCCCTCACTTTGTAAAGTCTTCTTCCCTAATTTCCCTACACAAATTAATAGGCCTCATACACTGTGTATGTCTCCATTGCACTTAGACATTTGGTATTAGGAGTTGTGTTCTCTCTATTATTGTATGTTTTCAATATTACAATACAAGTTAAGACAGGGCAAGGACACTGACTGAATTGTCACTGAATCCTCAAGCCTCAGCTGCTCTCTGGCATATGTAAGCATGCATTTAGATAGCCTTCACTGAATTAAAAGCTTAGAGAAGTAATTTGATACATTTGCACTAAAGGCAGAGTTATAATATCTGTTTTCTTGATGTCCTGATCACAGCAAGACTTAAAACCAGGGACTGGAAAATCATGCAGTACCTCTCTAAACTGAAAAATGCTTGTCAAATTACATGGTGCTTAGAGAGGCTTAACACTACTGAAACAACAGGAATACTATGTGATGCTGATGCAAGTCTTGCTGAAGGAAGGTGATGGGGTTGAGTTCCAGAGTGTGATATTGTTCTCACTGTGTCATTATTTTTTTTCTCATATTGACAAAGAAGAGATGGTTTTCATAATTCCAAATGTAAATTCTAGCTCTATCAACACAAACTTGAGAAAGGGGCTTCAATAGTCCATGGCTACACTCAAATGCAAAGACATCTAAAATATATGTGATATAGTAAGTGAGATTGTATAGCCTTCATCCCATAGTTTAGATAAATGGATCACAAATTCAAACTTTCAGCACAATTGGATGTAATTAACTGGCATTTTGGTATATTGGACAGTTTTCCCTGTATAAAAAGACATCAGTGGTCCATCATGCATTAGGTGTAAGACCAAATTTTCAGATTTAAAAAGATAAATTCTTATGAAAAGATATATCCACCCCACTGATTCTCAAATGTACTAAGTAAATCCAATCAGGCCGTCAGCATTGTTAGAACATGGCAGGAAGACGATGAGAGAGCCTGGGAGCCCTTTTACAACTGGTATCTTAGGTTTCCACATTTTAAAAACAACTGCATGAACTCAATAAATGCCCCAAAGGTCTTTTATTTCCTTAGTCGGCCATCTTTAACCAACTTCAGACCTTAAAGAAAATGTTAATATCACTTAATTTCTGAAAGGTGTTTTTATTTTAATATTTTAATTAAAGAAATTAAGATAATCTACTTCTAGTCAGAAAATAAAAGAATAGCAATAATTTCCTTTTTCAATTTAAATTTGAAACAAGGTTGTTTTTCATGTCAAACCAAGTTCCCTCACCCTCCTGTCCTCCCCTATCACCCCCACCAAACCCCAGCCTATCCCCTTTCTGCTTTCCAGGGAGGATGAGACCTTCCATGTGGAGTCTTCAAAGTCCATCATATCATTTGGGGCAGAGCCTAGGCCCTCCCCCGTGTGTCTAGGCTGAAAAAGTATCCCTCTATGTGGGATGGGCTCCCAAAGTTCATTTATATACTAGGGACTCCATTACTAGAGGCTCCTTGGACTGCCCAGTCCTCCTAACTAACACCCACATTTAGGGGGTCTGGGTCAGCCCTATGCTGGTTTCCCAGCTATCAGACTGGGGTGCATGAGCTCTCCCTTGTTCAGGTCAGTTGATTTTTTTGGGTTTCTCCAGCCTGGTCTTGACCCCTTTGCTCATCACTTCTCCCTCTTTGTAACTGAATTCCAGGAGTTTGACGAGTGTTTAGCTGTGGGTGTCTGCTTCTTCTTCCATCAGCTACTAGATGAAGACTCTAGGATGGCACATAAGGTAGTCATCAATCGTGGAAGGGAATTAAAGGTAGCCTCTCCATTATTGCTTAGATTGTTAGTTGGGGGTCATCCTTGTAGATCTCTGGGCATTTCCCTACTGCCAGATTCCTCCTTAATATATAATGCTCCCTCTATTATGGCATCTTTTTCCTTTTCTCCTCTATTCTTTCCCTGCCTCAGTGTTCCTGCTTCCTCATGCCCATCTCTTCCCTCCTGTTCTCCCCTTCTGTTTCTCCTTACACCTTCCCCACTCCCTCTATGCTTCCAATTTGCTCTGTAGATCTTGTCGCTTTCCCCTTCTATTGGGGGACATGCATGTCTCTCTTAGGGTCATCCTTGTTTCCTAGCTTTTCTGGAAGTGTGATTTGTAGGCTGGTAATCCTTTGCTATATTTCTAAAATCCATATATGAGTGAGTATATATTGTCTTTGTCTTTTTGTGACTGGGTTACCTCACTCAGGATGGTTTCTTCTAGTTCCATCCATTTCCCTGTGAATTTCAGGATCCCATTGTGTTTTTCCGATGAGAATTACTCCATTGTGTAAATGTACCACATTTTCTCCATTCATTCTTCAGTTGAGGGGCATCTAGGTTGCTTCCAGGTTCTGGCTATTACAAATAATGCTGCTGTGAACATAGTTGAACAGATGTCCTTGATGTATGAATGTGCATCTTTTGGGTATATGCCTACAAGTGGAATTACTGGATCTTGAGGTAGACTAATTCCCATTTTCCTGAGGAGCAACCACACTGATTTCCAAAGTAGCTGTACGAGTTTGCACTCCCACCAGCAGTGGAGGAGTGTGCCCCTTTCTCCACATCCTCTCTAGCATAATTTCTTTAAATTTATATGTGAACATACTGTTTACTCAAAGGGTTCTATTTTGAGCTTTAGTCAAGTATAGAGGTATGCTGTGAATTAAAAATCTGATCTCATAAAATGACACATAAATATTTTAGTAGGAATCTGTTCTTAATGCCCAAGAGATAGCTGTAAATCTGCCCATATACAAAGCCCTCTCTTGTTCAGCTGCTTCAGAGGGCCAACTATCTAGCTATTAAAAATTCTTGTCTGGTTACTGTTAATGGTGATGCTCCTGAGGTCACTTAATAAATGTGGCTTTATCTCTTTAGAATGTGATACCTATATGGCTGTCACACTGTAGTCTCCATTCTGAATTTGTGCTTCTTTTTTGTATATGTTGGGTTTAGAGTATGAAGTGTCCTTCACAGGCTTATGAACTTTTGGACCCCAGCTAGTGGCACTGTTTTGATAGGTTGTGGAGAATTAGAAGAAGAGATCCAACTGGGGAAGATCCCTCTGGAGCATTACTTCAAAAGTAATCCCTGGTCCCCAGTCTCCTCCTCTTTTTCTGCTTCTGTCTGTGGCAGCTTCCTCATCCACATGTTCTAATCACACAAGGATACAGGTTATATTTTGTTTCCTACTAAGGTTGGTTTACTTGTAATTGAATGAACAACATAAGAGAATTACTTTTGCTAATATTTAGTGTTGTGTTCATGGTGTAAAAACACTCCTGGATAATGTTTACATGGAGATAAAGTGATATTTTTAAGATTAAAATGTCTTAACAGGAAACACAGTTCAAATAGTCAGAGTGGTTTTAGTTGTCCCTTCCCATATTCTCTCCTTTACCCTCCTCTTCTCTGCTCCTGTGTTAGTCTTGGAGAGATGAAAGCAGTACAGCTTTCCAGGAACTAGCAAGTGCAGTGAAGTGTTCACAGATCAATGGATTGCCATTGCCTTCCCCAGTTCATGCACAAAGAGTGAGTCTTCATTTCTTTATTGTGCTGTTATTTGTAATAAATCCTATGCCTCCTATTTAGGCTACTGCTTTTATAAAAAAAAAAGTAGAAGTTCCTGTCTAATTATACGAAAATGCTTAGTTTAGAATTAAAATATGCATAGTGAATATGTCAGTAAGTGATGTCAACTGCTATATCTGCAATTTTGTGGTTGTCTGAGTCTTCTTCCTTTGCCTACACAGTACCAACATCTCTAATCATTCCTTTTCAAGCATTTTTGATCTTAAGATTTATTTTGTCTTGTGTTGTGAAATGCTCAGTCACAATAAGGATCTCACTAACTCTGGACTGGCAACTGGGGAACCTGTATAAGACCGAACTAGGCCATCTAAATGTGGGTGATAGTTGGCTGACTTGGGCAACATGTGAGGTCTCTAACAGTGGAGCCAGTATTTATCCCTAGTACATGAGCTGGCTCTCTGGAGCCCATTCCCTGTGGAGGGATATGTTGCTCAGCCTAGATACAGGGTGAAGGCCTTGGTCCTACCTCAAGTGACAGACTTTGTTGACTCCCCATAGGTGACCTCATCTTTCCTGAGGAGTGGATAGGGGGTGGGGTGGGAGGAACTGGAGGAGGCGAGAGGGGGGAACTGGGTTTGGTATGTAAAATGGGATTGTTTTAAAGAAGAGTTCTCACTAACTTTCTCATCTGCTTCATTCTCATTTGCTCATCTCAAGGACATTCATTTTTTTTTTCATACATATTATGCCCTGTGTTAGCCTTCTGCCAAAATCCTGTAAATCCTCCTTGTAAATTCCTTCAAGGAAATATCCTGAACTTAGTAAATGTATTAACAAGTGAGATGATGTATTGGGAAGTGTGATAAGAGGATTATGTATATATTAGTAGGAAAAGTAAATGAATATTTTTGAAAGCAATTCATAATATTGAAGAACAAATGTATTTAAAAGAAGATTGAGATGTAAGGCTGTTTATCACAGCCTTATTTATCACAAACCCATCTCAAATACTGAAAATGGCTATTCTAGAATTGGTAATAGTTTAAATAGTTATGGTAGATTCACAGATCAAAATCCTAAGACGTTGAAATGATGATGCTCTTACCCATCCTATAGAGTCCCTGAGAATGAGATATAATCTCCTTCTCCCGCCTGGCTCTTTACCAGGCAAAATACCATGTTTGGAAATGGGTTTCTCTGAGAGTCATTCTTACATGATAGAGATTTTCACAATGTCCATTACTTTGTGCTCACTGCTTTCTGAGTGTTGTGTTGGTTCATGGAGAGTTAGCTAAGGGGAAATAAAACAAATACTGTTTTTCCTCACACAAAAAGGAAAAAAAGTCACTTGGAAATCTGAGTTTTGTATCTGGCATAAAGTTTGGAAGTCTCTGCAGAGGAAAAATCTCATGAACTCAGGCTAAGCAAAACAGGACGTAGCATGCCCATTCTTCCATCTAGTGAAATCAATCTTGGAAGTAGAATTTGCATCTTGAATTGTAGCAAAATGGTGATATGTAGCACAAATTTTTACCATGCTTACTAGTCGTGGTAGTTAGTCCTAGCTGTCAAGTTGACACATGAGAGGCAGGCCTCTAGGCACACCTGTGAGAGGCTGTCTAGACATCTTCTGATGTCTAGGACAGTTTGTCTTGATTATTACGAAGAGACCCATTTTAATTATGGTGAGGACCCTGGGCAGGTGACCCTAGACTGTATAAAATGAGGAGAGTGAGGGGAGCACTCGCCTGCATGCATGCATTGTTCTTTCCTCTTGATTGGAAGGAGTGGGACTTGCTTCATCACATCCTTCCCCACCTTAGCTTCCATGGAATGATAGACATATTCCCTGAAATTGTGAGCCAAGAAAGCCTATTCTTCCTTAAGTTACTTTTGTCAAGATATTTCATTACAGCAACAGGAAAACAAACTAAACACTGCTTTTTATTTGTCTTCACTTCTGAATCATTACAGATATAAAAGAGGGAAGTTTGGGATTTCTTTTCTTTTTTTTTTTTTAAGGGACCACATTGGTAGTATTAAAAGCTCACTATTTTGTTTGTTTTGTTCAATTTAGTAAACTCCTTTTGATTGGGCATCAATTCTCTGTATTGCTGTACTATTCACACATGACTTACCTACCTCTTTATCTGCCTGGCATTGAAACTGTTGATATTCACCATCCTTGTTTGATATACGTAACACAAGTGGGAAAAGCATCATCTGGTACAGAACCACAAGGTCTATTAGCATCTCCAACAGCAAATTTGTGGAGGACCTCTCAGTGGGGCCTCCCATTTCCTATTCATTCCTTCACACAGGGTGGGGCATCTCCAGTGCCTGTGAAATCTGCCTCCAGTTCTTGAAGGAGAAGAAGGAATGTGAGACTTTACAGAATTGATGTTTGAAAGGATTAGAATGTCCGAGACATCAGGAGTGACAAGTGGTGGGAATCTGGCCAAGTAATAAAACATTCACCTTTCAAGCCCGGCACAGAGCCCAGATCCACTAGCTGAATCCTTCATGGTTCAGATCCTCTTTGTTGGTTAACTCTCCATCTTGATAGTCAGCTTGGTGGCTTCCAACCCTCTAAAAACTGGACTCTCCCAAAGTGAGAGATTTGACCTAGTTTGACTTTGGTCCTGGGGAGAAATAAGACTCCAGAGTCCACACTGTTTTCCTGGAAAGTCCACGTCAGAAACCTTCAGGTGTGTGTGTGTGTGTGTGTGTGTGTGTGTGTGTGTGTGTGTGTGTGTATGTGTGTGTGTATGTATGTGTGTGTGTGTTAGTAGGGAAGATCTCAGCGGCACTGCTATAGCTATTAGCTTTAGAGTCAGACACAGTGAGCACTGATACTTCTTTTTTTATATGAGAAGTCATGGTTGAGGTATTGAAGCCATGTAGAAGAATATATTGTCAATATCACTCACATAATCCATTTTAATCCAAATTATTTATTTTTTTTTGTTTGATAGTGTTAAAACATGGAAAGAGGTACTTAAATATTAAAAATAGCAAAGATTGTGATTTCTTAGGTATTAGCTAGGTTCTTTAACATTCCAGTTAGTGCACAGAGGTCCTCACTGTGACAACCACAAAGTCTACTCATACCTTAAATCTATAAACTTCCTATTGTGAAGTCTCAGTTATTGTGATTTGTGAGGTAATAAATAACGTTACTAATTCGGAACTTTTACCTCAGCTATTCATTTCCCCAATACTTCCCCATGTGTTTACAACTGTACAGAGAAGGCTAGAGCTCAAGAGAAGTAAATGTATTGTTTATCAAGGGGACAACAAACTCATAGTTGATAACACATTAAAATTCTTCACTGTATGTTAAAGTTCCAAGTAAACAAAAGTCCCTAGTAGAAAACCTAGATTATTGAACTGTGGCTCCATTCAGGGTCTTCAGTGAGAAAAGGATACACAAAAGAAGCTGGAAATGTCAGTTTCTTTGTCATAAAACATAACAAAATCAATAGCTGCTACCTGGAAAGACATGTGAAATCCTTCACAGAAATGCAAATATGTAGTTGTCAAATTTGCAAAATGAATTGGGACTGGAATTTTGAGCATAGATGATTGGACATTAATGTGGTGTGAGTTGTAACTAATGGGCACATCTCTGGAGATTTGCTCAGTTTGTGTACTTATTTTGCTTGAGGTCTTAAGGATCAAGGTTAAAAGGAAATGACATCTGTTAGAAAGTATGTAGAAATATTTAGGAAAGTGTAAATGTTGCATAAAAGAGAAAATTCCTGAAATAATTCACAACTTTTACCCTTTTAAAAAGTATTCCTATAAGCTTCACACTTTTCTTTTTAGAAGTCTAAAATTTGCTTAAGAAGACAGTAAAGACATTCAGACTTTACAGGGATCCTTGACGAGGCTCTGTCAGTGACTGAGGAAAACTGTCTTTGAAGCCAGTGCTGCCATTTGCACATGTAGATTAATAAGTATGTTCTTATGTTCTAATCGGCAGCATTCGAGGCACAGTATTCCAGATTCCCCTATGTCTGCTCACAGATTTCTATCTCTTCTTTTTTTTTTTTTTTTTTTGACCCCCAGGAAAAAAAGATAAAATCATCAAAATAACATTCGCATCCAAAGTCAAGTCTCTGCCTAGCATAGTCGAACAGGAGATTGGTATGCTAGTCTATGTCTCTTTCCCTGTGTTTTACATTTATTTACATAGGTGTACAAATGTTCACATTTAAATCTAGAAGATATTTTCTTCTTTCTTTCTCTTCAGCATAAAAATGTTTAAAAACATGTGTTTTCATACTTTCGTGATTTCTTTGTAATTAACATAATCCCATATTTACCATAGGTCCTTACATTGTAAGGTTTAAGAACTTCTTGTGTTGCTTTTTCTCTCTCCATTTTTCTTCCCCTCCCCATCCCTCCCCTTCCCTCAAGAAGTATGATCAAGTGTCTAATATGTAGTAGGCAATTTAGCAGATGGCACTGCTCTCACTCTCGGGACGGACACTCACAGCCTAGTCCAGGTATAAGGAAGGAGCAGGCAGCTGGTGTCCCCTCAGTGTGTGGTGGCAGCTATCAGAGGGGCTGTCTTAGAGGGGAGTGCACCTGAGAGTGGCCTTGCAGCAAAGATCCTGAGGTTTCCAGGAGAATTTCTCTTGCTACTTTATGTCCATTCCATTTTTCTTTTTTAAATGACAAATTGCTCTTTACAGAAATGCTTAGCTTTCTGCCATTCCCTTGTCTGTCTGAAAAGGCTGTTCACATACCTTTATCCACATGCTTATGGCCGGTGTTTACATATTTACCCCCAAACAGCCACAGGTGTGTGGCAGTTGTTCCGTTTCTGGCTATGGCTTCTCCCCATCCCCAATCCTTGGCTGACTCAGGTCAGCTGTAGGCTCCCAGCCCATATCTCTGCAGAGTATACCAATGGAAATCCCAGGTAAATCCCAAGAGGCTCACCCTCTCTTCCCTCCGTCCTCTGGCCCTTGTTCAGAGTGACACTTTCCTCTATACACTTCCCTTCTTCCCTTCGGAGCTTTCACCTGAGTTCCCTTTCAGGTCTTGCCCCCCACCCCCCTCCCACCCCATCCCCTACCCCGCTTTTCTTTTTGAATGTTTAAAAGTACAATTTAGAGAGGGAAGTAATTGTTCAAAAAATTTGTTCTACGTGGTAGACATTGTAAATGACAAACTTAAAGCTTAAAGCTTTTCTGAACTCTGTCAAGGCCCATGATGCTTCATGTATGTCACTAGTGGTCTCCCATTTTCCCTCGCTGAGTACCATGATTTTTCAGGTTCCATATATGTGCAATGTGTATTTTATTCAGTTTATCCCTGACTCAGACTTCAGCAGAACTAACTGCTGAGTTACTTCTCTAACCCTCCACTTAGCTGTATCTTTGTGAACTGCCTTGAATTCTTCTGGACCAGAGTAGAGTAACACTGAATGATGAATGAATCTTTAATAGTGCTGTACAATTTACAAGGCACTTTTCACATTTTAGCTCATTTAATCTTATAAACAAATATGGACAATTTCTTCTGAAACATAGTCATTTCTATTGTTGCCAATTGTTTTGTTTTGTTTTTTTTTTTTTTTCAACTTGGCTACCTTTGATTTTTATGACAGTGTTTTAATTTCCTTGTTTGTTTATTTCCAAGCTGTGGTGCAATTGGGAAATAACCCTAAGTCATGTTTCACAGTCTATGTTCCCATTCTTCTGAATCATGTGAGATCATTAGTAGTTCCATCTTCAAATAAGGACAGCATGTGCGGTACACAGTCATTAGTTGGGAGCCAAAAGTAAGAACTGCCTTCAAATTATATTTCACACCGCAATGTTTTCATTCTGATATATAAGAAAATGTTTTATTAAGTAGTTCGTGAGAAGGAAATCAAGTAAACATACCCCTATATTCATGTGTTTATTCTCGTGTGATTTTTCTAGTGCAATCCAAGTTGTAGTGTTGAGCTTGGCTTTTGCAGCAAAACTATGTCCATAAATACAAGCTGATATTTCTTTCAAAACAAATAAAGAGCAGTATATGCCACTGCTCTAGGGAAAACTGAGGCCTACATCTGTTCAAAAGATACCTATTCCCCTTTTATTTGGGCACTGGTTTTAAATAAAAAGCAAAAGTTGATTATAATTATAATTTCCAGTCATATGTGGCAACTGAAAAATGGAGTGTTGCTTTGTATGTAGATGGCAGTAATTAGCATTACTGAAGTAGACTTGCAATGCATATAGAGCCAGGACCTAGAAGTTATTCTGGAAGCTTTAAACAGAGCTTGAGCTCTGTGCTTAGAAGAAGCACACCATTTCCCACCAGCTCCTAGGGAGGAATGCCTAGGAGACCAGGGCAAAAGCTGTTCTTGGGCCTGTGCTATAATGGAGGATAGAATAGCAACACTAAATGATGTTTGATGTTTGGGTTCCCAAAAGACAGTACTTTATGAGAACAAACAACCACCATAAACATTAAATTAGCTGATTGCAATGTACCCACTGTGTTACATAACATTTTGGATTAGAGCTGGTGCCTCAGTGCTTCAGAGATTTCGCATTCTGAAGTATTGGCCGAAGTATTGGCCTTAGGAATCTTGGTGTATGTATAGAACCAGTGCATGCCTTTTACTGAGATAACCAGTAAGGTTTAAATTACAATGAATATTCAGTGTGGCTCACCAAGTGCTTATTGAGTGCCCACTGTGTGGAGAATATGGGGATACAAGAGGGATTGATGTGGTGATGGAGAATAATTGTGAAGATACAGATTTCCTTCAGGCATGTATTTTCTGAAACTTACTCATGTATTTTGGAAAAAAACAATGAGGGTCATATCTTTTACTTCTTTCACACACTCTCAGAATGGATAAAGGAAAATGGATGCTGAATAGTGTTGGCAGACTGGATCATGAAAATCTTGTTGCTAATTTCAGGTAAACCGTTTTTGAGGTCCCAAGAGAAAATGAAAAGAATCAGTGTGTCAGTTTTAAATGTAACTTTTAATTCTTTCATGGTCTCTGTTGTCCTCTACTGTATTATTTGCACAAATCCTTCAACACATGGAGAAAGAATGAAAAGTTTTGGAGAGGTTATTATATAAGATTTTCTGTGTGATGAAACCACACCCAAAGGGCCGCACCCAGAGGAGTTTATGTATGTTATTAGGCTCAGGAATGTTAAGTGTGTTAGATTCAGTCCCTGCTGGGTACTCATATGATGCAAACAGTGACTCTTAAATGAAGCCATAATATATGGTTTAACTTCTTAACAGATTGTGATGTCATTTTTTATGTGGTAAGAAAAACAAATGCAGTCACATTTTAGACTTGAGCCTCCGGAAAGCCAACATCAAGAGATTAAGTATGTACATTACTAACAGGAGAGCATCAGCATGGTGAGATACATGCCAGAAAATGGCTGTGAGCTCAAACACTGCTCACGAGAGTGACAGAACAGAAAGATAAGCCTCCTGAGAAGTCTGAGTCCCGGGAGACCCTGGGTTTCCCTTTGAAGGAAGCAGAGTAATTTTAAGTATTTTGACCTGAATGTTAATTCAAATAAGCACGCTTGTGTAGGATCAGCTAGTATTTATGCTTACTATGGAAAAGCCTAGAGATACAGTAGTCAAGACTAAAGAAAAAAATCCCTAGATAATACAGAATTAGAACATAGATTAAGTTGGGGTGGGAAGTATATAAAACTGTTGGTTTCCAGTATTTACTTTCTTGAAATATGGCTTTAAGTCATTTTTCTGAGCTCTACAGATTCTACTTTATGCTTCCTATCACTTTTATTGTGCACATAATTTAACAGTTTGTAATTGTTGAAGCCATATGTCTCTATGGCCTGCTTTACTGTGGAAACAGCCTTGCTCAAGGGAAGACACTTTGAACTGTGCAACACAGGTATGTATATTGTCTATGAACAACATGTATGGCATTCAACTCGTCAAAAATGAATCTTTTGCTTGACTGAACAGCTTTGCTCTGGGTTTTGCTTGTCTGCTGAGGCAAATAAAGGCTGACAAGGGGGGCATTCCCAGTTAGTTAAAGACCAAGAAGTGAATAAAACAGGGTTTGAGCCAGATATCACAAAAATTCTTTCTCGCTTATCATTTTCTGTTGTATCCTATGTATTCATTAGAAAACAATTTAGATAAGTCTAGCTCTGAGTAACAGAATGTGGATCTTATTCCTCTCTGCTTCTAAGTACTTAGGGGGGAAATGATCACTTGGAGTATGGTAGACTTTCTGGATGTATAATTTATATAATTTCTTATTGGGGATATCACTATAGTGATTAACATGATTCATTTTACATGTTTTACATCAAATGTTATTTGTTGTCATTTTAATTATCTACTCATGAATTACAAATGGTTCTAAGGATTTTTATTGGAAATTTTTCCTGTAATTTTACATAATTAGATGAATTCCTTGGTGAATCCTGCCCATTAATTAATTTAGTGATCTGTTTCTAAGTACTTACTATGTTCCTAGGATGATCCTATGTACTGGGTTTAAAGGCGATTGAATAAAATGCTTGTCCAAAAGGGCTTGATGTCTCTGTTAATGGTTTCCCACGCCAACCCTCTGAATGATGTGAAGTATTAATTCACCCACTTATTAAACAAATGCCAATTTATCAAACATGTAGTAGGAATCTGGGTTGTTTAGGCATTGGGGAGAAAATAGGGAACTGTTCCCACAGAATATTCAGCCCAGTAAGTTAGAGGGGGGTGGACTTTGGTTAATGAACCTCATTAATGAAAGCATGGTCACAAATTTAAATACATTTTCTAGAGGAAATAATACAGATACGTCAGAGAATATAAATAAATAATGAAACGATTATATAAATAAGAATAGTCAACTCAGATATGAAAGGAGCCCAGTAATGAGCTAATTAGATCAGGGGATTTGGAGGAAAAGGCACATGGTGGAAGGCCAGCTTCCGGAAATAGCATATGAATGACAGAACATCAGACTGAGGAGACGGTTCAATGATGGGAGCAAAAATCAACCATGTGCCACAATTCTGTGAGGACAAAGATGTGTGTGTGTGTGTGTGTGTGTGTGTGTGTGTGTGTGTGTGTGTGTGTGTGGTGTCTGCATGGAGGTTACTGGTGACTAGAGCAGTTTCTATTTGAATCAAGATTCTGGGGCCCAGTTCTGACTGGAGTGGGTTGTCCTGGTGATGCTATTAAGCTGTCGAGGCTTTTGCTTCATGGCATCCCTCTATATTTCATCTAGGCTATTTCATATTTGGTGGAAAAACAAACAAAACCTTTCTTAGTCATTCTTCAAACTGCCAATGAGGTAATATAGTGCTTGAAAGGAATTTGAAAGCCCATAACACCACAAATAAACAAAATCCCCCATGGACTTCGATTCTGGTGACTGAGCAGGGATCTGGACATGTACCCTGGGGAAGGGCCATCTCCTCTGTGGCACCTTCCTCACAGCCATTCTGTTCTGCAGACAGACTAATCCAGTGTTGGAAGACCCCAGGATCTCGTGGACAGTTATTATCATCAACTTCCTAAGTCCTCTCTTTTCTTTTGGACGTTTTACATTTTAAAAGCACTACGCTTAATTCCCATATTAATTAACTTTAAGTCTCTGTTTACATCTACTATCTCATTACTTTCCTGAATACATGGAGGTGAAATGAGATACCACTTTATGTTTCTTGGCTTTTAGTTTATTCACCCCCCCCCAAATGTGGTGTCTGTTGAATCTAGATTAGAAAATGTGAGGGTTTAGAGTAGTCACTTAAGATAGATGCTCCTTCTGAGTGTCAAAGTTCTGGGGCTGTGTGCCCTCCTGGACTTGGTTCTGTCCCTAGCAGCTTCACAGCCAGCAAGGTCAGTGTCAGTGTTATGCATCAAGATGAGATGCTCTATAATTACCTTGTGGGCTATTTATGGGTTTCATTCAGTGTTGCTGCCTGTCACTGCTGCCTGGTATACCAGGTCTCTTCTTACTTTCAGCCTGGTGTTCTAGACCCCCCCCCCCAAACATGTGAGAACCTGCTTCCCACTAGCACAGCCCTTCCTTTAGGCTCTATGCCTGTGCTTTACTCATCCTAGCATGGCATTTTTCATCTCCCATAGAAATCTTTCCTGTTTACAGTTGCTGTGCTGTGGAGGGTGGGGTGGAGCTTGCTCTTTCCTCTTTACTTATTTTTAAAAAGTGGTGAAAACTCCTCAACGATTCATTAAAATCTTGACCTCTGAGCTCAGCATCCCCAAAAGTAAAAATTAAAAAGTAAAAGTCATTTTTTTTCGTGCTTTGGGAACTCAATAAATACAGATTTTGAATAAACAGGTAAATCAGAAAAACTTGTCCCCCTCCCACAATAACAAAATGTGAGTCTGAACACAAGGAACATCTATTTCCTTAAAGCACTGCAGATACGACTTTGCCTCTCATTCTATTTGTAGACAGTGGGCACATTTGAGTTAGTCTCAGTGGCTGATGGGCTTTAAGGTTTAAGCATAGCGCCCAGCAGGTAGGACGGAATCCAGGAATATGTGGACCATGTGAATAGTTGCTAGGGAGTATGGCACATGTAATTGTAATTCGTTGCTCGGGTCATCCTAGTAAGTGCACACAGGAACTTCACAGAAGTGATTTCAGGAGGGCAGGGCTGACTCTCCTTATCTTCAAGTTTACTGAAGTGGGGCCAGCACCCTGCCTCTTCCAGCTTTGCTGCCAAGGTTGGAGAGGGGTGGAGTGGCCTGGAAGACCATTGGGAGGGTGGGGACTTGCTTTCTTATAAAGATGCCTTGGGCTAGGCTTTCAGGAAAAAAAGACCTGGGTCTGGTGGCAAAAGAGCACAAAGTTTATTTTGTTTTAGAGTAAGCTTGAAGTGGTTACGTGTCATAAACCAGAGAAAGGGAGAGAAACAATCAACAAAGTTAGTCTCATTGATCCAGTCCCTTGGGTTCCCTGCTCTGCCTGGTGTTGGTACCAGCTACAGAGCATCGGTGGGAACCAACAGTTGTGGGTGCCAGTGGCTCAGGAGCCAGTTCTCCTTTGCCCATCTCACTACCTGTTCCATGGTAGAATCACTGTGAAAGACCTGCGGACAGATGCCTACTGACAGATATGGTCCCATTCTGTGGGGCCACACGTTTCTTAAGGGTCGGAAGGGTGTGGCGCAACCCACAAAGCATCTGAGGTCCCCTGAGCACCAACCCAGAGAAGTGAGCTCGCTCCGGCTCGGGGGTTGGGGGGTGGTGGCTGGCCCCAGGCACTGGTTCCAGGGAAAACGCCAGCACCCAGGGGGACCTTTCCTTCTCGGAGGCGGGCAGGGCGGCGCTCCAAACCCGAGCAAGGTGGGCAGCCTTGATCCTCCTTTAAAATAGGAGGCACCCCAGCAGCCCCATTCTCTTTTCCCTAATGCGCACCGCGCTTTCCTGACTGCACTAGGACGACCCTGGAGGGAGGAGCGGGAGGGTGCTGAGGCGGGGTCCCGGGGCCACCGGGCGGGGTCTGCCGCACTCACGCGGAACGCCCCCAGCCGGGCGCACGCGCTCCCATTCAAAGCCTCTGGTCTGCGCGGCCACTGCGGAGACCCGCCCACCCGCCCCAGTGCTGCGCCTGTCAGCCAGGGGTCCGCAGCCACTACTCGGTGTCTTCTCCAGGCCAGGACCATGCCGCGGCTGGTGGCGCGCGGGCCCACGGGGTTCCTGGCTCATCTCATCGGTGGCACCTGGTGCCTCCTCTGTGTCGCTGGACAGGTAGGGCAGTCTGAGCGTCTCCAACTCTCCTGCACTTTTCCCCCCTCCTTCGTCTCCCCCCCCCCTCCGAGCTTCTGCTGGAGCGGGGGTGTCACTTCGGGGAGCGCTTCTTTTCGCAAAGGCTCCGTGGTCTCGGGAACGTGGGACAGGTGGCAGAGGACTGAAGTTAATGCGGGTGCTGGCGTCTAGTGCCAGGCAGGCGGAGTCAATTCCTGGGCAGAGCTTCCTGGGACTCTGTCCTGGCTGGAGCCCGCGCCTAGGTTTCTCTTCTAGCTGGGCAGAGGCGAGAAGGTGGTGGCTGAGCCCAGGAGCTGTCTGTTATTTCCCTGGAGCCGGAGACCAGCACCCCTTCTGTGCAGCCCTTCTCTAAGTCCCCCTCTCTTGCTCTCCTGGGAGAGGCTTGGAGGATGGCACAGTTGTCACTTTAGCTCTGCTTACACCCTGTGAACATCAGATATTGTCACCAGAGTCTCTTTGTGTCCAGGGAGCTGTACAAGTGTGAGAACTGCAAAACAGGTGGGCTTCACAGTGGGTGGGGGTGGGGGGAGTGACCTGCGTGGTTGCCACACCTACTCTGTATCCTCCCCACAATTTTTTCCCTGGCCAGGCATAAAGTGGGGATTCCTCAGGTTACTTAGAAGGGTCCTGAGAATGTGAAACCCACAGTGTATTTATTACTGCAAGACACTGGAGCATCTGCTTAGGAACTAGAGCAGAGGTCAAGGGAGAGTCATGTCAAAGTGTGAACCACCTTTAGATTACTTTTGAGAGTCAGGTAACTTTTAATTAACACTAGCCACTTGGGCAGTTTGTTCATAATTTCTCCTACATAAATGTGATTTTCACAGGATTACTTTGGTAATTCTGGGAAAATGCCCAAATACTCTTGGCGGGAATTATTGCTAGATAGCCTCCCTTCCTCTGTTTTGATTATGGAGACTTGTCCAAATTGGGGGATTTCCTTCCTTTGCTCTTACTTATGTTTTGAAATTTGTTTCCTATGTGTTAGTGGTCATTTTCATGACAGAGGTACGCTTTTGGAGCTAGAGGATCAGTTATGAATGCTCCTGAGAGGCCCAATGCAGGCTGGAACTGAGGGGCAAGGGCTCCTTCAGTAGTTAGTAATGGAACTTTTCAGACACCCACCTAGATTGTGATAGAATGAAAGTACTAGAACCAAGGGTGTTGGTTATAAGCTTGTTTTGTGCCTGCCAGCCTTGATCCATGGTGGGATTCTCAGCCTTAGAGCCCAAATAAAATAACCCACCTATGTGAGTCCTGTGACAATGGACAAATTGCAAGTGGACTACATCAGTTTCCTAGAGGAGGTGGGCTTATGGTCCCCAGGTTATTATACGGTGCTGCTAGCTTGAAGGCCACAGTGTAAAAAAGTCCTGTCCCGAGGAGAGCAGTACTTACAGAGCCATGACTCCCAATCTATACAGAAGAACAATGGAGAGGGCTTAAGCTTAAGCGCAGGATATTTGGCAGGAAGCTTCGAGTACTGACTCTGTCTTACTAGTCTATGGTGGAGCTCTTAACTTTCCATTGCACCTTTGATGAATTGAGGGCCTTGGCCTGAGTTCTCCAAGGTGCTGCCAAGTACCAACAATGCCAGACAGGTACTCAAACAAAACCAAGACAGCCCCTTATCATGTTGTTTAAAATGGTCACATTTATAGAAACTCTACCTCATCCTTGAGGTTTGGATAAATTGTTTGCTAATACTGAATCCAGCAAAGGTGTTGAATAACCCATTATTTTTTTTCAGACATATGGGTTTTGTTTTATTTATTTAGTTTTGTTTGTTTCAAATACTCTCTCACCTTGCCTCCTCAAACCTGTTCAAAGTCATTCTGGGTTTCTTGGCATTCAGAGTAAACTGCTCTACCAAACACCACACACCTGTTCTCCTTGTCCTGCATCACAACCACTCCTCCCAGATGAAGCCTGTAAATACAGATTTGGAATTCCAAATGGTGCTCTCTACATGGAGGAAGCTGACAAGACTCATCAGCAATGGGTAGAGAACAATGTAAAGGGGAAATGGGTCCTGGTATATCCTGGGAGAAGGTGGATGCCTTTGAGGGTCTTCTTAAATAGAAACTAGAGTAGTTGTCTTTACGTTTTATTGTCTTCCTTTAACAAAACCCAAGCATGGACATTTTCTAATCACCTAGTAAAAGAGATTAGAAATTTGAGGATATTTAATATTAAATCAAGAAATCAGTCTATAGCCAATAGCCAGTGTCATATTATTAGAACATTGTTTGGAATTTGCACAGTCCTTATAGTTCTAAAATTAAAGCACTCACTATGTGAAAGAATGTTCACTAGTGTTATCATACCTTTCTTGAGTTCATTGTAGCCACAGTAGGAATGAGGCCATCAAGGTCTTCTTCCTAATCAGGTTGCACCAATAGTTCATAGAACAATTTCAATGTAGATGAGAATTGTCCAGAACACCACCATTTCTTTCTTCCCACTTTCTTTCTGCTTTCAGCAGTTATTTCTTTGGTTTCTGACTGTTCTCCCATTTTGTAAAATCTCTTGGCTCACTGCTTAGGTTCCCATGAAGCTGGTTATTTTACTGATTAACCTCATTTCATAAACTGAACCCAACTCTATACCATTATCCAAGTTGCTCCCTCATAAGGACTTGCATAGCGAGGTCCTTATCCTGCACAGATAAAGATGGTTAAGTGGTATGTTGTTAACAAATACAACCCATTACTGCTGCTTTAAAATGACATTTAGTGGTGGTTCATTCAAACAAAAATGATATTTCATTCATGGCAGTATTCAAATGGTGTCCTTAGAAGTTTAGTAGTGAAGTGCATAGTCCTAAACAATGCCAGAAAGGGTTTGTGGTTTCTTGGATTCATTTTCAACTAAGGACCCCAAAGAAAACTTGCTTGTGTCTTATTCTGTGGTGTAAATTGCTGTTGTTTTATTGTTTTTCACTTTTTGCCAGAATAATGACAGCTCTGTGTGGTTAAAAACAAACCCAGGGCTTTGAGAAAAGCTCCTATTTCAACTGCTTGCCCCCAGCAAGGAGACCTCTGAGCTCAGAGGCTCTACCCTAGGCAGCATTTTTGTTTGTTTGGTATATTCTGAGATATAATTGGCACACAGTAAGCTGTTCATGTTTAAAATATAAAACTTGACAAGTCTTAACAGAAACATACCCCCAATGACACCATATTTACCAAAAGTTTTCATGGCCTTAGAAAATGCCTCCCTCTCATCCTTATTTGAAGCCAACATCATCAGGAAAATAACCATTTTTTGCTAGTATACTTTACATTTCATGGTATTTTGTGTTAGTGGAATGATACATTCTTATCACTTATGATTTGGCTTTTTATTTTTTTTTTACTCAGCATAATTACTTTGAGGTCATTTGTGCTGTACTATGTAGCAGTAATGTTTTGCCTTTTGTTCCTAGGCATTTATCTCACAGTTTGTTGCATATCTGCTAACACCAATGGAGAGCCAGTGCATCTCTTCTATCCTTGGTTGTTACAAAGGAAGCTTCTCTGAACATTTGTGCATGCAGATTTACAGAGACATTTGTTTTCATTTGTCTCTTGATAAAGTTAGTAGCTTATTGGTTGACTCAGATTGTAGCTAATGTCCAACTTTCTAAGAAACTCAGGTTTTAAAATGTTCTAAAGTAGCTAGTTCCGTTTTACTCAGATCTTTGATTTCTGTAGTTTTGCTACATGTGATTTGAAAATGTTACATGGAAATTTTGACACATAAGCAAATCATAATTTCTAAAAAATCAAAATGTTATTATTGTTTATTATCACACATATGATCATGAAGTCACGTTGGTACTTCTGTGGTTTCACCATCCATCGAGATCTAGAGGTGCATTGCCTGTGTGTGAAGGGAAATAACTAGTGTGTCATTTTGCATCTTTTGCAGGGATACATGGGAGTTGCATTTCCTTTGTATGCTTGCCAACACCTGGTGGTCTCTTAGTCATACAAATAGTGATGACTCAGTCTTGGTTTTAATTTACAATTCCCTAATGACAAAAGATGCTGAGCATTTTCTCATTAGTTTATTTAGAAATGTACGTAGTCAGGCATCTCTTGACAATGGAAATGCATTCTGAAAATTATTTCTACTAAATGACATTTTCTATTCCTAGTATATGTGCTTTAAAATATACTTCTCCCTTATTAATATTAGATGACTTTTTTAAAGCTTTTCGGTTTTTAAAAATATGTTGGTTATTTTGTAGTTATTATAGTCTGATGTGAATGTGATTTCTTGATGCATTTTATTAAATTCCAGTATCATGGAACTATGCAAGCCACTCTCTTCATCCTTTCATTTTCTTTATGACATTAAAGTCTGTGGCAGTATGCACTTGTTGTAGTCATTACAGTCTCTGAGTAGCTGATCATTCTGTTTTCTTGTAGATCTTTACTCTTTCTTCCTTAAAACTCTTGACTTGCAACTCAACACATCATTCACCCATTTCAAATGTGTAACTCAATGGGTCCTATTAGATTTACAGATAAGTGTGATTATTACAAAGTTCATTTTTACACTTTTTTGGTACCTCAGAATCCCTGCAGAACATATCAATAAATACCTATTAAAAAATGAAACCCATTTTTTCGTATGCTATCCAAAACATTAAGTAAGATTTTTAAAAAATAGGACTGTTTCCTTTAGACTCTACCCTGTGTCTTAGTATTCTAATCTTAGTGTTCTAGTGCTGTGAAGAGACACCATGACCAATGTAACTCTCATGAAAGAAAGTATTTAACTGGGGACTTGCTTACAGCTACAGAGTTAGTCCATTATCATCATTTGTGAGGAGTGTGGTGGCATGTAGGCAGGCATGGTGCTGGAGAAGCAGTTGAGAGTTCTACATCCTGTCCAAAGGCAGCAGGAAGAGAGCCAGTGAGATGAGGCCTCAGAGCCTTTTCCCAGTGACACACTGGGAGCCAGGCCTCCTAATTCTTTCCAAACAGTTCATCAGCTAGGGACTAAGCATGCAAATATATGACCCTATAGGGACTATTTTCATTCAAACTGCCACACCTTGTAACTCTCCTTTCACTGTAGTCCTACACAACATGAATCCATCTTATTTATTGAATCTGGATTTTCATTTGAGAGGCTTCTTCTACTTAGTATAATGTGTCCAAAGTTCATCTTAATTGTGGCATATTTAGGTATACTATTCCTTTTCATGGCTGAGTAACATCTCATCTATCAACATAGAACATTTTATTTATTGATAGACGTCTTATTTTTGTCTGACATTTTAGGAATAATCAATACTTCTTTTATGTATATATTATTGTATGGATATGAATCACTAGCACTATGTTTAATCTCTGAAGAATTCCAAGGTTCTGCTATACCTTTAAATATTCCCACCAGCCATGTATGGTGATGCCAGTTTCTGCACATTCTCACCAACAGGCAATGGCTGCCATAGCCATTCTCAAAGGAATGGATAAATATCTAAAGGTGGTGGTTTCCATTTGTATTGATGTTTAGTATCTTTTCATTTTCTACTTAATTGAACATTTCAGTTGCTAATTTTCTTGGTTAAAATAGAAGCTCTCTGCTATGTAACTGCCACTCTCTATCCTGCATTACTGGGAAGCTATCACATAGCCCTGACGCCCTTTCTAGTCATGGGAGACCCTCTGCTCTGCTGGAGTCTCTCTTCTCAAGGTCTCTTTGTCTCTTCACCTGGGTGTTTTCTGCACAGCTACCCACTGAGCTGTAGGAGGGAGATCTCCCTCTGTGTTTTGTTTTGTCAAATCCCCTGTGCAACCTCCAGTGAAGAAATGGGTGTAAAGGTAAAACTGAATTATTTTTGTATTTGGAAAAGCATTCTGTTTTCTCACTTGTTGTTTCTTCCCCATGGCAAACAGCTCCAAGCTGACAATAATTTCATTTCCTGGCACTACTCTCACTGACATTCCCCTAGATTGTATTTTTGTTATTGCTGTCTCTGGGATCTTCTAGAATTTTAATTCATGTCTGGTGTTCTAAAGCTGTCAAAACTTTTCTGCAAAGGGTGGTACAGTAAACATCTCATGTTTGTAGCCTATGCTGTTAGTACCCTGGCTACTCATGGTAGCAGGACTACAGACTTAGTGAGCAGGTAGATGAGTGAGTACATACATACTTCAATCAACCATTTTAAGAAGGTGATGGGATAGAATTGGTCCATCAGTCTTAGTGTTTTGACCACCATGCTGATGTTTTATGATGCTAGGTCTTTGTATAGGTTATTTAAATTTGTTATTGTATGTTAATTGTGGTCTTCAGTGAATACAGATTCCCTTTACTTAGATTTTCATAATTTCTTCTAATGTCTTATTTGCTTGCCTTTTGTGAGACACCTGTTAGTTACTGTTCTCCTGGATTGTACATCTGTCCAGTACAGTCATTTCTCTTATCTTTATTCCTTTTATGTTCTGATATGGTTACATTTCTAAAGTATTTTCTTGGTTCTATTTTCTGACAGTGATCCTTATATAGATCCTCTCTGCCAATATGCCAAGTTGTGGGCATATTTTATCCCCAATTCCATAGCACCAGGTAACCACAAGTGCAAAAGCCCTCTGCAGTCCCATAGGCTAAGTGGGCTTGTCTTCCCATCCTCCTGCTTCTACAGAGACACAGTTCTCCTGTGTCAGTAACAAGTTCTCCACCAAGTTTTCCTACTCCAAAAATTTATTGGCATCTTTTGTCTGCTGTTGTCTTCTTTCCAGTTCTCTTGTCATCTTTATTTATTTACTGTTATTTTAGCAGACATCTGGGAGAGAATGGAGAGAATATAGTGTTCAACCTGCTGTGTTTAACGGAAAGTCAGCACTATTCATTTTCTTTCATTATTCCTATTTTCTTAGCCTGGGTCATCTCCAAATCCCATTGGCTCATCCTGGTATGATGCACACTCTCAGATACTGAAGTTCTATAGTTCCCCATCTAGCATTATCAATATTATAAAACAAAATAAAGACAAAAAATAAACCTGGGGCTGAGGTCAAGTAGAGGTGTAGGACCTCTTTCTGGATTTGAGAACCTCTGTACAGCAGAAAGAGTTGAAATATTTTTCAGAGCATAGAATCTTGTTTACCGATGGCTTTCTGGTGTCCAATCACAATAATAGACCTTCACTCCATCCCTACATTCATCTTTAAGATAGTTTTCACATTTTTAGCAACTGTTTACTTTCCATTTTCTGCTTAAGTAAACACAGCCTAAGCTATGTGATGAGAGATGGGGCATAGAGTTTGTTCATTTTTTTTTTTTTTTTTTTACCAATTTTGATATACCTATCTGGACACAGTTTTATGAGAGGATGTGGAGTTAGCATGATGTAAAAATCGAACCTTAAAATACTGTATATGTATTAAAATTTCGTCTCCAAGGTGTCGCTGACATTTAGGCCTTCTTTGTTTGTGGATGAGAGGGATGAGGCAAGAAGAGCAGGTAAGTGGTTTTTGAATAACTGTTGGTTGCCGGTCAGTTTTAACTCTTCATTTTGCTCTAGGATGATATCTAGCTAGAGACAATGTCCTTTTTAGGGGTGATGGAATGGTGGTAAGGGGACCATGTTTTTCTTTTATACTTTGCTCGTGAGTTTGGATCTGTATAGCTGGAGAAAGTGCAGTGGTTCTCACACTTCCTGATTTGGTAGCCTTTTAATACAGTTCTTCATGCTGTGGTGACCCACCAGACATAAAACTATTCTCATTGCTATTTCATAAAACTGCAATCTTGCTACTGTTAGGAATTGTATAGTAAATATCCAAAGTTCGTTGGAGACCTCTGTTAAAGCGTCATTTGACCCCCAATGGAGTCTTGACCTAGAGGTCAAGAACCACTACTTCAATGATTTATTTAATCTTGTAGTTGCTCCTAAATAATTTCTGTTACATTTTACAATCCAGAGGTCACTAATGTCTGGTGCTAAGTAAGTAAAAGCTGGTAAACATCTTTTGCATTTACTGAGTGTTAAGTATGTGTGTGTTTGTGTGTGTGTGTGTGTAGGTCAGAGGGCTTGCAGGAGTCTGTACTTCATTAAATTTTGTTGATTCTGGGGATTAAACTCAGATTATGAGGCTTGGTGGCAAGCATCTTACCATTTTATTGCATATTCCAGGTTCTCTTTCTCAATGATTCTGATTCAACAGAACTAGGCAGGCCTGGGAATCTGCATCTATTCCTTACCCTCATTCCCAGAGATCATTCACACAGGGTTGGACCAAAGGCCACATTTGGAGAAACACTCATAGGATCTGTCTTCTCTATAGAGGAGAGAAATAAAGTCTTAGGAAGCAGAGTGATTTGTTCTCAGTTTGGTAGTGGGAGGGGCAGGAGTAGGCCAGCATGTCTCATAACTGTGCATTGAATTTCTACACTAGAGCACACTCTATTATTTTAGTGTCTAGTTACATCATGAACTAAAGATACGAACCACCAGCTTAATGTTTCTTTATTTGTAGTAACCTCTGTTTTTTCATAAATGGTTTTCAGATGTTTGGGAATAGCTTCGGCTCAGTCACTCTGTGGCAGGGGACTGAGCTGGGAAAGCCCTCCACTCTGAGCCACCCTCATGTGACCTGTTGGAAACAGGTTTCTGTGTATTTTCCCCTGAGACATCATGTCCTGGAAGATTAAGAGATACTGATTTAAAAACACATCCCAAGTGTCCAGGAACCAGACACTTGATGAAACGGGGTATGTGCCTCTGAACACCTTCTCTCCACATGGTGACTTAGCAATTGTTGATGGGTTCTTTGAGGCAAGGAAGAAAATGTTTTGCATGCCATTATTTAGCATGTTCTCAGCTGTACCACAAGTCAGACAAACAAATTACCCATGTACGCTTCTTGTGGTGTCACAGGTTATGAGTTCATGGAAAGGCAATGTAAGAAATGTTACTAGTCGCTGTTAAAATCATGTGCATTTTATGAGAAGTGACCACTGTGACTACTCTTTCAGCAGTCAAAGTTGCTTGTTATGAAGTACTTTTGTTGATGTCAGCTGCAACCAGGTGTGCAAATTTGTGAATTTGCTTCTGAAGCTCTGCATCTGTCAGGAGAGGCTAGCCCCTGCGCAGGCATGGTGGCTAACCACTGCAAACATGGGATAGCTCACACGCGGGTGCATAGTGTGGGACTAGATCGAAATCCATGCTGATGGAAGCTCCATCTCAACCCACAAGTGACAGGCTCCCGGGTAGGGAGAGGACATATTGCTCTAGATGAACACTCAACTGAGAGGTCATAGCTATTGCTCTGTTCATACTTGAATGGCCAACTCAAGAGGATGCTAACTCTCATGTTATCCCAAGAACATGACTTTCTTGCTTTGGTTCCGTTTGCCTTAGCTTTTTTATGACTTCCAGGGTGTGATTCGGATTTTCTTTTACCTGTGTGTGTGCTTTAGAATAAATGACCTGACACTCTTATACAAGCATTTAAGATCAACTTTGACACACTTATTAGTTAAAAATATATATAGTTTAAAACTTATGTCACAACCATTCGTTTCTGTTTTAACCGTTTGTTTTGGAAGCTCAAGGACAATTTTATTAGAGTTTGAAAATACCCAGGGCAGGCATTCTGTAAATTGTAATGTGAATTCTAATAGGTCTTAATAATATAATCCCAGAGTCAGAGATAGGGATGAAAGCTGAAAGATCAGAGTAATGAAGGAGCAAGCCACAGCCACACTTTACCTCACTTATTTCCCAGCTGAAAAGAGAGCAAGCCCTTTTTCCTCCCACCTATATTTCTCGCTCTCCCCAGCCATCTCACTTCCTGCCTATCTGTCTGCTAGCTAGTGGCAAGCTCCACCCTCTGATCTTCAGACAGGCTTTATTTGTACAAACAAGATATCACCACAGCAAATCTCAGCAGCTTTGTGGAGAAGGAGAATGAAATAGAGAAGAAAAGCCATGACATTTAAGTTGGCAGACAGCCACATGGCAGGGAGGGGGCCTTTAGAGAAAGGGTAAGGTAGGCCAACATGCCAGAAAAAAGTATGTTGAGGTTCTAGCTAGCACCCAAAAGAATGAGACCGCAGAAAAGGAAAGAGAAAGGAAAAGTTGCACCTTAGACTGAGAAAGGCCTCCATGGCAGCTGGGATTGTAGTACTGTCTGTGTTGGCAGGGTGGGTGGGAACTCTTTGAGGGAAAAGTACAGTCTCTCATTATCCCCCATCTCTTTAGCATGAATTAAATCAATCCTGCCTTCCAGAGGGGTGGATGGTCCCGTTATCAGGTCATTAGCCCTGTTCAACTGGAATGTTAGGTCTCCACCCTGGCCAGAGAGTCTACTCTCTTGGTCAGGAGTTTTCCCTCAATGGACCTTTACTTCTACCCTAACATGCCCCTCCTCTGAAGAGGTTACCATAAAATAATTTAGGAGCCAGGTGAGGAATCAGAGGCCCCAGATACTTCAGATATATCTAAGCCATTGGCAAAGACAAAAATGGCAAGAGGCTAAAGACCTTTCTGGCTTTTAGCCAATAAATAAACCGGTTATTTGGAAGGAGTGTTTTTGACCTATACTGTCTAGCCAGTTTTTATGTCTTGTTCTTATCACTTTATTCTCTCAAATGGTAACTGTAGCTGCCATTATAAGTTCCTTCATTTGTCCAAGGAATCATAGTCCCAGAAATTAAGGTTAAGTTTGTATGAGACCTTGTTTAGAAAGCTGTTTCTCATGAGTGATTTCTTCTTGATAAGGAAAATGTTGCCCAGATATAAAACATTACAGCCTTGGCTCAATTCAACACTGCAGTGCCTATGTGCAGCCAAGAGAGGCAGGCTTATTATTGCTTTAACCTAAAAGTAAGTGATGGTTACATTTCTTCTTTCTCTCTCTAGAAGCTGGCTGGGATGGATTTCACACTGTAATTCTAACCCCTCCAACAGCTAAAACAAATAACTGAGGATAGATCCTGGGCTCATCACTCTGTAGATTCTCCTTGGATGCCAAAGGGAAAAAAGAGGAGGAGCCCAATGGATGGATGCCCTGTGAACCCATCAAGAGATTTGAACTTTGAATTGGACATCTAAGCAGTAACCTCTGTTAAGCAATAAGCCTTCTCCTACTCAGGGCTTGAAATGGTTCCTTGACTTATCACTCATAGCTCTGTGCCTGTACAAGGCAAGGACTTTCTTTGTGTCCTATAACTAGAAGTTATACAAATAAAATCATGGCTGCACTATGGGGTTTTTTCAATAGGTCCAGAATAAGAAGATCCTAACTGCCATAATTGGCACCCCCATTTGCATTGAAGAGCTCATATTGATTATCACTCCAGTTCTTTAACTATTCCCAAATGCCCTCCCTGTTCAGGGATGTTAAGCATGCTGCTTAAGCACCCATCTCCAGAACATTCATTATTTTGCAAAGTTGAAATTATATCAACTGAACAACTCAAACAACTCTCTATACTCTTCTCCCAGTTCCTTGCAACTTCCTTTCTGTTTGTTTCCCTAACTTGCTATCTGAAGTTCATTGTATAAGGAGGGTAATAGTATTTATTTTATTTTGTGACTGGCTTATTTGCTTAACATTATTCCCATAAGTTTTAGGCATGTGATAGCATGTAACAGATTTTTCTTTTTGAGACTGACTAGTAATCCACTGCATATAACTATCACAACATATTTTATCCATGTTTTTTCATTTACTGGTAGACAGTTATTGACAGTGCTGTTGGCCCTGTTACTTGTTTCTTATCGGCTAGCTCTGCCTTAAGTATTAACCCATTTCTGCTGATCTATGTATTTCTCTTACCGGGGAGCCGGCGGCATACTGCTTTCTCCAGACTCTCCATCTTGACTCCTCCTTACTACTTCCTATTTCCTCCTTGTCTCCTAGTCCCTCCTATCTTCCTTTCCTATTGGCCAACAGTGCTTTATTATTAACCAGTATGAGAAACATATACAGAATGACATCTCTCATCATCTCCTCTTTTCTGTCTAAATAAAAAGAAGGGTTTTAACCTTAACATAGCAAAATATATCACATAACAGTTATCAAATAAGAATCACAGTTAACACTATTTAGTCCATTAACATTTAGCAAGATTTGAAGAAAATATTCCATCATCTATTCTATCTTTGTGTGTCTAAAGTCCTATATGTATCTTATCTTTAAACCTAACTAAGGAAAACTATAACCATAACTATTTGTCTTCAACTCCATCAAAGACCACAGAAGGATAGTATATAAACTCTAGAAATGACAGAGAAAACTCACTGCCTGGTCACCCGAAGTTCTTTTGTAATCTTCCATCTTCAGCCCATAGGCCATAGTGTGTCTAGCTGACTCGTCAGCAACGCAGGAAACTTTAAACTGTCTTTTTGTATTGGCAGTTTGACAGTCACTTTTCTCTGTGTCCTGCATACTGTCTTGCAGACTCTTTCATGAAGCAGGAACTCTGTAGCAATGTCCATCTTGAATCAGCAGTCACTTTTCTGTGAGTCCTGCATGTCTAGTTTATACAGCACAAAGTCAAACAGTCCAGACAAGAGCAGTATCTTGTCCACATGGCTAGTCTTGCCATATTGAAAGCAAACTCCATAACGAGTTTCTTCAATGTCCATCTTCCTTTCTGTTGCAGGTGGTATTGCCAAGAGCAATTATGTCTCACTGTCACGAAAACCCTAAACCATTTTAAATGCCATATTCTGTAGGTCTTTGAAAGGTTTGAAGAATGCCTATCTATCTCAAATACATCTCTGTGTATCTTGAACAACCTAACTAACTTAACTCTAAGCTTTGACTATCATAGGTAATTATCTATAATCTGTACTACATTACACATTACATTTCTAAATGAGCTATATAAACACAATACCTAAACAAGAAGAGAAATATACTTAATCACAAAATTGACCTTAAATGGTATCAATAAATGAAAATCTATTCCAAAACAAAGGAATCAATAAATGAAAATCCATTCCAAAACAAAGTAGTCATATCTATACCACAATCCCCTTTTTACCTTTAAAAAGAATTGGCATGTCCAACACAGGCATCTCACTTGATTGCCGCATGGCCTGGTGCATGGGGTAGCATAGAGGATAAGTTAGGGGTGGGAAGTATAGTGAAAAGAAGAGCAGTAGACTAGGATCCAAACACCTTTTGCTACTTGTTTATCATATGACTTCAAACAAATTAGTCAATCATCCTCTGAGACTTGTTTTAGATCCATAGCATGGACACCTGTATTATGTGTTTTAGTGTGCTGATATCCATTAGGTAAGCATAAATTCTAAAATGGATAGACATTTGCGTTTATAATATGAAATGTTTCTTTTAAGGTTGGTTCTTGTTCTCAATTGCCATAGTAACTATATGTGTTTGTGGTATGGTGTGATGTTTTGACAAATGTATGCAATGCACAATGATCAGATCAGTATCATGTTTTTCTGTTTCAGACATGTACATTTCTTTTCAGCAGGGGAATCTGAAATCCCCCCCCCCCCAACTATTTTGAGACAGTCAGTTAGTTGTCAGCGATGGCTTTCCTACTGTAAAATAGAGCATTAGAAATTAATCCTATCAACTGTACCTGTGCCCACCAGCCACCGTTTCCTTATCCCACCCTCACCCCCACTCATCCGAGGTTCTGGTAACCACTGTGGTTTGCGCTATTTCTTTGATGTTATGGTTTTAGAGTCTACATATAAATGAAGACATGATGCATTTGTCTTTCTATTGCTGACTTATTTCACTTAACAGATAGTTTGCCAATTCCATTTGCATCTCTGGGAATAGCTTCTAATATGTCTCTCAAAATAATCTCTCTCACACACATACACACCCACCCACACTCTTCTCTCTCTCTCTCTCTCTCTCTCTCTCTCTCTCTCTCTCACACACACACACACACACACACACACACACACTAAAAGAACTTTGTCTGGTAATTCACTGGTGGATACTTATGTTGATTGCTCTTTTGGCTATTGTGTAAATAATGTGACAACAAATGTATGAGTACAGGCTTCTCCATACACTAAGAAATTTATTGAAATATCTCCCAGAGGCAGGGTCACTGAATACTGTGTTAGGCCTCTTTCTGGTTTGTTGATGGAGGAACCCCCTAACTGTTTTCCATAAAGGCTATGCTGGTTTGCATTGTTACCAACAGTGGTTGACAATTCCAGTTTTCTTCATCCTTATAAGGTTGTTATTTATTTATTCATGTATTTATTTATTTTGCTATTTTACACTAGCTCTCCTAAATGGGCTGAGATGATGCTGTAGTTTTACTTAGTTTTCCATTAGTAATTAGTGATATATAACATGATCCAAGTGTGCATGAATACTTGTGTGTGCACGAATAAGGTATGAGTGTTTACACATGTATATGAAGAGCAGGGTTCAGTATCCAGTGTCTTTTTTCAGCTTTCACCTTATTTTGTGGCACAAGGTCTCTTCTTGAAACCTGGAGGCCCCTGATTTGCCGGATTGGGTGGGAACAAGCTCTGGGGTTCCATCTTTTTCCTTCTTCTCCAGTGCCAGGAGTGACAGACGTGCACTGCCACACCTAATTTGTATTTGCAAGCTAGGGATATGAACTTAGGTTCTTGAGCTTGCATAACAAGCACCTTAGGATCCATCCTCACATCTCCCAAACCTTTTCCATTAGTGTTTTTTTTTCCCCCATTTGTTCGCTTTTGAGATTGTGATCTCATTACAATGTACCTCTCTTCCTTTCCCTCACTCTAAACTCTCTCATGTACCCCTCCCCACTGTCCTTCAAATTCGTGGCCTCTTTTTGCATTGTATTCATATTCCTAAATATAAGCTGTTGAGGCCACACAATATTTCTTGTGTGTATGTTTTGAGGACTGACTGGCATCACACAACGAATTGGGCTTTTCTATGAGATTTTTAGTTCTCTGTATATTTTAGGAAACACTTCCTTATCAGATGAATGGTTCCTAGATACCTCCCTCCATTCTGGAGTTTATCTTTTTGTTTGGTGTCTCCTTTGGTACAAAAATGTTTTATTATCATATAACTTATCCAGTGATTTTTTTTTTGATTGCTTATCTTTGTTATTGGGGTGATATCCTAGAAACTTTTGCCTAAGCCAATGTCGTGAAAAAGGTTTCTACATTTTGTTGTTAGGTCCTACATTTAAAACTTTGGCCTGTTTTGACTAATTTCTGTATATAGTAAGTCATATAGGGATTCTTTTTTCCTTCTGCAAGTGAGTATCCAATATACACATTATCATTTATTAGAGATAATGCTACCTTTGTCTTGCTACCTTTGTAAAAAAACAAATCAGTTGACTGAGTGAAGTAGTTGAGACAGGAAGCTTTCAAATTTGATGAGAGCCTAGCCTCCTTTGCAATACCTTATTTAAAAAACAAGCAAAAAAAAAAAAAAAAATTAAGAATTGGTTGACTGTAAGTAGTGGATAGTGTTCTGCAAGTGCCTTTTGTTTGGTATATAGAACAATTTTGTTGCAATTTTTTTTTAAAGGAGAACTGAATGTTCTATCCATTGATGAAGGTGGGGTGTCTGTAACTATTATTACTATTAATAGTCTAGCTTTTAACTCTGCTGTTTGTATTCTATACTTTACTCCAGCAGAGTAACCATGATGATTATTTCCTTCTGTTTTAGCTGATTTCTGTGATTTTTCTTTTCATTCTGAGGCAAGGTTTTGCTGTTTTTCCAAGGTTGGCTCAAATTCCTGGGTTCCTGCAGTCCCCTTATCTCAGCCTTCCAAGTTGCTGAGAGAACTGTGACTTAGGTACAACCACCATGCCAGTCCTGGATCCTGTATTGCTGGATAGTAGTTATCTTTTTGGTTTGGTTGTTTTTAAAGTGTTTACTTCAAGCCATATTCTGTCTGAGAAAGGCCTCCCCTGCTTGTTCCAGAGTTCCATTTACATGGTTTAGTTGTTCCCATCTCTTCCCTGTAAAAGTAGTAGACCAAATTTCTCATTGACCCTGTATTTTCGGACCTAGGCCTAACAAAAAGAGACCTCCAGTTGGTCCACATCTTTTGATGGAGGAATTTAGTATGTGTGTATTCAAGATGAATATTGGTACTCTGTGAGCCTTTATCTACTTGCTTCATGTTTCTAAATCCTTCCATCCTCTCTTGTTCATGTTTGTGTTTTAGGGGTTTTATATGTTGGTAGGGCATGTTTTTCTTTTCTTTGTTGTCATAAGTTTAGGTGACTATTGCTGAGATGAAACACTGTGACAACATCAACTTCAGAGGAAAGGGTTTATTTCACTAACAGTTTCATATAACAGTTCATTATCAAAAGCAGTGAGGGCAGGAACTCAAGCAGGGTTGGAAATTGGAGGCAGGAACTGATGCAGAGGCCACAGAGGGGTGCTGCTTACTGGCTTGCTTCTCATGGCTTGCTCAGCCTGATTTCTTGTAGAACCCAGGATCATCAGCCTAGGAATGGTATCACCCACAGTGCACTGGACTTTCCCCCATCAACCATTAATTAATTAATTAATTAATTAATTAATTAATTAATTAATTAACAAAATGTTGTACAGGCTTACCTACAGTCTGATTTAATGGAGGCATTTTCTTAACTGAGGTTCCTTCCTCTCAGATGATTTCAGATTTTATCAGGTTGATATAAAACTATCCAGCGTGTGTGTGTGTGTGTGTGTGTGTGTGTGTGTGTGTGTATCTTTGCCGTACTAATGTAATGAGTTGGGCATTTCCTTTTGTTATCTTTTCACTTAAGAGGTACCATTTTGTTTGTTTATTATTCAAGAAATATCTTGCTATGTAGCTCAAACTGGCATGGTACTTGCACTTGACCAGGCTCAGCCTCTGTATGCTGAAATTTTGGTTCTGCAAGACCATGCTCAGGTAACGTTCCTTCTGACAGTGTAAGTAAATATACTACAACCTGGTGAGGCTCTTACTTGCTTAGACCTATTAAACATCTTTTGCCCTTTTGAATTTACTGGACCTATTTGTACACATCTTTCTCAGGATATGACAGATTTTCTGGAATGATTTCACTGAATGGATACTCTATGGCGTTTCCTGCCACTTCTCATGGACCCTGTGCCATGACCTTAAGAGAGTCGAGATTGTTCCCAACCAGGAGATTTGACCCCATTTTCTCTCTGTTGAGAGACCCTTTCACTTATTTTTTACTAGTGTATTTTCGTCTCTCTTGTTCTGAAGCTAAACATCACTTTCTTCCAAAATCCTGTCCTTCTATGTCTCATCACAGTTGATGTTGGCTCATTTCTGTTGTTTTATCTCAAAATACCCAGTTGTAATAGCTTGTAATTTGTAATGATACTTGTTTGTGTTTTGTGTGTGTGTCTGTCATCTCCACCTTTGTTAACTGGAGCCAGAGGATCAGCTTGCTGTCTACTCTATATACATGTGGTGGTTTGAAAAAGAATGGTCCATGCATGCCTCCATGTTCCCTATAATGTTGATAATGATAATGGACTAAACCTCTGAAATTGTAAACAAGTCCCCAGTTAAATGCTTTCTTTAGTAATATTGCCTTGATCATGAGGTCTCTTCACAGCAATCAGTGATTAAGACATATGCCACATCTAGATCCATGCAAGATTGATGGATAAAGAAGTAATGAAATATTTTTTCAAAAGTATTCAATGACAAAACTGCCCTAAAATTAGTTTTGTTTATTAAACAAATGCATACCCTGTTAATCACATCAGAACCCTCAGGTATTAGTTTAAGAAACATTAGCCATTTATAGCTATGGCAAAAATAATATATATATATATATATATATATATATTTAAAAGCAGGCTGTAGAAACTACTGACTTGAACAAGGGAGAGCTCATGGACTCCAGTCTGATAGCTGGGAAACCAGCACAGGACTGACCCAGATTTCCTGAATGTGGTGTTAGTTGGGAAAGTTGGGTTGTCTATGGGGCCTCTGGTAGTGGTTCAGAATTTATCCCTAGTGCAGGAATGGACTTTTGGAGCCCATTCCACATAAAGGGATACTCCCTCGGCCTAGACACACGGGGGAGGGCCTGGGCCCTGCTCCAAATGATATGACAGACTTTGAAGACTCCTCATGGGAGGCCTCCCCCTCCCTGGGGAGAAGAAAGGAGATGGGGTTGATGGTTGGGGGGAGGAGGGGAGGACTGAAGGGTTCAGGAACTGGTTGATATGTAAAACAAGCTTGTTTCAAATTTAAATAAATATATTATCAAAAAGAATTATTTCTTGCGAACATGTAAAATGCAATTTGCAATATTCAAGAGGACTTCATTCAGGGATCTGGTTGTTGACTCTCAATATCATACTGGTGCCTAGTTCTGTATGACAAATGGAGAAAGAGAATTCTGAATTGCTGGTGTAGTAATCTGGGGAATAGAATGTGTAACTTCTGTCAACCTTTTATATTCTTATTCCTCAGCAGACTCTAAAAGGGACCCAATCCTAATGTCCCCACAAGAACTCTGACCCATGGCCACACTTCCTAGCAACAGAGATCATGAGGGCATATGAAAGTTCAGAAGGTCACTCAAACTACAGAACACTTGAAAAGTCATACATACATACATTCAGGTACAAGAATGCCACCAATGCCTGAATGCAAATGGATCCACAAGTCAATTTCCAGAACGTAAGAGTAGTTAAATAGTCCAAGACTTGGAGGATGGGGACCACTGAAAACAGTGGCAGGAGTTCTGGTATAGAAAGGGTTTTTTTTTTTCCTGTATCATATTTTAATATTGTAAAGTAAAACACGATGGGATGGAGTAAAGGGAAATGGAATAAAAAATACAGGTTATATGAACTGTAGCAAAAGAACACATTGCCAGCATCTTCTGGTGTTGCTGTCTTCATGATAGGCACAGATTAGCATCTTACTAGCTGAATGCAAGCCCAGAGAGGGCTCTGGTTGGGCTTCTGGCATCATTGTCCTTAAGAGTGTTTTTTACTAATGGGCTATTTTCAGCTCTCAAATCACCTGATAAGCCTTGGTCTTTTGATGAACTACACATAAAGGCCAGTGCTCCATCTCATGGGAATGTTCATCAAATAGGCTCTGTTTGTTTAAAGACAAAATAGAGGCCCGTTGCATGTCTGCTTCATAATACAGTTGTAACTGATCTATCAGATGACATTGCTGTAGTTCTGTGAGCCAAAGTTAGCCTGGCCATTCTTTCCTATGCCAGGAAAGGGAAGAAGAAATTTGAGCCCAGTGTTTCTTCTGCAGCTTTTGAGCGTCCCCCTGCCTCCTCTAAAAAACTGTTTTTTTAGTAGAAATAAAGAACGCATTCTGAACTTGGTGGATTTAGGGGGACATTGTTCACTTCACTAAGGTACTTTTAAGACTACCTTTGTATCATCCATCCAAAACTTATCTCAGCATCTTTTCTGATCATCCAGACAGAAACCCATTTTGAGACAAGCCACAGACCCCCAAACAGGAAAACCTTGTGCATTTTAAATTCAAAGCCTTCAAAAAAGTTAGTTTGCAAATTGGATATTTTTCTACAAGTACTATACTTCCTGGAACAACCTTTTGTGTTTTCCTCCAGCAGAAGGTGGTGTTCCAGTTGTCTTAGGGTTTCTATTGCTGTGAAGGGACATGGCCATGGTAACTCTTATAAAGGAAAAACATTTAGTTGGGGTGGCTTTTCATTTTCAGAGATTCTGTCCATTATCATCATGATGGGGAGCATGGGGTCTGTAGGCAGACATCTTGATATGCAGACAACAGGAAGTGGTCTCAGATACTGGGCAGTGTCATATGTATATGACACACTAAGTCCACCTCCACAGTGACATATTTCCTCCATGGGCCATGCCTGTTCTAGCAAGGCCTTCTAATAGTTACACTCCCTTTGAGGGCTATTTTCTTTCCATTTTTTTTTTTTTTTACAAAATCATGAAAGCATATATTGCACAGGATTGTTATCTAAACTATATACATGCTTTTTCTTTTTAAATTAATTTTTATTTAAATTTAAAAAGTCTTATTTTGCATACCAGTCCCAATTTTCTTCCTTCTTGTTTCCCCATTCCCCTCACCATCCCACCCTCCATCCCATCCCATCCACTTCTCAGGGAGAGTGAGGCCTCCCATGGGGAAATCATCAAAGTCTGTCACATCATTTCGGGCAGGACATAGGTGTTTCTCTGTGTATCTAGGCTGAGAAAGCATTACTCCACAGGGAATGGCCTTTCAAACATTCCTGGACTAGGGATAAATCCTGCTTCCACTGCCAGAGGCTGTATAGGTTCAAACCCCAGAACTAATACCCATGTTCAGGGGGCCTGGTTCAGTCCTATGCAGGTTCCTCAGCTGTCATTCTGGAGTCCCTGAGCTCCCACTTGCTCAGGTCAGCTGTTTCTATGGGTTTCCCCAGCATGGTCTTGACCCCTTTGCTCATCACTCTTCCCTCTCTACAACTGGATTCCAGGATTTTGGATCAATGTTTAGCTGTGCATCTTTACTTCTGCTACTGGATGAAGGTTCTATGGTGGCAATTAAGATACTCATCAATCTCATTATAGGGGAAGGGCATTTAAGGTAGGCCCTCCTCTATTGCTTAGATTCTTAGGTGGAGTCATCATTGTGGATCTTTGGACATTTCCCCAATGCCAGATTTCTCCTTGAGCTCATAATGGCTCCCTCTATCAAGGTATCTCTTTCCTTGCTCTCCTCCTCTGTTCTTCCCTCAACTCAACCTTCCTGATCTCTCATGTTCTCCTCCCCACTCCCCTTCTCCTCTCCTCTTTATTGACCCTCCCTCCCCCATACTCTCAATTTATTCAGGAGATCTTGTCCCTTTTTCCTTCTCATGGAGTCTATATGCGTGTCCCTTAGGGTCCTTCTTGTTTCCTAACTTCTCTGGGGTTGTGGATTATAGGCTAGTTATCCTTTGCTCTATGTCTAATATCCACCATATCATGCTTGTCTTTCAGTGTCTGGGTTACCTCATTTTTTTCTACTTCCATCCATTTGCCTGTGAATTTCAGGGCTGATCTCCAAAATATACCAAAAAGCTAATCCCCAAAACATCAAATAATCCAATTAAAAATGGGGTACAGATCTAAATTGAGAATTCTCAATGGAGGAATCTCAAATGTCTGAAAGGCACTTAAGAAATTATTCAACATCTTTAGCCATCAGGGAAATGCAAATCAAGATAACTTAGATTCCATCTCATACTTTTCAGAATGACTAAAAAAAAAAAAAAAAAAAAAAAAAACCCAAACAAAAACAAACAAAAAAACCAACAACAACAAAAAACAAAAAAACAACCATGACAGTTTATGCTAGAGAGGATGTAGAGAAAGGGGAATACTCCTCCATTGCTGATGGGATGCAAACTTGTACAACCACTTTGGAAATCAGTATGGTGATATCTCAGGAAATTGGAATCAATCTACCTCAAGATCCAGCAATTCCACTCTTAGGCATATACCGAAAGGATACACATTCGTACCATAAGAACATCTGTTCAACTATGTTCATAGCAGCAGTATCTTCAATAGCCAGAACCTGACCTGAAAGCAACCTAAATGCCCCTCAACCAAAGAATGGATAAAGAAAACATGGTACATTTACACAATGGAGTATTACTCATTGGTAGAAAACAATGACATCTTGAAATTCACAGGCAAATGGGAGCCATGTTCTTTCAAACCGTCATCCTTGGGCCCCAAAGGCTTATAGCCATATCATAAGCAAAAATGCATTCAGTCCAGCTTCATCATCTATAACAGTCTCAAATGTATTTAACAGTCTGTTGATTAAGTCTCTTGTGAGATTCATGCAATCTCTTAACTGAAATCCCCTGTAAAATCAAAATCTAAAAACTGGCCACATACTTCCAACATATATGGCATAACATATATATTACCATTCTAAAACACAGATTAACGAGCATAGTGAGGAAATGCTGGACAAAAGCAAGACCAAAAACCAGCTGAGAAAACTCCAAATTGCATCTCTATGTCTGATGTCAAAACATCCTTCAGATCTCCAACTCTTTTCAACTTTGTTGACTGTAGCATTCTTCTTTCTCTTGGGCTAGTTCCACTCCCTGATAACAGTTCTCCTTGGCAGGTATCCCACAGCTCTGGCATCTCCAACATCTTGCGTTCTCCAAGGCAATCTAGGCTTCAACTTCACAGCTTCTTGCCATGGCTTCTCTAGGCCTCCATTCAGGTACACACCTAACACATGCCTGGCCTTAGTTGCAGAAACGAATTCCATAGTCCAGAACCACATGGCCCATGACCTAAACTGCCAAGTTCTGCTGCTTATTGGGCCTGGAACATGGCCTCCTTGTTCAATTATGTCTTAACCAACTTTCTATTTTTGATGGTTAGAGCAGGCTGGCCTCAAACTCAGATCTTCCAGTCTCTGCCTTCCCAGTGCTAGGATCCAAGTTGTGCCTGGACCCCCCCCCCAGCTCTAAGCTTTTCTTTAATTCGTTTCACAAGCTGGAGACTTAGCAGGGTGAGATCATGCCCTGAGGACACCACTCCCTTTATTCCATGTCTTAATCTCTTTATCTCCTTGAACACAGAATTTAGCTCCATTCCACTTCCTGGTGCTCTTTTTTCTCCTGAAAAATATATTTTTCCTTGTTTAGTTTGTTCCTCTTCATTATCTATCTTCATTAGAGTTACCACTAATATCCACACAAAAGAGTCTATACTGGGCTGTTTTGAGATTTCTTCTCTCAATAGAATTAATCCAAAACTTTTCATTTTGGATAAAGGCTAAAGCAGCCACATTCCTCACCAAAATATCACAAGGATGATTTCTAGGCAACATGCTAAAATTCTTCTCTCCTGAAACCACTTGTGCCAGGCACCGACAGGTCAAATCATAGTCAGCACCTTTGTCTTCCATGCTCCTACCAGTATGGCCTATTAAGTCCTGCTTAAAGCTTCCCACTGCTACCCTAACCCAAAGAACCAAAGTCCAAATTCCTTCAAACAAAATCACAGCCAGACCTTTCACAGTTATACCTCAGTCCATGGGATCAACTTCTGCTTTAGAATTTCTGTTGCTCTGAAGAGACATCATATCCATGACAATTCTTACAAAAGAAAAAAAAAATGTAATTTGGGAGGCATTCAATTTCAGAGGTTCAGTCCATTATCACCATGGTGGGGAGCATGGTAGACACGGTGCTGGCTATATCTTTATATGCAGGCAACAGGAGTAGTCTCAGACACTGGGTAGTGTTTTGAGCATATATCAAACCTCAAAACCCACCTCCACAATGACACACTTCCTCCAACAAAGTCACTCAGCAGACCTGTACAGTCTGCTACTCCCCTGTGACCTTCCTGGATAATGTCGTGGCTTGTGGTCCGTCCTTCTCAGAAGCATTTGACTTCAAAAGTGTGTGCTCCTGGTTCACTTCCAGGCTGTCTGCCTGTGGTCTTTGTTCTATCATCTGTAATACTGAATTGACAGCTTTGATATTGATAGTCTGTGTCATTATATAATGAACATTTTGTGGCTACTTTGGTCTGAAGACATCAATGCATTTGGCAAAGCTAGGTCTTAACATCCATTACTGGAAGGGAACTATTTAATTAGCCTCAATGTCTCATATGCTCTTCTCAGCATGTAGTCTGGGTGATCTTGTTAACTTGAGCCAAGTCATATATCCATGTTATATACCCTCAAGGGATTTCCAAATTCCTCCACAGGTTTATAATACCTGGTCACCTCCGTGATCTACTCTTCTATCTCCCCCTTACTTATAGGTCTCCAACCATTGCTCTCTTTCCTATTTCTCCAACCTGAAAGGTACACCTCCCGGCTCTACATTTTGTTTTTATGCCTTGAAAGAAAACAAAATAAAACTGTTATCTATTTAGTCTACTCTTCCAACTTAGTGGTAAGTAGTCATATGCCATTTTATCGAAGAATAATTCCTTTCTGTTTGCATTGCATTTGTATTTCTGTTTGAAATGAGTCTACATATAAAACCAGTATGCCTTCCCTCCCTCTGTGAATTTTTTATCACTACCCTTTTCAATTACTAGTTGAAATCTCTACTTTCTGAGCTTTTTAGATAGCCATAGTATTGCTTTGTTGATCATGGTTCTTTGGGCTCTACCCATTGAGGTGTACCCTATATTCATTGACTTGTGAACTCAGAGCAGATTGAATTTAGCCATAGCATCATTAGAAAGTCATAGAGGACCAAACATGCCAATGACCAAGTCTTCTCTCCTTTAGGGCCTGGGGGAGGGAACACAGGCCTGGCACTACAACACATGATGGGCAGGGTAGCTTCAGGCAGCATTGAAATTTAGGGAGGCTTTTGTTTAACATCTGTAAATGGAAGAGGATTGAGACACTGGTTTCTGAGGCCCTGTCATCCCTTGAATAGCAATCAAGGTGAGCAGACCCATAACATTGATGGTGAATACCTGCTTGACCATATTGTGCCAATTCTTTAATTACCCTTTCTTAGCCAGCTTTCATCTGCAATGTTTTTCCCCACCCAACAAAAAACGCCAGAGGCTCAGGTGCCAGATATCTTTCCATCCTAGCTATGGCCTGCAAGGATGGGTTTTTGTCAGAATTTGGCTTACTTCGGTCCCTTCCCTCAAATAAAATTTAAGGTACTCTCTTGAAGAGTGAGAAGCTGCCAGTGGTATTGGCAGTGGGGTTTATAGTTTTTTGATGTGTTCCATGTGACTTTTGGCAAAAAGGCAGCAGGTTAGAATGGGTTGTGTGAGAGATTTCCCATGGGTGTCACTCCTGCTTGCTGTCATGTGGGAGTGAGCACTTTGCCCTTAAGGGACACACTCCATGCTGGCCTCTGGTCTCTGCAGGTCTAACCATCACCAGCTGTCTTCTTTCTTCAGGGCTGAGACTGAGAACCCCAGACTTCTCTGTTCATACATGCTGAGTACAGTCTTGAAGACATTGCTCTATAATGATGCTGCAGACAGTATAGAAGAACAAACCAAGGAGGCACACTGCTGTGGGCGGGGGCTGCCTTTATCTTCATGTTTTAGTTTTGTATTTAAAAATTTTGATATTATAATTATATTTTCTCTTCTCTTTTCTGCCCCCAAATCTTATATGCCCTCTTGCTCTCACATTCATACCCCCTTTTCATTAATGACCATTCTAGGGGAGGCTTCATCTCTTGTAGAAATGACCTAGCTCTTAATCCCAAAGCAGCCAGGATTTGAACTGAATTTGAACTCATACTTTTGTGTCACTCTGAATATTACTGTTGTTGCCCTCTCTCTCTTTGTTATGGCCATTGCTAAGCAAAGGTCTCTTGAGTTAATTCCAGCTTAACAAGGGTTGAAACCTGAGTTTTCAATTCTGTATCATTATTTCGGGGGTGGGGTGGATTATTACTTTAGGCAACTTCATGAACTTGGTTAATTTCTTTATACTCTCTTAGACACAGTTATAATAAATGCTTAAGAAAGCTGATAGAAGTTGAGCATTATTTTATGGTTTCTATTCTACTGTATATTATAGTAATGCTTTCTTCTTTTTCTTTTATTTAAGGTAGAGTGAAACATAGTACTCTACCAAGAAAATACCACATCTAGACATTGGGAAAAGGGGAAGGTGCTAATGCCTCTGATTAAGCTGAGTAGATCTTGAGGCTTGAATTAAACCTTAGTGTTATAACATTCATGTGCATTTAATTGTGACTTGATACACCTGCTTGCTTTTAAGAAAAGAAGTAATAGGAGTCTAAGAAGAGGAGAAAGTGATGTGGACACTGGTGACTTCTCTGGTGATATCCTGATGAGTTCAGCAAAAATGATCAGAAACAGATGGGTTCCTCCCACCCCCCTCCCCAGCCTTGAAATACGCACGGGGTTAAAAACCAAGGGAAACTATGCTTGGAAAAAAGTGTTCTTTGTTCATGTTGAACATTTGAATTATAATTTAAGAATTTCAGAGGTTCCAGTAAGTAGTCGTGTGCACTCATCTCTAATTTAGATAGGGTGTGTGCCGGGGCTGAGCATTTGAACTATGCTGTGGTGCTGCATTGAGGGAGGTGGTACAGTCCTGTAAAATGACATAAGGCACAAGGGCCTTATGTGCAAACTCATTTCACATGGGTTCCTGGGTATTGAGTAACATGAGTTTTGTGTAATTTGACTCTCGGAAAATTGGTCAGGTTTTGTCTCAGTCTCTGTGCATGAAAGTGGAAACATTTTTAAAGCAATGCCTCCAGGTGCTTGTGGGACATCCTTCCTCTCTGTCCTTCTGCCAAGGGCAGAATGTCGTCTCCATGACAGTATGTTTAACTGGATCTCCTTCGCTGTTACAGGTTTAATCAAAGCCTGTATTTCCAATAGCTAACCCATTAGCTGCAGATGTGCCTCATAACTGTACAGACTACAAAAGGGTATCACTTGGGGTTTAGGAAAACCCTAACTGTGCCATAGCCAAGCCAGGAGAATCCCAGGCATCTTCTCTGACAGCACTCTTTATTGTTTGCTTGGTGTTTATTTTCCTGGGCTCTTTAAGGAACTATGAGCACAGCGACTTTTTGAAGCACAGATTTGTTTGTTTTAGGTATGAAACTTATGAGTGAAGCTACAGTATATGTCCTGAGTATGAATTCTTTCTCTAAGCCCATGTGGAGATTTTCTTTTCATTTTGTTCTTCTTTCTGTTCCTTTCTTTCTTTTTCTTTTCTTTCTTTCTTTCTTTCTTTCTTTCTTTCTTTCTTTTTTTTGGAGGGGAGGTGCAAATCATTACAATGTCTTTTAGTGTAATATTTTTGTTCTGATTGGGAGAAAAATTGTCTTCCCCTGTATTGATAATCCCTCCACACAGAACTTCTATCAAATTCTTCCATTTCTTTTCTTCAGTATCCACTGGGTCTTATTTTTTAGTGTCAAGTATGATGTAGTTTTATACCTTCTGTACATATGTTACACAATGACATACAGTAGAAGACAGCTTTCTATTCCTTCAATCCTGAGGAAATTACATCTGCAAATTATTTGTTCTTCTACTAATTTAGAGTCTCTTCTGTTGAGCAATAGTTTTTAGTATAACAGTATTATTGTTTAACCTTTCTCATCCTCCCATCAGATGCCTCCCTAAGAAAACTTCAATACCCATTATTTAATTTCCAATTGATTTCTCCCTTTTGCATTTCTTACTTAGAGATTACATTCTATATAACTTAATGTCTAAAATTCTTTTAAAAAACTTTAAAAATCTTTCTACCAGTATCTTTTTAATGAATTCAAAATCTTGAAGATTCTTTTGAAAACTAATGTCTAACTTGAACATGGAAATATTCTACTTGAGGCCTAGACAGGAGGATTGTAAGTTTGAGGCTAGATTATCAAAATCCTGTCTCAAAAAGATTGGTTGCTTATAATGGTGCATGACTGCTGGTAAGAAAAAATTTCAAGTCAAGGGAAGCTTTATCTCATTTAGTGAAAAAATAAATTGTAATGTAGCTAACTGTTTTGTTCAAGCAGTTTTGTTTGTTTGTTTGGAGACAGGCTCTTACTCTGTAGCTCTGTAGACCAGTCTGGCCTTAAACTAAGAGATCTACCTGCTTTGCCTCTGCTGGGATTCAGCTATTTTTCAAAGCTCTGTATTATTAATTTTCTCATGTAGAGAACATATTTTGAATATACCATATTAAAGACTGAGGAGAAAAATGAAAATGTTATATTATCTTTGTCCTTTGGAAATGCATGATATGAGGAAGCTAGAGATGCAAACATTTTAGCAAAGTTTGTCTACTACAAGCAATGCTTCACCACAGTCCTGGAGTCATGTGTCCAGGAATTGACAAAGCCAACATAACTAAAGAAGGTTGTCACTGAGGAGTGACATCACACTTGATACTTCTCGGCTGAGTAGAGAAATGGGGAGAACTAGGGTAATTTTTTTTTTATATCATTGTAGGAGTGATGGATGTGAGAAGAGACTACAGATGGAGAGATGAGGCAGGAAGGCATGCTAAAGATCTGAAAATAAAAGCAAGGGCTGATACAGGTGTGGAAACAGATGGGGCAAAGAATAGATGTCACTAATAGATTAGTGATTTTAAGGGATATAGATTTCCTGGATTATTATGTGGTTTATTGAAAGCAAGACTATGGGAGAAAAATCAATCTGGGAAACAGTTTAACTTTCTAAATGCTGTGTCAGGGTTTGCTATATATTTGATTTGGCAAGCTGTCACATCCTTGGACTTCCAAGATTAGGACATGTACCTAAAGTTAAAAGAGGAGGGGCAGCTTCTGCCCAGATCTCTCCTCTGTTTTAGTTATTTCTAAGATTTGTTGACAGATGTTTCCATAAATACTTCTGCTGTGACTACATGTTTTGATGGTGATCATTGTTTTAATTTTTGTAAACTGTTTGGAGGTAAAACTATTTTCCTTTTCAAAAGATTTATTTTTTACTTTAAAATGTTTGATTCACAGGTGTATATATACATGTGTGTATGCCACCTGTAGCAGCAAGAAGATGGAGTTCGACCCCCTGGAGCTAGAATGAGCATGTGGTTGTGAGCCACCTGATGTGCTGGGAATCAAATTTGGGTCCTCTGCAAGAGCAACACATTCTCTTAAACCACTGAGATATCTTTCTACCCTGATGAATTCATTTCTCTGTGCCAGTTTGAAGTTGTCTATATGTCATGAGATTGAGGAGCCACACATGTTTTGATTTTGGTAGGTTAGGCAGGTGATCTGCCAGCTGTGGGCTCTTGCATTCTAGCATGTTCTCATCTTGTTGTTTATTTAACCAATGTTATGTAGCCAATGTTACATAAAAAGCCTGCAAGCAAGAGATGGGAGAGCTCCCCCACCCCTTGCATTCAGGAGAGATAACTCCACAGAGCTGGTTCTGCCTCTCCCCTGAGGTGGGCCACCCTAGGGACCTGGGATGACCAGCTAAGCTACCATCAAAACACAAATCCTGGGCTCTGGGTTGGCCTACCCTAACTTCTACCCTATCTATGACCTGCTGGAGTGAGAACAGTAGTGGTAGGCACCCAATTCTGTGGGCAGGGATAAGTTGTCTGAGGGGAGTCTCGGTGAACATCCAGTGATGATGGTGTGCCAGAGGCTTTGAACCAAGCTAATGACTCTTTGCAATGATCACTTTGTGAGTAATACTGATTGGACAAAATAGTATAGTTTGTGACAGCGACACACTACTTCACCTAACGGCACTGGGATGAATGAAGCGGTGTTGGGAAGATGGAGGAGGGAGTTGTTTTTTGTTGGTGTGTTTGTTTTCTTTAATTGATTTGGGGAGAGGGTTCTTTTGGGGGCTGCTTCAGGCATGAGAAGAAGATGTGGAGGGATTGGAAGATGAGCCAGATTGGGGTACATGATGTGAAATTCCCGATGTATCAATAAAGAATTATGTAAAAACATTGGCTTATTTGGTGAAATTTTGTAGCATATTACCTACTTGAGAATATTTTATCTTATACAGTTTCCTTAACCTCACAGGATGGCAGTGGGAGGGGGAGGGAATTTTCTGGGGTCTTTTTGGTAAGGGCACTCACTGATCACTCTCCCAGGCAGGCTTCATTGCCTTAAGCCATCGTACTGGAGGTTAAGATTTCAACACCTGAATTTGAGACAAAATTTATTTCACGTGTTGAACTACACTTTGTATTTTCAAAGTGTGAGTTTTCACATCTGTATGAGGCAAATAACAGACAGATTCAGGGAGACAGAAAGATCAGAGGGCTAATTGACTAACTGGGGCAGTGCAAGAATGAAGAAAGAACAATCAAATGGACACAGAAAAAACAGATTGGGAGAATTGGACACTAGCGTGGTGAAGCCACAGCACCCTGAAGCTCAATGTATTCATTATATACAGTTGAACAGGAAGGTGGCTTTATAACATACAGGTGAACAAGGAGGTGGGGTTTGTAGTGTATATGTGAACAAGAAGGTTCTTTCTCTGGCCATACTTAGAAATCTTTATATTGTTGATGTGTATCCAGAGCTGAGAAATTTTATCTCTGAGATCATTCCTTTTCCCGTGTTACTTTATCCAGAGATGTTAGAAGTAACCACGCAGCATGATTTTATTCTTTACTTTCTCACAAATTCTCAAAAGTTTTGTAAACAGAGGCACCAAATTTCTTGCTCTCCTCACTTACTTCATGGATTTTCAGTTCTTTCCATGCTATTAGAGAAATCTTTAGCAACTGTAGGTTTTACTAAGTAGGAGAGCAAGTCTCAGATCTTACCAAGTACACAAGAGAATTTTATCCTTACAGTTCTGTTTCTCTAGAACTTCTCTTGGTATCCCAATCTGTATGATTCAGCTCTCTGGAGGAACAGAACTGATTGAATAAATGTACATTAATATGGCATGCATTTGATTGCTTACACAGTACAGTTTGGTAGTCTGGCAGTAGCTATCTTCATGTTGAAAAGGCTGGTAACCTGGTTGTTGCTCAGTTCATGAACTAGATGCTTAATCCAATGTGGTGCCAAAGGCTTAGAGTTTTCCTGGAAAGCCACTGGTGTGCAGTCTTTGGTAGAAAGTTGAAGAATCTGGATCTGATATCAGCAAAGGATGATAGCATCAATGGCAGCTGTAACCTAGCAACAGGTCATCAGCAGACTGGGAAAGCAAGTAGATAGAAAAATGCAAAGCTTTTTCCTCTATCTTCTTTCTATCTAGGCCACCAATAAATGCACCACCCATCTTTGGGTAGATCTTTCCATTTCAGTTAACCAGATTAAGAAAATCCCTCATAGGTGTGCTCAGAGGCTTGCCTCATGAGGGAGTGTAGATACTATCAAATTGGTAGTATTAACTTCCACATTTCACCAAATGTGATTATTTTAAAAAATCAAAGGGAGAATTTAGCTGGATTTATAGTACCAGACATGTGTTTCCTCATAGAGATCATGCCTTAAATCCAACACAAAATGGCTATCTCATAATATTTGTGTCACTATTGTACCATGTAGTCATTATTGTAGTTACCAGGATTAACAACTGGGAGTTTGACTATTTTCTGCCAGCAGACTGCACAGCATCTTCCAGTACTGTGAAAACTAGCTGGTGGATAGGAAGCTTCCCAGTCAGTGCTCACTTGATTTCTTTATACCCTGTGACCAAAGTGCACGGTGATTTCAGCAATGGAGTCTTACCACCTAGTTTTTGTGGACAACCAAGAGCTGTGGCAGTAGCCTCAGGGTCCCAGGGGTTAAACATACTATTATTATTTTGCTAAATGTATGTAGTATCAAACTATCTTCCAAATTCACATCTGTATGGCCATAAATTACCATAGGGCTCAGGCCTCATTAGAGAAGTTTGTTTGTGTAGTGGACAGTGATACTGAACAAAGTGAAGAGAATATAAGAACATTAGAGTGCTCATCCACTAATTAAACATCTATCTTATCCCACCTTCAATGGCTTAGAGACTGTCACAGAAGGGAGGGAAGAAAGATTATAACCCCTAGAGTTTTGGGAAGACCAGAGCAAAACAGTATCTTATGACCTAAAGGGACTGATGTTGCATTATGAACTTATAGGTAGTTATGGTTGCCTACACAAGAACTTCACAAGATTAAAAAAATAAGAAGAAGAAAAAAATACCATGAAATTGTGCAGGGTAGGGAGGTGAAAGTAGGTCTCATAGGAGGTAAGAGGATGAGTGAAAGGCAATATCAAACACTTTTTAGGGATGTATCGAATAATTAATCAAGACATTAAATTTAAAAAGAAAAATATGTTTTTAATTGAAACATATCCTTAAAATTACTTTTTAAAGCATACAAGAAAAAATAGTGGTACAGATAATATTGTAGAATAACTATGGACCTAACGTCTAGAATAAATATAGAACACATTTTGTATGAATTTCTTCTATCAACCTCTTTTCCTAATCCACTCTTTTCTGGAAAAATAATCGTGGAGCCAAAGTATTTCTTTCCATCTGTCCTTTAAATGGTTGTCTCTCACACACATTTACATTCTATACATTTACATATGTTTTATAATACAGCATGAAACAATCTATTTTTATTAACGCCTGTATTTGTATTACACTATCATTTTGTGATCTGTTTATACTGATACAAGAGATATAGTTCATGAATTTTAATAATATATTTCCATTACATGACTGCATCAGAATTTAGGCATTTATCTGCTGATAAACATGTAGATTTATATCCACTGGGGGGTCACAATTGGAAGCAGATGCTATTGGGTAACTGGAGAGAGTTTAATTAAAGGACTACTTACAACTTTATGAGCAATACTTTAGAGGAAAACTAAGGCGGGTACAACCGCTCATGTAAGCAATAGTGCACTAGTTTCCATACCTAGCCTTGGCCCAAGGCTATTCTCCAAATAGTGAAAAATAAAGAAGATATTTGCAGTGCACCTTTGTCCCCTAAATTACTACCATAGACAATAGTTAGAGACCATCTTTGGCATCTATCCATGTTTACCTGTGTGGAGCTTCCCACAGTGTACACAGAGCTATATTGTTGCTTAGTCTTGGAGACAGGTTTCCCTTGTTTAGTGTACACAGTTGTCTCGTCATCCCCAGTGATTCTATTCTCACCAATTCTACATAGTGGTTCCTTTTTCTCACATCCTCACTGGTAGTTGACAAGTTGTTGCTGCCAAAATGATGGCTTTCAAGTGTTATCTCAGTAGGGTCTCCACATTTTTCTTTGATTGGGAGGATATACTCCTTTCTGTGTGGATAGTAGATAGCCTAGGATCTTCCCTTTTGCTTTATATTTGCAGTCTTTGTTTACTCTTCTACTGTCTCTTAGTGAAGTGTGGACAGTTTTTGTGTTGTGCATGTTCTACTCGTTTATGATTCTTTAGGAAGAGGAGTAGATGGGGGAGAGACTGGGAGAAGAATAATGAGGGAGGGAAAAGTAATCAGACTTAATTAATGAAAATTTTTTAAAAAGGAAAATGAAAAAGAAGGGGGAAAAAAAGAAAAAAGAAAAACCCAAACCAACCAACCAACCAACAAAACACAAAAATACCACAAACTCAAAATTTGGATGATTCAGCTAAGGTACTTGAGCATGCTAGACTTTTGAACAGTATGCCAATCCCCCATTTATTTTTGTATGCTCTGATGATTTCTTCTAGTGTGTATATTGTCTCTTAATTGTAATTAGAATATTTTCCTGATGTTTTACACTTTCATGTCATCATAATTGCACATTTCCATTGTGAATCATTTTAGCTCTTGTTTCTGAACAAATTCCTAGCCCCAAAGTGGTAAAATAATCATATAAAATATTATTAAAAGTTGTATTCTATATTTGTAAACAGTGAATCCATTTGGATTTTTGTTTTGCTTACTGTGAACTAGACAGATAATTAGTTTCTCCTCCATGGAAGATTGTTACTCTAACAAAATTTCCTGGCTAGTCTATTATTTTCTCCCTGATTATAATCTTAGTTCTGATATATTAATTCTCACATAGTATGTGTTTGTGTCTGCCCTTTCTGTTCTGACAAATTGGTCTTTTAGACTCTTCCTTGAATAGATAGTTGAATGCTTTAATAACTACAGTTCAGATATGTATATTGTGATAGAATAAACACCATCTTCAAAAAAATGTGTCCATCCATCTCCAGCCTTCCAGACAGTCCTCTCCTACCTCATCTCTCTGTTGAGACCTTTGACTCTTTCACATGAAGCTGATGATACACTTTTTAGTTTCTACAGAGCTTCTATAGCCCAGTCTGGGCATGATCTCCTTGTATAGGTGAGGATAAGCTTGATTCTGATCTTCCTTCTACCACTTCTCAAATGCTTAGATTACAGGTATGTAAATCACCCCTGAGATACTGGGAATCAACCCTGGGGATCTTTGTTTGCTAGGCTAGCACTCTACTAGCTGAGTTATATTCTAGAAGCCTCCACAAAACATGTTGATTGCCATTACACTTACAGTCTGCATTATTTAGGGGATAGAAGGGCACCTTTATGATATTGCAAACCAGAGCTGCTTGTGGAGAGAACTGCATCACAAGACACACTGTGTTTCAGTTGCTGCAAATTCCACATGCTCTCCCCTCTGCTGTTACTGCTCAAGTGCACCCTTCATTTATATGGTCATTCTACACCCTCCCAGGAACTAAAGGCATGCTTGAGTCCTGATAAACCAAGGAGAAACTTTACCTGTATGGGCTTTATACTTTGTTCACAGCACACCTCATAAATTCTACAGAAAAATCTCAAATGGAGCCTGGCCTTAGCTATTAAGATGCAAACTAACAGGGGAGACTAGAAAACTGGAATTAGGGAAATGAAGTACTTTAAACCCAATCAATCTATTTCTAACAATTAAACACATAGCTGTACACATGTACTGGTCATAGGTGTTCAGTTGGTCACTGAGCATTGCTTGCATGGGAAGAATAATGAAAGTGGTGCCAATATCTACTGTACCTGTTGCAAATTATAGTAAGTATACTTGTCTGGGAAGCCCAATTAAGGAAAATACAATCCTCAAGACTCATAGAAAAAGACTGTAAAATCTTATAATAATACACGTGGATGACAGACTTATGTAGGTGTAGGAAAACTTTGGAAGCTTCCTTCTTAGAACCCAAAATAGGAGAGTCTTCAGGTAACACTGTCAACAGTGTGAAAGGAGTATTTTCCCTTTATTAATCTACTTTGCCCAAATCCTAAAGAATTCCAAATTTAGGCTTATAGACACAATGCTTGTTGGAACCTCTAATTTTCTATTCTTTTATTCTGTTTTCATTTTTAAAAATTTAGATCTGCAAGATTTCAATGAAAAGATTTAAAAATTATTCACTGAAGTTTTCACAAATAGACAACTAAGCACTGTGGAAAAAAATCCAAATTGTTCATTTTTATAAGTTCAAGTATGCACAGTTGTCCCTGTGACTACCATGTTACAAATCAAACACCTCCTTCCACAGAAGATTACATTTTTTTCCATTTTTTTTCCTGTATCAATTTTGCCTTGTCCTGTTTCTTGGTGTGATTCAAAGGAATAATAGGAAACATGACTTCATTTTTTTTTTTTTTTTTTTTGCAGAGACATGATCCAAACCTCTTGCCCGGTTACCCACATTTAAAGAATGATGTGAACTGGATTTTGAGTGTTTTTTTGTTTTTGTTTTTGTTTTTTTTTAGTTTGTTTGTTTGTGCACTTGTACTGCTTGGTATGAGTAGCATTGACTGTAGTATTGAGAATACTCATGGTACTGATGGAGTTGGCACTGTTCTGGATAATGTGCTCTTCTTAGAACCATGGAAATACCTGTGATTATATTTGTTTGAAGCAAACAAAAGGCTTGAAGAGGATAGTAAAGCCTAACCTGAACTGAATTCCCTAGTGGGAGGCCCTGTTGACTGTGTTCCTGTCAATGGCTTGAGTGCTGACACATAATATGTTTTAGATGACTCAGTTTTCTTGTTCCATTTTGTCCCTTGGATTTCTCTATGAGCAACAATGGGCTATTGACTTCCCTTGGTTTAACATAAAAGTTAAGTATTCCATTCACAGCTCTCCTTTCTTCATTAACTCGCAACAGTAAAGATATTTCTACATTGATAACCATGAACTATAAGCATGGACATGCACAAGCTGAAACCATAGAGCTACAAGTCCATCCAGAATTAAAGAATACTCCAGTACTTGGCAGACATTTTCAGGTATATGTACAGGTGTACATGATGGTGAAAAGTCAATTTCAAAAGTCTTGCTTAGTTACTCTGCACCTTACATTGTGAGTCATGGTATCTTATTGAACCAGGACCTCATTAATTGGATAGCCAACAATCGCCAGGGATTTGCCTTTCTCTGTGTGCTTAGCACTGAAGCTTCAGAAGTTTGCCACATGCTCTGCTTTTCCATGGGTGCTGGGGTTTTGAACTCAGGCATTCATGCTTTTAAGGCAAGGCAAACACATTACCAAGGAGTCATGTCTATAATTCCTAGATGTCTCCTTAAATATAAAAGTAGCAAAGTGTTCCTGTGGAATTTATAGACTTACATACACCTCGTGTTGGGGGTGTTTCTGGAGAATCAATGCCTCAGTCACTCTTGCATGAACAAGTCCTCTACCCATTCTGGCTTTAGCTGTTGACAGTGCTTTTCCTGAGTCACAGATTCACTAGCATGCATTAGCTATTGGACTCAGAGACACGGTATGGTTGTGTGCCATTATTGGCTTTAGAATTTTTTATTTTGGTCTGATACCTACATTGGTATTGTTTAGATCTTGAATGTGTCTCAGAGTCTCTTGTGTTAAGACTTGGTTACTAGCTTATGGTTACACTGGGAGGACTTGAAACTGTTAGGAGACAGAACTTGGTGGAAGGAAATTAGTTTATTGACCACATAATCTTCAACCTACAATTTGTCCTGCCCTATAAGATGTGTTGGGGTAAAGGTGTAGCCAAAATTATGGGAGTGGCCAACAAATGATTGGTCCACCTTAAGACACAGGCATTTCCTGGAGAACCAGTATCCAGAGGCTGGATAGCTCAGAGATTTAGGATAGAAGCAAATATGACTGGCAAAAAAAAAAAAAAAGTTCGTGAAATGATATTCTGCTGCTATATGCATAGATTGATGCCTAACCCTGCTGTCATTAGAGATTCTTTATCCAGTAACTGATGGAATCAGATGCAGATACCCTTAGCCAAACATTAGCTGAACTTAGGGGAATATTGGAAAAGGCAGGTGGGGAGGACTGTAGGAGCCGGAGAGGTCAAGAACACCACAAGAAAACCCACAGACTCTACTAGCCTGGACTCATAATGGCTTAACAGAAACTGAACGACAACCAGGGAGGCTTTGTGGGTCTGACCTATGCACTCTCTCTGTATTTATGTGACAGTTGTGCAGCTTCTTATTCCCTGTTGGGATTCCTAACAGTGGGAGGAGGGCCCATCTCTGATTCTTTTGTTAGCTTTTGGGTCCCCTTTCCTTAATATGGATTGCCTTGTCCAGTCTTAATACAATGATACAACGGGAGGTGCCTAGTCTTACTGCAATGTGATATGCCATGTTTAGTTGATACCCATAGCTGTTTTCTGAAGAGAAATGGAGGAGGCATAGATCAGGAGGAAAATATTTGTAGTGGCAGGGGGACTGGAAGGAAAGGAAGGTGAGAAATCTATGGTTGGCAGGTAGAAAAATCATAATAATAAAAAAATTTAGGAATTCAGACTGATCTTTGTTTGGAAAAGGGGGTTTTGTTATTGCAATTTGGTTGAAGTTATTCAGTTGAAATTGTACTGATTTAGGATGGGTCAGAACTCTGTGACAAGAATCCTGAGGAATAAACACATTGGAATGCAGAGAAGGCTGTGTCAATTAGGAGGCGTAGAGTTGTGTGAGATAGTTACAAATCAAGCTACATCAAGGATTAGGAGTCTCTAGAAACCAGGAAAAGCCAAGGAGACATTGTTTCCTAGACTCATCAGAAGTATGACCATGCCCACCTTGATTTAAGACTTCTAGCATCTTTTGTTTTGAGCCACCCAGTGTGTGGTACACATGACTGCCCTGGGGAATGAATACACCCACCTACCAAAGCACATTGCCTCATTTGTTACGCTCTTTGCCAGACACTTGCTTTCTTGTCTTTCTTGCCAATGGGTCTCATTATTCCTTTTGGTATCTTCAGTCATTTCTCCTCTTTCCATTCAAACTCCCCTAGTTGGATGTGGTTGGCAGGAATGCACAATCCTCCTTTCATACAAATCTACCTCCTGGGTTCCTACTAACAGCAGTGTGCTATTTCACAATGCGGGACAGCAGAGCCCAGTAAATGATTTTATGATCTGTTTTTCCACTAGATGCTGAGATGAGATAATGGGGAAAAGAAGCAACTTGTAGAAACATCCCCTCCATCTTGGGAAATACTTAGCAGTCTTGTTTATTGAAGGCACAAGTTTTCTGAGCAACTTTTATCACATTAATTTTTATTACAGGAAGATTGTTTTAGTTGACTTTTTACTTCCAAGAAAAATTCACATAGTGTTAGCAATGTTTTAGGCAAGATCCCAAGCCAAAATAACTTGCCTATCCCATGATGAAGAATAGCTCATTAATTGGGCATTGGACAAAATGTTCTTTCCTTTATTTGTCCCTAATTACATTAATTAGCTACAATTTCTGTGCCATTGTATGCTTTATGTATAATACATTCCAGGGAAGTTCAAGTAAGGTGATTTAAAACGTGGATTTATATAAAAGTAAAACCCATATTTTTTCCCCCTGCAATTGAAAAGAAGCCTGGAAGCCATGTTTGAGAACATGTGAGATGTGCCTGGAATAAACACTATGTGCTATTACAATTGGACAGCTCAAAGAGATTCTTTGAGAAATTTGAGCTCAATATAGCTTCAGGTCACAGCTGAGAAGAGAAAATCATATCAGTCAGGTATTAATACAGTCATACTTGACATTTCTGCCTAGTTGGGGTTTGATTAAATTTTGATTAAGTAAATGAGGACCATAAAACTTTGAGTTGGATATCTCTAATTATTTATAGAATTTAGGCCATTTTGAACCAACATCTCTTTCTGTGTTTCTGAGGAGGAGCAACTTGAAATGGTCACTACTGTCCTATGCTCCAGTGCTATTTTCACTTTGCAACAGATTCTCTACATAGTTTAAAATGTGGAAAAAAGAAATGTGAAAGAATTTGCACACATATTGAGTGTTTCGCTTAAGTTCTCAAATAAGCTAAACTAAAAGTTAAACTCATACCTAGTGACTGACAGGGTGACTAATGTCAGTTTTCATGTAGGGTATGACTTAAGGCCATACTTCTTACTCACCCTAGAGACCGTCAACTTTGGAGATTTTTATGACTAGAAGTTTAATTGGTGTTGTATAAATAGATAATTATATGCCTCTTATAGCAACTTTCTAAAAAGTATTTGTTGTGTATCATAATCATAATTTTTAAGACAGTTTCCCTGTGTCCTGGAACTGGAACTCACTCTATAGACCAAGCTTGCCTCAAACTTAGAGATCCACCTGCATCTGCCTCCAAAATGTTGGGATTAAAGGCATACGCCACTATTGCCTGACAACTTAAAATTAAATTCTTAATTTCAACCTTATTTTTTCTATACCGTCTGTTCTTCTGCCCCAAACATCACTACTTATCTCATATCATGTCATTCTCAGTCTGACTGTTACATAGGACAATTTCATCATAATCTTTTTATGGGGCACTTACCTTTCAAATCTGTCTATGAATTACTGTAGGACACTAAGTGTACCTGTTATGAATATTTTCAGAATGGCAGAAATTTCCAAACTGGAGTGGCTGATGTAAAAAAAAAAAATGCTTAGTATCCTCTTTTGTGTCCATTATCTCCATTTTGTTTTTCCTAAGATAAAGAAAATTGTTTATGTTATTTTAGTTCTGTCGTGGATTTCTTTTTTTTTTTTTTTTTTTTTTTTTTTTTTTTTTTTTTTGGTGGCAGGAAATAAATGCATAAAATCTTACTTGATAGTAAAAGTATAAGATCCATATTTAAGCAAAAGGCTGATCCCCCTAGCTTCAGAAAGGCTATTCTAACTATATAGAGGTTCTTTGAGATAGATAGACTTTGGTCTGGCTATTCTGAGTGTGTGATATTTTGGAAGTTTTTTTTTTATAGTAAGGCTTTAATTTAAAAAAGATACAAAAACTCATTCTTAGCATTGATAGTTCAAGCAGGTTTTTGGCATGGCCTAGAGTACCCCCTTCATTGCCCCTCCATGATGCTGCCTTTAACTGAATTTTCAGGTTTGTATCACGCTAAATTTCATATAGCAAAGGATAACGGAAAAAAATAGAACCTGGTTCTGCCAAGAAAGTGGCAGAGGAGGAGCCCATAGTCACTTACTTATTAATGACCAGAATGTGGTTAGGTGGATACATCTATCCCCAAGGAAGACTAGGAAATGTAAGTCTGTTCCATGTGATTGTTTGCCTAGTAAGGATTTGGTATCCTGTCCCTGTGGAAGAACATAAAAGAGTGCAGTGTTAGTTATTGCTATAGAAAGAAAAGTCAAAGGACCCCATGGAACTCCCAACCCTTCACTAAACAGATGGTTGGCCTTCCGTAGGACAGCTGCTCTGGGGCCCAGGATATGGCCATCTTTCATCATCTTCACACCAGTTCATCCCAGCTTCATGTACCGCATAGCTTGGTGTGGAATGGTAGGAGATAAGCAATATTGTTCTTTCCAAAAGATCTGTAACTCATGTATGAGAAGGATGCTCTCTCTCTTCAGCTCCTGCTCCGTTTTAACATTTGATCTCACCACTACCCCCACAGCTACTTGAATTTCATTTTCACTGCCACAGCGCTCCTCGTTCACGCCACAGCAGCACCTTGCTTAATTCCTAGCACATAGTAACTTCTAAGTGAACATGGGCTGTGTGAACCTTCTGCATTGTCACCCCATTTCTTGCTTTCCTCACTATAAATTATTAGGACTCTGTTGATTTTAAGAAGCTTTTGCTAACTTTATATCCTTCTGCAAACAATAGTTCAGACTCCAAGATAGTTTCATGTGTACACTAAACCATTCCCTTTTTCTGTATGTGACATCCATGGTTGGAGCTTAATGAGGCAGCATAGTAAAATGCACCCAAGGCTCTTTGGTATCATTTGGTCATGGGTGTGGACCCAGGTGCCCACCGGGGCCTCACTATGGGAACTTGGATATGGTTTTGTGTTCCTTAAGGCTCTGCTTTCTCACTTCTAATGGGCAAAATAACTTTTGGGAGAGCTGGGAATATTTGTAAGGGAGATCATGAAGGCTAACATTTCCATCTTACTGTTGTTTTATGCCCCTGGAGTTTGGGGGTGGATAGATTGCTTTCTAATTTGGCAGGGGTTTGCTTGGAGCACCCCTATAAATGGTGTGGCACATCCCATGTGAGGAGTACTTGCCAGGCACACACTCTACTCTCCTGTGGTTCTTTCCTCTAGAGGCTTTCTCATTACTTGAAGGTAGAGCAGAGTGGGTGTATCCATGTCAGTTGTGGTCCATTCTGATAATTCCAAGAGATGGTTTTCTCTTAGTACTCTACTGTGAAAACAGATCATTAGAATTTTCACCTGTCTTAGAAAATCACTTTAATACAGAGCTTTGTTGCTTAAGGACACATTGCCTCACAGCTTTCAAGCTTGGACAACCTTATCATGCAGATTAAAAACAACACAAAAAGGAATTTTGTAGGGCCTTGAATAAAACATAACACAACTAAGGGTACAGTACAGCCATAGCTTGGACACAGATTTCAAAATTGCTATTCTCATTTATAGTATCCTGATCTTCCCATAACTTGTAGGGACTGAACATCTGAAGAGTTTGAGGTTACATTGGGGGCTGCAATTTTGCACATTGCAGTGTACCTTTCAAACAATGTATCATATGTGTTTTTACATTTTCATGTTTTGGAATATTGTTTTCTCAATATTGGTTATGATCTGTGTTTATGGCAGCAAGCTCCAGTTAAGTATATTCTTACATTTCCTATTTCTCATCACTCAGCTTTACCTTATACAGCAAACTTTGAAGCAAAATTCTTGGGTCAACTGGATTTATGTCAAGTGAATTTTCTGTAGAAGATGAATTAGGAACAGTTGTAGTTGGAATGGACAGCAAGGTACTGTTATATTTAGGCACCAACATGCACAGAATCCAGAGATTCTGAATTCTTAATCTTCCTACAATCTTTGTGGAGATTCCTTGGGCTACTGCACTGCTGCTCCCATAGGAGGCAGCTTAAAATGGTGGCTCTTACTGTAGTGATGTTTTGAAATTTTAAGTGCTCTTTTGTCTCTTTTCCTTAATGTATCCAGTTTCTTTTCCTTTGAAGACGACTTTGCAGAGCATGTGGTGCTTCCTGGGTTGAGCCGTGACATCATACTCAAAGTACACAGTCTTTTTGCCAAGTTTCTTGGTGAAGTCATTGTAGGTTGGTACTCAAGGAACCACATCAGTTGAAACTTTTTCTCATGAAGTCACCCTGTGTCAGGGCTGGCCCACAGGAGATAGAATTCCCTCTAACCATCTGGGCACTGAAATGTACAATTAACTACTATTTGGCAAAATGCCTTTGAGATAAGCAAGTTAGATTTCGAGGCCCATTTGGGCAATTTTTGCAAAGACATCTTTTATTTTAATTTATGGTGATTGTCCCAGTTGTCTCCAGTTTCCTTTCAGAGGATGAATTTTATCCCCCCTTTTATTTTTAACTTTAACAAAGAAAAGAATCAATGGAACTGTGGTGTGACACCCTATAAGTCCCTGCATTCATTCTATCAGTAACATTTTGCTGTGTTCCCTTTTCACATATTTGTCCATCCTCTAAAATACATGGGGCGTGTAAACATTAATGGATGCTAAAGAAAAGGAGCTGTTCTGTCAGGGGCATTTGAAGGCTTTGAGGAGAAAACCAGAGCATGATGAGTCATTATTTAAGAAGGAACCATCTTAGAGAAAGTGTGATGGACAAATGCCTATTTAAGTAAAGTTCGGTAGCAATGGTGGTTCAATTATAGGTGAAGGCAAAAAAGTAGTTCAGATGATGAACAGCAGGAGGTGAGCAATTAATGCATTGTCAGGAAGCTCTGATGGCACCATGTTGCTGACTGAAGGGACTTCCTCTTTTGGCTTCTGCATACAAAGGGACAAATACCCCAGAAGGTTCTGTTTAAAACTGGTTGCTGTATGGTCCATTAGCCATGATTCTGCATCATCTTCTCTGAGACTTATATACTGTTTTGAAAATGGTAATATTAAGGTGATAGAGAACAGGGAGTGAGTCTGGAGAGGAGGAGGCAAAGAGGAGTGGCCATGACTATACAAGGGCATCCCAAGTGTGTCCCGTATAATTAAAATGCTTCTGAGTCTTGACTGCAGTAGGTGTCACATTAAAATACATGTGGGACAAAACTGTATTGAACTACATACTACGTACCATAATACCTGTAACAAAGCACTACAACAAATACCAGGGACAAATCAACTTATAAGGGGAAGCAGTCTATTTTGGCTTAAGCTTTTGGAGATTCCCATCTTTGATCAATTGATCCTAATTGTTCCTCGAATGTGGTAGAGCAAAAGCTCATAGCCGGAGAGCAACAGAAAGAATAGAAAAGGAAGAGCTAGGACTCCATTATTATTTCTGGGACACTGTATCAACAGCCTTAAGGATGCAGTCTGAGAGGTTCTGCCACCTCCCAGTAGCTTCATTCAAGAAATAAATGGGAATTGGATGAACATTTAGGATTCCAACTAGAACATACTCCTAAATGATCATAAGAAAATCTGGACAAGGAATGTGATGGATGGATTTTTATCAATAGCAATAGCCTATAAGAAAGCATTACCAGGCCAAGCATTGGTGCCAGTGCTGCATGCCTTTAATCCAAGCACTCAGGAGGCAGAAGCAGGAGGATTTCTGTGAGTTCGAGGCCAGCCTGGTCTACAAAGTGAGTTCCAGGAAAGGATCCAAAGCAATACAGAGAAACCCTGTCTCAAAAAAAGAAAGAAAGAAAGAAAGAAAGAAAGAAAGAAAGAAAGAAAGAAAGGAAGGAAGGAAGGAAGAAACAATTACCATTAGGAACTGGAGAGATGGTTCAGCTACACTTGTTCTTGCACAGGAGCTCGATTGAGTGATTCAGTTCCTAGCACCCACAGGGTGGCTCAAAGACACCTGTAACTCCAGTTTCAAGGGATCTGCTGCTTTCTTCTGACTTCTGTAGGTGACAGCCATACATGGCTCACAAACATACATACAGGCAAAACATAAATAAACATTTTTAAAAATAAGTATCATCAATGTAAACTGATAAAGGGTAAACGAGATGTTTTTTATTGCTTCTTATAACTCCCACAATTATCTAAAAAGTTGAAAAAGTTTACTTATTTTCTTTCTGATTTCCTTAGGAAAATATTTTTATTTCAAAATACATGGAGCATTTTTCCCACTTGAGTACTTTTATAAAATCAATGTTACAACTTAGAAAGTAAACACCATTAAAATGTTGAATATAACAAATTATTTTCAAAGTTGTGGCAATTTATATTATTTTTCTGCTGTTCCCTGAGTTATATTTTAGTAGAATTATCCCAATTCTGAATTTACTATGGACGTTTTTCTGATGGAAATATCTTTGTGCCAGAATAAAAATGAACCATTCATTTCTATAAAAAAGAAACATGATATAATCTACACTTAGCATATTCTGTACTCTAAATCTCTAGAGAATATATTTACATTAAGTACTGATGACTTGATACAGACAAAAGTCATGCATATTGATTTCTCATTGATTGCACACCATTTTTTGGAATTTTGAAATAAAAGTATGCCATCAATGTTGATTACTAACTGATGTCATGTACTTATCATGACTTAGGAAGAAATGAAAACAATCACACCACTTTTTATCTTAAATTTTATCTAATCATCAGAGACATCTCAAACCAAACCAATTGTATCCTGCTAAATAATGCTATGGTATCCTTAAAACTTCATTATGTGATAAAATGGTATTCAGAGTTATGATGATTTCTATAACCAACAGGAAATTATTTTCAAAACTGTAATCCAACAATGCTTGAATAATTTATTCTGTAAGAGCTATAGTCCCCATGAACATGCAAGTACCGACTTGTGGACATGTGGTTGACTTTGTGGTCAGTCTAAGGGATGCTAGGTAACTTTGGTAGCTCAGAACCCACTGGTGCCTTTGGTCAGTAGTGATCAAATCCTTTGTATAGAAATGAAGCCAAGGATATTTTTCTCTGATGACTGTACGTCCCAACCAGAGGCCTGCCAATCATTTGTCTTCTATGATTTGTTCTCTAAGCAAATTTTGAGCTAGTAAAAAAAAAAGAAGTAAATTTCTTGTTACTAAAAATCAATGTAGAGCAAGAAAAGCCATTTGTTACATTGTTGAACATCTAGTTTGAATATAGGAATTGCCGACATCCATCAACACCCAAGATAGATGCAAATTAATCTTGGTCCTGGGAATCTTCAGAGTATTAATAAATGGACATTGCAAGGCGCCATTTAGCACTTTCATAAAGCTATAGGATGCACAAAGAAAAAACAAATTGTAATTATGGCTACTTTTCATGGTGCTCTGATAGGAGAGCTTTGTTTTGTTTGCTTTCCTAAGTCATAGAAACGCAGAAAATTCAAATAACTAATTTAAATCTTTTTATTAATCAAATTTGCCCTACATTTTCTACTCTTATATTTTGAAATTCAATCTATAATTCCTTAAAGATGAGCAACAATAGTAATACTAATTTCTCTTGAGCCAGTGCCATGACAAAGTTGTGTTACACAGCCCTTCATAGTCAGGCCTTAGAGCAGTAGCTCTAGAATGCCAAAGGAAGGTGGGGAGGCTGAATAATTCAAGTGAATATTATCATCTATGACTGGATTCTCCTTTCTTTGCCTTCCTATTTTATTTAATTTTGAATTTTAATTTTAGAATTTTAAAAATTTATGTTCATGAGTCACCGAAATCCTTCTGTAACCCACTCAGGGAACCAATTAATTTTCTGAAGTATGTCATCAATATTGATTACTAACTAATGTCATGTACTTATCTATCATGACTTAGGAAGAAATAAAAATAATCACACTACTTTTTATCTTAAATTTTATTTAGCATTGTTGAGGTAAATTATTTATAAATATATGTATTTTTTGATATTTTACTTAAAAAGTGCTGGCCAATTTTCCTTGTTTTGCCCAAGGTTTGTTTTCCTTGTTTATTCAGTCTGGGACACTGAAATGTCTATTTATACTTGGTGTCTGCCAACAAACAGGGAGTATCACCTGCCCTTGACCAGCTCACTGATCACTTGTGAACTATGCAGTTCATTGTCTGAGTCTAAGGACTGTGTGTGACGATTTATGTTACATGCCTGTATCGTGACATTAGCTCAATCAAAGTCAGTAGTATTATATCTATTACTATTCATCTTTAAGGAATTATAGATATACTAACCAATTTAGAGAGAGGAATCTAACAAGAATATATGAACAGGGGGGAAAATTGCTGTTCTCAGCTGATTCTAATGTCTGGCAAACAGACATTTGCCTAACATGGCTTAGAGGAACTTTAACTTTTTTCTAGCGTCTCTGAACTTAACTATTTGGTCACATACAAGAACATACATTTTTCATGTGTCGTGTTACCATGGGTCTCTTATTTATTCTCCATCTCACTACTGGTACAATAGGGCTGTATTCTCAATCACTCAGGATGCAGTGTACCACTAACATTTCCCACATTTCCTAGATGTCTATGCATCTTTTACATGTGTATATATGTGTGTGTGTGTGCCTTTTCTTTAAAGTATTGTACTTTCTTTTTTTATTTAATTTTATATAACAAAGTCCAATTAAATGAAAACAAACATTTATACACAATATTTGGGAATTTGGGCGTCGTTCTTTCCAAACTACTTCCTGCTGGTAAGGGGCGCTGTCTTGGGGGATTCGAAGAAGATTCAGATATCCTAGCTGTAGTCTGTAGGGCTGTTTTGTCCAGCTGTTTGGAATGTAGGATCAGCTTGTACTCTGTTTCAGGCGGTCTGGTGTGATCAAACCACATTAGTCTGGAAGGAATCCACATCTTTTCATTTTCTGTGGAAACAAAAATAGAAATACTTTTCCCCAGTAACTTGTTCTTCAACTTAAATTTTGGAGTCAAAGCGTTTTTTCGACATGTAAAATAATAAATTTAAAAAAAAAAGTATTGTACTTTCTAAATACATACCCAAAGAGAAGATATGGAAGGGTATGATGAAAACAGTCACAGTGCTTATTTAGCCCTTGGGGAGTGGCTGGCTAGTTTTCTAGTTAGTCTGATTTCTAGGTTTCTCAGCCAAGTCATCCCAATCACCATGTGTTGTGGGAGCTGATAAAGTAGGCATTGGCTGCTAAGCTTTCCTAGTTTAGTTCCTCTGATGTTTTAGGTAGGATTCTTTATTGGATTAAAGCCATTTTTTTTTTTGAATGCTTCTATTCTGGATGTTGTCAAAACTATTCTTGCTGTCTTGGGAATGGTTGCTTCACACACTAACTAGCTCCATGAATTTAAAAACTAATATATATGATAACATTCTGATGATAATTAGCTTGGAACAATGTTTTATATCACTTAAAATTTACTGATAATCCTCATTCTAGTTCTGATGAATAGTGCTGGGCTCTAACATCTGACGAACTCCAATGGATCTTTCTTGTGAGACTTTTCTCTGAATGGTACTTTAAGGGTTCCTATGATAAAAGTTTGTGCCCCCTCCTAAGAATTTGGGCACATAAGTCTTTACTTAGTGCATTACTATCCTGCAGGATGGCTTTTGTGTGTGTATTAGATCTGCAGTCTTTTGCTTAAATAGCAACTCGGCAAAGATGAAAAAGATAAATAGGACAGAAATGCAGCTTGTTGAAATCTAAGCCTGCTGTGATATGAGAAGTAAGCTTTAAAGGAAATAGGAAGGTGTTACAATAGAACATTTCTTCTTCTTTTTTTTTCTTATTTCACATATCAATCCCAGTTCTCTCCCCCACCCCACTGCACAGGGAGGATGATGCCTTCCACGAGGGATCAACAAAATCTGTCAAGTCATTTGAAGTAGGGACTATGCCCTCCCTCCTGCCTCTAGGTTGGGGGAATATTCCTCCATGGGGAATGTGCTCCCAAAGTCTTTTTGTGCACCGGGGATACATCCTAGTTCCACTGTCAGAGGTCCCTTAGCCTGCCCAGGCCTTTTAACTGAGGTCCATGTTTAGGGGGTCTGAGTCGGTCCAATGCTGGTTTCCCAACTATCAGTCTGGGGGTTCATTAGCTCCCCCTCATTCAGGTCAGCTGTCTGTGAATTTCTGTAGCCTGGTCTTGTCCCCATTTTCTTATCACTCCTCCCTCTCTGCATCTGGAATCCAGTTTGGCTCAGTGTTTAGCTGTGGGTATCTGCTTCTGTTTCCATCAGAAGAGAAAACTGACTCTAGAGAAATGTCCAGAGACCTACAAGGATAACCCCAACTAACAATCTGAGCAACAGTGGAAAGGCTACCTTAAATGCTCTTCCCTGATAATGAGATTGATGACAATAGAACATTTCTTGCACACTTTTTATCCTTCAACAGAAAGGACAATGTGATAATCTTCCTGGAATAGGCATTGAGACTGAATTGCCAAGAATGAGGCTCCTAGATATAGAGGGTAGAAACTGCCTTGAGGAGGTATCTGGTTTCAGACACATCATCAGCCATATTCTAATAAACAAAAAGGAGTTACAGTCAGCCAATCTACATATGACTTAACCATATGTACTCATTTTTAAAACCTTTTGTCTTAGGAGTTCTGTTGCTGTGAAGAGACACAATGGCTATGGTACTCTTATAAAGAAAAATAATTGGAGTTGGCTCACAGTTTCAGAGGCTTAATACATTATCATCATGGCAGGACATGGATGTACACAGGCAGACATGATGCTAGAGAAGGTGCTTTGAGTTTACATCTTGATCAACAGGCAGCAGAAGCAGAGGCTGTATCCCATTACCTAGAGCTGAGCTTATAAAACCCCAAAGTCCATCTCCACAGTGACACACTTTCTTCTACAAGGCCACACACACTCCAACAAGGCCACACCACCTAATAGAGCCACTCCCTACAGGACAAGCAGTCAAATCCAAACCACCACACCTTTGAAGGTTTTGTCTCTCTGCCCTAAGATTAAACAAATATATTCAAGTATTGTAAAATATTAAATATTCTTTGTTCTTCAAAATTGACATAAGAAATACTTGAATAGTGTAATAAATGTGGTAGAATATTGAGCTGTAGATCAAAAGGCTGTCTTATCTACATGTTATTTTAAATAATGTTTTAAGAAATTGTCTTTAGTAAATTGAGTACTAGATAATTTTAAATCTTAGTATTTAATTAATGATAATGAACTAGAATGTAATTTCCTAAAGAAGTTATTTTAAGCACATGGAAAACTTTTGGTGGTGGTAAATGTACATAGTACATGCTATAAAATCTCTAACAGGATCATACCAATACTGAACAAGGGTTCTGTTTCCCCATATCCTCACTGGCTGTGGTGCTGATGAACCATAGTGACTAATAGTGAATAGCACAGTGTGACAACACTATGGGTTTTCTTTCTACCTACCTACTTGTGTATCTAGAAAAACAAAACAGGGATGATCACACATGCTGATACAGTTTTTCCATCTGCCACTGAGCTGATCTTTGAGTTGCATATTTGAATGCCCACTCTACCATCCTCATGGGTTTCTGGAGTGGCTTTTACTTGCTTTGTCTTTCTGTTTCTTTAGTCCCCATTAGGTCACCAATATCTTATTTTCTATTTCAATTGCTAATATCCACTCAGTCACCACCATCATCTCCTCTTCCACCTCAACAACAACAGCAACCAAGAACTTGTTCACAAGTCCTTCAGAACCTTTTCTTTTGCCAGGTGGTGGTAGCACACACCTTTAGTCCCAGTACCCAGGAGAAAGAGGTAGGCTAATCTCTGTGAATTCAAGGCCAGTGGGGGCTACCCAGAGAAACCCTGTCTTGAAAAACAAAACAAAACAAAAGGATCTCCCCTTTGCCCTGCTATTGATCAGATATGGTGGTGGCCTCTTCCTAGAATTATTCAGATGAACAACTATAACATTTTCTTTTCTAAAACCCTTCAGTGACTCACTTGTCTTCAGAGTAAACCAGAAGCACTTGGTCATGGAATTTAGATTCTTTTGATGATATGGTCTTGTCACTTGCCTACCTGTGCCATTTCCTATGCCATCTTTAAATGTAAGCTATATGATTTTAGGGAAGGAATGAAGTCTAATGAATCTAGTATATAACTGGAAGCAGAAAATCAACTATTTGGACCTTTGTGTACAGTTAATCGTCAAATTCCAGGCAGAAAAAAAAAAAAGCTTTTCCTAAACATTTCTATATACCTTTGCTTCTTAGTAAATTTGGTTATTATGTACTCATATATCGCCTTGTGGGCATACACATGTGCATATAATTGGTTCAATTTATACTCCAACACTTTGCTTTCTGCAAAATGGCCTATTGATTTGTTTTTGAAGAGTAGTCAGCTGTGAAGAAATAAAATAAATATCAGAATTTAATGTTATTCGGTACATTTTAGGATGTGCTTAATGGGGTAAGGTGTTAAAAAAACATTGTCAAACTGCCTTGTGTTCTTTGAACAGTGAAACAAACTTTTTAAAGCTAGATACCGACTTTAAAAGAGTTCAACTCATTCTTTAATGGGATGTCTTCATTAAATCCTCCCGTCAGGATCAGGGAACTCTGTGAAAGAGGGGTGGAAAGGAAGTCACAACTAGAGCAGATGAAGGGTACCAAGATAGCAAGGGCTTCTAAACACAGCAGGACTAATATGTGTAGGAACTCACAGAGACTATGGCAACATGTACAAGTCTGTATCGGAAAGATTCTGTCTAGTTAGAGTTTTATTGCTATGAAAATACACCATGGTTTACAGTGAAGAAATTTAGTTCATTATCATCATGGCAGGGAACATAGTAACATATAAGCCGACATGGTACTAGAGAAGGAGCTGAGAATTCTACATTTGAATCTTCACACAGTGGGAAGAGAATGAGAGACAGTAGGCCTAGCCTGAGTTACTGAGGTCTCAAAGCCCTCATCCAGTTACAATATTTTCCAACAAAGCCACACCTACTCCAACAAAACCACACCTCCCAATAGTGCAAGCCCCTCTGAATATATGGGGCCATTTTCATTCAAATTACTACGTTCAACTCCCTGACCCAGATAGGCTTATAGCTGTATCATAATGAAAAATGTATTTAGTCCAACTTCAAAAGTCCCATAATATATAATAGTCTCAACATTGTTTAAAGGTCCAAAGTTCAAAGTCTCTTCTGAGACTCATGCAATCTCTAACTATAATCCCTATAAAATCAAAATGAAAAGGAAGATTATATACTTCCAACATACTGTGGCACAGGATATACATTAACATTCTAAAAGGAAGGAGAGGGCACATAGTGAGTAAATATTGAACCAAAGCTAGACCAAAAACCAGCTGGACAAACCCCAAACTCTGCACCTCCATGTCTGATGTCAAAGCACTCTTCAGATCTCCTTTCAGGTTTGTCCACTACAACACCCTTCTTTCTCTTGGGCTAGTTCCAATCCCTGCTAGCAAGTCTCCTCAGCAGGTATCCCACAGCTCTGGCCATGCATGAACACCCCTGACACATGCCTGGACTTAGTGGCTTTCTTAGTCCCAGATGGAGATTCCCCCTTTCCTGCTCTCCTTAACTCTGAAGCCAGAATCACCTGGCTGAAGTGGTAAGTTCTTCTGCTTTCTGTGGCTGGAACATCCCTCCCCACCTTGTTCAATTCCTTCTTCAACAGTTTTTGATGATTTCCTTTACTGCCTAAATTTGGCTGTCCTGAAACTTGATCTGTAAACCAGGTTGACCTCAGACTCAGATGTCTGCCTGCCTCTGCCCCTGGAGTGCTAGAATTACAAGTATGTACCATAAGAATCTGCCCTAAGCTATTCTTTAATTCCTTTTCACAAGTTTGTAGCTTAGCTACATGAGATCTTAACCCAAGTTCACCATTCCCTTTATTCCATTTAACATCGGGATTTACTTTAATCCATTTATCTCTTTGAACACAGATCTAACCTCAATTCTACTTCCTGATGTGCCCTTCCCCATCAAGTACATTTTGTAGCTTTCCTTGCTCAGCCTGTTCCCTTTCACTATATGATCTGCACAAGCATGGCTGCTAATAAGCACATGACACAGTCTACACCAGGCTGTTTTGAAATCTTCTCTGCAAACATGATTAATCCAAAAACTCTTCAAATTAGCCTCAGGAAGATTTTTGGACCCGGGCAAATGGCAGCCACATTTTTTTTTTTTTCCCGCCAAAATATCACTAGAACAGTCTCTAGGACACATACTGACATTCTTCTATTCTGAAACTTCTTGAGCCTGGCTTCCACAATTCAAATCACCTCAGCACCTCCATCTTGCATTTTCCTACTAGGATGGCTCATTAAGCCCCACTCAGGTCTACATTCCTCCAAACAAAATCATGGTCAGGCCTATCACAGCAATACCACAGTCCATCGTACGGACTTCTGTCTGAGTTAGGGTTTTATTGCTGTGGAGAGAAACCATGAGAATTCTTATAAAGGAACACAATTCACTGGGGTTGGCTTAGAGTTGAGAGGTTTAGTTCATTATCATCATGGCAGGAAGCATGAAGACTTATATGCAGGTAGACATAGTGCTGGTGAGGTAGCTGAGAGTTCATGAGTTTCCACAGCTGTCTCTGTAGATTTCTCCATCATGAACTTGACCCCCTTTGTTCATGTATTCCTTCCTTTCTCTCTTCAACTCTCTTCAACTGGATTACCTGAGCTTTGCCTGGTGCTTGGTTGTATATTTCTGCACCTGGTTCCATAAAATACTGGATGAAGGTTCTATGATGATAGTTGTGATATTCACCAATCTGATTTCTAAGAGTCTTATGTGGGGTCATCCTTGGGGTTTCTTGAGAATTACCATAGCACCGGGTTTCTACATAACCCCATAATGGCTCCTTCTATCAACATATCTCTTTCCTTGCTCTGCCTCTCCATGCCTCCCTCAACCACCCTATCCCCTCATGTTCTCATCCCTCATCCCCTTCTGTTTACCAACCCTCTTGCCCCAAGTTTACCAGGGGATGTCATCTAATTCCCCTTATAAGGATAAATTTTGATTATATCAATAAATTATACACTGTGAAATAAAAACAGTATTTATTTATTTATTTACAAGTTTTTACAATAATAGTCACATCATCCTGAATGTTATCACCTCTTAAATGCTTTCCAGGTGTCTTCAGATGACTGCCTTGGCAGGATATACACACCAAAAATATGCTCAAATAAAATAACATTCCAACATCCACAAATATGAAAGCACTGATTATATGACAGGCATTTTTCCATAACTATGAAGATTTACTACTATGTTTGGCACATAGATATGACTTAATTTGAACTGGTTGTAAGCAAAATGTAAAGAAAAAGAAGATACTACATTCTCCTTGTTATCTAACTTCCAGATCGGTTTTGCTGGAGCTCTAAGAATTCAGACATTCTTTTTCCCCTTAACTGTATAGAAACTTCATGCTGAGAACATTATAGAAACAATCATATAGCTATGTCCACTACTGTGTGCTAGCATTGATACAGTTTTTAGACGTGACAAAACAGGATACCAGGTTTATAAATGAAAACTGGAAAAACTCATACTCCTTGTACATTGATTTGATAGTGTCAGCAATTATAGAATTTTCAATTTAGCAAGCCTGGTTGTCCAACATATATAATAATATCGTTTCATTTGAATTAGGTAATAATTATAATATGGATGGTTTGCAACAAAGTATCATTTTATAAGAATATGAAATAGATAACTAGTCTTTTGTTGATCTCCTTTTACAGTAGCCAAGGTCCTGTGATCTGTGCACTAGGTGAGTGTCTTTTTGCTTTGAGACGTAAATTTGTTTTGGCTTCTTAGCCTTTATATGACTGAAAACTATCAACTATACTTTAACTCTGGTTTTAAGTTGATTTCAAAGTCCAGGGCACACATAGTCACTGTTAATTAGGTTGCTTAGAAATGGTAAGTATGTAATTTAACCCATGAGGAAAAAATTGAAAAGAGAAAATAATCTTTATTCACAAACTACTTGTGCTTTTACTGAAGAAAGTAAGCAGTTATGTGATTTTTTTAAATAATTGTTTTCCATGTCAACAGCTGTTTTTTAAAATGTTGCCAAATCTATGTAACTGCAAATTTTGTTGGCTGGAATCTTTATTCAATTTTATTTAATAAACTTTAGTTGTTTTAGTGGTTGTTCTGCTTGCATATTTGAATATGCTTGTTCAAAGATGCAGGTCCAATAGCTAAAATGCAATTGCTTTTCAGGAGGAAACCATCTTTCTCTTAGTTTGTGAGGGGAAATGCTGATTCAGAGCATGTGCTGTGTGCATTTGCCTTGTGGAATCCTAATCACGTTTAGAAATGAAGTTTGAAGTTCAAGTCAGACACTGAAGGTTTCTCCTTTTGGATAAGAAGTTCATTTGAAGTCATGAACACAATGGGAAGACACAGAGACAGACAGGGCATGGTCATGGCTTTGAGGAGGATTCAGTTCTCAATGCTATAGATAGACACACATTCTAGTGAGACCTCAGGCCATGAAGCAGAGTGTTGGGCCCTTTCTTACAGGTGCCAGAGGAAGGGGAAGGTGTTATGCAGCCAGGATGTCTCTGGTTCTTGGGCACCAGATAGAAGAGAGGGAATGTTAGGTTAGGAATATGGGACTGTGGTTATATGGGGAAAGTGGGGAGGAGGGCCACGGTTTATTGGGGCATATTCACTAAAGGGCAAGCCTGCAGATAACACCAAGTCAGGCAACCTGGAGTCTCTAGGCCTCCTTGGAGAACTGAGAATGATACTTGTCTGTTTGCAGACACACAGGTAGGATCTTGGTAGCTGTCTATCATTCTTTGTAGCATCCAGCATCCCTGAATCAACTATGAGGATAGAGATAGAAAGAGCTACAGATGGGCCCAAGTTGAGTTACTGCTTCTTATCTGGCGTTTTGACTTTTCTCTCTCTATCACTCGATATATTTTTAACTAATAAAAATTTTTACTTTTTTTCAGCTTTTACTGAGGTGATACTGGCCAATTAAAATGTGTAAATTGAAGGCACCTAGTGTGATGTTTTAATATAGTTATATGAAAAGTTTTCCATTGCTAAATTAAGTAGTGTGTTTATCACCTCATATAGTTACCCTTTCTGCTTTCTTGTAATTTCCAAGTGTACAATACAGTATTATTAACTATAGTCACTATGTTGTACATGGAATTTAAGAATATGCATATATATATATATACATATATATATGTATATATATATGTATATATATATATATATATATATAGAGAGAGAGAGAGAGAGAGAGAGAGAGAGAAAGAGTTTGTCTGTCTTTACTCCTGCACAAGTATGGAGGACAGAAGTTGAAGTCAGGTGTCTTCATCAGTCACTCTTATTTTTTGAGCCAAGGTCTCTCAAAGAACCTGGAGCTCACTGATTGGCTGGGTAGACTGCCAAGTGAGCTCCAAGAATCTGTCTCTGTCTGTCCCTCTGTTCTGTCAGTTCTTGGATTATAGATGCAATCCGCAGCACCTGCTCTTATGTGGGTCCTGGGGATCTGGACTTGAGTTCTACTGCTTATGTAACCAGAACTTTACCAACTAAACCATCTCCTAAATCCAGAACTTGGATATCTTGTAAATCAAATTTTATTTACTTTGGCCATTATATATCTGATCTTCTCCTATCCCAATAACAATTATTCTAGAAAATGAATCCATGAATTTGACTTGTCTTGACTTGTCTTAGTTAGGGTTACTATTTCAGTGATGAAACACCATGACCAATGTCAGCCTATGGAGGAAAGGGCTTATTTGGTTTAAGCTTCCACATCACAATTCATTATCAAAGGAAGTCAGGACAGGAACTCAAACAGAGTAAGAACTTGGATGCAGAGGCCTCAGAGGAGTGCCACTTACTGACTTGTTTCCTATGTCTTGCTCAGCCTGCTTTCCTATCTAACTCAGGACCACTAGCCCAGGGATGCCACCACCCACATCAATCACTAATTAAAAATGCACCTGCAGGCTTGCTTATATATAGCCCAGTGTAGCAAGGCATTTCTTAATGGAAGTTCTCTCCTCTGAGATGACTTTTGCTTGTGTCAAGTTGACATGTAATTATCCAATGTAAGGGTCTATATAATTCAGGCAATGTCTATTTGTGTCTGTTTATTTCATTCACCATATGTCCCCTAAGTTTATTCTTATCATTGAAAATGGCAAGGTTTATTTCTTTTAAAATGATACATGATATTCACTTATTTATGCAGTCATTTGTTGATGAATGTAAGTTGTTTCCACATCTTGGCTAAGATATTATCAATAATGTATAGGCAACATGGTAGGGCTAGTCTCCCCCCCCCCCGTGTGTGTGTCTGTGTGTGTGTGTTTGTGTGTCTGTGTGTGTGTGTGTTTGTGTGTCTGTGTGTCTGTGTGTGTGTCTGTGTGTGTGTGTTTGTGTGTCTGTGTGTCTGTGTGTCTGTGTGTGTGTGTGTGTGTGTCTGTGTGTCTGTGTGTCTGTGTGTGTGTGTGTTTGTGTGTCTGTGTGTCTGTGTGTGTGTCTGTGTGTGTGTTTGTGTGTCTGTGTGTCTGTGTGTGTGTGTGTGTGTGTGTGTGCAAAAGAAGTAATGCCAAGTCACATGGTAGTTGTATTTTTAACTTTTTAAAATATATTCATGTGATTTTCCATGATGGTTCTAGCAAGTGGTGCTCCTACCCACTTGTGTACTAGCTACTCTTTTTCTTGTCAACCATTTCTTTTATCTTCATTATAAGCATAATCCTGATATACAAAGCTATTTCACTGGGGTACAGCTTTGCATTTCAGAGACTAGTGATGTTCAGCACTTTTCATATACATTTTGGCCATTTGTATACATTCTGTGAAAATGAATGTGTTTCATTTAGTTATTGGACTATTTTTTAATACTTTGATGTTCATGCTATGATTATGTGCTCTATGTATATGCCTGTATTTGTGTGTATGTACACATATGCTTGTGTGTGCACATTCATGTCAAGGGTAGAAGTGGATTCTAAGTGCTTCCAATAATTGCCCCCACCCCCTTTATATTTTATGACTGGATCTCTCACTGCATTTACATTGCACAAATTCCTAACCTGCCAGAAAACTCCAGGGAATCTGCCTTGTTTCAGCCTCCTTTGTGCTGAGAATAGAGGTCCATAGCCAAGCCTGGATTCTTATCTGTATGCTATGGAACTGAACTCATGCCCTCATGTTTAAATTGGACTGTTTTCTTGCTACTGAGTTTTTGGATTGCCTTTACATATCTCAGATTATCCTGGATGTCTGGGTTGGCATAATACAGTGTCATAAACAGTGTATCTTATAAACAACAAACATATCTTTTCATAACTATGGTGCCTGAGAACGTCAAGATCAATGAAGCATGGATTGGGTTTCTTCTGCAATAATCCTCATGGATGGCAGATGTTAGCTGTGTTCTCACATAGTGGAAAGACAGTCTCTCTACTTGAAAAGAGCTTTAACCTTTAAACTTAAGCCTAATTGCATCCCACAAACCCTATGTCATAATTCTCAGATTCATCACGTAAACTGGCAAAATACAATCATTGTGATTGTAGTGGACATTAACTTCCTATTGGATAACTTGTTAACACACCCCTTCTGCCATTGTTCAGTGTTCATTCTTCAGGTCATCTTAATGAATTTTTTTGCTTTGTGGAACTTTTTCATTTACTATAAATTAATTTGTTTTTCTATTCTTGCCTCTGCTTTTGGTGTCAGCTGGAATAATGTCACGGAGATTTCTCCTACATTTTCTTATACTTTTCTGATTTCAAGTGTGATGATTCAGTTCTTTTGGGTAAGCTGTTTGGTTTATGCTAGACATTCAAATTCATTGGTTTGCATATAGATACCCAGTTTCTCAACATTATTTGTTGAAAGGATTAATTACTATTTCCAAATGTGTGTTCTCAGAACCCTTTTGATGGTCATTTTACTATGTAAAGAATTATGCCTGAGCTCTCTAGCAGATCCCCAAAGTCACTGCATCTATGTTTATTCCATGCTGTTTTAATGACTAAAGAATTGTATACTTTAAGATCAGGAAGTATGATGCCTCCATATTTGTATTTTTTGATAAATATTGTTTTAGCTATTTTCATAGCTTTTGTAGGCCATATGTATTTAGTATTGCTTCTTTTCTCTGCCTATTAAAAGAGGCATTTTAATTTTCAAAAAAATATGTTATAACCTTAACATCTGGAATCAACTAAAATTCAAGCAGATGGGAATTTTTATGATTGGCTCTTTTGAGGTGGGAAAACCCCCTATAAAAAGGGATCTTTTGAGGTTGGAAGAGGAAGACCCACCCTGAACCTGAGCCACACCTTCTCATGGCTGCCCACATAAAAGGAAGAGTAGGAAGGAAGCTATGGCTTTTTGCCTTCTTTTTCTTACTCTTGCTATTAAGTTTACCCACCCTGATTCTGAGGTATTTCTTTAATGGTATTAGGATCCTACTTCTTTAGGATTCCTGTGTGGACTAATGACCACTTGAGACATGGTGGACTAAACAATGGCAAGATTCTTGGCCTTTATATCAAGAGACAGTCATTTTTTGGATTAGCCAGATCACACACTGTAAGTCACTCTAATAAATTCTCTTTAAATAAATATTAATTCTCTTAGTTCTGTTCCCTTAAATAAACGTAGCTAATACAGGTCATATAGGCATCAGGAAATATTTAGTCTTCTAATGCTGGGACATAGAGTATCTTTTCATTTGTTGAAGTGCTATTTTTGGTTTCACTCATCAATCACTCATTTTTATTGCATAAGCATTCCTTCCTTGGTTAAATTTCTTCCTAAGTGTTGTTCATTTATTTATGTATTTAAGACAGGGTCTTATTGTTTAGCCTAGGCTGGCTTGGATTCACTATGTGGCCAAAACTGGCTTTAAGCTCATCTTCCTATCACTGTCTGGAAAACTAAGATTACAGGCATGTGTGGGAACACATGGTTTGTTATAACCTTTTAAAAAATGTAATTGTATACAGGAATGTCTGAGTATCCTATTTTGCATACCATTTACATGTAAAGAAACACAGCTGGTTTTGTGTATCAACTATTGTATGTGGCTCTTTCCTTGTATTTCTGTCAGTTTCTATGGCAGTGGCTTTGGGACTTTCTAAACATCTATAAGATTATGCCATTTTCAAGCAGTGACCATTTTACTTCTTCCTGATATTGATGTCCTTTATTCATTTTATTTAAATTGCCTTATCTGTGAACTTCAGTTCTATGTTGAGCAGAAATAGCAAGAGTAGACATCATATTGTGCTCAGGGCTTCATCCTTGGCTGTGGAAGCTACACAGGAAATCTTTATTGTGTTGAGGCATATCCTTTCTATATCTAATTTGTTGCAAGATTTTAATAACAGCAGGATTTTCCACAATGTCATATGCTCTTTGTTTCTCTTAAGATGGTCATATGATTTTTATCTTTCTTTATTATTGTTTCTATTATTTTTGAGATTGTAATATAATTACATCATTTCCTTTTCCCTTTCCAACCCTGAAAACATATTTTTTTTATCTTTTATTCTCCAAATGCGGTATATCACATCTATTAATTGGCATGCATTATAACATCCTTGTATCTATAGGATAAACATCACTTGCCATGGTTATGGTTCTTGTAATGCACTATTGAATTTGGTTGTGAGTATTTTGTGGGCATCTTTGCATCTGTGCTTATCAGAGATTTTTAGCTCTACTATTTTTCTTAGAGCATCCTCGTCTGGCTTTGGTATTTGAATAATGCTGGCTTTGTGCAATGAACTGAGGTGGGGTCTGGAAATGATGGGAGTGTATCCCCACAGTTTCATGTGTTCCAAGTGTGGTCTACAGTGTGGTGGAGGGGGGTAGTAGAAACTGTTAGAGGTGGGGCACAATGCAAATAGGTAGGTCTAGGAAGAAACTTTCTTATAAGAAATTAATGAACTTCTTTCAAATTGGACTTAAGTCTCATACAAAGAATGTGCCTGGGCCTCTTCCAAACTCATTTCCTCCTTTTTTCTGTGTGATCTTATATACATGTAGCTGATTCTTTGTGGCTTCTCTTGTCGTATCATGACACAGTGGACCCTTGCTGAGATGGCAACATTTTGTGTTCACTTATAGGCCTTTGAGCTATATAAATCTCTTTTCTTTATAAAGAACTCAAACTTGTGTGTTTTGTTATAGAAACAGATAAGTGACTGAGACACCTCCTCTTCAGTTTTTATTAGCAGTTTCGAAATCATGGTAGACTTACCCAGTGAAACCATCTGGATTTGAACTTTTCTTGCTAGGAGAATTTTTTTTTCAAATTATTGATTTAGTCTTCTTACTCCTTATTTGTTGATTATAGGGGACTAGGGGGCTGTTTCTTAGTGGTTTAGTGTTGGTTGTATGTTATAAGTTTTTTGTGTTTCTTATATATTAGTCAACTTGAAGGCATAATTGTTGATAGTCATTTAAATATTTTCTACTTTGTGGCACAGTTGGATTGTATTTTCTTTCATTTGTGACAATTTAAAAATCCCTTTTTCTTTGAGGTTTTGTTGATCCTGTTTACCTCTTGGAAACAACTCCCCTTAATTATACTTTAATAGTACTTTTATAGTTCCCATTTCACTCACTTCAGCTCTGATTTTTTTTTTTTTTTTACCGTTTCCTTCCTTTTACTAACCTTGGGCTTAATGTGTTTTTAAAAAATATTTCCTTGAGGTACAAAGTCAAAGGCGTTCTTTCTCCAATGTAGGTGTTTATTGCTGTAGACTTTCATCATGGCTTTTACTGCATCCCATAAGTTATGGTTATGGTTTGTTTCCATTTTTTGTTCGTCTCAAGATATTTTTAAAATTTCCTCTTGATTCTTCTCTGACTCATTGTTTATTCTGGTGATTTGTTTGCACATATCTATTCTCCTGTTACAAACTGCTACATCCTTAATTGTGTGTAGAAAAAGTGCATTATATGATTCCAGTATTATTATATGTGTTAAGTGTTTATAAATGCCTGATGAGGAAGCTCTTCCATCCATGCTTTGTGCTTCCACAAAGAGTGTTTATTCTGCTGTTAGGCAGAATACTATATGTAAAGTCTTTTGTATGCATTTGAACCATAGTGTACTTCAAGACATATGTTTTGTTGTTAATTTCCTGTTTGGAGAGTCTTCATTCTTGAAAGTTTTGAGTTTTAATATTGCCTAATGTTACTGTAACTCTTTGCTTCACCATTCAATTCATTTAACTTTTGATTTTCATATTTCAATTTTATGATACTAAGAGCACGTCTATCTTTACTTATTTTATCCTCAACAAAGTGATGATTCATCCACATAATTCCGTGTTAGGTCAAAAAAACTTACAGTCTATTTTGCTTGACATGAATATAGCTATACTCTAATTTTCTTAGTTTACTATTTGTGTAAGACTTTTTCCCCTATCTCTTCCTTGTAAATTATGTGTACTCCTGTACCTAAGATGAGTCTTTTATAGGCAAGGTACCATTTGGGTCACACACTTAGACACACACACACACACACACACACACACACACACACACACACACACCAGATCTTGTTGGATAAAAAGGACACTTGCCATCAGACCTGAAAACTGAGTTTTATTCATGGCGCCCTCATTGTGGATAAAGAGAGCTGTTCTCTCGCCTTGGAATACATATTCTCCCCATAAAAAAATGTGCATATCTTGTGTGTACGTATGTGCAACTATTCCCTGTCTTCTGAATGCAGATTTAATGCACTTAAGAAAAGTTATTCCTTGGTGAGGACTTGCCACTGAGACCTTGTTAGTTGATATGTAGAGTGTTTTGCAGTTTCTGTCTTTCATCCCCTTTACTATGTTTCTTGTGACTCTGTGATTTGTTTTACTGGTATGCTTTGAGTCCTTTCTCTAATTTTGTGCATCAATTCATCTTTGGCTTGTGTTTACCTTGGGTTTTACATAGACCACCTTAACATCAATACAGTACAGTTTATGTTAATAACTAACTTGGATCCTATTGTTTTATAGCTCCCTATACATTCTTGGGATGTCATAATTTATATTATATATCTATTAACAGATTACTAGCTATATTTTAAAATGTTTTGCCTTTTAAACTTATAGTAGAGTTCAATGTGACTTACATGTTATAATTGCAGCTTTAGAGCATTCTGAACTTAGCTATAGACTTCCTGTTGAAACTTGCATGAGATGTTCTTTTCACTAATTAGGATACTCTCTTTTCAGATTGTTCTCATATTAGTATTTCTTGTAAGGTAAGTTTAGTGATAATAGGCTCAGTCAATAGATTATATTATCTATTCATCCATTTATATATACATTCATTCATCTGTTCATCAATCCATCTATCTATCCATCCACCCATCCACACATCCACCCACCAACCCTAGGTTTGGTCTTTTTATATTGCACATGGTGGCCTTAAACTCCTAGATTTAAGTGGTTGTCCTGCCTCAGCATGCTAAGCTGATGGGATACAGTTGAACAATACCATACCCAGCTGTCCTTCAGCTTTCGTCCATCTGGAAGAGTATTTAGTACATCCTACTTTCTCAATGACACCTATGCCTAACCAGTTATTGTTTATTCGTAATTCAATGCTTTCAGCTTTCTAGTATATCACACCACTCTTTCCTGACCTGCAACCATTCTATGGAAGTGGTTAGTTTTATAGAAACTCACTACACATTAGAATCACTTCAGGAATCCTCTATTGAATAATTGTCTTATTTGCCTTAGTGATTGGAAAGACTCTTCCTTTTAGTAGCACCTCCTATGAAAAGGGTCTTGGTAGAAGGAAGATCATTCACGCTTGTCTTCCTCATGACCACTTAGCCCAGTTAATTTATTTCATGGCTACTGCTGCTGTTTCCTTCCTTGATATCAGTCAGTATTTCAAGCTTTCACTGTTCACTGAGGTCAAGAGAGAAGCTCTACATACAGAAACATTTCATGTTTTTCAGATTTGACCTGCTGAGGCTCCTAGCCCATGGACTAAGCAACTATGGACTTAGTAGCCCCTCTGGTGTGATTCAGCTGCTGTCATTATTGTGCTGATGTAATAAATTGTGTGCATTCGTGTGTGTGTGTGTGTGTGTGTGTGTTTCATTCTATGGATTCTGTTTCTCTAGAGAACCCTGACTAATACAGAGGAATCCACTGTGGATCTTACAGGGCTCATTTCATTATGTGTCAAGTTTCTTTTCTGTTGCTACTCCTACTCTGTAATCATTTTTTAATAATTTGACTGTATTGTACGTTTGTGAAGATTTATTTGGGTTGTGCCTGTGAAGACTTTTGAAAGTTACTTACCTACCTGAATCCATATCTCCCCCTAGATTTGAGAAGTTTTCCATTGGGTTTTTAAATATTCTTTGGTCCTGTATTTGTCTAGAACAATAGTAAGTAGTGCAGAAGATAATTCTCAAGATGGTAATTCTCAATTCTTTAGCCTGCCTGCCTTCCTTCCTTCCGTCCTGATCCTCTTGATAATGACTATATACATTCAGATTAACTGTTTTAGGTCCACAGATCCTTTTTCTGCCTGATTGATTCAGATATTGATGCTCATATACTTCATTATTTTTATTTGTGGAATTCTCAGTTACAGAATACCTTTGGTTTCTTGAGATGGTTTCGATCACTCTGTTGAACTTTTGTCTATGTATTCTTTTCCTGATATTGGTGAGTTGTTGTCTGTTCTATCACAATGAAATTTCCCAATTCATTCAATTTGAACTTTTTTAAAAATCAAGTAAGGTAATTTGTTCTTAACTTGCTTCTTTGGTGCTTGTGTTCTTTCCTGATTCTCTTGCCTTGGGATACATGCATTGGAAGAAATAGGTTCCTTTTCTGAGTGTTTTACACTTTATTCCAAGTGAGAAATCCTTTGACTATTCAGTCTATCCAAATATTGTGGTTGGGTTGGCTGATGATTCACAGGTAGGTTCAATTTTGTGTTCCAGAATAAGCTAGGCTGGTGACTGGGTAAATAGATATTTTAACTATTTGCTTGGAACATAAGGGCTATCATGGTACCTAACAATTGAGTCATTAATATGCTTGCTTCAGCCTTTAACTCACATGCAGGGTTTCTCTACTTTACATGTGTTATATGGGTTTTGGAGCAGGTTGAGAAAGGGAGTGTTAAGCATTCTTTCTACCTTCATTAGTGATGCATCTTTTTCTATTTATGTACATAGACCTTCTGAGTCTACCTGGATTTGGTAGCTCCAGGGAAGATTTCATTAGTGTTTTGTGAAGGAAAGATTTTTGTTAAACTATCCCATTTTGCTGACATCTCTTACCCATGTATCATTTTAATAGCTATGTTTTACATTTTTTAGTCTCTTGGTTGCACATTATAGCCTTGTCTGTTTTTTATGCATGAAAATTCAGCTTTATAACAATTAAGTCCAGTTTTTCTTCTAGAACACCATCTTCTGTGTGGAAATGAACAGACTGTGTGGAAATCTCAGTCTACACTAGAGTGGTGTTGAGAAGTGGGGACTTTGGGAGAGAGTAGACTACTCATGAGTGGGATTAGTGACCTCACCAAGAGGAGTACAAGGTAGAGGCTCATTCACCAGGCAAGGACACAGGGGAAAAAGGATTGTCTGAAATCCAGGAAGAATGCCCTCACCAGACACTGGTGGTCAGTCAGTATCACAATGACAAGTGGCTTCACCAGCCTCTGTAGCTGTGAAGAATACCTTTTGTGGCTTAAGCCACCCAGTCTGCTCTGCTCAAAGCCTTTATTCAAGAGGAATCATTTTTACGATTTCAATTTTCCTGGCGATATTGCAAGTTATTTATTAAGAATGATACAGCCCTTTTGGTAATTGAAGTCTCTAAGGTCACTACAGGTCTTTACTTTTTCATGGTAGTTCTTGCTCATGTAACTTTATTTCCTTGTATGCCTCATTGTGGCTTCTGGCTTCTCATTAACCTTGAAAATTCTTTGCATCAACCATTGCTGTGGTCTAGGATAAATGTGCAATTATTCAGAAGGTTTGAGTTTTTATCTTTCAGAAACCTGAGGGAAACTTGTTGATAACCTCATCTGCACTACACAGATTGAGGCTCCTTGGCTTTGAAACTTACCAAGTACCAGCCTATAACCACAGAAATATAGTCAGAGGCTCTTACTGGACTTTTCCTTCTGATCTGGTTCTTTAATAAATGTCAGATTTTTATTATCTGTGAATCTCATACATACATAATACATACGTACTTACAGTGTATTTTGATTATAGTTACCACTGCCATTCCTTCTAACTCTACCCAGGAACACCCTCACCCTTACAGCCCCTCCCTCTTCTACTCCTCTCTTTAACTCCACCCAGGATCACCCCCATTCTTACATCCCATCCAAACACTATGTCCTTTTTATTTTTTTAATGTACCTAGTCAATTTTGTGGTACATTTACATTCTTTGGCATGGGAGTGGAGTGTGTTCTACCTACCTGGGGTCAAACCCTTAAGAAAAATAGATTCTATCTCTCCCAGCAGCCATTAACTGTTAGTAGTTCTTCAGCTATGGGTGAGAGTTCATGTGCCCCTTGCCCATCCATGATGAAATGCTAAATGGCTTCATCTTGTTTAGACAACCACAGCTGCTCTGAGTTAATGGGTTCGGTGGTATGATCATTTCCAAAAGATACTGTTTCAGCCCAGTCTTTCTCAACCTAGGGGTTTTAAAAATCTTTTCACCACCTCTTCTGTGGTTATTCCTGACCCTTAAAGGAAGGAGTGCAGTAGAGATGCCCTGTTTGTGGTGGAGTGTCCCACAGATACTTCTTCCCTTTACTTTGACCAATTCTGAGTTTCTTCATTAACCTCTGTCCACAGCTCACACAAAAGAACTTCTTTGGAAAGATCTGAGAGGTGTAATAAGTCTATGGTCATACAGAAAGAAATTTAAAGTTCAGTTTAATGCTATATCCATCTAGCACAATAATAATAGGTTCTCCTTGGGAGCTATGGTCTACTCCACATGGTTTTTTGATGAAATTTACAGTACCAGGCCAAAGTACATTTTCAGCAATACTTACCATCAAGTCCTGTTGGACAACTACACTTATTCTCTTATTTGCTAAGTCATATTTCGCTTGAAACTGATGGATAATGTGGAATATTTAGTCCTAGTTCACCTTTGCCATAAGAATGTAGTCATTTATAGTAGCCATTTCATGCACATTACTCTTCTTAGACTTGACTTCTGTTAAGGCAAGTGAATGGGGCTCACTGTTGGAGGCTCTAGTATATGCCCTTAGAGCAAAGTGGCTTGATGTTCAGATGTTTGTAAGAAGAGAAAAGACACAATTCATGACTCAGTCACAGATTATGCATAATACATATGCATAATTACCTCCCTTATACATTGGTGTTCTTCCATATTTGACAGTTTCTCTTCCAGTTATGTATAATTACCACTGATGTGACATGACATTAGTTTTGTGTTGAAGCTATAAATTGTACAGCATTCAATCAAGTATCATTTAAATATTTATGAGTTGTGGCTCTCCATGTCTGTCAGACATGAGGACTATGAATATAATTAGGAATCAAACTAAGAAGGAAATGAGACTATCAAAGAGTATGTGGAATTGCAGGCTCAATTTAAATGATTGATTAAGTTCATGTGTTGTCTATGCACACATATAGGGAATTAATTATTTTAGGGGACTCATTTTTCTGAAGTTTCATGACAGGCATTCAGCAGCATCATCAGGGTTAGGTCGTCTCAGCTTCCCAGTTAAGCATGAGCTACTGATGCCAGATTTTCCTTTAGTCCAGTGGATCTCAACCTTCCTAATGCTGTGGTGACCCTTTAATACAGCTCCTCATGCTGTGGTGACCCCAACCATAAAATTACTTCATTGCTACTTCATAACTGTAATGTTGCTACTGTTATGAATTGTAATGTAAATATATGATATGCTGATGGTCTTAGGTGACCAATGTGAAAAGGTCATTAGATCCCCAAGGGATCTTGACCCACAGGTTGAGGACGACCACTTTAGTTGGTGTTCTTTCTTTAGAACACAGTTTCCGTGACATAGCTAATATGGCTGGTAGCAGTGAGTCATCAGCAGAGGCTCTGATTGAAATCAGTCGAGATGATGTTAGCCATTGTGTTCCCCTTGCAGCCTGTAAAGATTTGGCTGATTTTAATGTATCATGAAGACTGAGAACTTCTTACATGCTAGGTATGCTTTATTTTAACCCCTGGCAATTTAATAATAAATATAGCAATAAAAAGAAATAATATTCATTGAATTAAAAAGTAGCTGTTCATTTGAGTATACACTTTAAAAATTGTTTAACCTTTTTGGTAATATTTAAGAGATTTGCTGTTATTCAGTTAATTGGACTAATGAGACTGAATAATGACATTTTTTTTTTAAAATTTGAGATTTTTCAAAATGAAATATATCATGGGATTTGGTTAAATAATAGAATTAGTCTGCCATAAATGTAAAGAAATCATATTTTTGTTTAATTTATCAGAACATTATGTTAGATTTATTTAGATTTTTTTCTTAATCCCACATACCAAAATTTAAAATTTCTTTTGAAATATTTCATTGGGTAATAGATGTTATCCACATCTATCCTGAAATTGGTTTTAGAAAAATTGATTTTAGTTTACCAATTGGCTTCCAAACAGATGATGTGTCTTGTACTCAAATTCAAATACTTGTACTACTCAGTGCTAGAACTCTTTAACTTAGTTCTGAACATTGGTTTTACAGTAGCCACGGATGGCCCCACATTCCTTCTTTTTAATATTTAAGAAACATTGTCAAGAATACAAAATGTTTACTTTGAAATGGCCAGGCTTTTTTCAAAGTTGGGATCTTTCCCCGAGTTGTAAGGGCTCACAGTTCAGAATTCAGCAAGACGGGCATGAAGTGCAGCTTCTCACATTGCACTACACTGATGCTATGACTTGGCAGATGACTCACAGCAAGTGATATGATGCTGGCTGATGATCTTTCCCATCTCTGCCATCCCTTTGCTTGACTAAATAATATGGCAGTGTATGTGTGCTGCCATTTAAAAAACACTTGCTTTTGTTCTTTCTTTATTAGTCTCTTTTGGGCACTTCCCCCCCCCCCCCCGATACATCTTAACTATAAGGATTTTATTATGGGGATGTATATGAGTTTATATGATCAGGATGCAATTTATAGGTTATTTTCAAATTCTCCTAATATAAATATTCTGATGAGCATGACTGATTTTCTTACATATAGGCAAATATATAACTATTTCAGAAGATTTATTCCTAGAACCAAAAGCTGCTTCCTGGGTTACTAAATTCTGGATCTATTATCAAATTGCCTTTCAGAATATTCCCATACCTGTGATGTTCTGAGACATAAACCTATTTGTTTATATAGCAACAGCAAGGGGCATTTGTACATCATTTTAAGCTTAGGTGCTTTTAAATGCATAGGTTCCTGCCCTCCTCTTCTGCTCTTGGTTCCTGCTTTGGGCCATACCTTACTAACATTTTTGGAGGCCTGAATCAAAATTCTAAACTTACCTCATCTATTTTTATAATGGTGCTTAAATTCTCAGAGTTAAGTTTCTCTTTTCAGAGATTGAGAATAGAAAGGTATTGCAATCAGTATTTGTGAGGCAGTGGCTTAGGGAAAGGACAGTGGTGTCACTAACAAGAGAATCCAGAAAACACATTAGCTTCATACTTGAAGAGGAGAAAGTTACACTTCCTTAGTTCTAACACCACTGAACTTGTATAAGAACTGAGGCACATTTTAATTGCTCCCCTCCTATTTCAGCATTTACACTAACATCTCTCTCTTTTCGAGTAACTCATGCCTAATACACATTTTGAGTAAGGTATTGCAATGGTCCTGTTCACCACAGAAGATTTTTCATGACTGGGATCTGTTTTTAAGTTACATTTTAAATGTCACAGTATGAAGACTTCCACACTAGATAACAAGGAAGACCAGTTAACAAGGTCACAATATCATTGCCTCTCTCTACATTGAGGTGGGCAGATTTCACTGCAGGGAAAGTTAAATCTTTATAGTCCTGAGAACTACAGAAATGAGTTTGAGTAATGAGATGAAGACAAGCATTAGAATGTGACCCTGCTGGCAAATATGCAGACAACTAAGTGAAAAGAATTTCTCATATGCATGAGCAGCTTGGCATCAGTTACACAATTGTACATGGATTCCCACAATCTGTACCACAAGCTTAATCCTAAGCTTAATGGTCTTCATAAATGAGCAAATTGAGCATCCAGGAGTTTCTAATGCGCACTTGATTTCATTTAAGACCATCCATTGGAGTTTTATTAAAATGAATTGCAAACACCAGATGTTAGGTTTCAAACCTGGGACAAATGGCTGAGGTGCCTATTTATCATATCAAAGCAGACCTGGCCATCAGGTTCTTCCTGAATCCCTCAGTCCTTACAATTTACAGAGTCCTCCTTGCTGGCATACCCCACCCCGCACTTTGAACTCTCCAAGCCAGGGAGCTGGGCTGTTCTTCCCTATATAAGCCAACAATTTTGGTGTTCCGCTCTCTTCGCTCTCTTTGTACCTTTGGGCCTCCTGGGTGCTGCACCCAGTTCCTCTTCTCCTCCCTCCCTTCCCCTCCCTCCTCTCTTTACATGGCACAGCTCAGAGACATGTCCACACTGTACTTTTCCAGATGTTTCTGCCTCTGGCTATGCTCTTCCACACATCTGTAATAAACTTCCTCCACCATATCTAGGAGTACTTATGTTCCTTTCCTATTTTATTTCTTCGCATTCATGCACCAGCCTCTTCATCTCTCTTTTTTTTAAAAAAAAATTTAAACATTTTTATTCTTTTTACATACCAACCACAGTTCTCCTCCCCTTCTCTCTTCCCACTTTCCTCCCACCTCCCCCAACCCCAACTCCCATCCCTTCCTCAGAAAAGGTAAGGCCTCCCAAGGGAGTCAATAAAGCAAGGCAGGACCCAAGCCCCTACCCCCCTGCATTAAGGCTGAGCAAGGCATCCCATCAAAGAGAATGGGCTTCAAAAGGTCAGCTCATGTACCAGGGATAGATCCTGATCTCACTTCTAGGGGTTCCACAAACAAACCAAGCCACACAACTGTCACCACATGCAGAGGACCTAATTGGTTTCATGCAAGGTTTCCAGCTCTCAGTCCAGAGTCCCTGAAGTCCCATGAGCTTGGATCAGCTATCTCTGTGAGTTTCCCCATCATGATCCTGGTGCCCCTTGCTCATATAATTCTTCTTTCCTCTCTTCAACTGGACTCCTGAAGCTCTGCCTGGTGCTTGTCTGTGGATCTCTGCATGTTTCCATCAGTTACTGGATAAAGTTTCTATGATGACAATTAGGGTGGTTACCAATCTGAATATAGGGGAAGGCCAGTCTTCATTATTGCCAGGAGTCTTTGCTGGGGTCATCCTGGTGAATTCCTGAGAATTTCCCTAGTACCATGTTACTCCCTAACACTGTAATGGCTCCCTCTAGATCAAGACATCTTTTTTTTTTTTAATCTCTCTTCCTCTCTGTCTTTCCCACAAATTGACCATCCCATTCCTTCATGGTCTCATCCACCATCCTCTCCTCTACCCTACCTTGGCACTCCCAGTTTACCAAGGAGATCTTATCTATTTCCTCTTTCTAGTATGATCCATGTTCCTTTCTTATGGCCCTCCTTGTTACCTAGCTTATTTAGGGTTGTGGATTGTAGCAAGGTTCTTCTTTGCTTTACATCTAATATCTACTTATGAGTTGAGTAAATACCATGTTTGTCTTTCTAGGTTTGGGTTGCCTCACTCGGGATGATTTTTTTTTTTTGTTCCATCCATTTGCTTTTAAGGAATTGTTCTTAGCCATTAGGGAAGTGCAAATAAAAAGCAACTCAGATACCATCTTACACCTGTCAGAATGGCTAAGGTCAAACACTGATGACAGTATAAGTTGGAGAGGATGTAGAGTAAGGGTAACACTCCTATACTGCTTGTGGGAGTTCCACAAGGGTCCCAATGGGTGTCCCTTGAGGGTAGGGAAAAGTAGGTACAGCACCAATGACACAGGCATCAGGAACAAGTTGAAACAAGCTCAGTTTATTCCAGGAAGGGGTAAACCTTATATACCCCCCAATCTTGCCCCAGTGGGAGGAGATCTACTGAGCTGACATCTGCTCAGGTGATTTGGTCACTGTCCATAGGTCCATGTCATCTCATTTCAGACCTGCCTACTATTGTCAAGGCCCTCTGGAAGACCCAGGCTGGCTATCGGGAAATATCTACAGCACATGTTCTAGGCCAGCTGTCAGATCCATTGAGGCTTAGTTATCCAACTAGTATGGTAGTTACTCAGAAAATTGTGAATCAGTCTACCTCAAGACCCAGCTATTTGACACCTGGGCATATACCCAAAGGATGCTCAATCATACCAAAAAGATACTTATTCAACTATGTACATAGTGGCATTATTCCTATCAGCCAGAACCTGGAAACAACCTAGTTGCCCCTTAACTGAATAATGGATAAAGACAATGTGGTACATTTGCACAGTGGAGTATTTCTCAGCTGTAAAAAAGCTCCTCTTCACTCTTGAGGAAACCAACCTGTGAAAACAATGAAATGTGTTGGCCTGACATTCTTGTTTCAGGTTCCTCTAATACTACTGAAGACACATGCTAAATAACAAAGGGTCTTATTATTTAAAATGTCTTTGATTTGAAAACAACAGCAACAACAAAAAACAAGCTCACTTAAAATGAGTAGAAACCTAAATAGAAGAAGCTAGTTTTTGAGTAAGAAAAGTATTCATGGTAGAGTCCAGGAGTATTGTGCCAGTGACACACCACCCATAGGAAATTGGGTTTTAGAAGATGCATACTCCTCTAACTTCCCAAGGTCAGTAACTGTTGTCCTTGAGGTTTAGCTTCTGGCTCTCTCCAGCTAGGTACATAGCATCCATTTAGTCTACTTCTGCACATGGCTAAAGTCTAGGATGTTTGTAAATAGCCCAAAGAAGCAGCTCTGAGTATGCTCCAAATGAGGAGGCAAAGGGTGTGGGAGAGGACAACTTGAGATGAACAGTGTTAAAAAACAGAATGATATCTAATCTACTGTGGTGTCAGTGTTCTCATCTCCCTTTCTTGCCAAGTACTCTGGTCAAAAATAAGATGTATGTTCAATTAAGACATTGAGTTCAAACAGTACAGGCAGGGGAATGCATGTCTTTATAGAATTCAGGGTTTCAGATGGGCCCTTGCCCTTTGCCCATGCTAACAAATCCTGCTATGCATTGTAGCACAAAAACTTACTTTAAACTCCAGGTGTGTACGCAGTACCCAATATTTGGCCTTAAAAAATTTATTGCAGATGTCTGGAATTGAGACTGTTGACTAGGTGCAAACATTACCTCATATGCCACTTGACACTACCATGGTTGGGGAGATTATAAAGGTAAATAAAAATGTGCTAAAATGTAAACGTGTGATATTTCTTTAGCAAATTGGGTTTTCTTATTACAGCCATGTCAGTGTTTTATGAGTAGATAATAGAAATCCTGAAATTAAGTACAGATTTGCAGCTTGTTAGGAAACCAGTTTCATCTAATTCCTTGGATTTTTCTTGGAAAGAATAACTTCTTTTATATGATGTCTCTTTGAGAGTTTTCAGAGAGTATCTGTACATTTCAATAATAGACAAAGGATTTAGTGTTCAATAGTTAAAAAGGCAAAGCAATGTGGGGAATGTTTCCCACAACATGGGTGCATATCACTGTCCTTTTCTGGATTCTGCATATCATTTCACCATATTGTAATTGTCCTAGTTCCCCTTACCTGTGGAACAGAAGTTCCTAGATGGTCAAGAGTATTTTCAACTTTGGACATTACTTAACATCTTTTGCCATGTGCATATATGCATGCATGTATGTCTATAAATCTATTATCTATCTACATATGATAAGATTTAATTAATAAGTTAGGCAGAATTAAAATTAGCATCAATAGTTAAAAATAAAATAAATAAGTATAACATGCTGTGGTAAAAGCTACTTAATGCATCAAATTTCTTGCTTCTATGATTTCCTACTTAATATTTTTGGACTGCAGTTGGTTTTGGGTATCTGAAATTAAAGGAAGCAAAGCCACATGTCGGGGAGAACAGCTATGTTATTGGAGAACAAAGAGCCTGAATAAACAGAATAACAGAAGCAGTTAATATGGCTTCAGAAAATTAAATACCATGGGACTCTGACACTATTGTTCTTTTACAACAGTTACTCTAAATGAAATAGGTACTCTAAATGAAATAGAACTTAAATATTTATAGAGAAGAAGAGTGATAGAATCTTTGGATAATTTTGGATTTGCACACAACATTGTTAAATATATAGTTAAATGCTACTAATGATGTGCGATGGGGGTAAAGAACCCTCTTTATATTGCTAGTGGGAAGAAGAATTAGTGCAGTCACTATGGAAGTCATTGCAGAGGTTCAAAACAACCAAACAAAACACCCTAAGAACAGAACTAAGACTCTAAGGGCATATGCTGCAGAGAAACCTCACATCCACGTTTATAGCAACATTACCTACAAAAGCCAAGTTAGATAATCAACCAGTGTAACCATTAGCAAATGCATAAAGATAATGTGATACAAACACAGTTGTGCTGTGTGTGTGTGTGCACATGCATGTACATATAGATGCACACACATTTGCACATACATGCACATGCACAGAAAGAGGAAAGAAATCATGTCTTTTCCTGGAAAAGAGATGCAACTAGATATCATCATATTAAGTAAAATGAGCCAGATGGAAAATACTGCATATTTTTCTCATTTGTGGATACTAGGTTTTATGTAAATACATGAAACATTCATACATATACACATGCACACACATGAACATGTCTACATATATGTACATGTATAACTGATACGAAATCAGAGGGGAATGTGGGAAGGAAGAACAATAAGCAGCAGGAGGAAGCTATGGGTTGGGTGGGGATGGGATGTAGCAAAGGAATATGATATACTGGAGATAGATTGGCTCTGTGAAACTCATCGCTCAGAACAATTATACCAATTAAGATAAGAAGAAGGGGAAATAGATCACATGTTCTTTCAAAAAGGACTGGACAGTAAAGACCATCTTGACTAACGAAAGCAGTTAGAATGTGCCTGATGAGCTCATGGTAATTAAAGCATTGATGAACTGTCAAATCCTTGTTAACTCTTCCAGAAATGTGCTCATGAGGCCAAAAGTTTCCTGTTATTGATTGGGAGCCAGCAGCCTCATTTCCTGTTTCTTCCCCAAAAGCAAGTAAAGTCAGATCCCGTGGATGTGTTACTTGACTTCGAGAATGACGTGCAGAGTTATCCAGTGGAGGTTGAGACAGTGGTGCTCAAGGCATTTACATTTATTTACTTATTAGTCTTTCTGATGCCCTGAAATGTGCAGATTTGCCTTGTTTCAGACCCTACCCTGGAACACTAGATTACTTTTGTTTGTTTCTTTGAATCGCAGGGCTATGACAAGAATATTTTAATTCACTAAGCTGTTTGTTGCAAGAGAGAGAGAGAGAGAGAGAGAGAGAGAGAGAGAGAGAGAGAGAGAGAGAATCATCTACTCTTAAATTTAGCAGTGTGGCTTTTGAATATATGTGCCCAGTGCTGACTGCTTATTTCACTATTTTGACATTTATGGCTCTTTTCCATCCTGAAAAGCATGTATCTGGGAGTTGGCAGGTGCAAGCAACAGTTAAGTGATGCTTTATGGGCACTGATTTATTCCACAAAATTTCTTTTAGAAGGTAAAATAAAAAATATTGACTAAATTAAAAGACTAAAATGTTCAAGCCAGCTAAAGCATAACATGATTCTGAATTCATGTACCATGTACTGATCTCATTGATATAGTGGCAAATGTCATATTGGATTTCAAATATTTATCTAATAATGTATCTTCCCACTAATACAGAATTCAAGATCAGGTGCGTTAGGGAGTATATTTCAAGTGTCCCTGGATTTATCACACTGGTATGGAAAACCACAAGAGCATTCAGACACAATCCCATGTGCTAGTGCTCATGTAAGCCTTATTTATATAAAAAAAATCCCATTATTATTTAAAAAGAAATCAGTTCACTGAAGTTGGTGGCTAAGAATACCATCATTAAAAGCACAATAAATAATTTCAGTTGCCAAGAGGAACCATTTTGATAGGCAGGTCCACTAATGTTCATCTGCTAACTAGGGTCAGAACAAAAAGTATGTTACTGAAATCAGTGTAAATGGGCTTCCTGCCCCTGTACAGAAGAAGGAATACATAGAAAACAAATAACAAATGTTAGGATGATGGTGCTTTTTTTTTTTTAAACAAATCATGTTTTTCCCCTCACGTGAAAGCTGATAGCAACACCCTCTTGATCTAGTGTCCTGTTTCTTTAGTTTTTTTTTTTTTCACTATCATTTTTAGCCCTTGTTTTAAACAAAATTGCTTTTACCTTTCTTTGTGTGAAATTAAATTCTTGTAACTACATGGATGTTTGATATATATATATATATATATATATATATATATATATATCAGCTTTAACCCTAGCTGTGATTATGATATCCATTGAAAATGTAAGGTTTAAGTGAATTAAACATATATACAAGTTAACTTTAAAATTATTTATTAAAAATCTTCATGTTCATTGCCTACCAATCACAGCATGTAAGAGAAAATAAAGTCCTTACTTAAGCCCACCCAACCAGATACACAGTCCTCAATAATTCCTGGGTAGCTGAGTACCCTTCTCCCCTACCCTAAATCACAAGTCATTACATTTATTTGTTTAATCAGTGGGATATTTTTACTTCTCTCACTTAATTTACAGTTGGTTAAATCAGCTCCTTGATGTAAAATAACTAACATGTTCATATGATTCATGTCAATGGACTCCTCCACCATAGGGACCTGAATGTTGGTGAAGGTTAGCACAATAGTTATATTACAGGATATGTCACTATGTATTTATTGTTTGTGATGGTTTGAAAGAAAATGACAATACATTAACATTCACTTTTGGTGGAAGATCCCAAATGTTTCTTAGGTGCATGAAACCTGCTATGGGGACTTCGTTGCAGAATTTAGTGGAGGGGTGCATAGAGCTCACCTATAAGGACACTTCTCTGTCCCCAGACATTATTCTAGGAATGTGCTGAGTGTGTTTTTGCCTATAATAGTGTGATGACTCCAATTTAAAATGTGAGTTAGGGCTTGGAGAGATCCCTAAGTGGTTAAGAGCACTGGCTATTCTCCCTAAAAGACCCAGCTTAGATTTCACAGCACCTACACAGTGGCTAGCTCCAGCTCCAGAGGATCTGATTCCTTCTTCTTCTGGTCTCTGTGAGCACTAGAAACATACAAGTCACACAGACATACATGCAAGCAAAACATGTGTACACACAAAGTAAAAATAAGAGTAAAAGAAAACACAAGGGAACTGAAATTAAAGAGGAATGATGTCTTTTTTATCGTTGTTATTTTAAAACAGTTCTCATTTTACATACCAATCTATTCCTACTTCCTCTCCTCCTCAGGCTCTCCCCACCTTCCCCCTATCCCACCACCATCTACTCCTCAGAGAGGGTAAGGCTTCCCATGGGGAGTCAATGAAGTCAGGCACATCACTTTGAGGTTGGGCCAAGGCCATCACCCCTATATCTAGGCAGAACAAGGTATCCCTCCAAAGTGGATGGGCTCCAAAAAACTTTTCAGCTGTATATTCAAAGTTTGCAGTTGGTTTGGAAATAGAATTGATGATATTCTAAACCTTTGTCCTGTAACATTCCTTTCTAAGCATCTCAGGGATACATGATTACATGTAGGCAGATGTGTTTGAGAATAACTTCGGTTAGCAATTCTGTCAGTAACTGATTCAGGGACAATGCATGATCGATCACCTCTGACACTCAGAAGCCAGTGGGAGGCATCACTGTGCTCCCTGCATCACATATGGTAGCCTGTTATCAGCCTTTGCAAAAGCCAGGGCTTCTGTGACACTCTATAGATGGCTGTCATGGCATTCTGTAGATGGTTTATTTAATTGGTCCTGTTTGAGTAGTTTCTACTGCCTGGCCTGAACATACAGCATAAATGATAAGAAACAGCTTGAATATCCTTGATTTCATTCTCATGGGACATAGCATATGTTGTCATCAGTTTGTTCTGCATTTTTCAGATCATCTGCATTCATACACATGCCTGCTTTTTTGATGTTGCTGATAATTTTGTTTATTTACATTTGAAACAAGCTTGTTTTACCTATCAATCCCAGTTCTCTCACCTTCCCATCCCCCCCATTCACTCCCCCCCCACTAATCCCCCATCCCATCCCCTTTCTGCTCCCCAGGGAGGGTGAGACTTTCCATGGGGGAAATCTTCAAAGTCTGTCATATCAAAGTCTGCCCTGCCCCCATGTGTCTAGGCTGAGAGAGTATCCCTCTATTTGAGAAGGACTCCCAAAGTCCATTTGTATACACATGATTGCTTATGTGACTTCTACAGTCTGAGCCAGAGTGAAAAAGAAGAAATATTTGACTTTATCTACTCCTACTCATGTTCCAGGTAGTTGCACTTGTGTGTTCCCTAGATTTTATGGTTGCATATGTGTCTTTTCCCCCTCCCCCTGTATAATTTCTTTAGTCAGCAAAAAATAGTTGAACACATTCATGAAGAATTCTTGCTTTCTCATACAGGGACTTCACAGGGAACACAAGACAGAAGACGAGACTGTGTCCCTAGCATGTGGTATTAAAATGCTTTTGTGTATTTTCTGATGCCATTACAGAATAGTACATGGTAGACAAATTATAAGAAGATAAATACAACTAGAGGAAACATGATGCAATATTGAGAGACCGTGTCTCATGCTGCATCATTTCATGGTAGAAGGTATCCATTACAAGAGAGCATACACATTTTAACTAATTCACTATTCTCTTGTTTTACAACCTATCTATTCACAAGATCATGGCATTAATCTACTTGGATGGAATCCCATGACCTACTCACCTTCAAAGTTCTCGTCTCTCAACTCTGTTAACTCTGTAACAGTGACATTAAATTTTAACATGATGCTAGATCACATTGTATGCAACCATTGACTGAACTTGAAATCAAATGGAATGGGAAATGGGAAATATGGAGAGAGGAGTATTCATGTTTTTGATAATAAATTTATTAAAGCGTATGTCCAAGTTGTGAGTTATAAATAATATAATCTACCCCAATGCTATATTAAAAGATGAGAGGAGCAAGCAATATATTCTTTCTTGTGTGGGATTCACTTCTCCAGAGATTTAATAACAGCTTTTCATGGAAGGAAGCAAGATCATAAAATACTGGTAGGTTATCTTGTTGGGTGGAGTTCTCAGAAATATGAAATCATACAGAAGGGTGTGGCACACAGCTGGTTGTTTAAGTGAGAGGAAAGTGTGACATTTGTTAACATTCAATGGGTTTAAGTTCTTTAGTTGTGATTGTTTTCTCACTCACCATTTCTCACTCACTTGAAAATTTTTCTCTGTGTGTGTTGTCATAAGAATAAACAGGTACTTTGAATACACCAGTGGAAATAACTGATTAGAGTTCCTGCTCTTCATATAGTACATGAACAGTGTAGTAATGATCTTTCTTGCTCAAAGTTGTACTCAGATAGATATTCTTTGGCTGTTGGAAATATGTTAGCATTCCTGTCATTTGCTCATAAATTTTCATATTCTAGAAACCTGCTCAAATCAAGCAAAAAAGACATGATTATTGTTGTTTAAGGCCTGCCTTAAAGGTGGCCTCTGTTCTGGGGAACCAGCATAGGACTGAACCAGGTTCCCTGAATGTGGGTGTCAGTTGGGGTCTAGGGCAGTCTATGGGGCTCCTGGCAGTGGAAATAGTATTCATCACTAATGCATAAATGGGCTTTGGGAGCCCATTCTTATAGAGGGATATCCTTTCAGCCTAGATATATGGGGGAGCATCTAGGCCCTGCCCTAAATGATGTGACAGACTTTGATAATCTGGGGAACAGAAAGGGGATGGAATAGGGGTTTAGTGGGTGGAATGGAAGTACTGGAGGAAGAGGGAACTGGGATTCATGTGTAAAATATTTTTTTCTTACTTTTTTTAATACACACACACACACACACACACACACACTTTATTTTGCATGCATTGGTGTAAGGGTGTCAGGTCCCCTGGAACTCTAGTTACAGACAGTTGTGAGCTGCCATGTGGTTGTCTAGAATTGAACTCAGGACCTCTGGACTCTGGAAGAGCAGCAGTGCTCTTAACCACTGAGCCAATTCTCCAGCCACATGATTGTTTTTAATTTAAATAAAAGGGAGGGAAAAAGTCACCTCTGTTAATCTTTACTGTAGTTGCTTCTCTTACAGAAATGTCATAGCTGTTATTGGTGATAAGTTGGGTGATGTGAATGGTACCTGGAGATTTTTAGTATGGAATATTGTTTGCCAGGTCATTTTTATAGATGAAATAGACTATTATATTTTGCAAAATCTTGTTTGTGTCATGGTTTAGAAATTTACTGTTGTCCTGAATTTCATAATAGAATGGTTTTAAAACCATCTGTCCACAACATCCCAAGATTTAGATATGCCTCGTGTGGAGGAATGATTAGGAATCTAACATATTCCATAAGATCTGGGTCTTCATGTTAGTAATGAAGTAGTTACTTTCCTTTGTCTATTTTTTGCGACATTAGCGATGTATTTAGATATTATCTTATGTTTGTTAAGATGTCTTTTAAAAAAATTGATCTTTTTTTTTTTTCTTAGTGGCTTTGTAGTTTCTGACCACTGTGGGCACTGAAATAATTCCAGAAAATAAATATGTAACACACATATATTTTTTGTGTGTAAGGTTAGCCTTTTAAAACTAGTGTTTAAAAAATAAAGACAAATGTAGTTCAATTGCAATAAAAAGATCTTTTCCCTCAGCTTTAGACCACAAATGGTATTTTGTGAATGAATGGTTTTCCTTCATTACCGATAACTTCTTCATTGTGGTAGAAAGTGGTCATTCTGGTCTTCTGTGGTTGACAGGGTGAACTCATGAGCACTTAGAAATCTGAGTAACCCCTGGCCAATGACAATGAACACCAGCTATAAAGATGGGGGAAGGGGTGTCTGTACCCAGGTGTCAATTTTGACTGGTTGTTGGCCTGGGTATTTGTGGAACATGCCTCAAGTAGCTTTTCTTCCCTTTCTGCATTTCAGTAATTGTGTTGTCAGTATCACAGACTGTTGACACTGCTGACAGAGAAGCCACAGCAGTAGCCTGCTAAGAGAGAAATCATGAAGTAGCTCTGTGCTGTTTCTCCTGGTAGGTGTGGTTCAGTGCAATTCAGAAATGGGTGCAGGAAGTTCTACTTTTGTGTTATTCTCCTTTCGTAAATGCAAAGAGAATTCATGGGTACTCATTCGAAGCACGATGCCTACTGTTTGAGTTACTCCAGATAAAGCTGACAAAGAGGGAGACTAAATGCAAATGCTGCCATGTCTCTGGTAAGCTTAGGCTCAGGGCTGAAGGGAAGAGTTCATTCACAAACCCTTCTTTCCCAGTGCTTTCAAGTCCAGGAATGAACACTTCAGGGAGAAAGAAGGGTGTATTTCAATACTTCAAAGTGACTTATAAAAGTGGATTTATCACTTTATCAGTATTTTCTCCATTTTGAAATTCTTGAAAAAAATGCAAAACTAAGAAGGAAGTAGATGAGGTTTTTCTTACCCTCTGCGGGAGCAAAACTCCTTTTGTCTAAAACTAGGTTTGGAGAAGACAATTGACCATTTTAAAGAGAAAAGTGGTCTATTTAAGTCTGTTTCATATATTTTTCACCTCAGATTCCTTCTCATACCCTGAAAAAGTTGCTTAGCTGCACTGCACAAATTTTCTTTCTTCCTTTCTTCCTTTCTTCCTTCCTTCCTTCCTTCCTTCCTTCCTTCCTTTCTTTCTTTCTTTCTTTCTTCCTATCTATTCATCCATCCATCCATCCATCCATCCATCCATCCATCCATCCATCCATCTATTCCTGTTAAGGGACAGTGTCAGTTTTTCTCTGTCAGCTACCCTAACCTTGGCATTTACTTCTCTTTTCTCCCCAAACCTAACCATAGGGATCTGGCTTCCTGTTAGGAGGAGCAGTGAGAACAGGAACACTGGCATTACATTCCCTGTGGTTTCTAATCACAGAGATGGAGTCTTATTTTTCAAGACACTTGGGAGATTTCCTCTGCAGAGATAGATATAGGCTACAGGTTGAACACTCCTGACTGCCAAACCTGGAAAAGCTATGCAGTCTTAAACTTCTAATATGCTACAATTATAAAACTTTTGGATTCTGGAACATTTTGCATTTCACAGTTTTAAAATTTGGATGCTTAACCAGCAAGGTCTAGGTGGATATTCTCGAATTAAAACAAAGGCACAAACAATAGAAACCTCATAAATCTGAAACACTGCTCCTTCCAAGTCCTTCGGATTAGGGGAAGGTACTCTGCACTGAGAAAATGAGGTATGACTTCTCCTGGCAAAAGGGGAGTCCAGGGAATTTGAGGCTGGCAGTTTGAAGCAGGACCATGATAAACTAAAAGGCTCAACAAGAAGGAAATTGTATATTTGGACCAAAGAAAAAGAAGTGCTTAATTCAGTTGTTTTATTTTTAAATATTTATTTAAACTAAAAACAATCTTATTTTGCATATCAATCCCAGTTCCCTCTCAGTCCCATCCTCCCAAGCCCCACACAATCCTCCATCCCATCCCCCATTCACTCCCCAGGGAGAGTGATGCCTTCCATGGGGGATCATCAAAGTCTGCCACATCATTTGGTGCAGGGCCTAGGAATAGCTCAATTCTTAAGTGCCACAAAACCTTTTTAGTTGGGGTTTGTTGGAAACAGTTTTGTGTGAATTAATGAAAAGACTGAAAAGCAAACTTATATTTTCAAAATTACAGCAATTTGTTTTTTAATTTACATTTTTCCCATGCTGATTATTGGCCAAGGATTTTCTAATAGAAGACACACAAGAATGGGTGCTGCCAAGACTGTTTAAGTCAATAGCAAAGCTAAATTGGTAATTAGCAATCTTTCTGTAATAGGAGATTGCAGAAAACAGAAACACAGTATATTCTTTTGTGGCACAGTAGATTGAATGCTGGTTCTAATTTAGATTATCTAAGTCCAGTTCCTGGCTCTGTTCTTTCCTGCGATTTGGACACTTACCTACACTTATTCTGCCTGGGGTTCTCCCTCTGGCTGAGTAACTCCTTACAAAGGCTCCTAGCCCAAAGTAGTGCTCTATAAAAATGAAAGTATTTTTTTTAAGAGTTTCATGTTTCTTGAAAACATACTTGATCATTACATCTATATTACTCCTTTCTACTTCTCTCATACTCACTGCCTTGTCTCTTGTTACATGTATGTACACACACACACACATACACACACATGTATGTGTGTATATATGTGTACACTTGTGTGCATGTATGTATAATCTACAGAGCCCATTTACCATTGCTCATATTTGCATGTATTCAGGGTTGACTATTTGGGAGCATCTGCTATTTGGAGCTTGTATATACTCGCTCTGCTTCTCCCTTTCTCAGTGACCTTTGAGACTAGCTGAAGCTTTTAATCTAGGAGTGAAACCAGTGTGGAGTTTCCTGTCCACACTGGCACTTTTACTGGTGTAGTTATTTTGTTGATCTTGTTCACATAACCATGTTGCTGTGAGTTCGTAGGTGATTTTCCTGCCATGACTAGGTGCGCTATCCATTAACAGGTCTCTGGCTCTTGCATCTTTCTGCTCCCTCTTCAGTGATTTTTTTCCCTGAAGCACTAGGTATGGGGATTGTGTTGCATATTCATCATTTGGGGCTGAGCAACCCTCAAGCACTTATTCTCTGCATCTTGACCAGTTGCAGTTCTGCAGTTCTCTGTAGTAGTCTTCATCTGTGACAAAGAAAGAAAGAAAGAAAGATCCTTTTTCCCATGAGTGATATTTATCTGTGGGTATAAGTACTGGCATTTAGACAAATCCTTAGTATTAGTTGTTTCTTCTACCCTTTCCTTCTGTATTGTCCTCCTTCTTCCTCTGCTGTTTAAATGCCCCTCCCAATGTTTTCTGCTTCCTACTGCTCTGTACTCTACTGATCCTTCTCCAACCCCTTATTGGTGCCTTTTTACTTCCCTGGTTTCTGCACTGACCCTTGGTCATATTTCCATATCTGAACATTTAAAACTAGGAACCACAAATAGGAGAGAACATGTGGTGTTTGTCTTTCTGGGTCTGGGGTAGCTCACTGTGTCTGTTTTTGTTATTTTCTCACACAATATATCCTGACCACAGTTTTCCCTCCCTCCTTTCTTCCCAGATCTTCTGCCTTGCCTTCCTCCAGATCTATTCTGCCACTGTTCCCTTTAAAAAGAAGAGCTGGCCTCCCAGAGATATGAACAGAACATGACATAACAAGATACAATACAATAAGATTTAGTACAAACCATCATGTAAGGTTTGGGTGACCCAACCCAATTGGAGGAAAGGGGTCCCAAGATCAGGCAAAAAAGTCAGAACACCCTGACTCCCACTATTAGGATTTCCACAAAATCACCAAGCTAACCAGCACAGCATATAAGCAGAGGATGTAGCCCAGACCCAGACAGGCTTCTCTAGTATCATCACTGCTAATATCGTCAGTTCATTTCTCATGAACAAATTTGCTTCATCTGTGCCATACTTTCACATAGTACATTAAGTATTTTATTCGATTCAATGATTATTTTTAGTTTTTTTGTTTGTTTGCATTTTGTTTTGTTTTCAAGACAGGATTTCTCTGTGTTATAGCTCTGGCTATCCTGGAACTCAATTCATAGACCAGGCTGACCTCCAACTCAGGGAAGTCCACCTTCCTCTGCCTCCAGTATTCTGGAATGAAAGGTGTGTGTCACCACTGCCTGGCTATTTTTAGGTCTTGTTGAACAAAATTTCCTTTAGGCTTCTCAGTGTTTTCAGCTAATCACCCATTCTCGCCCCACTTTCAGACTCTTAGCTTTCATTAAGGGATCAAATGCTATGTTAATTATGATGAAAAGCACAGGACTTGACTTTTTTTCCCCTCCTGGGACGATATTAGCTCCCTGGCATACAGACCAAGATAGGTGAGATGGGCTAAGGGGTAGCAGAGACCATTTCCAGATAGGTAGAAATGAGATGCTCTTTTCAGTTGTCATAACAACCTCTTTGTTACATGTTTGGAATGGGAAGAGTGAAGGCTAAAGTCAGATATTTTTTTTTTAGTAAGACATAATCAATCCTGAAAGAAGTTTGTAGCCCATTGTGTGTAATGCTGAAAGACCATGAGAGCTCTACTGAATGTTCTTAACATACAGGGTGTTGTTCTCCATACTGACAGCTTAGCCACTGTCAGCTGCCAATGCAACTGAAATTCCTAAGCAGTTTTCTCCCTCCCACTTCCCACTTCCCTCACTGTCCGTTCTTCTAGATCTTTGTGTTCCATATTGAATTATTTGTATCGCCCTGTACAACCAACTCCTTGTGCATTTTATGGCAAATAAAATAATTGTAAGATGCAGGACCACCGGGGCAATACAGCATTTGTTTTGCATATCTTTTGGGTAACATAAGGCACAGAGGAATGATGAATACCCCTTTATTTACAAACAATATACCAGCAATTCCACTTAACTGGAGATGGTAGCTTAAGCTGCTTTCTGATTTAATCCCCTTGTTGTTTTAGGTAAGACCCAATGTACACTTTCATTTAAGAGGCATTTTGCCTAAAACTTGAGCCTTTGATGGTGGTACTCAGCATTCCACTGGTGCCCTTAACCTTCAGCATACATGCTGAGAAATAGCATATAGAGTTGGCGATCTCCCAATCACTTTGGAATCTGCCTTAAACTTGCTCAAAGAATAAAACAGTTGAATCAAGCCAATTGGTCTAAAAATAGGTCCTTCAATTAGATTGTGAAGACTGGGCTAAGAAACTTTCATTTTGATATTAATTGTAGCAAACTAGGGTGTTGATTGTAATTTCATAATGCCCAACTGTTTTGTTGACTAAAAAGTGAAGCAGCATTGGTTATGATTAAGAAGTATTATGTCATATATATGGATGAGAGAATACACATGCATTTTATTATAAATGAGAACAATTGTTCTGGCTAAATATGCCAGTCAGGAAATTAATTCATGGCAAGTCTTATCTGCACATCTGATGGTAACATTTATTACTTGCTAATACTAAATAAGTGGCCCCACATTTAAAGACAATTATCTGTTGGGAAATGAGGTTGTATCCAGCGGGGTCCTCAGCATAGCAAAGCCTGTGTGTTCATGATCTCTGGAAGAAGATGCTACCTCCTGAATCAGTGTGTTCTTATCTGTATAGGAATAAAAGAAGTCATGATGCTGCCACAAAGCATTCTTTTGAGGACAATGTGTGGAGTGTATTCAGTGTAGAGCACATATTAGCATTTCACAAATACTGTCTATTAATAATAATTGGATCACTTTTTTCACTCATATAATTAGTCCTAGCTTTTCTTTCCTTTAAAAAGGTATTATTATTGTTGTTATTATCTACTATTATTTATGATGATGATGATATGTGTTACCATATAGGTGGCATGGCACACTTGTAGAGATCAGAGGACAGTTTTCAGGAGTCAGTTTTCTCCATCCACCATGTGGCTTCAGGGGATCAAAGTGATGTTGCCAGGCTTGATGGCCAGCACCTCTATCAGCTGGGCCATCTCACTGGCCAGGATTTTCCATTCTTAACAAGCTAAGCAAAGGAAAATAGTCAGTTTAAGGAAACAGACTTCCATTAAAAGGATTCATACCAAATGTATCCACATATGCTTATAAAACCTAAGCCCATACACATCCACAATCCACACATTCCTGAGTTGTGAAAATCAAAGCAGTGTGCCACTTACTAATGGGGACCAGTGCGTATGGAGAACATAAGGAACAATACCCAAAGGAGTGAAAGTGAGAAACTGACCAGTGTGGTCAGAACACATCAGGAGATAAGAGAGATAGGGTCTGAGAGACTGGGCTGGCAGCAAGAGGAAGGGTGAAGCAGAGGAATAGCTAGCAAAATGACCTCAGCAAGCTGGCTGATAACACCAAGAAAACATAAACCTGACAGTACACTCATAGCAATGCAGCACTGACTTGCCCGTCTTGGAAGAAAGAAGAAAATGTCTCATATGGCTGTGAGGATTTGAATAAATCTGAAGTATGTTTAGTTACGTTGGATTTTTTCTTTACATATGAAGTCATCTAGGCAAGGGGAGGGGAAGTGGTAATGAGGGGAAAGTCTTAGACATCAGGTTGTGGATGGGGTTGGTGGTTTCTTTCTAAGCATTTAATTTCCTGTCTGGAAGGTAGGTTCTGACTTTGTATCTTATTAGTAAAGTGACCTATCAAGTCATTTGCTGTGCTGTTGGCCGCTTTCCTGTCTGTTTTATCTCCTGCGTGTCGACAACAATCTGAGAGAAGGCATCGGAGAGCAAGCACATGTCCAATACAAAGGCCGCATGAAATCTGCAAGCCTGCTGTTCATCAAGCCCATGTAATTAATTTATGTTTTAAAGCAGTGATGATACACTCTTTCCTCTGGATGACAAATTACAGGACACATCTGAAAAACCCTCTTTTAAGGGAAAACATTCTGCCTTCCCCCCCCCTCTGCTTATGATCTTTATTCTGTATGCTGGATAAAGGAAAGAATGACCTTCATTGAATAGCTGTAAAGAGAAAATAATTACAAGATTATATTATTGAGCACCAAAATACCATACACACTGCTCCAAATTATGAAAATAATCCATATACATGTATCTATAGTTATCTATATATATAGATTTGTGGCATCCAGTGAGTTAATTGTGAATACTTTCCCAAGAAATATGCCAAGAGAATAGGATTACAATTTCTCAAGGAGCATTTTCCCCAATTATCATGAAGATTTTCCTTAAGCACTGTATGTTTTTAATGGGCTTGCAATGAAAGTTAACTAGGAGGCTTTTCCATTATATTAACATTTGCTTTCAAGCTTCCCAGTCACCCTCAAGATACTTTTGTTCTCTTTTAAGATCTGCTTTGCTTTTCCTTCCACTGACTGCCTCATTTCCCAAGAAAAGCCATGGTCATCCCACCATGTCACCTCCTTCCTTCTTCTCTGTAGCTAGACCCACCTGTCTTGTGACACAGATGCAGAGGAGTGCTCTGTGCCCGTCAGCTTCCTGTCTAGAGCACACGTTTCTTTCCAAATATCCAGGCTTCTATGTATTTTAGCTCCTTTTTACCCAGAAATTCCTTTCTTTGATGTTCTTTTGTCATCATTTCTTCAGCAGACATTTGTTAAATGTGTGTGTGTGCGCGCGCGCGCGTGTGTGTGTGTGTGTGTGTGTGTGTGTGTTGTTCAGTGTTTGGTGGTTACAAATGACAGAAATAGATTATGTGATTTCCCCAAGGAAGAGAAGTGTCTGAAGGCCATGAGGTGATGTGCAACATGCATAGAAAAGACTGGCTCTGCCTTTGTGGATAATAGAGACCAGCATGACTCAGGAGAATCCTGGCGACAGTAACTCAAGACGTTCTTCTGGGATGAGTTAACTTCAACTACTCTCACTCTCTGCAACACTCTTTCCCAAATATAAGTCCTAGGGAGTGACTGTGTGACTGGCCTGGTACAGTGCCTGTGACAATTTGAATGGGACTGGCTCCCATAGGCTCATTTGTTTAAATACTTGGTCCCCAGTTGATAGAACTGTCTGGGAAGGCCTGAGACATGTAGACTGGTTGCAGGGGTGTGTGACTAGGGGAAGGCTTTGAGTTTTTAAAGGACTTTGCCATTCTCAGTGTTCTCCCCCTGCCTTCTGCTTGTGGATCAAGATGTGAGCTTGCAGCTATTCCTGCTGCCATGCCTTTGCTTTTCCATCATGGACGCTAACCCTCTGAAACCATAAGCTCACTTAAATGCGTTCCGTTGTAACTTTTCTTGGTTATGATATTTCATAACAGAAGAGAAATGTAAGTAACACAATTCCCCATTCCTAGGCCTAGAAATGTAAATACTCTAAATTGGCATACTTACCTACTGAGGGAAGTATTTCTAAAAGGGAAATAAAGGTACCATTGCTTCCAGAAAGAGAATGGATATCAGGAAATCAAGGAAAATGACTTATACCTACAGTCTACTATATGTTACTTTCCATTCTGTTCTTTGAAAGAAAAAAGTGAACAGAGAAAAATAAGTTCTTGCTAAAAAGGAAAAAAAATGAAATGGGTGACTTGGAGAGATAATTCAGTTGATAAAGTGTTTGCTTTGTAGGTATAAGAACATGTGTTTGAACCTGAGTATAGTTTGATTCTCAAAACATATGAAATTGTGGGTAAATAACACTGTCTTGTCTTGGTGCTTATACAAAGATGGAAACTAGTCTTGCATGGACAAGAAAGTTATTATAAGTATACAGCATTCAGGGAAGGCCTGACGTAGGACTATGCAACTGAGGGAAAATTAAAACTGATAGCTGTTGATACCACAAGGAATGGAGAAGGGAAGGGCATATTAGGATGATGTGTTGATTCTTAAGAGTGTATGCAAGAAAACTGTTTCTGGTAGAACATAAGTAGTGGAATAAGTGTAGGCAGTGAGAAGGGGCATCATGGGAACAGAGAAGGAGAAAAGACAGACAAATGACCCATGTGCAAAATACATTTTCTCATGTGGTCACATTGAATAAATTCTTCTGCTATCATCTATGAATTGTCTCTTTAATTTTCTTCTTGGAGGTGGGTTGCTGAACTTACCTTTCTTATGGTGTCCAGGGCCTGTGAGATGGTCCTAAAGTCTCTGGTAATAACTGCATAAAGAATGGGTTGGAGTGTAGAAAGGCTTGAGCTCTGTCATTTTTACAGGAAGCTAATATGGAGGACCAAAATAACGGAGAAAATGCCTTTTAGATTCAGCACATAGCAGGGTGAGGAAGGAGGAGAAGAGGATGTTGTGGGGAAAAGCAGGTGGGAATCAGGAGAGGTTGACTCAATCCTGGAGGGATGGAGGAGTGAAGGCTATATCTCTACACATTGAAAGATAAAGTCAAGACACAGGAAAGGATTAAGGAACCCAAAAGGAGCAATGAAGGGTCAGAGTGAGAGGAAGGGTATGGACTTGAGATGGAGATTATTACTGTTGTGCACTAGGGATAGGATTGTAGGTGTAGCTGACATCATGGGAATCAGGGACAGGGAGAATGTTGACAGGAGCCATTATGGATAGTATCAAATTTGGAGTTTAAAAACTTTGCCTGACTTCAAATTTTGTTTTTGAGCCTTAAATTCTGTCTTGGTTTCCTGTTTTGGTGAATGGAGATGTCACAGAAATAACCTGAAGGGCTATGATGGTGCTGAGTATTATAGTGTATGTTAAATAATGACAGCTCTCTCTGATACTGAATACATATATTACCTATTATCAACCATATAATTATATCAGAACTTCGAGCCACATATAGTACATATAGTCTCATTCATGTTTAGGAGTATTCTGTGGGGATAGGTAGTGCAAGATCTGTCAATTGTCAGCTGTGTGACCTTGGGATTAATCATAACACCTCCTTACAGTGCTACTATGATGATTAAATGAGCTGATTCCTACAAGATGCTGAGAATTATTAGGCATTTTTATTTGAGGCTGAGAACACCATGTAACACACTTGATTACCTCTCTTTTATAGGAAGAGTCACACAACAGTAGACTTGGCACACTTATCTAAAGCCATATAACTGGAAAGGGCAGAGTTGAACCAAAACCCACATTTGTGTGTGTGTGTGTGTGTGTGTGTGTGTGTGTGTGTGTGTGTTTGCAAAATTCTATTTTCATTCCATTAAACTATATGGCTTCTGACCCACTGGCAGAGTTGACCTTTGAACCATTCTCTGAACTGCTCCTTTTTACATCCTCTTGACCACCAGCTTCCAGGTTCTTCCTAGAGTTCAGCCATGTTTACTCTGAGTTCTTGTGTTGCTTTTGTGACCTGTTCATTAAGCAACAGGAGAAGCATGTATAAATCGCACCCCAGTGTTGTGCAAATATGTGAGGAAGATTGCTTTCATCCTCCACCATCTCCACTAATAAAAACTACTGCATTTATTTGTGTGAATATAGTGAAAGAAATCTGTTCTGGCCAGTTCTGACAAAGCTTTGTATCTGTACATGCTCTGCCTGTGTGCTATCTACCCCACCTCTCTCTTTTATCAATATAAGTAGTTGTTTTCCCACTGCAAGGGAAAACCACTGGAGGTGTACTGCTTTGATTGAAATTGGGATGTTTAATGATAAAATCTGATGCTGTTTTTATTCTAGTTGCACACCTTATAGAGTTTCATTCCCCGATGCCCTGGAATCATGACTTTTCTCTATTGCCTCATAGTATAACTAACAGATGTACTTAAGTTATACACATTTAGAATATTTTACACTAACCTTGCTCTTTAGAACAGGATTAGAGGGGAGAATAGGCCTTCTGTGTAACTCAGCTTTAGTACATAGAGGAAAAACTACATGGAAATGAGTATATTTAGAAATAATTTTTTAGAAGTTTTATTTAGCTTAAATCTACTTAGGTTTTAAACTCATATTGTATCCCCAGTTTTTGATACTATGACTCAAATATTAAACTTGAAAAAAAGAATTCCAACAGTGTTAAAAACAATTAAGCATCACAAAGTCAATGTTTGGCTAACACACACACACACACACACACCCCAAAACAAAAACAACCCACAAAACCCTGATTTTTAATGATTGTTAATGTGATCTTTTTTTAACATAAGAAAAGGCCCACTGAATCCATAATGTTTTAAGAAAAATTTGTTTTCATCCAACTTTGTAGGAAATGTTTCATTACAGCTATAAATAAAATAGTTTCATATAGAAATGAAATAACTTTATAATATGGGAATGATTTCAACACACACACACACACACACACACAGCAGGGGAGGGAGGGAGACCAGAATCCTGAAGACTAGAACTGTAAAATAGAAACAGGGAAAGATGAACAGGATAGGGGAAGGCAAGGCTGAGTGATGCTGTGAGAAGAAAGTGTGGGGGCTTTCCTGAACTCTGGCTACTTTCACAGGGGTACAAAGTTGGAGTAGGTAATTCTATAAGTAGCAAAAAAAAAAAAAAAAAAAAAAAAAAAAAAAAAGGTATACAGAGCCTAAGATCATTCATAGAGCTGATATGAACCTGAAAAACAGGATAAACAAAGGCAGGCCCAAATAATGAGGGAGGGGACAAAGCAAGGAAGAGCAGTGGGAAGAGAACAGGGGTAAATGACACAGCTACACAAATGTCTGCAGAGTGAGTTACCTCGCAGACTTAGGGCAGCTGCCAATTTTAAACAAAGACTGCTGACTTTAGGACTCAGAATCCTTGATATCCCTCTGTCACCAGAAACAAAACAAAACAAATCAACAACAACAACAACAAAAAAAAACCCAAAACAATAAAACCCTCTATTTGTTAGTATCAGAAAGGCAAAGGAGTGCACTTTTGACACATCATATAGTCTGACTAAGGATAAAACCTTACCATTTAGGTTCTTGAAAGATATGAGAAACTAGGTATCATTTGTTAGAAGAATTGAGAGAACAGGACTTATGAATATATATGAACATATGAAATAATAGAGGAGTAAAATTTAAACAGCAGTTTGGGCAACAAGAAATGAACAAAATGTTAAATGAAATGGGCAGTCTAAAAAGACCCAATCAGATCATTCATTATTTAACAAGTATTTGAAAAACACCTCCTGAGTTTGGAACACTGTCCCCAGGCCCTTTGTTGATGGTAGACAGTAAGACATGCATGGTTTGTGACTTCACAGAGTATTCACATCAGGGGTCACAATGAGGTTTGAATTGTGTCCAGTGAGGTCAAAGATTCAAGAACTCATAATCAAGTCATAGTGCATCATAGCAGAATTCTGAAATGAGGCTTCCATGGTAACTGAAGACAACAAGAAACCTGGCAGGAGGTAGGAGAAAAACCCTTTAGGAAGAATGGACATCAGGGTCTTGGAGAACTCATGAAGGCTCTCTAGAGAAGTCTTCAGAATTACAACCACAGTGCAGAGCAATATTGAAGGATGAGAAGTGGTTCCATTTATGAGAATTTTCTACAAGCCTCGTACTTTGAATACAATATCATATTTATTTTTCTCAAATGGAGTTTGTTTCCCTCCCAGGGATAAAACAAAGCCACGAGTAATTAGAGCTCACAACAGCTTACTGCCGGTTTGTCTACAATCTAACTTGACTCTTCTTGTTCTGTGTTCCTTCCCTTGATTTTAAGGATGGAAGAGTCTGTTGTATGGAAGTTAGTACCCAGATAACAAAGTCAGTCAGTCTTCATCTTTAACTAATACCCTGAACCTTTTCCTTGAGGCTTTATGCATGGCACACATGTGCTCAACAAATGAGAGATTGATTGTGGAACACAATGACTAGAGTATGCTAGGGGCACAACTGTTTACAGTTTGCTTGCATTTTCAGCACATCACCTGAATTGAAGTTAATTTACAACATCTAAACACATTTGTCTTCTGCTCTATTAGCTGGTCCATTGCTCCCCCTGTCCACCATGCTTTCCTGGGATGTTTTATGGCTACTTTTGTACAAGTTTGCGTCTTTTTACAGATGGAAAGTCTGCTCAAAGATGAGAGGCAATGAGATGGTGGATGTGTGAGTGTCTAGAAGAGCTGTACTGGATATTATAGAACAGTAAAATACACTGCATGTATTTTAGGTGAATGATGCCTTAAGATGATAATGTTGAGCAACTGTCTATAAGGAAAAACAAAACAAAGATGAAAACCTCGTCCTGTTATTTGCCAACATTCACAATGTTCATACCTGACTTCATGTCATACTGTAACTCCTGACTTGGGATGAGACATGTGAGGTTACTCTGTAATACATTTCTACTGTCCAAACACACTACCAGTACCTTAGTAACATAAAAAAGCAATAAACAAGTTCTGTATTTTGAAGGTTCATGTGTTTACCTTTTTTCCCCCTCGTACTTAGTATACACATACTAGACTTCAAGAGATTTGGCTAAACAGATGAATTAAATGACGAAAAGAAGAAAGTGTAAAAACTAGTTATTTATGCATAAGAAGGTCTTGGGTCTATCCTAAAGGCTTTGGTGGCCATAGTTTTCTCATCTATAAAGTAAGAGCCTAGGATAGATCTGATTGACAATTGCTAACTCTAGCTTTCACAGGCTGTATATTCTGTTGACCAGAAGTAAATCTTCTGATTATGCTCCTATTTTTATTAGCTTTGTGTGTGCACTGTAGTGACAACATGGTAATTACCTTATTTGGAGCTCAAATAGTAAGTGAATGGGACCGTTAGAATTGATGAGAGCTGCCTTCCTATACTTGGGAAAGCTGGCCCTACCCCTCCCCTTAGGTGTTAGAGAGCTGGCTCTGTACCTCACCTGAGGGGGGTGGTCTGGACACACATCCAGGGCTTTGGATTTGAGTTGGCACTTCCCAACATCTGTGACCTTCTGGAGATCATGAACGGTGGTCCTGTGGAACCATAGCCACAGGATCTCCATGACTGGGGCAACTGCAATATATCCAAAAAGAGATTTGGTGAGGGTCCAGTAATAATGATGTTCGAGAAGCTATAGGCCTTGAACCTGACCTATAACACATTACACAATGAATGTTTGCAAATAAAGCCTTGTTGACAAAAGTGATACTGCATGATACATTTCAATTCCCAATGGCACCAAGAGGAATGAAGTGGGAAAGACGGAGAAGCAAAGTGGATATTTGTTTATTTGTTTTGTTTTTTGCATGGTTGTCTTAGTTTATTTGTTCTTGAATTAATATTCTTATTTTCATTATTAATTTTTATTTTTTAATCTTAATTTTATTCCGTTTTAGTTTTCCTTGGACAGGGAACACTACAAAGTTGAAATGCAGATACAGAGAGTCTTGGAAATGAATGAGATTAGGGTAAATAATGTGAAATTCCCAGCGATCCGATAACACATTATGTTAAAAATAATTGATACTTTATTCTTGGCAGTGCTGAAATAGTAGGATGTTTTTGCCCCCCTTTCTGAGATGTTTTCTGGGTGGCTTTGAACAGTATAATGTCTTCAATCATACTGTGGAATCTACCTTTATATGTATCACATGTTTCCATACATGAATGTTTAACCTCCTTTAGGGCGAAAAGCAGAAACATGTATCATATTAGAACCATCTCAGAGTAAAGGCAGTTGGACCAGAGACATCATCCATGCTCATATTCCTTGTTGATCCTTCCTGAAGTTTGCCACCTCATACACCTTAAGTTTTACAATGCCAGGTGGGTTAAGTAGTCCAGGACTCATAGCTTGCCCCTTGATACTCTTCTAAACTCCCAAGTTTAAGGTGCTAAACTTGCATGGGAATCTCTGGCAATGAGGAAGATTACAGTCCTGAAACCTTAAACACAGTCACAGAATTAAAGCGGGAACTGGAAGAAAGTTTAATTAAGCTAAATGTTCTGATGCTTGAATGTTGACACACTCAACCATACTTAGATCCAAGAGAATTTAAACAATTCCCCTGGGGAGAACAGACTTGATTTACATGGTACTTCTTTCATTAAACTCACTGAAGCCTGAAAAACTTGCTAATGAAGGAAAATTATGAAGTATTTGGACTCAATTTACTTGGTCTTTCCATAATAATTTGGCCTCGGACCATCTGACAGAGAATCTGAAGTAATCAGATTTCAAAGGCATTCCCTCCTCATTCTTTAACATAAACTCATAAGAAACATGTTCTATGCTTATCAGAAAGAAGAAGATTCAAGAAAAGGGGGCTGCTGGTTTGGTGTCCGAAAAGGACATTTAGGTTATATGAGGTGTAAGTAAAATATTCTTCCACATCTCTTAAAGGCAAGTTAGTGCTAAGCCAAAAGAAAGGGGGACGTTTAGCCATCAGAGGAAAAAGATAAGCAATGGCTTTTTAGGAATTTGCGATTTTCTTGCTGCCCCTTCTAATCTACTCTATACTTTACAGTCAGAATGATGATCACTACTAGCAAGTGCAACATAATAAAACTTCTTTTAAATTCATCTAATGGGATTCTGGTGTTTTCATCCTGAGATTTAGAATCATTAGCAGGGCTGGGTACTCTGTGCACATCACCTCTCTGAGATGAGCTGCCTCTCTCTGGTCTTTAGTAAGCTGGGTCACTTGGGTAATAGATGCTCTATGGTGTCCACAGCCCCAAATATCAAAAGTTCAGCACCGACTGCTCAGCAGCAAGGCCTTACCAGGCCTCACTGGGGACACATTCTTTGCACTCCACTCGGAAACTATACAGTTCACTCTGCATCTCCACCTTGAGTACTGCTGCTTTTAACTGAGATCAATAAAAGCACTGAAAGGTCCCTTTCCAGAAGTCACGTAATCTGGGCTGGACATAACACTTTCACTCAGGGCCATCCCTAATCACATGATAGTATCTAACCGTGGTCAGGAAGACAACTCCAAGAGGGGGAAGGAGTCTGCAGTTGTGAACATTAATGTCTGTCACAGACTGTATGTCTGTCTCTCTTACTCCCTAAGGCTGTGCCTTCTATTTATATTGCCATTGTTCCCCGTTTCACGTGTTCATTCTTGTCCTTCATCATTTCCTATTCATTCTTCCACTTCTCCTTCCTTGTTTTGTTTTTCCTTTTTCATCTCTGCATTACTTAATATGTTCTTCCTCTTTCCTTTATCAATTTGCTTCACCTTCTCCATTCCTTTACAGTTTAGTGTTTCTATCATCTCATCCCAGAACCCTTTCTGATGACACCTAAAGAACCAATCCATCTCCCCTTTCTCTGGTCTCTGCAACATTTGGCACTGGCTTCTCAAAACGACATTCACCACTGTACTATGAATGTATATATAACCCCCTTTGTCTCACAGTAGTGAGCAAAGCTTACTCATTCACTCTATATTCTAAGTAACTTGAGGAATGCCTGGGAGAGAGCCAGTTATCAAACATTTAATCACATTTGTGTATCTGAGTGAATTAATTACAAGAAGTTCATTGTAGTTTAAAAAAAAATGTAGCATTATAGTGAACAGGAGGAACTCCCTGACTCTTGCTTTTAGACTGTTGTGTTAATTAAAAACTTACTCTAGGCTGGGGAGATGGATCCATGATTAAAAACCATCTGTCATGTAAACAAGAGGATGCTAGTTTGGATCCCCAGGAGTCATGTAAATGCTGGATGGGTGTGTCATCTATTTTGTACTCCAGCCCTGGAAGGCAGGTCCCCAGAGGAATCAGCAATATCTGGTCTTGATAGAGACCTGGTCTCAAAGAATAAGGTAGAAAGCAGTCATGGAAGAATCCTGATATCAGACTTGAGCCTCCATACATTCTTATACATATGCACAGGTACAACACACACACACACACACACACACACACACACACACACACACACACACACAAACACACCACTGACAGATGAGAAAAAAGTATAAGTATAATCTAACATAGGTCATTGGTTTTACTTTAGAGACTGCCATAGAAACCAATGATGTAGGGAATGAGATGGAATGGCAGCATGTAAAATTGAATTCAAATAATATGTGAAATTAATGGGCCTTATAAAGCTGAAACAAATAGTCACCAAGCAATTCCTCTTGTTCTTAGACTCTAGCCTTGCAGATAAGGCATTCAGCCATAAATGCACTACCTTTCTTCAACACATATTTTCCCATCTCTTAACATTTAGAAAATAGTACAAAGGGCAGACCTAAATGAAACATTACTTGACTTTTAACTTCACAGACTTCAGAAGAAACTTCCAACACATTCATCAATGATAAGGGCAATTTCAACTCAATCTAAGAATGATACTTTCTCATTCCCCCATTCCACGATACAACATGTACTAAATCACCCCTGGGGGCAGTTTGGAATATTGAGCCCTGTATACTGGCCTGCATTTCAAATTCAACCTTACAACTTGCCAAATTTCTCAAATGAGACTGAGAGAGCCCTGAGAATTAACAAAATTGTTAAAAAGTAGTCTCAGAGTATGAGTAGTTAGAACTGAGTTCTATATAGCATAAAAAAAAGTAATAAGTTACATTGCAGTATCATGAAAAGAGAAATAAACTTTGGCTATTACACATCACATATATATATGTGTGTGTGTGTGTGTGTGTGTGTGTGTGTGTGTGTAGAAAGAGAGTGTGTATGTGTGGTTTGTGGTGTGGTGTTGTGTGGTATGTTTGTGTGTGTGTGTGTATATAGAGAGTGTTTGTGTGTGTGGTATGTGGTGTGGTGTTGTATGGTGTGTGTGTGTGTGTGTGTGTGTGTGTGTGCTTTCAAATCTGGAAAAATTGTTACTAGAGCATTAAACACCAGGGAGAACCATTTTATGGAAAAAGGAATGCATTGAATGAAGGATTAAACAACAAATAGCCTAATGCTGCAAAATATTTCCTTCAATTTCAAGGTCCAATCTTAGTCTCCTCAGAGCCAGAATTAGAAGTTACTGTGAACCATAGTAAGACTTGGGCCAAATCTCCATACCTACTAGAGGGCAGGTGTCCATTCCATGGGGTATTGGGGGAGGGGAGGAAATGCTGAAAATCTGAGAAACTGCTGCAACTTTGCTTCCTTCACCTCAGAAAAGGAAACAGACTTGGGCAGTAGGTGAAGATTTCACTAAGCCAAATCTGACTCTCAGGCTTAGATTTGTTCTACTTGGTCAATGCAACCTTATACCTAAGCGTATTTTTCACAAAACTACCAAAGCCAAACACCACTTTACAATGCACTCCAATATTTTAAGATTGTCATAGCTACTGTGGTAGTTTGGTTGTAATCCCCCCTCCCTTACGCTCATAAGGAGTGGCATTACTAAGAGGTGTGGCTTTGTTGGAGTAGGTATGGCCTTGTTGGAGGTAGTGTTGACACCTGTGGAGGTGGGCTATGAAGTCTCACATATGCTCAAGCCACGTCCAGTGTCTCAGACCACTTCCTGTTGCCTGCATAAGATACAGAACTCTCAGCTCATTCTCCAGCACCATGTCTGCCTACAACCTCCATGTCCAACCATGATGATAATGGACTGAACCTCTGAACTGTAAGCCACCCAATTAGATATTTTTCCTTTGTAATAGCCAAACATTACCCAAAGATTTTAATTGGAAAAATGTTTAACACATGAAGTGAACTCATTTTGGTCATGGGGTAAGTCAGGCAAATAATTATTGCATATTGTGGCCAGGAATGGTGGATTTATCCCTAATTGGGTACAGAGACCCCACACATATGTAAGAAGGATGCAGGATGGTAAATGGTTTTATCAACACTGGATCTCAGGTTCCCACATTGTGGAGAGGTAATTGCAATGAGGACCCCGAGTCTTTAGTTTTTATGGAATTTTATTAAGGTGTTCTTGAGCTTGCAGAGTCTGGGTCTGGTCTGAAAACTGTCAATGAGGGTATGCTGCATGACATTTAAACCTAGTGCAGTAGATCTCAAAGCAACAGTAAACTCCTCCTACAGCCTCCATTTTTCATGTGGAAAGCTCGAAGCTAACAAGGGTCCTTTCTATGACTTTATCAAGTTCACAGTGCAAGTAGGTAACCCAGAAGGCAGATTCTTGATGTCTAGTCCAATGTACTTTCCATGACACAATACAAAACATGAGTCATGTGGAGAAAGAAACCTAGAATTACAAGGGCATGACAATAACTAAGAGCTTTAGGTGTAGAGTTTTGAAAGAATGCTCTCTCTTAGTCAAAGGGAACATTCTAGAGAAAATAACTACTTTAAATAAATAGTGTAGCGAGTTCCATTAAGAACTTTAGCTTTAGGAATAAGAAGGTTCCTTCTTTTCTGCAAAAACAGCCCACCCTGGTGAAAATCCAAAATTGGCAGGTGATCTCAGTTGGACCATATCCACAAACACTCACCTAAGATTGCCAGAGACAATCCCACTGTGGAAGAGTCTCCCCCAAGAAATCTGACCTCCAGGCCCCTGTGGCTAGTAGGAAAGGTGCCTTTTGGGAAGGGTGGTGTCTTCCAACAGATGGCTCCCATCTGAACACCAAGTCAGGACTGCCTTTCTCAAAAGGCTGCTGCTTTCCAGGGTTGCTGGCATGCATGTTCCAAAATGGATCAAGAACATCTGGAGAACTTGGACCCAGCAATGTACTTAGGTCATGGCCTCTAGGCAAGTGGTCAGCAAACTGAGTCACTAAAATTGCTTTTTCATGAAGCATTCGCTGTGGATCTGGAAGCAGCACCCAGGGAGTCTCCCTCCACCCATTTCCCTGTATTGGACTAGTACCAAAACCCAGGTCTCTTATATGAATGTTGCTTTCCAGTGACAGCATTTAAGAGCAGGAGGAAAGAGAAGAGACATGGGTTTACTTAAAGAGAAATACTGAGAAGGTGGCAGAGGCCCTGGTCTTGAACTTTTATATGCAACTGTGATCTATGGTTGGTATTACAAAGGAAGATGTGGTGTGGGCTTCTCTCATTAGATTCAAAGACCTCTGGGGTATTTCAGTCCTTTGCATTTTTTTTGGGTGGCTGATTAAAAATCATGTAGTAGGGACATTGCCTGTTTGCTCCTCCTTGTGTACTCTGTGACTGCCCTCAAGAATGCCTAGAAACTTGTGCAAAAATTTTATACAAATTTTATGCAGACATGGCATTTGTAGAGAAGTATCTGCAGTTAAGATTAGAATATAGCATAGTCTTTTTCGTTTGAGCTTGTTCCCACCCTAATTTACTCACATAGCAGTTATTTTTCACATGCTTTGTAATTTTTCATTTCCCTGTCCCTTTCTAGTGTTAGCTACTTTGAAGGTATTGTTTCACAATCACTCATTCTATAATCTCACCATCTAAAATTGTTCTTATCAAAAAACTGAAAGTAATGAAAATGAGAAAAATTGCCAGAGGATATTTTATTGACTGTGTTAATACACATGGAACACACTGTTCATAGCTGGCAGAGTGCTTTCATATATATTTCACTGTTTCAGTTTTTGATTGAGCCAAATGGAACTTTTTGTCCTGCCCAGCACCATATCAGGTGATCAGAAATGTATTTGTGTGTTACCTCTCTTCTTGCCACTGTCAGAATGCCTGTCAGAAAGAACTTAAGTGAAGGAGGAGCAAGTTGGGCTCACAGTTTGAGGTGATAAGAGTTCACCATGACAGATTATGACAGAGGAAACAAGGTAGTGGAAGTGTCTGTCAGCATGGAGGGGCTGAAGGGATGGTGGGAGCATGAGGTGGCTGGTTACCTCTTTTTTTGTTGTTTTGGTTTGGAGGATTAGTCAGGGATGTACTGTTTACACCATGGTGGCCTGGTGTGTCATTTGGACCTATGACATAGTTGTTGTTTTAGTTTGTGTTAGCATATTTTATGATCCTCGTACTCTGAAAAACTACTTAATGATTTATTTCCCTCAACACCCTCTGCCATTAAGTAACACATATGCACATAAATACATTGGGTTTTGGTGACACACAAAGTTATTACACAACTGTTATGTTTCACATGTACATACTCACTAGCAATTATAGGTGGAGTTTGAGAAGGTCACTTTTAATTACCTTATGACTACAAAAAAACAGAGCACATATCTACGTGTGATCCACAGGTATGCTCATCAGGGTTTTGAAGCCTGTATTCCTATAATGTCTCCTCTTAATACCTCTCACAGATTGCCAACAGTCAAGAATACAGCTAACTTAAGTCTGGTAAAACTCTCTAGAATCTCATTTTCTTATGAACTTGGCTTCTGTTTAACCCTTGGACCTTGCTCCTCAAGGCAGTCACTCAACGGTGCCACCAGTAAGTACCGTAAGTACTCCACTATCAAGATGCAATGCTAATGAACACTGAACCTGAAGGGCAATGCCACTGGAAGCTCAGCATCGGCTGAGAAGCCTTGTGAGTGAGATTTCCTATCACCTCAAACATAATTAGAGAATAGGAGTCTTGATTGTCTAGTACATGCATGCATTAACTGTGTTCCTTATCATCATAGGAATCCCTGAAGGGAAAAAAAAAAAAAAAAAAAAAAAACTTTTTTTAACTTTATTGATGAGAGAACTACGAACTTAGTCACTGACAAAATTAAATAAGATTTATTATTTGTGTCTTGAAATTTATGTTGACATTTAATCCCTACTGAAGTATTTAGTGAGTGGAAATACAGTTGTTTTAAAATAGACAGAGGACTTTGCAGTGGTGATGCTCATTAGGATTAGATAAGATAATTCCATTGGCAACACTATAATTGAATCCAGGTGGCTTTATAAGGAGAATATAGATCAAAAACGTGTACAACATGTACATGTGTCCTACTTCTTGCAATGTAGTACCCATCCACCACATTGGGACTCCACCAGCAAGGACATTGTCATTAGATGCGTCCCTTCACCTTGGGCCTCAGAGTAGTAAGCTAAAATAAATGCCTTTTCTTTGTTACTCACCTAGTCTGTGATATTGTGTTATTGGCAACAGAACACAGATTAAAATAATACACTGGTGAGAAAAAAATCCACTAAGGGCTTACACTTCAAGCACTGGAAACTGAAAAGTTTCAATACTAGTTGAGTATATGTGAACAGCTCAGAAAACTGCAGGCTGAAATCTTAACATAGCTGTCTCTGCATGCAAAATATTTTAACTGTGCTTCGAAGCAGAGTTGTTAATGCTGGAGGATCATGTTGGATCAGTGGGGACTGCCTGCAGAGGGATTAGATGCAGGCCAAGACAGGGGAGACTGATGACAGCTTGAATCTGAATCATTTAATATGGCATCAGTTGCTGGACTGAAAAACATCAGAATCATTTTCTCTGTGCATCAGAGTCATCTCTCAGAGTATATGCAGCTCATTGGAAAATCACTCACTCTATCGAGTCTTCTCTCTTCATTCACATTTGCAGTGGGTAAAACCCAAATGCAGCAAGCATCAAGAAAAATCATCATTGATCTGAAATGTAGATATTAACAGTCTGAGGGTGGTAATGAGGATTGTGGCAATCATAAGCTGTGGAGCATATTCAATATTTACAGTGCTGAAATGCTACGTAAAACTCACAGCCACCACATGGGGTAGGTATTAAAATCCCAGATTTATCAAAGTGGGAACTGAGATTGAGAGAAGAGTAGTGGCAGGACCTGGCACACAGGTGTGCATCTCCCTGTGTTCTTCTCCTGGAGGAATCTATGCAAGGATGGTAAATGGATAACCTCAGGAAGTTTTTGGAGGAAGAAAAGAAGGTGTTTTTGAGAGTAACTATCTAACCTTATTTGCTGATGAACTTTTAATTAAATCTTAGTTTCAAGACAGGCAAAGCTCCTACAAGCTACACAATTCTGCCTCTGCTGTGGTCACCCCCAGCTTGGAGCATGATTTCTTGAGTCTAACATTTGTATGTTTTGTTTTCCCTTCTTCAGAACTGATAGTGGCATAAGGACTTGGCACTTACTTTACCTTCACCATTGTCTTTGGTCTAATGATGACTCAGTACAGTGGGTGGGAAGAACCATTTATGATCGATGTATTGGTCTTTGAATATTTCAATAATTACTGCAATAAGTTTGACCTAATGATGGAGCAGAGTATTACTCAAGGGCTGTCTGCCACCACGATTCTTTTTCTAGGGATAGAGGGCTTTCTCATTCAAAGCCACTTTCCAGAAATACCTAGGACTTCTCAAAATAAAGATCCCTAGACTCCTCAACAAATCAATCAAGTTGGAAGAGTGATAAAGACAGACCTGGGTCTCAATCCTACAAACCCACAGGTAGAACTGAGGACTATTTCCATATGTAGTCTCTAGTCTTCCTAGAGATCATAAACATTCCACCAAATGCACTGTCTCTGGATGATTAGCTTCATTTAGCTACTATAATAGCTCTAACCCCTCCTGTGTCCCTTTGTGCCAGGTAAAAGTATTCATGCATTGATAAATGTCTATTAAATTCTCCCCATATCTGAGAGTCAGGAATGTTCCTGATACAAAGTAAGCATCAGAGAGTCAGAAAACATAAAGAAGAAGTACCTATTTCTAGTAGAGTTAGACAAAGAATTAGTGGTGTTTGAATTCAGGACCCAGAGCATCATCTCTTAGGTATTCTGACAGAACCTTGGGTAGATGAAGAGAGTAGTGTGTAGTATCCTGAGCATTTGACTCCTTCAACCCTGATTCTTGATGTTGGGAAACACAGGGGAGTTTTATGATAGTTTACAGTATCAACCCTCTATAAACTAATGGTCCTCACGGCAGAGTGCAGAGGGCATGATTTTTTATACATGACACTCAGAAACAAGACATCAAGGGTCTTGTGGTTGAGTATTTTTCCTACTGTTCCTTTTTCTGGCTTCTGATCTCTTTCCCAACCCTAGATATGTAGTAACTAATTTTGAAATAAAATAAAAGTTGTGGGAACAATTGGTTTCAGAAGAAAAGTATTTCCTAAGGTGATTTTCCTATCTTATATCAAAGTGTGATGTGAAAAGCATACTTAACAGTTTGTGGTAATAACAAAGTAGGACATTTAACTTCAAATTTGTGAATGATCAGAAGAATATGGTCTCTGGATTTAGGGGATCAGTATTCTGTGTCAGGTTTCAGGTTAGTATTAACAAACTGTGATTGTTATTTTGTAGAGAAATTTTACTCAAATGGAAATTAACTGTCAATGAATTTGAACTGATAAGACTGCACATTTGCATACTAGTTAAGCAGTGAGTATCTGGTATGTATAATCCTCTTCCTCAGAAAGTACTACTTATTAACCATTATACATTTTCTTGTCATTCTGACTCAGCAAAGGCATGGACTCAGAAAAAAAAAGTTTTCAATACCAGGGCACCATATAATAGATCACAGTTTAGAAATGACATTCATGCCTAATACCTTGTAATTGTTGCCCTTGGCCAAATTCAAAACTCTACAGTGATGTCATAATAAAGGAAACGGTAGAGTTCTTTATATTTTTTTTGTACATTACACATACACTAACATGATTTTCCATGTTTCTAAATCCAGTGGGAGGTGTAAACTACTTTTCCAGACCCACTTTTAACACCCCTTTAGTTTCAACATGATGATTTGTTTTTATAGTCTTCCCAAGTTGGAGAATCTAGTTTGGAAAAGTTGAATTGGTGCCTGACAGGATAGATGTATTAATAAGCTAGGGTTCAATTCCCCACCACTTGTGACTTCCTCTATCTGTGTCAGCTCTTACTACTCTATTGGATTTGGCATCAAATCTGATGATGTGAACAATGTGAACCATGTGCAGTTTTTTTTTTCTTCTGGAAATCATATCTTAGAACTGAGCATGCAATAATGATCAGATTTTCTCTTGAGTATAATAGATCACATTACTTTTTCCCTATATGCAGCAGCTATGTATTGGCTAGGTGTCAACTTAGGTAATTCTACCCAGCTTTCTAGATTCCTCCTTAGTTTCTGTGATCCACTTTCTCTGTTTGCCTACGTTAAAATGGTTTGGTAAGGAAGAGTTGTGGCATCCCGAATAGGAAGAGGTCATCTGTCCCTGGTATGTGAAGCACTCATCTTCTTCTAAATGGCATCATTGCCCTCCCATCACAGACAAATGGGTGATGTATAAACATTATTATTTGTTTGCTGCCCCCAAACCTGTATATTAATGCTGGGAATTAGCAAGATAAGACCCTGTGGATTCTTTTGGAAAAACTTTTATGGTGACAATTAGATTTTCATTCTTAAAGAATGGAAAGCAAGCAAATTCCCCAAACTACAGGCATATAATGAATATGTAACAGATAATGCATATTGAAAGCTTACAGTTTTTTTTTTTTAATGCTGGCCCTTTCTGGGATTTTTGCTGTCTTCTATTTAACATGGACACGGTAGTGTAATATATATTCATATTGTGTTTATTGTATATACTGTAATATTCTATATCTGTTAACTCAGTTAATTCTCACATAGTCTGTGGTATATTGTGGTAGGCAACTTTTATGATTATCACCAATAATTCTTTCCTGTAGCATTTATCCATTTTAATCCCTTCCTCGCAAGGAGTTGCCACTTCTGATTAATTGTTACTTCCTTCTACTATTATATGTCATGGTGAATAATGAGTATGCAATCAATTTAGATTGTATTGTTTATGACTGGCTATCTTTTTTTATATTTTTTATATTTAAATTTGAAACAAGCTTGTTTTACATGTCAGTCCCAGTTTCCTCATCCCTCAGTCCTCCCCTGTTCCCCCCACTAACTCCCATCCCCTTTCTGTGCCAAAGTGAGGGTGAGACCTTCCATGGGGAGTCTTCAAAGTCTGTCATATCATTTAGAACAGGGCCCAGGCCCTCCCCCATGTGTCTAGGCTGAGGGAATATCCCTCTATGTGGAATGGGCTCCCAAAGTCCTTGAGTACACTAGGGATAAATACTGATCCACTATCAGAAGCCCCATAGACTGCCTAGTCCTCCCGACTAACACCACATTCAGGGAATCTGAGTTGGTCTGTCCTATGCTGGTTTCCCTGCTATCAGACTAGAGTCCATGAGCTCCCCCTTATTCAGGTCAGCTGTTTCTGTGATTTTCTCTAGCCTTGTCTTGACCCCCCTGCTCATCACTCCTTCCTGTCTGCAACGGGATTCCAAGAGTTCAGCTCAGTGTTTAGCTGTGGGTGTCTGCTTCTGCTTCCATCAGCTACAAGATGAAGACTCTAAGATGGCATATGAGGTAGTCATCAATCTCATTATCAGGGAAGAGTTTTTAAGGTACCCTCTCCACTATTTCTTAGATTGTTAGTTGGGGTCATCGTTGTAGATCTCTGGGTATTTCCCTAGTGATAGATTTCTCTTAAAAACTATATTGCCTCCCTCTATTAAGGTATCTCTTTTTGTGGACTCCTCTATTCTTTTCCTGTCTCAATCTTCTTGCTCCTTCATGCCCATCTCTCCCCTCCTCTTCCTCCTAACTCCCTCTCTCCTTCCCACATGCTCCCAATTTGCATGGGAGACCTTGTCCTTTCCCCTTCTCTGGGGGACCATGTATGTCTCTCTTGGGGTCCTCCTTGCTTCCTAGATTTTCTGCCAGTGTGGACTGTAGGCTAGCAATCATTTGCTCTATTGTCTAAAAACCATATACGAGTGAGTACATGCTATGTTTGTATTTTTGTGATTGGGTTACTTAAATCAGGAAGGTTTCTTCTAGTTTTATCCATTTGCCTCCGAATTTCAAGAATCCATTTTCCCCCCTACTGAGTAATATTCCATTGTGTAAATATACCACATTGTCTCCATCCATTCTTCAGTTGAGAGGCATCCAGGTTGCTTCCAGGTTCTGGCTATTACAAATAATGATGCTATGAACATAGTTGAACAGATGTTCTTGTTGTATGAGTGTGCATATTTTGAGTGGAATTGCTGAATCTTGAGGTAGACTGATTCCCATTTTCCTGAGCAGGTGCCATACTGATTTCCAAAGTGGCTGTATGAGTTTGCACTCCCACCAGCAGTGGGGGAGTATACCCCTTCTCCACATCCTTTCCAGCATATACTGCCTTTGGTGTTTTTGATTTTAGCCATTCTCATAGGAATATGATATCTCAGAATTGTTTTGATTTGCATTTCCCTGATGGCTAAGGATATTGAGCACTTTCTTAAGTATCTTTCAGACATTTTAGATTCATCTATTGAGACTTCTCTATTTAGATCAGTACCCCACTTTTAAATTGGATTATTTGTTGTTTTGGTAACTAGCTTCTTGAGTTCTGTGTGTATTTTGGAGATCAGGCCTCTGTCAGATGTGGGGTTGGTACTGCCATTTTATCTTGTTGACTATGTCCTTTACTTTACAGAAGCTTTTCTATTTCCAGAGGTCCCATTTATTAATTGTTGATCTTAGTGTCTGTGCTACTGGTGTCATATTCAAGATGCAGTCTCCTGTACCAATTTGTTTAAGGGTGCCTTTCTCCTCTAAGACTTACAGTGTGACTGGATTTATGTTCAGGCCTTTGATCCATTCAGACTTAAGTTTTGTGCATGGTGATAAATGTGGATCTATCTGCAGTCTTCTACACAACAGCATCCAGTTATGCCAGTACTATTTGTTGAAGATGCTTTTCTGCTTCCATTGTATAAATTTAGATTCTTTGTTAAAAATCAGGTGTTCATAGGTGTGTGGGTTAATATCAGGGTTCTCAAATCGATTCCATTGGTCTACCTTTCTATTTTTATGCCAATACCAAGCTGTTTTCAGGACTATAGCTCTATAATAGAACTTCAAGTCAGGGATCGTGATGCCTCTGGAAGTTCCTGTATTGTACAGTGTTGCTTTGGCTATCCTGAGTCTTTTGCCTTTCCATATAAAGTTGAGTATTTTTCTTTCAAGGTCAGTGAAGAATTGTGCTGGGATTTTCATGGGGACTGCATTGAATCTGTAGATTGATTTTTGGCAAGATTGCTATTTTTACTATGTTGCTTTTATGTATCCAAGAGCATAGGGGGGTCTTTCCATTTTCTGGTATCTTCTTTAATTTCTTTCTTTAAAGACTCAAAGGTTTTGTTATATAGAACTCTAGTTTGGTTAGCATTACCCCAAGATATTTTATGTTGTTTGTGGCTATCACAAAGGGTGATGTTTCTATGATTTCTTTCTCAGCCCCTTTATCATCTGTATATATAGGGCTACTGATTCTTTTCAGTTAATCTTGTGTACTGCCACTTTGCTGCAAGTGTTTATTAGCTGTAGGTGTTCCTTGGCAGAGTTTTCTTGGTCACTTTTGTAAACTATCATATCATCTGCAAATAGTGACATTTTGACTTCTTCCTTTCTAATTTGTATCCTCTTGATCTCCTTTTGCTTTCTTATTGCTCTAGCTAGAACTTCAAGTACAGTGCTGAAGAGATATGGAGAGGATGAAACCTTGTCTTGCTCTTGATTTTAGAGAAATCCCATTCCGTTTCTCTTCATTTAGTTGATGTTGGCTGTTGATTTTCTGTATATTGCTCTTATTATGTTTAGGTTATCCCTATCTCCTGTTATCCCTATCTCTCTAATACATTAATAATAAAGGAATGTTGGATTATGTCAAAGGTTTTTTCAGCATCTTAGTGGGATGATCATGTGGTTTTTCCTTTTTCAGATTGTTTATATGGTGGATTAAATTGATAGATTTTTGTATGTTGAACCATTCCTGTATCCCTGGGGTGAAGCTTCCTTGCTCATGGAGGATGATTTCTGTAATGTGTTCTTGGATTAGATTTGGTAGTATTTTATTGAGTATTTTTGCATCAATGTTCATGAGGGATATTGGTCTGTAGTTCTCTTTCTTAGTTGTGTCTTTGTGTGGCTTGGATATAAAGTAATTGTAGCCTAGTAAAAAGAGTTTGGCAATGACCCTTCTGCTTCTATTGTGTGGATCGCTTTGAGGAGTATTGGTATTAGATGTTCTTTGAATTTCTGATAGAATTCTGTACTGAAGTAATCTTGCCCTGGGATGTTTTTTGTTGGGAGACTTTTGATGACTGCTTCCATTTCATTAGGGGTTATAGGTCTATTTAAATTGCTTATCTGTTCTCGATTTAATTTTGGTAAATGATAGTTATCCACTGAATTTTCAAATTTTGTGGGGCACATGTTTTCAAAGTATGTCCTCAAGATTCTCTGAATTTTCTCAGTGTCCATTTTTATTTCTGATCTTGTTAATTTTCATGTTCTCTCTCTGCCTTTTGGTTAGTTTGGAAAAAGGTTTATCTATCTTGTTGATTTTCTTGAAGAACCAACTCTTTGTTACATTGATTCTTTATATTGTTTTTCTAGTTTCTACTTTATTGATTTCAGCCCTCAATTTGATTATTTCCTGGCATCTACTCCTCCAGGGTGAGTTTGCTTCTTTTTGTTCTAGAGCTTTCAGTTGTGCTGTTAATTCTCTAATGTGACTATTCTCCAGTTTCTTCATGGGGGCACTTAGTGCTATGAACTTTCCTCTTAGGACTGCTTTCAAAGTGTCCTATAAATTTGGGTATATTTTATCTGAATTCTCACTGAAGTATTTTATTTCTTACTTGACCCAGGAATGATGCAATTGAGCATTGCTCTACTTCCATGGGTTTGTAGGGTTTCTGCAATTTGTGTTGTTTTTGAATTTGAATTTTAAAGTATAGTAGTCTGATATGATATAGGAAGTTATTCCAATTTTTTTGTACCTATTGAGGTTTACTATATTGCTGAGTATGTGATCAATTTTAGAGAAGGTTCCATGTGTTGCTGAGAAGAAGGTATATTCTTTTGTATTTGGATGGAATGTTCTATAAATGTCTGTTAAACCCAATTATGTCATAACTTCTGTTAGTTCCTTTGTTTCGTTGTTAAGTTTCTGTCTGGTAGACCTGTTTAGTGGTGTTAATATCTTCCCCTATAAGTGTGTGAGTTTTTATGTGAGATTTGAATTTTAGTAATGTTTCTGTTACGAATATGAATGCCTTTGTATTTTGGAACATAGATGTTCAGAATTGAGATTTCATCTTGATGGACTTCTCCTGTGATGAATGAGAAATGACCTTCTTCATCTATTTTTATTGATTTTAGTTGAAGTCTAATTTATTAGATATTAGGATTTCTAGACCTGCTTGTTTCTTGGCTCCATTTCATTGGAAAATCTTTTCCTTAACTCTGAGGTAATGTCTGTATTTGAAGTTGTGGTGTGTTTCTCGTATGCAGCAGAAGGATGGATTCTGTCTTCGTATCCATTCTGTTAGCTTGTATCTTTTTATAGGTGAGTTAAGACCATTAATATTGAGGGATATTAATGACCATTGATTGTTAATTCTTATTTGTTTTGTATTTATAGTTGGTGGTGTTATTATGTGTGGATTTCCCACATTTTTCTTTTCATTGCTGGTAAAGTGGGATTATCTATTGCCTATGATTTTGTGGGTGTAGTTGACTTCCTTGGGTTGGAATTTTCTTCCGGAACTTTCTGTAGGGATGGATTAGTTGATAAGTATTGTTTAAATCTGGTTTTGCCATGGAATATCTTGGTTTCTCCATCTACAGCAATTGAAAACTTTTCTGGGTATAGTAGTCTGGGCTGGGCATCTGTGGTCTCTTAGTGTTGGTAGAATATCTATCCAGGACTTTCTGGCTTTCAAAGTTTACATGGAAAATCAGGTGTAAGTCTGATAAGTTTGCCCCTTCATATGTTACTTGACGTTTTTCCTTTGGTACTCTGTACATTTGGTGTTTTGATTCTTATGTGGGGAGGGTATTATTATTATTATTATTATTATTATTATTATTGGTTTGTGATCCACTCTATTTGTTGTTCTCTAAGCTTCTTGTACTTTCATTGACATGCATATCTTTCTTTAGGTTTGGAAAGTTTTCTTCTATGATTTGGTTGAATATATTTTCTGTACGTTTGAGTTGGGTTTCTTCACCTTCTACTATACCTATTATTCTTATGTTTGGCATTTTCATGGTGTCCCATATTTCCTGGATATTTTGTGTTAGGAATTTGTTGAACTTAAGATTTTCTTTGGTCAATGAGTCTATTTCTCTTAGTGTATCTTCAATGCCTGAGAGTCTTTCTTCTATCTCTTGAATTTTGTTAGTTATGCTTGCATCTGTAGTCCCTGATCATTTACTCAGCTTTTTTATTTCCAGCATCCCCTCAGACTGTGTCTTTTTAAAGTTGTGTCTATCTTAGTTTTCCAGTTATGAACTGTTTGAATTGTTTCCTTCATCTGTTTGTTTCTTTCTTGGCTTTCCTTGCTTTCTTTAAGAAATATTTTGATTTCTTGCATATTTTGGGGGGGTTGTTTTTCTTCCATTTATATAAAGGACTTTTTCAGTTCCTCTTTTAGGGTCTCTATCATCTTCATGAAGTTCTTTTTAGGGTTGTTCTCTTCTGCTTCATCTGTGTTGGGATGTTCAAGTCTTCCTGGTGTGGAGTCCCTAGATTCTTGGGGTGTTATATTGTTCTGTTGTTGACTGTGTTCTCACTTATACTGTCGTCTACCCATCCCCTCTTCCAGTGTGCACTGGTGGGATCTATACCTCTCCTGGTGGGTATGGGACCAATGTTCTCACTGGTGAGTGCAAACATGTCAAATACTCCGATGGCTCTGTTCATCCAATGGGTGAAGTTGGGACTAGGGTGTTGTCAGACTCCAGATGGGCTGGTCCTCTGGGATGGGTTATGATGTGCACAGTTCCCAGTCTTCAGGAAGCTTTAAGCAGGGCACTGGAAGTCTGGAAGTTGCCCTTCTTTTGTGAGTGGAGATACGGGACCAGGACGCTGGGAGACTCTGGACAGGCTGGTCCACCTAGAGGGCTCCCCTGTGCGCATGCAGACACCAGGCTTCTGGAGGCTCTGAGAAAGGCACCGGAAGGCAGGCTGGAAATACACCCAAGCTTATCTCCTACTGTAATTGGATGTATAACCAGGATGCTGTCAGACTCTGGGAAAGCCAGTTCATCGGGACAGATCCCCCTGTACTCAGTCTCCAGTACTCAGGAGGCTTCCAAGCAGTGTGCCAGAAGGAAGGTTCCTTCAGTCCTGGATTTCTTCTTGAGTGTGCCTTTGTTCTCCCTTGTATTCACTGTTATGAGATAATCTAGCTGCAATGTAGAGCTATCCATGTAGAAGGGACCACAACCTGCCACTTAACCCCACATGAGAGTTAGAAAGCAATTTTCTTGTTCATTTAGCATAGCTGAGCCTTCTGGTAAGACTACAGCCCCAACCATGAACTTAACTGCACTGCATTCTCTTGAGAATCCTAGAGCTAAAGGCACGCAGAAAACCTCTAACAAGATTCTCTCTCTCTCTCTCTTTCTCTCTCTCTCTATCTCTATCTCCCCTTCCTTTCTTTCTTCTTTTTTTTTTTTTTTTTTTTTTTTTTTTTTGGTCTTTCTTGTTTTTTCCAGACAGCAGGCAGCAGGGTTACTTTGTGTAACAGTCTTGACTGTCCTGGAACCTGGAATTGACTATATATACCACACTGGCCTAAAATCCTCAGAGATTACCTACTTCTGCCTCCCAATTGCCACAGAGATGGAGGAAGTAGGGAATCCTGGCTGATTTCTCTGACAACACTGAAATGTAACTCTGATGTGAATCATCTGTACCTGGACCTGATTTACATAACATGATGTTGTTGTGTCAAACAATTAGAGACCTTAAGAGTAGGCTGGTGGGTGGGTATTCCAAGTGTAAGCAATTTGAATCATTCGGGGTAGGAAAAAGAACTGTATGAGACAATTACTAAGATGCTAGCCATCTATAGGTATTTGTTCTCCTGAGTGTGACCAAGATGTAGCGGTTCATGTTTAACAAAGTATTACGGAGATGATGGGGTGTTCCTTCCAGTTCAGTGCTATACAAAAGATTGTGGCTTTTATCCTGAGTATTCTTCTGTTTATAAGGGAGCAAGTTCTGGCAGGAAGCTAGGGGCAAAGTGAACAAAACTTTCCAAGAGCCCTACTAGGGGGAGCCTAAGAGTAAATCCCCTGCCTTGCCATCAAACTTTTGGGTGTGAGAGCAACTGGAGCTTGCAGCTGAACTATAGAGAGAGCAGGAAACAGAAACCAAATTCAGTTGTATCTGGAAAGCTGCTCTGTAGAGACCAAGGTGATGACTGATGTTGTCTCATGATGTTAAATAAAAAATCAACACAATTTGACACAACCCACGTTGTTTAGGCTGAAAACTTAGAGTGTAAACATCTACTCAGTGTGATTCAACCAGTGAGAAGTGGAGTTCAAATGTGAACTCATGATGCCTTGATGCACAGCTTGTACTTTAAATCACTAAGATCATTAGGAGTCAGGTGAAAGTCAACTGAGTTTCTGCCCATTGAGTGGATAGGCACCAAAAGAATCCCTTTACCGGTGAGGGAGCATGGGTGTTACAGCATATATATGCACCGTGAACATTCTTAAAACAAGGCATGTGCCTTTGAGGAAATTGTACCATTTCTAGCTGCTGCCAGGGACATAGCACCTTAAGCTGTACTTTCTTAAAACTAGATTACTGTTCTGCTAAAACATGAGTCTTCCAGAGTCTCTCTGGCCCCAACAGCTGAAAATTTAGGAAGAGTATATGGAGGGAAAAATAAGATTAAAATGACCAGGCAGGTCCTAGACTCAGCTTCTCCCTTCCCTACCTTTAATGTTTATACTAATGTATACAACATGAGTGAAGTGTGGGCTCCAAGATGCTAAGTAGCTGTTTGGCACAAAGGATGGTTGTTGAAAGTCATTGGCTGGCATGAAAAGGAGAATCATATCAGTCACTTGTGTGTTTGCATTTAGCACATATTTTAAAGACAATTTAATAGACTCTAGAGACGTTTATGTACACAGAAAAATTAAGTAGGAGGTAAAGGCATGTCCTATATAATCCTTGCCTCTTCACATGCAGAGCCTCTGAATACTGTCTTATACAGAAGGAGAGTCACCAGGGTTACATCAGGAATCTCCACTGTCCTAGTAAGTGACAACAAATATGCAGGACACATGGATTCCCTTAGGGCTATGATAACTTCTAAATGACAACTTCATTTCCCAGAATTTGATAAACCACTATTTTTATTTTTCTGTGCTAATCATTTCTCTTTTAGTACCAGACACTACCAGAAGACCAAGGCTTTGTAGACAGCTCAATGAATAGGTACCTAGCTTTAATTACTTACCTTATCTTATAAAAGTGGGTTGTTTGTGTATGTGTGTATGTGTGCCCATGCACATGGTGATTCTGGCACCTGGCAAGGGATGTATGACGTTTAGTAAAGGCAGGCAGTACCTGTCACCTTGCTGACATTTTAGAGATGTTTATCTGTGGCTGTCCTAGTTTCCCACGAATAGTTGTTGACTGACAGAGATGGGGTCTCTGGAAGTGTGTGTGTATCCACCTTGGTGGTGAGACTGATCATCATATTTCTTTGTATTTATAGTAGTTACTTTTATGCCAGTGAGCACCACGTCTGTAACAAAAATTCAAACTCCTCTTTAAAAGCCAGGACTATGGTCAGAGAGAAAGATACTGATGCCTAGCTTGCCTCGTACTTGGAGGGCTTTTGTGTCACTGACTATATAATGTTAGTACTATCTTTTGTTCTGAAAAGTCCTAGCGATCAGGCCATGGTAAGCCCAGTACTATTTAAAGGGATCTGCACAAAGTTGAATCAGTATTACCTGGGATCTAGTACTAGACCAGGCTGTCTGGGACTGGGCTGTGAAATTGGTACTTGAATGGGTGGTTCTTATACATACTACAATTGAGACACTTTTATGAGTCTGATTAACTTGATAACAGGTTTCTGAACTCCTAAAAATTCAGGTTTGATGCAGGGTGTTGGTGGGACATGCCTTTAATCTCAGCACTTGGGAGGCAGAGGCAGGCAGATCTCTGTGACTTCAAGGCCAGCCTGGTCTACAGAGCTAGTTCATGAACAGGCTCCAAAAGCAATACAGAGAAACCCTTCTCAAAAAAAAAAAAAAAAAAAAAAAAAAAAAAAAAAAAAAAAAATACAGAGCTTTGGCAAGAGTTCCTTTGTTCACAGTGAATTTTTCTCCTCACACTTCATTTTTCTCTCTTGCTGAGTAGTGGTATTTGAAATGTGGTTTGTAGCAAATTACCTAAAAAGTGGAGGCTCCTTAACATAATAGATCAATGCTCACTTATAACTTATATGCTCTTCCTATAATTTTTGATTGTCTGGAAATTCCTTTCTTCTTTCACCTGAGAACTGTTAGTATTACCACTCATAACATTTTTAGAATTTAAGTTTGTTATTGAAACAGAAATATTTGTCCTTAAATCTCATTTTCATGATAGGGGATTGCTGTCATGATTCTACATGGTGAACACAAGCTCTCTGTGCCACTAGAAAACAATTGTTAGCAAGTTCTACAAACTGCTTATCTTTCCTTTAAAAAAAAAAAGGCAGTTACATAACTTCTGAGAGGAGAGGGTGCTGTTTGAAATAAGACAACTATCCCCTCATCTATCTGGGCTCTTCCTCTTGCATGTTGAGCTGTGCCAGGCGATTATTATGCCATTTATTATTATTATGCCATTTATTTTAAGCTTATGGCAGACGTGGCGCCTCATGTCAAGACTGGAACATTCCTATCTTTCCTGTCTCTTAAAACAAGAAGATAATAAACACTCTGACAAACTGTAATCAGGAACTGGCTTGGTATTAATGAGCAGTTTAGAGGTGGCCAACGGGGATGTTTCTGAGGAAAGTTCTCAGGAAAAGCTGCAGCTCCCTCAGAGGTGATAGGAAACATTGGGGAGAGGAGGAAAGGTTAAAGGAGAGAAAGCCTACATGCCTCACCTTCTTCTCTCTTGTTCCCCTAATCCCAGGTCTCATCTGAGCAATGCCCCACACTCATTGCCATTTTTGAGTGAGACTTCTTCTGCCTTTACTATACCACACAGGGAAGCAATCCAAAAGAAGGTGGAGAGTTTGCGATGTAAAAGGAGCATTTCCCCCTGCTTCACACTGACCCCGAGGACAACAGAAAGCAAAAGAAACAGCAGGATGACCGATGCCATTCTGCAGTCCTAGCTACTCCAGAAAGAGACCAAGACCAGAGTATTACAAGTTCAAGTCCTGTCTGAATTATAGAATGCATTCAAGGCTGCCAGCTTGGGCAACCCAGTGTGACCCAGCCTTAGGATAAGAAATAAGAGTGCTGAGAATGTAGTGGTAGAGAAGCCTCAGATTCAATTCATACAAGCTCTGTATTGTAGTCCTTCCCCCTGCTCCCTAGTGCTGCTCTGTTCTGTAGGAGGGTATTTACATGTTATTTCTGCCTTGATCACCTTCCCCTAGCTGTCTGAGGAAGCAGAGTCCCTTTTCTTCACTCTTCTCTGTTGCACCATAAACAGAACTTTTTTTTTTCAGCTGAAGATACATGTTTATGTAATTAAAGCCAAATACACAAGGAATTTGATTTTTATGAGTATAAGGCAAGTTTAGAGATTGAGAGCTTATCACGAAGCTAAGCAGTTGACAAAGTTAACAGCCTTTACACCACAAAAGAATTATTGATACTGGAAATTTTGGGGAGACCCACCTGTACTGTTACCAGGGAATTTGCAGTTCCATCTCAGGGCTCTTAGCCTAGTTAATTAGAGAATTTAAGAATAAAGTCAGAAGAAAGCCTGAGGACAGTTTTATTGGAGTGAAAGCAAGTATTAAATTAGCTAGATGATTTAAACAATATGTAGTCATGTGGCGACATCAGGAGAAAACAGCTCGATAAAACTGAATTGCTAAAGAATTTCAGTCTATTAAACTGTCATAGAAAGAAAAATGAAGAAACTTTCTTCTGCTTAAACAGCCAATTACATGCTTTTTCTTTGTAAATATTTCCCCATCCTCTGACAGTACTTCCTATCTCCCTTTTTTTTTTCTCTCTCTTAATTATCATTTTGTATCTGATTACACCTTGAATGGATCAGATACTTTTGTATTATGTGTTGCTTAACTTTTAAGAGAGGAAAAACAAATAACAATGTTGTTTGTTTGAAGTAGTAGATGTTCTATAATTCCTTTGGTCACTAAAACAAGCAATCTTATAAAATCAACAGAACATCATTTCAACATTGTACTAAAAATAATGTTCCCTCAATCTTGTTCCTTCAGCCTGTGATTAATAGGTCTCTCTAGTTTTTTCTTCTAATCCTTGCCATTGAGGACAGATATGAGTTGATTTGCAAAATCAATAATACTCTTTCAGTTGAGTTGTTTAGACACTTTTTATGAGCTAGGACAGGTTTAGATAGCAAAGTTTACTTTAATATTTCCTTTTAGTAAATCATTTAAATCTGAGCCTAAAGAAATAAGCATATGACTAAATGTTGACTTGATTTAATGACTGTACAATGTATATGTGTATATCAAACTATTATGGTATATACCATAAATATAAACAATTTTGTCAATTAAAATACATGATTTTTTAAAGTTGAAATGTTGCAAACATAATTTTATTAATAGCATATCTTCCCCTTTATATGATGCATCTTTGATTGTTCAAAGTCTATTTTAAGTAGGAATGTTTATCTACGGTGAACGAAAGTGGGGATGTTTCCATGATACAAGGTTAGATGCATGACTCTGAAATGGAAATGGAAACATCTCCTTAGAATGGTATCTTAGTTTGGAACTTTTAGATGACTTTCATATTTAACCCTCAAGTATCTCTTAAGCTCACCAGCCACTCAGTGTGTTCTGTAATAAGCATCTACAGTTTAACCTTTTATGCACACATTGCCTAGATCTTTCTGAGGACAGGGACCTTTTATGTAGTTTTGGATCTTACACAAAACCCATTGAGTACATGTTCAGTGTGTTTTCACTGGTTATTTTCTTCCTTTGACTTTTACGTATTTATTTATTTATTATTTATTTTGCATTTCTCTCCAACTCTGTAATATCACTGGTATTTTCCCCAGCTCAGCTCCTTTCTCAAAGCATAAGGTAAAAATTCAGGTCAGGGCTCTCACTCTTATGTCTGATTCTTTCTAGTATGATATACCCACTTTTCCTTTAACCATTTTCTTATTTTCTCATAGTTTTCCATTTAAAGATGCATCTTCTTTTAATGTGTATGATTGCTTTGCTTGTAAGTACTTATGTGCACCGTGTATGTGTGTTTGGTGTCCACAGAAGTCAAAGACTGGGTCAGATCCCTTAGAACAGGAATTAAGGCGGTGAGGGTACCATGTGGATTATAGTTACTGAACCTAGGTCCTCTGAAAGATCAGCATGTGCTCTTAACCACTGAATCAACCCTGCATTTCTTGTCATGATTTTTTTCAAACATACTGTCTTATCTAGGGTTTCTATTGCTGTGAAGAGACACCATGACAATGGAAACTCTTACAAAGGAAAACATTTTATTGGGGTGCCTTTATAGTTCAGAGGTTTAGTTCATTATCATCATGGCTGGGCATGGTGGCATGCAGGTAGACATGGTACTGGAGAAGGAGCTGAAAGTTCTACATTTACGTGCGGGCAAAAGGAAGTGTACTGTGTTGTTGGACACAGCTTGAATATAGCAGAACTCAGAGCCCTTCCTCATAGCTACACATTTCCTCCAACAAAGCCACACCTATTTCAACAAAGCCACACCTTCTAATAGTGCTACTTGCTAGTGGGGGGTGGCATTTTCTTTCAAACCACCATGTATATCTATATCTTTCTCACTTTTAAATAGCCATGAAAGCAGTTCTTTGTTTCTCCAACCCCTTGACTTAACACTTGTTGACTCTGTCTTTTTATCCTAGAGAAATACAGCTTCCATTTATCTATCACTCAGTTTTCTTTCCCAGACCCTTTTATAGCTGAGCTTTTGCCGTTTGTCTCCCCACTGAAGCTATGGTCTTCTTACAGACACTATATACTGTAATTCCTAGAGTGAAGCATAACCCCTCTTCCCATTCCTATTGGCATTCAGCTTTGATTTTGAGTTTGTTGTCCTCTCTTTTCCTTGTTGTTTGAGTATGAGTGTTCTTCGAGTTTCAGCCTCTTTTCCATTTCTGTTATTTTGTCCCAATCTCTTTCTTCTGTTCCTTTCATCTGCTCCCACATTTCAATTTCAATGTAAATAATTCCTAAGACTCCATCTCATCTTTCTACATATGTTCTGTTCCATGTTTTTATCTAACTTCTGAAAGTATCCATTGGCTTTGCCACTGGAATTTTAAATTGGGATCATATACAAACAAGCTTATTGCTTTCCTTCTCTTAAACCATGTTTCCATTTCAGTTCAACAAAACAAAACATACCACTCTTATGGTGACTTTGCCACTAAACACCAGGTCATCTTTGAGAGTTTATTTATTTCTTCTTCTTTTTTATACAAATCTTCAAATTCTGGTGGCTCTTTTCCTGCCACTCCTGCATACACTTTACTTGTCCTTGTTAACTCATATTTGAATTATTGAGATCCAGAGTATGTGAGTGGCTTCCCCTTCCTCTATTTTCTACCCATTTGGGATATTTTGAAGGCATCTTTTAGTCTTTGCTCTGAATGCCAGATGTCATATCCCAGCAAACTTCTTCCAAACTTCCATTCTGGTGATGATAATGATTTAATATGTAGTCAAGAATAGTAGTACAGAATTGTAATATTGGAACTTAGGAGGCAGAGGCAAGGGGATCTTCAATTTAAAACTGTTCTGGATAACATAGGAACATTCAACCTAAAAATTAGAATATTAAAAAAATGCCCCCCAAAACACAAAAGGAAGTTATGTTACTTATTTGTGTCTTCTGTGATATCCATCTATACTCTATATTCTAATCACTTTCCTTCTTATGACTGAGGTTTCATCCTACATCCTATTGGTTGAATCTAACTATAAAAAGCTCTTCCAATATGAAAGCATGCTAATTAAAATTAACGTTTGCTATTTTAAAAGTTGAAATATTTAACATCTCCTTAAATGATATATTGTGTTAAATTGTATTATTGATAATAGACTGCAAAATAAGAGTTTGAAATAAAAGCATAATTCCTACCTCCAAGGTTCTCACCTTAGACAGAGAGCATTAAGCAAACAGTGTGACTTTCAAGCAAATTTATGCTGCATCTTTATGTGTATCCTTGTGGTAGCTTGAATGAAAATGGCTCATAGGGACTGGCACTTTAGGGAGCTCTGCCTTATTGGAGTAGATAGGGTGTTGTATAGGAAGTGTGTTATGGGGGGGTGGGCTTTGGAGCTCTCAGAAACTCAGGCCTACTGAGGCTCATTCTCTTTCTGGTCCCTGTGGATCCAGTTGTAGAACTCTCAGCCACCTCTCCAGCTCTGCCTGCATGCCACTATGTTTTCCACCATAATGATAATGGACTAAAACTCTGAACTGTATGCCAGCCCCAGTTAAATGCTTTCATTAATATGAATTGCCATGATCATAATGTCTCTTCAAAGCAATAAACTAAGACAATCTGAGTTCATTGAGAAGAGAAAACAACTGATGTGTATCATTAAAACTTGGCCCGCCTTTACTTTTGTGCAGCCAATGCGAGAAGAAGAGAGGCTACGTTTTGTCTACTGCCATTATAGAGATTACAGGGGTGGGTAGCAAGTACAGAAGATGAGATAGCATCAGTTGTTTCCAGAATGCAGTCCACCTGTTTTATTCCCTAGATGCATGGATGTTTCTTTCTCTAACTGCCTTGTCAGGTATTGTTCCAATGCCCCCTTCTCAGCAAGGTCTACCTTGGCTATATGATTTTAAATTGCTTTCTCTCTCTCTCTCTCTTTCTCTCTCTGTCTGTCTGTCTGTCTCTCTCTCCTTTGACTATTCTTAATTCCATTTACTTAGCCCCATTTTTCATTTATAATATAATACCTATATCCTAATAATGTTAATAGTTTCTTTCATATTGTGGCCTTTGTCTGCTATTTCTGTTAGTGTCACTGCTGTGTGAGGACAGGTTTCACTGTTTATTTTATTGTTACAGTTCACTGAAAACAATATCTGACTTCAGGTGCTTACAGTGGCAGGCATTGGTATATAACCGGCAATTGCTTGTTGATTTATGGAATAAATTAACTCATTCAGTAACTGATTATTTAAAAAGGTATTCATATTGGTGGTATTTACCTGCATGGATCATAGAGGACAGAAGAGGAAAAGAAGACATCAGATTCCCTGGAACAGGAGTTAGAGATGGTTTTAAGCTGAAATATGGGTACTGCACATCACCCTTAGGAAGAGCAGCCAATGCTCCTAATAACTGACATATCTATCCAAGCCCTCAATAATTGATTTTCTTCATGAGTTTCACTTGCAAAGAGCTGTACTAGAGAAAGGATGTAACAATCTTCCCTGCTTTCTCATAATTTGCAGTAACCCTTACCCTAGGAAAACCTATACTACTATTTCAATGAAATGATTGTTTTATAATGAGGGGTTGAGTATACACTGGAGATATGTTAGAGGCCAATGAACCTTCCTTGAATAAAGGATGACTACACTAAAATGTGAAAAGAGTTGACCAGGTAAAGAATGGCAGAAGGAAGAAACCTCTTCCAAGCACAAAATGTCACTAATTCAAAGACTTGCAAGAAGTCATGTGTCTGGGCATCAGTATGGGAAAGGCAGGCTAATGCTAGGAATAGACACAGAAAGAGGGTGGAAGGGCCTTTTTGTGTCTAGTGAAAGGGCCATATCCCACAGTGTGCTGCTCAGTGCTGTGTCACTGTTGCTGTAATTTAGGAAAAGTGATGCTCGAGAGAAAGATGCCAGGAGACAGGGTTCATACAGAGGTATTGTTGTTGTTGTTGTTGTTGTTATTATTATTATTATTATTATTATTATTATTATTATTATTGAAATGGGCCATATAAATGGGAAAGGGGAGTGGGGAGACTGGCCCCTGGAACAGGTGCAGCAGAAGAGAGGAAAAGGGAGAGACAGAGAGAGAGAAAGACAGAGAGAGAGAGAAAGAGAGAGAGAGCTATGCATGGCTTTGCATACATTTTCTTGTCCCCTAGAAAGACAGCTGCCAATGACTGTGTATCAATGCTGTATTCACATCTATTAAATTTGCCACCAGCAACCTCAACTATCACCCCTTTTCAGCCTAGGTCACTTAAGTCTTCCTGGGTGATTTGCTTATTGACTCTCCAGTAGTACTAGTTCAGTCTGTCCTCAGGTTACTAACCTCTTAGAAGTGTATGCATCATAATTGATGAAGAAGACAACTCCTCACTGGTTAGTGTCCAAAAACCTATATACCTTGTCTGAGTTAGGAAAACCTTATTTCTAAGGGACAGAGAAGAATAGATTTAGTTCAATCCTTATCTTTCTAGTGTTTACCTAGTCTCCTTTTGGGGGTTTTGGAGAGCGTATCTTAATATCAAATGTCACATGATCTTTAGACACCTTTCTGTAGCTCATGGCTAATTTGGATAAAACTGCTAAGTTTCAGAGTTAAGTCATAGAGCTGTTTCAAGACAATCACATGTAGCCTGATGTTCTGCTTGACTATGGTGCCCACCTCCTTTCTGCAGTGCACTTCTTTATATAGAGAGTCAAATGAGTATATTTGCAAAACCATGCAGGATTAACAAAACAGAGATATTGCTTAGAAGTTCCCTTTTACAGGTTTAACACTTGATCTGCTTAAGGTTTAGAGCTGCTCCTCTGAATGCTGCTCCAAGAAATTAAAACTGGAATGGTCTCTCTGTCTCCGAGGGTCTGTCTTCTCTCTTTCCTCCTGTCTCTCTCTGTCTTTCTCTCTGTCTCCGACTCTGTCTCTGTCTCCCTCTCTCTCATACACATTTAAAAGGTCATGTATTGAATGTGAGCTCAAAATACTAACTGCTGGCATGTCTGAGGTAAAATTGTTCTTTATAGTTAGTAGAAATACATCCTATTCAAATAGAATACACAGAAATAGCATCTAAAGATTTATTACAGAGAGAAAACAAATATCACACAGTTAAAATAGATATGCTCTCCAGGAAAAACAGAGCCCAACATCAGAACCCTGACTCCACATTTGGATTTGTCTAGCTTGCCATATATACAAAAAAATCTAAAGTATCTTGAGATGATGTTGCCTTTTATTCTAATAATCATTATGATACAAAATGGCCAAAGGTCCCTGGGAAGCATGTGATTCAAACCTTGCCCTCAAGAGGCAGTATCTGTGGATGCCATTAACACACCCTAATTCAGCCTCTGGGCTGTGACCTTCATGGCCATCAATTATGCCTGTCTATCACTGACAGTGTCAACAGGTACACCATCTGTCTGCTCTTGCTACATGTCAAAGGGAGAGTCTTGGTTTCCTCCCACCAGGGTGACTATAAATTGATGCAGTGGCTTCAGTATGTTTCAAAGTGGCATTTTTGGTCAGTACCCATTTCTGGGCCTCTAGGGATCTTAAAGTAGTCAGTTCTTCATACATTCCAAAGCCAAAACCAAAACCATTCCTGCCAGCATTTCAATTAATTAGGAAATCAAGAAGGCCCCAATCTCCCAGAAAGATCAGCTTGCAAAGTCTTTTTTTCCACTCTAAATCAATATCTGATTTTGAAAGCACTAACTGTATTGGCAATCATAATAGTTTTCAATCTAATAGCAATTTGATATTGTAACCTTTATAGCTGGCATTATGCATTTCAAAGGGGACCACAGAAAAGACAAGGAATAGGGAAATAAGCTGGATGGAGTAGCATGGCTGATGGAAAAGGGTTAGGTTCAGCAAGCCGGGCTTGGGTTGAAACCCAGTTCCACTGGTTCCCTTCTCCGTCTGACTTTGAACAACTTGCCACCAACCTTTCACATGGAGCCTTGGAGATCAGGTTGATACTGAATATAAAGTGCCTACCAGCAAGGTACAGAATATATGCTGGTATCACTTCTCTGTAAGAAGAAAATGTGAATGGGAAATGATTGTGCAAACTTTCTCATGCTGATCCTGCAGCTGTGAACACATGAAAGAACACAAGGATGACCTGCTGTAAGATATGTACTTCTTTTCATAGGCATAAAAAAAGCACCAGCTCCAATCCTAGCTTTGAGGTTTATGTAAAGAGTATGGTAGCCCAGGACAATAGCGTTCACATAAAAATCTCTGATGCTATCTTAGAATTTTATATAGGGGGAAGGGCAGCTAGGAAAGATAAAAATGCTCCATTATTTTAGGGCCAACCTGTTGCATTGGAATGATGTATTATGCCATTGAAAGGAGACTGAATTCCTCAATCACGATATCTGTTTCCTTGCTCTCCCTCTATGCCCTTCCCTCAGCTCGACCTTTCCTTTCCCTCATGCTCTCCACCACCTCTTCTCCCTTCTCCCTCCCCTTCCTCTTTTCTTTCTCCTCACCCTCCCCCCCATGCTCCCAGTTTTCACAGGAGATCTTGCCTATTTCCCCTTCCCAAGCTGGTCCAAGTATATATCTCTTAGGGGTCTCCATGTTACCTAGATTCTCTGGGGTCCTGGACTGTGTGCCAGACTTCATTGACACCCCATGGAAAGCCTCACCCTCTCTGAGGAGTAGATGGGGATGGAGGGAAAGATGGGGAAAGCAACAGGAAGGAGGGAGTAGGAAAATGGGATTGGTATGTAAAATGAGAAAAGAGTGTTCTTTTTTTAAATATTTATTTATTTTTCTTATTTTACATATCAATCCCAGTTCCCTATCCCTCCCTCCCTCTCTTCCACCCTCCCATGCCCCCAACCACCCTCCCATCCCATCCCCCCCACTTCACATGTAGGGTGATGCCTTCCTGGAGGGGTCATCTAAATGTCAAGTCATTTGGAGTAGGGACTAGGCACTCCCTCCTGCCTCTAGGTTAAGGGAGTATCCCTCCATGGGGAACATGCTCCCAAAGTCCTTTGGTCACCAGGGATGAGACAATATTGTTTTAAAAGAATAAAAAAACTGAATTATGTTTGATACACTTATTTCATGATGCTATTAAGGACTAATATATGAGCATATAGTTACTTTGGGAAAAGTCATCTTATGCAATACCTCATGACAGGTGAAAAGCATATTTTCTTTTATATTTCTGATGATAATAATATTCTATACATTATTAAAAATAATTTCCCTTTTAAGACCCACAGGGATGTAATCCTTTCTTTTGGTTTGGAGTGCAGGAGTTATCAAAAGAATTTTATCAGTATGTTTTGTTTTTTATGAACTTGCCTTGTTAAGAGATGGGCTTTTTTGTCTATAGGATAAGCATTTGTTTTACACAAGGAATTAATTTTCTCATAACACAAAAACAAAAGTGATTCTTTTTTTTTTCCAAATCTCCTGTTTGTGTAACTTTAAAAAAATTAAACAGGAAAAACTCAGCCCTATGTAGAGATGGACAGATGCGGAATAACGTGGCTTATTTAAGTATGGTTCTCATACTGATGACTGGATCAATAATTAAAGTCATGATCCTACGAAAGCCTCTGTTAAATATTAACTTTATTTCCATGTTCAGTTAAAGACAACTAGCTACTCAGAAAACCAAACCTGACTTCTCTCTCTCCTTGACACACAGAGCTTAGCTTCTTTCCTTTTTAAGAACTAATGTCCTATGTATTTCTAATCACGTATGTTTGTGAAGGTAGGCTTCTCATGTATCCTAGCTTTCCAAGAACGAGCCTGTTATGTGCCCATGCCTTGGTATTTTTTTTCCTGGTTTATTTAATTATTTGCTCATTTTCCAAATTATTGTCGTTAATTTTTTTCTTAAAGAATAAGTCATATTGCCTTCTGCATGGTGCCACTCCTAGGTGTGATATGCCAATGAAGTGAGCCAGGCCCTGTCTCTAGGTGATGAGTAAAAGCTGAAGGACAGTAAGTGATTACTTCCCTGGTTCTTTCCTCTTCTCTTATGAATGCCAGCCATTTGGGATATCAGTAAATAGGCAGTGCTAAAGGCTGTGTGCTCATGTGGAGGAAGTTCTTGATTCTGCTGTCTCTGCTACACACTTGTTGTTTTTCAGTCAGCTGACCTGTGACCCAAGCATTCAAGGTGCCCAAAGTCATCAGCCCACTAGTGAGCTGGGCTGTGGAGAATCATAATGCATTATATATTAGGTACAGATGGAGCACAGATGGAGAAGTCCTGCAATAGTTCATATCAAGCTTACTCTAATATTAATCCAGCATTTCTAATGTATTGATTTCATCATTTCCTGTAGGATATGAACTGTAGCTACACATTTGTTTTATTCTGTAAGAATTATTTCAGAGGTGGCAGAAAAACAATACTAGAATCTGGATGGTTCATTGCCACAGCCATAGTTTAGTTTATATTTCTTTCTAGAAGCCAGGTAAAATTCTCTCTCTCTCTCTCTCTCCCTCCCTCCTTCTCTGTCTCTCTCCCTCCCTTCCTTCTCATGCTCAAGACTCAGTAAAACCTGGTTCTGTAATTCCTGTTCCATTATCATGGGAGTATACAATAAGATAATGCAAAATGTCTGAGTTTCACTTAACCTACTATTCATTTTTAACATTTAAAATATTTTAAATTAGCCTGTTTTTTTAATGATTTTGCTTGTTTGGTTGGTTGGTTGGTTTTTCGAGACAGGGCTTCTCTGTGTAGCTTTGAAGCCTGTGCTGGAACTCGCTTTTTTAGACAAGGCTGGTCTCAAGCTCACAGAGACCCAGTCTCTCAAGGAGCAGAGGCAGGTGAATCTCTGTAAGTTTCAGGCCAGCCTGGTGTACAAAGCAAATTCCATGACAGCCAGGACTGTTACCAAGAGAAACCTTGTCTTGAAAAATAAAATTTAAATAAATAGATAAATAAATAAAACACAAAAGATCTGTTCTCACTTTATGGATTAGGCTACCACGGACCTGAAATTTGCTACATAGCCCAGACCGGCCTCAGTCTTGCATTTATCCTCTGTCTGAGATCCCCAAGTATTAGGATTGTAGATGAAGTACTCCTCATGACTCAAAAGCAATTTTTATGCAATCTCCTAACTGACTGAAAAATCAGTGGGGAACCTACAAGATATTTATTGATGTTTGCTTTCTCTTGGGTGGACTCAATGGTGCCAGAAAGCATAAGCAAATATGTAAAAACAAGGCACAACTGTGATGGATGACCGTCAGAAACTAATTAAGAAGTGATTAGGTATTTCAGAAGGCAGGAGAGGGTCAAGACAGTGTCATACAATCAGCTGTATAAAATGTTTGGGGACTGCCCTCTTGCTCAAATAACTGTTCACTCAAATTAGTTTTGTTCCTTCATTTCATTATTTTTTGTGCAAAAAGTCAACCAAGAATTATTAATGTGTTAGTTTTGTTTGCAGTAGAATTTCATAAATATTTAATGGCTCTGCTTTATGTGTCATTAGCTTATTCAAATAGAAAAATCAGTTGAATAAATTCTGCTAATACTTGGTTGTTGGCATTCCACTCTGGGGATAAAGAGAAAAGTTGAAATTAGTTCAGTTAAAGTTGAAATGTTCAACCCTACTATAAATGCTATTGTAGACTTGGTTGAAAAATAAAACTCATGGGTGAGATTGTTTGTTTTGGCTATAGTAGAATTACACTTGTTGGTAGAGAATAGAATCATTTAAAAGCAATCAGGCCTGGGAAAATGGTTCAGCAGTTAAGACATGTACTGTTTTTGTAGAAGATCTGAGTTAATTTGCTGGTCCTCACAACAGTCTGTAACCTCAGATAAAGGAGGATCCAATGTCCCTGTCCTCTGCAAGCTCATTTGAATGCACAGCCCCCCCCCACACCCATAATTTAAAATAACAAAAGCATGTTTTTAGAAACACCATCTTAACTAAAATGTCTGTGGAACAAACTAAACTTGGATTGGATGTGGTACATTTATAATTAATCATTATATCCAAATAAGCTAAGGGTGTACCAATGATGACATTTTATCATTGTTATAATAATGGAAGAAGATACCAGCTATCAACCTCTGTCCTCCACATAATTATATATCTCACATAAACACAGTCACAAAGTATAAATGAGGTGAATTCAACTGCCCCTCTTACCACTTTTGAAATATTGAGTGGCAGGGTCAAAAGTTTTCATATAACTTTCTCCTTATGTATAATTTTGTTTTACTTTTCCAATTTTCAAAATGTATAAAGATTTGCCACATACATATTATCAATATGGAAACACATGCCGTTTCTTTTTTATATGGGCTTGTTTGAAGCATTGGAGGACCTCTTGGGGTGTCCTGTAACCATGTCAATTTCTTTGTAACTGCATGCTCTCAAGGTTTGAAAACATGATGTTCAAAATCAGTTCAATGGTGACTTTGTTGAATTTAATCAATGTCTAAAATAGCAACATTTTAATTTTGAAGTTTTTGGTGGATTGCAGTTACTGGGAAAAGTAAATGGTTGCAAGTATGAGAGGTTGAGATTCTTCTTCCATTGTATTGGAGGCATTGAGTATATGAAATTGAGGTACTTAGCTGATGAGCATACAGCAAAGCAGATCAATAGGTAAGGGTTGGGTAAAAATGTCTTTTGTAGCTTGTTTCAATGATTGCTTGACTTAGGCAACTACATATAAACTAGAATTCTAATTCTGGTTGAGCTGGGGAAAATGTCAGTGAATTTCCACCTGAAGGAAACTAAAGGGTGTTTGTTGGCTAGCTATTCAATAATTGGATGCAGCATTTTAGGGATCATCTCACCAAAGTCCTACTTTTATTCTTGGGCATGAGTTAAAAGGATGTTTTCTAGAGGAAGGTGGGAGGGATTTTATGCAAAGCTCTTGTTGGACACCACTATGAGAACCAAGGCTCTGAAAGCAGATGTGCTTGATAACACGGTTCTCCTCTAGAGCCTTTCCATAGTAGAGTGGTTGCTGCACTTGCTTCACAAAAGTTCATTCTTCGTCAATGTATACTGCAGTCCTAGCATAGTCAGAAATATATCAGAGCTACCAGGATGGTTCTAATAACCAGAGTGGGGTTCGTTCTTATAGCTTCTATTTCAGTAATATTTCTTTATGGATAGAAGTTGCAATGGGGGGGCTGGAGAGATGGCTCAGCAGTTAAGAGCACTGACTGCTCTTCCAGAGGTCCTGAGTTCAATTCCCAGCACCCATATGGTGGCTCACAACCATCTGTAATGAGATCTGGTGCCCTCTTCTTGGCTTGCAGGCAAACATAAAGATAGAACACTGTATACACAATAAATAAATAAAATCTTAAAAAAAAGAAGAAGTTGCAATGGAAGTTTTATTTTGTGAAGCATAGACTCATTAAAGTAGCAAGTTATACATTTAAACTGTCAAAGTAGTGCCCAAAAAGATGGCCCCAAAAGTCAAAGGAAGGCCAACAAGATGACTTCAAAAGACTTGTGGCTCACTTAAGTGACATTCTCCCAAATACATGCACATGAATATCTCTGAAATAATTAGAAATTTTCCTCTAGGAGAATATTATAGAGGAACACCTTGTAAATGTTGCAGCAGAGTGTGACTAAAGCTAGCCTTCATTGCTGGATAATTAAATGAAGATTCCCTCTGAAAACGAAATCTAAAGAAACAAGTCATCTACACTAAAACCAGAGAAACAAAAAACAGTGTGATGCAGACACTTCTTTGCTATACTTGCCTCTCATCACACTTAACTTGGATATAAGAAATAGCACAGGCCTGCTTACATAATAACACCTGAATCTCTGCTAGGTGGACATGTGTATGCTTCTCAGCATTTCTAAGGAGATTGCTTGATGAGCCTGAGCAGAGAACCACCATGCTAGATTCCTCCAAACAACTGGAAGCTGCTGTCATTTGAATAGTTGGGATCATTTATGCTGAGAAAATCACTGGATGTCTTTAAAAAAAATGTGTTTATACATAGAATTTATAACACAATAGAGAGAAGTTCTGAAATAAATAGACAATCTTACTTTTCATGCTAGAGCAAACAAAACATACTATCTGCCTTCAGCCTATCGACTTGTGAGTCTGTGCTGAGAAAGAGGCCCATGACTTGTAGGAGGAAGACCAGTTTGGCTTAAAAACCAGATTGAATTTTATTTTCATAAATAAACAAAGAATTTTAATAAAAGTTTCCAGAAATACATTTATAAATTGTTTAATGTCAATTCATATGTGACTAGTTATTCTTAGGTTGTTAGTAATACATTTTGTGTAATAAAAATATATTCTACATTTTAGACTATTCCCCCAAAATATACATTAGGATGATGGAAAAGAAAGAAATGGAATTTAGGAAGAAATTAATTTTCCTGGTACAATTTTAGGCTCCCTTTTTTATCTTCTTTTCTATTATTGCCCTTATCCAATTTCTACAATCATATTATGTCCTCTCTTTATGGCTGTATGCTCTCTTATCCTAACTTCTTTACATAATTTCCTCCTTTTGTCATCCCTAGGAACCATTGTCATCATCATAATCAACAGAAAATATTTATTAAACACCTGCTATGTGTAGGCTTTCGCACTATGCATAAAAATAGGTCTGTCGTATTTCCTGTAGGAAACCTTTGATCTAGTTTGGCATTCACCAAAGTTACATGCCAAGTGGTTATGGATCAAACAGATGGTCCAAAAAGGACTAAGCATGGGCAGCTGCTGTGTCACATGGCTAGGGTTCCAAGTTGAATCATGAAGGAAAAGGTAAGACTTCAGATGAGAGAAACAAGGAGAATATTGAAACATCAGCAAATGCTAGACAAAACATGATCAAACATTGGGCATTTCAATATGACATTGTCATCTACAAATATGTTGAACAGCATACATAGTTATGCCATAGGTTGAACATAACTCATCAGGATAGGGAATAATGTGATATCTCTAGAAAACAATGAATAGGATACAAGGAGTCTAAGAGATTCATACAAGGCCCCTCACAGAAGGGGAAAGGGACAAGATCTCCTGAGCATATTGGGAGTGCGGGGGCAGTGAGTGGAGGGGGGCTAGAAGAAAAAGAAGGGGAGGGGAGGAAAGCATGTGGGACTAGGAAGATTGAGTCAGGGGAGGAATAGATGAGGGAGAGAGAGAGAGAGAGAGAGAGAGAGAGAGAGAGAGAGAGAGAGAGACCATGAAAGGGGGAGCCAGTATAGGTTTCAAGAGAAAACTGACTCTAGAGAAATGTCCAGAGACCTACAAGACTGTCCCCAACTAACAATTTGAGCAACAGTGTAAAGGCTACCATAAATGCCCTTCCTTGATATTGAGATTGATGTCTAACTTATCCACCATCATAGAGCCCTCATCTAGTAGCTGATGGAAGCAGAAGCAGACACCCAGATGCAGAGAGGGAGCACAAGACTATGCTACAGAAACCCACAGAGACAGCTGACCTGAACAAGGAGGAGCTAATCGGCCCCCCCATACTGATATCTAGGAATCCAGCATTGGACTGACTCAGAACCCTGAATATGGGTCTCAGCTAGAAGGCCTGGGCAGTCTAAGGGACCTCTGACAGTGGAACCAGGATGTGTCCCTGGTGCACAAAAGGACCTTGGGAGAACATTTCCCATGGAGGGATACTCCCTTAACCTAGAGTCAGGAGGGAAGGCCTAGTCCCTACTCCAAATGACTTGAAATGCATCACCCTACATATGGAGTGTGGGGGTGGGGATGGGACAGGAGGGGAGTCGGGGGGCATGGGAGGGTAGAAGAGAGCGAGAGAGGGAGGGATGGAGAGGGAACTGGAATCAATATGTAAAATAAGAAAAAATAAATGACAATTAAAAAAGAAAACAATGAATAGACTTGGCAGTGGAAAGATGATTCAGTTTTTCTTCTTAGAAAGGAGGGTCTGAGGTAGGTTAGAGCTGACTTCATGGCTCTTGCCTTATGTTTTGGTGCAGGGAGTTCCATGTGGAAGATAATACTCATGATGCACTCATTTGGTAGGGTTGGCTTTGTTTCTGCAACTAGTTTGTTTAGTATCATATTAGTGGGTGGTATCAAGATGGGAAAACAAGAAAAAGCCCGATTGTATATAAAATTCAGTTTAAACTGTCAAGCAAAGGTCACAATACTCAAGGATCTCTTAATCAGTTATAGAATAATAAAACTGGAGAGTGTTAGAGACCCTTAAGAATATTATTCAGTCCCTAAACCTGTTATATTTTACAATGCCTGAATTTATCTACATTAACAACAAACTACTATCATAGTTATGCCTACCATGTAGGTCAGTTGATCCCCAGACTAAAACCTTTCCTCTTCTAAGTGTGGCTTTTCTGAGCTATTCCACCATTGGTATATTCTATTTACCTCTTTGGGCTTCCAGCTCCATATCAGCTAAAAAATATGCAACATTAAAACACTGTTTGATATACCATGAGACTTAAAAAAATCAACATAGTATTTTCTTGTCAAGATGTTGCTGACAAGAAAGTTGAACAATACTATACCTGAGAATGTATAGCATGAGGATTTGAAGAGTTCTTTCTTTGCTTGTTTTGTTTTCTTAAATACACCCTGATGTGTCTGGTTATTCTACTTTTATTTAAATACTTAATAAATCAATGATTGGAGTTGGCACTAGTGAATGGGCACCAATATGTATAGGCCTGAAGTGTTTACACAAAGAAAGTGATTTTGCCATCTTTTGCCAACTTTGGGCAAATTCAGCAAGAAAGAAGAAATCTGGAGAGATGGTTTTGACTAAAACTTGGCATTATGCTTTAAGTCTGTCCACAAAGATGCCCATTCATGATCAATGAATGCTTATTAAATTAGATGAATGGGTAGATCCAGAGAGAATTTCATTGCCCAAATACAAAAGCATTGCCCTTTTGTAGAAATTTGCACATGTGGTGAGAGACCATAACTCTCTGCAGTGAATTTAACTCTATTTTAACCTCATATGTACTAGTCATCATCTTCTGTGGATTAGAAGACTTTATATTTTTGTTTTGCTTTGTTGGTTTAATTTTACCTAAAATTTCTTCTTTAAGAAATCCTTGTGCTCACCTGGTATTATTATTTTCTGTGTGATGTTGACATAACTAAGTTCATAAGTGTCTTCATTTCACTCAACAGTGTTGAAGAAAAAAATCCTCCTTGTTTGAAATAAAAAGGGGGAAGGAACAATGTAAACATAAATATGGTAGATGGAGAGATGCTGAAGAAAATATTTATAATCGAAATTAGTATCCTAGCATGGGAGGGGCATTGGTGTTTTTCTATGGAGAGAGCTGTTTTGTTTCTGAATGATGTATTTTTATTGATTCTTTAATGTTCAAGTTCTTAAAAGAAACAGGATAAATTATAGATGATTCATGTAATACATATAAAGAAATACAATAAATTTGTTAAATAAAGTATCAGTGTAGCTACTGCAGTGGAGAGATTCATAATAAGATATGAAGGTTGGGACCCAAGATAAAAGAGTAATTCATTTCTGTTACACAGAATCTGGCTGAGAGTTGGGGTTCTGGCCTTGTGGTGGCTTAGTAGTGCTGAAGACATGGCCATTGTGTAGCTTGTTGATCTGCCTCCATGATCATGGTTTCCATTGTGTGATTCAAGATGGCTGTCCCATGCAATAACCACATAGACAGGTTAGCAGCATAATGGAAAGAAAAGAAATCTGTAAATCCTTTCATCATATAGGCCTGATTCAAAAGTCCAACTTGCATCCAGTTTTCTGAAACAGTTATGTCTATGTATGTGAGATTTATAATGTATAGGTTGGTGGCCATGTGTCCAGCCAAACACTGTTAGCTTGCTAGATAAAAGGAAGAGCAGCCCCTGTTGCAAGAAATAAAATTTGCAAAGACATGTTTTGCTCAGTTGACAGCTTTAGTAAATATGGAAACTGTAATGACAGCAGTACAGTTGTCTGTTTGTTGCTTATATATAGTCCTACAGCCACAATATGTGAAGTAAACAATTATCCACATAGAAGGAAGTTAAAGCTCAGGCAAGACAATGAAGCTGTCCAATGAAACATAGTAATTAACATCTACAGAATTATAGAAAAACCCTTTTCTTTGGAGATTTTAATGACCAAATTAGAGAGCCTAGTATTTCTTTTTTGGATGCTGGCAACTGCTAAAGAAAACCTGATGAGGATTAGAATAAATTTGTATGGGGAGGGGACTTAGAAAGATTACAATGAAGAAACATTGAAGGCAGAGGAATGGCTTAAGAAGAGACTACACATGCTCCTAGTGCTGTTAGAAAGACTGAAATGTGAAGTAATTGAAGGCCAAATGATGGTGTAAGTGCAGAGCCCTGGTGGATGAAATGTCAGACAACGTAGCTGCTGTTTAAACAGAAAGAATTTAATATAGAGAACAGCCAATTAGGTTTAAAAACAGGAAGGCAATAAAAATTAAAATCTGAGGTAGTGATTTTCAATAAGGAATATTTTGCCACCCTAGAGACCAGTGTCTTAGTTATCACAGTGTTGTAGGGAGGTGTTATTGGCATTTAGTAGAAAAAGTTCAGTGATGCTAAAATACTCAAAATGGATTCCTGTTACACAGAAGCCTCTAGCCAAAAATGGCAATATTGCTGAGCTCAGGAAGCCTTCTCTGTGGTATAAAAAGGCAGTAACCACAGAATGTAGCAGCTTCTGATGTTTGAGGTGAGAAGGAAGAGGGTTTGATGATACTGAGGCTCTAGGGATGCATATAGATTGACTGGTCCTGATGTTTGTGGGCTATGGGCTATGAGCTGTTAACATTAATACAGTGAGGGGTATGTGCGTGTGTGTGCGTGCGTGCGTGCGTGTGTGTGTGTGTGTGTGTGTGTGTGTGCGTGCGTGTGTGTATGTGTGTGTGTGAATATATATAGCATATCTGAGAGACTTTAAATCGGCGCCTCAGTACATGGTCAGATTTGCTGTGCAGGCAGAGAGGAATGAAGTCTTTTGGAATCTACTCTTCCATATTACTGAGAGAAAAATTCTCCAACTGCTTGGGTTGGAATCAAAGGATGGGTTCTGTTTCCACTTGTTAACCCCCTACTGGCAATCACACAGCATGCCAAACAACAAGTGGTAATGGGAGGCAGACTTGAGTACCTCCACCCAGAGAGCAGCTGAGGTTGAAGCCCCATGAAAAGATAAACTAGAAAAAAGCCATGACATGTGGGCCGGGTTTTAAAACTCATTTTAGAATCACTTGTCCCACAGAAGGAAGTAAAATTGGATTTTAAGGGAGGTGGAGGAATAGGACATGTTAATCAACAGGTATAGAGTTAGGTTTAGACAGAAGGTTTTGTGTTGCTGAAAAGCAAAAGAACTACAGCTAATGCTAATGTGCTGTACTGGGGGGGGGCAGTGAACACACTGTAAAGATGAGATTAGAGTGTCTCCTTAAGAAACACATGTTTGAAGGAAATCGATAGTATGATCTCAATACAAGCATCCCATGATATGCTGATATTGAAACACCACGTGATCCCCCATAAACACAGAAGATACTTTATGGTGTCAGTTAAAATAATGGTCTTAAATTCTTTAAAGTAGATTTTTATGAGTGGTTGAGGGCTAAAAATTAGATCAGACATCATTCCTTGCTCCAGCCACAAGGCAATGCTCCTGTTCCATCATCTCCTCTGTGCTCCCCCCACCAGTAACGCTCCTGTTCCCTCAACTCCTCTGTGTTCTCCCCTCCTCAGCAGCAATGCTCCTGTTCCCTTACCCCCCTCCACCCCTCCATGCCTCCCTCTGCTCAGCAGCAATGGGCGTGTGCCCTCACACACTCCTTGCTCCACTACCCAGCAGTAATGTTCTGTTCCCTGGTGCACTCCTTTCTTCCTCCACCCTCAGCAGCCTTGCTCTTGCGCCTTCACCTACTTCTTGCCTCCCCAACCCTCAGTAGCAATGCTCTTGGGCCCTAACTCCCACAGGCTTCTTTCTGTGCTTCAGAAGGTGCGTCCAGAAAGGGGCAGATCCCATGCATCCATTCCTAGAGCAACTGAATCAATGTATCATAGACAGGGCAACAAAACCCACAGAAATGTATTCTTTGACAGCTCAAGAGGGCATAATTCTATTTTCAAAGTGCAGTCGTGAGTGGTTCTACTTGGGAACTCTGGGGTTTTCTATGGTGCTGACACATGCCATGTCTCTCTTCTGGTGTCTAGAAGGTGGTGGTGATGCACGGTGTTCCTGGGTTTGTTGATTGAGGTAGACTTCCAGTATCCATCACCTTCAGTTTGTCTCTGATCTTGATCTTTTTTCTCTTGGAAAATCACCAATCATTCAATTTAGGGCTTGTTGTAAATCTGCCATGGCCCCAGGATCTTTAACTTGGTTTTGTGCATGATACCCCTATTTCCAAGCATTGTTGCACTGATGGCTATCAGGAGTTTGGACTTGGCTGTATATTTTTGAGAAACATGATGTAGTCCGCTATGTACAGATAGTAGTCATGCTCGTGGATGCTTAACTTCTCCTCCACTCATTTTCAGAATGAAAATGTGTCATTCTCTGTCCAATGAGACATAAAGGGACATTTGCCTTGTGTTATCTTAATAAAGGTTCCCTTGCTTTGAACAGTAGCCAAAGGCAAAAACATCTCTTCTTTTTCTCTTGACACTGGTGTGTATTGGTATCAGGCCTACGATGGCATAGCCATTCTGTGACCAAATAACTCAATAATAAGCCACAATATGGATAAGAGCAGAGCCAAGAACCAAAAGGAAAGGGACCTGGGGCCTGAAAGCACAGTTCCTGAAGTTGCCTGTTTTTATACATCTGTGGTCTTAACATGCCTTCATTATGTAAGGTACCTGAATTTCAAAGGTCTGTCACTTAAAGTCACAGGAAGCAGGACAGATGCATTATCTATGTTCATGCTTCTTGAGAGGAAATTTAACAACCTCTGTCATGCATGTAAGGAAAAGTTTAAATAGAATTTGACTTATCTCAGATGACACTGATCAAAAAAATAAAATAAGGTGTGCAGTGTTTCAAATCTCATAATAGAGAGTACAAGATATTTTGCTTAAAGTATTTGTAATTAAAGGAAAACTACAGCCTATCACACAAAAAAAATTGTAGATTTCAATGTAATGTAGTATTTGCATTGACTTTTCAGTTTTATGAATGGCAATCCTTCCTATAGGCAAGTCCAGAGACCAGTAGAACTCTTGGCTCGAGCTTTACAGATGTATACCAAATTATTGAAACTTTTATTAGGAGTCAACAATCTATTACCTTCTGAGAATGAGTTTTTAGAATTAACCTATGAAAAGGAGAAATTATATATAGGAGGGCTTGAAGGGAAGAAAGGAAAGGGAGAATGATATGACTGTATTATAATATCAAAAATAAAGTATTTAAATGTTTTTCATATTCACCAAGAAATGTTAGTTCATTTAAGGTGTCAGGACCTGCAAACTGGTGAAGCTGCCTCCACATTGAGAGACATCTCTTTCTTCCATCAGATGAGGCTCTATGTTGATGAGGCTTTGATTTTACATTTTCTCTAAGTCAGACTTCTGCAACTACAACAACAAACTATGAGAAGTAAAGACATTTATCAAACAACCTAATGCCTGTCTTTGGATATCTGAGGAAACATGTTCTTCTCATACTGCATCACTGCTATGAAGTCCAGTTGACAGTTAAAGGGACAGTGTGTATAGTCTCACAGAACAGAGCAGGATTCGTATCAAAGGAAAGGGATAAACTAAGTGGCTGTCTCTCTAGGGTGACATGGTTACAGTGCCAACTTTCCACATTAAATGGCTGGTTCAGTGAGACAAAGAATCTCCTCTACCATCATGGTGGTGGTAAAGTGGCTGTTGCTTGTCAATTGTGAGGTGATGTTCCCTTACAAACTCTGTTAGAGGACATTCTAGTCAGCAGAGTTTTGTAGTTAAAATGACTGTACTACAAAACTTGGCATATTAATACTTCATTGGGTTTTTGTCTAGCCTGGAACTGATGCACTTTGGCAGAGGGGGTAATCTAGCCAGGGCTGGTGCTCACATGGACTTTTCAGAGGCATGTGTCTCCTTGAGCTTCATGCATTCTGCCTCAGGATATGATTCTCCTTCAAGAATGATAAAGATGGAAGGTGTGTGTGACATAAAATGTACTCAGGGAATGTCTGGATTAAATGGGCATTCTTGAAATGAGGTTAGGATATTAAGTCTGTGTTTATTACTTAATTGGCACATACATTCTTTTTCTATCATGCAATAAGTAGTCTTCCTCATGGGGTTAAAGTATAAATAAATAAATAAATAAATAAATAAAAATAAATAGGTTTGTGTTGCGACACTTAATTGAGAAAGGTATATTTGTCAGAACTTTGGGTTTCATCTGTATTTTATGTTGGCTCTTTTTTTTTTTTTAAGTAGGGTTTCTATTGCTATGAAGATACACCATGACTATGACAACTCTTATAAAGGAAAAACATATAATTGGAGTAGTTTACAGTTTCAGAGATTTAGTCCATTATCATCATGGTACAGCATAGTGATGTGCAGGCAGACATGGTGCTGAAAAAGAAGATGAGAGTTAATACATTTTGATGTGCAGGCAACAGGAAATGATCTGTCTCATTTGGTATGTCTTGGCCATATATCAGACCTCAAAGCTAGCCTCTACTGTTATGAGTATGTTTTTTCTCGCTGGTCTGGTCCCACTGACATGCCATCCCCAAATAACACACAGAGACGCTGTATTTAATATAAAGCTGTTGGCTAGGTACTAGTTTCTTATCAGCTAGCTCTGTCTTAAATATTAACCCATTTCCATTAATCTAAGTACTTCCACATGGTCTCATCTTACCGGAGAGAGGGGCTGGTGTTCTGCTCTCTCCATCTTCCATCTTGGATCTCCTCTACTACTTCCTCTCTCCTCCTTGTCTCCTAGTACTGCCTATCTTGCTTTCCTATTGGCCAACAGTGCTTTATTAACCAATAAGAGAAACATATTTACAGAATGACATCTCCCATCACTCTACAGTGACATATTTTCTACAACAAGACCACACCTACTTCAACAAGGCCACATCTCCTAATAGTTCCACTCCCTTTGGAGGCCATTTTCTTTCAAACCACCACAGGTTTGTTACTTCTCTCTGACTGTATTGTGTTCTCTCAAGTGGATGTTGAGACATCAGCAGCCTTATCTTCATCTCACAGGCCATTTGTGTTGTTGATGGAGGGAAGCACCATAGACTTATTATTTATTTCCAAATTACTCTTCTCATCTTTAAAGAGTTTAATATATAAATGGATGAACATGGAGTTTCTGGGTTTTTTTAGACCAAACAGAGTGTTCATGCTTGTGCAATAGCACTGGAGGCTCTTCACATCTACTCTAGAAGATCATATACTTATCCCATCAGTCAGCAAACGTTTATTTAACAGTTATATTTGCAGACATGGCCCTTGTTTGTCTGGAGCTTCCAATCTAGACCAGAGAGCAGCACAAAAAAAAATGCACACTTGGCAACTTGGCATACTGAAGGAAATCCCTGAAGGAAAAAAGCAAATGCTGAACAAAAAAGAAAAAAGTGGCATCTCCTTTCTTGACCCACCTGTGGAATGGCTGAGTGGCAGATCAGGCTGCTTAGAAGCACCGATGGTCACCCTGCATTGGAATAAGTAAGGATTGATCTCTTGACACAGAGGGCAAAGTTGGAGAAGAAGGTCTGAGGTTGTGTGAAGCCACACATACACCATGAATTCATTCATGGTGAGATGTTTATGTCTGGGTAGGGGACACATTATTGTAAATTAGAGCTATATGTGCCCTGAATCTTTGGAAAACTATTATAATCAGTAGAAATGAAAGTAAAATTGACTCCACTGCTTTGTAGTGGCCATCATGTTTGTAGAGTCAATTTCCAGGAACATGAAATTCTGATTCAGAAATTAATTGTTTTTCTTCAGATTTTATCCTTCTGTTTCCTTTAAACTTTTTGACACTTGCTTTGGCCAAACATGATCAAAATAAAATCCCACATGCTAAAAGACGAGCACATATGTTTCCTGCTATCCCAAAGCTTCAAGGAAGACAAATCTCAGAGCTGATATACCCAGTTGAGGTTTAGGCTGGACTCTGAGTAAGGGCCCTTGTTTGGGACTGGCATGCTTGGGCAGAGACAGGCTCATGCATGTTTTCTGCTCTGGGTCTTATCCTTGGTTGTATAATAAGACAAAGAGGACAGGAAGGAGGAGACATCTCTGTCAATGCTCATTATATTGCACTTTTATTTTCTAAAATAACCCAAAAAGTTCTATCGGGAATATAAATTTTTCATGCTCTTTCAGAGTGAACAGATGAATTTATTTCCAAAAATTATAAGAAAATTGTTTCAGCATGTTTCATACGTGACACTCTCTTAATTTTTGAAAACAAAAAACATATTCTGATCTCATGTAAGATTGTATATTGTAATAGTAATATAATGTACCCCACCTTCTTAATTATCAACCATTCTTGTCTCATTCTGAATATATTCAGTCAACTGTTGCATTATCCACATCTTTTGTTAACAAACCAATCCAAACAGAAACCTTGAAAGACAACATCATTTCCCATCACTCCTATGTTACATTCTTGATTCATTATTTATACAAATACTTTCTGAACACTTACAGTGTACTGGGTTCTGGGTAGACTTCATATGAGCAAGTCTCTGTATCGTCAAAGCCCTGAGTCATCAGATTCATCATACAGGGACTTTTGAGTGGAAGAATCTTCATTTTCTTTTTTTTTATGATGATATTTTTATTTAAAATTTAAACAAGCTTGCATTACATGTCAATCCCAGTTTCCTCACCCTCCCCTCCTCTTCTGTCCCCCACCCCAACCCACATCCCATTCCCTTTCTGCTCCCCAGGGAGGGTGAGGCCTTCCATGGGGGATCTTCAAAGCATGGCACATCATTTGGAGCAGGGCCTAGGCCCTCTCCCATGTGTCTCTAGACTGAGAGAGTATCCCTCTATGTGGAATGGGCTCCCAAAGTCCATTCATATACTAGGGATAAATACTGATCCACTACCAGAGGTCCCATAGATTACCCAGTCCTCCTAACTGACACCCACATTCAGGGGGTCTGGGTTGGTCCTATGCTGGTTTTCCTGCTATCAGACTTGGGTCCATGAGCTCCCCTTGTTCAGGTCAGCTGTTTCTGTGGCTTTCTCCAGCATGGTGTTGACCACTTTGCTCATCACTCCTCCTCCTCTGCAACTGGATTCCAGGAGTTTGGCTTAGTGTTTAGCTGTGGGTGTCTGCTTCTCTTCCATCAGCTACTGGGTGAAGGATGGCATACAAAGTAGTCATTAATCTCATTATCAGGGAAGGGCATTTAAGGTAGCCTCTCCACTATTGCTTAGATTGTTAGTTGGGATCATCTTTGTAGATCTCTGGACATTTCCCTAGTGCCAGATTTCTCTTTATTTTTTTATAAATATGTTGTTTAGCATTTATTATTTATGACATTCAGGTCATGTTCTAGTGGTTTTAAATGTACTAAGGGCTTGAAAGATGGCTCAATGGATAAGTACTTGCTGCCAAGCCTGACTTGAGTTTGATCCCCAGAGCCCACATGATAGAAGAAGAGAACTGATTCCTACAAATTGTTCTCTGACCCCCACATATGTGTTTTGCTCTCTTACGTACACAACCAATGAACAGAACGGAAAAGTTAAAAGTACTTAGTGGTGATACACCAGCTGCCAATGTGTTTCATTGTCTGTGTAGTCCTTGTGCTACCAGAGAGCAGGGAGTGGATTTGTAGATGGCCAACACTGTGGGTCTAGCTCAGAGTAACCCTTCTCACACAGGCTTTGATGTAGCACTCAGAGATTGGGCTGGGGTATACACATGGCACATGGCCTCTTGTGAATGGTTCTCCTAAAAACCCAGATAAAGTTACAGGACTTAATATCTCAACCAAAATGCTAAAGTAGTACCAATGTCATTTTAGCACCTACTTAAGCATTAGTTAAAAACAGCTATGTAGCTGCCATTATAGACTGAGTTATAAAAACATGAGACTTTGGTCTCACAGATCCAGGCTGGTTTTACTGGCTCTGTTTTGAAAGCATTTGTTTGTAATCACACATGTATTACCTGTGCTTCATGAAGTAAGTACTGCCATAGAGCAGTCAAAGGAAGTTTGTAAAACAGGGTCAACCTCATTGTGCTTTTTGTAGATTCATGTTTTCTCATGGAAACTATAAAGACTAAACTAAAAACCCTTCTACAAACTATAAATAAGACTACTTGAATGTTGATGTTAAATGCTTAATACACATATAAAGAACACAATGATCATTGCTTTTCTGTGGCTCCATTTTGAAACCCAGTTTTTTCATCGTTAAGAACATCAAGGAGTCATAAGCTCATGTATCATGTAGATGTCACCTAATTGCTGGCGCGTTTTGTTTAGTGAATTCTGCATCACATCGTTGATTCTGAACATGCTTGTGGCAGTGGAGACATTTATGATGGAGAAGAGTGGTGAAGTAAATTAGGATGGAGCTCTGGCTTTGGTTAAATTCCCAAGGTTTTACAAGTCCAAACCATCCGTTTGCAATCCCTGCAAGGCTTAATACTCAAAGTATAGGATTGAAGCCCTTTGGGGAGCAATCCACTAATAGCTAAGCTTTCATGTTTTGTTTTGTATTTTTATGTTAAAAAAAACATTAACTTGAATGGCTACTATTGCAGCATTAAAAATAATCAGTCTAAGTTATTGCCTAGATAACCATGAGCAGAAATGCTTTCTTAGGATCTGCTGCACAAAGCACAGACTCCTCCAACATATTTCGGCCAATTAGTGATGAAGCATGCTTTTCGGTTATACATTATTGATTTGGAAAGGAAGTCTGAACAACCTCTTTGGTGGCTGTGGAGGCAGGCCTGGGCTCAAGTGGTCCATGCTTGCTGGGTGAGGGCTTGGCTATATTCTGACTCTTTAGACATGGTGCCGAGGCAGAAGTTCCCACAGCTCCCTCCGAAAAGCTGTTGAGTAACTTCTTCAGAGGGTGACCTATTGGCACTTCCTCACACATTTTCCATATAAATAGTACATAGGCAGAGGGTTGTATTCTGGCAAGACATCTTCCGTGGGTGTTAGAAAGCAAAAGAAAGAAGCAATAAAAAGGGACTTAGGAAGTAGGAACCGTCAAATCTCCCATGGCAGCAGTTCAGAGTGTTATAAATGCCCAAAAGGAGGAAACTTAAGAGCACAAACACATTCTGAGACCCTCCAGGTAGAACCACTGTCGGGAAAAGGCCAGCTGCATTGCATCCAACACATTCCCTAGGCTCATGATGTAGCAGCACTGGCTCTCAGCTAGATCTCTCTGCCCATCTCTTCATGTTCCTTCTCTATGTTTCATTTGTCTCCTGTTACATGTTTCCTTCAAAATAGACCCTTAAAATATCATCCTTTGGCAGGATGACAAAGAAAAGCAAGCATACAATTTTTGTCTAATTCTCTTTAATTAACCAAGGATCTCTCAGGAGAAGTTTTTAGAGGCATCTAGAAACAGGCAGCTAGATTTCCACTGTCTGGTACATCATTTTGGGAGATGATCTATCCTGCAAGCAGAAGCAGCCTTTTTAGAACATGGTACATCTAAGGGCATTGCATTTTCCAGTCTGAAGAGTAACTGTGCACTTGGTTTTCATGTGTGTAGGGCTCATATACAGCCAGAGACCAGGTGATTTTCTCTTCATGACAGGTAAACTTCTATAAATAGCCCAACAAGAAACTTATTTTTTTTCTTCTAACAAGTCATTTTGGTGGTACAAATTTGTTATGACATATCAGGCTAAGAGATGCTTTTTACGATAACATTACAAATGATTTTTACATGAAAAAAATTAAAATGTGCAAATTGTTGTGCTCTCCCAGCACATAAAACCCATCCCTGTGGAGACCAGGAACCTGGCTACAGTAAACCTGCAATCTGCTTCAGCTCACCTGAGAAGTGTATGTAGCTGGAGCGTAGAAATGAGAGATAAGTTGTGTATTATGAGTTTGTAGGTTCCTTAATATAGAGTGGGCTATTGAAAAATGACATCCAATTATGACCTGCCCATGCATGGTTGTGCTTCATCTGGGTTTAGTCCATTGTCATGCCTTGCCACCAGCATTCATTTTCTCTGCGTGCAAACTCTACCCACTCTACCCGCTTAGCCTTCTTTATACATGTTGTTTCCATTCAAGTATGTGGTCTTCGTAACCTTTTTATATGACTAATAATTCTTGTTCTTTAGGATTGAATTTTAATGTCACTTTTAAAAGTAGATATTTAAGTGAACTCCTTGCTTTATTTTAGTCCTCATATATACATATCCATTTCCTATAGCATTACTTTCTAAAGGTGCTTATCTCAACCATGATTAGATAGCTATCTCATGGTTTATCATCATCCTCCTTGCTAGACTGTCATTTATAAGGACAGAAAGGTTTGTTCCCTATTTGTTTCTTAAATAGGTATCACAAAATATAGAACATCAACACATCTCAATAGACATATATATATATATGTATATATATTGAGAGAGACATATATATATATGTATGTATGTATACATATATATATGGATAAATGGAAGAATATATGGTTAAAAGAATAAGGGAATATGAGTCTAGAACATCCTTCTGTTTCTACATAGTTAGAAGGCCAAGTCTAATTATCATATTTAAAAATCGGTAGAGAAACTCTTTCATCCCTAAAGAATGAACTTCCAGATGTTGCATGAATCTGTCTGCTGGATGCTTGAAAATAAGATGTCTACCAAGAAGAAAGAACAGATGGGTGTATTATCTTTCTGGAGAGCTCTGTTTAAGATTACCCATTGAAGACAAGCTATTACATTTCATTGGTATGGATACCATTTGTTATGTTTTAGAATACCATGTCCCAATACTGTAAATATTGTGAACATGCTCATTTCTTTTTAAATGAATATATCTGTAAGCAATAATTTAGAGATACATAGAATTTGACTTATATAATATGAATACTTGCATGCCTCATATAGGAGAAATTACATAAAACCTGACACCTTTGACCATCAAATGATTCTCACTAACCTTTAGCCAGACCAAGAACTCTCTTTGTTCTTCTGTTGTGAATGTACAGAAAGACGATATTAAAACATTTTGCATCTGTACATCATTTTCTTTTATGAGTACGCCAAGGAGGAGTGTTCGCCTCTCATAAATCTTTAACAAGAATAATTCAAGCAAAAGAGAATGCAGATGGAGCTGTCAGCTTTAAGTTACTTACAAATTACTCTTCTATCCCCCATGAGCTTCCAAGTTGAAAGCTTGAAATGCTTGGAAATTTGGTGGGGATGCCTGTGTTTCTGGGTGGGAATGACGTTTTCCAAAGATAAGTGCATTCTTACTTAGGCTAAACTGCCATATGGTGTTTGATGTTAGCTTAAAATTTTCTCCTACATTGGTCTCTCTATTCTCCTGCCCTTGTTCACTTTCTTCTTTACAAACATCTCCAGTTTTCTAACACGGCGCACAGTGAGTCTCCCTGGACAAAGATAATTTACTGCCATACTGAAGGGTCTATGAGGCACTAGGGCTCAGGTCACCTTTATGCTTGCCACAGGACTGTCACCATGATGCCCAGTCAGTATGTGTACAGTTAAGGTAAATTGAGTACCGTGATTACAAAATTACACTTAAGTGTGGCATTTTGGCATACCTGCTCTGTATTACAGTAAAATCTACAGTGCAGTATTGAATGACATGATAATAAAATGGCCATTTTCTTGTAATCATAAAAAAGAAGATGGTTTTACACCCCACAACCTGTGCACCCACATGCATGTGACATACATGTGACTGTCTATGGGCAAAAGCAAGGACAGGGTCTGCTCTTGCACTGATTTTCCTTGGCCTCAGTAAATCTCACCTCAGAGTGTTGTGTAGCCTATGGTTTCATTATTTTCCTTTAAAACTATTAAGTGTATTTCTACTTGTCCTCATTAAATTTTAAAGCTTTACAATATGAAATTAATACAAACCATAATTTAATTTTTAGCCTGACTTTCCTTGGACAGTCTCTCTCTCTCCCTCTCTCTATCCCTCTCCCTCTCGTGTGTGTGTGTGTGTGTGTGTGTGTGTGAGAGAGAGAGAGAGAGAGACAGAGACAGAGACAGAGACAGAGAGAGAGAATGATGGTAATGACATGCTAAATATACTTTCACTTTAGAGACTATGTTCAATTCCTTAACCTAGATAAGTGTTTATGTTTGCGGTAATTTTGTACCCATGAGTTCCCTTGAATAGTTGTTTCAAGTCTGTTCAGTGGCTGTTGTATTAATTCAGCTAATCCATAGAATGACCCTTTGAGCTCAGTCACCTGAAGTATTTTGTTTTCTTCATTTCATAAATGTGTAAGAGTCTGGCTTTTGTCCAGCGAGGGTCACAGTCTTTACAGTTATTCATATTAGCAGTGTCAGCTTCTGATGTGCTGGGCAAGACTGAACACACAGCTGCTTGGGTAAATCATCCATAGAAATCTGGCAGAAGAACAAGAATTACTCGCCACTTATTTCTCATTACATTCAGACTGCTCAAAAACAATCTTGTTTTTCCTTTTGACCTGTCTATCCTTCTTGATTTTACTTCATAATCTTCTCATATTTCCTATCCCCAACTTCTGGAAATTCTTAGGTTTTCTATTTTCCATTCTTAGAAAATACTTTGTAACATTTATATTAAGCATCAAATCCTCTGCCTGGTTAGAATATGTGCATATGATCTTCTTGAACTTTGGTATGTCTTTTCTGAATCAAGCTTGCATTTCTCTCTTTGAATTTCTTTCCAATAGCCTTAAAACAGTTACTGCTTCATTTAACTTTAAAAACAATGAAAATGGAACTTGAGCATAATGCTTCTACTAAAAATGGCAGTTTTCTGTGACTCAAGACCTTTTCTTGAGAATGTTAGTGCCTTACGAATGGGCTCCCTCTGTTTTGTTGCTTAGGAAAATCCGAATTCTGAACCTTTCAAGGCAGTGTCAGGAAAACAGAAGAAAAGTCTCTCTTACCAAACTCAAGAAGTTATACCCAAATAGCTGTGTGACATTAGGATTTTGCCTTCCTGCCTGTCAACAAACAGAGGTGTTCATGCAATGCTTTGAGGCCTATGGTCAAGGTTTTTTATTTTCCTTTAGTCCCACTGATGGGGGTTCAGTTTTTTTGAACTCTTGTAATATCTGTTTGCTTTCATCAAAACCCAAGGTAGCCACAGTTTATACCATAGGTTGATACTCCATTTTTCCAGAACACACCACTACATTCCCGCAAAGACAAGTGTCTTATGTGGTAACTGAAGGTGAGCTTCCTGTTCCCTCAGCAGGACTCAGGGTTTCTTAGAAGAGCTGGATTGCAACATGTGAGGAATGTCACTGCATCCTACTGTCACTAAATGCATTTTTCTAAAGACAGTATGGAGTCATTTGAAACAAGTTTCACTTGTCTGTCTTTTATGATTCCTTTCTTTTGTGTTTCAAAGAGATCTATTTGTGGTTTGTTTAACTCATTGCGTGTAACAGGTTGAGTGCATTGGCAGCTTCAGAATCAACAGCAGCAATGCTTCAACTTAACAAGTGGGATCTTTAGTTCTTAATAGAACATAGAGTAAGCTTTCACACACCATCTGAAGAAGAGCAAGAGAAAGCATGTCTGCTTAAGTGTAAACGTGGAGATAAAATGGAAGAAATACAAACTATGGTGCATCAAGTTGGAGTCAGCCACAAGTTACAGGCAGCTGTTGTTTTAGAGGGGACTGATGCTTAGTGGTGGATTTTTAAAAACAGAAAATGTGGTGTTCTCTGGACCACATAGTTTCTCCAAAGAGACACAGCTAAGTTTGGTCTAGAGAGACGCCGATAGAGTAACATAAAATCGCCAGTTGCTTGAAATGTTTCAGAATAATGATTTTATTTGTGAAACATTTCTGATTTACATTATTTTATTCTGACTGAGAAATGATATGATTAGCTTTGATATATGAATTCATTGTTGGAAGCTTTTTTTTAAAGATAGCCAAAATTTGTGTTTAATTAAAACTGTTAAATAACTGAAAATTAAAAATTTTGACAGAATATCATAGAAATATTTGAGAGTCACTGTGAAAAGCATTGAGTAAACTTAATAAATATTATAGGTATGTGTGAAATATGATAGAAGCATAAATATTCATATAATAGTGTTCAGATATTCTTTTAATAAGCAAACTCTTATTTCACATTTGTCATCTATAGGCTACTTAATGAACTTTAATCCATATGCCATTAATTTTAAGGGTGTTCTAGAAGAAAATTAGACATTTGTGAGTTGAGTAATAAATCTTTTGTGATGGGGGTTGTCCTCCTGTATATATATTTCTGTTATTGTTTGATAAATAAAACACTGTTTGGCTAGTGGCCTGGCAGGAAAGATAGGCAGGGCTGCCAGGCAAGGAGATTGCTGGGAAGTGTAGGAAGAACAGTCACCATGTAAGCCTCCAGAGGAGAAGCAGATCCTGGTATTCCCCAGTAAGCCAAGACCATGCGGAAGTACACAGAGTAATAGAAATGGGTTAATAACTAAGACAGAGCCAGCCAATAAGAAGCTCAAGCCACTAGCCAACAGATTTACCGTTGATATAGTGTCCATGTGTTCATTTGAGGCAAAGCAGCTGTGGAACCGGGTGGGGAATCCAGCAACACTTTTGTGTGTACATAGGGAAGCTGCTTGGGAGGATGCTTGGACTGAACCTAGGATCTGACACAAGTTAAGTAGGCTACACCAGGCTACATCTGCAGCCCTAAGAAATCACTTTGAACAGTTTGTAAGGAGGATGGTCATAACATAAACATTTGGAATTAAGTAATAATAGCAGATTCTAAAAATATACATGCCTTATTAAATAATTGATTTCATCCATTCAATATGAGGGGTGATGTGATGACACTAGGAAACAATTAAAACAAGGTCATATTTTTTAAAGCAATTTCTAAGTCTTTTTCTTCTGATGTATGCTTTATTCTTTAATAAAAACTTCTATTCAACAAACGGCTGTCAATATTACCTTGGTTTTTTATAATGTCCTTAAATTTACTTAGCTTTGACAGATTTTTAAAAAGAAACTTTCATTGTGTACGCCAAGAAAAAAAATTACTTTATTAAATATACTCAAATATACAATGTATTCCTACTTCATACTTTAAGAAATAAAATAAAACTGCTGTGTCTACTCTTTTATTTTGTAATAGTTAACCAAGAGCAGCCTTGAGTAACCAGGAGGAAAATGTCCTATCCTTAAGAATTTTGTATTCTTAAACTATTTTCTCTTTCATCCAAGCATGCTCGTGAGATGCTCATTTTCAGTTGTGCAAGAGGCTGCAGGAACGTGACTTGTTCAGAATAGGCAGGATTCAGTACTCCTGGCTTTTAGTGAGGGGCCAGTGTCTCACAGGACCAAGCTGATGGGGCTGTGCCATGATAGTGGGGATGTGTATCTCCTGGGACAGTACTGAAAAGTTTAGTTGCTTGGCCACAACGGAGACCTCTGGGGTATGATCCACACAGGTGGCATGCACTGAGTATTCATTTAAACAGAATGACTTGGAAAAAGTAAAGCCGAGTCATCCTAAGAGCATCCCCCATGAGTAAAAGCCTTTGGGCTCAGTGATTTGGAGCTCACAGAGAAACTGCTCTTCTTGCAGCTCATTCCTTTGTTATGGAGACATTTGCATCTGCATCTCCTTTTGTCTGTGTTTTCCATGCCAGAACTGGGACTTCAGTTTCTCATCAGGGTCGGAATCTGCAATCACAGGCAAAAGTATCACCTTTATTGCCTACTGTCCCTGCTTTCATTTGTGGTATTTTATGGTCTTCTTTTTTAGAATGAAAAAAGGAAAGAGACAAAGATTTTCCAGCTGTAGCTCCACATGGAAACCCATTCTCCAAATAAGCAAGTTGTAGATCTTGGAAGTATGCTGAGCTGTCTTGAGTGTCTCCCCTGGGAATGTGCAGCTGGATGGGATTCTTCATTTAAAAGAGCAAAGGAGAAAGGTGGATGTTTTAGGGGGTAGCTCAGTGAAATGATCAATGTACAATGTACTCTGTGGGGATATGATGAAAAAAAATGGAAAACATTTATTTTTCCCTGTCTCAAATGATTCTCACTGGTATGATTGCAGTTGCCAGCTAGAACCACTTTGGAATCAGAGACCTAGGGTTTTCATGAACTTTCTGGTTGTTTCTTTCACCATTCACAGTTGATGGGTTTTGTTTCATGAGATTTGACTTCAAAAGAGTATTTGAATGAGGACAAACTGAAAGTCCTGCTCCCTTCCCTTTGGTTCATAGTTTCTACATTTTACTTTTAAGAATCCCAAGGTTGGAGCAGAAACACATTCTCCTTTTCATGTGTTCTATAACATGAACTTACTACTCTGTATGAATGTACAGATGGGTTGGTAAAGAATTATTAGCCAAGACTTAAAATTAGTGATTTGAGCCAGGTGGTATCACATACTCTTAGTCTCAGTATTTATAAGGCACAGGCAGACAGATCTCCTTGAGTTGGAGACCAGCCTGATCTACAAGAGTTAGTTCCAGGACAGGCTCCTAAGCTACGTAGGTAAACCATGTCTCAAAAGACCAAAAAGGAAAAACCAAATTAGTGATTTGCCTCTAATTTTGTGAAATCACACTAGCCTCTGGTTCCTTTAATTTGTGTGTGTGTGCATATCTGGATTAACCTTTTGATATTTTCAAATGGTTAATTGAGTTTTTGTTTGTATATCTTAGAAAACTTCCTGGACATCAGGTAGAGTAATAATTTCTTGAATTGTCTTTGACTTAAGAAATTGGAAGACACTATCAAATATGACCATAGCTCCTTTCCGGCAGAATCACCACTGCTGTTCAATAATTGATTCTCATAGCAATATTTGCCATGGAATATTTTTTTAGTAAGCTCTTAGTCAATCTGGGAACAAGAATAAGGTTGAAAAGATGTGGGTTTTTATTAAATGTGTGTGAAGCAATTCAGGACCTTAGGGGAAATCAGCTGAATGTCCAAATGCTTTTCTGCAGCTGGGAGAGTAAATTCATATAAGCCATCTTCATGGTTAACTCCAAAACATGAAGGCTGGCTCTATACATCAGACTCATGTTCACCCACAGGGACAGATTCCCATTTCTGTGGGGATGTTCAGGGAATGATTTCCTGTATGCAGAGAGATAGAATAAGTTGCTGGCAGTTTCTAGTCACAGAGCAAGAAGACTAAATGCCTTTAAAGGATTTAGGTTTTCATCTTTAATAAGAGTGGATTAACTCACAGTGCTTCATCATACTCTGTTTAACAATCAATCATTTGCACATTTTCCTTATAATTTTTGCTGTTTTTGTGGACCATGATACTTTTGATATGTCACTAAATCAACTTATTTTATAACTCAATTAATTTAAAAGTGAAATTTATGTCACTACTAAACAAGGAAAAGTCATTGCCACAGGCCATAGATCAAAAGGAACTGTAAAAATAACACAAAGAAAACAAAATGATGGTTTTACTTTCTAATTTGGCATTATTGTCTGCTCAAGTCTCTATTCTTGATGGTCCGTTAACTCTTTGTACAATAGGATATTTTTCTAATGCTAGAAATGAATTAAAGAACAGGGGATGGGGATGGATATTAGTTTTCAGAGTATTTGCCTTCTATGCATGGATCCCTGGGTTCTATCCCTCCCATTGCATTAACTGGTAGAGCATGTCTGGAGGTCAGGACAGAAGGATTCTAGGCTAAACAGCAGTAGAGTTTGAAGCCATCCTGGATGCATGAACACTGTCTCAAGCCTCCAAATTAGTTAATGCTTTGAAACAATATTACAATGGTGTTACTTTTCATTTAATCAGGATGATTAAATAATTGGAAAGAAGAAGCTGAAGAAGCTGATAGGGTCTTTGCCTATAATTTCAGCACTTGGAAGATGAGTCAAGAGAATTACTTGTAAGACCATTCTACTCTACATAGTGAAGTTCCTGGTTACCCAGAGACCATATCAAAATGATATACAATATAATATGATATGATATGGCATGACATGATATTAGCTAATTCAGTAGAATGATACCACTTCTTTCAAATCAGCTTGCATGGTCCATACAACTATTTGAATGAACCTCAACATCCATGCCCCCATCAAATATCAGTGTTGAAGGACCCCTGACTTGGGATCACTTTTCTGTAATAAAGTGAGGATTTAGCACAGATGTAGCAACAATAAAGTGATAAAGTTTCTTCATAGCTTTTTCATATTGCCAGGATGGCAGCCTTACCAGGTAATTTGTTCAGAATAATATAGAAAAAGAGTTACAAATATTCACACAACCTAGAATCTATAGCATTTAAATATATTAAGCTTTAGGGAAGTTTCAAATGTCTAGGTGATATCTTTATTATTTTATTCATCAGAATCTAGAAAAATTATAATACCTTTTATAATGTATCCCTCAGTATATCCAATGCATGTGGTTATTAGAAAACTCACTCTTGATTGAGATGTCACTTGTATATTTTTAGGTGATTAACAATTATTATCATTCTTAGGAACTTCATAAGAATATTGCATTAACACTTGTTTAATTGGTTGACAATTCTTCAAGAGACATAAAACCTGTTATGGCTGCAAGGTCTCAATGATAGTAACAGTAGATCCAGGAAAGCATGGTGTTAAGCCAGAAGTCAAAGTGGTCAAGAAGTACTCAAGACTCTTCAGTGTCCAGTGCCCAGCTCTGTGATTTATTAGACCTCTCATCAAATAATGATGCCTATTTTGGTTTATTATACTTATTGTAAGAGTTAATACAAAGAATGAATAGAGCGTTATCTGGCACAGAATGTATTGAAAACATTCCTGGTCTGGAGACATGGCTCCGTGGTCAAGAGCTGTTCTTGCAGAGGACTTGGTTTTGACTCCGACATGCAGCTCACAACCATTGTAATTCAAATGGGAGCGTATTAATGTCCTCTTTTACAGGCATCAGGGACACACATGGTACATAGGCATACATGTAGACAAAACAACTATTACACATTTAAAAAATTGGCATGCATCATTCCTGCTACTACTCATATCATATAGCCCCGAGTCATAACATATGGTTAGAAGGCACACAGCAAGCTCCTGAAGTGAGAGATTTAAACACAGTCTTATTGATTGTGAGCATTGTCACTATGTTCATCTGTGTTCCAGCCTTTTTGAGTGTGTTACATGATATGCTGGGATGTGTTTCATGGGAAGACTTGAACAGTGTTCAGTTGGAGCCATCCTCAGCACCGAGCCTTGCAACAGCAGACGACTAAGAAACTTGGAGAGGCTCATATGGAGGTGGTGATTAAAAGCTTGTAAAAAAAGATCTATGGAGGAAGGCTAAAGAAGTTTGGCTTGTTTACCCTGGAGAAGAGAAGACTCATGGGTGATTTAATGTTGCTATTGAAGCATAAGAGGGTTCTTTTCTAGAGCCTTGTGGTAATCTCTTCTATAATTCTCCAGAGGTCCATTCAGGAGGGGATGGGCTGACAGCACAGTGAAGGATTTACAGTAGGTAGGAAAGCTTTCAGTGTGGAATTAAAGAAAAAAATGAAAGAAAGAAAAAGAAAAACTAAAGTGAAACTGGAAGTTTGGTCTCGGGAGATTTGAATAAGAAGAGTCATTTTAAGTGGTTGACTACTTCCTGCCTCAAAATGGTGTGGCATGCTGTCCAAGGAAGTGCTTTCAGGCCTCTAGACTCAGAAAAAGCTAATTTTTTAAAGGGCAATTCTTCCCATCAGCAACAGTGTACATATTTTAAAATGACACACACTATGATGGAGGGCTCAACCCAGGCTTGTTATGTCAAAACCCAAGCCCAGCAGTTCAGAGGACATAAGTCCTGTAGGTTCTTAACAGGAGCCATGTCTGTGTGCCCCAACTTTTCAATGTGTTCTCCATATTGTCAATCCAGAAACTTCACTGTACTTATCAAGCTTTCAATGAAAATGATGAAAGTATTAGTAGCTACATTTTGTTCTAATGATATCTAATGAGATACCATCTTTACCTGGAATAAAACACCATCCTAAGCAGTCCAGACAGCATGTCAAAGAACAATTTATGTGGTACAGAGTTTGTTTTGAAGCTTTGCACTGAGACTTTGTCCAGTGTTCTATGCAGATGGAGAAGAAGTACAATGCAGTTGACCCTTGAGATGAACTTACATTGTAAAGATAAGTAGGGATTCACTAGTTGTATTAAAAACAAACAAACTAACAAACAAAAACAGCTACTCCTCCAATCTCCCCTACCTCCCATCTGTTCCTTAGATAGGGTTAAGACCTCACCTTAGGAAGTCTACTAAGTCTGTTTTATCATCTTATTGAGGCAGGATCACCCCCTGTCCCTGTCTCTTTGCCTAGGCTGAGCAAGGTATCTCTCTATATAGAATGGGTTCCACAAATTCTGTTTGTGCAATAGAGTTACATCTTGGATCCACGGCCAGTGATTTCATATATTGCCCCACCCAAGTCATTGCCTCAGGCATTCAGGGATTCTAGTTCTGTCTTATGCAGGCTCCACAGTTGGCAGACTGGAGTCAGCGATCTCTTACTAGTTTGGGTCAGCTGATTCTGTGGATTTCTCCATCGTGGTCTTGACTCCTGTGTTCATATTATTGATCCTCCCTCAATTAGGTTGTACTTCAGGGACTTGTCCCAATGGTTAGTTGTGAATTTCTGCATCTGCTTCCATTTGTTTCTGGGAGAAGGTTCTAACTACTCTGAGGTTGTGGATGTAGGCTGGATATATCTTTTGCTTTATGTCTGGTATCTACTTATGGTGACTACACACTATATTTTTCTTTCTAGGTCTGGATTACCTCACTCAGATTTTTTTTCTAGTTCTCTTCATTTGTCTGCAGATTTCAATATGTCATTGTTTCTTACCACTGAGTAGTACTCCAATGTGTAAATGTACATCATTTTCTTTATCCATCCTTCAAGTGAGAGACATCTAGGTTTCCCAGTTCTGGCTATTATGAATAATGTTTCTATGAACATAGTTGAGCAAATGTCCTTGTGGTGTGAATGTTCCTCCTTTGGATATCTGCCTAAAAGTGGTATTGCAGGGTCTTGAGGTAGATTAATTCCTAGTTTTCTGAAAAATTACCATACTGATTTCCAAAGTAGCTGTATGAGTTGGACTCTCACTAGCAATGGAGGAGTGTTCCCCTTACTCCACATTTTCTCCACCATATGTTATCAGTATTTTTGATCTGAACCATTCTGGTTGGTTTAAGATAGTATCTCAGAGTTGTTTTGATTTGCATTTCCTTGATAACTAAGGATGTTGAGCATTTCCTTAAGTATCTTCCTGACATTTGTAATTGTTCTGTTGAAAATTATCTGTTTAAATTTGTACCCTATTGTTAAATTGAATTATTTGGATTTAGTTGAATTAATTTTTAAATTATTTTTGAGATTATATATAATCACACCAATCCCACTTCCTCCCAAACCTCACCTATACCTATCCTTGCTCTCTCTCAAGTTCATGGTCTCTTTTTTTATTAGTTGTTGTTGTTGTTGTGTGCATGATGTATTCCTAAATATTCAGATACAATCCTCTCAGTGCATATAATGTTTCTTGTATGTAAATGTTTTCAGGATGGACCATTTGGTATTAGGTAACTAATTAGTGTGCTCTTTCCTGGGGAAGACTATTTCTTTTCCTCTCAACTTTCCATAGTTGCCTATTATTTTTTGTATAGGGTTTGGAGCCTTCTGAGTCTCTGTCCCCAATATGTTTTCTCCCACCCACATTAACATGTTATTGGTGATGTCCTTGTTCAGCTCCTGCTTAGGCAGTCCTTTTGGTAAGACTTTATCAACATTTTTTTTATTCCTAGGGAAAAAATCTCACAGCAAACTATTCCTCTGTCTCTTACAATCTTTCTGTCCACTCCTCCACAATAACCACTGAGCCTTAGTTAACTGTGGGAATTGTAGAGTAGGTATAACCTCTGGGCCTGGGCTCCATAACTCTATATCTTGATGGATTGTAATTTTCTGTAAAGGTCTCTGTTGCAAAGAGAAGTTTTCTTGATCAGGTGTGAGGTCTACACTTATCAGTGGATGTAAGGACAACTATTTAGAATGTAGTTATAGAGAAAGAAATTTTATGGTTTTGTTAATATAAAAACTGACAGAAAGTACAAATATAAATTTGCAATCTATTATATACACATGTATGCATATCATAGAAACCAAAAAGTACAAATTTATTCCTATGTTTTGCAAGATTCTCTGATACTGTCTTATTGTATTTTCTTTCTTGTAAGGCTTTAGAGGTTCATTGTGTTGGTTTCAAAACTTACTAATGGCTCACACTTCTACTTTAAAATTCTGAAATGTGATTATGTTCAATAACTGGATTTATTATTGAGTTGATGGTATTTGTTTGTTATCAGCACAGTGATAACCAATTTATACTGATATCAGTATTTAGAATGAAGGGAATGACAAAAATCAAACCATGAAGTTAAAAGCCTTGCCATAGCATACAGGGAAGCAAAAGAAGGCTCTAAGTCAGTGTTTCTCAACCTATGGGTCATGATCCCTTTAGTGGTTACACATCAGATGTCCTATATATCAGATCTTTATGTTACAATTCATGACAGTAGCAAAATTACAGTTATGAAGTAGCAACAAAATAATTTTATGATTGGGGATCACCACAACATGAGGAACTATATTAAAGGGTCACAGCATTATGAATATTGAGAACCACTGCTGTAAATAGTGACTACACTACTGGGAGTGCAGGACTCTAAGAATCTGGTTTGAGTAATGAACTGGATATGGTGCTGTTGGCAGTGATAAGGATTATAGATGGGGCTTGTTTTGAGATATTAGGAACCCAAGTTTGGATACAGTGATGTGAGGTGAGGATTGACTCCAAAGAAATGAAAACCTTTAAGGAGCCAGTTAAGTAGTAAGAGGTCTGGATAGAACAGCAGGGTCTAGTGAAGCCAAGGAAGGAGAGCATCAGCTCAAGAGACAGGAATAGCTGCTCATTCCAGAGACCAGTGCTGGGAGAGGCCCACCTGATGTTTGCAGGCCATTAACAGATTCTCCCAGAAAATTGCAGAAGACTGTAGCTAGTTAGGAAAACAACAGAAGAGGAAGAAACACAGCTAATAGTTTATAAGGTTTTAAAACAAGTTGGACTTGAAAGAAATGTGAACACAAGGAAAAAGAAATGTGAAGACAAGGATGGTGAGACTAAGAACCTGTGGTTCCATATATAAAGCAAGGAAGCCAAGCCTATTGGGAAAAAAGGTTTGACAGGTAAATCAAAGCTATAGAATCCTCTGTGCTTGGGACAGCAGAGAAATGGAAGATCTCAGCAAGGAAGCATGAGCAAATTGGGAGGGCAGAGAAGCTGTGTGGCAGGTCTCCCTCCACAGCTGCACTGGGGAATTGTGAACAGCTGGCAACATCAGGCACACAGCAGGATGCATTTTTCTCCCATAGCACTGCTGAGTAATTCAGCTCCAAGGCCAGAGGGAAAGGTGATGATTTGAGCAAGGATTGCTTATGCCAGAACTACAAAACATGAGCTAGACAGGGCAGGGTAGAGGACAAAACAAGCACAAATAGCAGCAGGACCTTAAGAAGTCAAAGATCAAGTGTACTTGGAGGAAGAAAACAGAAAGGAGAGGAGATTGTATCAGCGTGTAAGGTTTTTGAGATCAGTGTTCACAGACAGAGACATTGCGGGGAATATCATGTACTCCAGTTGATGACATCCTCATGAAAATACTGGACAGGATCTACAACTTCATTGTATTCCTTGTTTGCTGTCAGATATTTTCAGGACCAAAATGTTTAAAGATTGTCCTGATCATTTAAAACAACATCCCTGTGCAGATAGGAAAATTCTTTGAAGCAAAGACTACTGTATGTGTGCCAAAGATATGGGAAGAGAGAAAGAAGGAAAGAGAGGGAAGGAATGAGGGAGAGGAAGAGATTGAAAGAGAGAAGAGAAGGAGGGAAGAAGAGAGGAATGGAGAGAGGCAGACAGAGGAAGAGAAACAGAAGAGAGCAAGAAAGAAAGGGAGAGAGACTAGGCTAGTCATGGCAGGATTAGTGGTAGGTGCTGGTAATGTGACATTTGTAAGGGTTCTCTGTGTCTGTGCATACCTGGCAGAGCAGAAGTGAAGGACAGGAAAGAGATGTTTCTTTAGAAATATGGGTGACTGCTCTATACCTGTGCCCTATCCCTCAGAAGTCCACTGTGTGTTCCAAGGTGACCTTGATTGTAGAACTTGGTAATCACTGCTGAAGAGACCTCCAGAATAGTGCTGGTCATGGAATGATTAGCTGCCCTTTCTGTGAGCCCTTTGCTACAACTTGATCTCCAGTTCCATTTCCACTTACAAAAAGAACTCTGAGCTCCAATTTAATATAAGACAGACAGTGGTTCCAAGTCTTTCCTGTTCCAGAAACATCCCAAGGCATTCAGCTATGCTGGCAACTATTGGAGCAGGAATGTTGCCCTTCATATGGCCACCATTGCATTCTACTGGGTGGTCCCACAGCCAGGGCCATAGGGATTCCACTTTGGATATTATTTACAATTTTTCTTAGTTTTCAGGGAGGTGATAGTGACTCTGTGTGTGTGTGTGTGTGTGTGTCTTGGGGGAACAGTCTGGCTGAAAGCCTCTCTGAATATTTTCATTGCTTTCAATGGTAACTAATGGATTTTATGTTTCTTTTTTTTTGTTTGTTTTTGTTTATTTAGAATAGCAAAATAAAATAATAAAACCTTATTTTACATATCAATCTCAGTTCCCTCTCCCTGCCATCCTCCCATGCCTCTCACCAACCCCTCTATCCCACCCGTCACCCACTCCCCAGGGAGTGTGAGACCTTCCATACTGGATCATCAAAGTCTATCACATCATCTGTGGGAGAGCCTAGGCCCTCCTTCATGCAACTGGGCTGAGTATCCCTCCATAGGAAATGGGCTCCTAAAGACCATTTGTGCACTAGGGATAAATACTGGTTCTACTGTCAGAGGTCCCATAGACTGTACAGGCCTTGTAACTGGCACCCACATTCAGAGGGCTTTATTCGGTCAAATGCTGGTTCCCCAACTTTATGACTGTTTCTTACTACTTTATAAAAATTTGTTTACTACTTTTGATGAAAACTTCAATTTAATGTTATGTCACATTGCTGAGTATGTAAAATGAAGCAGAAAATAACCTAGACAAGGCTACAAATAGGAATTAGAATAGAATAGTTCATGCTTAAAAGGTATCACTCACCTTGCAGTCTTTGATCTCTTGTAGAGGGCTCTGGCTTATTACGTATGTTTGAGGGCTAAATCCTGAAAATCATAAACTCAGCATTAAAACCAATATGGGTTACTTGTTTATGCTATGAGTTGTATGCAGGAACTCATAATGATATGTTTGGTTTGGTCATTCATGTAGAAAATTTTGCTCCCTAGCTTGCCATTAATGTGCCTTAGATATCGATCATTGTCAGCTCTCTCAGAGTCAGCATCATTCAGACAAGAAAGGCAAATCCTGGACTACTGTATTTTTATCTCTGACACCATGTAGAGTCTACTTCTCTTTGAAGGGTTGGTCACAATTAGACTGAAAATGGCATGTTCATGAAATATTAGCTGCATAGTTTTCTGCTTCACTAGTGACCAATGTGAGAAACTGTCTTTTCTCTTAGGTGACACTCTTTGTTTTTTCCAAAGACAAAAAGACATTTATCTTGTCTAGTAAAGTCTGTCCCTAATACTTAAAGGCAGTATTAAGGATGCTTTGCATTGTCTGGTGCTGTATTGGATCCATTTATAAAGTGAGATGATGCTCTATCAAGATAGTTTCTCTTCGGGTAGATGAATAAATAGAGTTGCAGTTGTACTACTGTCCTCATCAGTGATGCACATTAAAGTTAACAACATTTAAGATGCACAGAACTACTCCCATGCCTGCTATGTACTTTTCTTCCTTCCAAATTATAAGATTCCTTGGAATTTAGGGACTAAATGTACTCAATGGCCAACTCTTCAAAGCTATCATTCATGGCATTCAGTGATTCAAAACTTGAGTTGCATGACTGTGAGGAGCATGGGAATGAATAATTCATCCAGTGGGGAATGTCCAATCTGATATAAATCCACACTAGAACTGGCTTTGTTGCCTTCTGCTTGGTTTCATGGTCTCTTCTGAAGAGCTGCCTTCTAAATCAATCTAGATGGTATTTATAGACACATTAAGGAGCTAAAATGGTCATGTACATTTTACATCTATATTTTACACACGGAAGAAATTCCATGCCACAATGGTATTTATGATGGGGTTGGTAAAAGCTTTTGGATGGAGTTTGTGTGTGTGTGTGTGTGTGTGTGTGTGTGTGTGTGTGTGTGAATATGTATGAGTATGTGTGAATATGTATGAGTATGTGTGAATGTGTGTGTAAATGTGAATGTACAGAAACAGTACAGCACAGAAGGAGGCTGTTGGTATTCCGGGATGATGTATATACTGCACAAAACACAGGAGGACTAGGTGCTGTGGGTTACCTAAGTGATACAGGGAGGTAGGCTTAGGGAATTCCTACACTGAGTTGCCTACCAGTGAGCTATCTCAGGTCACAGACTTCCCATGAATTTTCTAAGTTCATCCCGGAAAGATTCAAGTGTGGTCATGGTGACTGTACCTATCTCCTACCCAGGTATCTTAGCTTGCCTACTGACCATTTTTTTAATTGACAAATATATCCATTTGAATGAACACACATGTATATTTGAAGTCCTGGGGCAATCCTAAGATGGGAGACAAGATGGGATAATTAAGGGAGTTTTATCAAAGAACAAAGTCCTAGAGTCCAACTATCATAAACTGAGTGGCACTAAGAAATTATGCCCAATTTATTGAGAATCAAGAGTCACTATTTGCTAAACAAGGTAGCATTGGTTTTATTTCAGGAAATAGGCAGAGAATGAAATTCCTCTGTCAGAATCCTCAAATCTTTTTTTAGGGTAATGGTGTAAGATGTGGAGTCACAGTGACATAGGAACTCAGCTTGCTTTATGCTCTGCTTTTGTAAAAACTCTAAACTTTAGATGAAGTTATGGGAGGAGGTATGTTTGTTTAAGTTCTGTAAGTGGTCTGCCTCCCTGGGTTTGTTTCTTGGAACATCTCAGGATTCTCTAGACTTGGATTATAAGAGACAAGTGGTTACAAATCAAATCTGCATTCTACTTTGGTATAGGTTCAATATGCCCAGCTGCTGACTCGGGCTACAACTTCTTTAACAATAGGCTTCCATTTCACTTAAAAACTATCTTCTCAGTTTCTCGGGTATGGTTGCTTGAATGAATACTATTCACTATAGACTCACATGTTTAAACACTTGACCAACACCCCCCCTCCCCCCACCGATTGGAAGTGCTGTTTGAAAAGGTTATGAAACCTGAAGTAGGCAAAGCCTTGCTGAAGGAACTAGGCCATTCCGGAACAACTTTAAGGTGTTGATTGACAATCCTTAGTTCCTGTTATTTGTCTCTGCTTCCTGTGTGAGGATAAAAATATGATCATCAAGCTTCCTGCTCCAGCTTCTTCTATACTTTCTCTTCTTGTTGCCATGGCTTCCCTGCCATGGCATATCTCTGGAACATAACCCAAAATAAACCCTTTCTTTCTCTTTTGTGCTTTCAGTATCGTCTCACAGCAACAGAAAATACCTAAAGCATGGGGTTCTTTTTCTTATTTTTTTACTTAGCAAAAACAATGAATACAATTCTGGAAGCATTATCTGAGCTGTTCTTGCACCCATGAATTGGTAAACAGTATAGAGAATTGGTGCCTGAAGACTAGGGTGATGTACACAGAAAGGCCAAGAGCATATTGACTGTTTTGGGAAGCTGGAGAGGAAAAATTTTACCAGCCAGCTGTTTCTTCTCCTTTCCTCCTCCACCTTTCTTTTCCTTTCTTTCATTATTTACTTTTGAAAGTTTCATAGCAAGGATATAAAACCTACTTTTACATGAGTCTTGATGATTATTGACATTCATTACATTTATTTATTCTAATGAGAATGATAATATAACACTTACAAAATTTGTAATTTTGTCTATGCATTTTGTAAGCATTTTAAGAAAACTAAGCACCTATTCTGACTCAGAGTCATTGTCCAAAAGAGTATTAGCTGGAGAAAGAAAACAGAGTCATGGTTGTTAACCATGTGTGGGAGCCACTGAGGGTTTGGGATTCACTCCACCCTATCCCACCCTTCTGAAGCTGTGTGGTTTGGTTACTGTGTAATAAAATGGACTTAATGTGTAGAGCTTGACGAAGTCAGTTTCAATCTAAAGGTTTTATAAAAGTCTATTTTGTTTCTTTATAGCACACCAAAATCATTTAGTTCTGGCATGTACCCTAGCTGACTGCATTGATTTATCTAAGTAGAAAAACAGTTTTATTTTACAAGGAAGAAAAGTCAGAAATCATAGCCAACATCACAAAATGGATTAAGAAGGAAAGTAATGATCTTGGCTTAGGTCCACCTGGGAGGGCTTTGCGTCCCAGAAGGAGGCTGACCCAACCCTCTGCGGCGTTTCCAAATTGAACACAGAACAAATGCAGAAAATGCCTGGTTGGGGCAGTTGTTCTTCTATACAGGGAGATAGCTATATATCTGATGAATACTCTATTCACTAAGTCCTAAATAGGGGTTCAACCCATCTGAATCAAAGGAAGTAGTGCCCTCTCTATATATGTGCATCTCCTAAGAAATTAACTGCTAAAAAGGCCACACAGCTTCAATATCTCCTTTATCTGAAACCTTCTCAAGAATAGGACATCAGATCTCTTTTACAAGGCTCCTCTTTGGTCAGTTCTCTTGTAGGAGGCTCCTGTTTGGCTCCGCAAACAAGCTGGCATTTAACAACTTGGACTTCCTTGAGCCCATCTAAGCAAAGGCTTGTTCCTGTAGTCTAAAATTTTGGGGTATTTTTGTTTTGTTTTTTTTTTCCCCTTTCTTTGGGTAGCTGAGGTCCAATAATGTCATTGCTTTATGTGGAAAATACCCAGGCAAATTGATGAATATCAAGTCACAGCTGTGTTGCTATGCTGTGACCTTAATAGAGATTTTCTGCATATTATCAAATTCCAAATTCCATCTACAGGCCCTCACCTGTTATCATCTTCACTGGATGGGAGCAAGTAAAAGACACCCCAAAATCCCTACATTTAAATTCAAAATCCTTTGAGGATCCAGAGCCTGAAGCATCTATCTTAAAAGTGCCACTGACATGTTTGCTGTGTCTCTCCTCCCATGTCTCTGGGTACCAATGCTGGAAGTTGCAAAGTACTGACTGTGAGTGGGAAAGGGCTGTGAATAATGGAATGCTGACAAAATGTGGAAATCCTTCTTATATTTCATTATAGAATCTTATTTTACTTCCTGTCGCAGCTGAACTGCCCCAGGGCTCTCTCTGTAGCTAGAAGAAAATATTTTCTAATGCATAAGTAAAAGGGACAATGGGAGGAGAGAAGTTGGTTTCATATTCTGTATCATAAGTGGTGTTCATCAAAGTCGTACTGCCTGAACTTGGTGTTCAGAAGTCACTGGTAAGCCTCCAAATGGTACCACAGCTGCTACTTCCAGTTCTCAAGTAAGCTTGCTTTCTTGCTATTCCCTAATAGAGCTTTTATATCCCCTCTCTCAACTCCAGTCTTCCTTCTTTCCCCTTCCTTTGTTTCCTTTCCTTTCTCCCCACTGCCATCCCCCTTCTCTTCCCTTCTAGGGTTTATCGTCTGATAATTCCAAGTGAATCTCAAATTTTTCCATCTCTCCCTATCTGTACTTCCCTTGTCTCAACCAGTTTTGGCAAAAGCCTCTCGGCTTCCCACCAATTTTCCCCAAAACCCCATTTCACACATTTTCAAAAGTGATAATTCAACAATGTTAGAATCACTCACAGCCTTTCTCACCAAAGGTCCCCTAGCATTCAGCAGGATTCTGTTTCTAAGCCACTGGGTTGTCCATACATACTTCAAATGACACTTTAATCTATGACTGGAATACCTAAGTGTTCCTTTCCAAGCAGAAATACTTCTAACCTGCCTGGCTCTGCCCTGTAATGCCAAACTTCTAGGGGAGTCCATTCCATGATGTCTGTGTCTTCTCTTTGTTCCTATGTCTTTGTAATGTCTGTCACAATACTGATAGGATACCCATTGTTATCCATGGGTGTGCTCCCAACCCATCTTCCTCCCTACTTCATGACTCCCTGTTCTGTTTTATGTTTTGGCAATCCACCAAGTCTAATTACTGATACATGTATGCATGTAAGTGTGGGGCCATTAACTTGAGCATGATAAATCTACCAATGGCCACACCCTCAAAGATGAATCTTTTCCATTCTCCAGCAACTGCCAACTACCAATAACTCAAAAAAGAGTAAGGTCCAGAGATCTGTGCTAGAATTTTGTCTGACTTGGTTTAATACAGGTCTTGTGAAGGTAACCACAGCTCATGCAAATCCATGAATGGAATGGAAATGTCATATCCAGAAGATATTTTACATTTCTCTGCATTTTCTCACCCTTACATTCTTTCAGTCTCCTCTTCTGTGGTGTTTCCTGAACATCATGGAGGTAGAGGATGAGGGTTGATAAAGCTGTCCCATCTAGGGATGAGCCCTCACACACCCTTCTATGCCCTTTGTCCAGTTGTCTGTCTCTATATCAATTACAGCTTATAATGAAATGAAGCTTCTTTGACAAAGGTTACAAATAGCCCAGGTCTACTAGAGATAAACATGAATTTCTAGAAGTTGATTTGACAACATGATTATTTATGAAAATAACAAGAGTAGGTTCTCTCTTAGGAACTTTGACCTAACCAACCATTGGCTTTTGATCAGGATTAGAGTGGAGGCACTAAATCCCCCCTCTCTGTGTGGAGCAGGTCTCCAATCCAATCTGAAGTATATTTATTCCATTACAGGAATTACTTTATACCCCCTTCAAGAGCAAATAAACAGCACTACAGACAATAGTTCATCATAGCAGCAAGGATATGGACAACAGCCAAGAAGCCTGATTACTGAAAATTATGCTATTTCTGTGTGATCCAGAACAGGTCTTAATTCCAGAACACTACATTTAAAGAATGGGTTAAAAACATGTTCAAAAACCAATTCAACTACCAGTGAGTGTAGGCCAATACACTATGTCCTAGATAGTATTATTTATTTTTTAACTTTTTCTAAGAACACTATACAATGTCCAGAGACGTCAAATTATTCTCCATATAGTAGAATTAGACTGGAATGTAGATTTGTTTTAACTTGTGTGTCATTTCTACTTTATAATCATCTTTACCTTTAAACACAATGTAACTCTTAACTCATAAAACCTGTAGTTTAAAGTTTTAAAAAGATTCTTATATCAACATTGAAATATTCTAATATCATGGGCTAATGTATAAAATAATGAGCCCATTGTAACATCTTCATCCATTCATATTGCATATATATTACATATATTAAATACACACATATATAATACACACACACACATACACACACACAATTAATTCAATCCTTTTATTTTCTGTGCTCCTCTTAGTCACCATCTAATACCTTGGTAATTTTCCTTCCATTTTGATGTATCTTTCTCCATCTTAGCTGCATGAATGAAAGAAAGCATGAAATCATTACTTTTAAAATCTTATTTTATGATATTTTTAATTTAAATTTGAGACAAGCTTGTTTTATATGTCAATCCCAATTCCCTCACCCTCTCCTCATCTCCTATACCCCACAACTCCCATTCTCTCCTTTCTGCTCTCCAGGAAGGGTGAGGCCTTCCATGGGACATCCTCAAAGTGTGTCATATCATTTGGAGCAGGGCCTAGGCCATCCCCCATGTGTCTAGGCAGAGAGAGTATCCCTCAATGTGGAATGGGCTCCCAAAATCCATTCATATGATAGGGATAAATACTGATCCACTATCAGAGGTCCTTCCTAATTAACACCCACATTCTGGGGGTCTGGGTCAGTCCTATGCTGGTTTCCTAGCTATCAGACTAGAGTCCATGAACTCTCCTTTGTTCAGGTCATCTATTTCTGTGGGTTTCTCCAGCCTGATCTTGATCCCTCACCACTCCTTCCTCTTTGCAAATGGATTCCAGGAGTTTGGCTTAGTGTTTAGCTATGGGGGTCTGCTTCTGCTTCCATCAGCTATTGGATAAAGGCTCTAGGATGGCATATAAGGTAGACCTCAATCTCATTTTTAGGGAAATGACATTCAAGGTAGTCTTTTCACTATTGCTTAGATTGTTAGTTGGGGTCATCCTTGTAAATCTCTGGACCTTTCCTTAGTGCCAGACCTCTCTTTAAACCTATATTGGCTCCCTCTATTATGGTATTTCTTTTCTTTATCTCATCCATTCTTCCCCTGACTCAATTTTCCCACTTCCTCCTCTCCCCAGCTCCTCTCCTCTTATCTTCTTCCTAACTCTCTCTCACCTGCAGCATTCTCCCAATTTGCTCAGTAGACCTTGTCCCTTCCCCCTTCTCAAGGGAATCATGTATATCTCTCTTAGGGTCTTCTTTGTTTCCTAGCTTTTCTGGTACTGTGGATTGTTGGCTGGTAATCCTTTGCTCTATGTCTAAAATCCATATATGAGTATATACCATACTTGTCTTTCTGTGACTGGTTACTTCACTCAGGATGGTTTCTTCTAGTTCCATCCATTTGCCTGTGAATTTCAGGATTCCATTGTTTTTTGACCACTGAGTAGTTCTTCATTGTGTAAATGCACCACATTTTCTTTATCCATTCTTCAGTTGAGGGGCATCTAGGTTGCTTCCAGGTTCTGGCTATTACAAATAATGCTGCTGGGAACATAGTTGAACAGATGTCCTTGTTGTATGAATGTGCATCCTTTGGGTATATGTCTGAGAGTGGAATTGCTAGATCTTGTGGTAGAATGATTCCCATTTTCCTGAGGAACCACCATACTGATTTCTAAAGTGGCTGTACAAGTTTGCACTTCCACCAGCAGTGGAGGAATGTCCCCCCATTCTCTACATCCTCTCTAGCATAACCTGTGTTTGGTGTTTTTTATTTTAGCCGTTCTGGCAGGAGTAAGATTGTATCTCACAGTTGTTTTGATTTTCATTTCCCTGATGGCTAAGGATGTTGAGCACTTTCTTCAGTGTCTTTCAGCAATTTAAATTCTTCTATTGAGAAATCTCTATTTAGTTCTGTGTGCCACTTTTTAATCTGATTATTTGGTGTTTTGGTAACTTGATCCTTGAGTTCTTTATATGTTTTGAAAATTAGCCCTCTCTCAGATGTGGGGTTGGTGAAGATGTTTTACATTCTGTTGTCTTGTTGACTGTGTCCTTTGCCTTACAGAAACTTTTTGATTTCAGGAGGTCTCATTTATTAATTGTTGATCTAAGTGTCTGTGCTACTGGTGTTATATTCTGGAAGTAGTCTCCTGTACCAATTCATTCAAGAGCACCTCCCACTTTCTCTTCTAAGAGGTTCAGTGTGGTTGGATTTATGTTGAAATCTTTGATCCATTTGGACTTATGTTTTGTGCATGGTGATAAATATGGATCTATCTGCAGTCTTCTACACCAACATACACTTATGCCAGGATCATTTGTTGAAGATGCTTTCTTTTTCCCATAGTTTAATTTTAGCTTCTGTATCAAAAATCAGGTGTTCATAAGTGTGTGGGTTAATATCAGGTTTTTTAATTAGATTCCACTGGTCTACCTGTCTATTTTTGTGCCAATACCAAACTATTTTCAGGACTATAGCTCTATAATAGAGCTTGATGTCATAGATGGTGATGCCTCCGGACGTTCCTTTATTGTACAGGTTGTTTTGGCTGTCCTGGGTCTTTTGCCTTTCCATATAAAGTTGAGTATTGTTCTTTCAAGATCTGTGGAGAATTGTGCTGGCATTTTGATGGGGGATGTATTGAATCTGTAGATTGCTTTTGGCAAGATTGCCATTTTTACTATGTTGATCCTACCTATCCAAGAGCATGTGAGAGCCAGGTGAGGTGGTGCATACCTTTAATCCCAGAGCTTGAGTGCCAAAGACAGGTGGATCTCTGAGTTCATGGCCAGTGGTCTACAGAGTGAATTCCAAGAGCAAGGGTGATCTTCCCATTTTCTGGTATTTTCTTTAATTTCTTTCTTTAAAGACTCAAAGGTCTTATTATATAGGTCTTTCACTTGTTTGGTTAGCGTTATCCCAAGATATTTTATGTTGTTTGTGGCTATTTAAAAAGTGATGGTTCTATGCTACTGTTTTTTTTGTTTTGTTTTGTTTTTGTTTTTTGTTTGTTTGTTTGTTTGTTTTGAGTTACTTTTGTATCCGGCCACATTGCTTAACATATTTATTATCTGTAGAAGTTCCCTGGTAGAGTTTTCAGGGTCACTTATGTAAACCATCATATCATCTGCAAATAGTCAAAATTTGACTTTTTCCTTTCCAATTTGTATCCCCTTGATCTCCTTTTGTTTTCCTATTGCTCTAGCTAGAACTTCAAGTACAATATTGAAGAGATATGGAGTGGACAGCCTTGTCTTGCTCCTTATTTTAGAAGAAACACATTGCTTTTCTCTCCATTTAGTTTGATGTTGGCTGTTAGTTTACTGTATATTGCTTTTATTTTGTTGAGGTATGTTCCTGTTGACCCTGGTCTCTCCAAGACCTTTATCATGAATGGGTGTTGGATCTTGTCAAAGACTTTTGCAGCATCTAGTGAGATAATCATGTGGTTTTTCTTTTTCAGTTTGTTTACATGGTAGATTACATTGATGGATTTTCATATGTTGAACTATCCCTGCTTCCCTGGAATGAAGCTCATGGTGGATTATTTCTCTGATGATTTTCCAGTATTTTATTGAGTATTTTTGCATCAATGTTTTTTTCCATGAATTATCTTGGTTTCTCTATCCATAGTAATTGAAAACTTTGCTAAGTATAGTAGTCTGGGCTGGCATCTGTGGTCTCTTAGTGTTGATAGAATATTTATTTAAGACCTTCTGGCCTTCAGAGTTTCCATGGAGAAGTTAGTTGTAATTCTGATAGGTTTGTCTTTACTTTATATGCTTAATATTCTTTCTTTATTCTGTATGTTTGGTGTTTTGATTATTATGTGGCAAGGAGCAAGGGAACTTTTTTTTTTTTTTTTTTTTTTTTTTTTTTGTGGTCCACTCCATTTGGTGTTCTCTAAGCTTCTTGTACCTTCATTGGCATGCCATTTTTAGGTTGGGAAAGTCTTCTATGGTTTTGTTGAATATGTTTTCTGCACCTTTGAGGTGTATTTCTTCACCTTCTTCTATACCTATTATTTTTAGATTTGGTTTTTTCATGGTGTCCCATATTTCCTGGATATTTTGTGTTAGGAATTTCTTGGACTTGAGATTTTCTTTGGTTGATGAATATATTTTTCCCAGTGTATCTTCAGCACCTCTGATTCTCTCTTCCATCTCTTGTATTCTGTTGGTTATGGTGCATCTGTACTTCCTGGTCATTTACCTATCTCCAGCATTCTGTCAGACTGTGTTTTTTTGTTTTTGTTTTTTGTTTTGGTTTGGTTTGGTTTTTCTTTGTTTTTGTTTTGTTTTTTGTTTTGGTTTGTTTTTTCTCTATTTCAGCTTTCAAACCTTTCACTGTTTGAATCATTTCTTGCAAATTTTTTGGTTTGGTTTTTCCTCTATTTCTTGAATTTTTCTTCCATTTCTTTGAGAGATTTTCTCATTACCTCTTTTAGGGTCTCTATAATCTTCATGAAGTTGTTTTTAGGGTCATTCCCTTCTGCCTCTTCTGTGTTGGGTAGTTCAGGTCTTGCTAGTGTGGAGTCCCTAGATTCTGTTGGCATCATATTGATCTTTCTGTTGTTGACTGTGTTCTTATACTTTTGTCTACTCATTTCTTATTCCAGTGAGTAACACTGGTGTCTCTCCCACTAAGTTTCTGTTCTGATGGGTACAAGCAGGTCCAATACTCTGATTGTTCTTCTCTTCCAGTTTGTGGAGGAAGGACCAGGACACTGGCAGACTCTCCACAGGCTGGTTCTATAGGACAGGCTCCCAGTGTAGGTGCCATCCCCAGGCCTCAGGAGTCTCTGAGCAGGGCCCTAGAAGGCAGGCAGAAAAGCAGGATCATGTGGGTGGAGGTGGGACTAAGACATTGGCAGACTCCAATGGACTGGCTTTCCCAGATGGGCTTCCCTGTGTATGTGCAGTCCCCATGCCTCAGGATGCTCTAAGAAGAGCCCCAGAAGGTGGGGCACCTTTACAAATCTTGCTTATTGCACATCACATGATGACCTGTAGTTCCATCCATTTTCTCGCAAGCAAAATGGTTTTGTTCTTTTTATGGCTGAACAATACTCCACTGTATGTACCATTTATTTATTTATTTATTTATTTATTTATTTATTTATTTATTTGACTGTTGATGGGTTTTTAGACTGATTCTATAATTTAGACATTGTTAAGAATGTTGTGATGTACAGGATGTGCAGGTAACTGTTGTGAGTTGACTTAGATTTCTTCAAGTATATACTAGAAGCAATGTAGTTAGATCCTAAATTAGTCCTATTTTAAGTTATTTCTGGAGCCCCCATAATGATTTTCATGGGGCTGATCTAATTTACATTCCCACAATATAGTATAAGGGTTTGTTTCTCTACCTCTTTGTCAGTGTGCATTTGTTGGCTTTGTTTTCATGATATCCATTTTTACATAAATCAGATACAATATGAATGCAGATTTAATTTGTATTTTCCTAGTAGTTAAAATTTTAAAGTGCTTTATTCGTGTTAATATCAGCCATTCATATTTATTCTTTTGAGAACTGTCTATTCAGTCCATTTACCACTTGTGTGTTTCTGTGAATAAATACTGGACAAGAATCACCCCTTCAAATTTACTCAGGAGATAGTAACTATTTTTCCTTCCTGGAGCCCTCCATGTATGTCTGTCTTAGGGTCCCCCTTTTTACCTAGCTTCTCTGGGGTTGTGGATTCTAGCCTGATTAACCTTTGTTTTACATCTAATATCAACGTATAAGTGTGCACATACCGTGTTTGTCTTTTTGGTTCTGGGTTACCTCATTAAGGACCTTTCTTCTCGTTCCATTAATTTTCCTACAAATTTCAAGATGTCATTGTTTTTTACAGCCGAGTAATTCTCCATTGTGTAAATGTACCACATTTTCTTTATCCATTCTTCTGTTGAGGGGTATAGTGGGACCATGACTTATCATTAACTGGCTTTTTGGATACCACTCCTTATGGTGGGATGCCTTACTCAGCCTTGATAAGGGGGAAGGGCTACATTCTGCCTCAACTTAGTATGCCAGATTTTGTTGACTTCCCAAGGGAGCCCTTACCAAATCTAAAAAGTAGAATGGGGTGAGATGGGGGATGGGTATGGGAGAAGGGGAAGGAGGGGGAACTGGAGTTGGTATGTAAAATGAAAAAAAAAAAAGATTAAAAAAACAAAAGAGGAGTCACCTTTAGGAAAAAAGTTCCTTTTAAGCTTATGATTCAGACAGAAAGAGTGCTTATGGTGACAAAGGCACAGCATGGTGGCAGGAGCATGAAACTGGCAGATCATATTTCTGCATGACACAGAAAGTAGAGAAAGAGAAAGGGAGAGCAGCAAAGCAGAGAATATAATGATCTGGGTCACTTAAATACCTAGTTTTCATTCAGGAAAAAATATCAATAAAGGAGTGAGTTTCAGAATTGAAACTATATATCAGACAAACAGGCCTAAATGACAGCTACAAAGCATCCTATTTAGAAAGTGAAGAATATACTTTTTTTTTAGTAGTCCATGAAATAGTCTCCAAAATAGATATTTTGGATCATAAAAACATTCTTTAAAAACTATGGGATCTTGAGATATATTTTATCACCTGACTAGAGTATGAGTAGGTAAAACTAGAAACCACAATCAAAAGAAGTATACAAACACATGGAAATTGAACAATACAGATTCAAATAGTATGTGAGCCATTAAAGAAATCATGCAAGGGATTTAAAAAATTCCTAGGCTCAAGTGAAGATGAGAATGCATCATATCAGAATGTGTGGGCTGCAACAAAGTTAGTTTTATCAGTTACATTGCTGCTACAGTGCATTCATTAAAAACCAGATAGGTCAGATAAAACAGCCTAATGATGCCTTCAAAGCCATGGAGAATCAAGATCAATGAGTGAAGCCAATAGAATGGAAGAGATAACAAAACTCAGAGCTGAAATTGATAAAAATAATGTCTCAACAAATACAGGATCCACAAAACAAGGGTTGGTTTTTTGAAGTTAGGCAAGAATGACAAACCCTACACTAATCAAAAGAAATCTATAGAAGAATCATCGTGGTAGAATAAGAACCAAGGTGGGATAGCACCGCAGACACCACTAAAATCTAGAGGGTTCTGTTTCTCACCAACATGTTTTTACTGGTTATTTGGGAATTTTATATCATGCACCCTGATCACACACATCCACCTCTCAGTCCTCCAAATCTTATGACTCTCACCACCTACAAAAAAAAAAAAAAAAAAAAAAAAAAAAAGAGTAGTTAAAAAATAGAAGTCCAATTTGTGTTGCCTATATACTCACTGGAGCTTGGCCAAAGTCCTGGTAGCCAGCCCCTCAAAGAGAATTGAATCTTTTCCCACCCACATACCAGCCATAAACCATTAACTGTGGATAGCTATACTTTGGCATTCCTATCACAACTTTCAAATGTTCTCTTCCATGGCTCTTTGTATAGCCTGTCTTCTCCTTTATAGGGTCTGGGGTAGGGGTTATCACAGAAGCCTTCCATGTCCCTCTCTCTCAACTGTGACTCTCGGGCCATCAATACCACTGCAGAACTAGCTTCCTTGCCCCTTGCTGTCAGCATGAACAGGGATCATGGATCTGCACATGACTTCTGGTGACAGCATAGACTGTGGGCATCCACATAGTCTCTTGTGTCAGCACAAGCTGTGGACCTCAGCATGGGAAACATGTTCTTTGCTAAGACTCCCTAGGAGCTGCAATCTACTGTAGTACTTACAGATGTGATACTTCTCCTTCATGTTTAGTCTTGCATTACGATGATAGACTACTTCAACCTTCATTGCAAATTACTTTCCATTGTTTTCCCTGCCTTATATTGCCATCACTTTATAAAACCTTCCCAATATTTAAGAACAGCTAATTGTCCGACAGCTGACCTTGCATGCAAGTGGCCTCACTAGTCCTGTTAAACATTTAACAAGTGTTCACCAAAATTGTACACAGGTGGATCGGGGTAAAACTTTTAAATAAGCATATCTGAGTGACACATTTTCTCCTTTATTTTTTTTTTAACAGATTCCCTTAAGTCAAGTATATGCTATTTGGTGAAGCTAGTTTTATTGATTCAACCAAAATCAAGAAAAAATTTAAAATAAAAAAATATTTGTGCTCTTGGTTTGTTCAGACATACCAAACAGAAGACCAAATCTAGAATCACTGATTTCTTTTTAAACATATTTGTTAGAATTTTAAATGTTGATAGAAGAATATATCTGTTGTATTTGAATTCTTTTAATAATTTATTAATAAATGAAGGAAAGTTATGGACTCATGGAAGTCAAAATATGTTTGTCATAGGTAAACTCTGAATGAACTCTTTACCTGAATTATAAGTATATGGTTATGATTGGCTGATTATTTATTAATATTTATTACACAAAGGTTCTAAGTGACAGCTTTCTGTCTATGAAACTGCTTTTCTTATATTTGTGATTACTTTTAAGGAAGATATTTTGCTAAATTTTATAATCAAGAACACAAATGCGAATAGGTTGATGTTCAATTATATTTATTTTTAATATTGAAAGTTCATGTTGTATTACAGAAGGCTTTATGAAGATATAACAACTCCTTTATTTAGTCAACTAATGTGTAAAGGATATGATGTGTGGAGGTATATATATATATATATATATATATATATATATATATATATGTGTGTGTGTGTGTGTGTGTGTGTGTGTGTGTGTGTGTCTAATTCTGAAGAAGAAAACTCAGATGTTTTTTTTGTATTTTGATTATTTTTAGTTCTCTAAAACAATCTACCATCTTTAGTTTTGTAAGGCACAAATTCTAAGAACTCCATCATTTAACTAATCCTGAAGCATCTCCACACCCCAAATCTACTCATCACCAGCCCATTCCTAGATGGGTCCCTGCTATAGGCACAAACAAATGTTGGACCTATTTCTCCAGCCCCCCCCCCCCGGAGAGTCTGCAGAAGATGGAGAAGCTGAGAATTGGAAGAGGCAGAAGCAAAAAAGTCTAAGTAAAGAGGTAATAAGACCAAGGAATAATGTCTGGTCTATAATGCCCAGAGGTCCTTAAAGTATGTACAGTGAGAAACACAGCATAGAAACCCCCTTACCCAATGTAACAGTTTGTGAATTGAAAGTATTAAGTGACAAGTAAGATTTGAGGAAATTGGATTCCCACTGCAGCATGTCACTAGGCAAAATCCTGGTAAGGCTTGAACATGTAGAAAAATAAAAAGTCCACCCCTGCTGCAGAGCAATGTAAAGCAATGTGTGGAGCACAGGACACGAGAGAAAAGGGAATTTTATTTTGAGAATTAAGGGTTAAATATGCAACTTGATGTCTAGGTTTGGCTACTGCTTAAGCCAACGTTTGACATCCTTCTGGCCTTGAAACTGGGTGAACTGGGAAAAATGAACATTGGAAAGACATTTGTATATATACTTTCAGGTATTTTCAGTCAAATGCTGAAGAGTTTGATACCTTTATGTACTCATCTTTAAAAGTCCTGAATATGTGGTTCTGGGAAATCTCTCAGCTGTGGCCTGGCCATTCTGGAGGAAATGCCCATATGACTGATGTGGTATAAATCACCAGAGAAAAGTCCTTGCCTGGTTTTAATGTTTATTTTTATCCTCTAGCTTGGTTGGGATGCTTTAGCTCATTTCATGCTTAAACCTTTGCCTGTGTGAAGCTCTGAAAGTCTCAGAGCACTTAAGAGGTGTGTGTGTGATCAACAGTCCTGCAGTCATCTGGAATTCCAGCTCTGGACATGGTGGTACAAGCAGGGCTCTTTATGAGGGATGATTTATTGTTTTGTGCCTCCTATTTAGAATTGTGTGAATATCTTTGTCCAACAATGGTTCTGGGTATGCTATGTGGCATGTCAATTTAACTCCTGTCACTAATGTTAGCTTATGTGCTGCCACCACCATAGCATTCTCATTCTAGCCCTAGAGATCACTTCAATTATCTTCTCCTAAAGCATCAACAACTTAGAAGCCCCTGGCTCTTCACATTTCTAAAATAGTAGCCCAACACAATAGTCCTTCATTCTCTGTGTTTGAAGCACTGTGAAGTGTAGTTGAAACATAGTGTTCTGGGATGATCAGGTTTGATGGTCAACTTGGCTGGATTAAGAAACACCTATTCCAATAGTGTGATACATTTTGGGGTTTCTGTAGAAGGGTTTCTAGAGACAATGAACTGATGGGCTAGATTCACCCTGAGTGAAAAAGCATCATCTCATGTGCTTTGGTCCCTGACAATGAAACTGGGAAAAGGAGAAAGAGAGCTGAACACAGACATTGCTCTCTCTGCTTCCTCTTCTACTAAGGTCTGAGGAGGTTGGTGTTCTCAGATACATGCTCTGGCTGCCATACAGCTCCCAGTACCCATGTCTTCCCTAGCATGAACAAGAACCAAAATAAACCCTTTCCCCTCAAAATATTTTGTCATATATTTTATCACAATTATAGGAAGAGTGAATGCTGCACATTCAGAAAATAAAGAAATGGTAATGAGAAATTTTGTCGTTTTAAAAATGTTTGCTTCCAGGGCTGAGACACTGGTTCAACCAGAAAGTACCTATCCCCTAAACATGAGTACATGAATTTGGGTCAACAGCATTCACAGACTAGATGAATCTGTAACCCCAGTATGTAGATAAGGAAAGTTGATGCAGAGGAATGAGAAACTCAGAAATGGCCAGCCATCCTAGCTGAATCCCAATTGATGAGCACTAGGTTTAATAAAGGGCTCTGTTAATAAAGTTGGGAGTTATTAAAGAAGGCACCAGTGTTTATTTCTGATTTCACACAAGTGTGCACATGCACCCTCCAGATAATATGAGCACATACCACACACAACACAAATGAAAATACTTGCTCCTGTTTCCTAAAGTGAAGACTCCTTCTTCAAAGTTTCCATTGTGAATAGCCTCCCCTCCTTCATAAATGCTCCACACAGGCATCTCCAGTTGTAGCTTAGATGAAACACAAAACTCTCATCTTGAATCACTGCTTCCTTATGGATAAGGTGAGATGCTCTGCTGTGTCTGAAGTCATAGAGAGGGGTGCTGATGGAATTCCCCAGGTTCTGTCTGTGTTCAATCCACAATCATATCTGATACTGCAAAGGTACCTAGTCAATTATGATACACAGATACAGCTCTCACCCTTGCCTTCTTTTCATCTAGCCAAGTGCTAAACACTGTTCTGTTTGCTAAAGACCAGACTAAATGACAAAAATACTCACTCCCATTCAACTTATATGGTAGTAAAGCATACATATGTGCATGTAATGTGTGTATAATGTGTATATATATATATATAGTTATATATATATATATATAGTGTGTGTGTATATATGTGTGTGTGTGTGTGTGTGTGTTGTATATACAACAGTGGCAAGAAAAGTATTCTACATTCTGAAAATTATACACACACAAATTTCAGATGGTGCTAAATGTTAGGAATGAAAATAAAACTTACAAGGGGTCTTGGAAGAGAAGTGAGATGAGTACTAAAATTTTTTGTAGGGAATATGGGTAAGGATGTATTAATAATTTAGCATCTGTGAATATCATGTGATTGTTCAAAGCCAAGATGGCAGGATGTGATATTGGGGGAGCATACTGCTGTGTTTGAAAAGAAGCAAGGAGTATTGAGATGTGAGTGATAAGAAAATGAACAAACGATGTGTTGAAAAGTATATAGACTCTTACAGATGCTGGTTCTACTCTGAAGTAGGCAGGGACCCTCAGAGGAAGCATTAGTGGAACTAGTCAGTGTGAAAATGATTAGGATCAAAACACAGTTTTGCCACTTAAAAGCTTTGAGACCTTGGTCACAGCACCACTTGCTCATTCTGGTCCTCTATTGACTCATTTGCAGTAGTGATTGACAAGTAGGTTTCTTTTTTGGTAGAACTGTATAATGACTGAATGTAAACAAACCCTTGTTAAGTGTCAAAGGCATACTCATTGCTGATTGACCTTTGGAAGACCAACTCTGCCTGCCTTTTAGAGAGCTAGCTACATGGTATGAGGACAGGAACAACACTATACAGGCTCTCTGTCCAATGCAGGCAAGAGCTACACAACTGCCTCAGACAAAGGCAATGACAGTAAGGGTGGCATGAAGGTCAGATTGCACAATTCATTTTTGAAAGTGCAATCATTCTGAGCCACTGTCAGCCTGCATATGTGACACCCAGGACTCCAGAGATGGCCAACATTGCATTTTCCAGTAGGACAGAAAGAATACTAGTGAAGTTAGGAGTTACTTTTTAGTCACGTTAAGTTTGAAGGGCCTGTTGCACATCTTGTTTGAGCTGAGTTGCAGAGATGACCTGGCACAGAGTGGTACAGGCATAAAAAGATGGTCATACTGGAGATGTGGGGGACACACAGATGGGAACCACCAGAGGAGTGGATCTTCAGTTTCATGCTACTTGCAATGCAGTTTGTAAGAATGCCACGATAACATAAATAAAACAAAATGACTAGCAAATTAAATTCTGATATAGAATTTGGTACAAAGTGATTTATAATGAATTAATGGCAAAGTGGTTGGATTCAGTTTAAGAGCTGTCAAATGTAATCCTAAATTTCCTCAAATGTGAGGTCAGAATCTCCCTGATGCTGTCTTGTCTGCATTTTAAAATTGTGGTAATTATGTTCTTCAACCTTCTGATTTGTTACCACAGGTATAAAACATATTAATAAGCATTAAGGTAAATCACATTATAGCCTTAAGTTATTGGTAACTGAATAGTGTTATAACATTGATTTAATATACTTTAGAAAGCTTTGAAATGACTTTATATAACCAAAATGAATACTGTTGATAAAAATGCTGTTAATGACAATCTAAAATTAGGCACCAGTCCTTCATGAGGGATGTCTAAGTTATGTTTTCATTTTTCATATACATAAACTTTATCTTTTAAAAATCAATTTTAAATGAAAACTGAACATTCTCTTTTAATGTTTTCCACATTTAGGACAGGAGAATTTGTGACTTGTGATTGCTGATTGCTTGTAATTTTAAGAAAACCCAAACTTTGGCCTTCTAGTCACATCCTCCTGGGGCTAGCTAAATGTGTTATTGGGTATTTAATTCCCATTTTCCTTGATTTGGGGTAAGATAGCTGCCTTATTGGAGTAATTCACTTTTTGTCTTTGTTTTTCTCACTTATCATGTACTGAGTTAGTTTTCATCATGATCTTGTCCTCCATAAATGTTGTTCTAAAAGTACCTTCATTTCATGCTTAACTTCATCCTAATAGCAGCATCTTAGGATATGTTTTTATAAAACATATTTGAGAATACTATAATCTATAGGCAATAGCATATTCTCCATTTTAAAACCATTTGGTTTTATATGTGGCTGACTCTTAAGTTGATGAACTCTATAGAAAGTAAATACCCACCTGTTTAGCTAGTCTTTAATGCAGAATCCTCTTGGGTCATGGGAAGTTGACTAATAGAAAATGAATAAGTTATTCAAATTAGCTTTGATTCTCAGGAACTTTTGAAGTTTTTTTTTTTTTTTCTGATCATGAAGCATACTTTCTTATGTATGGAACTAATGACTCGCATTTGTGAAGTCAGAAGTTTCTGTTCCATCTGTTCCCACAGTTTAGCCCCAAATAAATGCACAGAGACTCATATTATAAACTATTTAGCCTATGACATAGGCTTCTAACTGGCTATCTCCCTCTTAATTGTTAACCCATTTCTATTAAACTGTGTATCTCCATGTGGTTCTGGCTTACCAGAAAATGCTCCAGCATGTTACTCTTTAGACAGTTGCATGGCATCTCTGTCTAGCAGCCTCTCTCTGCCTCCTCTTCCCAGAATTCTCCTTGTCTGATAGTCCTGCCCATACTTCCTGCCTGGCTATTGGCCAATCAGTGTTTTATTCATCAACCAACAAAAGAAACATATATACAGAAGAATATCCCCCATCACAGTTGTATAGTATTTCACTTGCATTTTGTGGTAGAAATTTTAACATTTTCTAGAAAAATCTAGGATATATAAAGTTATAAAACATACACAGCATTTTAATAGAAGATGACTGACATATTTCAGAAATTGTTTTGACAATATTTACTGTATAAAGAAGGAATAAATGGTAACGACAAAATTTTTTCTGTCAATATTTATATCAAGTACTAAGATTCTTATTCTTTTACAATGAAACAATTTAAAACTACAAATGCTGGTATTACCTATCCTTCAGTATGGAAAAGATTGTGACTGAATGACTCAGAAGGCTTGTAAACAAGAATCTACTTATAATTGATACGTTTTAGGGCTTTAACTAGTATAGAACAATTAAATGTGTCATCATCATATGTCCTTACTTGAAAATATGTCATAAATATTATTGTGATGATGCTGAAGTATTTAAGACAATATATTCCGGCATGAAAATGGCCACACAGGCCAATGGAACAGAAATAAGTCTACATATACATACATGATCAATTAATCTTGGGTGGAGGTGCCAAGAATCATGATAGGGAAAGTCTGTTCAGTGAATGGCACTGTGAAAAGTGGTAATCCACATAAAGAATAAAATGGTACCCAACCCTGCAATACATATAAAACACCACAAATGGAGTGAAGACTACAGCATGAACCATGGAACTAAAGAAGCAGAAGAAAACACAGGGCAAATGGCCCAGATTTCATGGTCATGACTTCAGAACCACATGGTCAGAATCAGAGGAAGATGAACTAGGTGATACCATACCCAAGGGCTTCAGTATAGCAAAAGGGACAACAGAATGAAAGTGTAATCCAAAGAACAGGATTACACTCCTATAGTCAGCAGCAATGCCCCTGTCCTCCCCCTTCCCCATCCCCATCCCCCCTTCCCCATCCCCTCTTCCCCATCCCCCCTTCCCCATCCCCTCTTCCCCATCCCCCCTTCCCCATCCCCCCTTCCCCATACCCCCTTTCCCATCCTGTGTGTGTGTGTGTGTGTGTGTGCAAACATTTTTGTATGTATGTTCATAAGTGTGTAGAGTCACATTTGTGCCCAGGTGTATGTACACATGCATGTGAAGACAAGAAGGCAGCATCCTAGTGATGGATTGGGTAACAGTTATAGATCTGTGTGAGTGAGTTTATGTATAGAGCAGTGCAATTAAAATTGGTTATAATGCTATTTTATTTTACCTTAATAAAAGATAATGATAAATGAAATTATTTAACTCAATTGCAACTGTATCTCAGTCTTCTCTCCTTCCTGTCTTTGGGGAGAGGAGTTGATTTCTGTATGTTCCTCAGAGTTACCTGATTCTTCTGGGGTTTGATTTTGTTGCTTTGTATATGAGTGCCTGGAATGCCCTTGGTACCATTTCATTTCTTAATAACCCCTGAAGACTTGACTCCATATGATCCTCTCTCATAAGCTTTCTGCTGATTATGTAGGTATGTTTATTTTATCCAATGTCAAATAAGTTGAATTTTAAATGTAAATTGTTTGTCAACCATTTGTCCCCTGTGTGTTGTTACTGATTTTGTGTTTTATTTGCTTCGTCCTGGTTGATTTCTTTCGTATTCTTTTTCTTCATTTCTTTTCGTTTTTTTATGCTTGTGTTTTCTATATTAATCCAATTTTTCACTTTAGAAATAGTTTCTGGCTGGGCATTGGTGGCACATGCCTTTAATCCCAGCACTTGGGAGGCAGAGGCAGGCAGATCTCTCTGTTAGTTAGAGGCCAGCCTGGTCTACAGAGCAAGTTCCAGGACAGGCTCCAAAGCAATACAGAAAAACCCTGTCTCGAAAAGCCAATAAATAAATAAATAAATAAATATAAAAGTTTCTGATAGATAGTATAAAATTTCATCTAAATTCTTTTTATAAAGTTGTCTGTACTTTAAAATGTATGAGGTATGAAAGCTATTATTAGAATACATCTTTGTTCTTTGCCATTTATTTATATATTTAGTGTGTGTGTGTGTGTGTGTGTGTGTGTGTGTGTGTGTGTCTGTGTCTGTGTGTCTGTGTGCACGCATTCACACAGGGGACACACACTCACACAGGTATGCTTGTGCATGTCACTCATGTCGAGGTCAAAGGACAATTTGTCAGATCATCAGTCCCACTGAGCCATCTTGTCAACCCTTCTTTCTATCATTTCTTAAAAAGACATGTCAGAGTGTTTGAATTAATGCCTGTGTTCCTACTTCTGCCTGTACTTTTCTGAGACTTTTGAACATGCACTTTAACTACTATCATCCTGAAGTTTCTCTGTGGAGTGAGAACATTGTGTGTACTCTAGAAGATGAGTTATCACAGTAAAAGACTGTTTCAGTATCATCAGATTTGAGATTTGGTATTATTCAGGTCCTGGCCCTAGCCTTGTTATCAATTAGCTGTGAAAACTGGAACAAGTCAGTTGCTCTTCTTTAATCTGTATCTGCATTTACTAAGTTCATAGCACCCACACAAAAAAATTTCCAGAAAAATTGACTAAAAGAAATTGGCAAATACTATGTGTCATAAGAAAACAATGGAGTGTCATAGATACTAAGATGTAGCTGCATCTTTGTAGTAGAATCAGTTTGTCTCCAACTTTGCCTTGAGTGTATACTGGAGAAAGCCACAAGGCTGTGAGGCAAGCTCTGTTTAGAGATCCTCAAGGAACTTCTTCTGCTTGAGTCATTTAGGAATGGTCTCTGTCACTTCTAGCCACACGTGAGTAATTCTGTTCCTTTTCGTGAATTTCTGAGACTGTTCATCGCCAACCAGGTAATGTAGTAGCTATCATACTCCATTTTGTTATGGGCCAGTGTTTGCCAATGTCTGTTAGCCATTTATTGTTAGATGGGCATTGTTGAGGCTTGGCTGTGGGATCTAGCATTTCAATTAGAAAACAGCTTTATCCCATGGACCTCTCTGGATAGCTGGAGTGGGCGACACATAGAGATGATCATAGCTTTCCATGACATGAACAATGGGGTGCCCAAGACAGTGAGAGAACTAAAAGTTGATTTTCTCCACAAGGGAAGAAAAGTAAGTTACAGGCAAAGCAATGTGTGTAGTGGGTCATAAACAAAAAGGAGACCTTGCTAGACAGAGGAGGGAAGCAAAAGTGTCGAGTAAGAGAAAAATGGCCCTTACAGCAAAGGTGGGCTTGGGGCATATGTATGTACATATATACATTTTTTTCCAAGCTCAAATATGAATAACATGGCAACTCACTGCTCCACTGCCTTTGCCTTTTACTGTAGACAACTAAGAAATGACTCTAATGGCAAAGACACCTCAGAAGCTAATACCTGGAATTTGCATAATTATCCAGGTTTTTTTTTCCCAGTGCTCATGATCCAGAGGGTCCCAGCAGGGTGTTTTTCATTCACACCAGAGTCCCCAGCTCTACCCTCCCATAAAGATAGTCCAGTCAGGATACTTTGGGGCCACCAGCAGAATAGAAAGTTGCCAAAATAAATGTTTTCCATCAAGATTTCACACTTACACTTAATGAAAGAGACGCTTTCCAAACTGTTTCTTTAGAGCTACGTTTTTCTTTAAGATTTGTAATGAAAATATTTCATGACCTGTTGACATATTCATATGGTGATTTTCAGAAGGTAGATTTCATTTACAAAATGGACTTGGCAACAAGGAGTAATGCTGCAGAAGTGGAACAAGGCTGTTGACAGGGAAAATTAGGGCTGTGTCGCAACTGACATTGTTTTGCAGTTGTGCCAGCTTTGAAGACTGGCCATTGGGGCAGGGTTTATGGTGCCCTCATGGTAATACGGCTGAGACTAGCAGACTATGACCATTCTTCATTGACCTGCATGGTAGAAGCAGATAAGCACAGGTAGCATTCCCAATCACTCTTTTTCCCTGATACTGACTCCCAGTCATATAGGCACAATTCTGAAAGTTTACAAAAGGGCAGACAAGAAAGTCAGAAACCATTCTTTGTATTCTTGTCCCTGCACTTTATCTTGTCATCATGTTCAGATAAATCTGTGGCTGCTAAATTAATAATCTGTGGCTGAAAAACATCATTTTTTTTAATGTTGCCACTCAGTCTGAATAGAATGTATATGTTGTGTGTCCTTTTGCCAGGAGCTAAGCAATGTCAAGGAGTATTCACATTAAGATGGCAGAATGTCACATTCAAAATGACTCTCAACATGATTAGTTTCAACTTTTCTTTTAACTTTATGAGATTTATATTTAATCTGTTAGCATTTTCCCATGTTTCATCTCCTCAGAGTTCCCTAGTGATGAACACAGATGTACAGATCTAATAACTTCTTTAGGAACAGAGAAATAGACTCCACTCCAGTTTCTAGCCATCCTTGATGATAGTATAGAAAGATTTTTTTTAACGAACAGAGATTTGGCCTTGGAAAAATAAACAAATCACATTGCAGTGAGGAACTTCACTTGTATACACTCTACAGTAGGTGGAGGAAGATGGCACTTGAACTGAGTGCTGAAGAAGAGAGTGGCTTGGTGAAGATAGATTTCATTGGATGGAAGTGTGGAATGGTTACTGTGCATATGTCTGATCAAGGAAGAAAGAAAAGGAAAGGATTTTAAGCCATGCTTGGAGCTGAGAAGATGAGAAGGTCTAGGGTAAAATTCTAGGTTGAGGGACTGATATATTCTAATGTTCTCATAGAGGAATCACTAAGTGGATTTGATTGGGTGTTACAGACTTTACAAGTTAGACAGCAGAAATGAGGAAAACAAACAAACAAAAAACAAAAGCAATTAATATTACCTACCATTATTGTCTATCAAGTATCATTCATCATAATGAAAAATTTGTATTCACTGGAGGATCTGTATTTGATGGAGATAAATATACCTTTTACATTGTTCAAAAGTAGATCTGAGAGCTAGGGAATGGCTTTACAGCAGTAATTCATAGAGGAAACAGCCCAAAGTCATGAAGCTCAGTTATGATTCATTTGGACTGCATTGTGGCAAGGCCACTAATTTTCCTTAGTTTTGAGTGGGTTCCTTTGGCTGTCAGTTTGCCTCCTTCCTGTAGAAATGTGCATGTGTCACTTCTGTCTTTTGTCTGAAAGGGGATTGTTCACTGAAAGTTAATTTTTCTATCCTAGGTAATTTCTTAGTAAATAGAGAGGCCAGCATTTTCCAGGATAAGGAGATCCTAGATGGAAGTCACAAAATAGATTGTGAAAGGTCAAGAACACACAAAACATGCATTACGTTTACAATGAAAGACATATGGGTTTTCTATTGTACATATTTTATATGCTTACAACTAGTCTAACTGATGGTTTTAGGGACAATTTCAATAATATATATGAGGTTTTAAGCTCACCAATGTCACACACCTTTTAAAATTAGAGTTAGGCATGATACTTACCTTCTTTCAAGAATTATAATATTTTGGAGGATTTTTGTGAGTTTAAGTATGTAGATATGGTGTAATGAATAACCTGAGGAGGAAAATGGAGTTCAGGGTTTTCGCTCTGTAACTTCAGCAATGAGAATGTGGTAAAATTGTTATACAACATTCTTAAATCCCATTCCCAAATGAGTACTACAGATTATATACTCTGATTGATCTCATGTTCCTAAGCAGAAGAATTGTGTATTTAGGCTTTCCAGCTCTAAAATATGTTACTATAAGTTTACTTTTCTGTCCTTGCTATGTAAAATCAACAGTATTTGATATGAAAAGCTTTCCCAAAACCAAAATTTAATCCCTTCAACCTGTATTCCATGTAGTCATTAGAATACACTTAAAAAATTCATGAGCCAATGTTTCAGATTTTGTGCTCTGTGGAACACTAGTCAAGAAAGTGCACAGAGAGAGAGAGAGAGAGAGAGAGAGAGAGAGAGAGAGAGAGAGAGAGAGAGATTGGAGCCTGTCTTGTGTTGGCTACCTACTCCTGATCATGAGGCCTGCCCTGAATGTGGATGATGTACCTACCCAGTGACATTCTATTGAAATAAACTTATTTTCCCTTTCTCAACAGATCAGTGAGTTGTTCATGGGCTCTTGGGATCTTGTAGACACATGTTTATTAGCATACTAAAGGTTCTACCGATAATAATAGACTTTGTGTAGCCCATCAATTGAGTGTGTTTGATTGTGTATGTACATGCATATTCATGTACATAATAAATATTAACTCTCTGTGGCAACTGTCTGTGAACAACTAATTGTTCAAGCTTTATTTCATGGAAAACTGATGCTTAGGAGGATTTATGTATTTGTTTGTTTTATTTTTCTTTTAAAAATATTTATACAATTGTTTTGATCATATTCCTTTGCCTCCTTAAATCCTGCCAGATCCTTCCCAGTTCCCTACTCATCAAACCTCATGTTCTCTCCCAAAACAACAACAATAAAAACAGGAAAAACAACAACAAAAAACCAAAACCTGAAAATCAAAACAGTCAAACAAGCCAACATAAAGAAATCAGTAAGACCAAAGCCAAAACAACAATTAAAATAAGAAAAAAAAAAAAAAACCAGAAAAATGTGCTCAAAAATAAGACAAAAACAAAAATAGAATGAATGGAGTTTGCTTTGTGTTGGCTAACTACTCCTGGTTATGGGGCCTGCCCTGGATGTGATCCATGTACCCAGTGTCACTCCACTGGAGAAAATGGAATTTCCTTTTCCCATCAAGTATCAGTTGCAAATAGCTTCTTGGTTTTGGTGGCACTTTTCATCTACTTCTTTTGAGTGCTGGGATTTTGTCTGTCTTGAACCTGTGCAAGTGTCATGTGTGCTGTGTGAGTTCGCATGTGCTCCAGTTCTGTTGTGTCTGGGAGATACTTTACTCAGAGTCACCCACAACCTCTGGCTCTTACACTCTTTCTACCTCCTCTTCTGCACAGACCCTAGAGACTCAAAGGGAAGGGCTGATAACGGTATCCCATCTAGGGCTGTGTGTTCCAAAGTGTCTGTCATGTTAGTGTTCTGTGCATTGTCCAATTGTGGATCTTTGTTAATTACCATCTAGTACAAAAAACTTTTTTTTTTTTGATAATGTATAATTCTTCAAGGTGCATTTATCTTTCTTTTTTTCTTTTTTCTCTTATTTATTTATTTTTATTTTACATGTCGATCCCAATTCCCTCTCCCTCTCTTCCTCCCTCTTACCCTCTCTGCCCCCTCACATGCATCCTGACCACCCTCCCAAACCATCCCCCCACCCCAATTCCACATGTAGGACAATACCATACAGGTGGGGTCATGTAAATCTGTCAAGTCATTTGAAGTAGGGACTAGGGCTTCTCTCCTGTCTCTAGGTTAAGTCGGTATTCCTCCATGGGGGATGTGTCCGCAAGGTCCTTTTGTGCACCAGGAATGCATCCTGGTTCCACGGTCTGAGGTCTCTTAGACTGCTCAGTCCTTCTAGCTGAGACCCATATTCAGGAGAGCCTGAGTCAGTCCCTGCTGGATTCCCAGCTATCACTCTGGGGCCCATTAACTCCTCCTTGTTCAGGTCAGCTGTGTCTATGTGTTTCTTCAACCTGTTCTTTTCCTCTCCCTCTGCAACTGGATTCTACTTTGACTCAGTGTTTAGTTATGGGTGTTTGCTTCTGTTTCCAACAGGTACTAGATGAGGGCTCCATGATGGTGGATAAGTTAGTTGTTGATCTCACTACCCGGGAAGGGCCTTTATGGTAGCCTTTCCACGGTTGCTCAAATTGTTAGTTGGCAGCAGTCTTGTAGGTCTCTAGACCTTTCTTTAGGTTCAGTTTTCTCTTCAAACAAATAATGGCTCCCTCTTTTATGTCCTCTCTCTCTCCCTCTCTCTCTTCTGTCTTCTATTCCTCCCCTTCTCTTTCTCCTACTTCTCTCTCCATTCACTACCCCCCCACACTTCCCATGTGCTTTGGGGGACTTGTCCCTTCCCCCTTCTGTGAGGGATTTTATATGAATCTCTTAGAATACACCTTATATACTAGTTCCTCTGGTGGTGTGAATTATAGGCTGGTGATCCTTTGCTCTAGGTCTAAATGAGAATTGAGTGATGTTCTGCTCTATGGGTCTAGCAATATGTCATTATTAATTTTATTGCTATGTTCCTTTAGCAGAATAATAATTTTTCCTCTAGGCCTGTGACCTATTGTGTTTCAGGTTCTCAGCTGCTTTAGCAGTATCTTGTATGAGTTCAATCTCATGGAGTAGGCCTTCAATGCAATTAAAAAGTTTTTGGCTGGTCCTGTAATGTTTGTGTCATTATCCTCACTGAACATCTTGAAGTCAGATCACTGTTGTAGGTCACAGTGCTCATAGCTAGGTGGGACTGCTTCTGATTTTTCCCACTCATGTAGCATTCAAAGCCTCTTCCGGTACCATGAATGCCAGTCAATAGGAGTGATGCTTCTAGTTGGGCACTAGTTCAATTTCTCCATGTTCCACATTAGTAATTTGGGTGTTTAGCAACAGATTCCTAACATCAGTTTACAGAGAGTAACTAATAGACTTTGAAATAGCCAGTGATGTTTTTAAGATGTAGGTAGTTTGTGGGACCCCCTTTTTGACCAATAAAATGTAACATTTCTGGAACTGGAGGTTTTACTTGGTGGAATATGATGTCTAGTTGAGGCTTTGTCTTCCTCATTATGTGGTGACTCCATTTAAATTCCTTTTACATGTGTATTTATGTTGGGAAATTTCTATAGCTTTACAAAAGGCCTTTACTATTTATTGTTCCTCCTCATATTTCCTCCTTTATCCTTCCCTCCCATCCTTCTCCCGTTTAATCATCCTATTCTGCTTTCAGCTTTATATTTTTTAACACTCTACACCCCTTTCTTGAAGATAACCTCCTTCCCTCTGGTCCCTTTCTAGATATCTTGCTTCTGCAGTTATTCAGACTGAATATCCAAACCTTAAAAGCTGTCATTCAATGTCAGAGAAATATGTAATTTTTGTCTATTTGGGTCTGGATTACCTCACATAGGATGATTGTTTCTAGCTCTATCCATTTACCAGCAAATGAATGACCTTTCATAATTTTATTTTTTCTTAAGAGTAGAATTCAATTGGGTAAATGTACCAGATTTTCATTACTCATTCATTAGTTGGTGGGCATCTAGGCTGTTTTCAATTTCAGGCTATTATGACTAGAACAGCAATGAACATGAACAAGCAAGTATCTCTGAAGTAAGATGTAGAGTCCTTTGGATACATTCCCAAGAGCAGTATAGCTAAATCTTGTGGTTAATTGAGTTTTGGCTTTTTGAGGAATCTCCATATTGATTTCTGTAGTGGTTCTGCCAGTTTGCATGCCTACTAGCAATGAATACGTGTTTCTCTTTCTCCACATCCTCGCTAGCTTGTGTTATCATTTGTTCTTATTCCTTTCAGCTATTTTGACTAGGGTAAGGTGAAATCTCAAAGTAGCTCTAATTGGCATTTCCTAGGAAGGTTCGGCAACTCTGCTGAGGTTGCTTAAACCTTGTCATGGGTGTGTAATTTATCTCCCATTTCCAAGACCATTCTTCTTTTCAGCTATTTCTCAGTGCTAGTCCATGAATAGTGCTGTGATTACCTTTTTTCCTTTCCCACTGGTTATGTAAACTTCCTCCCCCTGCCAACTGTGTCCAAACAAATGGACACAGTCACAGGAGCCACTCCATCCTGAACAGTAAGCCTTTTGCTTGACGCTACAGTGCCTCATCAATGCTTTCTCCCATATGTCACTTGTGACCTATACATCCTGTGACCTGAAGGTGACCATGCTATAGGCATTAAGCTGTCTCTTTTAAGAGCCCAAGCATGGTTGGCTAGACTGTCAACATCCTGTATCCAGTCACTCATCGTATGCTCCTTCCAATGCTCCCTGCACTTGTTACTTCTGTTATTACTTACCTGGGTTTCAAACCAAGAGCATACAGGAGAAAGGTATGACAAATTAAGTTTAAAAAATGTGATTAGTGTTTACTCCATGAAAACAAAACAAAACAAAAAAAACAACAAACATTTACTTTGGGGAAAAGACATCAATCCTGTATACTCAGAAAATAAATATGTTGCTTGTAAAAAGAGAGAGCAAAACAGGGAAAAGTGAGGATTATGTTGGAAATGGTGCTGATCTAGCCTCTACCCCTTGTGAGGTGTGTGAATTTGTGCAAGACACTGAATGCTGCTTGTCTCGCCTGAAAATGAATGAGATGAACTACGTGCCTTCTGAGTTTCCCCTTAGCTTGAATTTTCTGTCTTTATGATTTGTTAGTCTTAATTGTCCGTGACCTGATCACTATGGATAATCATGACTTGGCCATAAAATGTTTAGTCTGACAGCATACTAAAAGAATGGCTTGGAAAAAGAAGGCACAGACAGATCTGTAAGGCTTCTCAGAACTTTGCACACTTAATGGCCAGTTTCTGTACTCACAGCCTTTCAAGTTATGAATTTTATTTTTTAATATTGCAAAATTGAAATCACCTTATTGTTTGCAACAGGTTATTTCAAGGCACTTATTTTATAAGACATCACTGTTTTGGTTTTTGACGTGTTTGGAAGGAGGAAAAAGTCGTACTTCAAAGAATGTTGTTGCAGAGGAGAAATGGCATAGCAGAGGCATGGAGAAAGTACATTGGCCTCACAAAGAATGTTGAGTACACCTTACCCACAATGCTGATTGCAATAAAAGGACCCAGGCTGTTTCCATGGTGAAGATGGAGAGGGACGTAACCTCATTAGAATGTATGTAGAGATGTAATTCTGTTCAAATCAGTGGCATCTTCCAGTACAAAAGCACTTTCCCCTCTGGGAAATGCACAATGACAGATGAGTCAAGTGATCCTCCCTGGAGAGTAGAACAGACAGCAGCAGTCTGCACCATGTCATATCTATTAGGAAAGAGAGAGAGAGAGAGAGAGAGAGAGAGAGAGAGAGAGTGAGTGAGAGAGAGAGAGAGAGTCCTAATAAATCATCTGGAAAGGTTAAGCTTTAGCAGTTGTATGCCCCATTCTGGGACTGTTCTACAACACTGGGCAGGAGGAACTTCCTTCTCTATACAGATGGTTTTCATCTTTGAGCTCCTAGGGTGCTCTCATCACCCTTTCCCTGTAAGCTTCTTACAGTGCTGTTTCCAAGCTACCCAATGTACTACCAGGCAGGCCTATGGTTAGAGAGATGTACCGCAGGGTTAGTGGGAACACACTGCCTAAGCCAAGCATCTTGCTTCAGACCCCTTGTCTTGTTCTCCCTTCATCTGAATGAAAGCCACTCACTAGGGGTAAGGGTGAGGCTCCCATGAATAGACACTTGTTTCCAGATTCAATGGGGCACTGGGATTGCTGGCCCGTGCTGTTTTGCATCAGCAGATGCTTTAAGAATGCAGTGAAAACATCTTACACAGTGAAAACCTATCATTTGTAAAGCTGCAAAGAGGGAGCTTTGTTTGCCCACACAGTGTTTCTCAATGGAAGCCTGAGGCCCTGCTTTCTCAGGGCAAGTTTCAACTCTGCTTCACACACATTTATTGTGCTAAGGAGAATAGGCCCAAGTAAGCAGGGCATGTGATTGTGAAGTTTGTAAAGCCTGCATGTGCTTAAGAGCTCTGTTTGTCTGGCTTTCAATTCCAGCCAGTTTACAATTACCTGTGATCAGAATGACAGAATGTAGACAAGTGAAAATGCACTCCACCTAATTTCCTGACATTGAAAAATGCCATATTCACATTTACCTACTCACTTATTTCTAATGGACACCTTCACAGCAGCTAGCTGGTTGTACATCTGAATTTGGAGTTTAGAGTGCTCTAGTTTAGCAGAAAATGCCATAGGTCTAGATCACATGAATGGGTATACATGACCAATCCCTGTTTAACCAACTGGATTACAGCTTGCCAGGTCCAAACTCCACTTCAGAACTTTCCCAACCCATAAGGCCCTTATTCACTAGAGTGACTAGGGCATAGACTGTCTAAGGTAGGGCTTCTTGATGTAACTTCTTTTTAGCCACCGTGGAACTAGAATTTCATTTTTCTCCATTGTTCTTGATCTTTTTATTTTATCTTATTACTGCAGACCCAATTTTCTCACATAATTCTATCCTCTACCCTGTTCTAAGGTGTGAAATTGGTGGAGTAGACATTTGTAGTTGCTGTTATGATTCAGAGGAGGAATGTTATGCATTGGTAATTCTCTAACCCTGGGACAAATGACTGAGGTGCCTACCTAGCATATCAAAGTAGACGTGGCAACCAGATTCTCCCAGCATCCCTCAGTCTCTATCTGTTAGAGGTTATGGCTGACATACCCCACTCTCTACGCTGAATATTCCAACACAGGGGCTGGACTGCCTTACACTAGAGGGTTTTCCCTATATAATGCAGACATTTTGGTTACCCACCTCTCACCTTTTAACCCCTTTGACTGCTGCTCATAATGCCCTTTTCCCCTCTTTCCCCTTTCCCCTCCCCTTGCATGGCTCTGGGTAATGTCCATGCTGGACTGTCCCAGATTCCTTTGCCTCAGGCTATGCTATGCTCTCCCTTCTATCCATAATAAACCTTCTCTTCTGCCACACCTGAAAGCAGTCATATCCTTTCCTTGTCATTCACACACTTAGTCTTGATGATTTCTCCTCTTGTCACTTATGAGCTCATAATCCTGTGTCCTGCATTGGTTGAATCTAAGGATGGGGGATTTTCCTTTTCTAAAAGCAAATTTGATGTATATCACTCCCAACATCCACCTCTTCCTCCTATGATAGAAGTACTTCCTTTACTTGCAGGATGCTGAACCAAAGCTCTCTGGGTACTCACTGTGAGAGATGCTAATGAAAGGGAGTGTGCTGTACATACAGCACATGTACATAGCATAAGAGTGGGACCCTGTAACAAGGAGTTGAAGGTCTAGATTGACAGAGGAATAATATATTTTACAAAAACAAACAAAATCCTGGAGTCCATAAAGAGAAAAAAATAACTTGAATGTGAGAAAAGGAAATAACAGTTTGAAAATGCAAGAATAATTTAAGCAGTCAAATAAAAACAAAGCAAAAACCAAACCTGAACTTCCTTGAATTTCAGACTGGAAATGTTGGTGAAGCACTTACCATTTTACATGCTGTCCTTCCTGCAACAGTGAGTCCTCACTGTGATGGGTCTTCCCTGCATGCACTGAGACTCTGCAGAGCAGGTGTGTATCCTGGTGTGCATTAGAATTTTCTGCCTCTGGGGCTTCAGGCTGAGCAAGAGAGGAATCTGGACTGGCCTGCTCTGAACACAGACAGTGATGTGACTCCATTGCTGTTTCCTGCTACCTACCCACTACCAATTTTTGATGGACACTAAAATGCTCCTCAAAGGGCATAACTGTTGATTGTACGGCACTCTTGGAATTGTATACTACATGGCATCCTCTGGCATGCACACAGCAGTGATTCGTAGTCACACTTCTAATGCCTCTTGCTTCTACCTGCCAAAGCAAAGAGAAAAGTGATTGGGATCATACTTTCTTTGATAGTATTTTCTTTTCATGGTTCTGTGCAAGCTAATTTGGGAAATGAAAGAAATGCATAATCATACAGAAGACAAGGTAAAAGGTGGACAATGAGGAAATTAAAAGGCTCATCAAGGATGGCAGTGAGTCCTGGTTTCCAGATCCCCTTAATTTACTCATTACTTCATAGTTTGCTTCTTTCTCTATAGGCTATTTTCAGTAATTCAATTTTCTTTAAATTGTGTTCTCATGAGTGCCCAAGGGCTCCACTCTCTGAATAATTTGAACAAGCAAATGTTACTGAACTTGATCTGAGGCCAGTTGGCCTTAAAGGTTCTTACTCTCAGCTCTTGGGCATCTCAAGGCTAACCCATGATGACACAGTCATTTTCACTTTTTGGTGATTCCTGGACAGTGAAGTAACTCTCAGAAAGAATCTACTTTTATGAGCTGTGGTCCAGAGTATCCTGCAGATGGAATGTAGGACTGGGAATCTTGAGAGTGCAGCTTTCTGGAGTCTAGGGCTGAAATTAAAATGCTAGTTCAGGAAACAAACTTGGAAAGAGGTAAGTCTATAGTAGGTAGCTACTTCCTCTGCATAAGCTTTTAAGAAAGATATAGCTCCCACTGGGACACACTATTCCATCACTTTTAAAGGTCTATATTTTGAGTCAGTTCATTGCCTCATTTGAAGAAGAAACACCTGTATCTGGTACTATGGCTACTGCTGTGACCAACAGAGCTTGACCTACTAGAAGACTTGGAGGCTAAATGGAAACCAACCCTTTATGCTTCTAAGAAATGTTCTGGGTGTCGATAAATGGCAGAGGCCCAAAATAGTCTTTTTATTCTTCCAGTTTCTGATTTTACCACTTTAAATTTTTGTTTTCTATATGGATGTTCTACTTACATATATATCGGTGCTCTGCTTGCATGCCTCATGTCCGCAGAAGATTGAAGCATGCATCAGATCCCCTCAAACCAAAGGCAGAGATGGTTGTAAACTACCATATGTGTTCTGGGAATAAAATCCAGGTGCTCTGTAAGAATACTCAGTGTTCTTACCTGTTGGGCAATCTCTCCAGCCTCTAATTTTTACCACCTTACTGTGTCCATCTGTAAGTGTAGGTGAGGCACGAACATGAACGTGGTTGTATGTAGTAAGTATGATTCATCCCACACCCACACCTCATGAAATACTGACTAGTTGACTCAAAGTAGTGCAAAAACAGAGTGTTTTTGTTTTCTTGACATCAGTAATCAACTCCCAGCCCTTATGCATGTCGATCACATTCTCTATTAGTAAGTGTTCACATAGCCCTTTAGATCTTAGTTTTATTAAACTTCTTTTAACAAGAAAATACCTTCTCATCTACTCTCTAACCTGTTTTAGTGTATATTAAAATATTCAAAATTGTATTTCCTAAAATGATGCCCTTTCCAGGTATATATTTACAGAATGAAGTAATTTACAGAATGATCATCTTTTTTTTTCTAAAAATTGACCTTTACATTTTAAATGATTTTTGAAGAATTGTCCCTCACAAGGGTTAGGCCTATGTTCTTATAATTGTCTGTACTATCTTTCCAATCATTATATGACAGGCATTATTTTATAAATCTAAAGTTTATGCTCAAGCTGAACACATTGAATTGTAATTTGTTTTAATATTCAAACTAAAAATAACTGTTGCAGTGGGCAAAACCCCAGATGTGCTTTGTCAGTCTCTCTTTCATTTAATGTCTAAAGCTTTATGTATTTAAGGAAAATTTTATCCATGTGTTTCTCATTTATTTACACTTAACACATCAGTATGTTTAGTATGGGTTATTTGATGTCCAAGAAGTCTTTTTAACTATTTTATGTGCTTATTTTATGTGCCTATGAAATGGGAAGTCATTTTGTGCCAAAAAGAAAACTGTGTGAAGCCTATCACCACTGTTAAACAAATATTTACCCGTAAAATTTCATGTTTGATTTTAAAATCAGAGCAGTAAATTTCTGCGTTCATTCCAGATTGAGCAATATAAAAACCTCACATCCATTCTCTGTAGATGGGCTTGCCTATTGGGGGGCTCTTACACTTACATACAGCCCCAAATTTAAAAAGAAGCTGGAGTTAGAGTTAGCATCTCCTAAGGTCAAGTGTTGATGCCAAGGAAAGTCTCGAAGTCATTGAGAAGTCTGCCCTAGAGGTAATGTCTATGGGCAATAGTTAGACATGAACCATCTGTTAAAGCATCTAATTTTGTATCTGGAGTTGTACCAAGAAAACTCTTTTCCCAACAGGTGGCCTGTGCCTTTTTAGCCTCCCTTTAAAAAAAAAAAGTGTTTCATGTACTTATTCCAATATATTGTTATATTAGAGGTTTATCCATTCATTCACACGTGTTGAGTAATCACTCTACAGTAGAAATTCTGGTAAGTCCTGTGAATAAGAACATGGATAATATTTTGTAGTTCGTACCCTGGGGCTGGTAATTGGTGTCATTGAAGTCCTGCCTATTCTTTTCTTGACCCCCAAGTTCACTTGCATCTTCAGCATTTGCAAGAGCAATTTGGAAGTTCAGTGGAGTTAATGGCATGGCTCACTCCGTGAACAGGAGCTGACTGGTTCTTCTCTCATACCTACTGGTGAAACTAAACTGAGATATGTTCCATAGTTTCCCAGATGTTAGAAGGACTGAGATTGAAACCATCTATTTGTGAACATAGCCTTTATCAGGTTTCTTGCCTTCCTTTCTTCACTTTTATAATTTATTCTTTCTAAACTAGCTCCCTGAAACTTCTTGTTCCATTTCTGACTGACCACTTCTTTCTGGGATATGCCTAAGGTAAAGCACAAAAAATGGCCAACAGATAAAATAAAATACAATAGAAGCTTGCTCTCTAAAAGAAGACATTAGCAAAATACAGAATAATTTCATTTGGTGGGCATTTATAGAGGACTTGCTTGCTAAAAGATAAATTTCTCTCTTCAGGGTAAACCTTATAAAGTTAGAGATAACATCTATCTCTTCAGTGTTGTTTGCTTGGGGCCCAAAACAGGGACTGACATATTGGAGTTTAATACAAATTTGATAAATGAGAGATAAGGAAACAGAACTGAAAGGAAATCGTCATTGTAAAATTAGTCAACTAGTATTGGTAGATATGCTGTAAACCTCAGTGTTCTAATATTTAGTCCAGGCCAATCTTTTCTTTCTTTCTTTCTTTCTTTCTTTCTTTCTTTCTTTCTTTCTTTATTTTATTTAATTTTATATAACAAAGTCCAATTAACTGAAAACAAACATTTATACACAATATTTGGGAATTTGGGTGTCATTCTTTCCAAACTACTTCCTGCTGGTAAGGGGCGCTGACTTGGGGGATTCGAAGAAGATTCAGATATCCTGGCTATAGTCTGTAGGGCTATTTTGTCCAGCTGTTTTGAATGTAGGGTCAGCTTGTACTCTGTTTCAGGCGGTCTGGCGTGATCAAACCACATTAGTCTGGAAGGAATCCACATCTTTTCATTTTCTGTGGAAACAAAAATAGAAATCCTTTTCCCCAGTAACTTGTCCTTCAACTTAAATTTTGGAGTCAAAGCATTTTTTTTTTAATTTGATTTATTATTTTACATGTTGATCCCAGTTTCCTCTCCTTCCCTCCCTCCCCCCAGCCCTCCCTCCCACCTTTCCTCCCTTTTACCCTCTCTGCCCTCTCACATGCACTCTAAACACCCTCCCCTCCCATCCCTCCACCCCAATAACATATGTAGGGGAATGCCATCCAGTTGGGGTCATGTAGATCTGACAGGTCCTGTGAAGTAGGGACTAGGGCTTCTCTCCTGTCTCTAGATTAAGGCAGTTATCCCTCCATGGGGGATATGTTTGCAAAGTCCTTTTGTGCACCAGGGATACATCCTGGCTCCATTGTCTGAGGTCTCTTAGACTGCTCAGTCCTTCTGGCTGAGACCCATATTCAGGGGAGCCTGAGTCAGTCCCATGCTGGCTTCCCAGCTATCAGTCTAGAGGCCCTTAGCTCCTCCTTGTTCAGGTAAGCTGTCTCTATGTGCTTCTGCCGCATGGTCTTGTCCTCTCCATCTGCTTCTGGGTTCTAGTTCGACTCAGTGTTTATGTATGGGTGTTTGCTCCTATTTTCAACAGGCATTAGTTGAAGGCTCCATGGAGAAGTTAGTTGTTGATCTCACTCTCCGGGAAGGACATTTATGATAGCCTTTCCACGGAAGCTGAGATTGTTAGTTGGGAGCAGTCTTGTAGTTCTCTCGACCTTTCTTTGTGTTCAATTTTATCTTTAAACCAATATTGGCTCCCTCTTTTATGTTCTCTCTCTCTCTCTGTCTCTCTCTTTCTCTCTCTTTCCTATCTTCTATTCCTAACCAGGCTCAATCTTCCTGGTCGCACATGTTTTCCTTTCCTCCCCCTCGTTTTCTCCTACTTCTCTCTCCATTCGCTGCCCCCCTCCACTTCCCCTAAGCTCTGGGGGACTTGTCCCTTCCCAGTTCTGTGAGGGACTTTATATGAATCTCTTAAAATACACCTTGTATCCTAGTTCCTCTGGTGGTGTGAATTATAGGCTGGTGATCCTTTGATCTAGGTCTAAAATCCATATATGAGTGAGTACATACTGTGTTCCTCTTTTTGTGACTGGGTTACCTCATTCAGGATGGTTTCTTCAAGTGCCATCCACTTGCCTGCGAATTTCAAGATACCATTATTTTTTTCTGCAGAGTAGTATTCCATTGTGTAGATGTGCCACATCTTCATTAACCATTCTTCAATTGAGGGGCATCTAGGTTGCTTCCAGGTTCTTGCTATTACAAATAGTGCTGCTATGAACATAGTTGAACAGATGTCTTTGTTGCATGGATGTGAATCCTTTCCAGGCCAATCTTTTCAAATCTGATGCTAACAGAACAATGAGATAACTAGAATTGGGAGCATGGAGTGCCACAGTTTATATTAATGCTGAGTTGTGTGAAAGTAGCAATATCAGTCCTTTAGTTTGGTTGGACTGTAAAAACACCTGGAAGGTGGATGGAGGGCAATAATTGGGGCAGTAAGGAAGGTCTCATAGGCCTATATCCTACAGTGAGCTATATTGCTCTTGGGGTAAATTTCCTTGGTAGCATTTGCAGTTTGTTTACATTTTTTTATGAAAGTGAATTTATAACCATTTCAAGTGGCATAAGAGTCTACAGGATTCCCACTTATTAACTCTCCTTTATCTATTAAAACTAGTAAATAATTAAACATATCATTGTATATGACCTTTTTACTATTTCTACATTTTGTACATTTTATATTTACTTTTATTTTTCAATATAATTACTAACTTTTGGCTAGAGAGAGAATGTGGTGAATCAAACTGATCACCTCATGGCAAGAAATAAAAAAAAAAGCAAGCGAGGCCAGAGCTGCATAATCCTCTTTGAGGACATGTCTGCAATAACCTAAGGATCTTCCACCAGGTTGCAGTCTTAAGATTTTCACCATTGCCCAACAATACCACTCTGGGATGAGCCTTTAACAAATGGACATTGAGGGATCAGTTGATATCCAAGCTACAACAGATGTGTGTAAGGAGTAAGGTTTTACCGCCCGCTGCCTAGTCTTGTTCTGCTGCCACGCCAGCCCCAAATAATACACTGAGACTCTGTATTTGATATAATTCTGTTGGCCCGTTACTAGTTTGTTATCATCTAGCTCTGTCTTAATTATTAACCCATTTCTGTTAACCTAGTATTTCCACGTGGTCTTCTCTTACTGGGGAGCTGGCCGGCATTCTGCTTTCTCCAGACTCTCCATGTTGACTCTCCTTACTACTTCCTCTTTCCTCCTTGTTCCCTAGTCCCGCCTATCTTGCTTTCCTATTGGCCAACAGTGCTTTATTCATTAAACCAGTATGAGAAACATATATACATAATGACATCTCCAATCATCTCCTCTTTTCTGTCTAAATAAAAAGAAGGGTTTTAACCTTAACATAGCAAAATATATAACACAACAGTTATCAAGTAAGAATCCCAGTTAACGATATTTAGTCCATTAACATTTAGCACGATTTGAAGAAAATATTTCATCATCTATCCTATCCTTGTGTGTCTAAAGTTTATGTAACTTATCTTTAATCCTAACTGAGGGACTTCCTAAATCCCTTGCTTGAGACCACTAATCATCCGTGCAGGCACATACTGTCCCCCCTCAGAGAAACTGTATCTATGATCTGTACCTGACAGGTAGGAATAACTGGGTGACACCTATACCATACTGCTGGCCTGTCTACAGCTGTCACTAAAAAGAGACTTCTTGGTGCTGAGGCCTCACTGGTATCCCATGAGGAGTGGAGGGGAAGACTCTCTGAGACTCCTCCTGACCTGGCCATGTGGCTGGGCCTTCTGATACCAGCCCTGGATCCATAACTATTTGTCTTCAACTCCCTCAAAGACCACAGAAGGATAATATATAAACTCTAGAAATGACAAAGACAACTCACTGCCTGATCCGTCACCTGATGTTCTTCTGTAATCTTCCATCTTCAGCCCATAGGCCATAGTGTGTCTGGCAGACTTTTCAGCAAAGCAGGAAACTTTAAACTGTCTTCATGTGTTGGCAGTTTGTCAGTCACTTTTCTTTGTGTTCTGTAGACTGTCTGGCAGACTCTTCCATGAAGCAGGAACTCTGTAGCAATGTCTACCTTGTTGCTGTGGGTCCTGCATGTCCAGTTTATACAGCACAAAGTCAAACAGTCCAGAAAAGAGCAGTATCTTGTCCAAATGGCTAATCTTGCCATATTGGAAGCAAACTTTATAACGCGTTTCTTCCATGTCCATCTTCCTTTTTGATGCAGGTGGTATTGCCAGGAGCATTTATGTCTCACTATCAAGAAAAACCCTAAACCATTTTAAATGCCATATTCTGTAGGTCTTTGAAAGGTTTGAAGAATGCCTATTCATCTCAAATACATCTCTACATATCTAGAAATACTAACTCACATAACCATAAGTTTTGAGTATTATAGGTAACTATCTATAATCTACATTAAGTTATACATTACATTTCTAACTGAGCTATATAAACACAATATCTAAATAAGAGGAGAAATATAATATCACAAAATTGACCTTAAATTGTGTCAATAAATGAAAATCTATTCCAAAACAAAGTATTCATATCTATACCATAATTCCCTTTTTATCTTTAAAAAGATATTGGTTGTGATCATTAACCATTTATAACTAACCCCTTTTAAATGAAAACAAACATTTATAAACAATATTTGGGAATCTGGGCGTTGTTCTTTCCAAACTACTTCCTGCTGACAGGGGGCACTGTCATGGGGGATCCTGAGAAGACGCAGATATGCTGGCTGTAGTCTGCAAGGCTGCCTTGTTCAAGTTGTTTTGAATGTTGGATCACCAGGAACTCTGTTTCAGGGGGTCTGGCTTGATCAAACCACATTAGTTTGGAAGGAATCCACAGCCTTTTATTTTCTGTGGAAACAAAAATAGAAATTCACGTGGTCTTCTCTTACCGGGGAGCCGGCCGGCATTCTGCTTTCTCCAGATTCCATGTTGACTCTCCTTACTACTTCCTCTTTCCTCCTTGTCCCCTAGTCCCACCTATCTTGCTTTCCTATTGGCCAACAGTGCTTTATTCATTAAACCAGTATGAGAAACATTTATACATAATGACATCTCCCATCAGATGTGCAAGTTCTGGAGAACTTTTGACTTGCAAAATTGGATCTTGGAAATTGTCAGTGTGAAGGTATTCATTGAAACCATTGCAATTAACAAAATGCTTATTGAATGTTGCTTTCATTACATGCTAATCACTGTTCTGAGTACTTATTAATATTAACTCTATCTTCATATTAATTATATGCATGTTATATTGTAAATATGAGTATATCTAAATTTTAGTTCTAACTCAACATGTCTGAGATAGATGCTGTTGTCATGCTATGTAGACAGGGAAAGCAAGACACAGAGAAGCTAGCTTTCTCAAATTCACTATTCAGTGAATGGGGATGCTGAGATTACTTCTATACAAACAGAATGAAAAGTCAAACATCTTTACATCAGGGAAAATAATAGGGGTCATGAGGTAGATTAAAACCCATAAGAAATGCCAAGGAAATGCCAAGGCATGTAAGAGATGACTCAAAAAAAAAAAAAAACAAAAAACAAAAAACAAAAAACAAAAAATAATCTTAGGGGATTAAAGCAAAGAGAAATATACTCAGGACACATGCCCTTGTGATGCCTAGGAACTGGAATCCTAAAAAAGAAGTCTGCTGGATTTATGTTAAAAATCATCTTATTGACAGCAATTTTGGTGAAGCTAGGGTTGGCCATTCGACACCAATGTTTTCCCAGAATCAAGACAAACAGCCATAGACACAGCTATACAAACACAATGTTTGAGCAAGAAGAAGTAATTGATTCTAGGAAATTAATTTAACCCAAGGAGTATGTGCTGAAGCTTTCTGTGTGGAGAATTCTAAAATGACCAACCTTTCCTAAGTCTAGTTATAAAGTCTGATAGCAGAAGGGAGTAAACTTGAGTGGCAATAATCATAAAGGCAAAGGACAATAGGGAGAATCCTGGTAAAGTCAGTATATGTATCTGAGTATCAATGACTCCATCATGAAGATTTCTCTAAAATTTCAGTTTTTGAGACGATGGTGTTTTGCTTTTGGCATTGCTTAAATATGAGGAAATAAAAGTGTAGCAGCAGATCCCAGAGTTCAAACTATCAAGCAGATAAAGCAAAAGTAAAGATTCCTGTTCGGTCTTTGCTGATGAATATTGGCAGCCCAGAGAATAAAATCAGAGAAACTTACCTACTCTGAGTTCAAGATGAGTGTCTTTTGCACATGCAGAGAAAGATGTCAAAGCCAGAACTAAAGGACGAAGGGAATAAGGGAGTCAGAAATCAGTGGCTACAGGCCTGGAGGGGCAGAGATGCCTCTTCCCTCCATTGTGTTTTAGGGCAAATCAAAAGATTTGGCCATAAGTTGTCATGGTCAACTTTCTCTATAAAAGACTTTTGATGCCACCTGCCTTGAATTCGTTAGTTGTCATTGGTAATTGAGTTGTTTTGGGTGTTGGCCCAGAAAGAGGTCTACTTTTGTTCTAGCTTGCCAGGTTTTAGGAAACAAAACTTTAAATTGGTTAGCTGACGTTGCCTTGTGAATTACTGGAAGTCCCTAGACAGATTTCCATCAATTCAAAACATCACAGACCATCCTGTATTTGCAGTGGGCTATGAGTTATTCATGAAATCCTATTGAACATCTTTTTTGCATTAATTTAGTGATATTTCTCACTGACGTCAAGGTGATGAAAAATAACACTAAACCTTACTTGGCTGACCGTGGAGAGCTTGGAAGAGCACCAGGCATGCTACAGGCAATTCTGGAAGGCAGGCAGGAGGACCCAGCATGCCTTAGAAACTACCTCAGAGACGATCTTGAGAGAGAAGCAAGTCTACAGTTATGGAAATAAAAGTCCAAAGCATTTAACCACCACCAGCATTTTCTGAAAAGCCATAAAAATTATGAAAAACATACACTCATGGTAGGAAGAAACAGAAGAATAGTAGACTTGAAAATAGAAAACAGAAATGGCAACATAAAACCTCAGCATCTTATTTATTTATTAATGCGTCAAAAGGGTCTACTGTGTGCCAGGTACATTTCTAAACACTTCATGGATATTAGTACATATGGTATTCTTAGCCTTTTTGAAGCAAGTAAGGCAATTATCCTCATCTTTCCAAGGAGGAATGGGGTGCCACAGAAAGGGTAAGTACCTTGCATGTGGCTCCAGAGTTGGTACTAAGCTGAGATTAAACTTGAGTTTGGCCTCAGAGCCCATGCTTTGTGCCGCTACTCATGCTCTCTCTCTCAAAGGAAAGTGAAATACATGGCATTTCCTTTGGGGAATTTGAACTCGTTGTCTCTAATAATAATAACACAGAACAACTTCCCCATGTCATAGCTTCTCACTGGTGCTAGCTAGCTTTACCTTAGAATGCTGTTTAGGGGGAGTTACTGATTTCTGTTTGTTTGGGTGTGGTAGAAGCTACGTTATGGACAAGTGCCAATTATGAATAAGAATGGTGTCTACTACATAAACCACAGACACAGGTGCTAACAGACAGCTAATGTGCTGTAGCGGTCTATAGATTCTGGCAGGAGCTTCAAGAATGGTAAGGAACAGAAAGTGATGGGGAGATGTGTAAATAGCTTTGACATAGCACTTTCCTCTGAAGATACACATTTCTGGGAACAAAACAAGTACATTTTCAACAGTTAGGTTGTTATTTCAAATGAGATGTGTATTCCAGACATAAAGACTCCTGGTTACTCTGATTCTGTTTACACATGTCTATCTGGCAGGTTGCTTAAAAGTAGTATTTTCACTATGTTATCAGGAACCCATTCCCTATCTTCTGCTTCCCCAGCCAACAGCTGCTCCCCCACAAATCAACTATCACCAAGGAGTGTGGGCTTTATATAGTAAATATCATTTCTGGCATTCAAAGATGAGCCTGATTTTGTTAAAATGCCCTACCTCTAGTCCAAATTTCGGATTTTAGTTCTATTGTCCAAATATTAGCGAGACATATATATTTTTAAATACAATAATATTTCATTGAGAATTTAATGCACACATGCATTTTGATCACCCCCCACTTCTCACTTTTCCTTCCAGTTCCTCCAAGATCCACCTTCCAACTTTACTCCTTTTTATTTAGTTATGACCTACTGAGTGCAGTCTTTGATATTCATTTATTCTTGGGTGAGGGCCATCCTCTGACATCTCTTCTTAGACACCTAATGGCTATCTCAAATGCAAAAATTGAAAACAGCCATCTTTCTACCTGCAGCTGCCCTCTACATGAAGAGAATGAGAAAATCCTTCACATTTTTAGTCTATACCTTGGAGTCATTTTGACATTTTATACTCTTCTTCCAAATCGGCACTGGCTCCAGCCGTACCTTCAGTCCATACTCAGAATCACATTAGTCTTTACTCTGCTGTATGCTTTTACCTGTTTTACACCATGTTCATCTCACGCATTGTTTTCTATATGGGTTGATTTGTGGGTTTTTTTTTTCTGTTATGTATGTTTTTTATTTTTTACATTTAATTTTTGAGAATGTCATACATAAGTACTATTTTTGTATTATTTCCACACCATCTTTTTTTCCCATCCAATTTCTACCATGTCACTGTCGTTCCCTCTCAAATTCCTGACCCCTTCTTTAATTGCTATGGTTACACACATTTATTTCATACACCCGTGCATGCAGGCCACTGATTCCAATTAGTGTTGATTGTATGGGCATGTGTTATTTGTTATAGCTGACCACTTGGGACTTGATAACTTATTAGTGATCACTTATTTATTGTATCTGTTATTTCTTAACTATCTTCCTATCTTCAGGATTGTGAAGCTTAGTCTCCAAGCATCCTAGGAGTGATGCAAATTTATACTGTTTTTATTTTGTTTTAATGCTTTATTATTTAAAGGTTTGCATTTCTTAAGCTTCCTTTTAATAGATATATTTATAAACTGCCCCTAAATGTGGCCTTCATCATTGCAGTGAAACACATCTTCGATGAGAGCTTACCTACAACACAAAAATTGGCTCCTGTAGAAACATCTGATATATTTGGTAGATAGATAAACTGTCTTTCTATTTTGAGATCAAAATGAGGCACTTGTATCCCGACTTAACTGAAAAGGAGTTATTGCTTTCTATTCAGAGGTGAAAAGGCAGGTGCCTATACTGCTTCACATAGAAATACATATTATATAACAGATCCACTTTAGAAGGATGCCAATATTACTTAAGGAGGTGTATTGGAATCAGAGAGCCCAGTGAGAAACTGCCGTCTACTTTGATTTAAGATCCTCAGCAATAAACAGTCCTTGAAGCTCCCAGTATCCAAGGACACAAGTCTAGTGTTTTCCACCTTGTTTGAATGTTCAGTTTAGGCAACCATAGCATCTGGACTCAGTCCTGTTGTTAGGAACATCCCTGTGAAAGTACCCAGTCATTACTCATGATCCAACTGGTATGCTTAGAGGAGTGAGCCAACCAGATTTCTGTCTGATTTTTTTTTTTAATGGGTGAGAAAGAAAATGTTTGAAAGCAAAAATAGAAAATAAAGATGATCACAGAAAAAACATGGACACATGTTGAAATTGCAAAATGCAGAGAGGACAATTTTATCCTTCTAGACTCAGACATTAGGATTAGGTGGGCCTTAAAATGCTGTAGTGTCATCAGCACTGACACTCTGACATGGATCAGAGCCAAAGGCTCACAAACCTCATCTGTCTTCTTTCAATAAGGCAATGGTTTGGAAGTGTCTCTAGTCCCCTGTACTTCTCAACTAAAAAAGCAAGTACTATAAGAGGAACAATTTCCAAACAACCGATTTCATGACTTTTGAATGAATATTATATTGTTATAGCAGCCATTTTATTTATAAGAAGTCCATTTACACAGACTATGGAAGCAGCATGCTTCTATCATGGATTGACTGTAAGTGAAACAAGTTATGTCACTAATAATCTATAAATGAGAAAAATCATTGAACCAGCTCTGAGAGCATGTGAGAACTAACATAACAAGGACGGCAACATAAACCATCAAAGTCTTTGCCAGTATTACGATCAGAAGTTCTTATTGTCATTATTCTCTTACTTTGAGGTAGGTTAGACATTGTGAGTTTACTTACTAGTTAGGTCTTGCTTTTCTGCATATCATTAACATGACAATGTCTGCTTTGGTATATGATATGTTATGTATGAGGAAAATATTTCTCCCCATCACCTTAGTCACTGTTAAGTGTGTAGGGGAGTCCAAAAGCAACTTGATATGGAAAGAGTTTATTTCGATTTAAATATTGTACTCCATCTCCATCACTGAGGGAAGCCAAGGCAGGAGCTTGAAGCAGAAAACACAGATGAATGCTGCTTATTGTCTTGCTTCCAATCTTAACCCTTAATTCCCTTTTTTTATAAGGTCCAGGGCAACCTGAATAAAGGTAGTACAATGCACAGTGGGCTAGATCCTCCTATATCAATTAGCAACCAAAAGAAGATCCACAGACATACTCACAGGCCAGTCTGATTGAGGCAGTTTTTTCATTGAGGCTCAATTTACCCAGAGATTTCAAGTTGACAACTAAGATTAGCCATTACATCTGGGAAGAATGTGTTTCAGGCAAAGACAATGTTGCTAAATATGGAATTTGGAGTCCATATCTATGAGAAGGTTCTAGCTTAGTTTCATTCTCTCCCAGTACTACTCTGAGTGATGCAGACAGAAAATCAAAAAGTGTTCTAAATTACAAGTATGGACTTTTACCTATACGCAAGGAAAAGTCCTTTGGAAACGATCTCATGGGCTCTAGGAATAGACCGGCTTCCCGAGGACTCATTGCTCTTTCTGTATAGCTTTTTGGAACTTCTACTTGGTAATTTTTGCCATGTTAAAAAATATCACCCTAAATTAGTAATTTAGAACAACATGCTTTTGCAAACTCATAGACTGAAAGTCAAAAATCTGACAGCAGCTTAGCTAAGTAGCTCTGCATCATGCATTCTCTGCAATTACAGACATGTCCGGGGCTGTGGTCATCTAGTGACTTGACTGGTTTGAAGGACCTTACCCAAAGATATTCATATGTACAATGGTAGGGTGGCCTCTTTACTCAGTGCCCCTCTGCATAACCTATCAGATGATTTTGCCTAGAGAGGGTGATTGGAGAGAGCTTTAAAGAGAGTCTATGATATAAATGATTGTGCCTTTATCACCTAGTTTGTGAAAAGGCAGGATGTCAGGTTTGTCCCCAGCTCTGCTGGTCATATATGATCCCCTGAGCAGTAGTAGAGAGGACTAGAAGAGGACATAAATCCTAGATGTGGGGATTGTTGGGATTCATCTTGGAAGCTTGGTTACAACAGCCATGTTTAACTTTTGGAGTAAGAATTTATGTGTCTGTTTTATATAATAGGCTTATAAGCCACACAGTAGTCTAAATTAAAAATAACATGATAAAACTTATATGCAGTGTCATGCATTTTTCCTTAAATATGGCAATATGTATATGTATAGCATTATTGATGGGCATTAATTTGAAATCTGGAGTCTAATTCTTTAAACTTAGTTGATATCCACATTCTAAACAGATACATTGAAAATTAATATGTAACATTTAAAAAGCACTGAACTCAGTGGATTTTTATTTTTTAATGAAAGTATTCTTTTCTCATATAATATCTGATCCCTCTATTCCTATTTAGTTTCTTTCTTTGCACAGCATCTGGCTGTGGGTCTCTACATGTATTCCAATCTGTTGCTGGAGGAAGCTGCTCTGACAATGACTGGATAAGGCACTGATCTATGAATATAGTAGAATATCATTAGAAATCATTTTATTGAATTTTTTAGATCAGTCTTGTTTGGTTTTACCTTAGGTCTCTGGGCTATCTTGTCTCTAGTTCTGGGTTACCCAAGAAATGGTTGGTATGTGTAACAAATGTGTAACAAAGAGGGAGATTCATTTATTTTGTGTGTAAAGTTGAGTTGGAGAGAAAAATAGGCGAAGGTATTATCAAAATATGTTCAGTCATAAGATTAATGTATCCCAATAAGTAATAATGGGGCAGAACTAATGTCACACATCAATGTCTAATACTAAAATTCTCGATACGAACCCCTTCCCAGTCTCTTTTCTAAGTTCATTTCATGTTGCGGTCTCATAGAAACATAGCCCTGGCCTTCCACAATGTACAAATCAAACCAAAGGCCTTTCTTTCCTCACAAGGAACTAGGTGGAGTAGGGTAGTGACATTTCAGAAGCCATACCCTGAGATAAAGTTTGTTTCTATTGACAGCAGATGGTAAGAAACTTCCAAAGGACACAGTTGGCTTCAAGAAAAAGAAATAGTTTGAAATCTTCAAATGGTATTAGCAAAATGTCACCAAGAACTTTTCTCTGCTTGCTTAAAGCAAACACAGACACTTCTGCATTGAGAGAAAGCCTGTTCACAAGACAAAGCCATATGTTTGAAATGATTTCATTTTCTCAGACAGCTTGAAGTACCATGAAGACAAAAATTCAGGCTAATTTGTTTCGTGGTATTAATGAATTTGTATTGGTCATGTTGGCCTGGAGATTGAAATGCCCACCCACTATTTTATTTAAAAGGGACAAATCCTAAAAGGGAAACTTTGAAGTGAAGACAATTTCACAGCCTGTTGACTATTAAACAAATGATTAAAATGTGTTTCCCTAATTACAAAACCCATACAAACTCATTATAGAACATGCAAGAAACAGTCAAACTTATAACAAAAATAGAGGCATTTGAAATCCTGATGAATGATGAGTATTACAGAATAGACTCTATTAATATTTTGTCCTGTTTCCCACCAGTCTTTTCCTGCCATGTGCCTGAGATACATGCTACAGCAACAGATGATGAATATCATGCAATGAGAAAATATCCAGGAAAAAATAAACACAAGTGCTAAAAGTAGTAGATTCCTGGTGGCCATTTTTGCTATTTGTCTACCCTTGAGCTGTCCACCCAGTATTTCAAACCATTCCCACTCTTAAAACACGTTATCACCTCAGAAGGAACCACTGCACCAGTGAGCTGTTAATCCTTATGATTTCCTTTCCCAGTCCCTGGCAACCACTACATGGTTATTGGCCTCTCTACAGGAGCATTTTTAGTTACTCAGGGTCATCATTCCTGAAAAAATGACTGGCCTTCCCCCAGCAGCCATCAGGTTTCAAAGCTGCTCAGTTAGGTGCAGAGCTTCACGAGCCCCTCCTCCATCCATGCTGGGGGTTTTGCTAGCTTGATCTTGTGCAAGTCTTGTGCATCCAGTCATGGCTGCTGTGAGTTCATGTGTGCAACTGCCCTGTCATGTCTAGCCAATACTGTTTCACTGCAGAAATCCACTAACTATAGGTCTCAAGACCTTTTCAACCCCTCTTCCTCTGATTCCTGAGCCTTGATGGGAGTGAGTGTGGTATACATGTCATATTTTTATTTATTTTTATGATAGAATTTATATTTAAATTTAAAAAAAGATTGTTTTACATGTCAGTTTCAGTTCCCTCATCCTTCCCTCCTCCCCTGTCCCCCCAGCCCCTATCCCTTCCCCTCTTTACTCCCCAGGGAGGATGAGGCCTTCCATGAGGAGTCTTCAAAGTCTGTCATATCATTTGGAGCAGGGCCTAGGCCCTCCCCCATGTCTCTAGGTTTAGAGAGTATTCCTCTATGTGCAAAGGGCTCCCAAAGTCCAATTTTTTACTAGGGGCAAATACTGATCCACTACCAGAGGCCCAGTTCTCCTAACTAACATACATCTTCAGGGGGTCTGGGTTGGTCCTATGCTGGTTTCCCAGCTATCAGACTGGGGTCCATAAGATTCCCCTTTTTCAGGTCAGCTATTTCTGTGGCTTTCTCCAGCCTGGTTTTGATCCTTTTGTTCATCACTCCTCCCTCTCTGTAACTGGATTCCAGGAGTTTGGCTTAGTATCTAGCTGTGGGTGTCTGCTTCTGCTTCCATCAGCTACTGGATGAAGGCTCTATGATGGCACATAAGGTAGTCATCATTCTCATTATCTGGGAAGGGCATTTAAGGTACCCTCTCCACTATTGCTTATATTGTTTGTTGGGGTCATCCTTGTAAATCTCTGGACATTTCCCTACTGCCAGATTTCTCTTTAAACCTATAATGGCTCCCTCTATTATGATATCTCTGTTCTTGCTCTCCTCTATTCTTCTCCTGGCTCAAAATATATCATATTTGGGGCCAAATACCCTATAGCCTTTTGCTTGTTGTGGGTCTATGTTTGGTCATCTATTGCAAAAATAGGTGTTTTTGAAGAGGATTAAGAGATGCACTAACCTATGGACATAAAGATTAGAATTTAGCAAATAATTTATTATTATAACCACTTTGTAGAAAAGTGGTTCTCTCCTAAGACCTATGATACAGCTAGTAACAAGTTTGGGCTCAGTTAACAGTATTAGGTATTAGTTATGGAGAAGTCTTCAATCCAATCCTAAAAAAATTGGTTACTCTTATAACACACATGCCATTATATACCAACGGGCATATCTATATACCAATGGACATATCTATATACCAAACGGCATATCTTGCCAAACCAATAGTTATTGTACATTTTGTGATTAATAGCTGTTAAGCAAAAAGTTGATTATTTTTCTCTCCTGATACCTTTTATAGAACATTCCAACAGAAATGAAATATAACCGATAGGGTTGAAGATTCTATGTGGGTACCAACCTAATTTATCCAAATTCTACTGTTCAAATGTGTAATATCTTGATGTGATATTTCCATCAAGTTCTGGAGTGTTTGAAACCACTTTGAAACAAGATGTATTACTTACCTGGAGCTTCCTCATTTGGATATATGGAAGGTGGAAGAGTGCTCCAGATATATGCATGTCACAACTTCTTCAGTGTTGGAGTTAGAGGCATGTCTTTTTATGTGGGTCTTAAGGGACTGAATTCAGGTTTTCAAGCTTATGTATAGGAAAACACTTTACCAATTTCACTATATCTCTACACCCCCCCATGGGTTGTTTTCACTCTTGAGATAATGCTTTTAAGGTTCATCTTTGTTTTGTCTTGAATCAGTATAAGACTTTTCATGGCTGAGCAATATATCATGATATAAATATAAGAAACTGTGTACCTATTCATAACTTCATAGACATGTAGGTTGAGATTTCTACAAATACTGTTGCTTTAAACATTAACCCACAAGGTTGTGTTTGGTTTGGTTTTAATCATTTAAAAGCATGATCTTACTACATAGCTCAGGCTGACCGTAGCTCATGAGCATCGTGCATCAGCCTCCCAAGTGATGAATTTTGCAACACCTAGCCATATATGCTTTGAAAGGATGTAGGATATTAATGCTTTTATTATTAAAATAATCCTATAAGTGGAAAAGTCTGTGCTACATTACATGTCATGCTTAGGTAGGCTCCATGTTAAACTCAATGCTTTTGTCCCTTGAAAGCCCTTTGCCTAAAAACACAGCCAGTTCTTTAAGATTTAATTCTCATCCTGTCTTCCTCCTAGACATCTGTTTCCAGATCATCACTTAGGGTTCAATACTTTCCCACATACTTCTGAAGCCCCTTTGTCATGGCCTTTTCTGCAGCCATCTGTTTCCTTGTCTTTCTTCCAAACTTCTTTGCATCGTACATTCATACCAGAGTACCTACACTCATAATAGACATGTGGTAAACAAATCTTAAACCTTGTTTCAAACCCTTGGGAATAAAAGCAGTGGGTACCATTTGGAACACATGGGAACAACAGCTATTTAATTTGACATTTCACTGATAGTTTGGTGCACTGGCAAAGAAATGGAAGAAGGTTGAGGAAACTCATAATTAGGGCAAATCAGAAAACTGAGTGGATATGTAAACAACTCCATGTGTCTTAGTTATCTTTGAATCTTTGATAAACATGTCTGGATGCAAAAACTATTGAAAAAAGAGACTGCAACAAATAGTTGCAGTGTGAGAAGATGGAGGGTGTTGCCAAAAAAAAAAAAGTTATTTCATCCGAACCACTGCACTGGCTGCCAATCTGGGTGGGGAAATGACAAGGGAGATCTTCCAATCATGAGTCTGTGGAGATGTGATACAGCCAGCATAAAGTCATGTGGTATCTGTAAAGATGGCCCTGGAATTATAACTGCATGTGATACATGGCATGAGGAGTTTGTTTCCTGCAGGGTGAGCAAGTGTAAGCATGTGGTAGCTAGCAGTCTACTTAGAAAGCTGAGGGAGGTTTGCTGACTACTAGCATGAAGGGAAAGGGTAAGAAAGACATTTTCCTACACAGCCTAAGGAAATACCTTTTGTGATTCAGGACCTATACTGCCAGATTTATTGTACCACATGACACCCAGAGACATCATTTTCTGATGTAATAGTCATGTAAAATGGGTGTGGACATGGGTGTTTGCAAGCAGAGTAGATTTGGTGAAAATTGAAGGTAATTTTAAACAAATGGAGTGTGTGGGTGTATTGCACAGTTACATGTATGTTTACACACACACACACACACACACACACACACACACACACGCACACACACACACCAGGAGAATTCCAACATTTACACCAGTGCCAAAATGTTCCTCTAGCTTGGTGGGCTTGAAAAGTGACACATCCAATTGAGATGCTTGGCAAGCTGCGTGTGGAAAGTTTTCACATTTTGTCATCCTTGTTTTAAGGAGTCTTTCCTGTCAGCGCAGAAAAGGTCAGTGACCTCAGAACTGGGTGGGGAGAGAGAAGAGATGTGTATCAGTTTGGCAGCCTACAGATAATGAGAAATTTTCACCAGGAACCTAGCCATGGCCTTGAAATCCCGTTTAAGGCAAAAAGGCAACCAGCGGTCTTCACTTTCATTTTGTTCCCTGTAGCAGGAGTCGCTGTGTTCTCTCTTAAGTGCCTCTCTATGGGGTGGCAATGCCACAGGAAGGTTAGCATGGGACTTTTGACTTTGTTAGATTGCACATTTGCAAATAAATGAGAATGATTGTCAACTTGATGGGGTTTAGAGCAATGATGGAGACAAACTTTTGAGAGTGTTTATTTGGGTACTTTGTGAAATATTTCACTGAGCAGGGAAGACTCTCTGTGAACTTGGGCATCAGTATCCTCTGGGCTGTGCCCCAGACTTAATTAAAAAGAGAACCTATCAGAGAATTCACCTCATTGTGTTTCCTGACAAAAGATACAATGTGACCAGCGGCCTCAAGCTCCAATAGCCATGGTTTCCCTGTGATAATAGACTCTGTCATTGAACTGTAAACCAAAATAAACCCTTCGTTAAGTGGTCTTTGTCAAGTACTTTTACCACAACAATGAGAAAAGTAGCAAATGAAGTAATGATCATTTCGTGTATTTTTTTTTTTTATTCAAAAGTGATAGGTTGCCTAATGGTCCCTCTGCTGACTTTTATGGCTGGCAACATAAAGTTGTCAAGAGCTTTGTATTATATTGTCATCAGAGTGTTTTAAGAGGAAAGACATCTGGGATACACGGTCTCTAATCCAGAAGAAGCTCAGGGAGAATTACATTAAATTATACTTTTCCTGGGATGTGATAATAGAAAATCAGAAAACTGTAAGGATTCCTTTTGAACTGAATGAGTTGCCAAAGAGATGAGTTTTGCATTTACACAAATAGCACAACTGATATTTCTGCCTATTTCAGGCCTGGAACATGCAGCAAGTTCTTTGACATGATTCCGGGCATTAAACGCCACATCTAATGAAACAGAGGATCCCTGGGGTTCCAGTATTAAGCAAGGAGGGAGCTTTAGCTTTCCCTTCTCTCTATTTTCTTCCCATCTTTGCCCTTTCTCCCTCCAATCTTCCTTCATGGTCTCCTCTCAATCATCCTCACAAGTTCCCCTCTCTTTCTTATGATGTACAGAAAATAAAGTAGGGAGTTGGTCTGGAATTCACAACCCTTACAGATAATATACAAGGATGTTAACACAAGAAGGCTTTCGTGGATCTTATTTGACAAAGAGAATACTGGAGAACAGTTTCCTCTTGGAAAGAAAGAAATTTGTGTTCTGAATGCATTTATAATAAAAACATAGAGATGTCCTATAACATTTTCTATAAGCCATGCCAGGATATATTAATATTATAAGTATGTCTCTCTCCTATTTTTACCAAATAATTTGAAGGAATTTCTCATTTTAATAACACATTATTTTACCAGTGGCAGACTCTGTTTCATATCTATGTCTAGTGAAGAGTAAACGTTGGTCAACTAAGCATAATATTATGATTAAGGAGACAAAAGGCCCACCTGCTAAATGTATTTTTCCCTCAGAACATAATTCTTAGCAATGTTAAGCTGTGAAATCCTAAACGCATCTCTGAATGCAGAAATTCTTAACAGGAATGCATATTACATGACCAAGGCTAAAATCTGTGATCCTATCAGAGCTTGCAAGGAATTTATAAGGATATTTGTACTGTGTTCCTTTTAAAGACAGGCTTTTTTCAGGTTATGTGGTTTATTGGTGTCTAGCTGGGTCTGGACAAAATCCTCCTGAATAAACTGAAAGTATCCTTGGAAAACTAATTGTCTCTCCTCTGTTCAGTCCTCACTGTGCTTGCAGCCTCGTCCCTTTTCTGTGAGTTTGGTTTCTTCTTGTGTCAGTTTACAGATGCCTATGTGAACCTATTACCTAATAAATTAGGAGAATGCACAACCTTTTAAACTCTACTTCGTTTAACATTAAGATAATTGGGTAATGTAAACTCTGACTTTAGAGATGGGTTAGTTCACTGTTGAGTGTGCTGTTAGGTTGGTGGGATCTAGGTGGAGGAAGAAGGTTATTGAAGCACAACCTCTTGAAGGGGATGTTATACCCTTGAGCTTTCCTCTTCCCTTATTCGCTCTCTCTCTCTTTTTCTCTTTCTCTCTCTCTCTCTCTCTCTCTGTCTCATCTCCCTCATTTATTCATTTTCTACTCCACCTCTGACCATGAGATAACATCTTTCTTCCACTACATAGTTCCCAGTGTAGTGATGATACATCATACATATATGGTCCAGAAACACCAGAACCAAGCATCTCTGGAATAGTTAATCTGAAACTATGAGCATAAATAAATATTTCCTAAGTTGACTCCCTAGGTATTTTGAAACCACAATAAAAAGTGACTAACACAAACAGCATCTAGTGAGTACTTTATAGCCAACAGGAAGTGACCTGAAATCAAGGAATGATCCCTGTTCCCTAGGGAGATGGGAAGAAGAAGGAGAAATGTGATTCTTAATGTAAACTTGATGGACAGGAACCTGCACTCATCACAGTGGTAAGACCTGCCTACTGTGATTGGCACCGTCTCTGCTGGGAATTCTGGATTGTACAAATAGTGAAAGGGAACTAACTGGTAAGTAACATGTGTCCATCGTTCTTTGCTTCTGGACTGTGGATGTGATGTGACCAGCCGCTTCAAGTACCTACTGACTGACTGTCCTACAGCCTCAAATCAGAAGCCAGAAGGACCTCTTCCTTCTGTTGCTGTCAGAGACTTTTTATTACAACAGTATGAAAGAAAAAAAATCTAAGGCAGGAAGATTGCATAGGAAGACATTTCAAATAAGTAGCCCTTGTCAACAATGTACTCCTCCAGCTGTCTACTGCTGACCCACATTTTCACATGTGCACATGTCATGGTAAGAGTCTATCCCTGAGTTCAAGGAGTCCCACTTCAGAACACTGGCTCCGAGGGGGCTGGGAAGTGATGGCTCAATTACTGTGGAACCCTTGAGCCTCTTAAAACGAAGTAAGCACAGTGGTTTCTGCAGATGTCCATTCTGTCCTCACTAGGCCATTCTCTGCTTCCTTACCTGTGTCTTTATCTTATGTTTCCTCTTCTGGAAGACAGGAATTAATGTGGCCATCAAAATTCAAGCATGTAGGAAGCTATGATTCTCGTAAACAGTCATCTTCTTAAAGGATGTAAAGAAAGTTTGATGGGGAAAATATAATATTTACTTCACACTGGTACCACATCTTCTTACTTCACAGTTTATACTTCCCCTATCCCATTAACCAGACATCGTTCTGACATTGCCTACATTGATCAGCCATGGGCACACATTTGTCATGACTTTCTAAACAGAATAAGGCTGGCACCAGCTGGGATGGAGCGTCATCCAATTGTCAGGTGGGGGTGAAGGCTTTCTTAGCTCTGAGTACAGAACTGTTTCTTTTTCCTGGTTTGTCTTCAAAGACAGGAGCTGACAAGTTATTTAAAATACACAATTTAAATATCTCTGATAGCCATGAAAACACTTCAGTGAAGTTGTAGAGCACATTAGGAATCTAATCCAGCAAATATGATATGAAACAAAACCTCAAAACTAGACATAGACGCGATCATGTTTTTTTTTTTCTTCCCATAAACAGTTGTCTCCTATAACTCCCTCAGGAGATAATGATTAATTTTGTAACAGACTTGGGGCATGAGCAGATTAAGCACAGAGAAAAGGCTGTCCCACTAGGTTTTGAGGGCTGAAGCTTCCATTACTAATATTTCTTGAAATGTAGTCTTCATTACCTGCTGGAGCTTTTATTCAGTTCCATCAGAAACTTAAACCTGGGTGGGCTGGCAATCTCAGAAATAGATTAACAAACAAGCCAGTGAAACCATTGTCTCTGTGGAGTAAGCAGTCAACTGGAAACTGTTTTAGAAGTGGAGGGCAGCCTGGTTCCTGTTGTCCTGGGGAAAGACACATTGCCTTCTATATTCAGTGTTCTTTCTACTACACTTCTTTGCCTAAAGCACTTGGGTTAGAGCCCACAATCATCTTTTGGTCTCATTTATTTTAACTAAGTTATTTAAATGAGTTTCAGTGAGTTATTTTAACATTTCTCCTTGTATTTTATGGTATAGCAGGTCATTTGGGAAATCTCTGGGAACAAAACTTAAAGATACACTGATATTTCTGTGGGAAATTTGTCCATGAGTAACATTTTAAGTAAGTCTGACATTGCCAAGGACCATGACCAGAACTTTATTGATATGGAGGTTACAGGGTGCTGGGTGTCATGAAGCAGGGATGTGGTCACTGTTACGGACTTCTTAGAAGTCAGCCTTGTATGATGGACATATGAAGTAGCTCCATGGAGTCAGTAAAAGTGAAGCTGGAGGTCTCAGTGCCAGCTTTCATCTTGAGTTTCCATCACCTTTCTTTTTGAAGCTAGTCTCCTAGTCTCCTACAGACCTAAGGTGCCTTGGCTCATTTCTGATGCTTCAGTGAACGGTCTTAAATGTGACTGTACTGTAGAGCAACTGTCACCTTACTCATGTTTTCCATCACTTTTCTGAAGAACTCTGTGTGTTATACATGTGTGCATACTTGGTATGTGAATGAAGATGCATATATGCTATGCTATGCAAGTGGAGGTCAAAGGACAACTTCTGGTGTTAGTCCTTACTTTACACATTGTTTGCCATTGAGTCTCCTTGTTTTCTCTCTGCTGTTTATGCCATGCTTGTTGGCTGGCGGTCTTGTGAGGATTCTTCTAACTCTGCCTTCTATCTTCTGTAGACTTGCCGGATTACAGACCAATGTGCCACATTTCCAGTTCTTACATGAGGTCTGGTGATTTGTGTTCAGGTCCTCATACTCATGTAAAAAATATTTTACCAACTGAGCCTCTCTGCTCAACCCTCATCACAGGACTGTTGTAGTTACCAAATCTAGATGATGGCTACAAATATAACAAAACTCAATAAAGTGAAGTAGAAAGAGCCACTGAGTTGGGTTTCAAGAGTCCAGGTTAACCCAGTGACTGACCTCGTATGAGTCATATTGAGGCTATTTCTTCATCTGAAAAGAAAAGGAAAAAAAAAAAACTAGGCGAGAACAGATGGTCATGGTGAGAGATAGCCAGAACAAATTCTTCAGGAAGAGACTAAAGCACGCATTGCTACAATTCAGTTTTATAACATCAGCTATCATTCCACCATTTAAAGATTTATTTCTGTCCTTTAAGCTCAGATTTCAAGTTCTATATTCTACGGATTGGTCATATTTCCATATGTGACTGTCTAACACTGAAATGAAAAAAATGTCCACCATAGCAATCACAATTGCCATCAAACAAGTTCCTCTATTTCACTGCTCTTTCCAAGGTTCTGCCTTCAGGCTGTGTGTTTACCTGACAGCTCTATACATGCATGTGTGTTAAATTATTCACAATACAAAGTTTACCATTTTAATGATAGAAGTATATAATTCATTATTGTTAGTTTCCATCACATTATGTGTAGTTGTCACCATTTCCCATCTCCAGAACTTCCAACCATCAAAACATAAGCTCCCTCAACTAGACAATGCCTATTCCTCTGTCTGCTGCCAATTGGCATGCTAATGTTGACAATGCCAGAGCCAAATGGTCTCTTGGAATTCATATGCCTGAGTTTATTATCTGAAAGGTTAAGTACAGCAGCCATAGCCTGGATGGTTAATGCAAGTTAACTTACCAGGAATTACTTAATGATCTCTAGATTAAATTGTGTGTGGCTCTGTGTGTGTGTGTGTGTGTGTGTGTGTGTGTGTGTGTGTGTGTGATCCTTACATGCTTCATTTCCCCCTTTTCCAGCTTCCAATTGTTTACATATATTGTTTTGAATTTTATCTTCCTAATATAGTTTCATGTACTTGGAATGTTATAGGTCTCTCACTGAACCCCGAGTTCCAAATCCATTTTGGCCATACTTGCTGAACAATGGAAGTCCAGGACCTGCCTCTCTACCTCTGCCTCAGCACTAGAGTTATAGATATGACAGAAACCACTGTGCTCTGCCTTTGCGTGGGTGCTGAGGACCAGAACTCTGGTTCTTACTCTTGCACAATAAGCCATTGTTTCCTATTCCTACTGAGTTATTTTCTCAGTTCTAGACAAGTTGTTTTTAAATCTGGTTGCAGATTTAAACCATTGGGTACTATTAAAAATTACTTGGTATCTATTTAGACCTTAGCTGCTGATCTTTTGGGCTGGTTCATCTGTGATGAGACCCAGATTAATAGAATTTACTCAGCTTCACATAGTAAGTAATTAGTGGAGTCTACATTCAAACCTAGGTCACTGTGACTAACACATTCTGAACTCAAAACCCGGGGATTATCTGTGAATCTTTTCCTAAAAGTGGATGGTTATTACGGGAAACTTACATGTTCTTTAAAAAAAAAATGAAAAGCAAATCTTTAGGAGACAGGTTACTTTGAACAACTATGATTCGGAAGATGACCTTAGCCATGAGGCAGTTTGGTATCCTTGGACCTTATTTAACAAATGATGACTTACCTATTAATGGAATGTGAGAAGGGACACCTGTAGGAAAGTATTAGGAGAAGGAAGAATATCCATAACAATGGTGTGTTGTTGTAGCCTAGGAATGAAAATGGAACTTGTAATGCTGTCAGAAACATACATTTGTAAGCCATTATTTCAAATACACTCTCATTAAACTAGACTAACCTGGAATGGTGCAGTCTGGCCATTTACTGGGAACTTCACATATGGAAGTAGGTAGAACTATGTACTGAAAGGTTTTAGAGTGAAGTCTTATTGATACTACAAATGAAAAAGCTAAAACATGACCTTCTGCTACTTGCTTGAAGTTCTACAGAGAGAGGTTTGTTATTGGCAAATGCCTTTGGTACCACTTGATTTTCAGTACCATCAACCTGACACCTCAGATACATAGTTGTAATTCTGCTCTGGCTGAGACGTCAATTCTAGTTATTGATAAATGGAGGTATGGGGGCAGGGGTAGCTCTGCTGCAAGGAGGGACCTTCAGAGTACAGTGCCCCTAAAGATCCTATAACAAGCATAGTTATATAATCCATTGAGAAGAGTTTAAATGGCAATAATTCTGGTGTTTGACATTTACAAATGCTTCCCATCATACTTAAAGATGAAGTTAAACACACATTCAATACTAAAGAACAATTCTATGTAATGTACTCCAAATTTGTCAGTGTGTGTGCTTGTGTGAAGGTATTCCTTTAAGCAACCATAGATTCACTAATAATTACAGAATACAGGAAGGCATTCCTTGGAGAAATGAAACCCAGGCATCTGAAATGAAACTCCGATCTTCAAAATAAGAAACAGAATGTAGTGTTGGCTGTGGAGACGAATATTTCCTTTAGCAATGACATCAGCCAGTGTTCAAGACTTGAGGTCAACCAAGAGGCTGTGCATGCCACTATCATAGGGCTATGCCTATAATGGAGTCAGGTCAACTCAAATCATACAGAGCTTCTCTCTGGGGAGTTAGGTCAAATTCTTCACTCAGGGAAAACCACTGACTCTGAGGGAAGCCATGCAGCCTTGCCATCCCTTTCCTCATTATTGGTAATATTTGGTTTTACCTGCTGCAATTTTCTTCTTTATTTTCTAGCTAAATAAGATACTTCAATGTTGTGGACTCTTAACATCTGTCTCAAAGTTATGTTGCATGTACACTCCAAAATTTTCTCTAGTTAAGTGCGGAAAATAAAATGTTGCAACAGGCACACGGTTGCTCAATTTGTGGTTATAATTGGGCTGTCCATACAGAGACCAGCTCTCAAGGATAAATAAACACAACACCAGCACCCAATAAAAGTAATTAGAATATCAGAGGAACAACTATTATAGAATATGAGCACAGAGGCTCAAAATATACAGTCCTATAATCACTATTTACTATGAGTTTTCTTACTGCAAGGAAAGAGGATGTCTCCCACTAGTCACAGTAGGGAGAGACCATATCTAGTAGCTTAGAACACCAAGAATGCACAGCTTAGAACTTCTTTCTTTTTTGCTGGGGGGGGATTGACCTTGGGACCTCACACATACAGGGCAAGTTTCTACCACTGAGCTGAAATTCAGTTTTAGAACCTCCATATAAATGTATATGTAGTATATATGGAATGTGTGTCATATACAACACAAGTATCCCTATGTGCATAATGTCATATGTATACATACAAAGTCCATCTATGACACTTTTGAGAACTGAACTGCCTTGTCACCTATCATAGAAAAGGCTGAGTGAATATTTTCATACAAATATATATGTGTTTATATACATGTTCCTGTGAACATGCATTTATTCAGATATTAGTCATTATGTATCACACAGCAGTTCAAAACATTTTGTGCAGCTCATATAAATTTGAGAGGATGATCTCAAACTGAACATACATTTTATATTTCACAATATTACTAATTATTAAATGATATAATGTTTGAACATTGAAAAATTAATGACTTGTTGACATGTTGGGTGACTTGTTAAGGAAGACTATTTTCAGTTATTGTTATTGTTAGGTTTATATTCAAGTTGTGTTTATGAAACAGCCAATAAACTCAGTCAAATATTTGTCTTGAAAAAAAGAAAAGAAAAAGCTGAGATACTAAATAGGAAAAATAACTTGGTGGAACCCAACAAGCGAAGACTTCCCCAATAGATATGTTTATTCCAAAAGTGGGAGTTACTTGTTCTGCAAAATATGGTGATGTAATACATTGGAAACTGTCTGCCAGCCTTGTCCATTCAGATGCCCATGAAATACTGTTTGGTTCATGGGGTTCAGGGCTTGAGGTGCTGTCTTCTCAGGATGAACCAATTTGTTCCCAGAGCTCACAGTGAAGCAGTGCCCTCTTGTTACTGTACTGGGATTTTATACAAGACCCCTCATTCAATGCTCATCACAGTCTCTGAGACAAAGAACATTTCTCTCACTTCGAACAAGGAGTCCAAGGTGAGGTTGCATTCATTTATTTCCCCAGCATCATGTGTCTAGTTTATACAGTCATGTTTCATATCCTCCCATTATGTAGTCTATAGTCACCATTACCTTCAAGAGCATTGGCAAAACTTAGTAAGATAAGCTGCATAGTGTTGTCAAACTCAGCAACATAGCAGAACCACTTGGGAAGATAATTTAAAAATCTCCAAGAAATCCTTTAGAATGCCTAAGAAGGCCAGAGGTATGTTTTGGGGGGTCATTTTTTTCTCCCAGGTTGATAAAGCAGATAGTCTATAAAGCAGTGGTTTACCAAACCATGAGCAGTTTACCAAACACGCTGGGTTCATAGCGTACAGGTATCAGGTATTAGGACTATAGAAGAAACCAAGGTATGGAAACAGTACCAAAATACACAAGGAATGCACTTTTATGGAGGGAAAGGTAAAAATCAGCCACACCCCTATGAAAAGAGAAGTAGTACCTTCATTGGAGGAGTCAATTCAAACCTTGCTAAAGGAATGGCAGCTGTGAGGAAATGTGAATTGTCTCCTTAATTCAAGAAGAGAAGGATAGTATTCCAAGTGGGAGGACAGTGAGGGGGGAGGCTGTAAAGCAGGAATGAGGGCAGATGTTTACATAACCCCCTTTAGTTTGTGAGGCTGGTAACCATGTGAGCCACGGCAAGAACTGAGAACCTACAGGGATAAGGAGTAAATGCTGACCTCCTTACACAAGGTGCGGTGTTAACAGCTGCATTTTGGGAAAACACCACTGTAAGGATGGATTAAAGAAGGTAAGACTAGATGGAAGCATGATGCTAGAGGGAGGGTGCAGATGGATTGAACATCAGTTTCTGAATGGAAGGAAGGCATCAACAGAGGGTAATGGCAGGTTACACACAGGGGAAGATGGCAAGCTGAGGAGACAGGGAAGAATGACATTCTAGACTTGTTCATACAGTGAAGATGCTGCTCATAGATCCCCTTCTGGCTTTATCAGTGTATTTACTTTCACTCTGAATAGGAAAAAAAAAAGTCAGTTTAAAAAGAAATAATACCAGTGGCTATTTTAAAATAATTATTTACAGAAGAAGATTTATAGTTCTTTTTTATTCTGTTTAGCTAAATTAGGGCTAGACTAAGCCTTTACTTTTCAGTGTTCATCTTTGGAAAACACATGAGGATTTAAGAAAAACATGAAAAATAATTCTGATGCACTAATATTGAAAGTCCAGGCCTCACTAATCTCAGTGCCCAAGCTGAAATCTTTTAGCATGTGTGTCTTTCTGGGGTTGCTTCCAGCCATAAAATGGGTGATGGAATTTTTAAGAAAACATTTTATTGCTCTGCAATGGATGGATTTTTCCAGTGGGATTTATATAATGACTTGGGGAGAAAGTTAAAACAATGTGTAAAATAAACCCTGTGGAAGAAAAATAATTAGAAAGAATTCCCACCTGAAATGTTGGAATGCCTATAGAGGCCTGTGTTCTGTTTCACTATCTATCTAGCTATTAAAGTTATTTATAATAACCAGAAATTTCACTTTAAAGAACAGTTTTCCTAGGGAGCTAAGAATTCCATTGGTAGAGATCAACAACCATTCTGAATGTGAGAAAAAAAAAGCAAGCCTTTGAGAGAATGCCTTTGGCCTAAGACTGGAACACAGAAATTTCACTTTAAAGAACAGTTTTCCTAGGGAGCTAGAATTCCATTGGTAGAGATCAACAACCATTCTGAATGTGAGAAAAAAAAAAGCAAGCCTTTGAGAGAATGCCTTTGGCCTAAGACTGGAACACAGGGTGGGTAAGCATGTTGGGTAACATCTTTTAAGCAAGAATCACCTAGGGGGCATCAGGACCAAGATGCCATAGTGTTGGAATTAAGCCTCTGCTATCCCACTTGCTGGCCATGGGCTTCTGTACTTAGACCTACTGAGCTCTGTTTTAGGAGGACCCTGAGAGAGAAGGAGAAAGGGACAAGATCTCCTGAGCAAATTGGGAGCACGGAAGGGCTGGAAAAGGGAGAGAGGAAGAAGGGGAGTGGGGGGAGGGAGAACATGAAGGAGCAGGAAGACTGGGTAGAGGAAAGAATACAGGAGAGCAAAAAAAGAGAAACCTTAATACAGGAAGCCATTGTAGGCTTAAAGAGAAATCTGGCACTCAGGAAATGTTCAGGAATCCACAAGAGTGACCCCCCCCCCACTAAGAATCTAAAAACTAGTAGAGAGCCTTAATGCCCTTCCCCTATAATGAGACTGACGACTACCTTAAATGCCATCCTTCACCCAGTAGCTGATGGAAGCAGATGCAGAGATCTACAACACTGAGCTGAACTCCTAGAATCCAGCTGTAGAGAGGAAGGAGTGATGAGCAAAGAGGTCAAGGCAATGCTGGGGAAACCCACAGGATCAGCTGACCTGAACAAGTGGGAGCACATGAACCCCAGTTTGACAGCTGGAGACCCAGCATAAGACTGAACCAGCCCTCCCCGCTCTCCTGAACATGTGTGCCAGTTGGAAGACAAGGGCAGTCTATGGGACCTCTGGCAGTGGAACCAGTATTTATGCCTAGTGCAAGGACTTTGGGAACCCATTCCCTAAGGAGGAATACTCTCTCAGCCTAGATACATGGGGAAGGGCCTAGGCCCTGCCCCAAATAATGTGACAGACTTTGATGATTCCCCATGGGAGGCCTCACTGGGGAGTAGAAAGGGAGTGAGATGGGGGGGGGGTGTAGGTGGGAGCATGGGAGGATGGAAGGAAAAGGGACCTGAGATTGCTATGTAAAATAAGATGGTTTTAATTTAAATTTAAATAAAAATATAAGGGTGATGAAACATACAGGAATATTGTTGAACAGATTAAATGATGTGATATGTGTTTCAATTACTTTGTAATTGCAAGGTGTTAGGTAATTGAGATTATTGCAGGTTTACAATCTTCAAATAAGACTAAATTTTGTTTCAATTTTTAAATTAATTATTTAATTTCATTTCTCATTCCAACCACAGTTCTCCCTCCTCCCCCTCCTTCAACACTCCAGCCCATCCCTCATCCACTCCTCCCAATGGGTAAGGACTCCCATAAAGTATCAACAAACTGGGGAGACTCCATGGGAAGGAACTAGGCCCATTGCCTGTGGGAAACAATTGTGAAACTTGGTCTACCTGAATGACCTTGACAATAGGACCAAGATCTATCCCTGGTACCTAAGCTAGCTTGCTGGAGCCCATTCCCTATGGTGGGATGCCTTGCTCAGACTTAATGTGTGTGTGTGTGGGGGGGGGTGGCTTGGCCCTGCCTCAACTTGATATGGCAGGCTTCCTTGTTTCAATTTTTAAATGAAGTATACCATACAGATCTCACAAGAGTTTTTGTTATATACTTAACACCTCATCATTTTTTCTTCACCCAGGTAGCTAGCAACTGAAGATTTTAAGGAAGAGTATACTATACTTAGGAAATAATAAGCTTTAGCTAGGTTTTGGGGGGCTTGGGGGATGTTTTGTTTTTCTTTTTTTCACTTGAGAAATGATTTGTGGCTTTTAGCATGACTAGCTATATAGTGCACCAAGCAATCCCTGTGACACCATGGGTTCAGCCCTGGTATTAGCCATAGGTTTTGCTATGGTTTCCTCACCAAACTGAACTTGAAAACACAGATCCTCATTTTGTGACCATTACAAAGTACTAGAGAGAAAAGGGATGCAAAAAGGAGGCAAAGCATGCTCCTTGTAGGACTGATAGAGGACAGAAAAGGACAAAAGAGGACTGTAGGACTGTGCTATTTGAGCATTCTTCTAAGCTCTCTGCAGCACCACCAGACTCTCAGTGAGATTGCTTTGCTTCACGTAGTTCTTTTCTGGAGTGGTCAGAATGTTAACACTTAGCTATAATGCCGTACCACAAGTAGACTACACTACGCCCAGACCTCTCATGTATGTCCATGTCCCAGTAAATACTGTGTGTACACACATATGTGCAAAGACCAACACTCTTCTGAAGTCTGGTGTGTTACTGGGAATTAGCAAAACTAGGAAAAAGTCATCTCAGCAGTCTAAAGTTTGTTTCTCCAGAACCAGAAAATGCACCTCTAGAGTAATCCCTCTAGATGAGAATATTCTCAAGGGAATAAGCTCTATGTAACTTTTAGGAAACCAGGGAATGATAAATTAATAGACACTAAATGCATGACACACAAGAAAACCTTTGTATCAAATGGTAAGTATAACTATTCTATCGAATTGCTGTGTGGATTATATTGTAATTTCATAAACCACAACACAATGGCTTCACATTCAAACAAGTAAAAAAAAAAGATATAGTTTTGTGAGCTAGGCTTTGTAATTGAGAGAACTAACTAAATGGCATTCATCCATTAAGGTAGCATCCATTTTCTCTGTGAATATCATGTATAAAGCACTTAACTTGGTGGTGAAAAGCAAACCAAACCTTTAGCCCACTTTTAAAGAATTCATGGCCACAAAGGAAGCTAAGCCTGGGCAAAGGTTAAAAGAAGAAAAGAAATGTGAAGAGAAATGACTGCATATGGCAATAAGACACAGCCTCTTCATGCTCTGTGTTTGGTGACTTAGCTGGAACTTAGGGGACTCAACAAGTATTAACATAAATGGCTGTGGTATAATGTAAAATCACCGAGTGGAAAAGGTAGATGGGGCAAAGCCCAGAGGAAGCCAAAGGCTAATTTCTCTCTTTTAAAAATTATTTTGTTATTTCATATGTATGAGTGTTTTGTCTGTGTGTATTTCTGTGAACCATGTGCCTGGTGCCTGCCAAAGTCATAAAAGGGTGTTTATCCCCCAGATCTGGAGTTACAGAGAGTTTTGAGCTGACACGTATGTGCCAGGAATTGAACTCGGATCCTCTGGAAGAGCAGTCAGTGTTCTAAACCCTGATCCTTCTCTTTAGCCCCTAGAATCTAGTTTCTAAGATTGTTCCTCACAGATCTGTCAGTTCAGGGAAACTGGGTGAAATGATGTCCACCAGGGTGTTCTCTCGGAGAATTCACATTTTTAATGGAGGCTTCGTATGAAGGCACCCTCTGCTGGCCTCTCCCAAGTTCCAAACCCCTAGAAAGAAAGCAAGTGCTTCATAAATGAGACATTCTTATAAGAGTGTTGGGTGACCATTGAAATGGAGGCAGCAGCCAAGAACTGACTTCGGAGAACAGCAAGCTGGCCTGGTTTTTGTTCTGTTGATTTGTTTTTTGTTTTATTGTTTTCTGCTTTTTGTCTATGGTGTTTGGGTTTGTTTGTTTATTTGTACACCATCAAAACCTTACCCGCCCTAAAAACATGCATATAAGTTAAATTGTGCAGATTGAGCTGGTGGTTTGTATTTATGAATATATGTGTATATACATATATGTGTGTAACAACAATTAATGGACCAACAAGGGAGGATTTGAGGGGGAAAGGAAAGGGAAAATGATACAATTATTTTATAATCTCAAAAACTAAAAGAAATTGTTTGAAAAATCATCCAGCAATGGAAAACTGTGCCCCAGAGTAAACTATGTATAGAGAGAGCTCTCCCCAATTAGACAGCTAAGACTACAAACCAACAGAAGGAAACTTGGGGGTATAGCTCAGTGGTAGATCATTTTGACTGCAAAAGGAAAACTCACTGTAACTGCTCCATTCATGCGATCATTTTGGTGTCCATGTATTATTTTGAAAAAGCAGAATGAACAAGAATGTCTTCCAGGCCAGATCAGTCTACCATGTGAATCAACATCCTGGAAAAGAACGCAACTTTACTAAATTCACAAATTCTCATTGAGTGACTATGCTGGACCAAATCCTGGTAGCCCAATGACTCATAGCAGATTCTTACCATCCAAGAGCTCATGAGGGACATAGTGTGGTTTCTTAATCCCAGCTCAGTGGTGTTCAGCTCTATACAAAGATGGCAGGTAACAGCAAAAGAAAGTTTCAACTTTTCTCATCCTGCAGACACACTCACCAGCAAACCTAGAGAACAAAACAAGGCTCCCAGTAAACAACTCTGGATTCTGTTCACATGCTGCCCTCACCCTGGAGCACTCAGCCAGGATTCTGAGGGTGCAAGGGTCATCAGTATGGATGTTAAAGAAGTTTAAAAAAAGCATCTGACAGCAAGCTAAAGGAGACACAGTGGGTCCTAGCAGCCTAATTTGCACAGATGTGGCCAGAATAATGTCCTGGTGGCTTTCCATTTCCAGACTGATTACCTGTTCCTAGGGGAAATCTTATTGGATGATAGAAATATACCTTAACAGTATCACTTTTGCCAGATTATTTACAGTAGTTACCAGAAGCACCTTCTCCAGGACAAACATCCCGCTTGATTTCCATCACAGATAATCTACAAGTGACTTTACTAAGAAAGGAGTTACTATTACAAATTGGTAGAATTGGCCAAATCTTTTTTTTTTTTTTTTTTTTTTTACATATCGATCCCAGTTCCTTCTCCCTCCCTCCCTATTTCCTTCTCTCCCACCCTCTCATGCCCCCACCACCATCCTCCCCTCCCATTCCTACTCTGGACTCCACATGTAGAGTGATGCCTTCTAGGAGGGGTCATCTAAATTTGTCAAGTCATTTGGAGTAGGGACTAGGCCTTCTCTCCTTTTTCTAGGTTAAAGAATGTTCCCTCCATGGGGGATATGTCCCCAAAATCCTTTTGTGCACCAGGGACACATCCTGGTTCCACTGTCTGAGGTCTCCTAGACTGTTCAGGCCTACTAGCTGAGACCCATGTTCAGGGGGTCTGAGTCAGTTCAATGCTGGTTCCCCAGCTATTAGTCTGGGGGACCATTAGTTCCTTCTTCTTCAGGTCAGCTGTCTCTATGTGTTTCTGTAGCCTGGTCTTGTCCTCCCTCTCTGTATCTGGATTCCAGTTCAGCTCAGTGTTTAGCTGTGGGTGTTTGCTTCTGTTTCTATCAGCTACTAGATGAGGGCTCTGTGATGGCCAATCTCATTATCAGGGAAGGGGATTTACGGTACCCTTTCCACTGCTGATCAAATTGTTAGTTGGGGTTCATCTTGTAGGTCTCTGGATATTTCTCTAGGTTCAGTTTTCTCTTCAAACCTGTAATGGCTCCCTTTTTATGGTCTCTCTCTCCCTCCCCCTCTCTGTCTCTCTCTCTCTCTCTGCCTCTCTCTTTTCTATTCTTCCCCTGACTCAATCTTCTTAGTCCCGCATGCTTTCCTCCCCTCCCCTTCTCTTTCTCCTAGTTCTCTCTCCACTCACTGCCTCCCCTCCCCATATGCTCAGGAGATCTTGTCCCTATCCCCTTCTGTGAGGGACCTTATATAAATCTCTTAGAACCCTCCTAGAGAATCAGCCAAATCTTAACATCCTCACAAATCATGTACAGCAAGAGATTTAACCTTGACAAGTAAACATTTAGTCACCAAGGCAAGAATACAACATTCCTTCCCAGAGCCATGAAACTTTAAACCCTTACCACCTGGTATGGTATCCAATATAGTCGCCCAACAACAGTAAGTGGACATTCTTCTCCATTTCCTTTTCAGTAGCTTTCTGTGACTGTTAAAAAATGTGAAAACTTTTTCTTAGGGTTCTAGAACTATGGGCTCTATGAATATTCAAGGCTTCCCCTTTCTTTGGATTACAGTATGTTCTGTGATGACATAATGACATTTAGAAAAATCTGGAGAGGATCCTTGCTTCTCTGACTCCATTCTACACACACACACACACACACACACACACACACACACACGCACACCTACCTATCTACTGGATAGATGGAAGATTTAGGGCATTGATGTCATGATCTTTCTTTCTCACTGCTGTCTTTTCTGCTCCAGCTTGTCTTGTCTTTGCTAACAGAGGACAAAGAAATATTTGATAGATCAGGGAACCATGAAATTAACCCATACTCTCTTTTACTTAATATTTGCTATCTGCTTTCAAACTTTATAGAACTCCCCTTTAATCTAATTCCTTCAATCTCCAAATACAAGAAAGCAGGCCATGGTCTGAGATGTTCAATTATGATATACCGCTGGCCCATATACCTTAGATAGTCCCTTGATCCCAAGAAATAGGCTGGATGCTCAAGAAAAGAAATATTAATTACAGCTGCCTTCAAAGCTAGACTAGTGATGTTCATGAAAATGATAAATGTTAATCTGGGTTGTACTAGAATACACATTGCAGGGATCTTTCTGCAGTAAAGCATCCAGGCACCAATCAGGGTAGAAGAGAGAAGTCACTAGTAGACCACAGTCAGGATAGCTCTCAAAAGGTTTGGTCTTAGATTTAGTTTGCATTCTTATTTTATACTCTGGAACCATAAGGTAGGTGGATAAACAAGCTGGATTTTACAGAAGTTTACATGGCAGTCATCAGGTTGCTAAGGGCAACAACCCATTGTTATAGCTATTCTTGCAGGTCATTCTGTTTCAGGTAGAAAAAAAAGTCATGCTTGCCAAATGGGCAGTGCATGAAGTGCTTTTAAGTAAATCACTAAGTAAAATCAACAAATCAGTATCTAAAAATTGGCCTTTTCTAACTTATTGTAATGAACTACCAGGTAAGTGTGTTATATACTGGCACTTTCAGCATTGTGGTAGGGGAGACAAAATAATCATGCATTTAATGCCAGCTGACCTATACTGATGCTCTATCTCCAAAACCCAAGTGCTGGGGATGTAAGTCAGTGATAGTGATAGTTCTACCTAGCATTTACAATGGCTTGGGAAAAAAGTGATTAACAAAATGGTATAAATACTTTTGATTCCTCCTTTCTGTTTGAAGCAATGGTAACTTTTATGTGTATATTTTACTCCCCCTTGATTTGAAGAGTAATGACTATTCTCAAACAAAGCCAAGAATGTAGTCAAAAGAAGAATATGAGTCTAGGGGAAGAGTGGGTTGAGAATTGGGAATTACGGGTTGTGTTTAGTCTAACTATTGATTTAACCTCTAAGTGAGTTACTTAACCTCTTGTTCTCAGGCCTGTTCCCCGCCTCCTATAAAATAGGGCTTGACCAACAGATGCTTTAGCAACAACATAAAAAATTGGCAAGATGATTGACTGACTCCAAGTTTATTGGCTCTGTCCACAGCACAGCTTAGAACCATTGTGGCTTAACAGCAATGAGAAAGAGCTCACATCATCTGCTTTCTCTATAAAAATTTGTGCATAGTACATTGTGCATCTCTCTCAGAAAACCATGAAGGCCAGGGGTGATTTTGTATAATTTATTATGACACGATCCTCTTTCATCAGATTGCAATAAGCTAACAGTATTAGTAAGCACTCATTGATTCTCATTTATGGGCTAAGTAAGCACTCATTGATTCTCTTCTGTGGGCTATGGGTTCCTCTGATGGCTTGACAGTTAATATCTATCCCAGCCTCGAAAAAGTCCTGAAATAGAGACACAAAGAAGTTACTTGCCACAGTTTCATACTTGGAACATAGTAAACCTACAGTCCATGCTCTTACTGAACATGCCATCCAATTATCTAATAAATGATGATAGCCTTCTATGGGGGTCATGTCATCAAGTCACCTTCTTAACAAGTGACCCAGGTTACTCCATAGAATGCCAAAACCTTCCAAATCTTGGAATGAAATGGGCTTAAATTCAAATACTGAACACCCTGTGTTTACCCCAGACTTCCTAAGCATGCCTTCCAGTCTACACAGATGAACTCATAGTGTTTGCTTTTGATATGGTTTTGAAGATTAAATAAGCTAGACTAAGCATTAGTATAATTTTTAGAAGCTCAGCAAATGTTGGGTGTGATGAAGATGTTAAAAAGCCTTTAAGTAGCTGCTTCCCTCCAATCTTGACAGGGCAATAATAAGCACAGACACATTAGAAGTGATTGGCAACTAAAAGTCTGCACAGACACTAGCTCCTCTCATCTACCACCTAGGCAAATAGAGCCAGAGACACAGGGCACATGGATTCCTTTAAAACTCTGGAACATCTTCATTCCTTATTATGTGTGAGGGTGAGCGAACCAGCTCTCACTGAAGGATTTTGAAAACTGGTCTGCGGCTTCCCTGTCTGAAGTGTGTCTTCCCTTCCTACAGTCAGCAACTTCCACTTTCCTCTTAATGTAGCAGCTGAGAGGAGGGGTGGGGAGCAGGGCTGTCTTGCTTAGCAGTGAGTCTCAGATCTCTGTGCACTTTTGTAACGTGTACGGTTTTTTCCGCCTGCCGCCTCCGGGTCTTGTCCCGCTGCCGCCTGCTCTTGTTCCACCACCAAGCCAGCCCCAAATAACACACTGAGACTCTGTATTTGATACAATGCTGTTGGCCCGGTTACTTGTTTCTTATCAGCTAGCTCTGCCTTTAATTATTAACCCATTTCTGCTGATCTATGTATTTCTCTTACCGGGGAGCCGGCGGCATACTGCTTTCTTCAGACTCTCCATCCTGACCCCTTTACTACTTCCTATTTCCTCCTTGTCTCCTAGTCCCTCCTATCTTCCTTTCCTATTGGCCAACAGTGCTTTATTATTAACCAGTATGAGAAACATATACAGAATGACATCTCCCATCACACTTTGTATTTTGTTTTCACCCAGGCTTTTGTCATTCTGCCTGCTGGAATCTTACTGGAGTCCTCTCTTGTCAGAACCCCATGAGTCAAGTATAGGCGTGTGTATACTTTATAGATGGTTCCCCATTCCTGCCTGTTGTCTCTCATAGACTAGTTTTGCTGGTTTTGTTTAAGAGACACTTCATGCTGAAATTCTCAAGTGCAAATCACCTCTTGTTTCTTTTATCCATGTCAATAATGAAGGGCTGAACTGGAGCTTAAGTAATTCTTTCAATGAATACTTTAAACAGACTCTTTCATTATACATGTTAAAGGAATGAAAATAATTTGAACAAAGCCATGTTTCCTTCACAACATTTAAAAGGAGTGCGGGAACTGCCATTGAGAAACAATGCATTTTGGTTTTGGAAGAAAATGGGGAAGAGACAAATGAAATGCATGTCAAGACTTTCAAAATGATTTCGGGTGAGAATTTTTAGCAACTGAGTCAAGCATTCCTGCAAGAAGTACTGTGCTGTTTCGATCAGTGTTTTCATGGCCATTTCTTATATTTCTATAGTGGATGAATATCAAATTCTCTCCTGATTTTGTGACTTAAAATGTATTATGAAGAAAAATCATTTTTAAATTGACACTGCTACAGAGGATAGGGAAGCCACTTAGCATGCCAGATGTCCTGCATTCCTGGTTGGACAGGCATGTAGGTAAAGTTGGCCTTTAGAACTACCTTCTTCCATGTCAATGTCTCCTTCATTCTCCCCAGTATTTCCTAGATTGCTGGGTACCTTTTCACTGCTTATCTTCACTTTTGTAGAATTAAAACTAATTTTTGTGAAGATAGGAGATTTTTAGAAGTGCAGAATTTTAACAATTATCCCAAATGTAGAATTATGTGTGTTGAAATAAAACACCCAGTGTACAATCAGCCGATTCATATTGGTCTCTCAGTCCTTTAAGCTAAAATAATACTCTTTCCAAGGTACCAAGTCTAGGATGTTACTTTGGGTTTTAGAAATCCAGGACTATGGTGGAATTACCAGGAAACAGAGTCTTCACGATGAAGATGTGTTCTGCCATATATTTGGTGTTTTTAGGAGGTCAATAGGCTGCCCGAAGAAGCAACATTATAAATAATAAAAGTCTCCAGGTAGAGCCCATTCTCTTAGGCTGAAGAGATGAAATGGCCTTATGCTAGCTCAGGCTCTATAGTACTATGAAAGAGGGTATAATCTGGTAACTCAAATTCATGACTCCTGGAGAGTCACAAACAAAAGATGTTTCATCGTCATGCTAATTTCATTCATTAAGCCATTAATAACTGAAGATGGCCAACAAAGACATTTGCCTTCCACTGCCATTAAAACTGCACACTGTGGTGCTGGAAACTTGGATATTCACCTCTTGCAACAACAAAAACCCATACAAAGCCTTCCCAACTCTTGACAAAAAGGTGGTTCATGGGCGTAAATGTAAAGTGTAAACCACAAATCACCTAGATTAAGACACCAAAGATCTATATGACCTTGTTATATTTGAGTATGAAATCTAGACAAATCACCCTCAAAGGAAAACTGATCAGCTAGACCATCCTCAAATCAAAATATTCTGGTATATGGATCAAATTATTGAGAGGAGGAAAAGGCAGTTTGGTCTGGGAGGAAACTTTTGCATATCACATATTTGACAAAAGACTTCTGCCTAGAGTATACAGGGAGGCCCTACCTTCACCAACAAGAAAACGATTAAATGGACAGAGGCCCTGAATCACATATCAGCAGAGAGATCTACAAATGGGAGAAAGCATGTTAATCATGCCCACATAACCCATCACTGGGGAATGCAAATTAAAACTAATGAAGATTTGAATTTAACCATTCAGTAACTCAAAAGCCATTAAAATTCCACAAATCTTTAAAACACCCAAATCTAGGAATCATTTTTACTAAAGAGTATTCAGAACCACAAAAACAATCATTCTTACTTGTGGGAATATAAAATGTTATGCTTCTTTGAGTTTTTCCAGGGTTTTTGTTTGTTTGTTTTGCTTTGTTTTTGTTTTTATATATTTATTTTATATAACCAAGTCCATTTAAATGAAAACAAACATTTATAGACAATATTTGGGAATTTGGGCGTCATTCTTTCCAAACTACTTCCGCTGGTAAGGGGCGCTGTCATGGGGGATTCTAAGAAGATGCAGAAATCATGGCTGTAGTCTGTAAGGTTGCTTTGTCCAACTGTTTTGAATGTAGAATCACCTGGTACTCTGTTTCAGGCAATCTGGCTTGATCAAACCACATTAGTCTGGAAGGAATCCACAGCTTTTCATTTTCTGTGGAAACAAAAGTAGAAATCCTTTTCCCCAGTAACTTGTCCTTGAACTTAAATTTTGGAGTCAAAGCATTTATTTATTTATTTATTTATTTATTTATTTATTATTTTACATGTTGATCCCAATTCCCTCTCCCTCCCTCCCTTCTTCCTCCCCTCCTTCCCTCCTTCCCTCCCTTTTACCCTCTCTGCCTTCTCACATGCACTCTAACCACCCTCCGCTCCCATCCCCCCACCCAATTCCATATGTAGGGGAATGCCATCCAGTTGGGGTCATGTAAATCTGACAGGTCATGTGAAGTAGGGACTAGGGCTTCTCTCCTGTCTCTAGGTTAAGGCAGTTATCCCTCCATGGGAGATGTGTTCGCAAGGTCCTTTTGTGCACCAGGGATACATCCTGGCTCCATTGTCTGAGGTCCCTTAGACTGCTCAGTCCTTCTGGCTGAGACCCATATTCAGGGGGGCCTGAATCAGTCCCATGCTGGCTTCCCAGCTATCAGTCTGGTGGCCTGTTAGCTCCTCCTTGTTCAGGTAAGCTGTCTGTATGTGTTTCTGCTGCCTGGCCTTGTCCTCTCCATCTGCATCTGGGTTCTACTTTGACTCAGTGTTTATGTATGGGTGTTTGCTCCTGTTTCCAACAGGCATTAGTTGATGACTCCATTGAGAAGTTAGTTATTGATCTCACTCTCTGGGAAGGGCATTTATGGTAGCCTTTCCACGGAAGCTCAAATTGTTAGTTGGCAGCAGTCTTGTAGTTCTCTAGACCTTTCTTTCTGTTCAATTTTATCTTCAAACCAATATTGGCTCCCTCTTTTATGTTCTCTCTCTCTCTCTCTCTCTCTCTCTCTCTCTCTCTCTCTCTCTCTCTCTCTCTCTCTCTTTCCTGTCTTCTATTCCTAACCGTACTCAATCTTCCCAATTGCATGTACTTTCCTCTCCTCCTTCTCGTTTTCTCCTACATCTCTCTCCATTTGCTGCCCCCCCCCCACTTCCTCTGTGCTCTGGGGGACTTGTCTCTTCCCGGTTCTGTGAGGGACTTTATATGAATCTCTTAGAACACATCTTGTATCCTAGTTCCTCTGGTGGTGTGAATTATAGGCTGGTGATCCTTTGATCTAGGTCTAAAATCCATATATGAGTGAGTACATACTGTGTTCCTCTTTTTGTGACTGGATTACCTCTTTCAGGATGGTTTCTTCAAGTGCCATCCACTTGCCTGCGAATTTCAAGATACCATTATTTTTTTCTGCAGAGTAGTATTCCATTGTGTAGATGTGCCACATCTTCATTAACCATTCTTCAATTGAGGGGTATCTAGGTTGCTTCCAGGTTCTTGCTATTACAAATAGTGCTGCTATGAACATAGTTGAACAGATGTCTTTGTTGCATGGATGTGGATCATTTGTGTATATGCCTAAGAGGGGGATTGCCAGGTCCTGTGGTAAACTAATTCCCATTTTCCTGAGGAACTGCCATACTGATCTCCAAAATGGCTGTATGAGTTTGCACTCCCACCAGCAGTGGAGGAGTGTTCCCATTTCTCCACATCCTCTCCAACATGAGTCATCATTGGTGTTTCTAATTTTAGCCATTCTGGCAGGAGTAAGATGGTATCTCAGAGTTATTTTGATTTGCATTTCCCTGATAGCTAAGGATGTGGAGCACTTTCTTAAGTGTCTTTCAGCCTTTTTGATTTCCTCTATTGAGAATTCTTTCTTCAGTTCTGTACCCCATTTTTAAATAGGGTTAGTTGGTGTTTTGTTGACTAGTTTCTTGAGTTTTTCAACAAGACAAAACATAGTCTTACCATGGGATGCACTATCACACTGCAGAATATTTATCCTTAAATTTGAAAACCTATGTGTGTTCAAATGCTTATGCTATTCACACTCATCAAAAATTAAAACACAGGCTTGGGGAGATTATCAATAGTTGACAGCACATAATATTCTTGGACAAGACCAGAGTTTGGTTCCTAGCACTGAAATCAAGTAGCTCACAACAACCTATAACTCCAGGGGATCTGACACCTTCTTCTGGACCCCAGGAAGAACACCTATACATGCAGATACATACCATCCCCCATGCACACATATTCATAATTATAAATAAATACAGAACAAACTAATGCAAACAAGACTCCCTTCAGTATGTAAATGGATTATTCAGTAATGAATTATAAAGCCATAAATCCTATAATGACACTGGTTGATCATAAATTCATAATGACAATTGAAAGAAAATATTCTGAAAAAGTGGCCTATTGTAAACTTCTAATGTTTTACCATTTCAGAAAAAAAAAACAGAAATACAAAAAATATAGTAAACAGATAATTAGTTATCAGAGTTAAGAATGGGCTTGGGGGGCAGGGCAGGGATTTGAATGGGTGAAGCAGATGGGAATTTTAGAATGACTAAATTATTCTATATAACACAGAATGTGAGTATGTTACACACTGAAGAGTAGATGTTTTGAAAACACTCCCTTGTGTTAGATGTTTCCTTGGGAATTATTTGTTGAAAATTAGTTGTTGACTTTTTAAAATTGTAGCAAGAGGTGACATGATAGTTTGACTAATCCAGAACGATAGACTCATGCCGGAATGAAATATCTGCACTTTACTTCTTCCTTTCAAAGCTCCCAGATCATTGCAGAAGAGGGGCTGTAACAATATCGAAAGCAAAAGGTAGTAGATGATGACAGCGAAGAGTGTTTCCTGAATAAGAAAAGGCTATTGCTCAGATGAACTCATGGCGTCTTGACTGCATGCACAAGGCCTGCCTGCACAAGATCCCACCAGACAGAGAGAATACAGTACATCCAGCAGATGGCCCCTGCACTCATTCACCTACTGGCAGCACTAAGTGGATTCAGTAGCTTTAAAAGCTGGGGGATGCATGGAGCTGGGAGGAGATAGCAGGTTACGAGGGAATTAGAAGGCAGGCAATGGGAGATGAGGTATATTTGAGAATTTACTATTTTAAGTCTAAAAATTTAAAATAATATATTCTGTTTAGATGAAGAATGACATAGAACCTAGGTTACTTTATAATCATAGAAAATGCCTTATTTCTAGGAATATTGTTGTAAATCATCAGAATTTTAGCATGCCATAGTGTAAAATGAATGAGGAATCTTCAAGTAAGTTTTTTAAATAGACAAGTTGAAAGGTTCAGCAGCTATACAGGAAAGGAATTGGTAGGAGGGAGTACCTACTGAGCATAGTAACCTTGATGGGATGATGTAACAGCCATATATGAGCATTAAAAAAAAAATAGATGTAATTTGTAGGCTGTAACTCTTACTCAGCGTTCTTAGCATTGGTAAAGTAAGTGAAGTGGCTACCTTATAAGTCTTATTTTCACAGACAAGCACCCTCATAGAGCCTCACACACAATATAGGCTTTGATTTGTTGATGGACCCTTCCCCTTGTTTCAGAAGACAAAGGGCAACCAAATTACTTACAACGAACGAATGTACAGACTCCCGCGACATTGACTGGACTCCCTCTGAAGTGCTCACAGGTAGTTATAAAAGTAAACATGGGTGATTTGCAGTTCTCAGAGCATATCCCATTACCTTTTGCAAGAAAGTATATTTTAGAATTCACTGCACAAGCACACACAGAGTTTCTGTCTCCATAGAACTGATGTCACTTTTTCTTTAGCTGTTTAGTAAATGGTTTCCTATCATTTTCTTCCTCCTATTGAGTTTTAAGAATGGGGAGGCCATGTTTACTGTGCCATCTACCATTCTTTAGCATGTGTGTTACAATTCCTACAAAGCAACAATAGCAGCTGCAGTGGTAAAAGTAACACTAGCAGTGAGAAAAGCTTTACCAACAATAAAACCTTAGCAAACACTACTGTTTCCACATAACAAACGTTTAGGATTTAGCTAGTTTGACGGTTGGCAACATGGCTAAGCAGGTAAAGAAAGTCACACATATAAACACATACCACATATAAAATATATTTAAAAAATAGAATTTTGTATGTGAAAGGCAAGGGCTTTTAGGATCTTAAAAAAACCAGAAAATGAAAAAGAAGCATTTTTTCTTGTCTGCATAGTATAAACAAATGGAACATCACAACTTCAGTTTGAGTTTGAAAAAGAATGTTTGTTTAACATCCAGTCACCTACACCTCACTGACAGCCAAAAGAAAATGATTAACAGAGTATAGAAATTTATTTGGTCACTATAAAACAGAAATATCTCTTCAAGATCAGATACCAAAGTCGAACACAAACGGAATCTGTGAATTACAAAAAAAAGTCTGCTGCATCTTTGAAGACTGTTCAGTGCTGGCAGTACCCATGACTTCTGTGAAAAGAAGAATTGTGTCCTACAGCTATAAGGAATAATACTTTTAACAAATGAGGATTATTTTCATTTCTCCCAGGGTATTGATAACAGTTGATGATTGGGTTCCAGGCAATGAGGCTATAAAAATTAATAAGGAGGACCTTCAAATGACTCATTAGCTAACCCTTCATGATTATCCATTTTGTAATGGGTGACACATTTAACACATTTAGTAATATACTCAGGGGTACTTTTAAATTAAAGGAGTTTAGTGAAGCAATTTGAAAAATATGCAAATATTTTATTAGCTTCAAATTTGCCTAAACTGTAATTGATTAAGCATATGCTAGGTTCTAACTCTATATGCAATAAATGAATATATTCTAGACCTAACATTGAAACGTAAAACAATAACTACAAGACTTGACTCACTGAAGCTTTTGTTTTGTTTTGTTTTTGTTTTTGTTTTCAATTATTGGTCAGTATATCTCTCCAAGACAGAGTGTTTATGGAGAGCTGGGAATTTTCTAGGGGCTTATGTTGTAGTGGAGTCAATCAGGTACCAATTCTTCAAGCTTCACCAGATGACAGCTCAAGCCAGGGTAGTTTGATAGAGTTAGGATTTTGGAGATGAGAGATGAGAAAATTAGGCTTTACTCCCATGGAGCCCAGGCTCTTGAAGAGAAAGAGTTGAATTGGGTAGGAATTAGGCCAACAGACTTCTTCAGGTAGTTAAGCAGGCCAGGTGGACTTTAAGTGCAAAGTCGTAAAGATCATATTATCATTCTGTATTCGGACAATCACAAGCCATTCAGGTTCGTGTAAGCACAAAGAAAGAAGTGTTAAAAAGGGGTGGGGTCTGCAGTGATAGACCATGGTCCAACAACAATACTTTAGAGGCTTTTGAAAACAGGTTAATTTATGATCAATAGAGCCTTAGTACTGAAATGTGACTGCCAGACTACATGTCATTATTATCCACATATTTATCATAAAAACACATATCCACAGGTCCCAATATAGACCTCTTAGGTCAAAAACCATACTATGAGAACAGCCCCCACTTGCTTCTTAGGCACTTTAAAATTTGGTGAACATGGCATGTGGAAGATGATGTATTGTAGAAACATATCATGTCAGACAGAGACGTGATTGAGATTGCTGTTTTACAATGCCCACTTAGAAACTAGGTTTTGGACTTAAATAGAGGTATTGTTGACAAGGAAGATGCTGAACAAACCTGAGATGGAATAGTCAGGTAACAAGACTTTGGGGAGGTAACAGTGCCAGGACTTGGCAATAATTTAATGCCAAGAAGAGAAGGCTGATTCTAGGCAGACAAACAAATTTCTGTCTCAGACCACCGGGAAAGTATGGTGGCAGGATGACTAGAATTTGCAGAGGAGAGAACACATTTGTCAGAGGTGAGCAAGATGGTGCCTTGTTCAACTTGCATTATCTACTTGAAAGTAGCTGTGAGATACTTGATGATGTTTAGTAGACAACTGGGAGGCATGCATCTGGAATTTTGGACAGACACTCATACATTCAGATGTTATTCTCTTACCAGTGCTGCTAAATCCATGATCTTGGAAAAAATTGCCAGGAATAGCTTATATGCTAGCATACAAGTGGCAAAAAAGAACATTAGCCTCTTAGGGATGAGTAGAGTAATACCAAACTGTGGGGAATAGTGTAGAGAATCTGAAGGGTGTGTGGCCATGGGAAAGAAAGAAGAAAATATTTGCAAGCAGGGAGTAGCCAGTTGGGTCATGAGTCATCTGTGTAAAATAAAGACTGACAATGCTTCTTAGATTTTGTCCCCAACTTTTGGTACATGTAATTTGATAATTAGCCAGAAATTTTTCAGTTGGATGATGCTATCAAAAGTCAGAGTTGCTGATATCTGATCTTGTGGAGTGTTTTTTAGAGCTTTCCTGAAAGTATGTCGACAAATATCTAGTTACTACAGAGACGGCACCAGTGGAGACCAAAGCAACAATTCTACACATGATGAACCAGTGAGTTTATTGGTGTTACAGGAATGTGAGTTATGGGTTATTTACATAAAGACGCATGGGTGAGGCAACCACAGCTGCATTACCCAAAAGCCCATTGCAGAGAATTCATTAACCTGCAGGCAATTCAGCTGATGGAATAATCCCCCAACCATTAATTATAACCATGGAAGGGGCCTTGTGAATTTACATCTCTTGAAATTCCTAAGCTTGTAAGTTTCATTAGCTTCTTAAGCATTGTGTGAATTAAATTATCTTTTATGCTCCCTCCATGAGGCAATATTTCAGTTCTGGAAAAGAAGACAAGGAGGAGGAGAAGCCACAAAATACTCCATTACTTACTGGATAAACAGAATGAATGCATTACTTACCCATCATGTGTGCTATCAGTGTGTGGTCAAGGGGGCTATTATTCATACCTTAAGAAGTAGACAGAGATCCAGACATGCTAAACACAAACAAAATGACTTTTGCATAAAACTATGGTGCATGGAAAGTCAATCCCACACATAACCTGTTGTCAAACACCCATTATCCAGAAAGTGTAGATTTACATTAGGGAACAATAATGATAATTTTGACTGACTCACAAATTTCCAAAGTTGAAAGGACAAAATACAGGGAAATGCTCTACTTATATACTGAGTAGATGCTCCAGTATCTGGTCTTTGATGCCTGTTGAGTAGCTACTTCATACATAAGACATCATCTAAAGAGTGTTTTTATCAAGATTAAGACCCTGCCTCTCTTGAGGTTCAATGTGCTAGGTATTTTTTAACAAATTTTTTTCATTGCTTTTAATTGTATATGCATACATTTGTGTAAGATTATGTGCACATGTATGTAAATAAATGGCCTTAGAGGCAAGAGGCATCAGAACTCCATGGAGCTGGAGTTACAAGCAGTTATGATCAGCTTAACTTGGAAGATGACAACCGAATTCAGGTTTCTGTAAGAGCAATACACACTCCTAACTACTGAACCATTTAACTCCTAATTTTGTTTCCATCCAATGAATGAATGAAAATTCTTGTACTAAGTTTAAGATACTGTTCTTGGGTTTCCACCATAGTCAGAAGATCTGGTTTCTTGACCTTACTACCTTGCAGCTTAGTGTGGGGGGATAAAACGAGTTCCTAAATGACCACAGGAGAAATGAAATACATGTCATAGAGAAGTAATAATATTCTGTACTTTTTGTTTAAAGATGAGGAGCCAGGAATCATTTCTCAACAAATTAAGACATGTGTCTCCTACGCCCCCTCTCAATACTGTTTACATTGGAACAGCTACACATTTTTCTAGCCAAGTAAGTCAGTCAAGATGGAAATGCTAATTAATCTGAATGGACATTCTCTGTGAGTTCATTATGTAAAAAGGAATCCTGTTATTAATACTACTATGAAACTGTACTTTACCTCCTACATTACAAATCACTTTTCATATTTATCAGGACATCATATTATTTTCTTCCTCATTCATACATGCAGGACTTATTGCTCACTTTAAGCATTTGCACCCATGTTCCACTTCAAGGGGAGGGGCTGAACTGGGACTTCCATGCAGTGCAGGTCTCATGAAATGGATTGTTTTACACAACAGCATCTCTGTAGACTCAGTGGAGGGGAAATCATAAGTCTTCTGGATGTTAGGAAGAACTGATAGAAGAGACAGCTTCTGAGTAGAAGTGAAACTTCAATATGAGGAGACAGGGTGATGGCATAGCAGTCAGAGGGCATAGCAAAGTTCAAACTGGATACAGGATATGCTCAGACAAGACTCATGCTGTATCAGAATGTGAAAGGCATCTGTCCCTTGGAAATGGCTAGCTATCTTCAAATTGAACAGGGCTACATTAGAAAATAAAATAGAAAGGAAGATACCTATCAGTAGGGTCTTGAGATCACTGGTGGTTAGAGGGTGGCAAGTACAAGAGGAGCCTGCAGAAGAGAAAGTAAAGAATGGCCCAGAGAGCTTGATTCTTCTCAGTTGTTATAGAGAACCAGGAAAGGGGAATCTCAAAATAGGATATGACCAGTAGGGAATTGTGATTGGGGACACAGGGTGGAAGAGGAGTCTTGGTGAGCTTGGATAAAACAGCAAAAGCAATGGAAGCCAGAGACAAAACAAGCAGAGAAGAAGGAAATAAAGGCAGGCAGGTAGTGAGGAACAGAGGCAAGACAATTTCCCATCCTCTCTCCCTCTCCCTCTTCCTCTCCCCCCCTCTGCCTTCCTCCCTCTCTCCTTCAATTTTTTTCCCCTCTCCCTCCCATTCTTGCTTAAATGTTTAACATGGTATTCTTTAGGAATTGTTAGTTTGCCCACTGTACTTCTTAAGATTTACCATATGAAACTTGGCTTTCTGTCCTGTTTGTGGTCTGCAGAGCATGGCATAGGAAACCAAAGCTCTCCTGTGCTTTGCTTTTGAAGAGCAGCTCACATTTACCTTCACTACATTTCACTCTTCATTTGCTGAGCTCAGTTCCTTATGGCTCCATGTCATCTATATTCTAGGCTTGCCTGCTATTTGGGAAGAAAACCCAAACAAAGCAGGGAACACTGGAGCCTTGAGGTGGAATGGACATAGGGCTGACATCAGGAAGTCTACATTCCAGTCTGGACATTGATATTTTATAGGAATTTGTTCTTGGAAATATCAGCCTACTGTATTTGGGCTCCAGAGGGAATTAACCATGGACAGATGAAGCCTCTGTCTAACTGTAAAATGTTTTGAAATGAGTGACTGAGAGCACATGCATTTATTAATTTACTACTGAGACAGCCAGAGACCTCAACCCTCTGCCAGCCTATGGTAAGCCTAAAAATATGGCGGTAGATGAGATGACAGTGGCCCTAATCCATAGGCCTTGATTGCAAAAACCTCATTGTATCATTTTGATGTTGAAAAATACTCAGCTAAATAAATACAAGGAGAAAAGATTAAAGACCATAAACTCATTGAGTGCCCCCAGATCATTTCCTGCTAAAGAGTTTGGAGGCAAACAGGCTTCTGTGAACGTTTCAAATACTGAATGAAGTTAGGTCTTTAAAATTTGAGTTCTATCAAGAAATAATCACGTTATTTTTCTTACTCACAGTATCAGCTGAAGGTCAGTGTCTATGGTAGGGTTTTATTCAGTAGAAAGAGACCAGAGGAAAGAAAATTTGCTCCATGATCTGTGTTTCTCAGAGTTGATGTGACCATGAAAATGCATTTTTCCCTTTCTTCCTTCAGCCCACAATACCAGCTGTACAAGTTGTTCTTGCTAAGTAGCAAACCAACTCTAAACCAAGGTCCTTAAAGTAATAGCTATATAATATTACCTCACAGAACTTTGTGTCAAAACTCGGATAGAACTGGAAGACTCTGCTCTAGGTGACAATAGTTTCAGTCTTGTCACACTCATTCAGGAGCTTAGTTGGATTAAATGCCTGAAGTGATTTGATCAAATGTCTCATGCTCAGCTGGGATCATTTCTGACACAAAAATAACTGAGCTTTGGAATGCAGTCTTTGGATATGTGTTATTCGACTGTTGTCCACTCTAATAATTCATATATTCACATACGTACCTGGAAGTGTTGTTTTCTTTTCCATATGAGCATGTTTCACTAATAGAAACCAAGTATTAGTCCAGTGGGAGGGGAAAAAGTAATAATATACAAATATATTCAGAATTTCTCTTTTCTTTTCCATAAAAAATATGTAAGTGAGTTTTAAAAAGTAACCTAGAAGGCTAGAGACAATTATTTGAAGACAAAAGCTACTATTTGTGTGAAGTACACTAAGAATGATAGAAATAAATATGGAAGAAAGAGTAGATATTTAAGAATTCTTGCTATTCATTAAGTAGATGTTATGGCCTTTTCTTGGGTGCTTTCAAATCTTGAGAGGCTGAGCAAATATTTGAAATTCTTTAGGATATATATATATATATATATATATATATATATATATATATATATCTCCTGATATACATTCCTTTTAATTTTGTGTTTACTTTCATTTATTTGTTTTTCATCATATGCATACATTTGTGAGGTGATAAAGGTAGAGGTGAGTTCATGTATGTAAATCTGATTTACAATATTATTATTACTAATCATGTAATGTTGTGCTTTGAACATTTTTTTATGATAGGAAGAAATCTGCCTGAGGCCAAACTACTCTGTTCTATATTTAACTCTGAAATGCTAGCACTTGCTAGTGACACTTCTAGCTAGAAGCAGAGAAACTTCTAGAATTTGTGAAACAACAAAAGCTAACATCTCCTGAAAATAATTTAACTTGATATGTGGACTTGGTAAGTAGTTAGCACCACTGAGCTAGTTGGCCACGGTGCCTTTGTGTGCATCTGAATATCAGGGAGAGGATATAGAGAAATATTCCAAGGAAACTGAGCTTGAAAGTGGTCTAAGGGAGAGAAGATCATGGAGATGGAATTAGAGAGATCTCTCATCTACCTCATATCAAAAACACCATCAACAAATCCAGTGGCGGGCTGGAAGAGGCACCAGACTGTAATGTATAGTATCCTTTGTGAAAGAGTCAAGGGAGACAAAAGCATTGGAGACAAGGAGCCGTAGTACAGCGGTAAAGAAATTTTGGCAAAACAATGGAGATGCCTTAAGAAGAAATAAATTTATTACACTCTCATGAATGGATCTACATTGGTAAGTCTGAAATGTTAGTCATTGATATAACCCATGAGAAACAAGAATGCTATTGTAGAATGCAGCATCTAAGACAGTGTTGATGACATACTCTATGATAGGAGATGTAGGTAGAGAGAGGACTTCCTTGCTTAGTGGATCCACCACTTGGCTCAGCATATGCAGTATACTGACTGCTGGCTTACTAGGTGAGTGACTGTCTTTACAAAAAAAGCCCCAATAGTAGTGCTGACCTTTATAAACACGTGTTAATTGTACAGTCAGAGGTTGGTCTCTACTGTAAGCATATGCAGACATTTCTATGTTCCCCCCCCCCCCTTCATCTTAACGTTCTCCTTCTACAGCTAAACTTTCTTGATTCCTGGCATTACATGAGTGCTTCATTTTACATGTTACATTTTAACATGCATGTGAGCATATATATAGATATGATTTCAAGACCATGTCTGTTCTCATCTTCATTGCTGTGGCCAAACTGTGCCCATCCACTTACAAGACTACCTTCGCGCTGCTACTTCTCTTTTGCTGTCCAAGTATGAAGCTGCATCACAGCTGTCCTCAGACATGCTTTGTGGATCACAACTCTTCTGAATTCTGGGTGGTCAGCACCATTTTCCTCTTGATGGGAATGGGCTATAGTATGGGTTTAAGTGATCAGGAAGGATAAGAAAGAAGGGATTTCTATATATAGTGAGAGCAAAATGTTGCCATTCTGCTTTATTTGGCCATTTTTCTATCACATGCATTTTTAAAGTTATCATAAAACCCCTATTTCCCATATCGCACACTCAGGGAGGAAACTTATTCCATGAATAGTCTTGAGAAGGTGTCTTTGAATGTCTTCCCTACAGTTGCATTTCAGTGTCAGTGATAGTTTAAAACAAGTCACAAAGATACCATATCTTATCTATGATAATCTGGTAGATTCCTCTTTCTGTTTAGAATAACTTTCTTGTCTAAGGAAATATCTGTATAAGATAAAGATATAATAGATATTCCTTTAATTTTCACTTCCTGTACATAACAGTTATTGTATTAGGGAAGTGGTGTCTTTTCATTGACATTCTGGGATAAGTCTTTAAACTCAGCTACATCTGGTCACCTTGCCTCCAACCATGCTACAGCCGTTCCTTTAAATCAGACCTGAACTAAGCAAGAACATCTGTAGCAAGAATTATGAGGCCCAGCTGAACATTTTGGACCAGCATGTTCCATCTCACTTCTTTCAGCTCTAACCTTTTAGCAATTATCTTTACAATCCTTAGAAATGGTAATTAAAGTTGGTAGAAGAACAAACAGAATACTCAAGATGTTTTTACGTTCCAAACACCAGGTATATAAATGTCAGTGGCTTAAATATTGTTACAAGAATGCTTTTATTAACTCCCCCTCTGACCTTCTTGGGGATCATATTTAGTCTTTCCTCCAGGGAGTGTAACACTGCTAATAAGCTTATATAGTTGGCAGCCATTACAGTGTTGGGGATACCTGAAGCTACCTCAGGCATTATTCCGCCCTGACTCCAGACAAGCCTGGTAGATCGGAAGGCATGGGTAGGTGTATTATTATTGCAGTCACTGTCTAAGAGTCTTTGTTCAACAACAACTACCAAAACTATGTTCAAAGCTAAGAAGTGGTTTTCCAAATGAACCCTCTCACTATTGAAAGCAGTTCTTTAAGACTCTGCCTCCTGCTCTCTGTAGAAAAAGGCTTGTTCACTACAGAACTGACTAGACCCTCCTGTGACTTTGAGTCTATGCAGAACAGAGTTGCTGATGTTTGATGCTGTGATTGAACTTCTCTGGTGAAAACGAGTTTGCAGACATCTCTAAAGATTAATACTTGGAAACTCTATGAACCTCTGAATTACTTTACCTCCTTCATTATAACTAGATAATTTCTTTACTATGATTATGTACATATGATGTTTCCAGCAGTTATTATTGAATTACTGTACATTAATTTCCATGTTTTATTACAGTATAATATATAAATGAGGAATGAAGTTACCTGGATTAATGAAGGGGGTTACTGAATGCAGACTTGACTGTTTGTCAAGGCATTGGGGCCCATTAGAATAGGCCTAACAGAAAAAAAAAAAAAAGGCCGTCACAGGTGAAAAGCAGGGGGCACTTGTGTATGTGCAAGTGGAATTTACTAAAACCAGCATTTGTTAATAAACGGCAAGATATTTGATGCAGTTAAAAGCATCAATTTGTATTGCTATTTAGAAATCAGCTTGTTACAAAATTAAGTTGATTTTTTTTTAAGTCATTTGGACCATTCTCATCTGTGGCTTTGCATAGCTATACTATAATCCCTGATCTTCATTTCTTTCGAACCATGTGTTTCTTGTGCCTTCACATTAGATCAGCTTCCCTCTCTTCTCTTGGTATCTGAGTCATTTAGCTTTAAAGACTCAATGCAAATGGCATAAGGTGGCAGGGCTGCACTGGGCTCCCATCATTCCTTCCCACTTAGCAGTCATTCTCAGAGCTAGAACTGAAGATCATTTTGGTCCCAGAAACATTTTTGTTGAGTTATTTGTTCAATAAATATTTCATTGTCCTGACTCTGCCAAGAGCTCATAACCCTGACATCAATCATTTCACTACCCACTGGTATTTAAATATAGGTGCATATTCAGATAACACAGTGGCCACTTATTAAAGTTGCTTAAGTTATTATTCTAATCCACTGAGAATTTATAGCTTCACTATCTTAATTCTTAGTAAACTGTGAACCAAATATGAGCATAAAACGTACTTTATAAAATCCTTTTGGTAGGAAAAAATTAATAGTTTTGTGGTTTTCAATGCTATACTTCATAAGCAAAGTTGAAATCTGAATCCTTCCCAAGGGAAGTAAGCTTGGCTACTTTTCAATTTTCACAGAAATGCTACATGAAGAAAGAAGAACAATAAACTGATAATTTGAGGGCATGTTTGTATGTTTAAGCTTCAATTATTTCTACAGCCTTTCCTCCCAGCCTACAAGGGAATGGCAAATTCCCCCAGAATTATATGAAAATTACAGCCGCATGAAAATTCCAGCTATAACCATCCAATTATTAGAGGAATTATGGCTCTTCTTTAATGATGTAGTTTCACAAATGCAAACCAGTTGCTTTGGATATCAGCTTTCCAAATGCTAGCCACAGACCTTATGGAAAATACCATGTTACAAGTAGGACATTATGAATGGGGGCGTGTTTATCCTTCATTTTACCAAACATGTTAATTGTAAGCAGATGAGTCATATTCCTAATCAGTATTCCCTGGAGACACTGGAAGCCAGGTCAGGCTGGAGGCTGCTTGGTACCAGGATATGATGGGAGCAAGTGTGAAGGAGGAGACAAAGCATGTTTTGGAACTAGCTTAGAATAGCTGCTTGTATCTCAAAGCTAGATAGAAAAGATGGTTGTATGTTTAATTTTGTCTTTTTACTCTCTTTGTTGTTTCTCCGTGAATTCACATCATGCATCCTAATCTCACTCATCTCCCCATCTCTCCATGTCTGCCTTCTGTCTTTACAACAAGATGTTCATTGTAATGAGTCATTACTCTGGTTCAAGGCCCTTGGCTTCTATAATGCTATCAACACTGGATCCTACCAGGATTCCTCTTGGATATCCTGTTGTTGTCCTGTGTCTTGGAAACCCTGAAGCTTTGGTTCTGTAGGACTGAACCCTTCACACACTATAGCAGTTCTTATTCTTAGATGGGGTAGATATTAGGGAGGCCAACTAAAAATCCTGAATCTGGGACTGGGTGGTAGCCCACCTGCTTTTCCACAACTATACCACCAGGCCAGCTCCCTTGCACTGTCCTCGTGAGGGTCAGGGCCTGCTCACAAGACTGCCAAAGCTGGCAAAGGATGGTCAGCTCCCCCATACACACACTCTTGGGACCAGGTCTAGCTCTACTGTTCTGCCCAATCAAAGTACTCTCTCCTGAGTGCTACTGCTGGTGGGGGGTGGGACCAGCTCTGCATAGCCCTGGGACATCAATATAGCCCCAGATGGCAACTTGGATCATGGACATTTGCATGGCCTTTAAGGATAACATGGGCCACACACATAAACCCACACCCATACTGCTGCAGAATCAAGGACCCAGACATGGCCCGCAGTGGCATCATGAGCCAGGACATCTCATCTCCATGGTGTCAGGTGGCAGTGAAGGATACTCATATCAGGCAGAACCTCATCACCCTCAGACCAGCAGGTCCACGTCTTCATAATTCACAAACCATTCTGCTTCTTTTTCTCTGCCATCTCTCCATCACATAGTAACTTGCTCACTATAGTGGTACCCACTCCACCTGTGTGGCGTGGCTGAGGACAGGAGCCTCTCCTCCACCACACAGTGGCAAGCAGGAACCTCTCCAGTGTCCTTTTCCCCACCTACCAGTTATGCTTTACATTTAAGTCAACCTTACCTCATTTTCCTTTCCTGAGGTGGAGGATAGAGAGTTGTTTAAAGGACTCCCCACTCCCCAGTTTCCTTTTTATTTTTTTTTTTAACCTATGTACTTTGAAAAAAGTCTACAGTGTGACTCGTTGCTTGGTTCCATTAAAGAGAACACACAGCACAACAATAAATATTGCCATGCCTTTCTGGATGCAATAAAACTCTCTTCTGGAAGCTACCAAAGTTTTCATTCCAGTATTCTTTGTACTGGAGTACTTTGGCATTCCAACAGTCAGAGAGACAGGATCAATGTCTGAAGCAGGGTGAGGAGTCCTGTGTATTGGGTAGATGTGCTGGCATGAACAATCCTCCTTCTCTTACAGAATAGTGCGGAAAGTTCTAGAAATCCTATTAAAACAGCTATGTGTCTCGGTAATGATTCTGTTTCTCACAGGTGAACCACAGGGATTAAATGCAGCATAATTTTCATTTTATAAGACATAATCTCTAGTACTTCATCCTGACATAGTCATTGGTCATTTACATCACCCCCACCCCCCATACCTCACATTTCTGTCATTTCATCCTCACAACTAATGCTGCTGAAACCTAAAGCTAATGAGTGATAATTTTGATTAATTTCATTACATTTTAATAACCTTATGACTACAGAGTACTTCTTGACTTATCAAATAAAGGAGCCACTTTATCCAAATGAATGATCTGGAAATATGGTCTTATAATATAGGATTTTTCAATTTTGAGTTTGTTCTTGAAAAGTTAAAGCCTGACTCATACTTAGTTGAACTCAGGATCTGGGAATTGTTAACCTAATCATCCATGGTCTCTATCCTCAAAGAACCTACAGTTTGTAACAAATTGTCAGTTGTGCTGATATAAGGTGTTTTCATAGTTAGCCAATAGAAGGAAGTCTAATATGAAAAGTCCAAATGAATTGCATTCTTCTTGATAATATTTCCTTCTGTTATGAATGAACCACTGGAGATGGATCCATGGTATGTAGGAATTATCAGTGTCCCTTGGTTTTTGTGCCGGTCACCCTTCATGCTTTGCTTTGGTTGCTCAATAATGTCAAGCATCATCCTAGCCTCATGTGAGATCATTCGCCACAAAGCAGTCCCTAGCCCAGTCTGTCCTGAGCACTGTCCCCATCTTTCCTTCCAAGAGTTTGAAAGTCTGCCTCTCCCCACACCTCACTCTGAACTCAAACACTTGATCCTCTTATCATTCCCCTTTGGTTCAATGTGCTACTCTCTGTTCTAATGCTTCAATCCAGGAAAAAAATAAAGTCATGACTTGAAGTGTATCTTTTGGATTCAGTTGACTGCCAATTTTTTGTATAATCTTTCTTTCCTCACCAGCCTCTCAGGTCTTCACAAGTTCTCATCTGATGAATTCTAATTATCTAAACACCCCTCACCTCCAGGCTGACTTCCTGACAACTACCAGAATCCTCTTCCAGAATACGAGTCCAAGCAAGAGCCTGTGTCCCTGATTTATAATCTGACCTGGCTTACTGAACAGATTGTGTTCTGTAATTGTTCCTGTGAACTCATGAACATGCCTTCTGAAACCCCTCCTGTCCTATTTTACCGAGACTGAATCTTCTGGCTTAAGACTGTTTCTACCCCACCCCCCACCCCCCACCACCACCACCTCCCTGCCACACACCCTTCCCTTTGACTAGCTGGTAATCCCCACTGTCCCTTTAACTACCTTTTAAAGCTTTGCATAATTCCTCTTAGGTTAATTAATCATTCTTGTTCTTTATTCCATAATCTTTTGCACTCTCACCTATAAATTTTCCCTGGAATAATTTGGGTAGGTTAACAGCAGAAATGAACTTTAAAATTGACAATGGTTCAAACCTTTGCTTCTTGACCACTTAGATAAGTGAGACAAATGAACTGATCGTGGACAAGTCTTCCTGTATTCATTGTGGGAACTACATTAACGGAAGCTTTTACCTTCAACAAAAGCACTTCCAAATTTTCTCTGAAGCAGTTTATTTAAAATGGAACTAACTCCAAAAGACTAGAGGGAGGACCAGAAGGTGTGTGTGTGTGTGTGTGTGTGTGTGTGTGTGTGTGTGTGATATCCCATCCACATATATATATATGTATTTATATACATAAATACATAGTATTTATATACATTAAATATTACATTTATGTACATGTATGTATATATCCCATAACATATATGGACTGGGCCCAGTAGTTGTTTTACTTCCTTCTTATCTGGAAATGGGGCTTAGAAGTGTTAGCCAAGTATCCTCACCATGACAGAAAGATAGTTGTTTTGATGAGTGACTATTGTTTTCTGCCAAATCTTAGTGTACATTACGCTACACCATGAAAATAATGTGTGTTCCATTCCGTGGTCCCATGGGAAAGTTGTTAACACTCAGACTTGAAAACATGTGTATAAATGAGTGGAAGACCGAAGGAGTAATAGCACTTCAGATGTAAAGTTAGTTTAAAAGTAGTATAGAAAAAAGTATATGTTGGTATCATTTTCTACCTTTCCTCTATTCTATCCTACCAAGTTTGCTTTCATATCTAAAAAGTTATTGTAATTCCTAAGAATGTCCGCATACCTTATAAGTCTTGCCAGGATGCTCAACTCATGAATAATTTTTATAAGACACTAAAATAAATTTAACCCCAAGAATAGATAAGAATATACAAGTTCAATGTGTTCTTATTATAAATATGAATGTATAGTACCTATTTTTTCAATTTCATGTAATTTTAAAACCCTTTATTTTTGCTTAGTGTTGTTAGTTTAAAATAATTGTGTCTGTTATAATTACTATTTTTTTAAAACTTTACTTCCTTTATATGTGTATACATAAGTGTGTCTGTGCATACTGTATGCATGCAGTGCCCTCAAAGGTCAGGAATAGGGGTCAGAGACCTAGAACTTGTGAGTACCCTGTGAGCACTGGGAACCAAACCCAGGTTATCTGCAAGAACAGTAAGTAGGTTTAATCTCTGAGCCATCTCTCTAGCCCTACAGACACTCTTTCCTAAAGACAAAATTATGATTAAGAATTATAATCAAAATGGACAAAAAGACCACTGCTTATCTTTTAGTGTTATTAGTAACTATACACACCTTACTGTGTGTTTTGGATGATATGTGATGTTTTTACATATTTCCTTAACCAGTTGAACAAAGAAAAACAAATTTTCCATGGCCACAAAAGTTTTCCCCAAGGAAATGTACAAAGCTTGTTAATTTTTTTTTTAAAAAGAACTGTAGCAAGGAATGTTTAGAGAGTATGAATGTTTCAGATAATAGACATAAAAACTCAAACTAGTAGAGGTGGATTTGGGAGAAAAAAAATTCATTCATTGTAGCATTTAGGAGCTCTCTGTGTACTTTCATCCTTTAGAAAATAGACAAGTTGCACATATGTGTATATATACTCGATATACATCATGCTACAGTCAGGTTTTGTATATCTTCAGAAAGAGATACACAAGCATTGGTCTTACTTGCCTAGATTCTTCCTTGCCTGAAACCAAAAGAGCTAAGTGGTTCTGAATGTCATGTCCATGGCCTTAAAGCTCAACCAGGAAGGGACTAGTGAAAGCTTTGGGTCAAGGAATTTAGATGATCAAGACAAATTCTGAGTTGCATTTAACTACATATTGAATGATGGATCCCGATGATAAAATAATTAAGTAAAAGTGAATTTGAAGCACACCAGGGATAATTCATTCAGCTTAGCTTGAAGGACACACTTCCAAGAATGACTTTTTACAATTTCTACACTATTGCATGCTTAGTATTACTTGGGCTTAGAAAATTAACACAGAAGAAACAAGATAGCCTTTCATTGTGCCCTACCTCTCAATGATTGTATTCATTTCCACATGCCATAACAAATTAGCATGGATATAATGGTTTAAAACATCATGGTTTACAGTTCTCATGGGATAGGAATCTCACAAGGCATAGCTGAATTTCTGGGTTCTCACTTGGTTAAAATCAAGGTATTGGCCAAGGATGCATGTCTTCTAGGGAGTGGGTTCCTCTTTTAAGTTCACTAGCTGGGAGAACTTACTTCATTTTTCAGTGTGTCCTGTGCGTTCAATCTAAATGTGATATTTTTAATCACCTTTCTGCAATGCGTTTTACTTCTTTTCAGCAAAGAAAAGCTTATTAATTCCCAACTAAGGCAATGTTGTTAGGAAAATCCTTTTTTGTCATATCTTCAAAGACCCCTTTGAAAGATGCTTCAACAAAAATTCTGTGTAAGAAGCTAGAGATGCCCAGAGGAATTTTTGTGTACCATTGTAATATTTAGAATGTGTACCTGTGACCTGGAGTCCATCAGCCCTCTCTCCTTGTTCACTATAATCTTGGACTGAGAATACTCAGGAATGTGCTACTTGTGTGTTACTTGTAGCATTGTAGAATGTGCTACTTGTAGCATTTAGAAGCCCTCTGTATACTTTCATCCTTTAGAAAATAGACAAATTTCAGCATATATGTATACCATGTACATCATGTTAAAATCAGAAGTTCCTATAAGGTTTTTTTTTCTAAATGAATGTTTATACCTGAATAAAAATAGACAGGTTTTGTTTCAATATGGCATTGCTTTGAAGGTAATCTGTTTGCCTGTTGCAGGTCATAAGCAATTCTTTACATTTTTTAATCTCTTCATTATGGTTTTTCTTTTTTCCTTTTGTATTCATCAAGATTTCTATGCATTGCACTCAGATCAGTTCCATCCTGCTGTTACTGTCTCATGATTGTACTGGCCTCACTTAAATATTTCAAGATACTAATTGTGTCAAAGTCAACTCCTTAGTAACCCTGATTCCTGCAAAGTCCTGTCTGTTGTGTGAAGCAAGTGATACCAATGAGGGAAGATTTAAAAGTAAGGTGCCTTCTACCATGAAAAAACTGAAAACTGTACTGGCTGTTCAACCACAGAGAACAGTAACACATATAAATTATGGAAATTTCTCTCCTTCCTCAAATACATTGGGTTTAAAAATGGTTTCATTCATTATGAGTTATAACAGACATTCAAGAAGGCATAAATTAACACAAACCCTCACCTGCCCATTACTAATTCCAATGTTGTATAAAGTGGTAAAATTAAAATAGAAGTTAGAAAATTGAAGATGCTTGGATGTGTATGCATGTGTTCTTAAGAAATACTGTAAAACCTCAAGTATGTTAAACTTTTAAATTTGTCTTTATTTCTTAAGTAGACATGCTTTTCATAACAATGCTGTATTTACTGAATACTTATGGTGTGCAAGGTACTGCACTAAACTTTGGTGATACATAATCTGTCTTCTAGGCAATCCAAAATGCCTGTTATAGACTGTAAAGCATCAGAGGGACATTAAGAAACCTGGGCAAAGCATCTTGAATTTATAGACATTACAGAATAATGTGTCGCTCAGGACAGGACAGCTCAAGTGCTCAATAACAAAATGATGTAAGGAAGGGGTGAGGGTTTTAGACTCAGACCTGTATTTGAATATGGGTTTCAACACTTACTCACTTGGCAATGTCCTGGAACTTTTTGTGCCCCTGGTTCCTAATTTGTCAAGTGTGGCTGCTGAGAGACACCTCATGGGGCTGGTGCACGATAACATGTGTAAAGAACCTGCTATGTGATAAGCTCCAGGGAAGCATTCTCCAGCACCTCCTTCTCTAGTAGCCAACATGCATGGCATTCTATCTAAAGCTCTTACAGGAAGTCCCCTCTAGGCTCAGGCCAGGGCTTCTATATTTGGTGACATTTAACAGAACATCAGGACCTGGACCTTCCTCAGTGCTTGGATCTGTTGGTTTAGCAATGGATCCTTTAGGGTCGATAGCCCCTCTCTGTGTGTTTCCCACATAAGGAGAGCCCCAGTGGTATAAAAATACCCCATAATCATGGAATTTCAACATCATAAGCAATCAGTTAAGAGATTCCAGCCTAGTAGGAGACTTTCATGGCATCTGTCAGAGAGGCCACATGCCAGAATATTCTTGTAGCTCTCACATTAATATTTATTTGTGTGCATTGTTTTTGATTGCTCTAATCAGACTTGAAATGGATCCAAGAGATTTTATAGCTAAGAGACATTAATCCCCAATGCCTTTTCTCTCCATCTAGGCTCTGTCTGAAGGCTTAATTCAGCTACCTTATCTCTCTAGGTATGTGGAGACCAAAGCCAAGGGGCTGTTTTCCTGAGGGAATTCACACTGATTCGAAGAGAAAGTCTTCATGAAGATTTCCTGTCTGACTTCTTGAATGGTCACAAAACTGAAGACCCGGTACAGTGTCTCTTCTACTTACTTATTGAAACACAGTGGTTCAGTGGTTGGTTCTGACTCGTGGAGGTTGTTTCTAGCAAACATGAATCCAAGATAAAATGTGATATCTGTCATATTCATGAAAAGAACTGCAGGCAAAACAATAAGTCAACACACAGACTCCATGTATTGGGGTAAATTTTGGATGCTTCCAACATTTGCCAAGTTTGAAGCATTTTACTTGAGTGTTGAAATCTGTTTGAGGCAGCATGCGGAGGATTCACTTCCAAAAACATCTGATGCTTTGCCAGCAAGTCTGAACATGCAATAGTGATAACCTGAATGAGTAAAGAAAAATGAGGTCGTTTTATAGGTTGATGGGAATTCCACCATCCTTCGTTCCTAGCATCATTGCAGATACTTTTTTCAAAGTATTAGATTTATTATACAAAGTTTTCTGGTAGGACTTTCTCTTTGAATTGTATTTTTGGTTTGTGGTTGGTTTGTTTGCTTTAGAAGGTCTAGCAAGTGATTTCTCAAATGAAAATGTATTGTTGGCTTACAACATTAAGTCAGTGAACCCTCTCTTCTGGTATCCAGACTCTATATTGTGAAAACTGGACCATGGGCTTCTGAGACCTGACTGTGCCTCTGGATGGTAAGAAACTTTTTTTTCAGGAGACTTGCTAGCTAAAGTTTGCTGCCTACACAGCAGTGTGGTTTTTAGCTATCCTTAAAACAGAATAATCACAGAAAAACAATACTCCAAAGTAAACACAAAGTTGCCTTTGTCTCTGCTTCTTTTAGCCTATTTTCTTATTACCCTTTCTTTGTGTATTTCCTGCATTTCTGTTAAGTCTTCCTTTTATAGATACTAAGTAAATTGGTTTCTTCGACAGTAATTCCCAAGGCACTGCTCTCGTTATTTGTGTATTTTGCATCTTCTTTACAATCGGTATTTGTGCTGGTGAGCAATAGGCATCTATACACCTCTCAAGGTGGGTGCTCAGGCTTGGGCAGGTACAGTAGTGATGGTTTCCAGAGATCCTAAATTTAACTTTCATGTGTGTCACTCTTTTCCAAATAAGTCTGAAAATGTAGTGTCTAACATTTTATATTTTTCTTGCTTACACCAAGTTTTCATTGTGACCTAGCAAGTACATTAGCACCTAAAATTAAGATTCTTTCTTAAGAGCATTATCTTGCAATTATACCTTAATTTTGTTCCATTTGAGGCCATTCTAAGTCTGAAACGTGAACTATCTGAAGAGCTGCTTTGTGGCACTATATGAAAATATTATAAGTGAGTCTAATTACTACATCACTTTATAACATTGTTTTATAATGTGAATTAACTATGGACATAATGAAGTCGGTCATATAGCAGTAGTCCTACTAGAAACAGTTATTGGCATTGTTAAGCATTGGTGGTTCCCATGAACAGTACTAATAATTAGTATTATATTGATTTCTTAAAAACTGCATGTTTCTTGAAGTCTTCACTTATATACAAAGAGTGGATTGAAATATATAACCTGAAAAGGAATTTCCTACAAATGCAAATAATGAAAACCATGGCTATTCAAGACAGCAGGTGGAAAAAAGAAAGGATCAAAGATTCCTAAACACCAAAATCAAATTCAGCCTTCTTGTAAGTTTATGAAATTCCAACCATTTTCTAGGGAGGGTTTTCTCAACCTGAGGACTGGATTTGGCTGCAGAGATATCATGTATCTTCATATCCTAAGTAGATATCACAAGGTGAATCACATAATCTTTGTGTTTGTAGTAGGGGAAGAGTTCAAACATGCTATGCCATTAAATAAAGTAGCCAGGAAAGTGAACATTCCTGCCATCCTCCTTGTGTGTGAGCTGACTTGCTAGGGAGGGAGTACTAAAGGGAATGAGTCTCCATAAGGACTCATTTTGGTACAGGCAGAAAACTCATATGCAAAGAGGTGAACGAGGGAGCAAACAGTAGAAAAACAGTCTGTGTGTACAATCGTATAGGCTTCCATTCAAGCCACGTTAGCAGCCCAAGGACTTCCTAACACTGTGTTAACTCCCTTCCCAGAGGAGTAGCTTTGCTTCCTAAATATGGGACTGTGCTGCCTCAGAGTTCCAGCACCAGGCCTGGCATTGTGCAATGTGCACTCAACTGGATGCAGTGTTTGCTAAGGGGGCGGGGGCAGCACAATGGCTGTTCCATTCTGCTCTCTCTGATCCTAGAATTTCACCTTGAAAATGACGACAGCAACAACAACAAAATTCCATAATAGAATATGTAGGAAAGACTGGGCAGTGGTGGCACACACCTTTAACCTCTTAATTTGGGAGGCAGACGCAGGCAGAGGCAGGCAGCTCTCTGTGAATCTGAGGTCAGCATGGTCTACTGAATGAGTCCTAGGACAGCCAGGACTACAGAGAAACCTGTCTCAAAAAACCAACATATATAATATCATATTTAAGTTACATACACATGTATCACAAGTAATGTGAAATTAAGGATATTTGGCGAAGAACATTTGAACCGAAGTAGCATCAGCTGTAGATGTGAAATATGTTACCACTCTTCTGAGTAAACTAAAGGATAGTAACTTTTATTTAAATTTTTCTTTTGTCATTTATTCTTTCTTTACTGGAAATTCTAAAACCTTTCTTTCAAAACTTCACATAATTTCTTAAACTATTATTGTTTTTAAAAGTTAAAGTCCTGGCTCAGCAGTTAAGAGCACTGGTTGCTCCTCCTGAGGAATCATGGGTTCAATACTTAGCACCCATGTGATGGCTCACAATCTTCTGTAACTCCAGGCCCAGGGGATCTGATGCAGTCTTCTGGCTGCCTCAGGCATGTCCATGGTGTACCACATATGCAGGCAAAACACCACTTACATTAAGTAAAAATAAAGGGAAAGACAAACAGCATTATTTATCTTGTTAGGGGATCAGTTTCACCTAAAAGCTCCACGATTTACTATAGTCTGCATAAATAAAGTTCATTTTTGACGTTCAGAGAACAGACTCCTTTTCCCACCTGGCAAGGATTGAGTCTGACGTTGTGTTAGAGAAGCTTTCTGGGGTTGCTCCCTTCTGTTTCCAGCTAGCTGCCTCTATGGGGGCAAACTCTGTCCTCTGTGCTTTGGGGGAACAAGCTAAGCAATTGCTCATCTGGAGGCACAGCAGGCAACTTACAATTATAGCTGAAATACCCCTGTTTGTAGTTTGCCTCGTTTGTGGAGAAGAAACTGTTTGTCAAAAGCTGTTGCTCATTATTGGAGCAGCAGAGATGCAGGTCACGTGTTGGCACATTGGTTTTGGTTGTCAGCCGGATACAACATCAGGATAATAATTAACATGAAATTCATTACAGAATGGGATTTTCCTCAGCATGTAATTAGTGCAGACCTCATTTGCTTGCAGCTTTGTGGTTCCCTACGTGGGTATTTAAGGCAGTGTTGTATGTTGGTAGAAAGAAAAGGCATTTAAATATTTACCAGTTGAGGTTAGAATGCTCCTTTGGATGACTGGTAAAATCGAGATGCCTTTTGTGGAAGAGGGAAGAGCTTTGTAAGTGATGTGTTCAGGAATCTCTAGATTTATAAATTTATATAAATAATGTATATCTTTCTTCTGGGTACAGAGAGATAGAGATAGAAGGTCAACAATTCACTGATTCTCAACTAAAAGGAAAAATGTAGGTTATTAAATATGGTTTAAAGCAAGTTATTTTTTTACCTCCCTTGGTAGATACAGAGCAGAGAATTAGTGAGGGCTGGGGTATTTCTATGACCTGTGAAATGAGTTCAAGCAATACATACAAACTCAAATAAAATGGAATAAAACAACTTCCATGTGTTCTCGAGGTTTTGAGCAACCTTGCCTCCATTCCTGCCGAAGAGCAAAGGGAAACAATTTAAGTGCTAACACCTGGAGATAACTTAATTTGCTTAATTATACTTCTAATGTGATTCCTATGCTGGGAATGTAGGGGCATAAATACAAGGAGGACAGCAGTGTAGCAAGAATGTAACAGATAACCTTTACCCAAAGTAAAGCTTGAACTGACGACCCCTTCACCATGGGATAGCATTCCACTGAGGCAGCACACATACTGCAGGCACTTTGTAAATTCACAGAGCCTTTATTAACCAGTTGGTGAGTTGATTGATCCTTAAAGTGGCAACTGTATTTTTATATATATATATATATATATTTTTTTTTTTTGTCCAAAAGAAAAAACATGCAGCAAATGGGCCCACTGCTCTAGAAGTATGAGTCCACTCCAATTTGGTCTTACATTTTGTAGAATATACACAGGTATAACTTGACCTGACTACCAAAATTCCCTCTTTTGTGAGGAAGTAGCAAAGTCACCATTCTGGACTGCTCAGTGGGTGGAAAAAGAAAAGTTTATTTATTTATTTACTTGCTTATTTATTTATTTATTTTAGGATGTGACCCATTTAGGATAATAGGGCAGGGGGTTTTCAGGCCAGAAGAGCAGGGTGGCTAGATATGTGGTTACAGGTATGTGTTAATATGAACCAAAGGATGCTGGCAGGTAGCACAGGGCTTTAATATGTGTTACAGTTATGTGCTAATAGGGAGCTAGGTGTCCTGTTTGCCATAGGTGGCTGTAGGGAGCAATAAGAACCAGCAGCTGTTCTTGGCAGACAGGTTTCTGAGGAATGCTGAGTGTAAGCTTTTATGTACCCCTCTCCCCCAACCGTTCTTTGGAGACATAGAGCACTGCCTTTTATTTGAGGGTGGGGGTGGCTAACAATTACAAGTATTTGCTATCTAGAACAAATATTTCCAGCTTGAAGAATTGGACACATAAGGAATAGCAAAGGTTTCCCTTCACAGCTGAAAGTACGCCACAGTTTCCTTGCATAGAATAGCAGACCAGGAACAGCCATGTGCCTCATTCTGACTCTGTTATAGATCCAAGAGGAGGATGAGTTGACTGTTAATGGGTGAGGGGTGGGCAGCTCTCCTAATTTAATTAAGAGGCAGGGGTTATCATATAAGCATTTTTTTATTGAACATGTCTTTTCCCAAGATGCATCTGATTTCAATCATATTTACATCTAGTCATGCAGAGGCACAAAAACGTGATAAATAGGGACTTTTTTCCCTAGATGTTCACTCGTGGGACCAGATTACTAGATATATTCCAGGCAAATTTGGCTACAGATAGAGAATTTCTAGGGAGCTATTGGTTTGGAGCACGGTTGGCAGGCAGTTCAACAGACTGAGGGTCCCAAGTTGCTATGTGCTTTGCTAGGAAAAGTGTACGCATATCTAAAGTGGAGTCCTACATTGCTGATCATGCTGTATTTGCCTGCTTCAAATACATATGACCAAAGAAGACGGTATTTAATGCATAGCATATAAGTTATGCTGATGTGAATCAAGAGTCTCTTTGCTGATGACAGATGCAAACAAAAATCCCCACCCAAGTCTAGCTCAGGGTACGAGTCAGTTTATTGGAATTTCTTACAAGAGCGCAGGTAAGGGGTAACTCAAAGGCAGTTTCGTCACCAAAAGGCCCACCCAGCATGAGTGAGAACTCACTCAAGCTTTTTCTACAATGTTCAGCAGCTCAGCAACTGAATGTTTTCATGACCCTGGGGAGGGCCCTGCAAATCTTGTGACTTTCTATGCTTCCTGATCCTTGTAGATTTCATTAGCTTTCTGAGTCTTATAAACCACCCTCCACCCTCTGGGAAGAAGTATTTCAATTTGAAAGAAACTGTTACACACAGTTGAGTTATAGATGACTTAATAAAGAAAAATGAGAACACCATGCATAGTGTATAAAAATGTTACCTTGCAAAATATTAAGTGTTATTAGCTACCTAAATTTATAAAACTAACAGTGTTTTATGAATCTGATGGACATGGAAAAATATGTATATTAGATAAAGACCTTTAAGTCTGGCATATATTTTATAGAACTTCATATTACATTGTCTTTTATTTTATATACCAATACTTTCCATTATTTTTACATTTGTATACAAAGGACAAAAGAAATTTACTGAGGAACTTACACTATTCCTCAGAATTACCCAAGAAAGCAATACTTAGCTCCATTTTGTGCCTGTAACAACTGATAGTAAATGTCGTTTGCAAAGACACTACTAATAGAGTAGCAAAATTTAAAGAGCTCAGCCTGAACGGGGCTAAAATAAGAATGCAGTGGCAACAACAACATAAAGAAACACAGTGAGCTGAGAGTGTGCTATAGATTGTTTCAAATAAACCCAGTGGAACCACTAACTTCATGGATGAAAAGCACAATGAGTTTATAAGAAGCGAGGGGAGGGACCACGACTATTTGAAATACCAAATTTTGTTTATTGGTTGAACTATTCATCCTGTGATGAGCAGGGTGCTACCAAATATGACAGTCAGTCATCTGCCCCTGAGAGGATGAATGGATCATCCTTGCATCTCTGGGAAAACTGGGGTATTAAACTGTGATGGCTATATGCCAGGCTTTCTCTGCATGGTTGTAAGTGAAGTTGTTAGTGCCTCCATTTCATTAGGCTGCAAACATATCACTAACTTTATCAAGATTTCTTAGAATAAACTTACATACATTGATGTTTCTTTACTGAAGGATTAAAATATTAGAGGGAGATACACAATGTTCACAAATGGGAAATCTTCATGAGAGTGTCAGTTTCCCAGAAAACCAATCTAGTTTTCTAGAATAGCTGTAAACATAAATGAAGAAGAGAAAGACAGGTCTTTCTTTGACAATACTGATAGTATGAACACATGAAAATTAAGAAAGGATAGTGGCAGAACCCAGAGAAGAGTGCAGAGAAGCAAGGAATCTTTGGGTAGGAACAGAAAACTGTAAATAATTGCTTAGGGCTGTATTATCCAATAAATGTGCAGTATAAATGAAATAAACACCTAAATATGAGAACAAGGGCTCAGTGAGATGATTTATGTGGTAGAAGTGCTTTCTGTACAGAGTTTGATCCCCAGGACTTGCAGAAAGGGAGAAAAAAATTACTACACAAAGTTGCCTTCCTGCATGTGTACATGTGCTGTGGCATGCATGTTTACACACTCAGGCACACACGCACACACACACACACACACACACACACACACATACCACTAATAATGATAAGATTTATAACCTATATAACCTGTAGTTGAGAAGATTTTCAAAATTAAGAAATAATGAGCCCCAAACAATTCAAGCCCCAATTAATAAAACTGATGTTTTTACTGTCGGTAACAATTTGGTAGGTCTGAAAACTCCACAGACAAAGTAAGAAAAGAAAACAAGATAGATGCTAGAAGATATTAATTGCAGCAATATAATGATAAGGAGATAGCTATAGTATACCATCAACGTTCATTAAGTTATCTTTAGAAACATGGGCAATATACAGAAAAAAAAAGGATCATTAAAATGAGACATACATGGCAAGTATGCATAAAGTCATCTAGCCTTACAAATCTGCAGGTATTTGTATGGTGAAACAGCATTTATTTTAAAGGCATCTATTTGGACTGGCAACATTAACAAACAAAGACAGATGTCATTAGAAAGTAAGGTAATGAGAAACGCCCCCAAATTGCTGTTAAAAATGTAGATTGGTGCAGCCTCTTTAAAGGAAACTTTATCAGTGTACACAAAGTTAAATCCAATAATTTCTTAAACTCCATCAACCAATTGCCATTCAATAATTTGTTTTCATGAAATATACAAATATTCAATAAATCTACATGCCTTACACTGAAATTGCAAGAAAATAAGATATCAATCAGAATGTAAAAAGCATTGAAACATGGTTATTCTTATAATAAAATACAGTAGAAATAATCTACAATATGCATTTTAAAGTATATTTTGTAGAAAGGAACGATACCATCTTTGATAGAGTTTACATTAATTTTAATGGCATATGGATATCACTAGACATTATTGAAAGAGCATCCTCATGTAAAACACTCAGGAAAGCATTCTCCACTTTTGGGATGTTGGTTACATCTGGAGAGGAAGGGAAAGAGAACTGACTTGGGTCATTATCTACAATATACTTTAACTATGCTTACAATATTTTTTAAAAAGAAAATAAGGCAAAATGTTAGCATTTGATTAAATGTCTAGTGGCTGCACAAACATTTTGCTTCATTTTTCCCTGTACTTTTGTGATTGAAAGATTTTACAATACATGTACAATAAAGCCTTCAGGATGATGTCTGGCAAATAGCATAAAACAAATGCCGTTTTTATTAGCAATGATGGAACTGAAAACTCATGGAAGCATGACAAGATAAGGCTCTGTGCCCACATGTTTGCCTTCAGATATAATTAAGGAATAGTGAGCAGTAAGGCAGCCGAACACAAGGTCACCAGGCTCCTATCAGTTCATGAACTGCGACTCTGGTAAACAGTGTCATGATGATGAATCTCAGTATTTAAAGGAAGGGACTATTTTTTACAATTAACCTTTGGGATTAACTGAAAACCATTATCCTGTAAGGAAGAAAAATATTTTCCCTCTTCCAAGTTCTAATTCCCACACAGCTTACAAAGCCCCTATCTCTTGTTTATGAGATGTCTACCATTTGCTAAACTCTGTCCTTTTTTTCCAAACAACAAATAGATATTAAGATTAATGATAAAAAGACACTAGAGGTAATAAAATTGAAGTATTTAAAATGTCAGTATAAATATAAACAAATTTAAGATCAAATATCTTAAATACAATACTAAGTTTTGTTTAGAATGTAACATCCATCAACTTGAAGCTCATAATTAACATATGTGAATGGCACATCTCCATTTTTAGCATATTTCCATGCCATTTTGTAAGGCCTTTCTCTAAAAGAACTTTGTCAATAATGGTGGAATTTGAGTGTTAAATAACCCTACCAAACTCTGACTTTAATTGAATATGATGGTTAGTTCCAATTGTTAACTTGATACTGTTTAGAATTAAGGAAGAGAGTCTCAGACAGGGATTGTTTACATTAGATTGGCCTGTGAGCATGTCTGTGAAATCATTTTTAGTAACTTAATTAGTGTAGGAGGACCCAGGCCACAATGGGCGGCATCATTCCCTAGGAAGAGTTCTGCATAAGAATAAAAAAACTGAACTGAGCACAGCAAGCAAGAAAGAATGTATATATTCATTTCTCTGTTCATGACAGTGAATATGATGTCATGAGATAAGTGAAATTCCTAACTTGACTTCCTTTTAATGATTGACTATAACCTGAAATTGTAAGCTGCAACACCCCTTTATTAAGAATCTTTTTGTCAGGGTATTTATATTGTTATTTTTTTTTTAATCACAAAAACTAAACCAAGACATTAAGTTGTTTTCACATTATTTAGAGCACCCCCATTTATCATTATTAGAGAGACTAGTAATCAGAATCAATTCACAAATACCTAAAGTTATAAAGAACTGAAATGTTCTTGAAACTGTCTTCAAAATATACACACTAAATATACAGACTGCTATTTAAATTACAGCTCAGAAAATAACTTGGGATACTAAAGAATAATTACTATTTCTGTTCATTGAATGTCTTTTTATAAAGAGATAATTTAGCTAAATAAACAAAACACATTTTTAATGGAGTTCCTTTTTGTTTATAAGATTATGTTAAAACTCAGATGTGTAGCATTTAACTGCCTTTCTAGGATAGGTCATTGATGACTTGGCTGTGTGTGCAGACACTGCACTCACAATTAAAGACAGTTATACTCAGTAATTAATGACTCATTGAGTGGTTAGACAGGATCACTCAACGTCAGAGGTCAGCCATAAACGTGCTTTGTAAATTGCATTGGAGTCAGGCAGCCTGGTGGAGGGTGAGATACCCATCACCTGAATTTAATGACTCTATCTACCAAACATGATATTGCTGTTGCATTTTTGTCCTATAGCAATTGGGATTACTGACACAAAATTGGACTTGTCAGTATTCTGTCATTGTGGAAGAAGGGCCCTTAAAACCCCTTATTTAGGGGGGCATGGGCAGATAATAGAAACTGGAATAGAAGGGCTCATCATGCCCCACCTTCCCCTAATTATCTATAGCATTTAATAGTCTCTAACAAAAGGAGAAATATTTTCTTCAGTGGTGTAGCTACTAGCCACTGGTAAAGAACCTATACTCCTGCAACTAACTCTTCACCCAAGATCCTGTAAGCATCCCTAATAAGACTCATAAAACCCCAAAGAACTCTATTAAAAAATAAGTAGGTGGAAAGGAAGGAAATAAGGAAATGAAAGTAGAAGAAGGACTAGATGGGAAAGGGGATGGGATAGAGAGGATTGAAGGACATAGATAGGGTACTACTAGCTTAATATGATAAATATAGATTTTATGTATGATGATGTAACAATGGAACATATTATGCATTATCAACATATAAGTAACTTTTTAAAAGACTAAAATATAGGAAGATGCTTTGGGTCATGGGCTTTGGCAAGGTTCCTTTGGTGTAATACATAGTTTATTTATCCTTTATATGTTTAATTGAAATAGATTTACATTATTTATCCTCCTTCCAGCATCTCCAAGATACCTTACCTCTAATTCCACCCATACCCTCCCACCCTCAAGCTGATAGTGTGTTTATGATTATTATTACATACATGTATATGTATATATGTGTGTGTGGTATATACATACATATCTTGGCTTTTGCCAAAACTGGGTGTACCAATATTGCTGTGAGACCTTGGATAACTGTCCAGGTGGCTTGCTGTTTCTGTCCTTGCTGCACCTTTTGGAAGTTGTCCATCCACACTTCCTGTCTACTCTAGTATTGTTATTTTCCTTCTCAGGTCTTGATGAGGTTGAAGATTAAACTATCACAACTATTATTCTCTCTTCCTAGTTAGATATATTAGGTACTAGACTTACGTTTTCCAGCTTAGGACAACTCTATTGTAAACTCCATTATGCCTTCATCCTAGGACTAGATATGTATGTCATTTTGTTCTCGATTTTCCTTTTCTTAGAGCACACTTGTTATTCACTGTTTTGTATATAGTTTTGTATTAAGCCTAAATCTTTTCTTTAGACTAAAAGGGGAATTGCAGTGAGATAGTCCTTCTGTGGCACTGACCACGCCCATTGGGGGGTGGAGCCATGGGCGGAAGTGACCTGTAGAAGGAGGTCAGAGAGAGCGCCGGGAAAAGCTCTCTTGCTGGCGTGACTCGGACAGGAGAGCATCCGGTTGAATTTCCTGGTGTTCATCTGTCTAGGTTGTAAGTTATTTCTCCCTGAATAAACATCTATTCGGCCTATTTGTTTATCCTGATCCTTATTTAACCACGATATACATACATATTTACAAGCATATGTATGTACATACATACATATTAACAATCTGGGGTTCTATATCACTGTTTTGTTGCTAAAGTCTAAGCCCTAGAAGAGACTGGCTGGTTATTTCCAACAGACAAGGAGACTGTTTTTCTGATCTTTAAACTTGTTTTCAGTGTTTTTGTACCTCAATGATACCATGTTTTAAATTCGATATTTGTTGAAAACTTTACATTCCTTAGGGTTCCTATTTGAATAACTTTTATTTCAACTCAAAAGTCATTGTCGTTCCCATTTTGAATATCTGGAGTCAGGTCTCCTTACTTGTAAGGGAACGCAACTACTTCCCCAATTATCTGAAAATATCAGTGTTCCCCACATCCAGTTCACCTTGCCTTTATCAACATAACATTGTTAACAAGTACTAGGCACTTTTCAATGGATACTTGTATGTCACAACCAATTATCTAATTCTGTAGATTCTTCCCATTGCCCTTCAGCAAAGAGCAGGCCTCCCACTGATATCAACTGTGCATGGCACAACAAGATTCAAAGGCATTCATCCTCATGTCAAGGCTAGATGAAGCTAGATGAAGGAAAAAAAATGTCCCAGGAGCGGGCAAAGGAGTCAGTGACACATTCCACTGTTAGAAGTCCCAAAACACATTAAACTAAACAACCACAGCATGTATGCAGAAGACCTAGAACAGACTCATTTGGGATCCATGATTGCTGCCGTATTTGGTCTCCTTCCCATTCTTCCCAGATATGGTGGTGTATTTGTCACAGTCATGATCACATACATTGGGGACTTTAACTTCTGTTTCACACCTATCTGTGTCCAAACCCCTCTACCCTGTTGAATGAAGTTACTGTTGTTTCTTTCATATAATTTAATCCACATTAGTGGCATAGACTGGAGACTTCTACCCTGCTCTCTGGGGAGTTCACACAAACACCAGAGCTGAGGGTGGTTCAAACCTGACCTCTCCTGAACTAACTCATCCCAAAGGTCTTCATCAGAGTAGTCTATGATCATGTAAAAGGAAATTCTGAGCTAGACTTGCTAGTACAAGCCTACGGTCCCAACCACTTTGAAGTAAGAACATAAGTTCAGGGCCTGTGAAAGATAAATCGAGTTCAAACCAGCCTAGGCAACTGGATAAGAATCTGTCCCAATATAAAATATAAAAATGTGGGAAATACAGCTCAGTGGCAGAATACTTAGCTAGCATGTGCATGGCCCTACTTTCCATTCCCAATGTATAGAGAAGACAAACAAAAATCACCAGTCTGCCAGTGTTAGCAAGGACCCAGAGTCTTGCTATTCACCTCTTAAGGAACAGCCACCTACAGAAGATATCTAGTACAACCCATGCAGCCTTTAGCTTTCTGTAGGAGCATTGTCAAAAACAAGTAGTTCTGACAGACAGATCACCATTTTCCTCTGGTAGTCTTTGAATCCATCTGCATTGTAAAGGCTATTATAGATAAACAGTAGAGGCAAAGGAAAATGCAGTTGAGGGTTTAGATTAGTATGTCATCTCTTGTCCTTTTAAGTATAGAGCCATATGTCATGAGACCATTTCTCATCTGTACACATTTTTAATGACTTGATACCATCTTCTACCAAGACAAAATAAGTAATGGGAAAATTGGGAAATTGGGAAATTGGGAAAATCTGTATCTTAAGGTAACTGATACTCTGCTCTCATTCTCTGAGTTCTGGGACAGAAAAGGCATTGTCATTCCTTACCACTCCAGCTTCTAGAGAAGATTCATATCATGCTGTAGTCGAAAAAATGCCAAATATTCTTGAGCTGAGCCTCTGCACTGGAGCACTTTGGTCTCCACCTTGAAGTTAATGGTGTCCTCTATGCCTCATCAATAAAATTGTATCAGTTAATATCTGAAATATTATTCTACAGCAACTTAAGTTTAAAATTCAGCCAAATCTGAAAAAGAAAAGAGAAATGAAAAGAAAAAAAACCAGCCATATTATGAACTGGATATAACTGCTTTTCTAATTATAGTTTAAATGCTTTTGGACTTACATACTTATTTCTTATTTCAAATTTGCACAATAGAATTAAACTTTACATAGTTGTAATAGCTCAAGCCATTTACATACTGGGAGTAGGAGGGAAACTTTCATTTGTAATTTAAAACTTAAGACACTGATTTTAAGATAGGTTTTGGCCAAGGAGTAAACTCTCCCTATTGCTTCAATTGTCAGAACTGTCTGAAAAAATGAGGAGATTATGTCACCATCTAACAAATAATTCTAAATGTAACAAATGTTGACAGAAGTGACAAGCATTTGATTTTCTTGGGAAGGGTTCCAAAGTTCATCCACTTGTTGGATACATCCTTTATTCTCCAAATGATTGCTCAAAGATTTCAAAGACTGATAGCAATTTTGTTGTGTAGTAGTTTTACCCACTAAATGTTGTGCCTATGGTCTCTGCTTTATGGTCCTAAAGAGGCATAGGGAGTTGGTCTTTTAAGGGGGAGGGAGGCATTAATTTAAACTTATTTCAGACATATAGGTGAAATGAAGCAGGTATTTCTTAAATATAAACTTTATAATAATTGAATAATATTGCATTTATCTACATTTGAGGAGTATATGTGCAGGTGGAGATTAGAGAATAGCTTGTAGGGTCAGTTTTCTCTTTCTATCATATGGGTTCTAGGAATAGAACTCATATATTCATGTTTAATGGCAAGCACCTTTATGTGCTGAGCTATCTTACTAGCCTCATACAATAACTTTAAAAAATACTTCCAGAATCAAAATATTTCAGAGATGACAAGACCAGGCTAGAGAAACCCACAGAGACCGCTGACCTGAACAAGGAGGAGCTAATGCCCCCCCCCAGACTGATAGCTGAAAAACCAGCACTGAACCAACTCAGACCTCCTGAACATGGGTCTCAGTTAGAAGGCCTGGGAAATCTAAGGGACCTCTGATGTATCCCTGGTGCACAAAAGGATTTTGGGAGCACATTCCCATGGAGGGATACTCCCTTAACCTAGAGGCAGAAGGGAGGGCCTAGTCCCTACTCCAAATGACTTGAGAGATTTTGTTGATCCCTCCTGGAAGGCATCACCCTCCCTGTAGAGTGGGGGGGTAGAAGGGGGTCAGGGGACATTGAGGAAGGAAGGGAGAGAGGAAGGAAGGGAAGGAGGGAGGGGAAGGGAGGGGAACTGGGATCAATATGTAAAATAATAAAAATAAATAAATAACTACCCCCTCAAAAAATATTAGAGAAAAAAAATATTTCAGAGATGAACAGCCCAGTGTTTTTCTTAGGAGAAATAAAACAAAGATATCCTGGAAATCCTATTTATGCTACTGACAATTTAAAAATAAGGTTTAAAAATACACCAAAGGGTGTATAAAATATATGGCAAAGCCACTTATATATTTAATAGTCATGTGTGAAAGAACAAAAGAACAACAACAAAAAGCTCTACCTTAAAAACGAATTCAGGGGAAATGCAGGATGGTAATAGTGGGCATACCTCTTGCCAGCATTGACTTCTAGCCACACACAGTGTCTTTGACTATGACACTTATTAAGAACCCTTTGTCCTAGGTACCAGCAATGAGTGAAGAAGGCTTGAGTGGCAGAGGCATTGATGTACAATAGCATTTAGAAACATTAGAGAGTTTGTCTGCATTGACTCAGACACTTTCCCATTGGTAAATACAGACAGGTGACCCTCTATGAGCAAATAAATGGAGCAGACTGTCTTCAATAGCTGTATTGTAACTGATGAGTTTGAGTTGCTGGGATGGGAAAGAGGACAAATGGGAGAAAAACAATGAAAGACAGCATTTAGAGAACTTAACACCAATTGCTAAGGTCAGCTAGAGGATGTGATCAATCATCAATGCAGATGAGATAGTGAGTCCTTTGTTGTGGTTTGTGAGGCTCTTTCTGTATCTTGTACATACCATTTTTGATTTATTTAATTTTCAGTAACTTTCATTTGTTTTTCCTATTTGAGTCCATGGTGGTGGTGGTGACCAATTTGCTGAGCTCTGCATGAACCAGACAAGTCTCACTGATGCTGGCAGAGTCTGTCATATAGCACTCAGAAATGTGTCAGTAGAAATGATCCCCATTCTCAGTTGAGGTAACTGAGGCTTAGGAATGTTAAATAACTAACGTGCCCAGGTCACAAAGTTAGGAGCCTCACAGCACAGTTTCCCAAGACAATCAGTGGCGGTGTGATGCTTGGTTGAGAATGGTAATAGGCTTGAGTAAATGGGAAAGCTGTCTCTTAACCAAATCATTGGTGTTTCCCACCAGCTAATTGGAGACAGGCGTTAAGAGGAAGGAATTAGTTCCACTCCACAGTTGCCTGGCTGAGCTTCCAACAGGGGTGGGGGTGGGATGGTATGAAGAACATTTGCACAGTGGAGACCATCAAAAACTTGCTGTTGAAATTGCTGGGAAGAACTACACTGAAAATTACTCGATATAACTTTATTAATTCACAAAGCGTGATAATGATCATTTGGTGAAGTGCAACATTGCATTTCATAAACTAGCAAACTTTCCAACTGATCTGTTTCAGAAATACTGTATGTGATCTCTATGCAAGGTTTTTCTCAAGATAACTGGCAAGCAAATTCAAATCTTTCTTTTAAAAAATTTCTGAGAAGTTTTTTGTTGTTGTTGTTTTATTTTGTTTTAAAGTTATTTCAGATGCCGGAACCAAATGTCTCCCTTCTCCTTCTCAATTTTATATAAATAAATGAGCAGATAAATAAAATGAATGAAAATAGAATAATGTGTGTGTGTGTGTGTGTCATAGGTTGACATTCCTTATTTATACAGCTCACTGCCAGTGTGTGTGCTCAGTGAAAACTTTATATAAATGTATTTTCCTTAGGAATTATAGTGCTTCAGCTCTCCCAATCATTTCCTGTTTCTACTCTGCTCTAGTTTAACTGCTTAACAGGATATAATTTGCAAGCTTGTGGAATTTCTTGCTTTGTTGCAGATGAGTTCTGTAGGCTTTTAAACACCCTGAGAATGGCCCTCAGGTAATATGTTCTTCCCCCATCCCCCATTCAATAAATCATTCTCATTCTCAACAACTAAGTCAAATAAGCACGTTATTGTATGTGCTATATGGAAACAAGGCTGTTAAAATGGCAACACATTGGCAGTTTGCCCTATTAAAGGTTGTCACATTGAATCCATCTAGAACAGGAATGCTGGTCAGGTTTGGAATGCAATGCATGTTTTTGTGTAGATAACCTCTAGGGGGACCCAGGTCTGCTAACTGCATTACAGGATACAATGATCACAGGCATCCAGAAGAAATAAGAGGGAATGAAGTGTAGCATAGTCCTCCAACTATGTCATGCATTAATCAAAATGGTTTAGTGTCAGCCTTTGCTTTTAGATTCCAGGGACTAAGAAGACAGCTTATTTTCATAAGGATATCATGATGTGAATGTGTATTTGAAGTGGAATGTTCTATGAATGAGTTACGCTTGTCCAACCAACTCCTTTTAATCCTTGACCATTTAAATGGAAAATCCATCTAAGCTGACTTGATTCCTTGGAAGTCACTTTTCAGAGGTGGGGGATTAGGAGCCTTCACTGGAACCAGCATGCTCTTAGGCTGCCGGTGTTTGTCTGGATTATGTGCTTTATTTTGTTAATTATAGTGGCTATTCTCAACCAGATTTCAAGCCAGCCATTTATTGATTGTTCCCAAGTAGGGAGAGAATTCAGCTATTTACAAGATAAGGATGAATCTCTGTCAAGGAGTCTAGTGGCAGCTTGCTCCGTGGTTAAATCCATTAAGTAAACTGTGAGGATTCTGCTGAAGAATCACAAATGTTATTTGAAATTTGACTACTAGGATATTTATGAAGTATACATTTCTAAGTATATATTTGCTTTATTCCATATTCCCCAGTGTATTTTATAACCAATCTCTTTGGTTTGACCCTACCTCCTTTCATTTCAAATAGTCAGAGATCCTGTTGAAAGACTGAAAAGTTCTGATCACCTACCTACCATTAGATGGCACTAAATCAATGCCATTTCAGAATACAGTTTCTTTGTTTGGTTAGTTAGTTTTTTGCTGTTGCTTTTATTTTGTTGTTGTTTGGGCTTTGTTTGTTTGTTTTTGGAGAGGGTCTAAAATGGTTTCAAACTCATGTGCATCTACCTTGCGTCTATCTCTTGAGAAACTGAGATTAAAGGCAGGTACCATCATCCTGACTAGAATAGAGAACAGCCTTAATTAAGATCAGTATCCATGGATCTTTTTCCAAGACAGTTGTGCAGACCAGATTGTTGGTATGTTCAAGCCCCTTCTAGAAAATGCATTTATATTTGCATATATCCCTCATATATGTTCCTATATATTTTATGTCATCTCTAGATTATTTACAATACATAAAATAATTTAAATGTCATATAAGTAGTTATTATACCATCCTGTCTGGAGCATGATAGGGGGATACATATATTCTTTAACATATTTAATATCTTGGTCTACTCTTGACTGGATCTGTAGATGCAGAACCAACAGATATGAAGATATGATTTTAATGGCTTTTGATTTAACATAACCCTGAGGCAAATGAGGTTACCTGCTTTTTTGTTTGCCAACTTGCATGTGTCAAAATAATTCACATGTGCACATGAAATCTAGGATGATGTTATAAATAACCATGTGAAAATTATCCTCTTGCAATGTGAGGTGATGAGGAGTTTAGGTCATATACAGTATTTCTCCTAGATGTACTATTTGAGGGCTTCACTCAAGCCTGCCTATGAATGGGGTTTGATATATTTTACTTGATAGTTGCATGTCAGGCTATTTTAGGCCTAATGGGTAGGGGCAAGGGAAAGAAGAAATTGGCTTGCATGCTTGTCTCTAGCTCCATTGCACCCTCAGAAGAATTGATAGTCAAAGTTTCCATTGCTGTTCCTTGTACTTAGGGGTACACCCAAACTTTGAGGATGTGAAGAATCTCAAACAGCAGGCTGCTGGACACTGGTGTCATCACACATAATAGAAAAAGACTTCACTAAGCCGCCTACTCAACCATGTAGACAAACCCTCAGTGAAGGATGCTGGCAAATTTAGTTCAGAGCTCAGAGAGTGATTACTTTGAGTAATACAGCCTCAGGATCTTATTCCAAGGAGACATCCATCTTCAAACTTTGGTGTAGGCAAGAAGGCTCTGTCACTGTGTCTACTTCCCAGCTTTACGTTTATACTTACAAGCATGAATTTCTAGGCCTGCTTATTAAGTCATCATTTAAGACTAAAAAAGAATTATGGTAATTGACGTTTGTTCTTAGAAGGCTTTGGTAATATATTAATACAGAGACCTGAATTACTTAATTCCTTGAAGTATTTTGCTATGTCCATGATCTCTATTTTTTTTTTTTTTTTGGAGATTATAATACAACATTTGAGAGAGAGACTCTGAAAGAAGAGAGTGATAAAAGTGATTCTTGAGACCTTGCAAGGGAAACTCTGTTGCTTTAGTCATAATTTCATAATTGACCAGTTGATAAATACCATTGCAGCCTACTTGTGATAATATTGACTGTTCATTCTAACTGTGATGCTTGACACTGACAGTTTGACCCATGAAAATGGAACATTTCATAGTCATTTTATTTTCTCATTTTGCAGTTGTCCAAGTTCAACGTTAAGTACATTTAACTTTCCTAATTGAAATATTTAGATTCTCAAGTTTTTGAATCTTGGAGTGTCTTCATTATATTTATTATTTTATCCTTTTGTTCTTCTCAATACACTGATAAATGATTGACACCTGAAACATGTAAAAAAAAAAAAATAACTGAATTCTAAATTGGAATTGCTCTCTGGGCAAAAACTATTTATACTTTAGTTTCTTCTGACCAACTAAAGAAGAATACACATTCGACTGTCTGGATTATAATTATAAACATAGAAAATGTGTTGCAACTTGAGCACATCATGGAGGAACTAAGAAACCCCTCCAGCCACAAGATTTGAATGTGGGGAAGCATGTTAAGCTTGTTGAATCCTTTTATGATTTAATTTTCAAAGTAGATTTGTTGAAAGGAGCTACAGTTTTGGAAGCTATTCTCTTCACTTGTATTCTTCCTAAATAAATGAAGTGACAAAGGATAGAGACCAGTCATTTCTAAATCCCTCTCACTCTGTAATGTATGGGTCATTTAACAAGTATTCAGTACTATATTTTTGCTAACCAAGGGAAATATTTATAGAACTTTCTTAAAGAATAATGTATATAGAATAATTTGAGGAAACAAATAGAAATAGCAATTATGGGGCTTTAAGGAAGATAGGATGTGCCTGATTTTATCTCTCTATTCTAAATTTTATTTATTCATGTGCATTTATTGAACAGCCTTTACCTCAAGCATTGTAAACACTCCAAAGGAGATTATTTATTTTTTCACATTCCATAAAGTTTTACTTTTCAGTTTATATAGAATGTATAGCTGCAAAACAACTATATATACAGAATATTTAGGCAACATATACTGATGAATTCAACCAAAGTATGTTGAGCCACTGTAAGGCCGGAATGCCTTACACAGGCTTCCTAGCTGGGTCAAATTAAGAAGGAAACAAAACTGCTATTGCTCAGGATTTTCATTTTCTCTCAGAATTCATCATAGAGAAACCAAGCAACACCCATAATTGCATTTAAAACCAAAGAGTGAAAAACAGAATTGGTGTGCTAGTCACTGTAAGGAGAAAAGGACATTGAGTAATTTTGAAAGACAATGTTGACAGTTAAGGACAGAGAACCTTATAGAAGTGATGTCATTATAGACAAAGCAAGGAGACATGGTGAGATGCAAGAGGGTCTCCTAAAGGATAGACCAGCAAGGGGAAGAGGATGGGGTGGGGGCTATGCTGGCAATGGAGCTGAGGAAACATCTTTGCCTTGGATGAAGGCCCCCTACTCCTTCCTATCAACTCTTTTACTTTTTAAAAAACTATTAAAAATTTGATGTAGCTATAATGTCCAGAGGCAGAGTATGAGAAACCAAAGATGGGGCTACAGAAATAGGTGACAGAGGATGGAAAACAAGTACTTTTGCAATATTGCATGAGCATCTCAAGAGGGGCAGCATATCTTTCGGAACAGCATCTCCCTTAGCAACTCACACTACAACAATTTCTCAGTCCCATTAGATCCCTCTGTGGGTATGGAACTATAGCTGTCTCTCTTCGGGTTTTGGTTCTGATGACAGAAACTTCTTCCTTCTCCTTTTCCTCACAGTATTTTCACTGTGTTCAATTTGTTGGTATGTATTAATGTTCTACCATCTTTTTCTAGAAAACACATGATACCTCACAATTCCTAACTGTCACCTTATTTTGTATACTATGTTCAATGGTTTTTGTCTTGCTTCTCATTGCAATTGATTATAATAACAAATAATTAAAATATGTAAGATATCAAATTATCTGGAGAAATGTGAATTTTAAAACCAGTGGTGAGGACAGCTGAATTGATTCTTAAATTGTGAAGACGGCCCCTATCTTCTTATAATTTGACTTTGCATGTTCATTAGAAGCCAAACTTTGATAAGGATATTTTATCTTTTCCTGCATTAGTGATATGAAGGCATGGGTGTCATGATTTCACTAGACCCAAGATAAAAGGTAAATGGGTGTTTTGTTTCGGAATATCTTATACAGAACAATAAACAATCACAGCAGTGTTTCTCTGCCCTTCTGATCAGATGGCATTCAGAGAGAGAGAGAGAGAGCTTGAGAAAGAGACCATACCTCATGCTTTCCTCTTTGTGCTTCTATCCACTGTTACAGGTTCACAGGCAAGATGCCACTACAGTGATAACAAGATACCCTGATGACATTGAGCAGTGTGATTAGTGAAAATAAGGATGCTATGCTGCTCACCTGTGGTGTTTCATGTGCTATGTGTCTCTTCAACTCCCAATGCTTTCCACTTGTGTACCTCCCAAGCTTAAACCTTGTGGTAGGTAGAGAAGCATCAGTATGTAGAAAGTAAGTCCTAGGAAATGATCGATGTTTCACATTTAGAACTGGGAGAAAAGCAAAACAAACACTAAGGAAAGTAAGGAAAGTGGCAGAGTCAAGTATACACACACACACACACACACACACACACATATGGAAGACAGAGGTGGAAGCAGGTTTCTTCCTTGATCTATCTTCTCTTTATATACTAAGACAGGGTCTCTCACTTGAAAAGAGAACTCACTGACTCAGCTAGGCTAGCTAGTCAGCTTGCCCCAGAGACCCTCTGCCTCTTACTCTCAAGTCCTGACATTATTGGTGGGTCACCACACCTACTCCACATTTATGTGGGTGCTGGGAGCCTGCCCTCTAGTCCTCATGCTTCTACATCAAGCCCTTTACTTACCAACTGAACCAGCTCCCAAGAACAAGAAAAATAATATAAAAAGTATGAATATATATGTATATATATATACATATACATATATATGTGTGTGTGTGTGTACATATGTATATATTAGTGTTTAAAAGAAAATCCAACAAAGTTGGCTGAAGAATGAACCATTCTTGTGCCAGAGAATGAAAGAGACAAGCGATTTTACAGAGGCAGCAATTACACCCTCAAAAGATAGTGCTCGAGCCCTCTGACCTCTAAGCATCTTATGTCCCCCATGCCAGCCCCTTAGTTGGGACAGTCTTAATATAGCTATGCCTCTTTCTCCTACCCCACCCTGGTAAAGGGGCAGAAGTGTTTTGCTGGAGGGACTAGAGTCTCAGGCTTGAATCCCTCCTTCCTGCTACAGGAATTGCATGTTTCTATTGTTCTTTTCATCAGCCCAGGCAGTGCATGCCCCTTACTTATCTCTCCAAGCCCATTCTGCTCTGCCTAGCTAGCCAATCCATACATTCAAGTTCAAGTCTGAATGGCCTGGATGAATCAGGGAACCTGCAGAAACATCTGATAAAAGTGCTGGATACTAAATAGTGTATTACATGTGAGGAGGTTATGTTTGTTGCTTGTTTCTTGAGCAACTTGACAGAAGTTAGAACCATCTGTTAGAACCCCAGTTGAGAAAATGTCTTTGTCAGGTGGCCTGGAGGAAAGTCTGTAGGGACATTTTCTTCATTAATGATCGGTGTTGGAGGGCCTAGACCACTGAGAGCAGTATCACCCCTGGGCCTAAGGTCCTGAATGGTATCAAAAATGCCAGGCTGGAAAACCCCACAGAAACAGCTGACCTGGACAAGGGAGAGCTCATGGACCCCAGACTGATAGCTGGAAAATCAGCAGAGGACCAACCCAGACCCCCAGAGAGTGGGTTTCAGTTAGGAGGACTGGGCAGTTGGTAGGGCTTCTGGTAATGAATCAGTTTTTATCCCTAGTGCACAAATGGACTTTGGGAGCCCATTCCACATAGAAGGGTACTCCTTCAGCCTAGACACGTTGGGGAGGGCCTAGATTCTGTTTCAAATTATGTGACAGACTTTGAAGATCTCCCATAGAAAGCATCACCTTCCCTGGGGAGCAGAAAAGGGATGAGATAGGAGGTTGGTGGGGGCAGGGGAAGAGGAGAGGGAGAGGGAACTGGGATTGACACGTAAAACAAGATTGCTGGTAATATAAATTTTAAAATTGCCAACATGAGAAGTTGGCTTCACATTTTAAAGCTCATTTATTCCATTGTCTTCAAAGTTGTTTCTAATTTATTTACAGATATTAAAGTCACATGTTCCCTCAGTAAGATGTTTAACCGATTTTTATCAAATGTCATTGCAGAGTGATTATTTTTCATATATTTTATTTTTTCTTGGGAATTATTTTAAGTGATTTACAGTGTTCCATGAAAAGTTATAATGGGCTGGAGGAATAGTTCAGTCCATAAAATTCCTGCCTTACAAGCCCCAGGACCTGAGCTCAGTTCCCAGACACTCACATAAATGTTGGACACAGTAGCTCACATCTATAACCCAGTGAGAGACCCTATCACATTAGAAAAAAACAATGGGAAAAATAGTCAAGAAAGACAAATGATGTCAACCTCTGGTTTCTCTCAACACATATGCACATATGCACACATGTACCTGATGTACACACACACACACACACACCCCACATACACATACACATACACACATGGGCATTAAAGCAATGTTTTTGACATAAGAAGAAAGAAGTAATTTATGTCCCTTTCCATTTTCTTTTGGGGACCTGGTTAAAAAGTTTGTATATTTGTAACATAACTCAAATTTTATGTATGGAGTTGGGAGTCACCCAGAAGTATACTTTCCTTTCCTATATATTGTCCCATTGGGAAATATGTAGTCACTTTTGCCAGCTAAACCAACAGGCCACTTCCTGGTTAGGAAAAACTTCCTAGTCAGGTCAAAGCACATAAGACTGGAGCCCTGCTGTCTCTAGCTTTCAGCAAGCTCAGCAGGTAAAGTCATCCCATTCAGCAATGCACTCCCACCCTTATGACCCATACACACTCCTCAAGTTCCCAGCCTTCCAAACCCTTCTCACTGCCTCCAAGCTCTGAGCATTCTTTTCTTATTCCGACCTTCTCTCCCTTGCTACTCTTTGTCCCACACATCCTTGCAGCAATCCCCTTTATTGGCCCATTTACTCAGGCAGTTTCCTCTGTGTGAGTTGTTTCCCATTTCCACACCAGGTGAATTAGCTCTCCCTGCTCTTGCTTCTTGGTTGCTAGCAAGTTTCTTCCCCTCAAAGAAGCATTCTGAATCTATCAGACCAAAGGCAAGGAAGGCTTCTCTCTTTCACTGCTTCACCTGCAACCTTGCAAGGGAATTGCCTGTCTGCCTCACCCCTCTTCCTGTCAAAGTGCTTCTAACACTCTGCATTCCCTGGATGGCCTGCATATACTCTCCTCTTTCTTTACTGGTGAGGTGCTAGGGAGATAAGGGCTGTGATTACCTGTTTATGGTAATGACTGAGTGAGTCAGGAAAAGAGTGACCAATCAAGAAATCCCTTCCCTGCTGCAGTATACAGGCTTTCCTTTGCAACGAATACGCAAATTGATGTAATAGCTTTTCAAAGCTAAAAAGTGAATGCTATGATAATGGATGGTAAGAGCAGTAATGCCTTCTCATAGGGTAATTCAGAAGTGTTACCATGAATAACATTGGTCAATTCAGAAAAAAATAAAAACATAAAGTTGTATTAAATGACTTACAACTCTAAAATTATTTATATTTTTTTATATTTTGGTCCATTTTTAATTAAATGTTATTGTCAATACAATTTAAAATTTAAAAAATTACACATGGCTTAAAGTTCATAGGTGAGTAATGTCTTTTATTCTTAGAAAACTATACTATCAAATGAACCAGTGATCAATATTACTGATAATGGTTGGTATACATTATTATTATTATTATTATTATTATTATTATCTGCATAGAGTTTCAGGATATAAAGATGTATGCTTGACTGGGACATGGGGTTGTAGTAATTACTTGTCAGGCTGTTGTGATGAAACATCTTACAAAAGCAACCTATGGAAGGAAAGACTTATTCCAGTGCTAGTCCCAGGGCACCAGTAGGTCAGAAATGGGGAGGAATGGCACCAGGGTCAGGAGACAACATATCACATTGTAGCTGGGAAGTAGGGAGTAAAGAAGATTAAGCAGGATATCATTGTCCTCTTCTGGCCTCTGTGTATGTGCATAGATGCTATAACCACAACACACACACACACACACACACACACACAATCTATCACAATAACACACCTGTAATCCTAGCACTTGAGATATATAGGCAGGAAAGTCAGCAGTTCAAGGTCATTATCAGATACATAATAAATTGGAGGCCCTCTTGGAGACCATGTCTCCAAAAGCAAAAAGCATTTGCTTACCTGCCAGGGTTGTTTGGTACTTCATGTAAAACGAGTGACTTTCACCATTGTTTATAACTATATGTAACAGACTATTGTGGTTTGAAAGAAAATGACCCCCAAAGGGAGTGGCATTATTCGAAGGTGTGGCTTTTTTTTGAAGAAATATACAACTGTGGGGGTGGGTTTTGAGGTCTGATATATGGTCAAGTCACACCCAGTGTTGGAGTTTATTTCCCTTTGCCTTTGGATCAAGAGGTAGAATTCTCCAGCACTGTGTATGCCTGCACACCACCATACTCCCAGTGCTCATTCTCCTTGCCATGATAATAATGGACTAAACCCCTGAAACTGTAAGCCACCACTCAATAAAATATTATCCTTTATAAGAGTTGGTATGGTCATGGTATCTCTTCATAGCAATAAAAAACATAGACCATACTCTAACTTCTCTGAAAATCAATTTTTGGAGATACATATGTCCCATAAATTTTTTGAGAGTCTCTATATTGAATCCATTATTTGAAGTTTGGTCTGTAGAATTATAAAATAAAACGTACAAACATATTTCAGAAATGGGCTAGTCTGTGTCTTTGATAATTAGAACTTGGTGAATATTTGGCTTCTTACTTCTGAGGCCTTACAGTTTTCATGTGGGTCATGAAGAACCATCTATTTTTTTTTTTAATCTAGTTGGGTGTGCTCATGGGGGGGTGGCTATAGGTCAATATTACTTTACAATCTCTCTCCACCTTATTTGTGGGTAGTATGTGTTTTGTTTTGTTTTGTTTTGTTTGAGGCAAGGTCTCTCAGAGAACATGGAGATAACCCTTTGGCTAGAGTGGTTGGCTCTACAAAAAACATTTGTGGTGACTCACTTGACAGTGAGTAGTGCTGTGTGGGCAAACATGTACTGGAGTAGCAACTGCTACTTGCTAATATGCAGGCAACAGGAAGTAGGCTGAGGCTTGAGCAGAGGAGACCTCAAAGCCCACCCCAACAGTGGCATGCTGCCTTCAACAAGTCACACCTACTCCAACAAAGCCACACCCTTTGGGGCCATTTTCTTTTAAACCAACACAAGCTTCAAGCACTTTACTAATTGAGCCATTTCTCCAGCCCATTATTCTTCTGATGGGTCCTTTTTAGAAACCAAACTATTTCACTGTAAGAAGCCTGGAGATCATAGAGAACCTACAACTGTGCTCAGAAATGATGGGCTGTAGTATCAAGTGAACCAACCAATCCACTTAGGCCTCACTACTACAGCCAGCACCATGGAGAGCAGAGGGCCCTCAATGTCAACCTAAGACTGAGAGAGACTGCTGTTACAGCCATCGTTCTGAAGTAATTTTCAAAAGAATAGAGACCTAGGAGTCATAGAGTTCAGGAATGGGAAATTTGGATCTTTGGGTATGGAGGAAGGTTAGTTCTTTGACTTTTCATTTTAAAATCTCTTGCTATGTTCTCTGATATTGTAGTGTTCTAGTTTTGTGTATACAGATACCCTGCTTAGTATAAAAGAAACATTCCTTTTTATTCAATTGATTCTGATGTACCTATATCATTCTACTGAATAAGCATCTCAGATGCATTTGGAATGTGTCTTCCCATGAGTGACTATTCTGTCACTCTTAACTATTTCGGTTCTGAGAGTTTGAGGAAGAGACAAGTCTGAGTATCAAAAGAAGACAGATTCAATATCTACAAGTCTCGGTATGCTAAAGATTATTTCTTAAAATTTTGTTGTGTAAGAATAAGTTCAAATCTCTAAGTACACATCAACTCTCAGCTCTCATCCCAGCCTCATCCCTTGCCTGCCAAAAAGAAACTTGGTGAATAGATGATGGAAGTCATGAGTTTCAGGGTGGGTTCTAAGCCGCTAGCTAGGCTAATAAGGTTTTATGATTTAAAGTTATTTCATTCCTTTGATCTTAGAGAATGCCATAGATAGATCTGTACTCAAAACCTGAACAACATATTAGATGAACTGTGGATACTTTTGTAATCCTTGTTCATATGATTGACAGCTGTGGTTCGTATTTGCACTATAATCTAAATAGCTCCCAGCTTGATTTCCCAGAAGACATTACTCTTGAGAGAAAGAATAGGATCCTGAACTTCAAAACAACTCAAGTAAATTTCATAGTCATGCTTGAGGAATATGTAATGTGCCAAATGGCCATTTATGAAATGAATTTGTAAAATCAACTAGCAAATCCTACTTTACTTTATTATTTCGATCAGATTATTGCATTCTGTTCCTATACTGAACTTAATTGATTTTAGAGCTTTATTGAAAAACCATTACCTTGTATTTGAGATACCAGAGAGACTATAATGCTTGATTTTGAAGGAATAATTAAACAGGAAGTTTAAAACTTTATGAATCATTGCATTCCCAAACAAGCTCAGACCATCCCCTTGCATTGTGTTGTCACTCCTAGTGGAGCTGCAAGTGGGGGCTAGAGTAGGATCACTTGACTCTAAATCATGCATTGTAGCAAATTCTCATTTGGGTAATGCACTTTACTGTTCATTCTTTTCTCTTCAAAGAAACATTACAACAGATGATGAAGTAAGAATAAGCAAGGCAGCTCAGAATAGCATGCTTTGCAAAGGACAGAGATACAGTCATGCCAGCCCCATGCTTGAGTTCTGGCTTTTATCTCCATTGGTCTTTTTCAACACCAAGAAAACTTATCAAGCTGTGAAGTATTCACTCTGGATAACTTCCTGATTGAGTCCCTCTGAAAATTCATCTATGTGCTATAACTCAAGGGGTCAGTTTGTTACTGAAAGATTTGACAGTTTATCATTGTTTTGGAGTTAGAGGAAAGAATTTGATTTCCCAAAAGGAGTGAAATTTAGTCCAGAAATGAATTCAGAGCATTGGCGTTGTTAGGAGATTGCTTGCCCCAATCTCTCTGGGAAACTCCCTGAGTAATAAATTTGAAGGGTCTTGTGCACCTTCCAGTGTGTCTACTGTGTTGGATGATGCTGGACCATCTCTGATGAAGGGAGCATACTTTGTTATATTAAGTGGCTTTTATCTTGACTCCTTTTATTTTTTTCCATTGCTTTTATGTAGTTTCCTAGTATTCTCTCATTAATATTGAAATTCGATGTGGATTTTGCCAAATGTTTTTGGAAAGCTCATGAGTACATTCTTCTTTCTCCTTTTCTCTGTCCTACCTTCCTTACTACAGCACTCTGTAGGAGTAAAGGTCTTAACAAAAGCTTTGGAAGGATCTTACGACAAAAGCTATTTATCTTGTCTTAGCAAATACAGGATAATACCTGAGCTTTATGTACATAAAATCCTTAAGCTAATAGGAAGAAATCCTTTCACTCTGTTTCTAGTCTTGTTATACTGTCATAGTGTGATATTTATGAACACAGAATTAATATTCCACAGGCAGTTCAACTGAACCCTACTTTCTCAGCATTGCATGGCTTTGGATATATGACCAAACTAATGACCCTTGGTTTCTCCATGTGCAAAATATGAATAATGATGCCTGTGCTTTGATTTTCTTGAACATTTTACTTTGAGATATACACATGAGCATGTGGACACACACGGGTGCATGTGCACACCAACACACACACACACACACACACACACACACACAGACACACACACACATACCTAATTTAGCAAAGTATTTCCATTGTTGCCATGGTGTCATATATTTTTTAGGAGTAACCAACAGCTTTCTAATTGGACTTAAGGTCTGCTTTACAGAAGGAAACTAATAGATAGTACTTTAAACCTGGCCAAGTATGTATGGCTTGGGAGTTCTGAAGCACTATGTGAGAACCTATTAGTATTAGTTTTCAAAATCAACTTGTTATAAAATTGTCTTCTAAAAACCTATCCTGCTACTAATGCAGTTCTCACCCCTCATCAGGGAAGTTTCTTTATGCGGTGGATGACAGTACAGAAACACTCAACTGGTCATAGTGCAGAGAAGTGACTATGGAGTTCTTGACCCTCCATAGATTATCTGTGTCATATCCTCTCCAATATGAAGCTCAGACAACATTGTGCAAGAGGATTTAAAAGATTTGAAGAGCCAAAGGTTGGAGTGGGTACCTGTGAAATAGTCTTCTATATGTGATAAGGCTTTTTTGTACTCACCAACTCACAGAGGCTATAGTTTCATATGTGAGACCTGCATATGAACAAGCCTTTATTAGTCCAGCATGAATAGGAAGGACCTTATAAGGCCCTGTCCCTATCTGAAGAACAGTTGACAATTGATGTCTGTGTTGGGAGGGAGAATTCCGTGTGGCCCATGATAGGTAGGTTGTTTCTGCTCCAAAGGATGGCACTACACATATGCACATACTGGCAGTACTAATTAGATTCCTAGTATTTAAAAAGAAAAAAACAATGAGGAGGATATGAAAGAGGAGGCCAAAGAAGAGGAGGCTATGAAGTAGGGAGAGAGAATGCACAGGCAGTCTGAGAAGAATTGGACAGAGTGAGTACAGTGTAGATATGATCTAAATATACTGTTTATATATATGACATTGACAATGAATGAATGAACGAATCAATCAATCAATCAATGGGATTTTGACCTAAAACTTTATGTTGTATGTAGAACTGAAGGGGAAAAGGTCCTCAATGTCTCCATTGTTGCCATATTAATAGTGTGGAGTGGAAAAAGAGGAAAGGGGGGGATTTGAAGAAGAGTTGACACTGAATTGTGTCAGTCACAACAGGCAAGTTTTGTTGTTTTGAGCCGAGCATTGAAGCACAGGCTCTCATTCTTTTAATAAGAACACGTGAAGATACAAATGGTGCTGTCTAGAATCTATTGTGAGCTGATTACTTTTTGCAATTTTCTCATGCGTTATTTGAACAGTGACAGACAGAATATGTATATGAGAAAAGTGAGATGTGCAGTAGCTTTTAAAACTAATGAGTGGATCCATACCAACTCTCTAAGACCCAAACCTTCCCCCCTCACTGCTCCCTGAAACGTCTATCTGAATAGCTAATGACTCATCTAACAGAAACCTTATGGTATTGCTTTGCAGGATATGCGTGAGTTTAGGAAATGTAAGACAAGATAAATCTACTGGCTATGGTCATGAAGCAAAGGGTGTGTACAGCTAGCAATGGAGCTTCCCCAGCAAGTACCTTTAAAAATAAGATTTAAAATGTTCCAACTGCCCAGACTTGTTTGTTTCCCTAGAATAAAAGGAAAGCATCTTCAAGCATTTTATCCACATATTTTATGGCATTCGTAAGTACTAAGCATGACTGAGTCGAGAATTGGACATTAGAACAGACAAATATGGTCAGGATCCCACAGTCTGTGAAAGGCAGAAGCAAATCCATACTAGAATCACTAACTTCAATTCTGGGCATGTTTTGCCTCCTATTAGTGCTATCTTCCAAGGAGAGATCAAATTCTTCCCTGTTTTGTCAATGCAATCTTACTGAATTATTGCCTAGAATGACATACAAATACTGATTTCACTATTTTGATTTACTTCAAGAAAGGTGAAAACTAAAATGCACAATATCTGTTTAGGCTATTGTGGAAAAGTTTCTTATTTTGTTTTTTTTTTTTTTTCTTTTTTTTAAATTTATTTTATATAACAAAGTCCATTTAAATGAAAACAAACATTTATAGACAATATTTGGGAATTTGGGCATTGTTCTTTCTAAACTACTTCCTGATGGTAAGGGGCGCTGTCATGGGGGATTCAAAGAAGATTCAGAAATCCTGGCTGTAGTCTGTAAGGCTGCTTTGTCCAGCTGTTTTGAATGTAGGATCACCTCGTACTCTGTTTCAGGCGGTCTGGCTTGATCAAAACACATTAGTCTGGAAGGAATCCACATCTTTTCATTTTCTGTGGAAACAAAAATAGAAATCCTTTTCCCCAGTAACTTGTCCTTGAACTTAAATTTTGGAGTCAAAGCATTTCTTTTTAATTTAATTTATTATTTTACATGTCGATTCCAGTTCTCTTTCCCTCCCTCTCTCCCTCCCTCCCTCTCTCTCTCCCTCTTTCCCTCCCTCCCTCCTTCCCTCCCTTTTACCCTCTCTGCCCTCTCACATGCACTCTAACCATCCTCCCCTCCCATCCCCCCACCCCAATTCCATATGTAGGGGAATGCCATCCAGTTGGGGTCATGTAGATCTGACAGGTCATGTGAAGTAGGGACTAGGGCTTCTCTCCTGTCTCTAGATTAAAGCAGTTATCCCTCCATGGGAGATGTGTTCACAAAGTCCTTTTGTGCACCAGGGATACATCCTGGCTCCACTGATACATCCTTAGACTGCTCCGTCCTCTGGCTGAGACCCATATTCAGGGGGGCCTGAATCAGTCCCATGCTGGCTTCCCAGCTATCAGTCTAGTGGCTGTTAGCTCCTTCTTGTTCAGGTAAGCTGTCTGTATGTGTTTCTGCTGCCTGATCTTGTCCTCTCCATCTGTATCTGGGTTCTAGTTCAACTCAGTGTTTAGGTATAAGTGTTTGCTTCTGTTTCCAACAGACATTAGTCGAGGGCTCCATGGAGAAGTTAGTTGTTGATCTCACTCTCCAGGAAGGGCATTTATGATAGCCTTTCCACGGAAGCTCAAATTGTTGGGAGCAGTCTTGTAGTTCTCTAGATCTTTCTTTCTGTTCAATTTTATCTTCAAACCAATATTGGCTCCCTCTCTTATGTTCTCTCTTTCTCTCTCTCTCTCTCTCTCTCTCTCTCTCTCTCTCTCTCTCTCTTATCTTCTATTCCTAACCAGACTCAATCTTCCTGGTCGCACATGTTTTCCTTTCCTCCCCCTCGTTTTCTCCTACTTCTCTCTCCATCCGCTGCCCCCCTCCACTTCCCCTAAGCTCTGGGGGACTTGTCCCTTCCCAGTTCTGTGAGGGACTTTATATGAATCTCTTAAAATACACCTTGTATCCTAGTTCCTCTGGTGGTGTGAATTATAGGCTGGTGATCCTTTGATCTAGGTCTAAAATCCATATATGAGTGAGTACATACTGTGTTCCTCTTTTTTGTGACTGGGTTACCTCATTCAGGATGGTTTCTTCAAGTGCCATCCACTTGCCTGCGAATTTCATTATTTTTTTCTGCAGAGTAGTATTCCATTGTGTAGATGTGCCACATCTTCATTAACCATTCTTCAATTGAGGGACATCTAGGTTGCTTCCAGGTTCTTGCTATTACAAATAGTGCTGCTATGAACATAGTTGAACAGATGTCTTTGTTTCATGGATGTGGATCATTTGGGTATATGCCTAAGAGGGGGATTGCCGGGTCCTGTTGTAAACTAATTCCCATTTTCCTGAGGAACTGCCATACTGATCTCCAAAATGGCTGTATGAGTTTGCACTCCCACCAAAAGAGTGTTCCCCTTTCTCCATATCCTCTCCAACATGAGTCATCATTAGTATTTCTAATTTTAGCCATTCTGGCAGGAGTAAGATGGTATCTCAGAGTTGTTTTGATTTGCATTTCCCTGATAGCTAAGGATGTGGAGCATTTTCTTAAGTGTCTTTCTGCCTTTTTGATTTCCTCTATTGAGAATTCTTTCTTCAGTTCTGTACCCCATTTTTAATAGGGCTATTTGGTGTTTTGTTGACTAGTTTCTTGAATTCTTTGTATATTTTGGAGATCAGCCCTTTGTTGGATATAGGATTGGAGAAAATCTTTTCCCAGTCTGTGGGCTGCCATTTGGTCTTGTCCACTGTGTCCTTTGCCTTACAGAAGCTTATAAGTTTGAAGAGGTCCCATTTATTAATTGTTCTCTCAGAGTTTGTGCCCCTGGAGTTATGTTCAGGAAGCAGTCTCCTATACCAATTTGTTCAAGGGTACCTCCTACTTTCTCTTCTAAGAGGTTCAATGTGGCTGGATTGATGTTGAGGTCTTTGATCCATTTGGACTTGAGTTTTGTGCATGGCGACAGACATGGGTCTATCTGCAGTCTTCTACACACCCTCATCCAATTGTGCCAGCAGCATTTGTTGTAGATGCTGTCTTCACCCCATTATATAATTTTAGCTGTTTTGTCGAAAATCAGGTGTTCATAGGTGTGTTGGTTAATATCAGGATTTTCAATTCGATTCCATTGGTCTACCTGTCTATTTTTATGCCAATACCAGGCTGTTTTCAGAACTATAGCTCTGTAGTAGAGCTTAAAGTCAGGAATGGTGATGCCTCCTGAAGTTCTTTTATTGTATAGGGTTGTTTTGGCTATCCTGGGTCTTTTGTTTTTCCATATAAAGTTGATTATTATTCTTTCAAGGTCGGTGAAGAATTGTGGTGGTATTTTAATGGGGATTGCATTGAATCTGTGGATTGCTTTTGGAAAGATTGCCGTTTTTACTATGTTTATCCTACCTATCCAAGAGCATGGGAGATCTTTCCATTTTCTGGTATCTTCTTTAATTTCTTTCTTTAGAGCCACAAGTTTCTTATTTTGTATTTCCAAAACAAGCTTATCTTGTATTTCTGTACTTATTTAAAAGTAGATTTTGATTTCTCCTTTTCTGTTTTAAGTGAGCTGCAAAACGAAGACGAGAGGGTTGTGACTGGTGAGATGGCACTATGGTTAAGAGTGTGCAGTTTTCTTGTAGAGGACTCAGGATTCCCTCCCAGCCTTCCTATCTGGAGACTCACAGTCACCTCAAACTCCAGTTTCAGGGCATCCAAATCTCTTCTGGCCTCTGGCACCATGCTCCTCCCACACACATAATTAAAATTGTAGAATTGAGTTTTTAAAGAAGACAAAAATAAAAAGGAAAAAGTTGTTCAACACAAATGGACTCATCTTTATTCCCCAGGTCTCAACTGCAAATAGCTTCTTGGTTCAGGGTGGGCCTTTGTGTCCTGTTCAGAAAATCCTTTCCTATACCAAAGAGTTCAGGTATATTCCCTCCTTTCTCTTCTATCATATTCAAGGTAGCTGATGGTATGTTGAGGTCCCTGATCCACTTGGAGTTGATATTTTATGCCAATGCCATGATATTTCTCTATTACTAATCCTTGTCATACAATTGGGAATCTGGAATTCTGATACCTTTACCAGTTCTTTTATTGTTCATGATTATTTTAACTATCATACCTTTTGTTTGTTATGCTTAAGATTGATTTTTAAATTTCTCTTAAGACATGTGTTAGAGTTTTAATAGAGATTACTTTAAATCTCTTGCGTGCATCTAATAGGATGGCCCTTTTTGGTATGTTTATCAATTGTATTTAGGAAGGCTACTGATTTTTGTGCATTAATCATGTATCCTGCTAGATTTTAAAACCCAGATTTTCATTAGGTTGCAAGTGTACCATCATAATAACAATGTCTATTATTAAGCATTTCTATTGTTCAATCATGTGTTTTAAAAACACTGTCTCATTTATTGTCCTGGGTAATACTATGAGATAAGTACTTATTTTGTAAGTTAAAAATTAAACATTACTTTAGACAATTCACCTAATAATGAAGAAGCTGGTGTATTTGGAACCTTGATGTTCATAGCATTTAGTTCATACCCCTGAATTTCCCTCGGAGAGTTGCTCCTAAAGTGAGGTCTATTGAAATAGACGGAATTGAAATAAGTCCTGTCATGATATATCTGAACACCAACTGAAAGGAAAGAAAGAAGGTAGACAGACTATGGACTGAGAGTAAAAGAAGAGCAGTGAGGAGCAGGGAAAAAGAATAGCCGACGATAAGGCTATGATCATAAATCAGTAAGTAATTATGACTGAACATTTACATTATCCGACTGTGTGTTTTAAAAGTGCTCCAATACTCTCAATCTTTATGAGAGATGTACTTATTTCCCAAGTGAAAGGAAAACTAGAACTTAAATTCAGTACTTCTCTGAAACCACTATTAACAGGGGAAAACGAAACAACGACAAAAACCTATCTAGGCAATGACCAAATTGGCATTACAAGTCATTTCAGCACAAATCTAGTTTAAAAAGTCTAGTGTAGGCTTAAGTGTGTGTGTGACACAGGGCTTGGAATCCTCTGATTATTAACTGATCCACATTGGAGGACAAAATAGATTTTTTAATGCTAATAAGATATAGAATCGTGGTGTGATGCTTGGCATTATAAATGCTATGAGAGCAGAGGATTGTGACCTCGTCTCTACGTTCTGTTTATTGTTCTACGTCTTTTTAGGGAAAAAACTATTTAATTCATATATTTGTACAAGGAATCTTGGGTCCTTTTAAACAGCATGGAGTTTTAAAAATGTAAGATTGACTATATAAATATTGTACAATGTAGCCCTATGAGTATATAAAGAAATGTTTTTAGGCCGAGATGGAACACCATATTTTCTGATGAGAGCATGCCTGGAGCCAAACCGCATCTATGAACCACTGAAGTGCTGCTTTTCTGTGTGTCTTCGTAAAAACTGGTGAGGTCCTCAGAGTTTGGGGTTCTCTTATCTCTGATATGGTTGCTATTTGAGCCCTGGTGTTAGGATTCATGTGACAAGTTGGGGTACTGATGTTGTATAGCTTTGTCTTTCTAAATGGAAGTTGCATCCACAGTCCATTGATATTTAGATGATGGCAGTAGGAATAGTTCAGGTCTTCAGAATATCTAACTTTGTGAAACTAAAATCTTAAAAAATTATTCTATTTATTATATGCCACAGACAGTGCTGATTTCTGATCACCGTGTTATGAGATCGGCAATACTATGATCTTCAATCTGTAGGTGATAAACTAGGTATGGAGAAGTTAAATCGTGTGGAACTCCAAGCAGCCCATGGTGGAACTGGGAGTCTAGCTCACAACATAAATTCTTTTTAACTCAACAATAAGCAAATTACTCTATCGAGTTTTACTTTGCACAGATAGATGAGTTATATTTGGTGGCTGAAACATGAAAATCGGAAAGAGCAGGCTTTAATTGATGTTTAGTACTGCCTCTTCACTTCTATAGGCATACACTGGCCTTCTGTCCTTTACTTCCTCATCTGTAAAATTGGACGGTAGTGATGAATAATTTTACAGGGACTTGGGAAACATGAAATACTCAGAGATACTCTTTGAACTATGGCATGCTATCTAAAAACACATAGTACCTTGTGTGTGTAGTTTGGAGATTTGACATATTATATCAAGATGTATACTTCTCTGTGCCTGTGTGCATTGAGAATTCAAGTCTGCATAGTGTAAAGTTTCAAGAGCATTATACGAGGGCTTTTATTTCTGTCTTTCTGAAATGTTTTGTTCAGTGTTTTACCTAGAGCTGAAAAAAATTGAGATAACTATGCACATAAAATTTATACCACAGAGACTAAGTTGTGCTGACTGGAAGGATCCACTTGGGCTTCTTATTATGCCTCATGTCATCATTACAGACTTCACTATTCTTCTGCTGGACATGACATATGGAGTCATTCTGGTGTTGCTCTGGAATATGCAGTATAAAGTTTTCTTGTTACAGAATCAGTACCTATTACTCAGACTCACTGGACACTAAAACAGTTAGACTAAGAAAATACCTGAACCTTGCTCAGACTCTGTCCAGATTTAGTGTGGGCTTTAGTGTTGTAAGTCTGTGGGGGAAAGCCTAGTCAACTTAATTCTTATATCTAAGCAAACCACCTGTATTCAATTTATGTATCTAAGTCACTTCCATAAATAAATTGGTGGTCTCTAAGAAGTGTAAGTTTAACTTCACTGATTTTTTTTTTTTTTGCACTAAAATATTTTCATTCTTTAAAAGCATCTCTCTGACTCCACAAGCTGTTCAAGTTTTCATCAGCGTCCCTTCCTTGGTGTCTCAGTTGAGTAACATTTAGTTCATTTATGTAGTTCATTCCATTAGTATGGCTTTTATCTATGTCATCTTACCTATAGACAGAGGGTAACTGACTGTGTCACCCTCATCATTTCTGTACACATCAGGGCCTGTGAGCCTCAGGTCTGAGAAACAGATGTGTTTGCCGGTAGTGAATATACAGAAGGTCCACATTATTGCTTATATAAAACAGGCTGAGGAAATCCTAGGAGGGCGGGCTGTGTTTAAAACTATTTAAGGTAAGTGGAAGCTGGCTAAGCAGAGGTGGAGAGGAAGATATCTCATTTGTTTTAGTTAAACCAATCCCTAGCCTTCAGGTTTAAACCCTGGACTACAACTTGAGGTTGCCAAATACCCTAGTCCTCACCACTGATTTTTTTTCTCTTTTTCTTCAAATCTATGACATTTTCTGTCACTAATGGCTCTTTATCCCTAATATGTCTTCAGCTTTTTAACTGTATAACTCTTATTAACTTCTCCGTCAGCATTGTTTTGGTTTGTTTTTTAATTTCGTGGCCATGATCATCAAAATAGTAGGAAGTATGCACATTCCCTTCACACAATAAACAAACAAAAATAGTTATGTCACAAAATAACACCCGTCATATCGGGTTCTTCTATGAAGTTGACTTTTTGTTTCATTTTTTTTTCTATTTTATTTCATTCTAAGGATTCTGTTCTCAATGACCTACCAAACTAAATGGTTTTCTTAAGTCAAATCAGAAATTGTGTAAGTAGAAAACCAGCACTCTTTTATTTAATTTTATATAACAAAGTCCAATTAAATGAAAACAAACATTTATACACAATATTTGGGAATTTGGGCGTCGTTCTTTCCAAATTACTTCCTGCCCCTTACCAGCAGGAAAACCAGCACTCTTAACCAAAAGTTTCCCTCATTTAGTATCATTCAGTATCTCTGTTATACAATATCTTATTTTAAAACAGCAAGGGGAAATAAAGAAAAATCTCTCTGTGATTGAGAATATCCTGGTGACAGACCACATCCCTACCCTCAGTCAAACTGACATCTGTAGAAAGTCCCTGAATGAATTCCTAAAGTGCCTTTGGTTGAAAAAGTGCAGAGATCCCTGAAAGCCTCCTTTCAGACCATCCCATTAGTATCTGACACCAGTGAGAGAGAGCTCTGTGATTTTGAGCTTATCTTTGTCCTTTCCTTTAGACTTTGCAAGTGTGGCTTCAGATGATCTCTTGAAAGTCAGATAATGAAATGTAGAACAAATGTCCCCAAAGCAACAGTGTTGTAAATGAATGAATTTTACATTTATTCTACATTTCAAGGCCAGCTTTCAACAGCACAGTTAAGCCGTGAAGTCGAAAACAAAAGGTAGTTTCAAATGCACCTGTTTCAGGACACAAAGGTGACTTTTTGTTTTGATTCAAATTGCCAGGAATGAGTCTCATTCAGGAACAGAAACCAGAACCCTGAATTATTTGGGGGGAAATGTTTACAAGGAAACAAAGCCATTGAGAGCAAATTTTTAAGTCAAAAACTAATCTGAAACTAAATTGAAAGTATGTTTACAGTCACACACAGTTGAATCTTCGACCCTTTCCTGATCTTCCAGGACGTGAAAAGGAAATGTTTGGGTATCCTCAAGTGGACTTCAGCCTAACTTACCACTGGCCACGATCGGAGAATACTGCTTGAGTTGACTGATGGTAAATGAAAGATCATTATAGTTGGAAGGATATTCAGATGCCTGAGAAAAGATAGAAGACTTAGTATTTTCAGTGTTCAATAGTTCATAGAATATGAAATACATTGTCTTCATGCAATTAACTATGAGCAACTAGTCTAGGTAAAACTTTCTCCCAAATACTAATAAGCAAAAACTTAAGCTCAGAGCTGTTCAGTTGAAGCCAAAGTCTACTTGTCAATGTCTACTGCATCCTCTCCGACTGACACTCCACAAGATAATCCTTTGTCCGTAAATCCCTCAAGTTGCATCTCAGGATCTTTCCCAGAAGGATGCGGAGAACACCCACTAATGTTTGGTCTACTATGTTGTTATAAATATGGCCCTGAGAGCTGCCTTGGTCTATGGACAGACTGATAGCTGCCAAACATTAAGATTTCTGAGGGCCTGGGGCTTGCAAGATGGCTAAATGATGAAGAGAGCTTGCTGAGTTTAATTTTTAGTACCCATGTCATATGATTCACAAGTGCCTATAATTTCAGTTCTGAGGAGCTGACATCCCATTGTGGCCACCTCAGTCACCCCAAATTAAGTATCACATAAACACACACACACACACACACACACACACACACACACACACACACACATACACACACACCACATACAGAGTTTCGTTGTGTATATTGTTTCCTTGTTGCCTGCTTTAATAAAACAAACAATGAAGATTTGTTTTTCAGTTACCAATTGTTTTCCAAAACTAAATGTTAAACTGGGCATATTACATAAAGGCAAAAATCATGCCATACTTTAGACACCCATAGTCATTCATTCTTCTTACTATCTGATGCTTCATTTGAGGTTTGTCTTTAGAGAAAATAACTACCACTTCTTGATGACTTTTAGAATTAATTAAATTTGTTTGGGGGCAGTTTCATACATACTTGTAATATATTCTGATTACTCCCAGCCCAGTCTCTCCTCTCCCTCCTGCCTCCTCTAGTACAAATCCTTTCCCCACAGCTAAGTTTCTTTGTTTTGTTTTATTTTGTGCTGCCCCCCCCAAGTCTAACCAGAGCAGTCTGGATGGCCCTGGGTTTAGAAATATCCTCCAGAACCTGGTGTGCTTACCGGTGTAGACACAACTGTAGAAATGACTTCCTTTCCCCCCAGAACCCATCATTATCTTGTAGTTCACCTAGGAAGGGTAGGGTCCTGGAACCCTGTACATTCATATTTGAACATACCTTGTTAGATCCAAAGAACAAGAGTAAGTCAGATCATTGTCTGCCCTTAAGAGGTCTAGTTTCTGCCTTCATTTTTGTGTCTCGATGCTTCAGCAGAGTAACTGGGGATATTGTTAAGTGAATGAATGATAAATAGATCACACAAGTCTGACAGTGGACAGGAAATAAGGAAGAGAAAAAGAATAAAGAACAATAATATTTCCTCTACTTCAGAGACAAAATATTAACAAAACTGGAGCTTATTTTACTCATGAGCTGGTGTTTTCTTTTGACATGACTTAAATTCCAAATGTTCCCGCCATCCAAATTTGAAAACCAAACTTTAGCATACATCATGTTTATCATTGGCTGTATTAACACTCCCCTTCCCCATGAAAAGTAGGCATAGAAGATCAAATATTGTGCCTATTGTCTTTGTTAATCAGCTAAACTCATCTCATTGGTCTTAGGGAACACGGGTTGGCCTGACTGAAATAAAATCTTAAAAGTTGTTGCTATCAGCCACTATAATCTTGTTTTTGCAATTTTGTGTATAACCATAAATTCATATGTATATTTGTTAGTATTTTTAAGTCTTTTATATACACGTTTCAAAAGCATGGCAGGCTCAAAATTCTATACTTTTTGTTGATGCTAGATTTAGCCATGTCTTCCATCCAAAGCTAGAGCAAGCTTTCCCTTAATGAGGTTGACCCAAGGTAAGACATTAATGCCAGGTAAGATACCCTTCAACATCAAGAAAACCTATGAATCTGTCATAGTACTACAGATATTTGAGGGAGGACATGTGAAAAGTGTGTTTTACCTTTTAAATATAATATTTAGTTAGAAATTATCTGCAGTTGAAGTCTGTGATCTACAGTGGAATCTTTTGTATTCACGAATAGTGTTTTAAAGGTCAACTCATTGGACTTCAAGTAGTCAGTACTTGATATTGTGGCAGAAATTCTCTCTGTGTGTCTCTGTCTCTGTCTGTCTGTCTGTCTCTCTGTTTCTCTCTTCTTTCCTCTCTCCCTCTTATTCCTTCCCTATCTCTCACACCTTGAAAGATACTATAAACCATAAGTTCAGTGTCTAGCTCCAAGTTATTTTCAAGTTCAGACAAAATATATTTGTAAGTTATGCAACTTGCTGAATTGCAGCAGTCATAGCAAATAACATTTACAGGATCTGAAACGGAGTTGGCATCTCGAAAAAAAAAAAAAAAAAAAAAAGAAAACCAAACAAAAAAACAAAACAAAACAAAACAAAAAACCCACTGCTTCTGGCTGGGGAGCCTGTGTGTGAACTGCCAGCGCCCTCTAGTGATGTTTCCCCAGCAGGAAGCTCTCAGGTCTGGCTCAAAAGAAGCTAAATTGGATGGAGCCTGCTGCTGGCAATCACAGCCAGAGAACTGACAAGGCTTAAGGATGCCTTACTTTCTTCTGCTCCTTATCAATCTTGGGAAAATAGGATGATTTCTCCACACAGTTTTGGAACTCTGGTCGATAAAGCAGTTTCTACGGTGTTTCCACAGGGCCTGGGAGATTTCCATAAGGCAGCATGTATCTGAGAGGCCTAAAATGTCAAGGCATGTCATTCTAAGTTTAAAAAAAATATTTAAAAGTTTTTTGTCTCATATGATTTTGCTGGGGTCTTCCCAACCTCCTCCTCCTCTTCCCTTTTCTTCCCCCTACTCCTCCTACCTTTCTCGAAGTCCTTTGCTTATATACTATACTATGACATACAGTCCTGTGCTCCTATGGGGCTCCTGCGTATATGAACATGTGTGTCTCTGTGTCTGTATGTGTTGCTCATGCTTTTTCTTTGTCCCTTTCCCTTCTGTTTGCTTTGTCCTATTCCATTTTTTTTGTTGTTGTTTTGTCTTCTTTCTCTTCTTCTTATCCTTTAGATATCTGTCTGTTTTCTAACTAGAACAAGAAGGGTGTGGATTTCTACAGGAGGGCAGGTACGGAGGATCTTGGAGGAGTTGCGGATGGGAAAGTGTAATAAGAATATATTGCATGAATATTTGATTTTTTTAATAAAAGAAAAGTAGAAAAAAGAGAAGTAGAAATACAGAGAAATTTTAAATGGAAAAATATAAAGTCTTTCTCTGTCTAACTAGCCAGCTTCAAATAATGACCCAGAGGCTTCTCATTTTGAAGGCTTGGTCTTAGCTTAGACTTTTTTCTAACAAGCTCTTACAACTTAAATTAGCCCATTTCTATTCATTTACATGCTGACAGGTGGCTCATGGCTTTTATCTCTCCTCCTGCACTTGCTGCTTCCTCTGTATCCAACTGGCGACTCCCTTTTTTATACCCAGAGATCTCTCTGTCTGGGTATATCCCACCTATACCTAAACGGCTATTGGCTGTTTAGTTTTTTATTAAATAGATTACATTGACGCATCTTTACAGAGTGTAGTCACATATCTTGCAACAGTACACATAAAAACTGAAAATTTTGTTGCCACTACTCTGCAAGTGATAACAATTGTTATCATATTTAAGTAATATGATAGAAGGTAAGAATAATAAATTAGCAATAAAGAATTTTTTTACTTGCAATAAATACATATTTAACTTTTGAATCATGGCATAAAAATTAATCCTGCTTTTGGTGAGCTAGCTTTAAGACAATTCTCCACGATGAAGTTATCTCTGTGTCCTTTTCCTTTGGACACCCATAATATCTACTGGGCTCATTGTATAACCAAGAATCATAATTTGAAAGGGATTTAAGTTTCTTAATATGAAAAGTAATGATATACTTATTTGTGCTACTTATTATCATAAATTTCATATTTAGTACTTATTTTTAATTACTGTGGACACTTGTTTGCCAAATATAACATCCAATGTGCACATAGCAACAACAGTCATTGGAACAATTCAGAAAGCCTATACCTTGTTTCTGGATGTTCTCTGATATGAATTGTGTGTGTGTGTGTGTGTGTGTGTGTGTGTGTGTTTCACAGAGGCTCGTGAAACCTCAACTTACTATTAAGCCAAGGATGACCCTAAACTTTTGATACTCTAGCCTCCACTTCCACAATACTGGGGTTGCAGCAAGCAGTAATGTAGGTGTGTGCTATGAGGCCTGGTTTTATATGGTTTAAAAGCTGATGCCATGGCTTCATGCATGGTGAACAAGCACTCTACTAATAGACATAGACACCTAGCCCCACACTGAAAGATTTTGATGAAACTCATCAAAATTGGCATCAAAGTCACTTTCAGATACCCAATAGCACTGCCAACTAAACACTATTAAAATATTAAGAGATTTTTAAAAGCTTTAAAACAGCAGTTAAGAATTTCTGTGTTACAACAGAGAAGTGAATAATAGTCAATGTTTAATTTGAATTTGTACTGCCTAATTTGCTACGAATTATTATTTTCCATCAGTTATGTTTTGTAATGTTTTATTTGATAAAATCTTCAAAATATGACTCTGGTTACTTTGATTGACAAAAGTAAAAACATTTCAGAAGTATTTTATAGGAAATAGTTTTACTAAGTGGAAGAAATGTTTTTAATGTAAGAAAAGCAACATGGTAACAAGTGGACACTAATAAAAGGAGTTTGTGTATGTAAGTAGTGAAACTAGTTTATGTAGTCATCATTTTCTGACTGCCATCCATGCATGCAAAAATATTGACAGAAATAGGTAAAGAGCTATGTGCAGTATTATTTTATGTCCATCTTAACATTAATGGCCTAGCAAAGGAATTCTCACATACATAATAGCAGTTAACGTCAGTCAAATTTTTATGTTTTAAGTTATGTGTATGTGTGTAGATGTCTGTTAATGAAGGTATCCATGGAGCCCAGATGTATCAGATCCTCCTGTAGCTGGAGTCACAGGCAGTGGTTAAGCCACTGGACTTGGGTACAAAGAACAGAATTCAGGTCCTCTGCAAGACCAGTACAGGATCTTAATTGCTAAACCATCTTCCAATCGACAAAGTCAGTCCTCTTTGATGTTTGCTTACCATCAATCATAAGAAAAACTATACTTCTTCCAATGTTGTTGCCATGAAGTCATATTAATTAAGGTAGTAAGCATAATCGTTTACTTTAATAATGATTTATTAACTGATTGATGACCTTTTAAGTATATAGATTTTTGAGGTGAAGGCTCCCGTCTGTCCCTTGTCCTGGTCCTTCTGAATATTAACAGTGGCCTGCAGGGGGCATCTCTAATAAGGCCTCAACACAGAGGATCTGCAACTCCTACAGCTCATAGAGAATCCTGACTCACTGTTATCTGTAGCAGACAGTAGCAGGACAAGGACCAACCAGCATTATACCAAACCATCAGTATTCACCCTAAGAGTCAATGCAATATCTGACTTATATTTGCATACCTTTGTAAACACTATCAAGGACTCTGTGCTAAAACCCTAACACCATCACTGCTTCCTGGGATAGATTCCCTAGCACTATTACTGCTACTTATGATGAATCCCCCTAACACTATCACTGCTACCTGGGATAAATCCCACTAACACCATTAATGCTTCCTGTGATGAATTCTACTCTAATACCATCACTGATACCTGTGATGACTCCTCCCCTAATACCACCACTGCTGGAAAACAACCCACATTTACTTTTAAAAATATTTCTTCACAAACACTGTTGATTCCCTGAACCAAGACACGGCTCTCTTTACTAAAAGAATCCTCAGTGCAGCACCATCCAATACTAGATCACAAAGCGCTGAGCTTGTGTTGTTAATGGTATCAAACTTTGTTGTTCCATCACTGAAGTACCCATTTAGCCCTCTGCCTCTGGGTGGAATCTATTTGAACAAAGAAGTTGCCTTCAATCTGAAATTAAAATAGATCAAGAGGTGCACTGTTCTGTATTATTTCATTCTAATCAATTTGCAGGCAGAACTTAGAAGAGAAAGTTTGCCAGACTACAGCTGTTGACCAAGCAAGTTTTGTCACAACTAATTCTTTTACAAGTGTGTTGGATTCCTCTAAAAGAAACACGTTGGAGATCATATTAACAGGACAAGAGTTTATCATGAGATACCAGTGGGGCCAGCTCTACATGCTTTAGAAGGTTGGCGACAGCATCAAGGTCTCTGTGACAGGAAAGCCTTGGAGCCAAGGAAGGGAAGCCAAAACAAGCCAGCCCTTTTACAGCAGATTCAGGCACATGCTACGACGTGCCAGCATACTTTTCTGTGATAATCCTGCACACCCTCCTTTTTTAGTCTTTTAAGATGACAGGAATTTCATAATTCTGTTTTTATTAAATCCCATGTCCCTCACTCTTTTGTTTTTAAACCCTGCCACACTGCTGTTGTCATTCACAGCAGTGAACCACGTATAAACATACTTTTACTTGTTCTGGGAGTTACTGTGATTCTTAGGTATGCAGATCAAATTATCTTCTTTAATACCTGGGTACTTTAGCCATTATATGTTCACAGACTGTCCCTTCCCATTCTTTCTAGGAATGCTGTTAGATGGAGTCGAAGCACTTAACCTTCATGTTGCTTATCCTCATCTGACTTTAGCCCATTATATATTCTTGTTTATATACTTCCCAACATACTGAAGTTGTCTTTCTCTGTCTGGCCTAGTGAGTGGTCAGTTTTGTGTTTCAGTCATTTCTGGGGTGTTTAATTAAATTCTTTAGATGAATGCTATTTACCTGTGGTGATATATTTGCATCTGTATTTTTATAGTCTTATTTAATGCTTATTTTTAATATTTCAGGCTATATTAATCAATAATACAACTTTAAAATTGTATCTTTCTAGTTGTTAAAACTCGTACATTTAAAATCTCATTATTATGAATTATATCTAGTAATAATTTTGCCTTGAATTTTATTGTATTTCACATATAAATAACTTTTTCATATTTTTCTTATTAAAAATTTTTATATACTTTTATTTTCAATGATTTTTTCTTTACATGTCTCTTGTGATAGAATTCTTAGCTCTCTTAATACAGGCCAGTCAACTTAGCCCATTTATGTGATCTTTACTCAGATTCATGTTTATTGATTATATTTTATAATATCTAATTTTATTAGTCCATATTACTCATCTCAGCCTTTACTGTGAATTGGCTTCTTTGACTTGATGTATCTGTCTCTTACCTTAATAGTTTGGAATTTATTTTGTAATTTACCTTGAAACCTAGAGATAATTAAATTTGCAGCCTCTGAAGTCAACCAGTGCCCTTAATCATTTCACATTCAAGGAAATCTAGAACGTTCTGCCTCCAGCACCCCCTCTCCTATTGTGTTTGCTAATTCTGTCTAGAATTTTAGTCCTATCTTATCTTTTTTTTTACCCTACCAATTTGTTATTTATATTACACACTCCAGCCAGTCCTTGTTCGTCTTTACTTATATATCCCTAATAATTTCTCGTTATTCCTCCTTGTAAACAAGAATTCTATAATGTGTCTTCTTGCAAAGAATAGTATAGAAATTTGTTTATTGAATACACACAAGAAATAAATGGATTTACCCTAATCTGCAAACAGTAGCTTTCCTACTTGTGAGTTCTAGGCTCAGACTTCCTTGGTAATGCTCTCTATAGACTTCTCTAACAGCCCTGCCTTTCCATGTATGGCAGATAGCCATGTATACCTATCAGCTGAAGTTCAGTTTTATAAGGCAGGCGATCCTTGCTCTCTACCTGCTTTTGAGTCTTTGTTTTTGTAGCTTTGTAGTCCACAGGAATGCTTCTAGGTGGTCATCTTTGATTAACTCTCCCTGGGATCTATTTTGGATTTCCCAAAATTATAGATTCCTGTTTTTCATCGTTTTCCAGATGATACATCATAAATCCTGACCCTTACTCAGTTTGCACACACCCAGCGTGTGCAAAGGTCAGAATTGTAGGTGTGTTTTCTGTTTCCTTACCACTGTTTCACTGCAGTTTATTTGATGTGCTTTCATCCCTACCACAATGAGCCAATTCTGTCACACTGGAATCTAAGTGCTGTTTAAGTAATAATCTGGATTTCCTTTTTAAAGGACTTTATTAGATCCTTTATTTATTTGGATGATTTCCAAGCAATATTGATCAACTCTGGTAATCTTTTATTACTTTGCAGATTTTATTTATTCTGTAATTGTGTCCTTTGAGTTTTGTACTGAAAATTGCACCATAGATAATGGACATGTTTGTAATTCCTTAGGACTTGCTTCTCTGCCTTGCACTCAGGGGCTTGATTCTTCAAAGGTTCAGTGATTTCTTGAAATTGTGAGTTTATTTTCTTTTAAGTCACCTGTGGGAAGTTTCTGAAGGCTAAGTTTAAAGTGAGTTTTGTCATGGGAGCGGTATGATTGCCCCTGCTTCTCATCTGGGAATGTTCTTAGCCCTGGACTCTTTCATACCATTTTTCTTTAAACAAAAGAGTGGTAACTTCAGGTCCCAAAGCAGTATGAGGCATGCCCAGTGGCTGGTGTTTTTCCTACTCTATCACCAATCTGGAGACTGCAGGATGCTTAGTCTTCAGAAGACAGAATGTTTTGCCTATTAAATAAGCAGTCATGGGGGCAGTACTGCCATTTATGCTGATTTGGTAGAATACCATGGGGAACATAAATTTGGAGCTTGAGAGATGGCTCAGTTAAGAGCACTTGCTGCTCTAGCAGAGGACCCAGGTTCTGTTCCCACCACTCACATGGGGTAGCTCACAACTGTCTAGAACTCTAATGTCAGAGGATCTGACATCTTTTCCCACCTTTATGGTCACCTGCATGTACATGGTGCATATGCATACTAACAGGGAAACACAAGTAAACATAAATAGAAGTTAATCACATCAAAAGAACAAGAATTCATTTCTCATAGTTTTTCACACTGGAAAGTCTATGACCAAGTTGTTGCCAAGTCCTGTGACTGGCGCGGTGTGACTCTATCCTGAAGGGTCAGAACTTTGTGTCTTCACATAGCAAACCATACAAAGATATCAAGAAAACATTAACAAACACCGCTCCTAATCAAGCTAGTTCCCAATCTAATTAACCCACAACATTTAAATGTTTCTCCAGCACTGTTGTATTTGGAGTTAAATCTCAGCATGAATTTTGGAGGCTATATGATCATTTAAGTCCAAATATTCTCTTCACCCCTCCCCATGTGTGTGCAGATCACACACATTCCATCTCAATAGCCCCCAAAGCCTTACCCATTCCAGAAATCAACTTCAAATCTAAATCCAAAGCCTTAATTTAAAAACATCTGGATCCCTTAAAGTGCTTATCTTGGCCCCAGGTGTCCATTTTTCTAATTAGTGCTTCATTTGAATATGCATTTTCTTCTTACCTTACATAAGAGTAAATGGAAGCATGGCCACATTCCTCTCTCTGATCAGTGGGCATAGCCGAGATCTTGCTGAACCAAGTACCTGACCTCACAACCCCCTCTCTTCACTTACTTAGTGACCAACAGCCCAAGACTACTATATATCTTAGCAACTGTGATTTTCTGTTATGTGTCTTTAATAATTTATTTTGTATTTTGTCAAAATCTTCCATTTTCAATATCTGCCTGAATCTGAACAAAGCTTTTCAGGCCTCTCTAACCTACCACCCATGAGCATTCACACTGGTGTGTGTGTGTGTGAGAGAGAGAGAGACAGAGAGAGACAGAGATCTCCCAGCACATGTGGAAGCCAGAAGTCAAAGTTGGGTGACTTCCTTCATCTCCCTCCACTACATCTGTCCACCATATCTTTTTGAGATAGGACTTTTCCTTAAACCTAGGACTTTTTGGCTAGATTGGAATACAACAAATCCTTACGAAGCATCACATCCCCCTGCATCCAGTACTGGCATTCAAATGAATGCTGTCACCCTTGACTTTCACATGGGTCTAGGGATCAGAACTCGGGGTTTCATGCTTCTGTAGTAATCACTTTGACCAAGGAGCATCTCCCCAGACTATTTTTTCTATTCCTCGGAAGTGTATAAAATGCACTCATTTCACCTATACTGCTACAGGATGCAAAACTTCATACTTAAGCACATTAGCAGTAAACCTAACTACAAGTCAATATGCCCTGAAGCAAGGTAGGCCTAGAGATACTGTAACATTTTCACATAAAGGAAGCTTTTTGTGATGTTTCTTCTTAGGTGCCTCAAATGGTGAGTATGACCTGATGAAAATTTGGAAAATGAAGCATTGAATTATTATTCTAGGCATGGCTAAAAAGCAAATGACACCTCATGACTCAGATTGTAAACACAGCTTAGATGAACCATAGACATAAATGAAATCATGTTTGCAGGGATAAAATTCACTCCTACCATTGTGTGTGTGTGTGTGTGTGTGTGTGTGTGTGTGTGTACATGTGTGTGCCTTGTCCTAACAACATCTCTATGATGAAATAACGGTTTTCATGTCACTGTAAGACATATATTGTCACTCAGCAGAATTGCTTGGCTAATGTCACAGCCTGAGCAGTACATTTATTAGCACAATTTAAATTGCTTCTAAAATTTAACAGTGATATGATCACATTTCTCTAAAGTGCTAAAAATGCTAAACTATGGCTGATTTAGGTAATCTCCAATTATTCTACAGAGTTTCTGTAAATTAGCCTGACAGCAATACTGTTTCATTTAGAAACTTAATGATGCTGAGCTATGGGCTGGAGAGATGGATCAGCTGTTAAAGGCCAGGCTCACAACCCAAAATAATGCTGAAGATAATTAATATGGAAAGAAAATAGATGAATTTTGCTCTAGGACAGTTAAAATTAACTATAATTATGTATGGAATAATTATTGTTCTATGTAACTCAATTAAAAACCCCTAGATACTTATCTTTCTTTACTCTTGCCTGAGGTAATAAATTAAGATAACAAAAGCCTTTGTGAATTGAGGGAACATATTTCACTTCTGTTTACTGGTTATTCTTCTTTACTAATCTTTTTATTTCCACAATCATTTCTTATGGGCTCTAGTCTCCTAGGAAAACTTACGTTTTAGAGTCAAGACCTGTGACTGGTAAGCATACCACCTTTTCTCCTTAGTTGTGCCTAATTTCCAAGAGAGGTGGGGGAATCCCAAGTGGGAGCAGATAAGGAGAGTTAATATTGAGGTGATCTAAATCAATTGTTTCTGAGCTGTGAAGTGTACTTATGACCCTTCATCCTATCTCAGCTCTCTGCGGCTTCCCTCCTCCTCCCCCTTTCTTCTGGTTGTCATGTTCTTTTGGTCACCCAAGTTTGAGGTGACCTTTACTTCTATGCTCACACCATTGATGCTGAAATCAATGCTCACAGATTCGACTTCTTTTGTAAACTCCTCCACCTCCAACCTCTCAACCAAATGATCTTTTCTTCTTTCCCAGATGGTTGCTATTGAAGTCTAGTTCAGCTTCTCATTTCTAGAACATTCCTGGAGTGGGATATTCACTTTGTCTCCTTCTTGGCACTGACCACGCCCGTTGGGGGTGGAGCCAGGGGTGGAACTAGGTTGGAGGAGGAGCCAGGGAACCCTCTCTTGTTGGTGGGACCAGGAGAGGAGAGCATCCAGTGGAACCTGCTGGTGTTCATCTGTCTAGGTTTTAAGTTATTTCTCCCTGAATAAACATCTTTTTGGCCTATTTGTTTATCCTGATCCTTATTAAACCACAATACATTCCTCCTCTTTCCAGATACAGATTGAATTCCTAACCCACAATTTAAAATGTTCCAAAGTCTCAGACTTTTTGAGTGCCAACATGAAACCACATGTGGAGAATTCCACATCTGACCTCATATGACATGTCATAGCTAAAACACCAGGTGTACTGAAAATAGTGTGTAAAATTAACTTGAAGTTAGGTACTCATGAAACAGAAATAAATTTCATACTTACACTTGAGTTTTATCATATAGATAAATATGTCTCTCTCTCTCTCTCTGTGTGTGTGTGTGTGTGTGTACATGTGTGTGTAAATATTATCCCTCTTTTCTCCCAAACCTTAAATTTGAAACATTTCTGTTTCTGAGCTTCTTAGTAAGTGATATTCAATGTGACATGTATTTTCAAGGCCACTTGTTACTCCCTACTCACAAGTCTTCACCTGCTGACTTCAGCCTTAGCATGCACTGAAGGCTCTCCCCTTACATGATGAACTTGTTTCCTGACTGGCCACTTCTTGATCCTAGACAAGAGGGCCAATTTACAACTAAGGTTAATAGTCTGAATTGGCATCCACCCCTAAACTCAGCAATAATTTAAAACCAACATTTGTTAGACTTCGTGCATGACCCTTCATGGACACAATGCCTTTTTTTCAATTCACTCTCTTGTTGGAAGAATCTAAAGATTTTAAAGCAGAGATGAGATTCCTGTATGACGTTTCTATACTACAGAATCACCCAGTGTTGCCTGCATATTTCAAGTGATTTCAAGGGGGATGAAGATTACTAATTAACTACAAAAGATGTTTACCCCAGAAACTGTACTGTAAGTTATTTTCTAAGTCAAAACCTCACGTATTTCTAGCTTCACTCCATTCAACATGGCTACCTATCCCCCTAAAGGGCAGCAAATACGGCCATACATTGAAATCTTATGTCATTTTCATGCAGGTAGTTCTACCTAACACCCTGGATTCCCATAGAACCTTACATGGCATGAATTATAACAGATCATGCCATAATCATTTAAGGACAAGGAAGGGACAGGCATGGTTTGTAGCTCCTTGAGATCTTATTTCATTTTTAATCACAGAATCTGACCTGTGTAAGGTGTTCAAAGAATGTTTGTTAGGTAAACCACTAAAAGAATAATACAGCCAGTTGTTTTTAACTGAAAATGTGTTTTTCCATTTTATTGCAAAGTATCATATAGAGAATTAGTGGCTTAATCTAGCTTATAAATGACTCTTTAAAAAGGAAAACACTAAAAATGGAAGTCCAAGTGTCATTTTCCATGTAAATACTAAAGAATATGTAATAATAATTATATAAATATTTTTCAAAATGCTACTAGAGGATATTAAAACCTTCTCCCTTAGAGACAGAACATTACTTCATAACTTCTTGTGTTTGGCAATGGCTGCAGTGAGGACTCAAACTCTGGAAAGGCTGCTGTGTTGGCCTGGTTTCTGCACTGAGACAGTATGTGAGGTGAGTACCTTACAAGCAAGCAAGCCGTTTGTCCCATGGTTTCAAAGTTTTCAGTCTGTGACTGATTGGCCCTATTGGTTGTTGCTGATTGTTGCATGCATGGTTTTTTGTTTGTTTGTTTGTTTTTTGTTTCTTGTTTTTTGTCTTTTCCATTCCAAAGTTTTTATTGGTGAATATGTTATATGTTTTAGAAATGATGATCCATATACTCAGTGGAATGAAGAGCTGTGTGTAAGGATTCAACAGTATGATGGCTATTCTTGGTTGTCAACTTGACTATATCTGGAATGAACTACAACCCAGAAATGAAGTGCACACTTGTATCTGGAGCTTGAGGCAGGATCTTGAGGTTAAATGACGCAGGCTTTTGATCCAGACCTTGAAGCAGAATGACATATGCCTTTAATCCAGCCCTTGCTAGCTTTGTGTAGGGCCTAGAAGAGTAGAAGGATTTTTCAACACATCCAGACTTCTGTGCAGGCAGCTCTATTACTCGGACCATATGTTCCAGCAGACCCAATGGTACTTGAGATGTCAGTAGCACATGGGGATGCTGTGTGAAGCCTTTGACAGGACCCTATAGGTGAACCACAGAAGAAACCTTTGAGAATTTGCAACAAGCCTCTACCATCATCTGCAGACAACTATTCTCTCTTTGAAAGACACTCTTGGCTTGCTATTGGGCCTTAATGGAAATTGAACATTTGACAAAGGGCCACCTAGTTAGAACTGCCCATCATGAGCTGGGTGCTATCACACCCACCAAACCATAAAGTAGGATATGCACAGTTGCTATCTATTATCAAATGGAAGTGCTATATATGATATTGGGCCCAAGCAGGTCCTGAAGGCACAAACAAGCTACATGAAGAAGGTGCCCAAATGCCTATGGTTTCTACTCCTGTTACAATATCATCGGCTGCCAAGCATGCACCTATAGCCATGTGGTGTGTTCCTTATGATCAGCTGGCTGAGAAAGAGAGGATTAGGGCCTGGTTTATTAATGGTTCTACATATTATGATGGCACCACCAAGAAGTGGACAGCTCCAGCATTGCAACCCCTCACTGGAACAACCCTGAAAGAACTGCTGAAGAGAAATCTTCGCAGTGGGCAGAATTTGGCCACCTGACTGTGTTGCATGCAATCTGGCTTGATGGCAATGAATGTGCACTTAAGGTTGGCCATGGTCCAAAAGCTGATGGATTGGCTGATATCTGTGAGGGCAAGGAGCAGCCATGTTAATTTTTGACCTATGATTAAACAGTACATCATAGTGTGAGCATGGGGCTCCAGATACAATCTATCTCAGAGAAGCTGGGGGATGAAGGAAAGGCTGTGGTCTCCAGATGCCCTTCAGTGACACTCCCCCAAGTAACTTCCTTCCACTAGGCCACACCACTTAAAAGTGGTTCCTCTCACACCACTCCAGACAGACAACCAAGTTCTTACCATGTGGGCTTTGAGTGGTGATTATTCAAGCTATAGCATCTGGGTAGAGCACCTGGCTATGGAAGAGCACTGATGAGAGATACAGCTGTTTTTATTTTGTTTTGTTTCATTTTGTGCTTTAGTCTTTTTTCCCCTCTGAGAGCCCACCATTCAGCTCCCAAATAAATACATGGATACTTATTCTTACTTATGAATGCCCAGCCATAGAGTGGCTTGTTTCTTAATCAGCCTTTCCAACTTAACCCATTTCTTCTTCTGTGTTTCACCTCTGGCCTTTTTACTTTCTTTATTATATATTTCTTTCTTCCCTTCTTACTCCTTGGCTAGCTGTGTGGCTGGATGGTGGATCCTGGAATCCTCCTCTCCTTTTCCTTTTCTCCTCTTTCTTTCTTTGTTCATCCCTTTAGTCTCTCTGCCTGGCAGCCATTCCTGTCCCTCCCGTGCCTAGCTTATTAAACCTATCAGGTGTTTTAGGCAAAGTAACACAGTTTCACAGAGTTAAACAAATGCAACATAAAGGAATGCATCAGATCTTTGCCTCATTAAACAAATATCCCACAGCATGAACAAATGTAACACATCCTAAACTAACGTTTCACAACAGGCAGGGACAGCTCCTTCTAGTGATTACACCCTCCTCCTTCACACATCCTAATCTTCACCCAGAGCAAAGGCCACACACGTCTGTCCTGCTTTTGTCAATTTGTTCATACAAACATAAATTCCACTCCTAAATTCTAATCTAGTACTTAACAAGAAATGGAAATATTACTGGAGTTTCATATCTACAATGTGTTTGTTATCCTTATTTATAGATTAAAATACTGAAATTCAGAACATTCAACTGTGACTATGCTTTGCCTGTCTGTGGTTACCCAGATCCTGTTCTGTGGACTCACACATTTTTCTATAGATGGCAGTTTAGCGTTGCTAATTCTGTTTTGCTCACTGGGTTCCCTTTCACCATCTCATATTGTTCTCAATTTCCTTTTCTCTTTCGTCTCATCCCCTTGAAATACCTTTCATTTTGCAAGCTCCCACGGTAGTATCCACTAAGAACTTAACCAGAGGCATTGTAATGCATCCCATTAATATAGGCGGAACAGGGAGAAGAGACGCTTCACAGACTATACGCAGAAGAAAACATGATTACTTTCTCTAAACAGTCTGGTGCCTGTAGGTAGGGGGCAGGTTAGCCCGTCCCTGTCCCTGTAGTACTGCTCTTTACTCTAGTTAGAGGAGTTGAAGACAGGTGGAATGTTAGCCCATCCCTGCAGTACAGCTCTTCACTGCAGTTGGAGCAGTTGAGGACAACTGCAGATCAAGTAGTTATTAGTTAAGTCTAAAGAAAAACATCACAAGGCTGGGACATTGGCTTGTATAAATTAGTGCTGAAGAATGATTTGGAGACATTTGTGACATAGACGAGGTGTTCGAGTGGGTGTAATTATAGCAAAGAACTAAAGAATGTGAATCTGAGGAATGACACTGGCTTTATGTTTGTTTTAAACACCTTCCCCACCCCATTTCCCAGAAAAGAAGTCTGAAGGCAGATGGGCTTAGATCAACATAAGTAATAACTTCCTTTGGGGGGGGGAGGGTGGAGACAGGGTTTCCCTGTAGTTTTAGAGCCCTTCCTGGAACTAAATATGTAGACCAGCCTGGCTTCAAACTCACAGAGATCTGCCTGCCCCTGCACCCCAAGTGCTGGAATTAAGGGCATTGTACCACAACCACCCAACATCTTTCTTTTCATTTTATTTACTGTTACTAATTATTACTACTCCATGTGTGTGCATAGTGTGTGTGTGTGGGTGCATCTGTGTGTGTGTGTGTGTGTGTGTGTGTGTGTATGATGCATATGCAGGATGGTATCACACCATGGCCCATGTGTGGAAGTTGGATGACAACTTTTGAAAGTTAGGTTTATCTTTCCCATGTGGATTTGGGGATCAAACTTGTGTCATCAGGCTTTGACCGGTGTCATTAGCTTTCCATCCACCCACTGAACCCATCACTGGCCACCTCAGGATAACTTCCTACAAAGGTTTGTTGTCCAAAGAAAACTTGTATCTTATTGGAGATTTTTGTCATCAAAATGTAGCAATTTTTGTCCATTGTAATATAGAAAGAACATGAGACAGTAAAAAAAAAAAATAGATTAAAGAACTGCAAAAGTCCCTTCTGTCCCTAAGTTATAAATTTACCTGTCTCTATTTCAAGCATTTTTTCCCATTTAATCAACAAGAATTCCACACAGTTTTCTTCAGAGAAACTCTAGTAAATAACTTAGATATTCCCCCTTCACTGTTAAGTGATTGACTACTGCTTCTCAGAAAAGCAAATAGGAAAAGAGGCCATTGCACATAGGAAGACAGTAGCCAGCGAAACACACACACCTTTCAGTTCTATCGAGGCTACTTCCTATCTGCTCACTGTCTCCAGAGCTACTCTCTGCTTTCTATTCCGAACACTTGGGATCCTTTAACTCTACATGGTTTCTGATTTCAGTATGTTGCCTGATCTATACGGAGGAAGCCAGAAGTTCCAGAGAATTCTGCACTTGAGTCCAGAATGACAGGTAGAAGCTGACTGAGAGAAAGGTGGGAGACTCTAGCGATAAGCCAGAATAATGTCATATTTGGGGATACCCTTCATGGCTGCAGTGTAGAATCTCAACAAGAAAGCAGACAGAAGAGGCCCTGACACACACAATGAGTCCTCAGTACATTGTGGAGCATATGAGTGAGGCTGGAGAAAAGATGCAGCATGAAATCTGCCTTCCTCAAGCCTCCTTCAGAGCTGTAAGATGCACAGGCCATGTGCAGATTGCAAAGATAACAGTGTCTCAAGCACACATGTTCTATACATGCTTCCAACCATGTTATGATGACTAAAACTGGAATGCAATGGGGGGGGGGTGTCTGAATTCATGGTAGCTTTAAGTCATACGCTTTTAGGCACCCTATATTAATATTCCATGTATTCTCCAGCAAATAACTAAGAGTACATTTTACAGCAAATGAGAGTTGAAGGGCTGAAAGTTGCTAATCTGGAATACCTATTTGTGCCTAACAGTAACTTCCCTTGGGGACATTTTTCTATTTTCCAACCCAGACACCATTTATCAATTCTGTTTGAGCAACAATTTGCTTAATGTACCACTTCCTTTCCTAACCTCCTCACCAGACTGGGCAGAGGTTTCTCATGCTGGACATCCCAACACCTCAGACCAGCTCTCCTTCACAGTGTTTTCCCCCCCAAACTCCAGGCATTTTCTTCCTGAGGGACCACTTTGGAAGCTTATGGAAACTTCTGTATGGACTGACTCACTCCCCTTAGTGTCCCTTGGAAACAAAATTTCTCAAGCATGTCCTAGTCTGGCTGCTTCCACTTGTACCCTTCCTTTCCCCCCTTAATTTTATCATGCAGGAGTTCACCGCAGCCATTCCACCCAAGCTGGCCTCGTTAACCTCACCATTGATGTCCACGGTACGGAGCCAGTGGCCCACTAGCAAGCATTTGTATACTTGTCTTCCAGAACACATTTTTTCACCTGCCTCCTACTTCTCTGGCTGTTACTTCTCAGTGTCTGTTGTTTGTGTCTCCTCACACCCAGAGTGCAGAACCTAAATTACTTCTTTACTAAATTCACATCTTTGGGGTTCCTGTCCTTTTCCTCAGCTGATGTATATGTAGGAGTCAGCAAAGTACTAGAGGCATAAAGTTCAATCAATAGTTGTCCATCGATTGGATGAGTAAATGGATTAATGGACTAGGTGGAGTGGGTATCTGTAGTTAGGCTTGTACAACCTGACTCACTCAAATCCCTTCTATCTCTTCTGACTCATTCTGACAAATGAAATGTCCGGGTCACCAAACTTGTCTGCCTTTCTGAATGCACATGCCAGCAGTGGTATTACTACCCTGATATTTTCCGGCATCTTTATTTAGAGAACTAGCATCCGGCTCAATTGTACAGTAGTAAGTAATAGAAAAGTCACTTCAGTTACAGAGAAAAGCCTGCTCACACGTGTCAGCATATTAATATGTGTTATAAATAGAATGTGTCTCCCTCTCTTCTGGCGATTTTTAGAAGCATTCAGTTTAGACCAGAGCAGCCTCTTTCTCTATGCTAGGGCTTTGTCTGTGAATAAGGAACCCTTGCCCTTTTCCCTCCAGGAGCTTTCAAAATTGTAAGGCTGGTAGCAAAAGTGAAATGGGAAATGAGAGAAAACTAGTCTTTGAAAACGTCTTTGGGAAGGAGAAAGAGAGCAGCCATCAATCTCCTAAGGTCTTACTTAACTAGTCTTGGGTTGTGATGCAGACAGAGAGAATACATTCTGGGTCCCATTTACAGAAGTGCCATCTCTGTTGGAGACAAGAAAGGATCTCATGGTATTAGGGTAGTTCTAGAGTCAATGTGAAATTCTGGAATTTTACATTTTCCCTAATTATGATTCAGCTCGTGTTGAAATCCAGCCCCTGAGAAATGCATGAGAGACTGTGGGGTGCAGACGGGAGCAGGTTAGGAAGTCCAGAAGGAACAACACAGTGTGGGTGTTGGACTCGAGTAGAGAGCACTTAGCAGAACAAGGCATCAAGGCAGAGGGGTGAACTGAACACACGTGTGAAGGGCTTCACAGGAGAGGAGGCTAGAATGCCAGAGTGCATGTGGACCATGTGCACAAGAGAAAGGAAAGCCTAGGGAGCGGCACTCACATGTATGGCAGAAACAACTGTGTGGGTGACAGGATGGAGGTGCCATTTAGGAAGTTAAGGAAGTCTGAGAGAAAAATGTATTGGCAAGGAGAGTGGTGCGTGCTGGAGCTTGGTAGGGAATACATTACATTGTGAGACCTGGGAGACTTCCAGGCAGGCAGCAGCTGCTGAGACTAGAAGTAGTTGAAAAGGGAAACTGATATTTTTTTGAGCATCTGTTCTTATAGATATGGCTCGTGTTCTTTAATATACCCGTGAGCCCTGTTTCATAGACAAAGACTCAGGGTGTTAGAATTCAATTAGTTAATAATGAGAGTGTCAGATGAGACCTGAATCCACGTGCAAGAATACATCATTGGTTCTCCCTGAGACTGGAAACTGTTCTCATCTCATTAACATTTCACTGAGCAAGGAATAGGTACATGGACATTTCAGCTAACCATCTTTGGGAAAATTTCAAAATACTGTGAGCATTATCCTCTTAATTCAACCGATCTTAGAATATCTGTCTGAATGACTAAGAATCAATTGTTTTCCATGAATCTCACCACCACATCCCCAATATTTTGTTAAATGTATCAAAACTGATTTGTGGTGAATTGAACAACAGATTTCCTTAAAAGAAGCATTTGATTATGGAATAGTTTTATGTTAATAAAGTATTGTAAAATTAATATAGATAGCTCTATATCCCCACACTTAGATTCTCCTGTGATTCACACACACGTACATGTGCGCATGCACACACACGCATATATGTATATGCACACACATACTTTTGGAAAGTGGCAAAAGAGGGCATTGCTATACAAGCAGTCAATGCTGTTGGCACTTCAGTGCTAATCAGTTACTCACAATAAAATATTTACCTTTTTTGAGTAGCAAGGTTCTGATTCAGAAAACTCCTGGGCTTGTATGTGTCTGTAACATAGTGTGCCTCAATTCAAAAGGCAGAACCTTCTTCCAGATGCTGGCTCTTACCCTAGACATTTTTAAACTTCTCAGTCTTTAGTGACATTTTGTGTCTTCAAGTGAAAGCAGATCCAGATATCAAATAGAGGGCACATTATGTTCTTTAATTTTACAGTCTTACAGATTTCTAAAATAGATATGGACCATCAGAAAGAGTTTCCCACACAGCCGGACATGGGTTCCCCAGTATGGAAGATGGAGCTACCTGCCATTTATGGGCCCTGAAATTGGCTGTTTGTCTTCTATCACTACCTGGATGTGATCTGGTACAGCACATCTATTTAGCATCTCAGGGTGATGACAATGTTACTGGGTAGACCGGGCATCCTAAGGGAACATAGTGGCTTGCTCCCTGTCAGTATCCATAGTTACAAAATCCATCTGCATTTTATTGTTTGGTTTTTGTCTGTTTGTTCGTTTGTTTCTCTCTCACTTCGCTCCATGCCCTATTGTTTACCTGCATTGCTTTCATATTTTGAGAAACGTTGTGACATCTTTTGTGTACATTTTGTGGCTAAACTTTTGGGGCTAAACCCTTTGAGCTCTTCAGAAAAAAAAAAGTGTTTTCTATAAATTCTGCCCATCTACAGTATGTTTTTATTCAAGAACTTTATGTAAATTGCCCCTGAGAATCAAACATCTGATTACTGCCATGCAATCCAGTTGGAACATCATTTTATAAACTGTAAATAATCAGCTGGATTTTTTGTTTTGTTTTTGTATTCTTTTATATTTGAAAAGATTTTTCAATCCCAGGATGTTACATAGATAATCAACATTGTACAACGTTGTATTTTCTTCCGTTACTAACATTTCTATTATAAACATTATCTTTGTTATATCCGTATGCAATTATTCTGATAAAATTCACTACTATCCTGACCTATTCTACAACGTGTCATTTTCTAGTCAGTGTACAACGGATTTGAGAGCCTGGGAAAAAAAGGCACTGAAGCATCATTGCTCACACTCTATTGCCCTCTTGTGGCCAAATTAAGAATTTCAGCGTTCTTGCCTGGAGAGTTACTTCTCTGAATGCTCTATTGCTGAAGATCCAAGGCATGCATGTCTTTCTAGGAGACACTGTCAATTTCCATCCATGGAAACAACTTCCACAATCTTTTACTTAAATATATCTTAAAAGAATGTGCCCGAGGAATGCTTGGAGATTTCTCCGAAACCTTCAAGATCTTCACATGTAATTTTTAATCTAGGTAATAGAGAATAAATGTAAGCGGGGCGCTGTCATTTACGTAGAAAGTGGTACCATTTTGTACTGTTGGCAATGAGGCTCCTTTGTGATGGATCGCTTTGGTAGAGAAAGTTGTCAATGACTAAATCCATCTCTATTAAAAGTGTGAGTGCCAGAAGGAGCTGCTGTGTGCACACCTCTGGGACCCCAGCTAGACTGACTGAGAACATACCTTTCCTGTAAGGTGCAGCTACATGTGGTAGTTGAAAATGGGAGGTGAGATCTGTCAGCACTGTTATTTAAGAAAGTTAAAGAAATTAAACCCCACATTTCCTATTGGCAGAAAATGGGAAAGGGGAGCAAACATTTCCTAATAACTGTCTTCAAAGTGCCAGAGATAGAAATTTCCATTGAGAAGCTAGAATTTGGGTGATAGCATGGGCAATACTTCCTTAGTCAGTGTATCCCCAAAATGTGCAACAAAATAGGCTGCCATTCTCCCCATTGTGGGATCCAGGTTATACACACCATTGACCCAGTTGTCATGGGATATTCATTAGCCAGTGGACACACATCTAGTAAGAATTTTTCACTAGATTTATTGACAAGGATCTTGAACTGGAGCAGGCTGAATGACCACCAGCATCCCAGCATAAAACCACCTGATATTGCTAGTGTCCTTTATACATTTTCCCTATTTATATATGGTTTCTGCATCTAAAGTATTGTGTAACAAAAATTGTAGTATTCATGTTCACAGTAACTTAATTATTCAGCCACCAAGCACTTGTTTTGTCTATCAAGGGTCATCACAGAGGACACAACACAAACTCCATAGGAGTTACTGTACAGAGAATGAGCCTATTCTTTGGTTTCAGATGGTTCTGTATTCAAATTACATAGTGGCTGATAAGCAGTGCATACTACCTATCTCAAGTTCTTAAAAACTCCATCTTTCCTCTTCACTACTTCTGCAGGAGCCCCCTCTTCTGACTTCTTATTTTCATTCCACTCATGTCTTTGGCTACATTGCCTTAGGTGTTGTCTTTTCCATCAATGATGGCTTGCCCAGGTTAGCATTAATCCTGACTTTTGCATTAGAAAATTCCTTTCAACAAGACCTCCTCAAAATGTATGTCTTCTTGGATGTTAAGTGTGTATATTTAAGGTTCATAGTATCATATTGTTAGATATATTTAAGCAAAACTGACAGATAACTAACTAGCCAGATAAAGCAAGAAAAGATAAGAATAAAAAAATTCAATTATTTCTCTGTGATTTTCTGTGATGTTGAGACAGGTAGTTGAATACTTAAAATAGTTTTAGGGACTTCTTATGACAACTAGCAGTGGGTTTGTGAATATCCTACGTGTAACTAACTATTTGAGGGTATTTATGAGAGAAATATTGTTTGAGATTAAGAACTCTATAAAGATTCTATCAATAACTAGGCATTTAATACATACTATTAAAAGGTGTTTTTTATACTAATATTGCCTAAGAATGGGAACTGGGGTTGTCCTAAATAACTAAAGATAACTTGCATACACTATGCAGAGTATGAAAGTGGCAATGAGTGAAATTAGCGAGGTCAAGTGTTGGGGTACAAGATGTTTGTGGGTTTCATGATGAGGTCTATGGAGTAAAATCCTGCCTGGAATGGAATCCCTGTAAGGGCTAGGCTTCCAGTTGCTAATAAGGAGATAGTGAATGGTATAGTTCTGACTAAGTCTGTTAGTTCCAGATCCTGTGAAAAACGTATCCTGAGGATATGAAAAAAAAATAGCATATTTTTGAAGAGAAGGCTCAGTGGTTAAAAGCACTTACTGGCTTTCCCAGAGAACCAAGGTTAGTTCTCAGTATCCATGTCTTTCAGCTTACAACCACTGCCAACTCCAGCTTTGGGGGATCTGGCATCCCCTTCTGATGTTTGTGGGGACTACAACACTTGCATTCACAAACCCACACATAGATGTAAACATGTACACATAACCCCTACACAAACCCACATGTATTCACATCATTTAAAACAATCTTCTAAAACAAGCATGTGGGTAGATGTGAAGGAAATCAAGGCAGGGTTGATTGTTGCCTAGTTACTATTATGAATTCTAGTTTAGATGAGGTAGAGAACATAATGATTTTTAATGCCACTTTGTATGAATGCATAAATAGCTATAAATAATGTCATTAAGGCATGCAGGCATATCGTGAGGTTTTAGAAGACTGGGTGTTATTAAATGAAGGATAAACGTGAATTAATAGGAAAATATGTAACAGCTGTAGTGATGGAATGGAGATGCCTGCTGATCTCTGTGTGGGAACTTCTGTCACACCAGGTAGCCAAAAGTAGAACTAATTTGGTCTGATTAATCAGTTGCTGCTAATATCAGTACAGTAAATGATAGGAGGTTTGTGGGTTTACTTGTGATATACCAAAAACATTTGTTAAAATTTCAATGAGTTAAAGTGTATAAGAAATACACATAGGTTAAAGGAAAACTAGCATTTCTAATAAGATTCTATGAAATAGCTTGTGAACCTGCTGTGTTCTCATGTATTTGGCCATACTGTCATCCAATCTATAGCATCAAAAGCTGAGGTACATTGCTAGAAGCTACTAGAGTGAGTGTGATAATAAGGAATATAAGAGAGGATTTTAAAGAAAGTTACAATAGATGTCTCAGGAACCTGGGGGATCACCAGGGACAATTATGAATAACTATATGCCAAAAATTGGATAGCTAAGAAATATGCAAGTGCATTGAAAAAATGCAACTTGAGACTTTGGATATGGCTTAGTCAATAAAAAGCTTGCTGCTCACATATGAGGACCCGAGTTGATCCTAGAATCCATTTACAAAGCCAGATGCAGTGGTACATACCCTGTAACCCCAACATGGGTGATGTGGACACAGGTGATTTACTAGGGATCACTGTTCAGCCAGCCTAGTAAAATCAGTAAGCTCTGGGTTCAGTAACAGACATTGTCTCCAAAATAAGATGGGAAGCACTTAAGGGAAGACACCCAACCTTGAACTTTGGCCTCCACATGCTTGCACATACATCTGTAACTACATGTACACAAACATGTACATATACAAACACATACAGTAAATAAATAAATATAAAAGTATAACTTAACAAGAGAGGGTGACAAAAAAGAAAGGAAACCTGAACACACCAATAACAAATAAAAAGGGAAGATGATATGAAAAAAACACAGCCTAGGACCAGGCAGCTCCAAAGTGCAATTCTACTAAACATTCAAAAAGAATTGACACAAAATTTAGTAAATTCTTTTTTAAAAGTAGCTCTAGAGGAAATACTTGCAAGCATGTTTTATATGGTCAGCAATAGTATCACCTCTAAGAGGAGAGAGAGAGAGAGAGATCTTAAAAATAGAAAGCTACAGGTTAGTTCTCTGATGAACCATAATACAAAATCTTTTAATGAAATTAGCAAACCAAAACAATTTTATGTTATAACCAAATATAATTCACTCCAGACATTCAAGACTGACTTAATATTCTCAAACTATCAGCATCATAAAAGCTAAAAATCATAAGATCTTCTCAATTGATAGAGAAAAAGCACTTGACAAGGGCATGATATGTTAATGGGAAAACTAAGTTCAGAATTGAAATGTTGACAGTAAAGGGGAAATGAGTAGCTATGTATCTCCAGTGCCCTAGTTGAGAAATCAGGCTAGGAGAAATGAGGATACAGCATCCACAGGCTTAGCCCTGGCATCTGTGCAATAGGTTATTCAAGATTCACTACAATGACCATTTAAATGGTTCCTTCAAATTTGAAAGCAAAGAGAAATCATATCCTCACCACTGACTCCAAAGTTTCAGACTTACATGCCTGTCTATCTTGGCTAGTTTTCTGTCAACTTGACACAATCTAACATCACCAGAGAGGAGAGGACCTCAATTAAGAACATGCCCCCATAAGATATGGTTGTAAGCAAACCTGTAGGGCATTTTCTTAATTAGTAACTGATGGAGGAAGGCCCAGCCCATTGTTGGCTATGCCATCACTGGGCTGGTGGTTCTGGGTTCTATAAGCAAGCAGGCTGAGCAAGCCATTTGACCAAGTAAGTAAGCAGCACCCCTGCATGGTGTCTGCATCAGCTCCTGCCTCTAGGTTCCTTTCCTGTTTGAATTCCTTGTCTGGCTTCATTTATTGAAAAACTAAGGTGTGGAAGTATAAGTTGAATAAACCTTTCCTTCCTGACTTGTTTCTGGTCATGACATTTCCCTGCAGCAATAGAAATCCTAACTAAGATGCTGACTTTGTGGTAAGGTTAAAGAAAGTAAGTAAATGATAAGGGAATGAGAAATTTACAGGGAAATTTGGCCAAATGGATAGCTCCCTCTTATATTTTAGAAAACGTATTTACTATTTTGTTTTAGTTACTAATTTAGTTGTCGTCATATTTATATTCAGGTCAAAGAGAGAGGAAAGAAATACCAATGTTCCTATGTTCCTCTTGCCCCTCTTTGGACACTAAGTAATGGGACTTCCATGGGGACAGATTACACACATTTTCTTCTTCGTGAAATTTTGAGCATTCAGGAGAGGGCCGTATAAAAGTAGGAGTGTTGGTGTTTTCCCACTCCAGAAGCCACTTCTCAAATAACCACAAGGGTCTCGGGCTTATTACTGACTAGCTTTTACAACTAAAATTAACCCATTTCTATTAATCTGTATATTGCCATGTGGCTTGTGGCTTGTGGCTTTATCTGTCCTCCAGCATGTCTTCCTCCCTCTGTGTCCCCTGATGACTCCGCCCTTCTTCCTCCCAGCATTCTCATTTTGGCTGCCCCGCCTATACTTCCTGCCTGGCTACCGGCCAATCAGCTTTTCATTAACAATGAGAGAAACACATTTTCTCTGTGTACAGGATTACTCCACAGCATACGAATGTAGTTTTTTATTTTATTTCCGGTGGAAAGTTTATCTGGGCCATGAGTGAAGGCACCTGACCCGAAGTTCTTACCCAGTTCATGTTTAGTGTTCTGCATCCTTAGGCCAAATGAAGCTTCTGTAAGCAGAGTGCCAGCTCTCACTTGTCCTTTGTGGTCCTAGCTAGTGATTTCATCAGCTTGATACATGCTAGGGGCTATCTGTGAAGAGGAATCCTAGAAACTGCATCCATCAGGTTGGCTGGAGGCAAATTCGTAGGGAATATTCTTGATTGATGATTGATATGGGAGGACCAGCTCACTTGGAATTGAGCCACCTTTGGGCTGGTAGTTCTGGATGGTATAATAAAGCAGGTTGAGCAAGCCATAGGAGAGCAAGCCAGTAAGCATCCTCCATGGCCTTTCCCTCAGTTCCTGCCTCTGGGAGCTTGCCTTGACTACTTGTTCTGACTTCTCTTTATGGTGCACTATACACTATAATGCGAAATAAACCCATTCTGCCCCAAGTTGCTTTTGGTCGTGGCCTATGTTACAGCCATAGAAAACAAACTAATACACTTACAATCAATTCATTCTTACTTGAAAAACTCCAAAATGTCAACTCTTGGGTTTTTTTGTTTTGTTTTTAATTTGTTTGGTTGTTTCTCTACGGTCATTATTCATTACTGAACTCCTTTTAAACAAATTAGCAGAGACTAATGTTCTGAAAAGAATGGCAAATTGTTGCTATTACCATAAATGAAAATACATTTTGCTCCTGTGTCCCTCTGCCGGCTGCTGTGGATAAATTACAGGCACACATTAGACACAGATTCTGCCCTTGGGGGAACTATAAACAATCAGGACTTGTATTTTTTTTTAATAACCATGTCACTCCAGGGCCATCTGGTGTACATTTGGAGTAATGTAATTTTGACTCTTACTTGATGATGCTGATATAATGCAGCAAGTACAGTGCCAGTTTGAAGAACAACAATCGGGTTAATTTCTGCGTGTAATCCAACAGTGATTTAATCTTCCATTCTGTGTGAACTGTAATAAAGCCCAAGATAGTTCCATTTTTAGAAAAGTATAGACAACAATGAAATGCTGAAAGGCCAAAATGTATTCCTGTATGAAAGCTAAATATGATGTTTTGAAAATTGTACACACATGTATTATGTAAGGGCACACAATGGGGGGGATTAAAACACTTGATTAAAGGAAGAATAGTATCTAAAGAATAGTTACATATTTGTGCTTATCTGCGTGAAGTCAGCAGAACCAAAGACTTTACCCAATAGATTGATTTATTTAAGACACATTTCCCCTGTTAACACATGAAAAGTGAATCAGAAAGAAATTCAGATTTTTCATACACAGTCTGACAGCTGCAAAGTGACATGGATGAGATGCAAACCAATATCTCTCCATTGCACTTCTACATGTTTTGATATATGAATTCAGGTGGGAATACACACACACACACACATACACACACACACACACACACACACACACACACTGCACAAATAAAGTGACTCCATAAACAGTGTACTGGACATATGGCTGAGGGCAGGAGAACTTCTATTAATAACTTCAAGACACACCAGATAGGTTTTTAAAGATCAGTGATGAGGACCTTTAGAGTTGGCTGAGCTGTTGGAAGGCTCAGAAAACTACATATTTTCTGTGGAAATTAGTTACGTATATATTTTTATTTTTCTAGGTAGAGATCCAATATATTTATTTAAAGTGAATCAGGTTTTCAAAGACATAAATGACAATCCAAAAGATAAGCACCAGTGTATATATTATTGTAACCATGGAAGCTATTGAAGGTAAGGGATATGTAATATTTCATTCACAAATAATGAAGACAATAGTAATTGTCCTATATTCTAATGTTAAGAGTGGCTGGTAAAGGCAACCATAACTTTTCTAAGTATTTGTTAAGGTACTCAAAAAGCAAGCTTAAAATTTTACAAAATTAACTTTGAGGCTAATACTCAACTTTATATGGAAAAACAAAAGGCCCTGAATAGCCACAACAACCCTGTACAGTAACAGGACTTCAGGAGGCATCACCATTCCTGACTTCAAGCTATATTACAGAGCTATAGTCCCCAAAACAGCTTGGTACTGGAACACAAATAGACAGGTAGACCAATGGAATCAAATCGAAAATCCTGATATTAGCCCACACACCTACAAACACCTTATTTTTTAAAAACAGCTAAAATTATATAATGGAAGGAGGAAAGCATCTTCAACAAATGGTGCTGCCATAACTGGATGATGGTGTGTAGAAGATTGAAGATAGACCTATGTCTATCACCATTCACAAAACTTAAGTCCAAATGGATCAAAGACCTCAACATAAATCCAGTCACACTGAACCTTTTAGAAGATAAAGTAGGAGGTACCCTTGAACAAATTGGTACAGGAGACTGCTTCCTGAACATAACACAGTAGCACAGACACTGAGATCAACAATTAATGAATAGGACTTCCTGAAACTGAAAAAGCTTCTGTAAGGCAAAGAACACAGTCAACAAGACAAAACAGCAGCCCACATCTGGGAAAAGATCTTCACCAACCCCACATCTGACAGAGGGCTGATGCCCAAAATATTCAAGACTTCAAGAAACTAGTCACCAAATAATCCAATTTAAAAACTGGGGTACAGAACTAAATAGGGAATTCTCAAAAGAGGAATCCAAAATGGCTGAAAGACACTTAAGAAAGTGCTCAACATCCTTAGCCATCAGGGAAATGCAAATCAAGGCAACTCTGAGATACTATATTACTCCTGTCAGAATGGCTAAATTGGAAACACCAATGGCAGCTTATGCTGGAGAGGATGTGGAGAGAGGGGAACATTACTCCACTGTTGGAGTGAAAAATTGTGCAGCCATTCTGGAGATCAGTATGGCAGTTCCTCAGGAAAATGGGAATCAGTCTATCACAGAACCTGGCAATTCCACTCTTAGGCATATACCCAAAAGATCCACACCCATGCAACAAAGACATCTGTTCAACTATGTTTATATCAGCATTATTTGTAATGCTAGAACCTGGAAACAACCTAGATGCCCCTCTACTGAAGAATGGATAAAGACAATGTGGTACATTTACACAATGGAATGCTACTCAGCAGAAAAACAAACAAACAAACAAACAAACAAACAAAAAAAAAAAACCAATGGAATCTTGAAATTCGCAGGCAAATGGATGGAACTTGAAGAAATCATCCAGAGTGAGGTAACCCAGTCACAAAAAGAGGAACATGGTATGTACTAACTCATATATGGATTGTAGACATAGAGCAAAGGATTACCAGCCTACAATTCATACCATCAGAGAGACTAGGATACAAGGAAGACCCTAAGAGAGTCAGAAGAGAAAAGAGAAAAGATCTCCTGAGCATATTGGGAGTGGGACATGTGGGCAGTGAGTGGAGCGGGAGTTAGGAGTAAGAGAAGTGGAGAAAAGGAGGGGAGAGGAGAACATGAGGGAGCAGGAAGATTGAGCCTGGGAATGAACAGAAGAGAACAAAAACAGAGATACCATAATAGAGAGAGCCATTTTATAAGTTTGAAGAGAAACTGACACTATAGAAATGTCCAGATACCTACAAGGATGATGCCAACTAATGATCTGAATAATAGTGGAGAGGCTACCTTAAATGTCCTTCCCTGATTTTGTGATTGATAACTACCTTATATACTATCATAGAACCCTCATCTAGTAGCTGATGGAAACAGAAGCAGATACCCACAGCTAAACACTGAGCTAAACTCCTGAAATCTAGTTGCAGAGAGGGAGGAGTGATAAGCAAAGGGGTCAAGACCAGAGACAGCTGACCTGAACAAGGGAGAGCTCATGAACCCCCAGACTGATAGCTGTGAAACAAGCATTGGGCCAGCCCAGACCCCCTGTACATGGGTCTCAGTTAGAAAGCCTTAGCAGTCTACAGGACCTCTGAAAGTGGAACCAGGATGTATCCCTGGTGCAAGAAAAGACTTTGGGAGCACATTCCCCATAGAGGGATACTCCCTTAATCTAGAGACAGGAGCAAGGACCTAGGTCCTACCCCAAATGAGTTGACAGATTTTGATGATCCCTTCTGAAAGGCCTCACCCTCCCTGTGGAGTGTGTGGGGAATAGGCTGGGAGGAGGGGTCAGAAGGCATGGGAGGGTGGGAGGGAGAAGGAACTGGGATCAATATGTAAAATAAGAAAAAAATTTAAAAATTAAAACAAAAAATTACCACAGCGCCCCTTACCAGCAGGAAGTAGTTTGGAAAGAACGACGTCCAAATTCCCAAATATTGTGTATAAATGTTTGTTTTCATTTAATTGGACTTTGTTATATAAAATTAAATAAAATAAAAAAATGTAAAAAAAATTACCTTTTGAAGGCATTGAGATAGCATGTTATTTATGCATGTATTCATTCACTGACTACAACATCCTTTGTCCCCATTGATCAACAAGTATGTATTAAGACCTGGCATTCTAGGTGTTCAGCAGTGGCCTCAGGTCCCCTTTATAAATTAATTTACTTTGAGGGTATTTGGCCCCCGTAGTGAGTTTAACACTAATTGTCAAAAAGTGCTAAAGTAAAAATTGAGTGAAGTTCAGAGAACCATAGGGGTTCTGGTTGCTTTTTTTCTTTTTTAAATTTCTTTTTGCAGTGTGTGTGTGTGTGTGTGTGTGTGTGTGTGTGTGTGTGTGTTATGTATGCATTTCTGTATATGTGTCCAAATGTGTATGAGAACATGCATATATGTTTGGAGGCTGAGTGTTGTCTTGGTGAGTTCTTTGATCACTCCCCTTATATGTCAAGGCATATGGAACCTCCCCTAGCTCACTAATTAGGCTAGCTTAGCTTGCCAGTTTCCTTCAGGTCTAACCTGTCTCTTACTCAGAATACTGGAACTGTAGATGGGCCATCATACCCCTATAGCATTTATGTGAGTGAGTCCTGGGTATTCGAACTTTGACCTTCCTGCTCTTTATTCACCGAGCCATCTCCTCTTCCCCCAAAATGCTGTTTATTAATATGGAAGTCCAGGAAAGTCTCTGAAAGTAAGGCCAAAGAAGACCATGCAGATAGGAGCAAAGGCTGTGAGAGATCCACGTACCAGCATGAGCTAGCTGGTACAAAAGCTAGTGAGGACCAGTGATAGGATAAAGGACAGAGCTGGTACATGTGGTTGTGGAAGAGGCCTTGCCATGGACAGAAGATTCAGCTCCTGTGGGGAGAAATGAGGCTCCTAGAGGATTCAGTGTAGAAGAATGAGCTGAGCTGTTAGCCTGGGTGTCGTTTTGCTTCCCTTCCATGGACAAGACTCCAAAGCTGACGTTCTTCTGTTCATGCCATTTGTGACGTCCTACTTGTACTGCCTGGGGTATTTTGACTTCCAGGAACTATCTCTTATATTGAAATCTTAGTTTGTTTTATAAAATTTGAATGATGTTAGATGAAATCTTAGTTATATAAAAATAGTTATATAAAAAAATAATCCACCGGTCCTGTATTTGAGTATTTTTGAAAGTAGCGCAAATATCAGCACTTATACTGCATATGGTTGGATAACAGTGCACAGCCGGGCAGGGGGAGATGGCCATGCTGTGCTTATCTCCCTTTCCTTCGAGTAGCATCTGAATAGATCAGAGGTGGGCCATGGACTGTGTGTTGTAGAGTTGTCTTAGGTTCCCTTGTATATTATTCTGGGACCAGAAAACCCTGTTAATATTCAACCAGTCCAGAACTCTTTACAGAGGCATTTAATTTCCACATTGTTCTATCTTATACTCTGTAAGAATGAATATCAGCATAAGCAATGGCCCAAGTTCTGAACAATGGCAACCTTTAGAAAAAAAGTATGTGACAATAAACTTTTTAACCAAGAGAGGAGGAAGGGAAGGAGGAAGGGAGGGAGGAAATGAGGGAGGGAAGGAGGAAGAAAGCAAAGAAGGAAGGAAGGAAGAAAAAACCAAGACAAAAGAGAAGAATCAGGAGCATACAACATGGCAGACAGACCAGGCAGCTTTGTCAGAATTCTCTTTGGTGCCTGAACTGCATCAAGTGCACCCTCCAGGGTAGAGGATGACCTCGTGAACCACTCAGGCTTGTGTGCTTCTTCAGTACAGAGATGCTCCTGCCTCTCACTCCTTAGAAAATAGAGTTGGTCAAGAATGTGTTATGTAGTTACATGTAATTTTTTTCTGACAGAATATAAACAAGGAGAACATAGTACATAGTTAGGAAGGCTTATAAATGTGTCACATTGACATGCAACTGGACACCGTCTGAAAATGTGTATCATCTGTTTTTGGGTTGATTGCAATAGGGACTAAAAGGTAATGGACTAGCAAATCCACTAAATGCCATAAGGATGCAAGCTCTTGGTGCCCTGGATTATCCTTCTGGGGCAGAAAGCCTCCCCTTCGCCTCTCAAAACACCTGAAATAAGGAAACCAACTATGTGATTATTTCATTAGTCCTGAGATATGACAAGGAATTGTCGGTAGAACATAACAGAAATGACAGGTCATTGTAAAAATACACCTTTTTGCTCAAATCACTGGGGGACATTCCAGACTTTTGAAAGGAAAGACTGAAAGATTTTAAATGCATTTGAATGGTTTGATTCTCCAGTGATTTCCTGTAGAAAGTCGTACTCCATCAATATATGTCTTCTGATTTTAACACAAACTACTTGAAAACCATAAAATGGGATAGAGAGACATTTCAAACACCTTGGACCCATCTCTAGATTTGACAAGTTTTAGCATTTACCTTATTTGGTTTGAATTCTTTCTGATTAGGTCAAGATATCAAAGGGAAAAATAAGCTATTCTGACCCTCTGTTCTTGGTTCATGCCTAGTTATAAAATTTTATATTTCACAGAAATCCTTCTGTCATGTTGCTAAGGCAGTGTGCATCAAGAGTAATCAAACATTACATTGCCTGAAAACCCTAAGGATGCAAAGGTCTCAAGGCTCCTCATGTTACTTACAACCAAAATCCAAAATCAAAATACATACCTCAGAAATTACTGAACCGAAATAATTTTTGGAAGGAATGGTTCAGGGTACAGATATTGGCCTGGGTTCAGTTATTGACTGGGATGTAGTTAATAGACAAAGATGGAATTTACCCAGGGACAAGTTTCTGATTTGCTTGGAATTCTTCATAGCTTTTCTGGTGTACTACAAGGCTCTTCAAAAATATCCATTTCTCACAAAGCAAAGGGCATGCCCACATACCTGAAACAAGTTCTCCCCATATGTCTCCTCGAGCACGGTTTACCCCTCCATTACCTAGGGTTCTTACTACTGTATACTAGCGGGTAGCCTCCTCCTGACTTGCACAAAGAAGCCTGTTCTCTAGCCACTCTATCCCTTTCCTCAGTGCAGTTCTTATGTCTGTCACTATTGTTCTCTATATCTGGAAGACACTGGTACTACACATGACAGTCATTTGGTTTGTGTAAGTCTGATAATGGGATGTGTGGGACAGTGAATGGACACCTGCTCTTGCACCCCAGTTTGAGAGAGATGTTTGGAGGGCACCACAGAGGATTAGGTTTCCCTAGGGATCATCTGGAACTGAGCACACAGGAGGCATTATTTCTCTGGTAACTCCTGGAGACCTAAAGTTGAACCCCAGAACAGAATGTACTTTGCTAACACATGAAGACACAGTCATAGACAACCTTCTGAGACTCAAGAACTGAAGATGCAGTCATAAACAACCTTCTGAAACCTTAGAAGCCTGTGAATTGTCCCCTCTAGAGAGAGCCCTCATCTCCAGAGTGCTCCCTGGGTCCTTGGCCAAGCCCCAATCTAGGCGTTTGTTGCCCTTATCAGTGTCCCTGAGAGGTGTCTCCTACTGAAGAAATCCAAAGGGTTCACACTAGTGGAGCATCTTCAAACTCTGGAGAAGTGGAGCAAAGTGGCCGTTCTCCCCCTTTTCCAGAGAGCTAATGAGCTGCCAACTGATTGGACAGCAGGTATGGGAGACACTTCTTGTCTTCATCACTGGTTGGTTTGCCACTGCACATGTGTGTTTACAAGGCTGAGTTGTGTGCCTGCCAAAGGGGAGTAGTGAGACAACTCTCTGAAGGTAAAATGATGTGTCATTCAACTCTCTAAAGGAGATGATGTGTTATTCAACTCTCTAAAGGTGATGTGTCATTCAACTCTTTAAAAGAGATGATGTGTCATTCAACACTCTAAAGAAGATGATGTGTCATTCAGTTCTCTAAATAAAATGTGTCATTTTATAGGGAACCTCTGTTACCAACCTGGAATGGAAGATTCCAGCAAAGAAGAAGGATGGGCAAAACAGGAGAAAACTTCTAAAAGCAGTGAAAATGGTAGAAAATTCCCAGAAAGCTGGCACAACAACACTGACATTCAATTAAAAACTCAACTTGCTTCAAGAAAAATACATGTTTATAATTTAAAAGCAATGGCTAACTCAACTAGGAAACTAATTGTGCCAGAAAACTGAAATCCTGATGTAGATTAGAAAGCTGAGAGGCAGACATGAGTAAAGGCATTTGCAAAGCCAAATAATGAGGGATCATCTAAGAGGCTGATAGGATACAGTCAGTCTGTACAACACTCATTAACAGAAGCCCTTGATCCAAAAATGGGCATTAGAAAGAGGGGAAATCAACAACAAAACTACCCACCCTAAATTGAAACTCCTTGAACCTCTGCCTAGAAAGATGCATCCTGAAAGAAGAAATAGTATACTACAGATTTTGCAGTGACTTTCTGAACTCCAAGGAAACTTAACAAAGTTGGACAGAATTCTGGACAGGGGCATAGCTTGTTAACAAAATTCGCAGGTACACTCGTGGGGCAGAATAGCACCATATGTGCCTAACTATTTCTAAGTTGCACGTAGACTATAATATCAATTAGGTCCTTTTTAAAAAAATTTCTCTGTAGAAAGGGATTGGATAAAATGACTTCAAGGTTCACATAGAAGTAAATGGGTATAAGAAGAGCTAAGAAAATAAGCAAAGAGTAGCATAAAGAATCTGGATTGTTTTTTAAAAGCTAACAGAAAGAGAACAGAACTGAGGGTACCAGCATTCACAGAGATCTTAATGCAACATTGTGATCCACAAATGGATGCAAATTAGTGAGGGGTAAATGGTTGACATAGACATTTCAAGTCAGGGAGTAAGTTTGGTTTGGCTAAATACAAGTGGGGCACATTGCTGACATGATGCCTATGCCACAGGAGAAAATACAGCATGATGCCCACACATACTAAAAATGGACCCCAGGTATAAGTATAAAAATATAAAGAAAAAATGTTTTAAAAAATGCTTCCCTACAATACAGAAAGCCAAGCCATTAATAGAAAAGAGACTATTCAACTGTGAAGATCATTAAACTGGGTGGCAAAAGATATTACAAAAATAAAGAGGGAAAATGGGAACTTGGTGAAGGGGTAGCAGTATGGGAGAAATATGAAATAAACTAGCCTCAATATTAAGGGAGTTTCTACAATTCTTTTTAAAAGGTGATGTAATTCAGTAAAACTAAATGCGAAAAGGATATGAAAATGGGACCTAAATGACTGTTAGACATGAACACGTAAAACCTAATTTATTACACATAAAAATGCAGATAAATAAAAATGATCTGTTTGAAGGTGTGCATGTATGTAAACCTTTAAGAGTGAAAGGGCAGGCTACTAGTAAGATGGTTGGGAATGAATATAGTCTTACACCTGACCATTTCTTACTGTTAACTTTGCAGAATGTAATGCTATTTAAAAGATGAATATATTTTTCATCATTTACTTATTTATTCATCTATTTATTTATTTAATCAAGCTATTTATCTTTAAGGGCTATAGAAAAGAAAATAGCAAGAAGGAAACATGTTCCAGGTAGGTTTGTTTTCACTTTGTTTACCAGCTCCATTGACAGGAAACATTGTTTTCAAATCAGTTAAGATTTGATCTCAGGGCTGGAAAGATGTCTCAGTGTTAAGAGCATTGGTTTCTCTTCCAGAGGACCTGGGTTTGATTCCCAGAACCCATTTAGCAACTGACCACTATCGGTAATTCCAGTTCCACTAAATCCAACATACTCTTTTACCTTTCTTGGGTACCAGGCTGGCATGTGTTACACTTGCATGTATTCAGGCAAAACACTCATGCACATAAAAAAAATAATAAACTAATATAAAATAATAAATGTTATATTTCTATATGTCAGTTTGGAGAGCTGGTCACAATCAGTGATGATTAACAAAACCCAAGTTCAGGATGAATGCTGATAGTACTGTCTAAAAAAAAAAAAATCAGGGGGTCGGAGACATCTCTCTGACTCATCAGGAAAGGGTGATTGCCACTAAACCTGAAAGTTTGAATTCCTTTATCCTCAGAATACAGGGAACACACACACACACACACACACACACACACACACACACACACACACACACACACGCACACAAGAAAAGAAACAGGTGAGCATGTGAGTAAGCCTGTAAAGGTGTAAATAAGTATAGAAAAGTAGAGGCATGAGCACGTGGGCTGTTGGCATGGTTACCTCTGGGGAAAGAGATGAAGGGTCCTTATCCTGGAAATTGCTTCATTCTCCTTTGCATAATTTTCTGGTGGTTTCATGATTTTACTGGTAAAAGTAATAATGGATTAGTTTAGCAGAATATAGCAACTCTAAAATAAAAAGAGAGAATAAACCACACCAGTTGAATCAGAAACTGTGTAACCCTGTATCATTTTGGATCTGAGGATCGCACGTGCCAAGTTTGATTCCCAGCATAGGCTGCACTTCTGTTCTCAAAGTCAAGCTGAAACTCACTTTCCAGATCACTATGGGAATTGTCACTGATCTCTTCCTAAATCCCAAGAGAACTGGCTTGTAGAAAAACAGATCGCCTGCCATATTCGTGGTGATGTCAACTGTGTGTCCTTGGCTACTTTGGGTCAGAAGTAGTCAGAAGAAAAAAACGCTCTTGTTTGCAAAAGCTCCAGTTTAACAGAGTTAAAAGGCCACTCACATTTCTTTGTAGTCAGAGCTGCTTTGCAAGGGTTTTTAATTTAATGTTAATTTTTCTAGCTGTTAGGAACAGCTCAGCAAGTTCCCACAGAGATCTCTCCTTTGATAACTGTTCCTGGAGAATGTTTCAGAGCAGCTTTGAGCAGAGGAAGGGCTGTTGGTCTTGGGCATATCTGTGATGCCATCCTTCATAATAAACCAATACTCCACAACTTTGCCAACACATTGTTGTGGGAATTGGGGGAGCCATGAATGAACAAAACCCTGAGTGAATGTGTGGAATGAATACTATTGACACGGGCGCAGCCTTGCCAAGGACTCCAGGATAGTCTGGGACACTTGAAAGAATGGCAAAGACTTCTCCCTGGGAGTAAGGCTCGGGTGGAAATGGCAAAGCTGCGCCTTTTGTTCTGTGTGTGAATGTTGACAGTGTGTGTAGAAAATGTCTACAACAGCTCCCCTCCTTCATATCCACAGCCTGCAGACTGTTGCCCTACAGGGACTGCTCCCACCAAGATTAGCTTAGCATGTCTCCAGGATATGTAGTAACCCCTGCCTTCCTCTTAATCTGTATGTGATAACCCACCTTCTTAGTATAGCTGAATGCTGTAACTCCAGCTCTCTTTTTAGCTCTATATTATAAATATGCTGACTTTGGCCGATCCAACAGAGGTCCTAGTCTGCTCAGCTCCAGTGTTTCTGTATGTCTCTGTGTTTGTCTGTCCCTTCTTTCCCTTGCTGCCTTAATCAGGTCCATCCCTGGAGGCCATGCATGGATATAACACATCATCATCCTTATCTTAGTTCCCTCAGTAATAAATTGACATGCCAGTTCACATGCTGACCCATCCAGAATGTTCTGTATGTGTTTTCATTATGTTCCCTCAGTGAAGAGGAGCTTAAACTATGGAGCCAGACTTCCCAGGCTTGAATCTTTTCCAAACAAACCATCAGTTGTGTGGCTGTAGACCTGATTTCCTCTCCTATAAACAGTGGAGATAGACCTGCCTGTTTCTCTGCTTTGCATAAGAAAAGCTCTATAAAACTCTCAACAGGAAATATGTCAAGCACCCTTTTCTGATGTGCTCAAATTTGTGGAGATATAGTTTCCTTCTATTGACTACCATCTTAAATTTCATGTGTGGGACCGTACTTAACACCAATTAACAGACTCCCCAGTAAGAAGAAAATGCAGGATAAATAGAATAATGAGGGCAGTATTTTACATCATTTTTAATTCATGTAATATGCATAGGCTTAGTTAATTGATGTCAAGAAAGGAAGGAAATATTTTTAAATTTTATTTTATTTTTATACATTTTTTATTAAAATAGATTCATTTACTTACTCCCCTTTCCTTTCCTTTCTCTGGCCCATCCCGATTCTCTTCCTCTAAAGCTTCCCATGCCCCACTCAAGTTTATAGCCTCTCTTTCTTGTATTATTAGTATTACATACATGTGTGTATATATGTGTATATGAAAATACAACCTGCTAAATCCATTTTTGTTGTTTGTGTGCATTTCAGGGTGGATTCCTTTGTATTGTATAATTGTTATACAATAATTGTATTGAATAACAGTTAGAGTGTTCATCCCTATAAGGGGCTAATTCTCTCTCTCTCTCTCTCTCTCTCTCAGCAGTCATTACTGGCTTGCAGTTCTTTATCTAGAGCAGTAGCTCTCAACCTTCTTAATGTGGACACTTTTAATGCAGATCCTCATGCTGTGCTGACTTTCAGCCATAACATTATTTCGTTGCTATTTCTTAACTGTAGTTTTGCCATTGTTGTGAATCATAATGTAAATATCCGATATACAGGATAACTGATATGTTACCCACCCCCCCCACACACACACACACAAAGAAGTCATAACCAACAGGTTGAGAACCACTGCACTAGAGGTAGGGCCCATGAAACTTTCCCCTTACATATTAACATGTCTAATGATATTGTCAGCCATTTTGAGAGAGATTGTTTCACAGTACACTTTTCTGGTATTCTGGCTCTTAGAATCTTTCCATCACCTCTTCTACAATGTTTACTGAGCCATGGTTTGCAAGAGCTGTAATGTAGATATATTCATAGGCTGGTCTTCCTACAATATGTTTATTTCTGCAATGTATCCAGTTGGTTTTCTGTGGTGCTGTCTGTTTGCTGCCAAGAGAAGCATCTTTGATGATCGATGGGTGTAAGGATAAGATTTAGAAATAGTAAGGAATTATGCTGGTCTAGCAAAGTGATGGTAGAACATACTTTTCTAAGGTCATACTTTCCCTAGTCATGGCTAGATTTCTAGTACTAAGCATCATTTCCTTCCCGTTGAGTGGACCTGAAGCCCAATTAGATAGCTGTTGGCCACCACCACCATGTGAGTCCATTTATTGCCATGCTGGACATTGTTGTGACTCATAAATGACACAATATAATTATTATAGAATCATTAACTCCCTTGGCAGCTAGCATAGTACTTTCCATTATCATGGAAGCTAGGCTGCAGAGAGGATGCTTTCAAGTCAGATCCAGATCAAATCATTGGAGTTTATTGTCTTTAGCAACAAGGACTTACCCTCAATCCCTGAAGAGCAGGGCAGCAGCAATACCTGATATTGTTTGAAGAGTTACTTGGAGTCCCTGCAAACCAGGCAAAAAGAGGTTGCACATGTCTGGTACTCAAGATTTTGTTAATTTAAAGTTATTGTGGAGAGCACTGTCAGCCCAAGCAGCTTAACTTACTTTAAATGAATAACTGTATACACACACACACACACACACACACACACACGTGTGTGTGTGTGTTGTCTATGTGTATGCATGGATAGATGTCTGTTATATATATGTATGTGTGCATGTGTGTATGTGTGTATATTGTGTGCGTGTATGTTTCATGCACCTGTGTATATTTATGAATGTGTGTGCATACACATAAACTTCCTTGGCATTGTTTTGTTCCCTCCTTCTTCTGTATTTGTCTCCCTCCCTTCCCCCTTTCTGTTTGGAGCCCACTCTTTCCATTTCTCGGTTTTAAATTCATTCATAGATAAATTTAAATCTGATACACAAGGAATGACATTTTTATGATGTTACCAAGCATAAGACACAGATTAAGTAACTCTTCTTATCCTGGCACCAGGACCAAATGTTCTAAAGGCAATTCATCTATATTCACTAAGCAGTAGGTAATGTGTTGGAATGGAACATCATCCATAGGTTCTCTCTTATACTAAAACTTTGTACTATTTGAAATTGTTAGCGTCATAAGAGTGAGAAACACACACACACACACTTGTCATTTTGTGCTCTGGCATCCAGAAACCAAAAGTAAAGGAAAGTACCATCTAGCTACATCCCCCTGAGCTGTAACTCGAGCCAATGAGCACGAGGGGGCGCTGCTACATGCATCACCCTCCAGTAGGCACATCAGCATTCACAGGCCTCTCATGTTTAAAAAGCATGATGTGCATATGCACATGCTTCGAGAAAAGGAATGAGGTTTTGAGAGTAAAAACAGATGAAACTCTCAGCGGGTCTCACATGTCAGTGTTTCATTTCTGCCGAGTCAGAAAGAAGGCTTTGTGTTTTAGGCTGTACTCCTGTGACCAACTACTTATGTTAACTTTGACTTCTAGAAGAGCTTTGTGCATGTCTGTGAGTCCCCAGTGCATTTAGCATTTCCTATGTAAGAAGAAATAGGCCTTTTACATTACAGGATATGTACGAATAAAGGTGTGAAATATGAACCACTCATAAATACAGTGGTTTCCTCTCTAAAGGAAATATCTGTGTTTGCAAATCCCGAGACAAGTGAAAATGAGGAATTTGTCTTCTCATATACTGTTCTTAAATCTTATTTATTTGGATGCAATTCACCTTTCTGTTGAAATTCCACTCTCTGCCCACTCCCTCTTTCCTCACTGCCTCTTTCCTGCTCTTTGAAGGCCTTTGGTGAGCCTTCCATCTACTCGGTTTGTCAAGAGACCCACAGAGCCTGATGGCTGCATAAATAAGATTATAATCTGTTTTCTAACCACATGTGGTCTTGTTTCTCAGATGCCACTGACTTCTGGCCCTTCAACGGGCCCTGATTTTGATTTTTCATGTCACATTTCACAAACATTTTCTTTGCCTGTTTTCCTTGTTGCTTAGTATAAAATGTTCCTCCAATCAAAACATATTATGTCTTTCAATAATATCATGAGATTATATCTCCTCAAACCCCCTGAGTAATACTCAGGTCTCTGAACAGGTTTGGAGTCTGGACTTTCAGGATGAATGTCGTCTTTCTCAGTTTTCATGGCATCTCAAAAGTGAGCTGTGTCTGTGTGTGTGTGTGTGTGTGTGTGTGTGTGTGTGTGTGTGTGTGTATACCCACCCACTGGGGCAAAGGAAAAGGACATTGTGTAGGCAGTGAAGCTTAACTAAGCACAGGTATTTCAGAAAAGATGGAAGATGCTAAGGAGTCAATGGGTTGATGATAAAAATAAATACATACATAAATAAAGTCACATGGACCTTTAATTTCTAGGTAATATTTATAGGATTTCTATACAGTTAGTAAGGAAATCAGATGGGTATAGAAATGAATGGAACCTGGTCTCTGACTTCAAAGGAATTAACAGCCCAATGGGTAAGACTAAGGAGTCAATGCTGTAGGATGAGAAGAACAGGAAAGCTTATGGCCAAGTTAAAAGCTAGGAGCTTCAGGCAGTTTTATTTCTAACCCAAGGATTCATTGCTTCCATGTGGACCAGATGAGCAGGCAATGTTGCTGAGCAACCAGAGTAATATACAGCCCGGGTGCTGTGATAGTGACATCCTCCTGTCAACACTACCTATACCCTGGGACTGTTTGCTTTGATTCATTTTCCCAAGAAATTTCATTAAGACATGTTCAAAGTAAAAGCACTAACCCCCGCCCCTCACTGACATTTACCCCTCTCTGTTCTTGTGTATTATCTGCCAGTGAAATGTCTATGGTTTCTGTACCCTTTCCCAAGCTTTCAAATCTTGTGACTGATACATTTTTAGTCAATTAAAAATATTCCTTGGTCTTTTTAGCTTATTTTAAAATGCATCCACCAACTAAGCACAGATACGAACTGGTAGGAGAGTAGACAGACAATGGATAGATATAAGAAAAATGTAATGGATACCAACTGTAGAAGTTGGGAATATAGTTTGGTGATATTTACTATATAATTCTTTCAGATCTTAAGAATATTTAAGTTTTTCATAAGAAAAGTAAGTCATGTCTTAAATTTGTCACTTATCCGAGAGCACCTTGCAATGAATTGAGTGAGAGCCAAAAAGATAACAGGCAAGGTGTTCTATCAGTTCAGTTAAGAAATGAGCATCCAAACTTCAATATGAGCTCTGTAAAGAGTGAAAATTACTCAGCTTCCACCAGCCACTAACAAAATACACATCCTTGAGGAAAAAGACAAGGCTGTCCACACTCCATATCCCTTCGATATTGTACTTCAAGTACTAGTTAGAGCAATAAGACAACAAAAGGAGATAAAGGGGATACAAATTGGAAAGGAAGAAGTCAAACTGTCACTATTTGCAGATGATATGATAGTTTACATAAGTGACCCAAAAAACTCTACCAGGGAACTCCTACAGCTGATAATCACTTTCAGCAAAATGACAGGATACAAGATTAACTAAAAAAAAAAAAAAAAATCAGTAGCTCTATTCTATGCAGATGATAAAGGGGCTGAGAAAGAAACAAGAGAAACATCATCCTTTACAATAGCCACAAACAACATAAAATATCTTGGGGGTAATGCTAATCAAATGCTAATCAAACAAGTGAAAGACCTATATAGCAGGAACTTTACATCTTTAAAGAAAGAAATTAAAGAAGATACCAGAAAATGGAAAGCTCTCCCATGCTCTTGGATAGGTATAATAACAATAGTAAAACTGGCAATCTTGCTGAAAGCAATCTACATATTTAATGCAATCCCCATCAAAATTCCAGCACAATTCTTCACTGACCTTGAAACGATAATACTCAACATTATATGAAAAAACAAAAGACCCAGGACAGCCAAAACAACCCTGTACAATAGAGGAACTTCAGAAAGAATCACCATCCCTGACTTGAAGCTCTATTATAGAACAGTAGTCCTGAAAACAGCTTGGTATTGGAACAAAAATAGATAGACCAATGGAATCTAATCAAAAATCCTGATATTAACCCATAAACCTACAAACACATGATTTTGAGAAAACAGTTAAAATTATACAATAGGTGGAGGAAAGTATCTTCAACAAATGGTGTAGCATAACTGGACATCGGTATGTAGAAGACTGCAGATAGACCCACGTCTATCCTCATGCACAAAACTTAATTCCAAATGGATCAAAGACCTCAACATAAATCCAGCCACACTGAACCTCTTAAAAGAGAAAGTGGGAGGTACCCTTGAACAAATTGGTACAGGAGACTGCTTCCTTAACATAACACTAATAGCATAGACACTGAGATTGACAATAAAAAACGGGACCTCCTCAAACTGAGAAGCTTCTGTAAGACAAAGGACACAGCAAACAAGACAAAATGGCAACCTACAGGATGGGAAAAGAGCTTAACCAACCCCACATCTGACAGAGGGCTGGTCTCCAATATATACAAAGAACTAAAGAAACTAGTCACCAAAACACCAAATAATCCAATTAAAAAGTGGGGTACAGAACTAAATAGAGAATTCTCAAGAGAAGAATCTAAAATGGGTGAAAGACACTTAAGAAAGTGCTCCACATCCTTAGCTATCAGGGAAATGCAAATCAAAACAACTCATGTCAGAATGGCTAAAATCAGAAACACCAATGACAGTTTATGCTGGAGAGGATGTGGAGAGAGGGGAACACTCCTCCACTGCTGGTGGGAGTGAAAACTAGTGCAGCCATTCTAGAAATCAGTATGGCAGTTCCTCAGGAAAATGGGAATCAGTCTACCACAGGACCTGGCAATCCCCCTCTTAGGCATATACCCAAAAGATCCACACCCATTCAATATACACATCTGTTCAACTATGTTCATAGCAGCATTAATTGTAATAGTGAGAACCTGGAAGCAACCTAGATGTCACTCAACTGAAGAATGGATAAAGATGTGGCACATTTACCCAATACTACTTTGTGGAAAAAAACAATGGAATCTTGAAATTTGCAGGCAAGTGGATGGAACTTGAAGAAACAATCTTGAGTGAGGTAACCCATTCACAAAAAGAGGAACATGGTATGTACTAACTCATATATGGATTTCAGACATAGAGCAAAAGATCACCAGCCTACAATTCACACCGTTAGAGAAACTAGGATACAAGGAACACATTAAGAGAGTCATACATGCTCCCCCACAGAAGGGGAAAGGGGTAAGATCTCCTGAGCATATTGGGAGTGGAGGTGGTGGGCAGTGAGTGGAGATGGAGTTAGGAGAAAGTGAAGGGCAGAAGAGGAGGGGAGAGGAGAACATGAGGGACCAGGAAGATTGAGGCTGGGAATGAATAGATGAGAGCCAAAAGAAAAGAGATACCATAAGAGAGGGAGCTATTATAGGTTTGAAGAGAAAACTGACACTATAGAAATATCCAGAGACCTACAAGGATGACCCCAACAAATAATCTGAACCATAGTGGAAAGGCTACCTTAAATGCCTTAAGTTGATAACTAACTTATATGCCATCATTGAACCCTCATCTAGTAGCTGATGGAAACAGAAGCAGACACCCACAGCTAAACACTGAGCCAAACTCCTGAAATCCAGTTGCAGCAAGGGAGGAGTCATGGGCAAAGGAGTCAAGACCAGGCTACAGAAACCCACAAAGACAGCTGACTTGAACAAGGGAGAGCACATGAACCCCAGAATGATAGCTGGGACAACCCAGACTCCCTGTATGTGGGTCTCAGAAGGCTTGGCCAGTCTAAGGAACCTCTGAAAGTGGAACCAGGTTGTATCCCTGCTGCAAGAAATGACTTTGGGAGCACATTCCCCATGGAGGGATACTCCCTTAACCTAGAGACAGGAGGAAGGGACTAGGCCCTATTCTAAATGACTTGACAGATTTTGATGATCTGTCCTGGAAGGCCTCACCCTCCCTGTGGAGTGTGTGGGGGAATGGGATGGGAGAGGGCTCGGGGGTCATGGGAATCTGGGAGGGAGAAGGAACTGGGATCAATATGTAAAATAAGAAAAAGAAAATAATAAAAGAAAATGAATATCATTGGGCTAGAGAGGTGGTTTAGCACTGAAGAACATTTTCTGGTCTTACAGTGACCTGGTTTTAATTCCTAGCCTCTACGTGGTTCTTAACTAAGAAATTGTATGGATAATTCTGGGTTTGAGGCCCTTGTCTGATCTTTCTGGGCACCTGCATTCAGGTTGTACACATAAACTCAAGTAGGCAAGCACCTATATACATTAATAAAAGTAAATATGCCTTTGCTAATAAATAAGGAAAATGAGCATCAGTCCCATGCACCTGTCACATGGTAAAATTCAAAATAGTAATAATAAGGGGACCAACAATAACAGAAAGTAGTATGTAATGGTGGAAAATGGAGAAGTTAGAGCTAGCATGCATTGCTGGTGGCAGTGTAAAATGATATTAGCACTATGGAAAAAATCTGTTAGTAATTTCTTTAAAAAGGTATATGCAGAATTACTATATTGTTTCAGAAAAGCCAGGTCCCAGTGTATGAGAAAAGACCAAAAGGTAGGAGATGTTGTGAGATCAAAAAGGATGAGGAAAACAGACCTAGGACCATATCTTTATACAGGGTCATATAGGCATAAATGAATTCTGAGCAACAATATTGCTGGTTCGCTGTCTCCCAGGGCAATAGGACATTTATAGGATGATTGAGGAAAAGGTTGGCCCTGCCCAACCAGAATATACCTTTGCTTTGTGCAAAACAGTATCATATATAATAACGACTAAGGTGCAGCCTGGGCATCAGTGGCCAGCAAAACACATTCAGCTGTTCTTAGCAACTTTGACCTGCAAGGTTGAGGATGTACAAAGTTACCTGGCAATTACAACCCAGAAGGTTGTCATCTTATCAAGCTGTATTCCTATACATATGGTCCACATAACATTTTCTTAGTGTATACTCAGAGGAACTAAGAGCAGGTACTCAAATGGGTACTTTATACACCCATATTCATAATGCATTAGTCACAATAAAATGCATATTTCACGAATGATGGAAGCAACTCAAGTGCCAATGAATAGATGAATAGATAAAACATGTGACTCATGTACGTAATGACTTTATTAGCTAAATTAAGGAAACTGACATATAATGGGAATGTAAGTATTACCCTACATAAAAATAAGAATAAAGGACAAATATATCCTTAAAAGAGATATATAGAAGAGGCAAATTCATAGAGTGAATGTAGGATTGAGGATAATAGTTTTGGTATCAGGGAAATGAGTTAGTGCTTTTAGGGTATAAACATTGTGCCTTGGCTAAAAAGGGCTTTAGAAATGGATCTTGGAAATGGACGCACACTTTAAATGAATACACTTAATGAGACTGAATTATACATATAAAAATTAGTTCAAATGGTAAAATTTTATGTTTTCTGTGTTTAACACAATGAAAAAGGCAATGAACTTTCTCACATAAGATGTGACCCTATGAAAAAAAGTAAATAAAATGATTTTGCACTGTGTTCTGCAAAATGAAATAAGTAGGTAATTATGTGAATGGTAAGAAAGAAAATAAGCTGAGGATGAGAAGAACCCTGGGAAGAGGGACATCCTATGCCAGGTTCTTTTGCACAAGAAATTGACTTGAGAAGTGAAGGCTGAGTATGCCAAATAGGTCTTCCATCTGCAGCTTACATCTCTCTGTTCTATTCTTATCTTTCCCTCTTGCTTTATGGAAGAACTTCTACCCAGCAAAGATAAATGCTCCTACCTCACCATACACACTGTCATGTTCAACAAGATCCCCAATCTTCTCTTGACTCTTAGACCTTCTTCTTGAAGCAGTATCTTAGATGCTTAGATAGCCACCAGATAGATAAACAAAGCCTGCAATCCCTTTCTAGTCAGCCACACCCTATCACCAGTTTTCTCTTATCTGTCTCCTCTTTATTGTGAGACATCTTTACTTGCCACTCGTAAATATATGCTTGGTACCTATTTGTTATTAACCTAGTTTGGTTTCTCACCTGGTCATGGAGATTTTTGCCCATATCAACAATTTCCTTCATCACCAAGTCCAGTAATTGCCTCTTAATCCTTATCAGAGCTGCCAAGTTTGTCCAGAACAGTTGGTGATGGATGCCCGTCTTAAATTGGTTTCTGCCCTTGGCTTCCAATAAGATAGCTTTACTTTTGCTTTCTTTGTTGACTTATGTATACTCTTCCAGGCTCATTGTTACATCTGTTTGCTTTCTCTATTCTTTTCTCAAATGATGCCAAATGGTCATATGGCCTTAACATACAGTCTCTAAGACTACCAAAGATATGTATCTAGGCCAAGTCCTGTTTAAGAACACAAAGACCATAGCGCCAAACTACCCATTATATACTCCTATACTATTCTCCATCTGGCAGTAAAAGACTGACAAAGACGGGTCCAGTTATCCTACTCAACCCTTCCATATCACACTCCCTTTGGCTTATTCTGTATGTGTCTGCCACTGAGCCTCCTGCTGTTTCTCAAATATGCCAACTTGATCTAAGAGCACCTGGCCAGCATGATTTTGTAAATAAAATAGAATTCTTATGCAAGGTGTGCAGAGCAGTGGGAAAAGTTACACTAGTAGTAATCATTATTGTTGTTACATAGTCTGATCATCTCAGGCAAAGAGAGGAAAGGAGAACAATTAACATATACAGTCCATGATATCTCTGTTTTCTCGTCAGCTAGAGAACATATTATTTTTGATAAGTACTTGGCGTTTTTAACACATTCAAGGAGTTGGAAATAATTTGTCAGTACTGCCTCCTCTGGAAACCTCAGAAGTTAGTTCTTGCCCTTGTTTTAACATTGAGAAAACTAAGCCTGGCTGTTAGACCATCAAAGGCATCAGCCAACTCAGAGCAAATAGTGATACCATTATGTATTGTGCAGCCTTGGAAAAAGCTTCAATTCCACTTCAGCTTTCCAGCTAGCAGAGTTGGCATTGTGTAGACACCACCATAGATGCTAAAAGTGGCTGGTGGCCAACAAAAGCCCCCTGCTGTGTCTTCTACTCTCTGAAGTAGATTCCTTACTTTCAGGCAGTGTAAAGCAAGAATGCTTCATGTACCAAATCATTTGGCAGTCTTCAATGGCATGAAAAACAACTTGTTTGTATAGAAAAATATTTTCCAGAGCTAGAAGCCCATAAAGATTATTGCCTCTTTTTAGTATACAGAAATATTCCACAAACATGACTCTCTCAGCTTTCTGCACAATGGCATCCAGAGCTGAGATGGCTGTGCCCTCCTCCTTTGAGGGATGTCCTCCCTTGCAATCAGCCCTTGGGCCATCTGTGCAGGGGTTCCTCCCTGGCTTCATATCCACAGCCCATCCTGCCACTGATCAGGCTTATGGTTGGTCATTCCAATGTACAGAGAAAGAAAATCTGTCTTGGCAAAGCTGGCCCCTCCCTGCTGATGCAGGAGCCTTGGCATTGTTTTAGCTGCCAGTCTGGTTGCCTCCTTGTTGCCTTTGGAAGCCTGCACTTTCTCTGTGGCTTTTGTGGTCGTTTCCATCCGCCAGTGTGGTCCCTCTCAGAGGCACTAGCGTGCCAGACCAGCCTATTTGAATTGGTGCCAGGCCACTTACTGGGGAGGTGAAGCCAAATCCCATATATTTAAAAGTGCAGCGCTTTGCTTGTCCACCTAGCTCCTGTCTCCTGGAGTCATTAGTTGTGGTTTTATTTTACTGTTAAAACACTCTTCTTTTTTTTTTTTTTTTTTTTTTCTTTCTCTCAGCTCTGGCTATTTTCATCTCTTTATATTTAGCAAGTTGTATGTAGGTATGGATCCTGCAGTTCTACTTAAATTTCTTTTTCTCTTTTCTTCTATTTGTATCCTAAGGAAAGAGAATGTGTTTCCTATTAAATGGGGGAGGTGAGGAGAAGATAGGGAGACCCAATATTTGACTAGAATAGAAAGTGAAGGAGCACTAGAAGTCTGTCCTGAAAAGTGAGAATGGAGAGGCGCCTGTTCATGTGGCCACAGGACAGATATCGCCTGCTCTCAAATTTCTTTAGGAAAAACACAGACCTTTGGAAACTTGATACAGGCCAGGCTGCAGTTTGCTTGGCATATGTTAATATCCTTCTAATATCCTGGGGATCCTTCACATTTTGCAGTGTCTAAGACTGTAGAAAGCAGAGTATGATTACACAATCTAAAGCAGATAAATAACGCCACTTCTATTCCATAGCTGAGTTGGAGAAGTTAAGTGATTTTCCTGAAATCCCTCAGGAAGTTCCGGACACATTTAGGAATACAACATGTGAATTCTAACCCACAGACCTTTCAACTATGGACACATATCATTCTTTCTATTTACTCTAGAATTCCGCACATGTGTTTCTCAAGTAAACATTTGCATCTGGAGCTCTCTGTATGTGCATGGAAGGGGCAGGAGGATTCCAAACTTTGTAAAAGGAGTTGGGTTAACATCACTGTGTCCCATGGTCAGCTATTTATCAGTGTGTGACCACTTTAAATAGACACAGTCTCAAAGACTCTCTACAATAGAAGAGACTACAGTCCTAAGGGAACTCATGTTTACTCATATCAAAGCAAGAGCCAGTGTATCTGGCACTCACAATGTATGTGCTTCATCTACTCACCCTATATAAAATCAAGAATAGAATCTAGAACATGGAGAACATTCTTTCAGAGAGTGGTGATGAAACAGTTAGCCACTGAGGGATGAACATGACTACTACATAAAAGAAACATGACTTGGATTATCCCAAACAGAATTTTACATCTGTTTTACAAGATGCAATTACAATACATACAAGGATTGTTGAGCTACTAGGGGTTGTAGAGATAAGAAAATCTCAATTAAAGAACCATAACCAGCTAGGTATGATACTCATACCTGTAACTGGAACACTTACAATGGTAAGGCAGGAAGAAAACTATGATTTCAAGATTAGCATAGGCTATGTAATTGTTATGTGATAGACTTTTTCTGAAGAGACAGACAGGACACAACACACAGACACATGGACAGAATGGATGAACACACACACACACACACACACACACACACACACACACACACCAATGAGTTTTCCCCATGGATACTAACTTGTAGGTAGCTCATGATGTTTGAGAAATCAATTGCTTCTCTTCAGTTCAGCTGGCCAGAGGCTCCTCCCTCAGATCTGGGAAGGGTCATAGAGAGTTGTCCGAGTTACTGTTCTTCCAGACATGTGACCTTCTCATGTGTCTCCTTCTCCCTTCAGGAGGAATTATTTCAGTTCCTTTAGTTCCAAAGATACTGCTTATACAGCAGTAATGAGCTTCAGTTCAGCCTGAGCCACAGAGTAGGATATCTCAAAGACACAAAACAAATCATCCCCTGGAAGAAAGAAAAAGGAAGAGTAGAAGGAAGGGAGAAGGAGGACAAGGAGGATGAGGAGAAGGAAGGGGAGGAGGAGGAAGAGGAGGAAGAGGAGGAGAAGGAGGAGAAGGAAATGAAACCTTTACTTAGGTTACTAAGGACCTATATGATAACAAATTTGACACTATTTCACAACTGAATTTCAATGGAAGATGTTTAATGTCATTTAAACTCAGAGGCAGAGGCATATTTCTGTGAGTTCCAGGCCAGCCAGCCTGGTCTACTGAGCAAGCTCCAGGACAGGCTCCAAAGCTACACCAAAACCCTGTCTCAAAAAAGTGAAGGGCCAGAGAGATGGCTCGGAGGTTAAGATCATTGGCTACCCTTCCAGAGGTCCTGAGTTCAAGTCCCAGCAACCACATGGTAGCTGACACAATCTGTAATGAGATCTGGTGCTTTCTTCTAGCCTGTAGGCAGAACAGTGCATACATAATAAATAAAATAAAAAAAAAAAAAAAAGAAGTGAGCTAGCGGGCTGCATAGAGACCCAAAAGCATCTGGCCATGCAGCATGGGGTCTTTTTGAAGTTCTCTCCCCTCCCATTTGTTTCATACAGGCTCTGTTCCTTGAATGATGGCAATGCCAGGGTAAGAACAGGCTTCCAATCTTCCTCTATAAAGTCTCTTTTTCCTGTTAAATTTTTTAAAGTCAGGATCTTTCTATGTAGTCTTGGTTGGCTTGGAACTCACTATGTAGACCAGACTGGTCTTGAACGCACAGAGATGTGCCTGTCTTTGTCTCCCAAGTGCTGGGTTAAAGGTGTGTGCCACCACATACAGCCATGTTTATTTGGATATAGCTTTTAAAGTTCCTACTCTTTATCACATACTTGGTGGGAACATCAAGGCCTCGGGAATGGGAAAGCCTGAAGAAAGCCTCACGTCCTGTTCTCAAAGACAGTGACGCTTTGGTGGCTACTTAGTGCTCGGATTGCTGCTCGTTTTTCTTTCCATTTCCAAAGTTCATTGGTGGCCGAAGTGAACTGTGAAAAGGATGTTTTCACCCCAGACATAGTCAAATGCTACAAAGCAAGGCTCATTTCATCTTGGAAGGCAAAATGCTTCCCAGGATATCATTGTAAAAGGTCACTCTGTGGTATAAGAGAGAGTTGGCATGTGGTCCAAAGGAGAAGGCAGTTAATGTATCACTTTTGTGTATAATGTTGGTGCTCTGGGTTAGAAACATCCAATCATACTCGAGTCCTTTCTAATCCTTCAGGATGCTACTGCTGAGCCAGACCAGAGACCCATTTCCTTCTAATCAGAAGAGAATGCTGAGTGGTTGGGTTTCACTAATGTATTGTAAAGTGGGCACCAATGGAAAAAGAGGGTTGTTGTTCTTTGGTATCTCCATCCTGAAAGCAGAGGAGGAGGAAGAGGAAAAGGAGGAGAAGGAAGGAGGTTATCTAGCTTCACATGGTGCTCTTCCCACCTGTTCTCAGTCACTAGGTCCCTGATTCTCTAGACTTTTCCATCGTTTCCAACTTCTATCATTTTAATGTATACTTAGTCCAGTACTGTTGACTTTCGCTGACACATGTCTTCAGAGCTGCACCTTGTCATTGGCATCCCCATCCCTATCTCAGATGCTCACTCTTCTCTGGTTTGATTTCTCTTAGCTGCTCTCTAACCTGTTAGACTCCCCTTCATCTGCCACCTTAGATAAGGAGTCATGTTGTCTTTTGCCTGTTTCTAACCAATATCTAAATGCCTTGGTGGGAAGTCTCTGAGCTGTAGAGTGCCTCATTTAGAAGAAGCACCTACAGAGGTGGAGGTGATGTTCTAACTGGTTTCCACACATAAGAGATGGGGAGTCAAAAGGCAAGAACATTCCTGTAATGTCTCTTTATCTAGGATCCTGAGGGAACATAGTAGTCAAGTGTCATTAGGTCTTTCTACTTCTAATTTAATTATATTTGTCACAGATGATTTTATGATGAGCAATAAACATTTACTAATATTGAGTTGCTGTACAAAATATGGAAGCAGATAAAATTTTAAATACCCTTCTTTCTCTTTCTCTCTTCCCTAACCCTGTCTCCCCACTAACTCCCTGGAATATAGGATACTGATTCATACTCATGTTATCTGAATTGAAATCCTGGCTTCATGGCCCTTTGGTGTGGCCTTGGGAAAGTGAATTTTCCTTGCCAAGCCTTTGTTTCCATTAAACGGTTATAACAAGAATGCATTTTACCAATAGCAACTTGTCTTTAAAAGTTGTTACAAAGATTAATATAAGGTAGAACAGTCAACTTGGCATGGTGCTTGGTCTCTGAAAAATGCTGGCATTGGTAGTAGCTGTATAGATAATATTCTCTAGTGGCCTTTAGTGAAAGTACTCCCACAGTCACTGGAGAATTCTAGGGCCAAAGGAACCCAGTTTGAAAACCATTAAAAGTTCCAACCACATGGCCTCCTCCTGCTACTTAAATATACCTTTCCTTTTGCTGAGGCTTCATCCAGATGCTGTGTTTCCAGGCCTCCACATGCTACCCCAGTTCCTTCAGATCTTTATGCAGACTAATCTTCAAAGTAAAAGCCCGGAGGCTATCCCTGACCATTTATCTCCATCCCAACCTGGTTTGCTGTCTGACTCACTTTGTCACTTAGCGGTTCTCCAGCAGATCCTTTTCTCCTCTTGAATACCTATAACTGGCAATGCTATATGTTTTCCTACTTGATAAAAGACACATTTATTGCCTCTTCCAGTACAGGAGGCCAGAGATTCTGACCTACTTTATTGACTATCACTAAGTTTCTTAGCAAGTATTTACTGAATGACTAAATGAATATTCTACATGGCATAAGTTCTTTAAACACAATGGTCATTTAAATGTCTGCTGAGATTAGAAAGGTTTTTCTTTTTTTTATTCATTTTCTAAATAGTAAAATATGATATGATATTTGTAGGAGCTGAGAAATTTCTATATCAAATGGTTTTAAAATAATCTAAAACAGACCATTTGTTGTTGGCCTGTGGTATCTAATAGGGGCAGTGTTACCCCATTAAGGATGACTCCATATAAACTCTTTGTGTGTATATATGTTTATATTTGGGGTTACTGTTAGTTATCACTTTCATTATTCTCCCCCACCCTGTTCTGCCTTCCCATTCCACTCCCCCATTTAACCCTTCCTGTTCCAAAATCCAGTTCCAAGAATGGGTTATGTCTATTTGAATTATAAACCATTGAGGTCTCATAGACCCCCCCCTCCACACACACACACTCACACACAAATATTATATGCCATGTTGATCTTTAACCACTGTTCTTGATTACCCTCTAGAACTTGGCCATAAGATTGCATTTCTGGAGATTGCACATATTTGAGTCATAGAACATGGAGAAATTAACATGGTTTACAAGGGCAGCAGTTTGTGGTTGTGTACTTCTATCTACAAAGATTATTTTTTTCATATACAATTCTTTGCTCTCATATTCTTTGCACTAGGCTCAGCTGTGATTGGGTGGGAGGAACTCTACAGATGAGGATGGCTCTGAGAGACTGCTGCCTAAGCAAAATCCCAGCCTGATCACTGAAGTCACACATTTCAGCTAAGAATTATAATAATTGGGAAGAAGCTTTTATTTGAGCTACCTATTGTCTATCCTATTAGGTCAGAATGAGCTAGTGCCTGCAGCCTGATGGCATGGCTATGGTTTTTCATGGTCCCCTTGGCATGGCACTTTGAATCCTTTCTCAACCGGCTATTTATTCAAAATCAAAAATGGTATTTTGTGAACCTTTAGTATGTATGAACTGCCGGTTCTGGGACAGAAACTGTGTGGATGGGCTGTGGGCTGGCTGAAACCAGGTCCAGAAGTTAAAACGTTTCTTTATTTGTGTGTTTTCACACATGCAAAACTGAAACAACAGAATCCAGGTGTCTCCAAGGAGTCACCCTCGGGAAGCAGGGCTTGGAGTCATCTTCTCTGCCATGGTGACCTAGTTTCCTTTCAAGAGGGACGGGCAGTGGCTCACATTGTTGGTGACAGCAGCAAATACTTGACAAATGGACGGCTCTTCAGAATATTTTCATTTCTGTGACTCATATAGGTGGGTCCTCTCCCACTCCCAACTCTATTTATTTATTTATTTATTTATTTATTTATTTATTTATTTTATATAACCAAGTCGATTTAAATGAAAATAAACATTTATAGACAATATTTGGGAATTTGGGTGTCGTTCTTTCCAAACTACTTCCTGCTGGTAAGGGGCGCTGTCATGGGGGATTCTAAGAAGATGCAGAAATCCTGGCTGTAGTCTGCAAGGCTGCTTTGTCCAGCTGTTTTGAATGTAGGATCACCTGGTACTCTGTTTCAGGCGGTCTGGCTTGATCAAACCACATTAGTCTGGAAGGAATCCACAGCTTTTCATTTTCTGTGGAAACAAAAATAGAAATCCTTTGCCCCAGTATCTTGTCCTTGAACTTAAATTTTGGAGTCAAAGCATTTTTTTTATTTAATTTATTATTTTACATGTCGATCCCAGTTTCCTCTACCTCCCTTCTTCCCTCCCTTCATCCCTCCCTCCATCCCTCCCTCCCTCCCTTTTACCCTCTCTGCCCTCTCACATGTACTCTAACCACCCTCTCCTCCCATCCCCCCACCCCAATTCCATATGTAGGGGAATGTCATCCAGTTGGGGTCATGTAGGTCTGACAGGTCATGTGAAGTAGAGACTAGGTCTTCTCTTCTGTCTCTAAATTAAGGCAGTTATCCCTCCATGAGGGATGTGTTCACAAAGTCCTTTTGTGCACCAGGGATACAACCTGGATTCACTGTCTGAGGGCCCTTAGACTGCTCAGTCCTTCTGGCTGAGACCCATGTTCAGGGGGGGCTGAGTTAGTCCCATGCTGGCTTCCCAGCTATCAGTCTGGTGGTCCGTTAGCTCCTCCTTGTTCAGGTAAACTGTCTGTATGTGTTTCTGCTGCCTGGTCTTGACCTCTCCATCTGCATCCGGGTTCTACTTCGACTCAGTGTTTATGTATGGGTGTTTGCTCCTGTTTCCAACAGGCATTAGTTGAGGGCTCTATGGATAAGTTAGTTGTTGATCTCACTATCCAGGAAGGGCTTCCTCTATATATGTGACATGCAGTTTCTTAGATTTCTCTTGCCAAGTTACACTCATTTTTTTAGCTCTGCATTCCTTAGGTCTTCACCACTGAATGGAAAATGCCTGATGTCCTCAGACCTTATCTGCAGACAATACACTCCAGTGCAGGAGAACTGCAGGTCATAGTATCTTGGTTCTATTTTATTTGACTTGGATTCTATGTGCTTTGCCTGAAGAACTTTGGTGGCACAGGGCATTGGCCCTTTGGGTCCTTAAATGCATTATTTTAGGATATTCTTCTCTGAAAGGAATTAGACCTCTATTGAATCTTGGCCTGGGTTACCAAGGCCAAGTTAGGTACAATGTCATTTGGGGACTATTTTCAGGGCAACATAGTCAATCACACAGTAACTGCTTACCTCATAGCATGGGAATCAGCTAAGCTCAGTTCCAGATGTATTTAAAAGGTATCAGAACTTGTATCTTTTATGGTTCTTACAGGTGAGAGAGCTGGTAAACATAAGATCCAAGTTTTACAAGTGACCAAATTGAATTCAGATTACCTCAGTCTTAGAAATTTATCAGAAGCACATTTTTCTTGCCACCAGAAGAGAGGACAAATGGCAGGAAATGTAAAATTTGTGCATTACCGAGACTCAACACATGGCTGACAGAAATTAACCTGTCATTGTGTTTGGTTCTATAGACGTTTTTACTTTAAGAGGCAAGCATTCCATAAAAAATACTGGGAAAATATCCCCAAATTGAATCTCTAAATGTTCTTTATCTTACATAAATAACTCAGTTCCTAAATAATATCTATGTGTTTGTTTTTAAAGTTTTCTTTCAGTTTGGAAAAGTTGTGGAAAATTAAGTTATGAATTCCCCAAGCACTTCTACTTTTCTATGATGCTAAAATGTTATCTATTTGTACCTCCTAAAATATCTTAATCTCATCCAAGTAAGGCATGGAGCACAGATGCAGAGACATTGTTTTACACTGTTTTGATATATGACTTTCTCTGAGGATGAAAGATTCCTTAGAAATGAGTTGTAAACTCTCATACTCATCTCTCTCACTATAAACTCGACAAGAAATTTGATGATATAAACTTTTAGATCTGTATTTATAAGTTGCTTTTTTACAAAACAAACATGGTGCGTTTAAAAACTAAGCAGCATCCTTGGAATCACACTTAATTAGAAATTATATCATTTCTATGACATATGTGTTATAATAAATAATAACTACATCCTTTATAATTCACCAAGGTAAATACCTTTTTTTTTTTGGCAGGGGGCATAAGTTTTGGAGCATGAATATTATGCTCCACTTTGAGATTTGTATTTTTTTATATCTCAATTTATCCTCGTTTGAAGTCATTTATATTTAAAATAAATTGGCTTTGCGGTATTTGGTATTCATATTGATTATAACCATCAAATAATCTCATTGGATGTTCATTAATGCTTATGTCACTCACTTTTATGCCCTTCCTGCTAATTTGATTTAGCAAATGAGTTTTAAATTGCAGATTCATGGTAGCTTTATAAAAATATACAGAATACATCTACTGAGATTTTCTTTCTGTCATCTTATAAGATATTAGCCATTCAAAAATATTTACAGGCATAAGGATGAGGGTGCATTGAGAAGAAAGTCCTGGTGCACGTGTGAAACATTCCTATCCTCCCTAGGTGGACAATGCCTCTATTCATTGCCCAGGCTCTGGGGAGTATGTTCTTCCTTTCTTCCAGGAGTGTGGGTTAGCCAGAGAAAAACAGAAAAAGAAAAGGGCAGTGCACTCCTCTCTAAATCATCAAATACCATTTCAGTTGACAGACTGGCTCATTCCCAGTGTATATTTATAAAGATGGAGAGTCATACTATGTTCTAAGAAGCACATAGCAGAATAAAAAAAAAAATCTCTGCTTAAATTTTTATACAACTCAGTTGGGTAACAGTTCATCAGATTCTTTTTTTCCTGGTACCTACAGTACTTTGTAGCTGTCTTTCAACATGAGTAGGTATCTCTTAGCACTAGCGTGTTGAGTTTTCTGTAGCCTTTAACATGTCAGTGAGCCCTGCAATGAGAAAGTTGTTTCCAAAATACTAGTTTTTCTATTTCTTGAATTTTAAGTATATGTTCATTGTGTATATTACAACTTTTCTATAATGTCTCATGCCTTCATGAAACATGGGAAACTCAATAGATGTTATTTCTTCCCTCAACATTAACCCATTAATGGTGGCTATTTGTTGTTGAAGCAGTGATCAAAGGATTGAGGCCATGTAATATGCTCATGAATTTTGTAATCTCTTGCATATAGTTTATCCACATCTTGGCTAACTTAGTATAAGCTGCTTAACAGAGTTGATCCACTTTGTGTTACTCCTAGACCTTGCATACCATCTCTGTGCCATAAATTCCTAATAAATATGTAACAGGTGAAGAGATAATACCCTAGGATCCCTCTACATTGTTCTCTTCAGAATTTCATTGTAAGTTCTACTAAGTAGCTTAGAACTTACTTCTATTAAAGGAGATAGAAACATCAAACTAAAACAACCGAAGGAAGAACATGAAACTGTTTCCTATCAGCAGACAAGTGTAGTTTTACTATTGATAAATCTGGCAGCATTTTCCTTCAAACCACAGAAGGTTGGAGCACAATCATGTTGGTCACTAAGTGTTTGGGAGTGAGGCTTTCATTGTGTACCTCACCACTTGAATACATGGTGAACTATAAAGGACCAGGTCCGTGGAAAAGAGCACAGGCAATCCCCTTTTCAGTCAAATTGGATGATGTTCAAAGCCAAAAGCTCCACCCACCCCCCAGAACTTGATGCAAATGCTAAAGTTGTCACAAGGAAAAGGTGGGGAAATCCCTGAGGAGTTTGCATCCTCCCCACTACAACTGCTCACTTAGATTGGCCCTGTGTTAACAAGTGTGCTGCTAGCTCTGTGCACTGAAATCCCAGGGGCTGGAGTTTCACATCTGTACTTTGGGGAGGTTTATAATCTGGTTCCATCAATACAAAATACCTTCTCATTTGAGTTCAGAAAGATGCCGCCTTTGATCATTTATTCTAACATAACAAGATACCATAGATTGAATTTCATCTAAATAAAAGAAACATATTTCTCACAGTTCTGGAGATTGAAAAATTCAGTATCAAAGTGCTGGCAGATCTAGTGTCAGATGAGCAGATGAGGGCACACTTCCTGATGAATGCTCAGAACCTTCTTGCTATTTTGTCCATTCACAATGAAAGGGACTATGGGGCTTCTTCCTTCCTTCCTTCCTTCCTTCCTTCCTTCCTTCCTTCCTTCCTTCCTTCCTTCTTTCCTTCCTTTCCTTTCCTTTCCTTTGCATAAATGGTGTGGGGGGGCATTAGAGTGAGTATTCATGAATATGAGTACATGGGCAGGTCTATGTATGCACATGGATGCCAGAAGTTGATGTTAGCCATCTTCCTCCATACTGTATGTACATACATATAGTAGATTTTTAATGGAACGATGCAACTGGGATTCTAAAATCCATAGACTTTGTTACCTTATATCATTTCTAGAGTTGGAAGAACTTAGGTGGAAACTTTACTAGTTGATAAATTATTAGTTGCTAATAGTTAAGAATGAATAGATAAGAAATATAAATAATAATAGTCTAAGAGTGAATGACTTCTATATGAGCCTTAGTAACATTAATACCTTAATCTCATCAACTTATTGCTTTAATTAATATTTTCTTAAAGGGTTTATTATTTTAAAGTATGTATGCATAAATATGTCTGTATATGTGTGACATGTATGTGTCGATGCCCCTGGATGCCAGAAGAGGTATTCAAATCCAACAGTCCTGGAGTGACAGGCAGTAGAGAGATACCTGACATGGGTGGTGGGAACTAATCTAAGGTCCTCTACAACAGCCATATGATCTCATAACCACTAAGACATCTCTTCACCCACCTGCACAGTGTATGCTTTACCTGAAATTCAAGACAATTTACATGTAAAGACCTGAAGCATATATACATTTAGAGGAATGGAGGTGCCATATATGCCATTAAAGACTCACATTCCTTTCCATGAGGTTGAGTTGTGAGGAAATAGCTTCCCAGTCAGAAACTGCTTCCCACTTTTCATGTATCTAACTAGAAAACATACTATTGTAGACAAAGGAAGTATGAATGTCAGTGGTCCATGTCATTCTGGGACATGCTGAAGAGGCAGATGAATCTGTTCCCCATATTCCTGTTATTCTAAATTAGGAAAACTCTGAGGGAGTGGGACCATGATACAGAAGGAGCCCAAGTCTCAAAATGACCATGGGTGGTAGGCAGGGGGAAGGTAGAGGTGTCAAACTTAGAGTGTGCACAGAAGTTTGAATTATGAGCGAGAATTCACTGTTATTTGAAATCAGTAGGAATTAGGGACTTAACCTGTTCCAGTAGCAAGCACCACTTTGGCTGATACAGGCAGTAATAAACACTCAGGAAGGGTGTTTGTTGTCTGCCCAGAAGCTTGGAATTTCTGTAGAAAAGTCAGAATCGTACCAACAAGGCAGCTGATAGGGAAAAAAAGAAAAGGAAAAAGACAAATCGAACCCCAACAGCTGACCCGTTCCTCTCCACTCTGTCATGGAAGATGGTTTTCCTAAATATTATTAAACTTTTTATAGTTGTTCATCTCTCTTTACTCTTCTCATCTGCCCATCTTTCTCTTCTCTTTTCCTTACTCTTTTCTTTTCTCTATCACCTTTACCCTTACCACTAAAAGGTTTCTCTTTTACTAAAGACAATAGCAATTAAAATCAATCTTTGCTCTGTCTCACATACCACCTAGGGGACTATTTACCTTAATATAACATTTTAATGAGTAAATGTCAGTTTTCTAACTTGAAAGGTCAATGAAGGGAATGAAGAATAAGACATGTCTGAGCAGGATATATATATATATATATATATATATATATATATATATATGAGAGAGAGAGAGAGAGAGAGAGAGAGAGAGAGGTCATGAATTTGAAGGAGAGCAAGGGGAGTGCATCAGAGGGGTTGGAGGGAAGAAATGGAATGAGAAATGGTGCATTTATATTATGATTTTAAAAACAGAAATACTATAGAAAGTAATAATAAAATAAAATATAAAACTGGGACTAGCGTACTGGAAATAAAAGCAATATTCCCTCTATAGGTGAATGTTTGTAGGAAAGAGTAACACAGGGTGAAGTATAACTCTCTGTAATACTGACACATACTGGACACTGAGCTGTGTTGATACAGTAACCACTGAGATGTTCACAAAAGTGAGACTTTTTGGGGGGGAGGAGAGAAGCTGAAAAGTGGAAAATGGTTGTGAGCAATGTAACCAGCTTTAGCAATTTTGGCTCTGCATCATCCCTTCCCATTATAGCCATCTTCCAAATTGACAATATATTTTCAACTAATGCGGTCCTTGGCATCATTCTTATTTTAGGAGTGGGGGTGTCAAGTGTGGTAGCATTAGGATGACAGTTTTTATGTGTTGATCGCACCTGTAAGTTGAAACCAGATTTAGAGCATGTATAATGCCAACCATGTGGTAAGCCCTATCCAGTCCCTAGGATGTGACCTAAATTTCAAGAGACAAAATGGAACATGAAGCCTCTATATCCTGTTACCTTATTCTGAATAACCAGTCACTACTACTGCTTAGTATTATGTATCTGACTTATCCTAGCAAATCTTGACCATTGTCATTGGTGCATAAGGACCCATGGAGCCTTTATATGGATTGAATGCAGGAAGATCTCAAGCATGCTTCCTGAAAAACTGGAAGGCATGCTTCCTTCTGGCACACATGCAATTTGTAGTTTGAAAGTTCTGCTTAACTGTCCGATGGGATGGCTTGGAGAGACTATCCATGATGAATCCCCAAACAAAAGGCTGAATGAAGGTTTGGGTATCACTCCTTGTACTGCAAAAGCAAGGGTGATAGACTCTCTGGAAATTTGTTCATTTATTGCCAATGTGTTATGGAAAGAAAACTTAGGCCATTATTCTTATTTGTAAGCATCATTTATTTGAGAAGCTTATACAAATATACACTATATTAGTGGATGTCTAGTGCCTCCCCTTCATTAAGCTTCTGATTAACATATGGCTATAATGCAACTTTGTTGAGTTTTCCAGCTGTTAATAAAGCATGAAGTTCAGAATACAAAGGCACACATGTGCATGCTGAGCTAATATTTCTTTACCCCAGATCGGTAAGTTTTTCATCTAGATTCTTTTCAATTACAGGCATTGATTGTGTCCTCATGGAAAGAGCTGGTAGTTTTCAAAAGAATTCTGCACTGTCTGTGTTATTTCACAACACAGCAGACACAGGCAAAATAAACAGAAGGTTTGCACTTGATAGAAAAAAATGGGAGAGATTTATTATGCCAACGTACAGAAAAACTAATCTGAAAAATTTCATCATCAAGGTTAATTTGTATTATATAATAAGGATGCCAAAATAAAGCTTGAGGAAGTGGTTATTTTCAACTACTTTAGCGAATTATTATAACAACAGTAGTAAAGTGAGGGGGACTGTTGCTGAGGAAGGGACGTATCATACATGACAGTGAGTGGCTTCACCCACGTTTATTGTATCACCCTGTTTGAAGAGCTGCGATAGAGCTTGTGTCAGCACTTCCATTAGAAGTCTGTACTTGGAAGAATTTGGAATTTGGCCAATAAAAGATCATTCTGAACTAAGATTTGGCACAGGAAACTTCCTCCCATGAGCAAAAGTTGTTTTCATTACTTCTTCTTCATCGTTGTCTTCTCCCCCCTCCCCCTTTTGAAAATTCCATAAAACTTCATCTGGTTGCTTTTAAGCTTGGATATCTGAAGTAAAAGTTGAGTATAGGAGAGCCAAGCCAGTGGTTTGAAGACAATACATCTTTTGTCCATCTGGGCAGAATCTGTATTGAGTATTTTATGTGGAGAAGCCATGCTATTCTGTGGGGAGCACTTAGAGACCGAATAAAAACTAATTTCAAAAGGCCACTCAGTTATTGGCTGTAATAATGAAGTTGGGAAGAATCAAATGGGAGTGTGAATTATCATATTTACTTACTTCTATTAATTGTACACATTGCTTTATAGCTATTTATAAAACTAAACTTTACAGAATTTTGCCTAGTTCACATTCATACTCTTTTTAGTGTATAATTTACATACATTAAAATATATCCATTTTAAGTAGTCAGTTCTAAAGTTTGATAAATTTATATAATAATTAACACCAACCACAGTAAGATTTCCCACCCCTGACCTATCTCAATCTCACACAACTACTGACCTGATTTGCTAGTGTTATAAAAAGATTGCTATACATCCAATAGTACACACTTGGGTATACACATCTATCCATTTATGCTCTCCTTTTCTTAGGAGGAGGACTGTTGTCTTGAGATGAACTTTAGATGAATCCACCCAACTGGCTTTCAAAGTTACTGTGTCATCTTTCCTTTCCACCAATAGTGGTTCCTGATTGCCTTATAGCCTCACAGCCTTTTTCCGAGTTATTCCAAGGATATCACGTTGGGTGTATTTGCCATATGTGCATCTGCTTTAGTGAATTGGGTTTTTCCCTCCAGTGCCTTAAAAAAAAAAAAAAAACTATGTGTTTGTCTTTTTATTGTTAAGTTTAAACTTTTGTGATGTATTTTGGAAAATAGTTTTTTGCCAGATGTATGTTTAGCAAATGTTTTTTCCCAATGTATGGCTTCTTTTTCTTTTCTTATAGTTTTTGATGCCAAGGACTAAATTCAGAGGTTGGCACATGCTAGGCACATGTCCTACTTCTGAGCTTCAACCTTTGGCCCTTTTTTACATTTTAGTGCCATATTTTTGTCAGCAAATCTTGTTTGTTGAGGTATATTATACACATAACATATATATATATATACATATATATATATATATGTATATATATATATTCCTGTAGCTCATTTACTTTATTTTATTTATTTTTTTTTGAGTTTTTAAATTCTTTATTACTATGAACCCAAAGCCACTGGTAACTAGAACAATCCAGTAAGACAGAGGAAGCAGTAGTTGAAAGTAAAATACAGATGATAAATCTGAATAAAAGCTTTAAAAATTACCCATATGGGGATATCTGTTGTTAGGAAATCCCCTTGTGACCCGGGTACATTATGCAAAGCCACAGGTTTGCAAACTAGCACAAGGGCTGAGAGAAGACATCTTGAATTTGCTGTGGGCCAGAGGGTAGGTAGCTTCATGCTGCAGTGCAGAGGCTATGGGGAGTCATGGGGACAGGAAACTGATGGTCAGAAGCAGGTAACACTGGTCTCAGTTTGGGCTGAGTCAGTTTTGCCTCTACAGTGGGGTCTTTTGTGGGTGCTCTAGGGGAAAATGAAGGGGCATATAAATCAATAGCCAGCATCCCAGGATCCTCAACTAGAGCCAAGCCAGGGAGCCAGGCCTTTCCAGTATCAGCTGCAGCACCCACGGGAGTGTGGCCCTTTCTAGTGCCTTGTAGGAGTGGATTTACAGTGGCTGCCCAGCTGAAAAGTCAGTCCAGGAGTTCAGACAGCTCATGATACTCACTCACAGTACGTCTAGTGAAGAGAAGTAACTGCCCTTAAGTAAGAATTTTCCCCCCAAAAAGTAAGTCTCCAGGTAACAAAACAATCGCATACACAGGGCATCTGGGACTTTGACTCAAATATTACCTATATGTTATAAACAAAATTAAATCGTTCATTATATATTTCTTAGAGCTTACATTTTTATTATAGTGATTCATGTACAGGACAAATATCTTTATTTTTCATATTGCTAAGAAATATATGCCATTTTTTTGCTGTGAACTTTCCCAAGAAATTTCTTCTGTGCCCATTTAGCCTTAGAGTAATGCCATCTTGTGTGATTGTTAAAACCCTGGTTTAGTCTCAGTATGTTTTTCATAAACAATAGGAAAAAAACAGGGCTTTTGTTAAAAAGTTAAATATTTTCTCTTATTAATTCTGTATAATATTTACAGTTGAGGAAAAACTATTTTGCCTGAAGTGTAAAATGAGTAACGATGGTAAATGAAACAGTGAACTTACAGTTTACAAAAGAAGGCTTACCAGATAGACAATACATACAACAAGCACTTGGGAAAACCCTCTGAGTGATGACCTGGGGCCATCATGTACATCTGTTGCAAGGGTTTTGTTAAGAAAAGGCCAGATTTGAAAAACTACTCTGTACAAACCAATGGCGGGCTGTTACGAGTAAGATTTTTCTGGCAGCACGGAGCCACTGCTGCGCCAGCCCCAAATAACACACACAGAGACACTGTATTAGACATAAATGCTGTTGACCAGTTATTAGTTTCTTATTGGCTAGCTCTGTCTTAATTATTATCCCATTTCTATTACTAAGAATTCTAAGTATGTCCACGTGGTCTCATCTTACCAGAGAGAGGGACCAGCGTTCTTCTCTTCCATCTTGGAACTCCTCTCTACTACTTCCTCTCTCTACCTTGTCCCCTTGTCCCACCTATCTTGCTTTCCTATTGGCCAATAGTGCTTTATTCATTAACCAATAAGAGAAATATATTTACAGAATGGCATCTCCCATCATCTCCTCTTTTCTGTCTAAAATACAAAGAAGGGTTTTAACCTTAGCATAGCAAAATATATCACACAACAATTATCAAATAAGAATCACAGGTAACAATATTTAGTGCATTAACACTTAGCAAGATTTAAATATTTTATCATCTAGCCTATCTTTGTGAATCTAAAACTTATCTTTAATCCTAACTAAGGAAAACTATAACCATAACTATCTGTCTTCAACTCCATCAAAGACCACAGAAGGATAATATATAAACTCTACAAATGAAAGAAACAACTTGCCTGGTCAGTCACCCAAAGTTCTTCTGTAAAGTTCCATCTTCAGCCTGTAGGCCATAGTGTCTGGCAGACTCCTCAGCAAAGCAGAAAACTTTAAACTGTCCACCTGTGATGGCAGTTTGTAAGTCACTTTTCTCTGTGTCCTGAAGACTGTCTGGCAGACTCTTCCATGAAGCAAGAACTCTGTAGCAATGTCCATCATGCCAATTTCTTGGGGTCCTGCATGTCCAGTTTATATAGCATGAAGTCAAACAGTCCAGACAAGAGCAGTATCTTGTCCAAATGGCTAGTCTTACCATATTGAAAGCAAACTATGTAATGCGTTTTTTCAAGATCCATCTTTCTTTCTGATGCCAGTGGTGTTTCCAGAAGCAGTTATGTCTCACTGTCAAGAAAAACCCTAAACCATTTTAAATGCCATATTCTGTAGGTCTTTAAAAGGTTTGAAGAATGCCTATTCATCTCAAATACATCTCTGTATATCTAGAAATCCTAACTAACTTAACTCCAAGTTTTGACTATCATGGGTGATTATCTATAATCTGTACTAACTTATACATTACATTTCTAAATGAGCTATATAAATACAATATCTAAACAAGAGAAAAAATATACATATCACAAAATTGACCTTAAATTTGTATCAGCAAATGACAGTCCATTCCAAAAAAAAAGTAATCATATCTGTATCAGAATCCCCTTTTTACCTTTAAAAAGATACTAGTTGTGGTCATTAACCATTTATAACCAACCCCATTTAAATGAAAGCAAACATTTATAAACATATTTGGGAATTGGGTGTCGTTCATTCCAAACTACTTCCTGCTGGTAGGGAGCGCTGTCATGGGGATCCTAAGAAGATGCAGAAGTCCTGGCTGTAGTCCGCAAGGCTGTCTTGTCCCAACTGTTTTGGATGTTGGATCATCTGGGACTCTGTTTCAGTGGGTCTGGCTTGATCAAACCATGTTATTCTGGAAGGAATCCACAGCTTTTCATTTTCTGTGGAGACAAAAATAGAAATCCTTTTCCCCAGTAACCTGTCCTTAGACTTAAATTTTGGAGTCAAAGCATTTTTAAAATATATAAATTGAATTAATCCAGCAGCATTTCTTTTAACAGCTGTTGTTATTTCCTCAGCAGTCAAACAATTTAAAGACAATATAATACCGTACACTATCCAGATTCTCTTTGTGCTTCACATTTTTACGTGGCTTTTTTATTACTCTATTTCTTTAACTTTTATTTTTCCATTTTTAGAAAGGGTTTCTCTGTCCTGGAATTAACTCTGTATACCAGGTTTACTTTGAAATCACAGATATCTGCTTGCCTCTGTCTCCCTGAGTGCTGGAATTAAAGGCGTGAGCCACCACACCCATCTACTCTCTGTCTTTTTAAAACCATTTTATTCTTTTTCCCTCCCAAGCCTACATATATTTTAAAACCCACTGTAAGCCTTTAGCGGTTTTTCTTAATCTGAATCTGTCTTTACTGTGAATATTTATCTTTTTTTTGTGGCCACTAGTCTTTTATCTAGTAAACAACATTGCTAAAATGAAAAGCCACAGCTGTTTTAGCCATGGTCTATCAAAGATGGCAGTGGGTACTTTTACAGCCAGAACTGAGAGCTGTGTTCACTGCCTTGGTCTATGCTGCTATCCAGCAGCATGCTGCCGGTTTGGAGATGTGTCATTGCCATTGCCAGCTCTCAAACACACCATCCAGTTGTTAGCAGAGCTCTTTAAAAAGCCTTGTGGGTTTTTGCCGCTCATGCTGAGTCAGGAAACCTCCCTTAAAGGAGCCGCGCAAGTCTCTGCTTCTCTCTCGCAAAACAGATTCCAACCAAGAAAAATGCTGCTACCAAAATGTCTTGCCTTTTTGTTTGTTTCTAAAACCCTTTCTTAAGCTTTTGTTAAGTTTTAAGTGGAAGTTCTTCAGTCCGAGTTGGACACCATTATGTAATGAGTAGGTTTTTCCTACCTGTCTGGTCCCACTGCTTTGCCAGCCCCAAATAACACACAGAGATGCTGTATTTGATATGATTTTGTTGGCCAGTTACTTGTTTCTTATCAGCTAGCTCTGTCTTAAATATTAACCTATTTCTATTAATATAAGTACTTCCATGTGGTCTCATCTTACCGGAGAAAGGGGCTGGCATTCTGCTTTCTCCGTCTTCCATCTTGAGTCTCTTCCCTACTACTTCCTCTCTCCACCTAGTCTCCTTGTGCCACCTATCTTCCTTTCCTATTGGCCAACAGTGCTTTATTCATTAACCAATACGAGAACCATATTTACAGAATGACATCTCCCATCATCGGGCACTCTCGAGGATGGCAGGGTATCCTGGAGTGATTGAGAGCAGCAAATCCACCTGCAGAAATTTTAATCCATGTCCTTTACTAGGCAGCAGATTTCTTATGTGAAGTCAGAGCACTTTGCATTGCCTTCCAGGTCTTTTGTTAAGCTCTTTCCATCCTTAATTGTAGCAAAACACGCAGCAGACTTGATTTTGGCCGCATGGTCAAAAAGTTCCATGTGATGCAGCATCATTATAGCGCTGAGCAGGAGGGTGGTGGGATTGTCCATGTTCTCACCTGCAATGTCCGGGGCTTTTCCATGAACCAATTCAAAGATGGCAATACTGTTGGCTCCAATATTTCCACTTGGAGTCACACCAAAACCTCCGATCAGACCTGCACACAGATCACTAACAATGTCTCCATATTAATTTGGCATGACGAGAACATCACATTGGGATGGGTCTTGTACCATACTTAAACATACTGCATCAAGGTACAACTCATTAAACTTAATATCTTTACAATTCTCTGCAACTTCCCTGCATTTTTGCAGAAAAAGTCCATCTGACATCTGCATGATGTTGGCTTTGTGCACCCTGTGACATTGCTTCGGTGGTTGTTCGTAGCGTACTCGAAGGCAAACTCAGCAATGCGTTTTCTCACCTCTTCTGTAATGAGCTTGATGCTCTGTACAACTCCATCAACAATCACATGCTCAATTCCACTGTGTTCCCCTTCTATGTTCTCTCGGATGGTCACAATATTTACATCCGTGTAAGGAGTTCTATAACCTTCAATTGAGACACATGGCCGGATATTGGCATAAAGGTCAAATGTCTTACAGAGCAATAGATTCATAGATGGATGGTCTTTAGTGAGCCTTTCAAGTCCATCTTGTTCTTATCCATGGACTCTTTGGCTTCTGGAGGGATCATCCACTTTCCTCCTGGTCCTTGAATGGCAGTAACATTCTGCTCTTCCCATTGAATAGGGGCTTTAGCAACATCAAAAATCTTCATAACTGAGGCAGAGATTTCTGGGCCAATTCCATCTCCTGGAATTAACGTTGCTGTCTGAACGCCACCAGCAAAACCTCTTGGCACCTGTTTTGTTTTGTGGAAGGCACCTAGCAGCTGAGAGACCTGCACACCCGGCGATCGCGTCCACTTCCCTCACCGTGGCAACACCTGTGGCTCATTTACTTAAGTGCCCTAAGAAATACTCACTTAATCCAAAGGGTCTAGGATTTTTATTCTCCACATTGTTTTATGGCTGTGGCTATTGAAAAAAAAAAACATGTATAGTGTATTTGACTAGTATGAGTATGTTAAGATGAAGTAAGCATACTACTACATGATCTTGTGCTTGAATCTATGGTAAATTTCAAACCAATATTTATTACAGTGAGAATTGAGTGTTGAATCGTTTTTCTTACCTATATCAGTATACAATTTTTCTAGCAGCATTAATCAAAAGGCTATTCCAACATGATCTTATAGTGACACACTTTTCAAAGAACATTTCCAATACCAAATCAAACATTAGAATAGTGCTATAGTATTAAACCAGCATAGTACTGACAACAAAACTCAGATACATCAATAAATGTATAAGAATTAAAAATCCATGTGGCCACTTGATTTTTGAAAAGATGTCAAAAATATACACTGAAGGGAAAAAAACAAACCCTCAGGATCTTAAGAAATGGTGCTCATCAAACTAGGTGGCTTTATGCATGGCTTAACTAGGGTTTCTATTCTGTGAAGAGACACTATGGTCATGGTATCTTAAAAACTAAAACATTTAATTGGGGTGGCTTATAGTTCAGAGGTTCAGTCCATTATCACCATGGAGAGAAGCATGGTGACATGCAGGCAGACAGGGTACTGGCAAAGTAGCTGAGAGTCCTACATTTTTACAGGTAACTGGAAATGGTCTGACATTCCAGGTGGTGTCCTGAGCATAGAAAACCTCAAAGCTGGCCCCCATGGTGGCACACTTACTCCAACAAGGCCAAACTATTCCAACAAAGCCATATCTTCTAATAGTGCCACTCCCTATGAGATTATGAGGGTCAATTACATTTAAACTATCACAATGTGTAAGAATTAAATAAAGTCGTTGTGTCTCTTACTGCATGAAATTCAACTCCAAATAGATCAAGGACCATGCCATATTGCATTATACCCTGAATCTTATAGGAAAAAGTAGGAAAATACACTTGACATTGTAGGCATAAGAAAGGATTTTCTAAACAGGACCCAAGTAATATGACATTAAGACCAACAATTGGCAAATGAGATCATTTGAAACTAAAAGTCTTCTGTTAAACAAAGGACACCATAATTTAAGAGAAGAGATAGCTATTCATTGGGCAGAAATTAATATCTAGAATATACAAACGGTTAAAAAAAATCCCTGAACATCAAAAAAAAAAAAAAAAAAAAAAACAAACAAAAAAAAAACAAAAAAAAACCAAAAAAACAAAACAAAACAAAAAAAAAACCCAATTTAAAACTGGAGTATGGGAATAAATACAGTTCTCAAAAGATGAAAAAAATGGCTCAGAAATATTGTTTTAATTCAACATTTATCATCAGAGAAATGGAAACTGAAACTACTTTGAGATTTCATCTTACCTCAGTCAGAATGGCCAAGATCAAAAACTAATGTCAGCAGATGCTGGTGTAGACATTAGGAAAGGGAAAGATTAATTAGCTGTCGGTGGGAGTGAAAACTTCCACAGCCCCTGTGGAAAGCAATGTGAAGTTTTCTCAAAATGCTGGAAATTGATCACATGGTCCAGGTATGTCACTAGTGGGCATATACACAAAAGATTCTACATCTCACTACAGAGGTCTCCATGTTCATTACCTACTTCATAATAGACAGAAAAACTGTCTAAAAGCTCATCAACTGATGAATGGAGAATGAAAGTGTGGTACATTTACACAATGGAATATTATCCAGCTGCTAAGAAAACTGAAATTATCCTTGTTCTTTTTAAATTTTTTAAACTTATTCTTTGTGTCTTTCACATCATGCATCTGGATCCCATTCATTTGCCCAGCCCTTTGTAGCCACCATCTGACCTTTCAACATCTCCCTATCATTGCCAAATAAAATAAAGTAAAATTTAAGAGATAAAAAGGGGAAAATAAATCTCACTATGGAAGCTGTTGTGTGACACAGTGACTCACACTGTAAACCCTTTTTTCCCTGTGTCATTATTTGCAAGTGTTCATTGTAGAGTCATCTGTCTAGTCGAGGCCTCTGGTTTCTGCTACACTACTGATGCTGGGCCCTCCTGGAACTCCTCTTGGATTTCCTGCTGTTGCCCTGTGTCATGGAGATCCTGAAGCTTTGGGTCTGCAGGATTGTCCCTTTAACATGGTCCAGCAGATAACAGAGGAGGTGGATGTTAGGAGTGGGCCTACTCAAAACTGTGGTTCTTGGCCTGGGTAGTGTGAATAGGGTCACCTCTATTATGCTGCCCAGGTGAGATGTAGGTCCCTCTCCTCTGAGTGCTTCAGCCAGTGAGGGGTAGAACCAGTTCTCCTTAGTGTTAGGGCCAGTGAGGGGTTGGGCCAAATCTGAATAGCCCTATATGCTAGGCCTTTGGTGTTATCAGGAGACATGGACATCAACACTGACTAGGGCTGCATCAGGGCTGTGAACCCAGACATGAGCCCTGGCAGCAGTAGCCTAGGCCTAGACATTACCCTTGGAGGCAATGAAGCCTCACACATCAGCCCACCCCCTCACTGCTTTTAGCTCTTCAGATACACCTCTGTCCACAGAACATGAATCATTCAGTCAGTTGGTCAGTCAATCAGTCTGTCTGTCTGTCCCCCCCCCACTTTCCTCCTTTCCCTCATCCTCCTCCATACTCCCCCGACAACATATATTTGCTCAACATAATAGTGCCAGTCTTCCCAGAGCTGAGTGAGTCTCATTGTCCCACTCAGCCTGTCATGTGCCTGGGCAGGACCCTGCTTCCACCTCGGAGCCTAGGGTCTATGTGTGAGTCTCTTAGTCTGCCATGTCACTGGGCAGGACCATGCTTCTAAGAATCATAATGGTATTCTATTGCCCAATGCCAGAGGCACCAAATGGACTTGTGGGTGAAATTTTTCCCACCTCAGATCTAAAGGCCTGGAACAGAGCTGTGCTTATCCTCCAGGGTCTGCCAACTATCCTTGTTCTTAAAACTAGGGTATTGATAACAATGTATTAATAAGTCTTCAGATCAGAATGTAGGGTACATTCTTTTCCCTTTGCTTTCTTAAAAACTTATTTTAACCTTCTGACTTTCCATGTCAATTTTACTTTAAAAGTAACAGAGCATAGGATGTTCATCTAGGTTGACAAAATGCTAGAGAACAATGAGGAGCTGATTTTTGTCTCCAGAACCAACATAAAAGAATTGGGTGTTGTGTAGTATATGTTCATAATTCCAGTGTTTGAGATACAGTAACAAGAAGTTCCCTTGTGCTCATTGGCTGGCAATTCAAGCCTGAGGACTGAGACCTGAGGTTGACCTGTGGCCTTCACAAGCATGTGTACTCAAACATGTGCACTTATGTGCACACATATGCACCCACATGAACACATACCCATATGCACACATATCTATGCATACAAACACATATTTCTAGGATGTATTACTGATGAATAAGATAGATGTACAGGGTGATATTTTAATTTATATTCAGCTTCCCACATTTAAGCAATAGTAATAATCCAATATAGGATTTAAAAATCATATCAGTACTAAATGTGCACAGCATATATTTCTTGCCATTATTCCCCAAATAATTCAGCAGGGATTTATGCATTGCTTGCATTTCATTGAGTATTACAATAATTCAGAGTGATACATATTGGGCAGAGGTTATGATACAAATATTATGCTGTTTTATATAAGGGCAATGAACATTCCAGTGTTGGAATCTGAGTGTCCTGGAGCTAACCCCCTGAGGATACCTGAGGCAACTGAATGTGTACATTACCAACTGATTAAATCAAGCTAATCAATATAGCCATTGCCTCACATACTGAATACTTCTGTGATGAACCCATTTCAGACTTATTCTCTTTATAATCTTACTAACTCCAGTTACAGTCCCATGTAATAGATCTACAAAGTATAGTCATCCTAACTGAAGTTTTCCACATTGTGATTATCAACCCATTCTCTTCATCCCTAATAATACTACTATGTTGTGCTTCCAAGTTCAGCTTTTTAAGGTTCCACATTTAAATGAAAAATGTAATATTTGTCTCTCTAGGTGCCTTCATTTTGGCATAATGTGTTCCAGGTTTATCTGTGTTAACCAAGATGGGGTTTATTTCTGACTACTCTTCTACTATATATGTATATACATGTATGTATTGATGGGCATTTGAGTTGCTTCAGTCTCTTGACTGTGCAGAATGAATGTGAATGCAAACATCTTTTCGTCACTCTGATTTCATATTGTTTGTTATATAAGCTCAGACATAGAACTGCTAGATCATAGGGTAGTGCAATTTTAAATTTTAAAGGAAACTCCATATTGTTTTCTATAATGACTGTGCTTTTTGCATTCCTATCAAACACATACATAGCTTCCATTGACCTATCCAACATTTCTTAGCTTTTGTTTCTTTGACTGTAGACATCCTAAAATGTATCAGATGATAACTTATTGCTTTTTAACAATCCATCTTGTGACAACCAGAAATATTGAGCATATTTCCATTTAATTATTGGTCACTTACATATCTTCTTTTGAGAAGTGACTGTTTGGGTCCTTTGTACAAGTAAATTAATTGGGGTTTGCTCTTGTTAATTGTTTCCTTTTTTTTTTTTTTTTTTTGTTCTCTTTTATTTTCTTTTGTTAGTTTTGAGAATTTCACACAATGGGTTTTGATTTCTTGCCAGATTCATGCCTTAATACCTACTCAATTTTCTATCCTTTTTTTTTTAAAAAACAAAATGAAACAAAAAAAAATTGTGCCACCCACATACTCTTGGCTTGAAATTGTAGGTCTTGAGCATGCTGTCACAACTGCTCTGAATTCATATGTGCAACTGTCCATCTGTGTCGAGAAAACACTGGTTCTTTGTAGTCATCCACCACCTGGCTTTTATAATCTTTTTGCTCCTTCTTCTACAATGATCTCTGAGCCTTGGAAAGAGGAGATGTGATATAGATATCCCATTTATGGCTAAGCTTCCATCAGTCTTTTATTATCCACACCTTGAGAAGTCTCTGTTACTACCATTCACTGCATAAAAATCTTTCATCTGGTAATTGTTGAGATATGAACTAATCTGTGAGTATAACAATTAGTCATTAGGAACGGGTTTAATGCTATGTCCATTTAGCAGAATTGTAGTAGTAGATTCTCCCCTAGAGCTTATGACCTGTCAGGTCTTAGGCACTGACAATGGTGCTAGTTTTGGGTTCCATCCTGTGCAGTAGGCATTAAATCAAATCAGGAAATGGTTCTTTACTTCCATGACATTTATGCCAGTTTTGATCACTGAGCACACCTTGCCAAAACTGTCTTTATTGTAAATTAGAAGTTTCACAGCTGGGAAAATTAATGACTACTTTCCTCCTCTGCTAGTATGCATAGCACCTTGTATCACTGTGAAAGCTAGCCAGTAGTAAAAAGCTTCCAGGTAAGTAACAACTTGATTTCTCCATGGCCTGTGACTGATGCATGTGGTGTCTTCAAGATTAGGGTCTTGCTGCCAAATTTGGAAAGCTAACTAAGAGCATTGGCAATAGTCTATAATGTCGGGAGGTCACTGCAACAGAGGTAGCCCCTTCCTGGCACTAGACTTTTTATTTGCCAGCCTGTTGTGTTAAGGAATTTTATTACTCACATATTTTGGATATAGACTACTTACAAGATAAATTCTTTTTAAATACATGACATCTTTACATTGAGACACATTTTTCTAAACCTAAATTATTAGAGTTTTAACATAAAAGAAAGAAGAAACTTGTTAAATCTTTTTTTAAAAAAATAACCATATGACTTTTTTTAAATACAAAGATTTTTGTTCATGAGTAACAGTAGAATTAATTGTGGACTAGATTTGGCCCACGAGACAGAGTTACCCCTCTGCTCTGTGTCTGAGTTACATGCTTTTAAATATTCATGTGTTAACATAATGTGTCACTTTTATTGATTTTCCTGTTTTGACATCTTCTTGTATGTCATGGACAATGTCACCTTTCACATGTGTATATGAGGTATGTGTTTAGGTGCTTATATGTGTGTTCTTATGCCTCCAGGTGTGGGTCAATGTGTTCATATGTGTGTAGAAAGAGGTCAAGTGTCTTCCTTATTATTGTGACAGGTCTCTCACTGAACTTAGAGCTCACAAATTCAGCTGGGATGGTGGACCAACAAGCCTAGGGACTATTCAGTTCCTACATTCCCAGTACAGAGAAAACAAGCACATACCATGCTTGGCTTTTTATATTGTTGCTAGAGATTCAAACCCAAGCTTCTATGCCATGTATTATACTTCAATGTCTGAGCCATCTCCCCAGCACCCATAATCCTTCTTTTGATTATAGCACATGATCCCTTTGATTCACTGTTAAATCACTATGCTTGTGTTGGGAATTTTGATTATGTTGATTATGTTCATCACGCTTACCAGCCTGGAAATTTTTTTCTGGTAATGTCACTTGACCTCAGGGTAATTTTGAGATTATAAAATGAACTTGGCAGTATTCCCTCATCTTCAGATTTTTGAAAGAGTTTTGGAATTGCTAGTATTGTTTCTTCATTGAATGTTCACTTTAACTTTCAATTTCTTAAATAATTTATTGGCTCTCCAGAAGTATGTTGTTTAATTTCCACATATTTGTGAATTTCCAAGCTTCCTCCCCTTCCCAGTTTCCTTTCATTGTGGCTAGAAGAGGGATGTGATGTCAGTTCTCTTAAATTTGTTCAAATTATTTTTAATGACTAAATCTATGATCTATCCTAAGGAGAATCCTGGTCCTGCATACCCCTGAAAAGAATGTGTGTGCTCCTATTTGATAGAATGTTCTATTTATGTTTTCCAGGTGTCTTAGATCTAGAATGTTATTCAAGTCTTCTGCTGTGTTGAATTTTTGCCCGATGCACTTTCAGTTGTTGAAGGTCAAGTATCCAAGCTCCATATCAAATCTTATTAGTATTTGTTTCCCTTTTAAGATCTGGCAGTACTTGTTTTGTGAATATGGTTTCTCAGAATTAGGTAGAATTAGGTATGATCATTACATCCTCTTTATAAAGTGTTTCCTTTGTCATTATTTAGTGACCTTTTATTTTTCTTGGGGCATAGTTTTACTTGATTTGTAATTTATTTTATATGATGTAGGCACCTTTGCAACCTTTGTTTGACCCCTTTGGATTGTCATTTGGTTGGAATAACTTTTTCTATTCATTCACTTTTAGCCGTTTAAAAAAAAAAAAAAAAAAAGCTAATCCATTTTATGAAGGGAAAATGAACTTTACGTGGTTTATTCACATGAGTCTGTGGGACTCACCTGGAATTTAGGTGAGGATACCTAGTGGCAGGGTCTGTAAGTAACATCCCGGAACTGAATTTTGGAGGGTGAATCCTTAGATACTTATCTGTAGCCTAGAACTATGGGACCTGGCCTGGCACTGGGGCAGGCTGGGAGTCTGGCATTGTCCATCTAAATTTTAAAGTCAGCATCACTTTCTTCAAAAAGAAAGGGAACACCCTTATAAATATTACTGGGCTATCAAAAGCTTTTGTTGCCAGGTTTAACTTGGATCAGAAGCATAACTGACTTGTGTCTATCCTTAGCCTTTAATCTAAGTTCACTTCATGATCACAGTAGTTTATTTTTTCTAGCATATGCACTAACAGTCCTAAAATTTCCAATATGTATCGCTTCTCCCTCAATCCACAAATTTTCATTTGCTGTTTTACTTTCAGAAATCTGAGCCATTTAGTTATTGTGAGCATGTAAAAAATTTGTCTCCATGCTCTCTTCTTCTATAATGATTATGGGGGCCATCACCTTGCAATTTATAGCAGCCTCACATACAGCTGAACTACACATTCTCTAAAAGACTTGGTGCCATAGAAAGGAGGAAAGATGTCACTTTCTATATGCAAATGTGAGGTAAATAAGAAAGGAATGGCTAGATTCTCTCTTTCTCTCTTTCAATTGATTTGACTCAATCAGGGTGCTTCCCATTTCTTAGTAACCACAACTATAAGCAAGAATCTTCCTGTACCCCTAGTTGTCACTACCAACTCTGTTCAACATTAGATCACTCCCATTCCAGATGGTGACCTGATCAGAACTCTCTTGACAATGTACTGTTCACCTATTTCAGCCTAGCCCAGAAGTGGCAATATGAGTGTTTAATGAATAGTTATTGGTGACTACCTGGCTATTCCTTTTAAAAAAATATCTATCTGTCTGTCTGTCTCTCTCAATCTTGGGTATCTTTGGACTGATGTCTTTATATTATTGTTTTTCTTTCTCTGAAAATTCAGACTAATAAATACATGATTTATTATCTTACATAATCTTCAGGTTCATTGGTACAATCTTTCTCAGTATAAGGAAACTTGAGGCCACAATCTCATAATGCCAGTCAATTAATTTTCTTAAATTCTAACCTCATGTAGTTAACTTTCCTATCAATTGAACATTGGCTTCCGTGACTCCTGATCTTCTGATTCAGACAGTTGTCTGTATGTCTGGTTCCTACTAAATAGTCCTGGAAACATCCAGAATAATGACTTCAAATAAGCTGGAAACCTTGGCTGGAACTGCTGGAGGCAGCCAGCAACATCCCTGACTTCAAGCTCTGCTATAGAGCTGTAGAAATAGCCTCACAATGTCCTACCACTAGATGAAGAGTAACAAGCAATCAATAGCTGCACACACACACACACACACACACACACACACACACACACACACACACACACAAAGAGAGAGAGAGAGAGAGAGAGAGAGAGAGAGAGAGAGAGAGAATGAATCCATCTTCTTCAGAATGAGCTCCATCATAGGTTATCCAATCCAAAATGGTCATGTCTAAACACACATAGATAAGAGGAACACTAAATGGACTTTTGTGTGTGTGTGTGTGTGTGTGTGTGTGTGTGTGTCCATTTAATCTAGGTTTTTCTGACCTCAGAGTCAATAATTAGCCAGTCTACAAAAAGTCGTAAGAGTACACAGCCTAAACTATCTTACCTGATGTGGAGATGAATGTGTAGAGACTAGGATCAGGTTGCACTCTCAGCAGTAGAAATGAGCTGGACCAGAGTCAACAAACTCTGTACAATGCCTGGCAGTTATTTTAGGCCTCTTTGTCCTGCAACTGAACTTTACTGTTACAACATGAAAGTAGCCACAGACAATATGCAAGAAAGTGGTAGTATGCTTACATTCCAATAAAACTTTATTGAAAAACAAAAACATGCTACAAACTGGATTTGGCTCACAGGCATTAGTGGGATAAATCCAAATCTAGAAAACCTATACTAGAGTTAACTCCAGAGAAGGTGTGTGTACTTACAAACTAGAGACAGGCTATCTTGAAAACGCAATTGAATTGACAGGGGAGTCTTCATCTTAGAAGATTGCCAGGGCCAGTGCAGTACAGTGAGGACATTTGATAACAGGAGGCTCTGAGTGCCCAGCTTGGAGAAAGATGTCTAAAGACACACAGGAAGGGCTCTGGGACTCCGGGGAGGTGCTGTATTGAACTCATGATTCTTCTTTTTTTTTTTTTTTTTTTTTTTTTTTTTTTTTTTCCCCTGATTTTACAGTTTCTTTTATTATTTACATGTGAGGAGGAAGTTATTTTACATGTTGATCCCAGTTCCTTCTCCCTCCCTTCCTTTCTCCCTCTCATGCCTCCTGACCACCCTCCCATCCCATCCCCCCCTCCACAGGGAGGGTGATGCCTTCCAGGAGGGATTAACAAAATCTGTCAAGTCATTTGCATTAGGGACTAGGCCCTCCCTCCTGTCTCTAGGTTAAGGGAATATCTCTCCATGGGGGATGTGCTCCCAAAGTCCATTTGTGCACTAGGGATACACCCTGGTTCCACTGTCCCTTAGACTGCTCAGGCCTTCTAACTAAGACCCATATCCAGGAGGTTTGAGTCAGTCCAATGCTGGTTTCCCTGCTATCATTCTGGGGGTTTATTAGCCCCCCCCCCATCCCTTGTTCAGGTCAGCTGTCTCTGTGGGTTTCTGTAGCCTGGTCTTGTCCTCCCTCTCTGCATCTCCATTCTAGTTCAGCTCAGTGTTTGGTCGTGGATGTCTGCTTCTGTTTCCATCAGCTACTAGATGAGGGCTCTATGATGGTGGATAAGTTAGTCACCAATCTCATTATCAGGGAAGGGCATTTATGGTAGCCTTTCCACTGTTGCTCAAATTGTTAATGGGGGTCAGACTTGTAGGTCTCTGGACATTGAGTCAGGGAAGGAATAGACAAGAGGGAGGGAGGGAGGGAGAGAGAGAGAGACAGAGAGAGAGAGAGAGAGAGAGAGAGAGAGAGAGAGAGAGAGAGACCATAAAAGAGGGAGCCATTATAGGTTTGAAGAGAAAACTGACTCTAGAGAAATGTCCAGAACTTATGATTCTTCTTAAGTTGTGACAGAGGTAAAGAAAGAAAGAATGAAAGAAAGAAAGAAAGAAAGAAAGAAAAAAGGAAGGAAAGAGAAGGGGGAAGGGAAAGAAAGAAAGAAAGAAAGAAAGAAAGAAAGAAAGGAAGGAAGGAAGGAAGGAAGGAAGGAAGGAAGGAAGAAAGAAAGATGTGGAAAACAAGATACTGAGAACTTCAAATGCCACTTGATCTTACTTCCTCTTTGTGGGATTGTGATGGGGCCACTGGTGCATAGATGAAGGGAAAATAAACTTCTCTTTGCCTAGTTATTATCTAAGATATATTACCTTCTGCCCAAAGTGTGAGTTCTAGTTTTAGATACTACATACGTTACTGATATAGGCTATACCCCTGATGGATTTACAAGTGCTAAATAAGGAAATATGGTGATTCTGATTAGCCAATAACAGGTTGGAGGGTGGTTTGGAGGAGGGGGTGACATATTGTAATAGTCATTAAAGTATATTAAACTTAAAATAATGGAGAAAATATTTCCTTGAAGCTAATAGGAAAAATCAGTTACCAGACTCAAAATCATGAATCTAAGTTGTCATCCAGCTGCACGGGCTTTACACAGAGGGTACTTGTGCTGAGTTTTTCATTATAAAATACAGAGGCATTACTGGGGATAAATGAGCCAAAATGAGCAAAATACCTGAAATTGCCAACCTGAAATTCCATGCCAAAGTCATCTGAATCCCAGGTTAATGTAGAGTGGTTTCCTTAAGTTCAAATGGAATCCAGCTTATTACTGGGGTAGGTAGGGTGCTTTGCCAGGGGATGTTTATAAACTTGGATCTTTCAGGTTTCCTCTCAGATTGGAAACAGAAGGAAAGGGAAGTTCTCTGTTGAATGGCTTTCCCTGCATGTGCTTATTTTATTCTCTTGTTCCCTATGCTAAAAATAACATCAGTGATGTTCTGTTACAGAGAGCAAGGGGAGCTACAATCCTGCTCAGGCTCTGGTAGCCAAATCTGGGAAGCAATACAACTGTGTCCACACATGATCGGATACCTTTGTTGGAATCATCTTCCCAGCTGTTTCCAAATTTTCATGTAACTTCATGAAGTTTCTGCCTCATTATGTGGTGGTGGTGGTAGTGGTGGTGACATTGGAAAGATGGAACTAACACAGACGTTTTGAGAAGGTAGAAGGATATAACAAGCTACAATTCTCTTTAGACAGGCCAGCAGGAGTCAGCTATTGGGGTACAGGTTTCTCCCACATTCTAAAGTCCTTCATGGTACAGAATGTTGCAGAATGAAGTCACATGATGCAACCCAATGAAAGGATAATGGCAAGAGAAAGCTAAGTAAGCATATGTTTTATGAGATCCCCACAGGAGAAAGGCCTGTCATACTTGCACTCTTTTGCCTGTATCAGAGAGACTCTTCATTCTCTTCCCCTCTATCCCCCTCCCTTGCCCCTTTCTTCTGCAGTATTCCTCCCTTCCTCTTATCAATTCTAGCATCAGCATAAATCATAGCATCTGGCTCTTTTCCTCTTCCTCTCATTCAGTCACTCCCCCATTCCTCTTTACTGTGTATGTGTCATGATGCTATTGGTTTTACTAATGTATTTCAAAGTGTCATCTTCTATGCTGTACATCATGGTTATAATGGTCACAGAGCTTTTGCCTTCCCAACATGATGACTCCTTTGTGGCAAAGAAGGGCACATTGCAGTAGATCTTTGAGAAGGTCACACTGTAAGAGGCACAAAACTGCTGGGAAAGAGGAGGTAAAATGTATGGCATTAAAGTAGAATTCATTAATGAAGCCTTTCACCTGCAATTATTATTAATCACATTTTGGTCTTCATCCTGTTTGAAGTTGCATAAGTTCCTTTTTACCTAAAGTATGTCTACATATAACATTTTACACACAGTTTGAGGGTTTGGGTTCATGGTCCAAGCACATGCAGAGACCCCCAGGTAAAAAAGTTCTATGCTCTTTGAGTCTACCATGACTTATCAATAGCATCTTAACTACATCTGGTTTTAAAAAGAGATGTATTGAAAAAAAATGAATTAATTACACCACTGTGGAGAGATCTGTCTTGTACCACCTTAAATGACCAAACATCACAGACAATGGACCAACCTGGTGTTAAGTGTCTCCTGGCAATGTATATAATGTAAAATGCCCACTCAGTGAAATATTGTATCCTCCCAAATGTTTTTCTTTTCTTGGGTCTTTAGACCAAATAATAACAGAAGACTTAGGAAATTAAAAAAAAAATAAATGACATTGCACGGAAATAATCAAATTCTTGAAAAAGTCAAGATTGATAAGAATCATCAAATCAAACAGCTCCAGGGATAGGGAATGTTCTAGATTAGAACATAGTGGCCAAAGGCAAAATGTAGCTCTCTGTTAGATTGCACTTCTTTTAAACAAGTGATTATAAACCAAACAAAGGAGCATATAGGTAGAAACCAGGGAGAATTTTATATGCTGCATGGTAGATTGTACTGGAGAATTTCTTTAGCTTTCTTTGCATGTAATAACAGTGTTACATGGGAGCATCCATATTAAATGATTTGAAAGTTGACTGTCATGTAAGAAAGTTACCTTCAAGTAGTTCAGCAAAATTTGTAATGCTTAAAATTTATACTAACTTAGGAGTGAACATGTTACACTTACAAGAAAAGAAAATAAGAAAGTAATGACACATTGTATCCTTCCAACTTGGCTACGAATTTGAAACCTTCAAATTAAGCTTTCCCATGGTTCAGGGATCTGAACTCCAGGCCCCATGTTTGTGCCATAAGGGCTTTATCCACCTAGCCATCTCCTCATTTCTAAAAGGATACGTTTTTCAAAAAGTTATTAGTTTGATGAATTATGATTCTTATCCACGCATTTTACCAACTAAAAATGCATTGCTGGAATGGTTGATTCTGAATGGCTTGTAGAACCAAGGCTGATTGTTTCACAGCAGGCCATCCTTGGTGAAGAAATCATTCCCCACCCTCCTTTTGTTTCTTCTAGTTTTTCCTGGCAGTGAAAATGATTAAGCATCTATACCTTTAATGTTAAAGAAGCTGGATTTCATTGGGGACCTTGTCTCCTCAGGGTTTAAACAATGCCTTCTGGCAAATGCTGAAGCTGAGTACTTTTTAAAAGAAAACATACCACAACTGCCACTGGCCACCACGATCATCTCCACCAGTATTGCATCTCCTCGGATGTAATAAAGGAGATACAGAAAAGTTAAGGAAATGTTATCACCTGAGGTCATATTTTCCAACTGCAACACATTGGAAAATAGTGAAGTTGGACTTAGAGAGTCACAATTTTCCAACAACCCAGAGTCTAATTAAATCAGCTCATATTATCTCATGCCCCATCCTGTATAGTGTTGTGTAGGGCTACAGATTACTGGGGATCGACAGGGACTGGCTGCACAGTATTAAATTGTGTAGATAATGGCTTTTGGCATTTTTGTTAGAAGGGGCTGGTTTCAATATGCAGCAAGGCAGCAACATTTTAATCTCCATGGTTAGCTCATCACTGACTTTTCCTTTTTCTTTTTCGTTGTTTTTTTATTTTTTTCTTTAAGACCTGAAAATAGCTTACCAAAGATTTGTCATTTCCTGCCTGAAGTATTTCTGTTTTTATAAATATCAGATGTGTAATCTCAGACGTGAACTACTTATAACTACCCCAAGGCATAGTGAGCTATAAGTTGCCACATGAAAATTAAAGGGGTTGAATTCAAAAGTGATGTGTGTCAAAAGGCTCTGTAAAAGGGCAGGGGTTTAATATGCATCCTTCAGATGAACCTGGATGGCTGAGAAACCTACCATCTATCTTTCACTGTTGGTTATATGCCTAAACACCTTTTATCAGCCCCCAGTAGTGAATACTGTCCCCTGGGCTCAATTGGAAGAAAAATATATTAAGTTGGCTCTTCTTAACTGAAGGGAAGGGGAGAGAAGTGGTTTAAATGACTTACTATCTCTTGGGTTCTATTTTCCCTGTTAAAAAATACTGTAACTAGTGTTTCAGAGAGGAAACCTCTTTGAGCCTCACAGAAGTCTTTCGGGGATCGTTTGGTATGCTTCTGGAGCAGGGGACTTGATGCTATTGTTTTATTGGCAGTGTTTATCATTCAATCCCACTTCCTATTTCACCTTTTTTCTTAGCAGAGGGTGATAAAGTAGCATCATAAAAACAGACCTGCAGGTTTGAATTAGGCTCCATTCAGCTAGCTCATTGTTTCTCATTTGGAGTCCAGCTACAACCAGCCAGAAACTCTCTATGCTGGGATACATTCCCAGTGGGGTAAAGTGAAAATTAACAATTGGGATGGAGTGGTGACAAAAGGGAAGGTAAAACCAGAGAATCGCCATTAAAATGAGAGCACTAAGAGAGGCAATTACAGGCAAGAAAGGAGGGACTAAGTGTGTGAACTACCAAAAATTGGCGCACTATAAAATAAAGACCCATTTACTGCCTGTAAGTAGTATAGAGAAGTGAACTCTTTCTTTTTAATTGAATAAGATACTAGAAGACTCCAGCACCCGTGTTTCTTTTTTCCTGGCCACCATGAGCTAAGTAGCCTCCACCATACATCACTCCCCCATGGTATCATGTCTGGCCTCATATCCAAAGCAGTGTATCCAACCAGCCAAACCATGAGCCAAAGAAAGCTCTTTATCTTTTAGGTTGTTCATGTTTGCCACAGCAACCATAGGCTAGCTAACACACTGAGCAAAGGTACTGACTTCATTGATGCTGTGAAAAAAGCTTGGGAAGTCCCTTAGCCGTGGATGAGATGAAGGAGCTCAGGGACACAGCACGGATACCTGGTTTGCTTCTCTGTAATGCCATAGTTGTTCTAGGAAAAGACAAGTCAGAAGAAGGGCATACTCGGCAGTGTGTGACCTTTGTGCTCAGTTGCACTGAAGTTGGTATAAAGCCAAGACCTCACACCCTAGTGTACTCGATGACTAGAAGCTACCAAATGGGACTACGGACCCAGATCTGGAGCAGTAAGAATTAGAGAGTAACCATAACTGGGGACCTGTGCGCAGGAACAGGTTCATGTTGAAAACTGAAACCACTCTGAAATACTACAGAGACTCGAGCATCAGAATTATGTCTGATCATGACATCATGACTGTTTAGGAGGCAGGATCAGATTTTTAGATTTCTAAGTAAGTGGTTTATAAGAAAGCTACACGTGAATAGATGTGTCACAATAATGATATATTGAAAATGGACTTAGCAAAAAAAAAAAAAAAAAAACCTCTCATCAACCCAAATCAACTTTAACTGTTAGGTAGTCCTTATTTTAAACACTGATTAAAGTAATTCATTTTATTTTCATTTCTTAACAGTTTCTCTTTCAAAGTTTTGAACATGTTTGCCTCTCTTCCCCAACTCCTCCACATTACCACTACCTCAGTTCTCCGTCTCTCTCCACCCCGTTTTGAGATTACTATTTTCTTTTCTTTCCCCCATTGAGTCTCGTTTGAGCTGTCCAGCTGTTCTTGAGAATGAGGCTTGCCCTGGCATGTGGTCAGCTCACCAGAGGTCATGTCATTAAAGCAAACTGAGTATCCCAGCAGCTATCAAAATGCCAATAATGTAGTTCCCTTCCCACCTCTATGACAGGATTTTCTCTGGCTAGAACTTGTGCATGTTGTCACAGTCACTATGAGTTCATATATGCATCTGCTTTATGTGTCTGGAGAACTTTGTTACCTTGATGTTAACCACCTCAGGCTCTTAAGATATTTCCAACTCCTCTTCCACAGAGATCGCTAAACTTTCAGGAGATGGTTGTTAAGTGAATATCCTATTTAGAGCTGCACTATGCTCACTTAACCTTTTGTTCTCTGCATGTTGGAGCAGTTGGGGGTCTCTATGTTAATTGCAATCTGCATCTACAGCAAAGAGAAGCTTCTCTGATTTGGGTTGAGAGACTCTCTGACCTATGGAGTCATTTTAATACTGTAAGGACAAGAACCTGTGGCTAACAGGTGTCCTGGGCCCTAGGGGAAAACCCAGGGCTATTACTCTGCTGAATGGATTGGGGAGACATTATTGTAAAAATAGGAAAACATTCATGACAAATGCTTATCATAGTTTTAAATGGTGCATACCTGTAACCCTATCACTTTGGTAGGCAGAGACAGGAGGATTAAAAGATCAAGGTCAGCCAGGGATATATGGTGAGACCGCCTGAAAACACCCAAAAACAAAATAAAATAAAGCAAAACAAAACACAGATCAACCAACAAACATAAAATGTGTGTCCATTTACAGATGCTAAAATACATAAAAAACAGTACATGATGGGAATGATGAAGTACAGCTTATTAAAATTATGAGAAGATACAAATGTAAACATCTAAAATCCTTATCTAATATAACTAGACACTACTAAATAGGATTAGATTTGATTATCCAGAGGATTACTGTGATAAAGCAACTATTGGAAGAAAATTCTTACAAAACAAAAGGAAAGGGTTTCCCATATGTGGTGAGGTTAATGGTAAAATAAACTGTCCTAGAGTCTGCTTCCCGGCTTTCTTTAAGCACCATGCATATATTATTTTTATGAAAAATTTACCTAAATTTAATTTGCTCCCGAACTTTGGGATCATTGATATCAAACCCTCAGTTATATTTTGGAGAAAAGTATGGAAAAGTATGACAGAATTCTATTCCATACCATAAAAACTCAAGCTGAACCACCTTTGGGTTGCTGTTGAGGTCACAATTCATTAGATATTGTCTATAGGTCTGTCATGTCTATAGGCCACTCCTTCCTAAGCCATTCCAGTAATTCTCCAAGCCATATTGTGGCATAGAGCTTGAGACAGGGGGAGTGAGCCTACCCCACTGGGCAGCTCTGGGGTCACAGTTCAGCCTTCTCATATATAATTTATACTTCAGTCACCGTGACATCTGAGACAAGAGCACACTATCCACTATATCCACCCTATGACATCAAGGCCGAGCTGTCTAGAACATTTGCCCCGCTTAATGATAAAAAATATACCACATTCCTTAAGGGGTATGGGGTGAAAGAACTTGGGAGATATCAACTCTTCACTCTTCCTGTTTAGATATGTGAAAATTGAATATATGCCTCTTCGTTCTTTATGTTCAGGTCTTGATTCTGCCATGAAGCTATAAATCCTCTGTGCTAGGATTTTCTCTGCCCTGATATGCCAGTCTTTTGCATGTTGTCACAATCTGGCTCATACCACTCTGATGCCAGAGTGCTAGGAATGCCATGGGTTGTCTATAAAGATCAGCCACTTTATTTTAATATGATTTCAAATGTGTTTTTGCTTAGGGCTGATAAGGATTAGTTGTATATAAAATACCCTAGTAACCATTTGCTCATATTGTTTTTAATACCTTTGAATCACATCTTCTACTAAAAGTAAATGACACCTTAGATTTATAGGCATCCTATAAATCCCTGGCATCTGAGGCTTCTATAATGAGAAAATGTTCGCAGCAACAAGCCGATTTATACTAAACTTTTAAATGTTACCAAGGAATTTTATATTTTGGCTCTTTTTAGTATAATTGAATTGTATGCTATGTATGATAAGGAGATGGGTTCAAAGTGATTAGACATCTAACTGAAATCATTCCAGAACATTCCAGAAAGGTAAAATTGATAATGACATTTATTCTTAATTTTACTTTTATTGATTCTTTGTGGATTTCACATCATGCATTACAGTCCCGCTTATGTCCCTGTTCCTTACATCCACTCTCTGCCCTTGAAATGACATTTCTAATACCTGAGAGCTGGTTGGAAGCTCATGCATTTGCCTTTTACTATTTATCAAATGTCTTCTATGACTAAGAGGGAGTATATAGAAAACACTTTGTATTGTCTGGGTAGTCAGTAGGCACTCATTAAAGGAAACTAATGAAATAGATACTGAATTCCAAGTTTGACATTCATAGCAATCCGGAAACCATTAAAAAGGTACAGAAACCAAAGAAAAGACTGAAAATATATAGCTGTGGTAACTTCTGTTTTTAAAGAGTTGTCAAGTTTCCCACCCCAAGTTATTGCTTAGCTTGGTGACACCTTTTCAAATTCCTTGTTCCCAGGGGACTGCCTTACATGCCTTGCAACATCAGCCAGCTGGAGTACTACCTAGGCCTTCTCCCCTCACCCCCCACCCCCCAGGCCTCTCATGATTTCCTTAGCCTGGGTTTCGCCATCGTGGATGAGAGGCCAAGGCCATTCCTCCAGTAGCCCATGGAATATTGCTTGAACCCATTGAGCCCCAGTGTTCTCTGGGCTTCCCAGGCTGTCCCGGAGGTCAGCAACATTGCTGGGGATGCTTTCATGTTTGCACACCTCTCCAGAGGCACTGAAACACCCAGTCATGGGAGCAAGTGGCCCCATTGGAGACAAGATGATGAGGTGGGGGTGGCAGGGTAACCAGGGGGACCTTCATAGCGCGTGGAACAGCTTGCACTGCTGTAGCAGAGAATGAATGGGGGGGGGTGACATGTTTATGACCATTAATGCATTTAGCAGCGACATTGTTACCACTGAATAATCGTAGAGTCCATTCGTAATTCTGACCTGGGCTTGGACTCTCCTGCCCCCTGCTAAGCTGTCTTCCTTTCCTCCCACAGACTTTCAGCTCTTCCTGCCTCCGGAGGGTTTCTCAGGTGGAGCACTAGGGAGGTGACAGCTCTCTTTCCACAGCACTCCACTGGCTTAGACAGTTACATTGCCCTGCACCAATAAAATGCATTTAGCCTTGGCCTGTGGGACACGTAAATCCTTCAGGGTCTATTTATATATAATGGTGAATATTTTTATTTTCCCGTCAAATGTCCTCTCTGTGTCTGTCACTGTTGTAAAACAGTGGCTTTTAGACATTACTCTTTTTTTTTCTATCGCTGAACACTTTGTTTGGCTTCATTCTCATGTGGAACTGTCTGTGTTTGCAAAGCAACATGAACCTGAGCGGCTTTGAGGTGATGGTGGGAAAAGGGGGTCCACAGAGCAGCTCAACTCTACCCCTACCCCTGTGGGACCTGAAAAGGGGCTATCAAGAGAAGCGAAAGGGAAAAAAATAACATGAACTCCTGGACAGCAAGACTATTTATTTTATTTCCTGTGTAATATACCGAGGCGTGCTTATTATATGACATTAAAATAGCCAAACTTCTGCTGATATGTGGATCAATAATCCTCCTCTTGTTATAGGTTCCACATTTATCTCCTACTGTTCCTGAAACTGAAGATTTTCTCAAAGTGGGACCCATTTTTAAACGGTTAAAGACAGAGTGTGTGTCTGTATTAGAAGAACAAACTGATTCTGAGCATGATGCTTTTAGCAGAAAAGCTAGCTGACACAGGATCTGCATTTTTCTTTTGAGACCTAGTCTTGAGTTATACTAACTATAATTAAAACACAATAAATTATTTTTCTCTAATGAAAATTTGTGATTCTAGAGAAAAAGTTCTCTCTCAGGCACTGGGTCAGACTTTATGGATATCCCATCATTCATATTTGTACTAGTTCAAAGGGGCTTTTCCATAATATGAACTGAGTGGATCTTACTTTTAGAAAACAGTTTGAGAAAATGTTTCTTTCATTCTAAGAAAATATATAATATGAAGGTATAATGCTGTAGCTGGAGACAAGGGTCATTGGTTAGGAGAACACACTGCTTTTGCAGAGGACCCAAGGTCAAATCCAAGTACCAGATTTGTGCCTGTGACCACAGCTCTAAGGAACCTGATGCCATTTCTGGCCTCTCTGAACACTGTATTCACATGCATATACACACTCACAAACGCAAGCATAAAACACTTAATTAAAAATTAAATAGTTTCTAAGTTGAATGCCCCAAATGTATTATTCTCTTATCCTTTGGAAGGTAGAAGAATTGACTAGTCAGGTCAACGGATCATAATGGCAAAGCATCAGTGTACCAGAGTCAACAGGTACAGCAGTTGGAAATCACGTAGCAAAGTCAATCCCATTGTTTGTTCCATGTAGATCTCCACTCGAGATGTTTTCTCTAACAGAGTATGTACTCTAAATAGAATCCCAGAACCGGGTGCTGGGATCATCCAGAGTCCATCACATGTTTCCGGAGCACAAACCAGCAAACCCTGAAGGGGCTAAGCTCAGAGTGGGATAGCAACCACCTTCAGAGCTCTCACAGGCTGGTGGAAGGGTTTGAAATGAGAACATGTATAAATAAATACACATACAGCCTATAGAGCCATAGTTAAAAGCATCCTCTGCCTACAGCAGATTACAGCTCTGGCTTAAAGGCTAGAAGAGCATTTGCCAAGGAGGCAAATGAGTACAGTGCTCTCCAGGTATAAGACAGAACATGGAAAAGCACTGAGCATTATATGCAAGTTAAAATCTTAAGACGATGTTCTGGCTGCTGAGCATGAGACTGTAACTGAAGTTCTAGATCCCATGAAATGCCCATCCTAGTAGAGGATGAATATGTATACCTGAGGACAACTCACTAGACATAAATAAAGGGATGGGGTAAAGATGAAGCAGGGATTCAGGTCCATCTGAAGAGGCCTAAAGGTCATGCTTGGCAATTTGAATTTGTAAGGTAGCTCTGTGAGTGATGACCCATATACTCTTTATATAATAGCCCTGACCGTGACTTCATGTGGATTAAAGACACATGCTGCTTAATATAAAAGATTGGCGGCATTCATTGTGGCGTTTATTTGAGCAAACCTCCTTAAGTTGCATCGATATTCTGTTGTGTGGGTATGAAAAGGCCACCCCGATGGATGTAAGACATAAAGTGGAGAGAAAGCGAGAGCGAGTGTTATAGGAAATTGCTGTAAAGGAGTAGCCTTGAACACTGCCTTGGACTTGAACCCAAATTCTTCTTGCCTGTCAGTAGCCTGCAGTGTGCACATGATTTTACCTGAGGCTTCCAGATGGAGAACAGCAAATGCTATGCCAAGATGTCTCCACTGGGTACCTTAAATATTGCTGGAGCCACACAGGCTTCTGTGCAATGTGCACTAATGTGTCAGCTGGGAGCCAATTTTTCACCCTTAGTTTGAAAACAGGGTTCAAACCTGTTAACTCCTGTCTGCCCTCTTCCTCTCCCACTGTCCTAAAGTTTCTGGAAAGTGTACAACATACAACTTTCCATAGGGACGATGGATTGTTTTATGAAAGTCATTCTAATGGCTTCACCTCTAGCATAAAGGGTGTTTTTAGGGACATTTTTTTTGTATAATGTGCTGTTTCTGCCCATCACCCACCAAAGCATGCACACCCATTCTTTTAAGTGCTAAGGGATACTGATTCACACTGCCTTTGACCAAAGGCCTACACTAAATCTATAATCTGGAGACTACAATAGGATTTCTTATTTTATGCCAATTTAATTTAACAAACAACAACAAGCACTTCTGCATTATAGATTGCCTCCTAGCTTTTACTTTGGAAGACAAAACAGGTCTCTAAGCACTGGTTCCTGAGCATGTATCAGAATCACACAGAGCTTCCAAAAGCATAAGCTGCTGGGCTAAGTTACCTTTTATCATAACTAAGAAAATTTCAAGTCTAACCATTTAGACTTTAATGCCATCGAAGACACCAGAAGGGAATATTATCTAACAACAGGACACCTGGCAGCCAGGACAGTCATCCAAAGTTCTTCTGTAACATTGGGGCATCCTATATTTGGCATATAGGCCTACTATATCTGGCAGACATTTCTGAGAAGCAGGGAATCTTAAAGGACTATCCTACCTTGTCTTGTCAAAGATTGGCAGTTGCTTTCTTTTATATCCTGCTGGTCCAGTTTGGATATACTGTCAGCAATTGAGGCAAGGACAGTTTCTTTTCCCAGAGTCTAGCTTTTTCCACAAAGAAAGCAAATTCCATATAGAGTGCCCTTGATTTCTACCATCTTCTCTGAAGTAAATAAATGTTGCCAGGAGCAGATGTGTCTCATTGTCAAGAAAAGCCTTATGTTAGTGAAACATTTTAAGTACCATATTCTGTAGATCCTAGAAGCATTTGAAGATCATTTATCTATCTAAACATATTTGTGTATGACCTTGAAAACATACCTATTAATGACTGTAAGTTTGATAGTTTTGGGTAACTAAGTATTAACCTGTATTTCTTTATTATCCTAAATAGCTTTCAAGAACTGAAAATTTACATTACATTTTCAAATCAGCTGCATAGGTAAATATCTTAAACAAGAATAGAAACATATATTTCTTTGGTTTTCGGTGTCTGAAGAATAGAATTCCCCCAACATTTGAAGGTGATGAGAGACATGTTTTGTCTTTCGTGATGATGCATCATAGGGCAGATCGGGTTTTGCCACTTGCCATTCCTGAACAGGGAATATGGTTGGTTTTTATAGTCCCATTGAGCTTCATTTCCTTATCTGTGCAATGAAAATGTAATATAACTCTGGAATTTGGAAGTGATTATCAGTATAAAAACTTTCTCAAAATGCAAAGCATGCAAAAAAATTACTTACAAGGTTATCTTTTTATTTTCCGCTTGGTGAATTCACTATATGCTATTCAATATCATCACCGAAGTTGATCCATACCTAGCAATACACTTTAGACAATGGCCCAGAAATATGCTTTGTGGATAGGCAAACCTATTTTCTTTTACCATTCCCAAACATTTAGAGTAATGGTTTTGAAGTATGGTCCCTATTCGTTTCAGCATCTCCTGAGAACTTGTTAAAAATTCAAATTCTTGGGTAAACCCACTGAGTCAAAACCTGGGAAGCAAGCCCAGCAAGCCCTTGAGGTTATCTGCATATATACTGAAGCTTGCAAAACATTAATTTAGAAGAGTCACTGCTTATAGAACATTTCATAGCCTGCCTTGGGATCCTCAGTGTACAGAACCACTGATTTCTGACCAGGAAAAACAGTACTGTCCCCTACGGTGTATAACTGATCTCTGACAGACAAGACTTAAAAATGTGCCCAGAGATTTTTACATCCCATCTGTAGGGCATGTTTCTTATGGGAAATGTTCTTAATATAGATACCTGGCTTTAAGTTGTACATTTATGCTGATACAGGCAACCTAACTTGAAAAGATATAGTATGCTCACCTGTCTGTGAGTACTTCATCAGCTAAAATTTTGTTTAGTGCACATGCCCTTAACTTTATAACTTAGAAATAATGAAACTGAGGATGAATATATATATATTTCAATCACAACTTTGATAACACAGATAAAGTGTGTAGATTTAAAGCTACACTGCATTACTTATAACATACTCTTTCAGTTGTTTTAGAATTCTGTGTTTGAGTAGCTTCAGTTTATAGATATTTGCAATTAATCATGTAAAAAAAGTTATAATTTAGTTATCCTGCTATCATCAACCATTTCACCATTGTGAGTATTGGGATTAATATTTCTCAAACTATAAAATCAAAGCAAAGAATGAGGAGGTTTTAGTTCAGTGATGGCAGACTCTGTCTCAGATAGCTATATAAATAAATTCAAAATAACAATAAAAATAGTGGATAATGGATAGAGTCAAAAAGTTGATAAAAGGTGGAGCAGATTTACCCCTTCAGAGAAAAGCACAAACTACCCTGATTGAGATCCATGACAATGTTCTTACCAGGATGGTAGTTCTTACCAGGATGGTAGCCAATACTGTAAGCATGCTGTGCCTTACTCCAAATACTGTGCCCCAATAATATGAGCCTGGGAGTATGTTGGCTTGTATAACAAAGGAGATGTTGTAAGTGGGACTTAGTATATAAACTTGGAGATGGGAGGCTATCCTGAATTATCCAAGTTATCTTAAATGCTTCCTCTTTTGGTACTGATAATAGAACACATGATACATAAGCATTTTACTTCTGAATTCCCAACTCAACCTCAGGTTCTCTTAATATAACCATGTGTTCTTAAAAGCAGGAATACACAAAAGGAGATAGGAGTGGTATGGTGTATGAGCAGATGTCTTAATTTGGTTTTCTATTGCTCTGATAAAGCACTATGACCAAAGTCAACATGGGGAGGAAAGAGTTCATTTCAGCTCATAACTCTCAGTTCACATTCCACCACGGAAAGAAGTCAGGGTAGGAACTGAAGCAGAGGCCATGGAGTAGGGATGCTTATTGGCTTGATCCCATATCTTGGCCAGCCTGATGTTTGATAGGACCATGGACCACTAGCCCAAGTGTAATGCCACCACTATATAATGATCTGGGCCTTCCTATCAATCACTAATGAAGAAAATGCACCACAGACTTCCCCACATGGCAATCTGATGGGGTTATTTTCTCAGTTGAGGTTCCCTCTTGCTCAATAATCCTACTTTGTGTAAGGTGACATAAAACTAGCTTGTACAGACATGAGCCACTCTTGGTGGATTTAAAAATAAAGGACACAGCCACATGGTAAAGATTGCAATGGCCTCTAGAAGCTAAGAATTGTCCTTACTGGACAGCAATAGTCAGCAAGGAAATGGTGGCTTGAACCTCCATCCTACAATTAGGAAGGTCTGAATTTTGCCAGCAGAATGAATGAGGAAATAGATTCTCTGTAAATAAATAAATAAATAAACTTTGCCCTGCCAGTACCTTTATTCAGGTCTTGTGAGTGGTGGTGGTGGTGTGTGGTGGTGGTGGGGGGGAGCAACAGATAACTCTAACTACATCTGCTCTGTGGATTTTTGTTAGACAAAAACTGTTGTTGTAAGCCACAAAAACAACACCAAAGAGCATGTGTAAATATTTTAATAATTTACTAATATTTATTTTATGTACATTGGTCTTTCACCTGCATATGTGTCTGTGTGAGGATGCCAGATCCCCTAGAACTGGAGCTACAGAGAGTTGTGAGCTGCTGTGTGGGTGCTGGGAATTGAACCAGGTCCTCTGGAAGAACAGCCAGTGCTCTTAACCACTGAGCATCTCTCCAGCCCCACTATTTTAAAAGTCATTAATGAGCAATACGTCATAATTTGCACCCAACTGGATCACCTTGTGTGGACAAATGACAGCCAAGACTTGAGGCCAGCCACAGACACTATGAAATGCTATAGGATGTTGTATAAGAGAAAGAGAAATTGCACAAGCCTGAATTTCCAATCTGAAGGAGGAAACAAATAAAGAATACCAGAAATGATAAAAAATTTTTTGAAAAATGCAAAACCTTTTTCTTCGTTTCTGTGACAGAAAACTGACTTGTACTCTCCAATGTCAGGCTTGCATTATGACATGTGTAAGTGGGTGGAGCGCCAACAGAAACCTTAACACAAAGGATGAGAGATGCTAGGAGAGCTACAGTGTTTCAAAACCCATGTGCTTATTGTGATGTAGTGTGTCAGGAATTCCAAACAGGTTATGACAATTCATGCACTGATGTGTATAGTAATATCTAAAAGGTATATAAAAAAGTAAGCTCAGAAGCTCTTAGTGTAATTACAAGGGAACACTAAAATGTGTATACCCAAAAGAAGGCAGGAAGAGGAGACAGGAATATAAAAGATGTTGGAAATATCAAAATTAAATGTAGTAGTAAATATAAATACAGCTGTGTCAATAATTACCCTGGAAGTTTCTGTCAAAGTTCAGATTGATGGAATAACCAAAAAGTGACACTAACTTTTACACTGTCTACAAGACATTTAGCATCAAAAGCATGGGTCATTTTTAAGAATAGTGAGAAGGAATATGGCATATGGACAGTGTGCATAAGAAGGTTGATGTGTTTGTTCTATTAATGCCACACAGGTATGTTTAGGAAAAGTGATAAGTGATAAAGATATATCACAAAGATAAAAGAGAAACGCATGTTCTATGAGGCAGAGCAAGCCATCAGCATTCACAAATCTATAGACACCTTCATCTTGGATTCTATAGTCTTTAGAACTGTGGGCAACAAATTTCTGTTATTTATATAAGGGTGTGCGTGCATGCCTGACTCTGTGTGTGTGTGTGTGTTTTAAAGAGAAGCAAGAATGGAATAAGAGAGCTATGGATTGTAAGAATAGGCAAACCTTGCTTGTGGAAGTGAACCACATCAGTGATTACATCTGAGAGAAAGATGACTGAGAGGATAGAAGCATGGGAATGTTATGTATCATTCATGCTGTGTGTTCTTTATATCACTATATTTTATCAAAATGTATTTTTAATATGTGTAATATGTGCTTGTCCTATATATAAAACTTTTAACAACCCCTAAAATGCAGGAAAAGAGCAGCAAGAATTTGAGACTGGCCTCTAGATAATGAAAACAAAATCAGGTCACAGGATGTTAATGTGTTTAGGATGCTACTGATTCTGAGAAAGTACAGTTTATTATACATTTGACAGCTCATAAATCAAGTGCCATACATAGAAATCAACTGATTTAGAACATTTGAGTATTAACACATCTTCCATTTGTAATGGATGTTGACACATTGGCCTCTGTGGTCCCACTCATCCCTCCTACCTTGTGGTAAATGTTGCCTACTGAGCCCACTTTGCACCTTGAGCTCCACATTCTACAATATGATCGCTATACTGCATTTTGTTATTTCCCTGAATACAGTTTCCTAATGCAAAGCTTTGATGTAAGAATTTCTCTAATATAGGGCAGTTTACTATATTTTAAGTGAAATATGATCTGTTGCTTGAAGTTGGACTTAACAAGTTAACCTTGAGTAAAAAATTGAGACCAGTTGAATATTTCATCCAAAGGCCCTGTTTTGGTTAATATAAAAGACAGAGCAAGCAAGCCAACCAAATTATATGTTTAAGATCATTTTTTTCAACCAAAGAATGGTTATTCAGTTTACAATGAAGAAAAAAAAAATCTAGTAGAAACAGATTTAAAAAAAAAAATCTTTCAAATTTATTGAGTTTCAAGGTAAGCCATTTTTAATTATATGAAGCTTTGTGCTAAAGAGAAATGACATTTCTCTAGATGTGATAACTTCCCGGGCCTTGCTTGTCTCATGTCACTTTTTACAGAATCACGTGAGATACAAATGCCATTCGACTGATGTGTGTATCACAATATGCTTGGCATGGTATCACAACATGCTTGTGTTTTTCTCACCATGAATGACCTAGTCTGAAAAGAAGGCACAGAAGAGAGCCTTGAACAAATAGGTGAAAGACTCAGAGCCTAGGGTAGTTCTGATCTTTTTATTTGGGGATTTTGAAACTGACCCTGCAATTCAGTGCGGGAGAACTTGGGTACTTTCCTTGGTAAAGGAAGTCAATTAATTCAGGTAAGCATTCTTTTTTTCAGGAGATATTTCTTGTTTTATAAGTGCATGTTACTAAAGAACAGTCAGGTACAGGGGAGTTTTTAAAACCATAGAGAGGCAGAAATTATATCATTTGGACTTCAGACTCTCAGTTCTTTCTCGGGAGTTCATTTCGTTAGGTAAATGAAAAAAATATTGTATTGGTATGAGTGCCCTTGAACTAAAGTAAGGATGATTGTGAAAGGTCCTGACCTAACAGTAAAAGTCGTGAGAAAAGCAGGTGTGTTTTGAATTCAAATGTACCAACTAGAAAAATAGATCTTGGGACAAACTGTAATTGTTTACCAACTTGGCTAAATTGGGTTCTTGTTCATTCAAGGGCTTGGCATTATTTTGTACACTCTCAGTCATATTTAGGATGGCTTTTCTGCTTGAAGCAATTTAGAATCTAGTTGTGGGGAAAGATATAGATAGTGATAAATATAAGTAACAGTATATGTCATGAAAGATATTATAGTAAATCTGTCCAAAAGTTTAGTAAATAGTAAAAAGATCATTAGTAATGATCATGCAAAACTTGAGAGGAAGAGCTGGATTTTGTTTGTTCAAAAGGACTTGCTGGGGACCAGTTCAGGTGCTTAACCAATGTATTGCATTTCACTGCCATGGTGAACACGATTGTTGTCATTCATGAAAATAGTTGTTTTCTGTGGAGTCAGATGCTGCAATTACAACTCCACTCATACAGTGGACCCTATCTCTTCTTGCATATCATCCCTTCTCCACTTTGTGCCCAAGGACATGAGTTGTGACCTAATAATAAACATGTTTTGGTTGTTAACCTTTTATGGTATATCAGATACTGTGCTGGTTAGTTTTGTGGCAACAGAACACAATCTAGAGTCATTTAGGAAGAATGAACTTCAATTAAGAAAATATCTCCACTAGATAGGCATGTAGAAAAATCTGTGGTGGCATTTTTCTTGGCTGATGATTGGTGTTGGTGTTGGGAGCTGTCTTTGTGGGGCTGCATTCGGACCAGCCGAGTGGCCCCAAGTCTGTACCTGAGTGGGGGAGTGTGGATGAGAGAAAGGCTAACTATAGATAATAATAAAACAAAAAGGCATAAGACAGAATAAAAGTCAGGAGGGCAGATCAGTCAATACTGAAATGCCAGGAGTTTTTCACCACTCTTACACACCTTAACCAAAAAAGGGGGAACACAGTATCATGTACATGGAACAAACAGACTTTTCTTCCTCACTTATTCTAAGGATTCAGTAACCACACCTTAGTTGCAACTTCTCTTTCCCTAGCCTTGAGCTCAGGAGTAGCCCAACCTCAGATTCAACTTCTCCTTCCTTAGCCTTGACAGTCAGGAGTAGCCACACCTCAGATTCAGGTTTGTTGTTATTTAGATAAAACATCCTTCTGTCGCCACACCTTTGACCTATAGGTCTTGTGACTTGCTGACAGCTTCAATCTCTCTGCCCTTGTGCCAAGATGGAGTATAGCCATCTTTATGGGCACCCACATGTTGGGAAGTCTAGCTTACTTTAGGTGGTGCCAGCATAGGCTGGAGGGCCTGGATACTGTAAGAAAGCATTCCAAGAAAGCCACAAGGAACAAGCCAATAAGCAGCAGTACTCCATGGCCTCTGCTTTGGTTTCTGCTTCCAGGTTTATGTCCTAACCTCCCTGGATTATGGACTGCAAGCTGTAAGATGAAAATAACTCTTTCCTCCCCAAGTTGCTTTTGATCATGGTGTTTTATCACAGAAGTAGCAACTCCAGCTAAGGCAGACATCATTGCATATCATAAGTATTTTTCCTCATTATCTCATCTAGTCCTCATAAGGACCTGATTTTTTAAAAAGCACTCATGTTCATTTAGCAAATAGTCAGTATCTCTGTCTGTGTTTATAGGTGAGGAAACTGAGGGATAATTAACTTAGGAAAAATCCTCAGAATGAATAGATAAAATATGTCAGATTTGGGATGTAAAAACAGCGTGATGCTCATATGGCAGAGGTTTACTGTCACATCACAGTGCCATCTGTGCCCAAAACAGTGAGTGACACCATCTCAGTGGCTAACCACAGACATGCTGAGCCATTATGATTATGGATTTCTGGAATGTTATCAGAAATTAAGTATACATTAATGGAACAATTCTAGAAAGTTTCACTGACTGTTAACAGGGAACACAGGTGAAAGGTCACTATGTCTGTTCTCTCTGGGCAGTCTCATGTTTTCCGGGCTCCTCCCCACACCCTTGTTCTCTGTTAGCTGCTACTTAATATTTCAGCAGGATTGGCTACCTACTGAGAATCTGTTAAGAAACAGAAGCCTCTTTGATAGAGTATAACCTATCTACAATGTGGTGGCATGTAGGAGTGGTGGGGTCTTCACAGGTGATTAAGCCATAACAGTGAGGCCCTCATGAATGGGGTTGGTTCCCTTGTAAAGAAAAGAGGCCATAGAGAGCTTGCCACCTCAGGAGGACTCAGCAAGAAGACAGCTATTTATGACCTGGAAAGCATAAATGAGGTCCTCTAAAATGTGTCTTCTACATTTATACACTTAAAGGAGATAACTTGGTTGTCATATCAAGATTTACCATTTAAAAATCATGGTTCAGTATTCAAAACAGAAACAGTATTTAGGACTTCTAATTAAAATAAATGATACACTATTTTTATTAGCAATGCTAAGCTAGCCATATATCATAAGGGCTCTGACTGAACCCAAACCTTGAAATAGATTTCTCTGAGTATGCTTTTTTATTCATTGATACACAGTGTTCATGTCCAGATGTATGCATGTATGCCGTAAGGGAATTAAGAAAAAGATAAACAAGACAGGGGTGGGGGAAGAGACTAAACAGGTAGACTGGGTTTTCTTTCTCTGTTGGAGAAATCACAGTACTGTGGAAGTTCATTTTACTTCTATAGAACTGAGCTGAGAGGCAAGGGTATTTTGTACAGCTGATCAAAGAGGTAGGGTTACTATAGAGAGACAAACAAGGAGGCAAGGGTTATGGTATGCAGTTGGATCAAGGACACAGTTTTAGCTGATCTCTTCAGGATCTCTTTAGCACGTCTCTTCAGGAGGTTGGGGTGAGAAAACTATGGTGGATGATTTTTGCACCCAAACTCAGTCCCGTGAAGAAGGCTTTGCTACTACTTTGAGTCATGGGCTATGAGGTCTTTGACATGGCTGTGTCTCTGTCAACAATACAAATACACTCAGGGCTTCACTCACTCAAGGCTTTTTCTGCAGCCCCCTGTAATCAATGTTTTATTTGCTGAGAGTCACACGTGTAGAGGGCATTTTATCCTTAATGTGGTCTTCTCGGGAAAATGTTGGTTCCACTTAAAACTGAGGTAGACTTTTATAAATTCAAACAGTAGGAAGTGATGAGACTATGACAGCTGGATATGCCATCCAGGTTAACTCCATACTGTCGAGGTAAATTCAAGTTTCATGAAGAAACCATCTGAAGTGTAGCCCCATACCAGCTAAGGACTATGTTTTAAGACACACATAACCTTCCTGTTGTGAATGCGCATACCAGTGATTACCAAATATTTCTTGAGTGCCAATAACATGACAGGCACTGTCCCTGATCGATGTCGAGTGCAGGGATAGATCAAAGTGACCTTTTTCTGAAGGAGCTGTTGTAGCTAAAGAAGGAGATATAGGATATGGGAATGTGTTTTTCATGTAATTTGTTGTGAGGACTACGCATTGGAGGAAAGGTGTAGCAGAATTAAAGTTGGCAGTGTGACAAGGTAGCAAAGGTGTGAATTTGGGAGCTGTATAGAGATTACACAAAGTGACATGGCTATACAGAGTATGCAGAATGTGTATAGAGAAGAGCTAGAGATGAAGCTGATGAAATATATTGATGGGATCAGTATTATCATGCTGAGGCATTTAGAGTCTATAGTCATTGATGTTATCAAACAAATGTCTTTGATTGGGCATACATTTAAAGATAATTTTGTAAATGTCATATAAACAGCCACATAATGTTATGGGTTCCAGAATACCACAAATCAAGTTGTGAACCCTCCTGGATGTACTGGAGAGTAAACTTTAGTATAGCCTAATCTGAATGAACAATGGGAATTAGTCCTGGTATTATAATGAGCTGTACATGGCAATAGAAAGTAAGTCCCCAAGGGCTCATAAAGAAAATGAATGTTCTACTGGGGACTTTATGCTCACTTTATTGTGATGGAAAAGTTGAACTATTGAAGCAGTTCTCAAAAGAAAATAAAGTCCCGCTTTCTATCAGACCCCAGATCTATCCCCTGCCATCGTTCCTTTCCATCAGAGTTCTATTTTAAGCCTCAGCTCTCCTGCATCTGATACTGAAGTTTTAAGGGCTGAGCATCAGTAGCTTTGGCACAGCTTGGAGTCGTCCACAATCCAACTTTGGAACTAAAATGAAAATAGAATTACCAAAAGGGCAGATGCAGTATCTTATATCACTTTTATTATATTATATTTTAGCAGCTGAGACAGGAGGGGAGAATATTATAGAATCAGCTTGCTGCAGTCTCGCCTATAATTATATTTTTCCTTGATAAGGCATTGGCAGGGAGCCCACCAAAATATTGATGTGAAACCTGATCTCTCAGGGCTGTGGAATTTCTCCAGCCATAGGATTCAGAGTGAGAGAGAGAGAGGGGTTTGGAAGTGCTTGGCAGCTGTAGTAAATTCAGGAGCTGGAGGCAAAGAATAAACCCTCTAGCACAAGCCCAAAGTCAATATATTATATAACTACAAAAGGCAAGTCATCAACATATCTTCTTATTCTTGACTGGACCTTGCCCAGCCCATGTATCTTATAGAACTTCAAACATACACTTTCCATAACATTTGGAAAAGTGGAGGGAATTCCTGTAAAGGGTTCTCTAAAAGCAAGTGGCAATGAAACGATGTGCAAGCCCCATACTACCATGAATTTTGGGTTATGCTGTCCTGCAATCCTTTTTAAAAGTATCAGTCTAATTCTTTTCCCCAAAAAATACCAAATACATACATGAAGAATAGAGTTTCTTGAATACTTCATTCTTTTTTTTAATTGTGCATGCATTTTATTTTATTTTTTTAACTTTTCATTGAAATTAGAAATAATCTTATTTTATATGTCAATCCTAGTTCCCTCCCATCTTCCTTTGCCCCACCCCAATTTATCCCACAATCCATCCCCCATCCACTCCCCAGGGAGAGTGAGACCTTCAATGATGGATCATCAAAGTCTATCACATCATTTGGGGGCTGCCTAGGCCCCCCATGTGTAACTAGGCTGAAAGAGTATCCCTCCATGGGGCAATGGGCTCCCAGTCCATTTGTTCACTAGGGATAAATACTGGTTCCACTACCAAAGGCCCCATAGACTGCCTAGGCCTCTTAACTGACACTCATGTTCAGGGGCCCTGGTTCAGTCCTATGCTGATTTCCTGGCTGTCTGGCTGGGGTCCATGAGCTCCCACTTGCTCAAGTCAGCTGTTTTTGTGGATTTCTCCAGCATGGTCCTGACCCCTTTGCTCATCACTTCTACCTCTCTACAATTGGATTCCAGGAGTTCAACTCAATACTTAGCTGTGGATCTCTGCTTCTGCTTCCATCAGCTACTGATTAAAGGCTCTAGGATGGCATTTAAGGTAGTCATTAATCTCATTATATGGGAAGGGCATTTAAGGTAGTCTCTCCACTATTGCTTAGACTCTTAGTTCCTTTCCTCTTATAGCCGAGTTGAATTACCTTGTTGTTACTACTGCTGACTCCTTTGCTGACTAGCAGACTAGCAGAGTATTTCCAGGCTTCTGTCACTGCTTGAGAATCCAGGGGCTCTCCAGGAAGACTCCAGGTTGTATGGCCAGACAAGGATTGCTAAGGTACCCAGCCTCCTCGATTGTGCAGTTCTAGGGTGCTTGACCTCTTATGTGTGAGGCTATGTGAATGCTCTATGCTACTTCAGACTATGTATTCATATATATTCACTCTATCAGTTTCCTTACTCTCGAGGACCCCAAGTAATGCATGCACCTAACTCTAAGAACTAGCAAGAAATCAATTAATATGTCTTTTACTTATTTTCCTTTCTCTTTCCCATCTCACCATATAAGTATTTTGCATGAGCTACAAGAATGCTAGGGAATATATATCAAAAACTGCCAAGCAAGTAAACAAATTACTTATCAAGGTCTTAAAATGAGTATAGTTATTTGTTATATTGCCTTATATTACTAGCATCTATTAATACCAAGCCAATTTTTTTGTAAAAAAATAGTTTGAGATAATCTTCCAAATATGATAAATGACTAATTAGTAAAAAAAAAAAAAAAGACAGAGACAAAATAATCTTACTCTGGAATTGAGGTGCTGGCTCAGTGAGTAAGGTGGTTGCTGTACAAACATGAGGAGCTAAGTTCAGATCCCAAATTCATGAATAAAAACAAAAAGGTGTAGTCACACACACCTGTAATTTCAGTGCAGAAGAGTAGAACCAGGAAGCCATCAGCTGAGGCAAACTCCAGCAAGGTCTAAGTTTGATAAGAGATGCACTCTGAAGGGACTAAGGTAAACACACACCTGGCATCTTCATCTTGCCTCTGAATCTATGAGCTCAGGCACACACATCAACTCTATGTGTACATACACATATTTTCATCAACAATAACCATAACAATTAAATAATGAAATGCTCATATTAATTCATGTAACCAGGTTCAAGTGTGTGGGATCTCTTCAAGTGCCAGGGCCAGCACAGTAAAGATTCATATGATGCAAGAATAAAATCTGGTTTAACACAACTCAGTAGCCAGTGTTTGGTTCAGACTTCTAGAGTCTGATACCAGGCAGTTTATTTTAGTCATATGTAAGTACACTGCAGCTTTAGAAAAAAGTCTCCTAGTGATAGTTTTCACAATAAAGTTCAAGGTCTGGCTATATTGAAACTCTTTTGCAAAGTGTGTATGACCTCCTCCTTAAGAATGGGTTTTATAGCTGAAGGGCCTAGCAGAGGATCTTGTGTGCTCCAGGTCATCAAAGAGGTCACCAAGCTATAAAGTACATGTGACATCTCCCCTAAGGATGGGTTCTAGTGACTGAGAAACAATGCTCAAGATAAAGGTCTAGAAAGGAAGAGTTTGGGATAAACATAATAGTCTGGGTGAATTAACCTGTGGCCTGGCCCTACAGATGGCACAAATCACCAGGGTATTACTATCCACTCCCAGTTTTCTGGGAAGAAAACTAGGATACATGTATTCCATTGAAGAAACAACCTCCCATGTTAAACATATCTGAATTCCCCAGTGCTTATCTTTGAGCACAAGGTCCTTATACCTTGAACATTCAAGATTTGAATGGAGGAACTTCTCAAGAAATGACCACCATGTACATTTTGCATTAAGAAGAGAGGAAATTTCCTTTTCTGTGGTTCTGTTACTGTCCAGTGAACTTATGAAGTAAAAAGAAGGACAATTAGTGGAAACAGTTTTGGTTCTGAGAACAGTAGGGTAGGATCTTATTTATTAAGTGTCTTTCAAGTCATTTTTTTTTTTTACTTTAATAAGATGGGTGGTGCTCTCCACTTACCTGTGAGAACCCAACAGAGGCAGTCAGAGATCTTTTCCCCCTCTTTCGATGTCTGACATGGATTAGAAGGCACATCTAAAAAACAATTGGCTTTAAAACCAAACTAATGGGCTAGAGAAATGGCTCAGTGGTTGAGAGTCCTTATTCTTCTTTCAGAGGATCTGAGTTTAGTTCCTAATCCAGGTCAGATGACTCATAACCTTCTGTAGCTCCAGCGCCAGGAGATCTGACCCCCTCTTCTAGCTTCAATGGGTATTGCATTGATGTGTGTGTGTGTGTGTGTGTGTGTGTGTGCAGTAACTCTTTGCAACACACACACACTCACACACACACACTCACACACACACACACACACTTAAAATAAAAGTTAATCTAAAAAGGTGAAAGAAGACACTGGTAGAGACTCCCTAGTCATAGAGATGAAACTAATTCTGTCTACTCCCTACCCCACATACATACCACCCTGCAAATCTTGGGTGAGTTTTCCTAGTTATCTAAATCCTCTATAAAACAGGAATGACAATAATAATAATAATAATAATAATAAATACTGGGGATACATACTTCTTAGATGTGCAACTGATAGAATAAACTAAAGAAGGCCTAAATTGTCAGCCTTTGTCCTCTGGAGTATCACTCATTTTCTATGCAAAAACATGAATCTGAACCATGAAGGATGAACAAGTTCCATGCCTCTGTTCTATTGAAGAAAACTCAACAGAGAGATAGTCTTGAGTTATTAGCTCCTTATACATGACCACATGTGTACACATACATGCAAGAAACTGGGATTTATGGATTTCTTTGTGATTCATGGAGAAACAATCCTATCCTGCCTTGAGATGCTTCTATTTCCACTTTCATCCTGAAATTGGATTTTTCCATTTTTGGCTAGTCTTGGTCCTAATAGCAATATTTTCTAGTTAATATTTTGTTTGTTTTTTTAACATTTAGCATCCCTAAAATTTACTCCCAAAATAAACAAGTTCATGCCTCTAATTTCTGACATTTCTTCTGCATTCTCAGGGTATTATACAGAATCATCCCTCCATAGGCACACTCTACTATCAGTTTAGTCACATTACTGGAAGTTAGGAAAAGAAGAATCAACTAGAAAGACTCCTCTGTCCTTTCATTTCAAAATGGCACTTTCATTATAAGAAAAAAAAAAAAAAAAAAAGAAAAAGGAAGTACAGCAACTCAACAAGTAACAAGGAGGTGAGAGATTTGACCCTAACAGTAAGATCTCATCTGGAAAATGTCCTAATTGTTTTCTTCTCTAGGCATTTATTTGTGATATTTCTGTTATTTTTTTTAAACTGTGATAGATCCTTGTACATATAATTATCTGACATTCTTGAGAGATTACATATAATATGTAATTAAAAACTCTCAATAGTTCAGCACTTCACAACCCAAAGGTTGAAATACATTAGAAAATTATGTCATTATCTTGGTGTAATGATAATGATAATTAGAGGAATTAGCAGACCTTGTCTAAATATGCATTTTTTTTAATTTATGGAGCATGGATTCTGAAGAGCACAATGACAACAGATTTTCATATTTATTGTTATCAAAATATTCATAAAATTTACTCCTAAAACAGACCAGCATAGCAGGGTTAAAATATTCTAAGATTTAACTCAATACACCAACTCACTGACATTCATTGGCATCAGAGAACAGATGCTTTCTGGTCTTCATGGTGGAGTTTGCCACATGTTGTAATTTACACAGAGGTGTTGTGTGGGTTTGCTCTTATAAGCCTAACTTTCTGAGGTGACTTCATAATAATGGAGTAAAGAAAACTGATTCTATATACCCCTAGGCACTCCACATATTGTAAGGACAAATTCAAGACAATTTCACCGTGCACTACCTCCATGAAATAACCATGACACTTTTCCATTCTAACATTGTTCAAAATGGAAAATCTGAAATATTAATTCCACATGAATGTGAGGATTTATTAAATATTCAGAAACCCTTTGGTGTCCACAGGATTCTGCATCTTCCGTGCATACCAGGAGTCATAGATACTCATGTTATTTCTATAGCATCATAGCATCATTGAGTAGAAAATAATCAGTGTAGCCCAACATCTGCTTTAAACCAACTGTAGACTAATTATGATTTCTAACTCAATATAAATGCCATATTAATATTTGCACTGTGCTGTTTTGAGAATAATGACCAAAAGAAGACGCTACAAGTTAATTACAGGAATAATTAAAAAATAAAACCCTGGTGGTAATTAAATAAATTGATAGGGAATTTTAAGCCAAGGTTGTAGTTTAAGAGTTTTGAAAATACTTGGAGGACCTTTCATGTTTTAATATTTTCTCAGAATTTTTAGATTTTTTTTCATTATCACCAAAAGATAGTTATACAATTTGTTATTTGCCTAACTAAAATTGAAAGGTTAAAGAAACATTTATAAAAAGACAAAAGAAAACTTTAGCCCCTTGATTTTCTGTAAGAAAAGTTTTACTTCACCGTTTTGTGGGAGAGATTAATGCTCTTATCATTGATGAGAGGTCTAAAACAAGTTTCTGTAAGCTAAGCAAATTAGTTCAAGTTTTATCACATTGCACATAGTTAAAACTTGGACCTAATAATTTATTTAACCTTTATAGCAAAATTTAATGTCATAGACTTTAAATAAGTTCCAGTTAAATTCTAGGAAGGTAGTGTTCAGCAAATCTAATCCCAAGAAATGGCTTTAAATTTTATTTATAGATGAGCTACAATTTATTTCTCTGAGACAGGCTATAAAAGGATTTCAGTTGCTTATAGGCATCATTGAGATATTTAAACAACATTCTTTGAGGAGGAAATCATAACTTGCATAGCTATCCTGTAACTGAACAAGGATGGTTCAGGATAATCATGCATGGCTAAGTCTGAGCTAACGTGTATGTGTTGGGTAGCGGAGGTGACCTTAACCTCTGAAGTTCCTGGTTACATGTGTAGATATTTGAGTTTTTCATTACATATTTAGTATTTCAATTTTTAAAAGAGAAAATATAAGTTGCTATAGAACCTTGATGAGAAAAAATACAAAATATTCAAGATAACATCTCAAGAGCTAAATATACAAAAGCAAAAGCATGTGGTTTATATAAAATTCTGTAGACAATACACAAACTTTGCTCTGCAGAATTTTTAATTTATAATGTAGCCCAAGATGTATTTTTATAGATGGGTAAAGTGATTTAACCACACATACGAGTTGATGCAAACATTGGACTAGATTTTAGATGTCTATCTTTGTCTTTATGTAAATAAATGTGTTTCTAGAGATATTCCTCTCATTGGGAACATGTGGGAGCAGAAATATCTGATATCTTACTATCATTGTAATGATAACATGACCACTTTTATAACATCACTGTATGCCAGACTCTCTGCCAAGCCTCTTAGTTTTATTAACTGATCTTGAGTTAGTACAACAGGTTGGTTATTGCTTTGCTTCTCCTAACACTCCCCATTTTACAGATGAGAAAATGAAGCCAGAGTGAGATCATATGGTTAAGCCAAACCTACCTTCCTCATCAGTGGCACAAAGATAGTTTAGACAAAGAGGGATAAATACTGGAGTCTGATTTCTCCCTAACTATTCTCCTGGGATTGAAATTTATTTTAGTAACATAGAAATGATATATAGAATAAACAGATTTTATTATATTGATAGTTACTTTTTATTGAAAATAAAATCTTTGCTCATATAATATATCCTGATTACAGTTTCCCCTCCCTCTACTCCTCCCAGGTGCTCCCCATTTATTCTCCCCCTGGATCCACTCCATATTTGTCTCTCATTAGGAAAGAACTGACTTCAAAAAGGTAAACATCAAATATGACAAAATACAATATAATAAGATAAAACAAAAGCTATAATATTGAGGCTGGACCAGGTAACCCAACAGAAAGAACAGAGCCCCAAGAGCAAGCTTAAGAATCAGAGACCCACTTGTTCACACACTCTTGAGTCTCATAAAAGTACTAAGCTAAAAGCTATACTATATATGCCAAGGACCTAGTACAGACCCACATCAGCCCTGTGCTTGGGCTTCAGTCTCTGTGTTTACATGATCCTTGCTTGGTTGATTCAGAGGGCCTTGTTCTCTGATGTCCTCACTCCCCTCTTGATCTTACACTCATTTTTTTTCTTCTCTAATGCAGGGTTTCCTGAGCTCTGAGGGGAGGGATTTGATGGAGACATCCCGTTTAGAACTATGTGTTCCAAGGACTCTCTCATGCTCCATGATGTCTGGCTGATGGCTAGTTTAAAAAAAAAAAAAAAAAAAAAAAAAAAGATCCTTCTCCTCTGGGTAATTTACCACAGCTCCATTTGGATGTATAATAATGAAGAATGGTAGAAATGACAGGTATATTATGGAACTTGGGAGAACAGCCAGACTATATCCCAGTGAAATCGTAATACTCCACTTAGGCTGGCTGCTGGCAGATCAGGTAGGCAAGAAGGTGTTCAAGCTTGGCATAGAGTGGATAGTAGGACAAAGATGAAAGAATACAAGCAGAAAGTTCAGATGAATCAAACTATACCATTTTGTAGATTAGTTTTACAATGGATGGTTGGTCTATTACCTAAGCTAGACGTCAAGTGATACCCAGTCACTGTCTGTTTTCTGGCATTCTCTTTGATGTCCTTGGTTAATATTTTGTTCTCTTTCTGACATCTTCAAAAGCACCGGCCTGACTCTATTTCACTCTTAGAGAACGCAGCCTACAGCCTGGAACTCCCTTGGCCTCCATGCATGAGCTGGGCTCCTTTCCTTTCCCCGCAACTGCTTGTAATATTGTCCCAGTTCCCCTGGCTCCTTCCCGGAGACCTCAAGTATCTGATTACCATTTCAGTCTTCTGTCTTTCCTCCAATGTCTTCTTTCTGGCAGCCATTGAAGGAATTCCTAGGTATTATTAAAACTTATCTTCCCTCCAGTTCATATCATTCTCAATCTTCCATTCACTCCTTTCCTTTATTTTTAAATCCCAAGCCTAAGTCAGACTCACCTTCTGCCCCTACCAGTGATAAACCTTTGCAATGTGGGTGTTCTTGTGTATATCTGAAACCTTCTCAGCAAGACCAGTGGTGCCCTCTTTCTTGGTAAATTCCATGGAATGTTCACAGCTTGCATGACTCCTCTCTCCACATTTCTGACTATTTACTTACTGAAATTTGTCAATGACCTTGGCAGACAGACAACACATGGTGTTTCAGGCTCTGCCCCAACCCCCATCCCTATGTCATCATTTCTTTTGTCTTACGCTGATTTTATGGCTAATTCTATTTTCATCATGTTGCTTTTTTCTTTCCCATTTTAGGAATGCAAAATTTACTCAGGTGCCATCCTAGATTACATATTTTTTTCCCTACATTAGCATTAGCAAGGCATTAACCAAGTACTCATTATTCTTGAATTTGTATCTTTAACCAGACAATAATTAAAAATTACAAATTTAAACACATAACCACCTTCCTCAAGTATGTGGTCATTTTGGTTACCACAACTCTCACCCCACTAATTTCTGTGGTAGAATAGACAGGTCTGAGTAACTAAAATGTCTCCTTCTCCCTCACTGTTTAATGTGTGTTCCTTCCAAAGCTGCATGCTTGTACATCAAAGAAAACTTTCTCTGATAGCAGAAGTCTATTTTTTGTTTTTGTTTGTTTGTTTGTGTGTTTGTTTTGGTCAAGTGTCTGTGGCTACCTGTACTCCCCCAATAGAAGACCCAATAAACTGTCAAGGTTCAACTAACACACTGTTCTACAGAGATGCATATCCTCGGTATATCCTAAGCTGAAGCTAGTCTTTTTATATTTAAAAATTCTCTTCCTCTTTCTGTATGCCCTGTCATCCTGAAGCTCTATGAAGAGTGCTTGCCTGAGGCAGGGTATTGGTGGAACACACCTTCAATCCCATCACCCAAGAGGCAGAGGAAGGCAGATCTCTGTGAGCTCAAGTTCAGCCTACTTTACAGAGCTAGTTCCAGAACAGGTTCCAAAACAATACAGAGAAATCTGTCTTGAAAAACAAAAAGAAGAAAAGACAAAAAGAGTGCTTGCCTGTCCTTCCAAACCCTTTATTCTTTTCTTTAGCCCCATGCCAATGCCATCTCTACTAAACTGGATACTCACTCAACAGCTTAGAATAGTCTTGAAACTCATCTGCTAAACTCGGTGTTTATACAACACAATTCTGAAGTGTGATGAGCTGTTAGGATCACTCACTTGCTCATTTCAAATAGCATGCTTCAAAATCTGCCCTCTTTTAAAATTAAGTTATTTAGATCTCTTCACAAGCTGGTCCCTGCTCATCTCTCATCCCCACTTTCAACAACTCTCCCTGCTCTATGGTCCAGTCAGGCATGCTGGGAAAAATTCCTATCCCTTCCATGAGCATTCACCTTCTATTTTTGATCCAAGGTTTTGTTTTGTTTTATCTTCTGTTTGCCCAGTTATTCACCACACTCATGATTTCCTAAATCTCATCCTTCAGATTCCAGACCATAGCCCTTTTACTTTCTGGAGTGATCTTCAATACTATACTATAACTGTAGCAGTTGTCTATTTAGTAAATATTTATTTAACTAATATGAACTTAATTATGCTTTAGGTTTTCTTTCAGTATTTTGAAAGCAAATCTATATACACCATCTGTCACTTAAAATTGAACACAAATCCCCTATACTTTTGTATAATGCCATTTGGGAGTTTAGTGGACATTAATAAATGAATTTTTCAACATACTCATATAGATACAGAATAAAATACACTAAAGGAAGGGAAAAGGAGAGATCTATACCTAATGTGTCTAAAGTCAAAATTGGATAGTTATAAATTTACATTTTAGGGAAAGAGTATGCTATGTTGTATCCATTTGTTTTGATTACTGTTTTCTTGGCATGAAATACAATATGATACTGTGTTCTCTGTATCAAAATCTTTTTCTGTGTTTTGTGTGTGTGTGTGTGCGTGCGCGCGCGCGTGTGCGTGGGCGTGCATGTGCATGCATGCACATGAACACTTAGTTGCTTGTGTGTGCGTACTTGTTTGTGAGAGTGATATCTGATGCATGTCATCATGTGCATGTCAAGGTCAAAAGTCAGCCTTGGGTGTCAGTCCTCACTTTCTAACTTGTTCGAGACAGCTTGCCTTGTTTACTGCTGTGTGTGCCTGGCTAGCTGGTCTAAGGCTTATAGGGATTCTCTTGCCTACAGTGATTACAGATGTGTGCTACTGTTTAACACAGGTTCCAAGGGTTCAAATTTAACTCCTCATTCTTGCATGGCAAGTGCTTTTCCCACTGAGCCACCCTTACTGCCACCTTATACTCCTTAGTGTTAAAGATACTTAATAATCAAATAATAAAGAGCTTTAGAAAAACCGTTCTCTTTGCTATTCCAAGCACAATCCCATTCTCATCCGTCATTCTTAGAAATTATTCTTATCCTGGTGTCTATACTGACTAGCCTCCTGGGCAGGGTTGGGGAATTGCTAGGCTAGTTTCACTGGATTACTTACTATTTTTGACGTTCAATGATTTATTTTAAAATGCACATCAGCTGGTTCATCGGTTTTGAGCATCTTATGGATTGTAGTTCAATTTAGGGAAAGCTTCATTCACCTATACTTTTTGTCCTTTAAGTTTTCAAATCTAATCCTAAATTTACCTTTATGTCTCAGAGTCCCCTTTCCCTCTTTCTCCCTACTGTACATGTGACTATCTAAAAAGGAGGCTTCACTCTCCTAGATCTGAACCCAGCCGTGATCAATGAAGTGAGTATCAATTACAAGCACGAATCCAGCAGGAGCCAGTTTGGCTTAAAATCAACCTCCCTTGGTAAACCAAGAGAATACATAATCCTGACTGACGACTTCCAGAGAATATATTTGTATCATGAGCAGTTAGTGAATTTGAACCAAAATAGCTCTTAGTTCTAAATCTGCCCTTGGATTTTTACCTTCTCACATGTCTATGCCTCAGCAAACAGCTTAAAAATGAGGAGATGAAAACTTATTTCAAATCTTTGTACAGTAGTGACATGGTAGCACCATTTGAGCTCTGTAAGCTTCTTAGAGGATGTAATAAACAGTGATGCATTTCATCTGCTCAGTATCCCTGTGCATTGATGCTTGGAAAAATTCCATCCATGTAATCCTTGACTATAAAGAGTTCCCCACACTCAGTCAATTGCTAAAAAAAAAACAAAACAAAAAACAAAAAAAGAAAAACTGCCTTCTGTCTCAAGAATGGAGCAAGCATGAAGGCTCAACTGGGAAGCAGGGCTCCTGGAGTTCTGCGTGGAAATCTCCTCTGAGGTCATATAAGATGTCTATTCATGAAGTGCAACCTTATTTCTCCATCTTCAGTACCAACTACTAAATCAATTGCCTCCCAAATGTACTGTCTTTTAATAATTGACATCATCATTTGTCTGTACTTTTTACAAATACTTTCCTTGTCATGGGAGGGGCAGACAGGTCTTAATCAACAAAATCAAACTTGTGTTCACTCAAATGCTAAAAGGTTTTTGTTCAGCTTAAAGGCATTAAGCTTTGAGGGTTTTTTTCACAATAATTCCCTATATCATTATATTAAAACACACACACACCTCAGACTCTTAGATGAGAAAACTGACTATGGTAGATTTTTTTGCTTTATTTTTTATTTTTTAAATGTTATTATTTTATGTATATGTATTTTGCTCACACATGTGTCTGTTTACCATGTGTGTACCTGGTGCCTATGGAGGCCAGAAGAAATCATCAGATCCTATAGAACAAGAGTTATAGAGTATTGTGAGATGCTATGAATTGAACCTGGTCTCTCTGGAAGTGTAGCTGGTGCTCTTAACTACTGGACCATCTCTCCAGCCCTTCACTTTAGTTATTTTTAATGGCCCATGATTAAATGGCATAATCACATCTGGACTCTTTTACACTTAGAATCTTTCAAGTCAATGCTACACATATGAAATTCACAAGATAGTGATAGTTGATACTGATTACAGTATGAGCATTAGTATCAAATTCTGAAGTTCTTGGGATGATAATGAACTGAAAGTGGCAAGACAAAATCCTGAGGAAGCCATATACAAATTGGACTACAAATCTGGGGGTTAGCTGTAGTGAACTGGGGGCAGAAACATGGGTTACAATTGGTGACAAATCTGAGCACATGGCATAAAGTTCAAGATCTCAACTGAGTTCAGAACCCAAGAGGTTGAAAATACTCAACATGGGAGCTTAGAGGTGATGAAGTTATCATGGAACTGCTTGTATGGTGTCTCAGAAGGTCCTTTCTGGAGGTCTCATGAATGGGATATGCCTCCACTAAGCACAAGAAACAGTCGTGGGCTTGTCTAGCTCTAGCGTCAACCTAACTTCAACTTCCTACTGAATCTAGGCCTTCATTACATCATGTATCACCACAAATTATAGAGCATACTGCCCTCTCCCTAAATAAGGGAGGCAAGAGTTAAGGGACCTGTCCCCCCTACCCCCAAGACATGAGGCCATCTGATTTCCCAAGAGCTGCCACTGGATTACATGTCTAAGATGCCATTGGTACCACACAGACCCCTGAGCTTCATTGGCCACTTAGCAACTGTACTGTATAGGGTTTTGTCAACTTGACAGAAGCTAGGGCTACCTGAAAAAAGGAACCTCTATCAGACATGCCTGTAGGCAAGTCTGCAGCACAATTTCTTGGTTAATGATTGACATGAGAGGGCCCAGCCCACTGTATGTGATACAGGTGGTCCTGAGTTGTATGAGAAAGTAGGGTAAGAAAGTCATGGGGAACGAGCCAGTAAGCAGTGTTCCTCTATGACCTCTATTTGTTTCCTGCCTCCAGGTTCCTGTCTTGAGTTCCTGCCCTGACTTCCCTTTGTGATAGATTACGAGCTATAAAATGAAATATGTCTTTCCCTCCCCACATTGTTGTTGATCCATGGTGTTTATTGCAGCAATAGAAAACAAACTGAAGTAGTAACCATGAATACAGGTGACAACTGATAACGGTGAATCTGTTGTAATGGGAGGATGGAGGAGGTCTACTCACATACTACAAGTAAAAATGAGTCAGGGACTTGAAGCCACTTTCTCAAAATTGGCCTAATAATCTCATTTCATTCTCATTGCTGTCCTCTACCCTCCCTGTTCTTGGACCCAACCACTCCTAATTTTTTCTTCTTCTCTCTACCTCCCCCTGGCCATTAGTCTTCTGAATTTTGATAGTCCCTATTTGTTTTAATTTAGGAGAAACATCAAATTTTAACAGCACTGGTTACTCAATAGTATGTACTAACCCAAACAGTATATGAATGTAAGAATTTCAATTAAGAGACAGTTCTCCTGTCAGCCCTTTATGAGCGATGAGTTTGCCCTCACTTTGCTTTTTTGTATTCCTGAACCCATACAGCATATCACCAGACCTTTGAGGACCCTTGTAGCACTATCAGACGCTTGTGGATGCCTCCCCAAAGCCACGATGAACAGTGGACATTGTAAGACAACAAGAATAAAAGATCTTGAGGTGGAAAATTAGAGTGTGCTTCTAGACTTTTCTACTCATGAGCTGGAGGACTCTAGGTGATTTAGAACCTTTCCCTCTTAAGATCTATATCAGAGGCCATTGATAAGGCTCAGCATCTCATGAGAAACTATTCCAGACTCTACAAGAGAAGCACATCTAGGAAATGATAGGAACACAGAAAGGTTTAGAATTCTTTTTTGTAAAGTCATATGCTAATTCACAAGAAAACAAAGTACTGAGGACTCTTATTTTTGACTGAATACTTGAATGCCTCATCAAAGCCAATGAATCCCTAGACTGAAGGTGACCCTGTGAGACCTGAAGGGCATGGTGCAACCCCTATTTCCATTTGTTTTCCAGTAGCAGCACTTCCCTGTCTCAGAACTCACTCCGATTCTTAAAATAACAAAGCTATTGTTCTGAAGCAAAGACAAGGATCTCTTCACATTGCAAGCTTGCCCGAATTATCCACCATCTCCCATCTCTTTGTGAGCAGCCACTCCTCTTATTTGGGTCAATAGGTTGCATTCAGTAGACCATGTTACATTAGGTTGTATCACATTAGTTCTCTTCTGATAATCTAGAGATGGAAATTTACCTCTCTGAAACAAGAAAATATTCCTGGGTGTGGGACCAATTGAACTATTTGATGTCTCTGGTAGCAGGGGTTTGATTGTGGTAATATTGTTTCCATATGGGTAGATAATGTAACTATTAAAAACTGGGTTGAGAATTCCAGCGCACTTTCCTGGGACCACCAAGATGATGAATTACATACTCAATTCTAGAGAACTAAGGCAAAGAAGAATTCCACATTTTAAATTGGAGTACCATGTCAAAATGAAAACCTTATTATAAATAAAAGTCCATACACACATTGGAACAAAACCTTTTTAGCTCTGCAGAGTATCTACATGACACCAAAATAGTAAGAATGTTTCAGAATTATTTAAAAAAAAAACAATGAATCAGCATAGCTGTCATCATCATTTATTTCTTTCTTCCTCTCTGATGTAGCACTGTTCTTTCTTGTCCCCTGAATGAAAAGTGGTTATCCCTGTCTTGAAATGTTGAGCAGTGTCGGGGGGTTTCAGGTCTTCCTGTTCATGATACTCAGTGCTGAGGCCACTGGTGGGTAAGCTAGACCCATTGTACTCTGAGTTGCTGTTTCAAGCCCTGCTTTGTTTTAAGTTAGGTGTTGACTGCAGCATCAAAGGTAGGCAAGCAGACATTCAGAGGCAGATGTGGCACATTCCCAAAAGCTCAGTGCCAAGGGCCTTGTGTTTCTTAACAGAGGTGACCTGGAAAGACTCCAACAGCAAGATGAAAAATACAAAGTTGAATTTAGTTAAAGGAAGGAGAAAGGAAAGCATTGAAAGCTTGAATCCTGTTAACTTGAAAAGTTGAGTTCTGGCCTTTTTAAAGCTTCCTTCCAAAACAGAGCTGTAGTAGTTTAATCTCCAGCCAATTGTAGGTTTAAATTTAGCTTTTTCACACTTATTAATCTTTTAGGAGTGAAAATAACCATTGTTACTAACAAAGAACTGATTAAGTATTTTCTCTTTATAATGGTCCTAAGTTTCACTTGGGTGGTTAAAATGGGAACCATTGTTACAGACCTTATTAAACAGGTCCCTAGACGAATACACTGGAAATCACACTGGATTGGGACAGCACACTGAGTTAAATGAACACCACTTCTGTCACATAGACTAAGAACATAACAATGTCAGGCAAGTTACTGAATCTCTCTAAATTTCTAAATGGGGCTGTCTTGTGACATTTAAGTGGAGATATAAAAATAGACTATGTGTGCTACACACTGTGTACATCATATATGTCAGAGACATGTTAAGTCACATGACTTTGAAAAGCCAGGAAAGGAGTACTAAGACTTCTACAACTAACTTTGTCCTACAAAGGAATTAGCCAAAATAATTGTTGGATGTCTCATTGCATGATGTGGGCCCTAAGTTCCAGATGCAAGGCCATAATAAGAACCTAGAACCTTACCTTTGTCCAGGAAACACACTTGTATAAATATATAAGGCTACTTTAAATTTAAATACTATAAAATTCACATTATTGTAGCTATATAAAATATACTAGCTACATAAAAATAGTAACTACCATTTACTGAGCATGTGTTTCCAGTCACTCAAAGTGATTATACATTGTCTAATTTCATCATCATAATGACTTAGTGAGATTAGTACTACTATTGGGTCTATTTTTTGAAGTTAAGAAAAGGGACACACCGATTTTAAGTATTTTCCCCAAAGTCATTCATTTACTGATGGCAGTGGTGTGGCTGGAACTTATAAAGTCTTTTTCTTTTGCTTGTTACCTCACTGAGTGCATACTTGTCCTGAGTGAATGAGGCATACATAGAGAGTCATTAGTCTTATCTTCATGAGCAAACTTTAAAAAACATTGAGGGCACATTGCAAACAATGGTAATCTCAGACAGCCATGTCTTGTCATCACTTTCTGGCTTCATTTAAATGACTGCCCAGAGAACACTGGCAGTTATTCTTCAAGAACAAGAAAATTGAGGCATGCAAACTTTTGAACTCGGGTTCTGCCTCTGAACTTTTCTAGACAGCCAAATCAATCTGTGCACTTACTCTATTGATCCTCAGTTACCAGTTTCGTTATGAGTATGATGAGCTAAGGTATCATGGGGATATTTAATAAGATCAAAATATAATTACATGCCATGCAAGGGAGTCCCAACCTTGTCTCTGCTAGTGAGAAGAATTTAGTGTGTTTTCTAGTTTTCCCTGAATCCTATACCAGCTTCAGGTCATTTAACCTAGTAATTCATTTACTCATTTCCTTTGGGTTGGCATGTAGTCAAGGCAGCATTCAGGTTTTCCTAGAATAGCCTGTCTCAGGCACACATCCTAAAACCAGGACTATTACCAAATGATAGGAGAGAATTTCTGCCCCACAAACTCCTTGCCTTTCACAAATACACTGGGCCCAAATTTAAATTCTCTGAAGACAAAAGGTACAATGTGGGTGTTAGCCTGTGGTTAGCTAGGCCCCAACATTGCTAAAAATGGAAAATTACCCACAAAGAGGTGAAGGAGGGGGGAGTGACTTTCAAAGAGGTCTAGCTAATATGACAAATGGTCCATCACACACTCTCCTCTCCTGGTTGTTTTGATACATCCCCACCTGGTCCCCAGGTGTGTAAGAACCACAGAATCCCATTCATGCTGCTGCTGCAGACCAGGCTCATTCTGGGCTGCACACCTTGGAACAATGGCTTTATTCTTTCAGGCAACCAAATAGAGCTAAAGTGTATAGAGAGCTGCTGCTGCGGCTCCTGGTCCATCTGAAAAATCAGAAAATACTATGAAAATGAAAGCCCAGCCCTTCCCAGTAGGCCTGCAACCTACACCAGGAGTGTGCAGCTAACATGAAAGTAGGTTGACTGAGTACTGAAGAGGAAGATGAGAGAACAGAAAAAGATTTTGTTTGGTTGGTTTTTTGTTTGGTTTTTCTTAGAAAACCCAAGAATGTAAGTCTAATTCAAGATGTTGCCAGAATGGAAAGTTGGGATGTTCTTGGCTCTACTGTGGTATTTCTAGGAATAAAACAAGTTCTAGAGAGTTTGTTTTGGTATTCATTATCTCACATTGGAAACAATCAGAGCACAATGGCAGGTTCTGGACTTTGCATTGCTTCGGCTGAAGAGATAGCATTTTATGCCATTACTGGGGGGGGGGGCAGGAGTGAGTTGGAATGATGTTTTCCACCCCACACTTTTGTGGCACTGGGTAAAAATCTTTACTAGACTCAAGGCCAAATCTGGATATGAAAACTTAAATTTTTTTCTGTCCAAAGAATGGGTAATATAAGTAAAAATGATTGTGTCTGAGGGGAACTGGAGACTTAACATTGTACAGATGAAGATATGGAGCTAAAATTCTTATCTGTGTTCATCATTGAAGAGAAGTTGCATGTCTACAAGCAGGAGGGACTTTTAGTATATTTGAGATTTCATTGTCTTTAAATAGCTAAAATATAAGAAGAAACCACAGCCAAAGGCCAACAGCTTTATAACTATTAAAAAAATATAAGAAGACATGAAAAATAAATGGCATACCTAAATATGAATTTTTTTGGTTTAAAGCAAATGCCCTGCATTCAGATTAATAAGGATGAAGGACACCCCATCATTTGGCAAGGGAAGCTATAAAGCAAGTCAGGCTTCTGGAGAGAGGAGAAAGACTTTTAAGGTGAAAGGTAAAAAATAATAATAAATAATAGTAATAATAATAATAATCTGTGTGTGATGCAGAGTTCAGACTTCTTCTTTAAAAAAAAAAAGAAAAAGGATTTTGGTAAAGGTTTTCATAAAGGGGGAGGGTTTCTTAATGTTTCAAGGATGCACTTGCAAGGTGTGACTTGTCATTTCTGTGACATGATGAAGAATGCATAAATAGGCATTTTAAATCACTGGTATTTTCTTGTGAGAGTCTTTGGAAATATGACAAGATGGAGTTCTTGGTAATGTGTATTCCTAAGGAGGCTAAGAGTGTGGCAAAAAGTGGTCTATTGTTTTTAAAAAAATAGAATGTTAAAAACAACAGGTTCATGCCAACCATCTTTGGCTATATAGACAGCAAACCTCCTAGGAAGTCTAACTAAGACTATGCCTCTTTTCTGCTCTTCTTTGTTCAAGACTTGATTGGGAACCCTGGATAAGATGCCTGAACTGTGACTTAGTCAGATTATCTTTTCTTCCCTCCTATGTCTGACTCAGTCATAACTTTAAACTTACAAAATATTTGTATCATTCTTTTAAAATAGAATTCTTGGGTTTTCACTTTCATTAACATTTGCTTACCTCCTTCCTTTTATTCCATCCAACCTCTCTCTTATGTTCCCCTTACCCCTCTCAAATTCATGGCCTCTTTTCCATTATTATTTTTTGTTATGTGTGTATATAAATGTAAACTTTTACAAATATAGCCTGCTGAATCCATTTTGTATTGCTTGTATATGTATGAGTTTAGGGCTGACCACTTGATGTCAGATAACAAGTTGGTGAACTCATTAATGTGAAAGACTAAATCTCCCTCTGTTGTTCCTAGTTGCCCATAGTTCTTCATCTAATGGGGCCCATTCAGATCTCCTCTACTTCTACATTGGCATATCTGTTGGTGTTCATTGCTCATGGCTTGCTTAGGTAGCCATATTTTTTGAGCTATCATGGATATAACTTCCCTGTCATTTTTAGGAGACACAATCTCTGGCTCTTATAATCGTTCCACTCCCTTTTCCATGATGTCCCTTGAACCTTAGGTGTTGGGATTGTGTTGTAGATGTATCTGTTGGGGCAAGGCACCACATAATCAATTGTTCGCTGTATTTTAACCAATTGTTGTTTACTGTGGTGGTTTGTTGTCTACTGAAAAGAATCTTCTTTGATGAGTGGTAGGGGCTAAATTTATCTGTGGACACAAGGATAAGAATTTGGAATATAGTCAGGCATTATGCTAGTTTATTAACGTGTCAGGAGGAGGTTGTAAGATCTAGGACCTCACCAGCCACAGGTAGGTAGGTAGATAGATTTCCAGTACCAGGCATTATTTCCCTCTGCTTAGACAGACTATACGTCCAATTATTGCCAAGATATGGGTGCTATTATTGCCTTTGGAATATCTTGCCATGCAGGTCATTGTTGCAGTTCATAGCCTTCACATCTGGGTAGGACTTTTGGTTCCTTCCCTCCCTTGGCAACTAGCACAGAATCTTTTTTCTTTTTTCTTTTTTCTTTTGCCTCTGTGTTTTTTTTTTTTCTATTTTTTTAAATTAAATTAGAAACAAGCTTGTGCTACATATCAATCCCAGTTTACTCACCCTCCTGTCCTTCACTGTACCCCCACCAACCCTCATCCCCTTTCTGTTCCCCAGGGAGGGTGAGGCCTTCCATGGTGAGTCTTCAAAGTCTGTCATATCATTGGAGCAGGACCCAGGTCCTCCCCCATGTGTCTAGGATGAGGGAGCACCTCTTTATGTGGAATGGGCTCCCAAAGTCCATTTGTATACAAGGAATAAATACTGAGGCCCTATAGACTGCCCGGTCCTCCCAACTAACATTCAGGAAATTTGGGTAGGTCCTATGCTGCAGAATCTTTCAAAACTATAAAATTTAATACTTAGGGAAGAGGCTCTCAGGTCAGTTCTAGCTTGAATCTTCTAAATCCTATGTCTGAAGTATATGATGTGTTCAGAAATGGGGTCTTTTTTTCAACCTCTTAGGGGCCACCAAGATCAACAGCAATAGCCTCTATTGTTTGAGGAGTCTCTTGGACTTCCTGGATCAGCAACTGGAAAATAGGTTTCTAATGTTAGATGATCTATGGTTCTTTGTGGGGAACAGTGTCTGCCCATGTGGTAGAACTTGTTACATTTTCACATTTATTCATTGCTGTGTAGAATTACATGTGTTTTTCTGAAACCATATTCTTTGAAGAAACTTTGAGTAACTTTGTCACTAAAAATTCAGGGATAAAATTTTATAAAAACTCTTTCATTTGTCATTTGGTAGTTCTTTTCAGATATCAACAATGGCCAAGTGGCTCAATACAATTACTCTTGAGCTTCTCTCACACATGAAACATTATTCATGGCATTTCTTAGCCTGTCATCTTAGGAGGACTGAGCAAACTTTAAAAAAAAAATCTCTATTCCAAAATAGGCACTTTTCTCTCTTCATTTTTATTTTGAAACATACAATTATCACTTCTCACTGTATTCAGTGCATCTTTGAATGAAAACCAGATAACATACCATAAGAGCTTGATGCTAAAAGCCACCTTCTAATGTTAAAAATGTGCTTAAAAAAAAAGAAATCACACTAAACTCAACTTCAGATTTTGCTGTTAGGAGAAAGTATATACTGTAATTGTGAGAAGGATCTGAGTAACATTGGGTGAGGATGCTGTTCTTTAAATCATCTGGCCATCTTACAGATGAGTATAAAGAGAATACACAAATCTTCGTCTGTACACAAAGAGATCACAGGACTTATCTTTCTTCAGTTTATGATTCACCATGGTTTCCTTTACATTCTAAATACTAGAGATGGATTTCTATATAAGTATACATGGCTTCTGTCTTTGCATTTGGCTAATATGTTGCTCCATTTCCTAGCCATAGCTAAAAGTACATGCCACAGTACAAAGTTATGACTTGTTTTCTATAATAGGATATAGAATTTATTTTATTTTTGATTTGTTGGCAAGTACAAGAGGTACCAAAAGTAAAAGATTCAGAAAAAAAACACACTAACAAGTTACTTTCTATCCTTCCCAGTCACCCAGCCACCCTGACAGGATACAACCTATATTACACGCCTTGCTTATTTTTTATGCGTCTTTTGTATGCACACATGCATGTATACCACATGTATGTGCGGTGCCCTTGTGGGCCAGAGAAGGTACTAGGTCCCATGAGACTGGAATAAGAAATGGTTGAGAGTCACCACTTGAGTGGCAATAATTGAACCCAGATCCTCTGGAAGATGGCCAGTGCTCTTAGTCACTAGCCATCTGCCTAGCCCCCTACCTTGTTTCTTAATGATTGTCTTACATATACTTTAACACATGTAAGCAAATACGCATATTTGGTATGTCATGACTAAGCCCACCACAGGCTTTTAATATAGTTAGGAATAAGCTATAGCAGACTAGACATCCTTTCTATGGATAGACTCTTGAGTATTGACTTGATGTGTCTACAGGCATTCATAGGAAGGTAAGTTTCCATTATGGGCTGTGCAATAGAGGCATTAATTTTCACTGTATGGCTTCCCATGAATTTGGAATATGAGTGTACATGCACAGGGAGAGAAGGGAATCACTGAGGGAACTAATTTCTTCACATTCCTATCTCATGGATGTTTTGCAGCACAGTATTCCCATGCTGAAAAGAGCATCAGTAGTAAGATGACCAACACTTAACTCAGCATGAATTATGATCCAGAAAAGTCCAAATGTTTGCTTTCTTCAAATGCATTTAATACACAGTAAAATTAATCTTCAACCTCAATTCAACTATACTTTCTTGTCAGTAGCCAAGATTAAAATTGTTGTTGGGGTATAACTAACATAGATAACTATGAAAGATTTATTCTCTAAAGAACTGCATTGGTAAATGTATATACTTTCAAAATAACTGAACAGGCCTGCATAATATTCTTTTCTTTTCTTTTCCCCCACCTCAGTTTTGAGGTCAGGAGGAATTTTCTGGCTTAATTCCTCCAAGATTTAGTCAAGAATGAAAATTAACAAGTCTGCTTGTGGTACTAAAGCTATCACTTTTCTGATTTGTCATACAAATACTTTTGGATGTAATTTAACTAATAAGAATGCTATTAAAATTACTTCATTTTTCCACCAGAGGGCAATGGAAAGTCACAGGCATGTCTTTCATTTTGATGTGTTAAAAAAAATATCTGAATTACTATCTTTGTGTATGTGGGAGATGGTAAGTGTGAAAAAGCCAAACTGGAAATTGAAAATAACTTTATTATTTCTATTTATTATAAAATTAAGGAATGAAAGCTCCTTAAAAGTTTTAAAATATCAATTATAAATGAAAATTAAGGGTAATAAATTGACCTCCCAGAAATGAAAGTAATTGTAAGCATTTTTTAGTGCACATACGTCTTTCTGTATATTATAAAGAAATATCTATCTATAAATACTAATTTTCTGTTTTAGAAAAAGTATTATATTTTTGTTACATGTTTCGCAATGTCTGGTATAATCTTATATATATATATATACATATATGTATATATATATATATTCTTTAAAATAGTTGTATAGTGTTCCATTGTATGGATATACCACAATTTAGGCAACATTTATAGTTTAAGTCCATAATTCAAAAATATAACTTATCATAATATGTTGTTATAATTGTTCTATTGTTCTTATCTGCTTACTTTGACTAATTTATAAGTTAAACTTTATTGTAAACATGTAATGTTTGTCTCTGTGTGTTCAGATATGAATTTATAAAACCCTTAGTGTAATGTAACCTTAGGACTACCTACAATTTCAGATATCTGTTGGTTCCTTGGAGTTATTTCTGTGGATGAGCAGAGGATGCTATATATTTAACCATGTGCCTAGTGCATTTGTTTAAGTTGTTATGGAGGGTCTTTAGCATCTTATTACTATATATTCTGAAGTCAAGCAAATTCCTTCTGTGGTGTGATGATTCAAAAACTGTTGTTATTGTAGATCCTTCTTTTTTGTATTATAAACGAGAATCCATTTTGCTTAGTAAAAAAGTTTTATACTTATTGTAATAATCAAATTTTTATGATTTCTTCATTTATGAAGAACAATATAGAAAATTCCAGGGTTCTAGTGTAGAAGAGAGGCAACACAAATGTTCAAGCAGGAGAACACTATGTGTTTTATAGTATGCCGAATGATAGGTAATCGGGCTAAGAGAAGACTCAGAAGCACCTTTCACAGTGCACACTCTCCTTCAGGCTGGATTCCAGACCTCAGTGTAAATCCCTGCTTTGGATCCTGGTACTAAGAGAGCCTCCCTGAAGAGGTCCAAAGTCCAGGATCCTGTTTTTTGCTTCCTTGTGATTGCCTGTTTTGTAATATGGTGCTACTACATCACATTTCTCAGGTAGTACTCAAAAATTAACCAAATGTAACTTATTTTGGAAATTCAAGAAGCAATTATTTAATCATAGAAAGTTTACACACACACACACACACACACACACACACACACACACACACACACACACTAAAGGCCTTTAAGTAGGATAATGCAATAACTTAGCATGGCTCAACATGTGTTAGTCCCACAAGAAGAAAGTTAAACTGGCTCAAACATTGAGTGTGGTGATTTCAACTATCTCACTTATCATCCATCACAAGACAGATTACTAAAATTGTGTAACCTTTTTTCAAAAACAGATAGGAGTATGGGATCTTGCTAAAGCTATTCAGTGTGTTTTGTAGTAAGTGAATGACATTAATAAGAAGTACCCCAAAGATATGGTTTTGTAACAGAACACTTGTCTAGTGTACAGAATTCCCTGTGTTTGACCCTTAACACTCAAAACAAAACAAAATTTGTAACCATCATCTAAAATCCCTATTTTAGAGCAGTCTATCACCATCTCCCTAAAGTAAGGTATGTTCCTTAACTCACTGGATGTATGGTATAGTTCCCACAATCAGTGAACCTTGTACCATCAGACTTCAAATGGTTCTTTGGATTAGGCTTACTTTCTTTTCTTTTCCCTAAAAGTACTTGAAATTATTCTTATTTTAAGATGCTATCATTAACACCTTAAAATTTTAATAGACCTACTCATACATGCTCTACCCCACTGCCCCCCAAAACAAAAACAAACAAAAATTGTCTCTACTTAATTTACTACTACTTTCTAGAAAGTGTTAAAATGAATCAGTTACGTTGGGAGGTGTCAACTTATCTGGATTTACAGTCACCTAGAAGACACATTGATGACAATTCCAAAGAAGTTGTTCTGAGGAAAGAGGACCACCCAACTGTAGTTCCACTGGCCTCTGGGCTTGGATACAGAATTCATAACAAGAAGCGTATGGGTAAGTGAGGTGACTCAGTTTCCAGCTCTCTGCTCTGGTCTATGACTAAGATGTGACCAGCTACCTCACATTTCTGCCGCCACAGCTAAGACCTTCTCTCACCACCATGCTTTTGCTTCCTTAATGAGATATCCTCTCAGATTATCACCTAAAATAGCCAGTCCCTCATTAAGTTGCTTCTTGTTTGGTATTTGGCCACAGTTGTGAGATGGTATGTAACATGTGAGGTCAGAGAAAAAGCACTCCAGTCAGAGGGAGGTCTAGATTATAGAAAAAGCACAACTGATGAAAATTTAGAGTTTCACACCCTAGTCTCAACTTATACACCTACAGCATGACTGCTGCATCTGCAGCTCGGGGATGATTACGGAAGAAAGGACCAGAGGAATGTAAGAGCCAAAGGAACAGGAATTCTACTACATAACAAATATGTCTACCTAAACATAATCTCAACGAGGAAGACACCAACAGGCATGCTAATATGGAAGCAGGAACGCTCATGAGGCCTCAGCCATAGACGGAGAACTACAAGCAATGATTGCTAAGAGCATACCAAGTGGTTATTCAATACCAAATAGTTGTACCTGAAAACAAACATACAAGTAATGTTACATGAACTCAGAAAAAGAGGAAAAGGCCATTACTTTGAATTGAGGGGGGCACACATAAGGGGCTGGAGGGGAGGAAGGGAAAAGAGACATTATGTAAACATATTTATGGGAAAACTATGATAAAAGTGTGGATCTAAATAAATGAAGAGTTTAGTTCAAGCTCTGGTGAGCCTCACGCAGAAAGGATGATCTGTGGCTCATTAGTTCATTCTCTAAAACACATAAAAGTTTTTCACATTGCAGACATCTGTGCTGAGCTCTACCTGGTTCTTTAAAAAGAGAAAAAATCCTGCCACCCCTAGTGTAAACTGCTCTACTTGGTTCCCCCCCAACAATTTCTCAGTAATGTTTACATGGGACTCTTTGAATACATATTCAACCATACTATCAAAGCGGAGAGGCCTACAGTTTGTCCTTGAAGCCCCCCCCCCCAATCTCTGAAGCCTACACACATGGCAGCCATTCCAGGATAGCTTCTCTCTGAGTCTGTGAAGTTATTGGATATAGGAAGTATGAGAGGAAATGTTTTTTAAAAGAAAGTCCTGAGAGTATATGTTCCAATTTAAAAAAAAAAAAAACTCCTTTGAAGGCTCTTGCTTCAAAACTCTAAGCAGGACTATTCTAAGAAAGGTAATGTTTTTCCATTAAATCAGAAAGATTCTGTTGGGGGGGGGAGGACTTAAAAGTTTTGATTAAAAGCTTTAATTCCAAGAACATTGAGAGCCAACAATTGGCAATCCCTTTGGCAATAGCAATATTAATATATTCCATTTTGTTTTAGCAGATAGTTTAAAAACTGACAGGAATAGAGCTCTCCATCTCATGCATTCCCAGAGGGAGAGGATTTCCCCCACCTACCCCTGATCAGGGTTTTCTTCACCAGAGAAATGACTGAATGCTTGCTGGGGTCCTATGGGGTATTTTGCAACCAGGGATTAGCTGTAAACATTCCTGTGACATTGCAAGATTCTTTTCTTGCTTTTTTTTTTTTTTATTACTTTTACTATTTCAAGTTTCTGTGAGGCTAAAATCTCAGGATCCAATTCTAGTTTTCCTCCTCAGAATTTTATCCACTATTTATTTGTTCCTAAGTGTGGTCAAATATAATGCCAACGTTTCAAAAGTCTAAGCATCTCCAACTACAAGGTAAAATGTGCATTTCATGTGTTTTTCCATAATCTAGGACAGGAAAAATAAAAGCGAGTCTTTGTTTATAGTTGTGCATCATTGAATGTGCTGTGCTAGTAGAGTATTGCTGTCATTTCAGACCCTAATGCTCCTATCCTCCCCAATTCTCCATTAACACACTTTCCTGATGAACTAGGTTCCCAAGACTCCAACACAAACTTCCTGTTCCTTTTCTAACTTCTCATCTTGTTTTCCAGAGAGACCGTTTTAAACAGTGAGGACTATAACTGAACTGGCAGTTCAAATCCTCACTGGACTACTTATTAGACATGTAAACATGGAGTATTCTTCTCTTCCAAGGGAACCATGGTACACTTAAGGTAGTTTGAAAACTCTATTAGGTACATTATAAGGCCTGACATGAAGAACTTCAAGAATGCTAGTTAACTACATAACTATTTGTCCTACATATGGAGGAAATGACAGTTAGATTCAGTTGTTTTCCTGTTCTTTGTTCTTCCCATGGGAAAATTAAGATGTTTAAGAATACTTTTTGCAATTTTTATAGAGATAAAATTCAACTAACATCAAATTCAACATTTTTTAAAGTGTAAAATTTTATATTCACAGTATTATGCAACCATAACCGTTAATTCCAGAAGGCTTTCTTCACTCCAAAAAGAAACCTCATACACATTAAGCCATCACTCCTAATTCTTCCCGTTCCTCTGTTTCCTAAAAATGACTAATCTAGGCCTCCTTGCCTATTTTAAACATTTCATATAAATATAATTATGTAGTATGTGGCCTTTTGTGTCTGATTTTTAAGCAGCATGGTGTCTTCAAGAATTGCCCATGGTATGGCATGTGTCAGTACCAAGTTCATTTTTATACCTCAATAATATTCCATTGTATACATATCCTTTATTGTTCTTCTATTCATCATTTGGACATCTGGATTTTCATGCATTGGTTATAATAAAATAATGCTAACATGAATATTTGTGTAAACATATGTTTTCAATTATGATCATTAAGAATTTGTTTTCCACTATCACATGTTGACTAGTAGGGATTACTATAATTGCCTAAAACAGACACTCAAGAGTCATGGGGGTGTATTAAATTTCTGTGATTTCACTCAGTGGCTTTAACTCCAGACTGGGTTGAGTTGAATGGAAAGTTGAATTGCTTCAGTTTGAGTCCTTCCCTACTTTGAGAAGATATGTTACCATCAGATATACTGTGATTTCTTAATTAGTGCTTTAAGTAAAGACAAACTCACTCATGGTATGTGTGTGTGTGTGTGTGTGTGTGTGTGTGTGTGTGTGTGTGTGTGTGCATGCGTGCATGTTTGTTTGCACTTGTACCTGTGGAGATGAAAGATTGCTACCATATCATGTCTTCCTCAATCTCTTTGCCATTTTTTGAGGCAAGTTCTTTTTCTGAACTAGAGCTTAGGAGTTTGGCTAGACTGGCTGGCCGGAGAGAGCCAGGATCTCTCTGTTACGCACAGTAGTAGGGTCACAGTAGTGCAGTCACAGGCCTAGTTTTCACTGGACACCAGTGATCTGGACAAAGGTCCCCAAGCTTAGTCAGAAAGGATTTCCCCACTGAGCCATCTTCTCATCCCCATTACTACCATTATAGCAATGTAGACAATTCATACTATACATGTAAACCATAAAAATATGTGACAGAGTGAAGTGATTTCTTAATAAGCAACCAATATCTGGTTCCAGGCTGTCTTGCTAAGGTGTATGCATGTTAGAGTTGGCCCCTTAACTCCATCTCGGCCCTTTTGGAGCTCTTCAACCTCTGTCTTCTCTGTTCTCCTGCATTCAGAATTCAATGCTGACTTAAAAAGGTGTAGCAGCCATCTCTTGGAGGGATTGTTTTTTACAGTTTAACAGTGACTTAGAGTTTAGCAATGTGTTTCCCTTCTTGGGAATAGCTCTACATTAGAGGATGACAACGGTTACTGACTGTGGTTTGTACTAACCAAAGAGGTATGTGTACCATGTGCTTGCCAGCGTTGGTGATTTCTCCTACAAGAGGTGACTGCAGTTTCCCTTCTTGTTCATGATAGTTGTTTTTCCAGGTCTTTCCCCATCTCTTGTGAGCCTTCAGCCACTTTAGTCCTGAAGGTTATGTATTAAACGTGTTATATACTGTTTGAGAAACATAGAAATAAAGGCTTATTTCTCTGTAGAAACCCAGAGTATTTTAAAACTTTCTAAGGGTGTTAAGCTACAAATTCCCTCCCAAGAGGGTTTATAAGAGGGTTAGTATGTCATGTGTCATGCCCCTTCCCCATCTCCATCCACATTTTCTGCCTTGACATTTGATACACCTAGTTTCTGGTCTTAGCTTTAGAAAAGCTGTTCTGCCTCTTTACATCACAGCTTCTTTAGCTTGGTAACAATAATAATGTAATAACAATCATTATACTAATTAATCTTCCTGAATTATCATGAGTATTAGAGACTAAAGCATGTTGTGCAGTGTTTAATCGCTTGTACATAGTGACTAGTGTTGCTGAAATGTTTCACCTTGAGAATAGCCAGATGTGAATGTTTGGAACTCTACTTCTCCATGGAAGGCTGGTATGTCAGGTGAGGCTTTTCTGAGACATACTCCCACCCTTGTGCTGAAGCAGCTGCCTCTGAATGTTCAACTCACTTAATGACTTTGATTCCAGACTGGAGTGATTTGAATTAAAAGAAAGTTGAGTGATAATGACTTGAAGATGTTTGATGAAAGATCTCTGAAAAATTATACTGAAGGAGTAAGAAACTAGTTTCAGAGCCCAAATGTATTGTTAAGTCAGCAGTTCTGAATCTATTGTTTGATAGATAAAGGAGTCCAGTAAAGAGTTTTAAGGTCTCTGAGTTTCAGTTCCCTTTTCTGGAAGATGAAATAGTTCCATGCTTCAGATGCATATGTGAAATGCCAAAGGGAAGACTCAAACTTCCCAGTGAACAGAGAGGGAGGTATTAAGGGTTTCACCTGGGACATGGGAACAAGGACTCTGCACAAACTGTGGTGCAAGGCAGATTCTGAAGAAGAAAATACCACAAGCAGACTGCATCTCACAAGGATATTTGAAAATTCTCATGAAAACATCACACACCAAGGCCCCTGATTACCATGGGGATATTAGTAACAAAAAGTGGCTCTCCCTTCCTAGTTTCTGTGACTGATGAGTCTTGAGCATCTTTTTCTATCCCCTTAGGAAAACAGACCAAAGAGTCCATTTGTAAATTCCCATGCTCTGCTTTCTATGCATTTGAATGAATAAATCCTTCTCACCATGGAGAAGTCTTGCAAGTTAATGGATGGTAAGGAAGATTATCTTAGGGGAAAGGGTTGTTATCATGCCATGGATATTGTTAAGCATGTCTCAAGCCCATAGAGTGGATGGCTCTTAATATAAGATGGCATTGTTTCCCTGGAGGGCGGAATGCCTACACATGTCATACTGTCCACAGGTTAATATTTCACAGCACAATAAAAATGGTGTAAGAAGAAACAAAGCCATCTACAAAATATCTAGAGTTCCTTTCCAATATATGTATTTTTCACATATTAAAGTCACATTATAGAAAATTCAGAAAATAGAATACAGATCTCACCTATAATCATCCCACTTCCCCCAAATAGTGCTGCAAAAATGTTGCTGTATATCCTTCTTGTGATTTCCACTTGACATATGCTCAGTTTTCACTGGGTTTTTTTTTCATAACCATTACATTTAATATCCACATGATTCTTTTTTGAAATTAGATGTTGTTATTTTTTGATGAATGTCTGTGGCTACAGGAGGAGGGGAGGGTGGTTTCTCCATTTGAATGGCTTTGAACTTAACGATGTGTTGCTCCTTAAAACAAATAATAAGGGAAATTTAATTTTTCAGCATTTAGAGTTGTTTTTTTCTTCTCCTTCAAAACCACCTCTTTTCCCCCCAACATTTAATCCCCCTGAGGACTTCAAGGCACACAACTATGAGAAGCAACATCAAACTGACTTAGTTTCCATGCAAAGAAAAATTCTAGTGCTGAATTCAGATATTTTTGTGAGCAAATAAAATCTCCAGAGACTTTGTAGAGAAGTGAATAAAGGATTGGCCCCTAACCAAACCCAACTAAATGAATTTGGTGGTCTCAACTGAGTTTCCAGCAAGTTTTAGTCTGCATTACAAATTCATCATACACAATTATGTGCAATTTGGCACAATTTCCAATCCCTGCTTAGGAGAGGCCCTCTATTTAGGGTTAAAGGAAGCATAAAAGACTTCTCGTGCCTGGAGGGAGCAGTTCTGTGAGGTCAAGGTTGTGCAACATGTGGAGAAAGGTAGTGTGGAAGTGTTGTCAAGCACAGAGACCTAGGAATACATGAAAATTGGACATGCACTCTGCTGGCATTTCAAACCCCTTACTCTAAGACTCTGTTGAGACAAAAGATGACAATTCCAACTCAAATGGTCATAGAGATTCTCAGCTAAAGTTAGCACAGGTGAGTTAAGATCCATGGGAAGTTTTTACTAATGTAACTCTGGAAACTAAAGAAAGTTGCAGAATCAGTGTAGAAGTCATCAGGGGGGGGAAAAATCCTCAGACTTGATGAGGTGCCTAAGATGCTGGAACAAATATATTATGAATCTCTAAAATCTAAAATATGTCTAGTGTTGTACCAACACAGAGTAATTGCTTGATTGAATAAAGGCCAACTCAGGAAATGAAAATTGTAACAATTAATTTTTTCTTTCCAAGGTCCACTCCTCTTACATTTCATATCTTCAGGTTGGATGTGTTTTAATTATTTAGATGGACTTTGCTGAACAGCAAAACATTCTTTTATTCATGTTCTATTTCTTAAAAAACTGGCATTTTGCTGACAGCTTGCTGTGTTAACACTAAGTGATTATATTTCTAGACATATTGTTATAATTTAATATTCACAAATAAGGCCATCCAATGTCATTTATAGCTAGATGTGAGAAACAAGATAAAGGCAGCCTGGGTATACTACCAATTAACATGCCATTATGTCCTTCCCTCAGTGAGTCCTTCAGCCCTAATTCATCAAACTACTGAGACTAGAGTTTCTGATAGTTAAGTACAACCCAAAATAACCCCTGGTTATTGAATTATCGGTAATTGAAATTTAAATAATGGGGAGCACCAAACTGCTGATTACTGTAATAGAGTGAAGAAATCTAACCAAGTAGCCAAAGGACAAAAATTCAAGCATAATGTTGGCCTATAAGCTTATTCCAGGAATGTCTGGGATGGATGTGAAACAGATTATCCTTCTAATTGAGAATTAAAGGACTCCTTTTTGCCAAGGTGGTGCTGGTTGATAAAGGAATCTATCTTAGGGCTGACAGTGACAATGGAGCTCAGGCAACTGACAATCAGATCATCATTATGCCAGGGCAGTTGGTAGAGTGAGAACTCTCTTCATTTTTTTTTTTTTTTTCTGCAGAAATGTGAGGTCTTTCCTGTATAGATGAGGTGCTGACTGAGGCATCTTCTGTACCCACTAAGTCATATGGCAAGCATCCCATCACAAATTGTTTCTCATGGCCAATGTGATTCTTTTGGGGGGTGGTCTGAAAACAAAACAAAGCAACCATAAACTCCATTGTGTGGGCAGCTGAGTTTCTTATTTGCTAGTATAAGCTGATTCAGACTTACAAGATTCAATTAACTCTTTTCCAGGCTGCATGGCAAGAACTTGAGCTTAGAAGTTGAATGATTATTAGGATTTACTCTGCCTCTTCTAGGCTATGAGAACTTGAGTTCAATTACTTAGCTTTTTGTGGTTTTGCTTACTCGTTCTAAAAATAGGAATAGAATCCTCACATTTTTAGCATGGAATGCTTATGAGCCACATGACACAGGACATGACACACAGCTGCAGGTAATACAGATGGTCTTGGCAATGTGTCTAGGACATGTGTAAGTCTCTGAGACAAGTGGGGTAACACATGATGAGTTCTGCTGATAGTGTTTAAAGACTTAGAGCATCAAAGGTGATGACTCTCTCTTTCTAACATACCCTTCAGGTTGACTTCACTGCTTTGGTTCCAAGACAGAGAAGAAGAGAAAACTGAAAAGGAGGAATGTGAAAAGCTAAACAAAGATTGCATGAGGCTTTCTGGAAGCCACAGACAAAGGAGGAACACAATTAATTTCCACTGGAAATAGAAAAGTAGCATAGTTCCTAGCAATACACTCTGAAATCCTAGGTAGAGTACAGGCCAATGCTCACTGAAGTGTTGTGATTGCATTTCAGTGCTTTGCTACATCTAAAGTTGAAAGAAATTTTTAGAGACTAAAATTGAAGAGAAGATATGAATCTGGAGGGAGAGCATGGGCTGAAGGTATCTGGAAGCTCTGATTGCCAAGTGCCTCATGAGTAAGAGACAAAGCCAGAGAGCCAAGGAAAAGTAAGGGAGGTTCCCAACACACCTGGCGAGCAGTGAGGAAGCTACCTGGTGAGAGATGCATTGTCCTTATCTTTGTTTATCTGTACTCCAATGTAATAATTCAGACATTAGGCCCCTAAATAAAAACTCAGGAGGCAATTTAGACTAAAGTGGGTCCATGTCACTAATGCCAAGGTAGTAATTTAAAAATATATATAGTTCTTTTTCAAATGATATTTAATCCTTGCCTCCATTCTAAGAAAATACAAGGAGCATGAGTTCTTATCAAAACTCACTAAGTCTATGGAATCCATCATGAATAATAAGCTATTATATGGCTGTTCAAACAAAATACTGACATTATCACACAGAATCATATATTAGATTATATAGGTCATATAGAATCATAAAATATCATATAGGATGTCATATTCTATAATGGCACTCAGTATACTCTAGCTGGGCTCTGAAATACACTCTTGAAGACAAGTACAAGAGTAATCACAGTTTTCTTTATAATATTGAAGTAAATTTCCATCAACAGAAGGCCAGAGAAGTGAAGTGTGCCATACTTGTTCAGTGGAATATGTCCTATTAGGGCTCATAAAATCAGAGAAATGTAGGCATGCTTATCAACATAGCTATATTTCAAAAATACCAAAGAAAAAGGCACATCATAGAGGACTATATTAGACATGTTTCCAGCACTATCAGGTTCAAAGGCATCATGCTGTTTAGGAACACATTCAACTATAGTAAAACTTTACATAAAAGGAGAAACCACTATTCAACACAAAATTCAATATAGTGGAAATCATGGAGTATAGAGAAAAATAGTGGTTAGGGGGTTGTGGGGCTTCAAGGAAGCATGAAGGCAGTCATTGTTTAAAAAATATATCCAACCTATGTGTGCATGTTGTATACATTATTTGTATGTACTGTAATTTTACAATAATAACAAATACAAGTAGGAATTAAAGGAAAATGGCAAGATGAAAAAAAGTAGTCAATTAAGCCATGAAAGTGGCATATACATCTAACCCTGAATTCAGAAGGCTGAGGCAGTAGCATTGCCATGGGTTCATAGCTGGTTTGGCCTAATGAGTTCAAGACTATCTGGGACAATATGGCAAAACCCTACCTCAAACAGCAAACCAAAGAGTGATTGTTTAGACTGGGTTAAATTAGAAGGAAGTGTTGGAGGTGTTAAAACAGAAAAGGAAAACGCATAAGAAAAATAAAATGGAAGGCAAGGAGTTCTGCTGTATATTTTGAATACAATCTCCCTGTGATGTGTCTTTGACAGATGGTAATAATGATGCAATCTACTTCGTATTTATTTTGGTATACTAAAGTGATGTTTCTCTGGATGGAACCAAGTAAGAAACAAGGGAGATTAAATTTATATGAGTTCCACAAGCTTTCTGTTTTGCTTTTGTTTGCATTTAGTTTTTGCAAATTTTCATGACAGCAAAACCCAACCCTCCAACAGCCTGCTTCTATCTATATGGTGAAGTCATCACCAGGCTACCCACTTCTCTTTGCCATTTCTATTCCTTTTTCTCAATGTTCCCAAGCACTGCAAGTCCTCATTCAGAATAACATTTCTAACTTATTTCTGAGACATCAACCACTCAGAGTGGAAAACAGAAAAGGATCATTCTTGTATTATTCATGTACTGTCGAATACACTCCTTCTTCCCATGATTCATTCAGAAATAAAATAGTGACACTTCCTCAAAAAGTCTTGTTTTTTTCATATTCAAAAGCTGTTTTGCTTTCTTTTCTTTAACTCTCTTCTTATGTTTTTCAATTTATTATATATGATCATTTAGCTCATGGAATTAAAGTACCTCCAAGCAACCTTTCAAATGGTAGAACATGTATATTTTCTCTGATATTTTAATGTATGTGTAAGTAATTTAATGAACAGCTACAAGGTACTGGCCTCTGTTGGTACCTTGGCTTTCTATATAAATTCTTCTTTATAAGATTTGTATTTATTTTCATGTGTGCCTATGTGAATATGTTTGAGAGAGCCTGAGAAGGCCAGAAAATAAACCAGATCTCTACCAGAGCAGTAGCTAAAGGTGTTTGTGATCCACTGCACATGGGTGCTGGGATCAGCCCTCCAGTACTCATGATAGAGCAGCAAGGGCTTTTAACAGTTACACCATCTATCTCCCCATCCCTATCCACAGTAATTCCTAGTCCTGTAAGTAACACCATAAGCCAGGTGATATCATTATCCTTGTTCAGAACAGCGGTGGAAATAGAAGAAAAAAAAAAAAAAAAAAAAAAAAGGAAAGAAAAGAAAAGAACAAATGGTGTTCTTAGGCACCGAATTAGACAATTAATGTTGGAGCCAGGTTTTCAATCCAGATGATAGTTGGGTGTGCAGGTGACAGGGTGGACGGGCCAGCACTCCTCGATGTGATGGAGCACTTTTAACACATAGAGATCTGTTCCTAAAATGGGTGATATTCATCCCTGCCTCGTGATATTGAAACTTCAGTCACCTTGCTTGAGCATCATACACCTGTCATCATGAATATGTGTTACAATAAGATTTTGTGTCATAGAGATGCTTATAGGTGAATCCATAGAAAGGGCTCCTATTCCTAAGCTGACTACTGTGATCCAAGAACATGCCCTTACGGAATGCCTGCAGCCTTCACCCAGGGGAAAGGAGACTAGAACTCATATACTGCACAAGGCCCAGCAAACCCAGTACTGCATATGTTTTAGTTAGACTGATTCTAATTCCACCGTTTTATGAGAGGATGTTGAGAGTCTGAGAGGTTAAGGATCTGTCGAGTAACTCACAAGTCAGTTAACAGAGGCAGGGTTGGAAGCAGAATCATTGCCCTCTGAAGTGTGTCTGCAATCTTTATGTTCATTTCCTGCCTTCACTTTTGAAACACTATATTTAGTTAAAATGCATAGTTGTATCCTAAGCTGCAGTCTGTGGTGAGGCCATGATCGTTATTAGCGATGGTGAATACATTTGATTTTTTAAAGGATCACTGAATAAGCCTATGCTACAATCAGTCATCTCAAGAGCTTAGTGCAGACATAATAAAATTACAGGCATCAAGTACTTACTTCTTTACGTCAAGTACTTAGGAGACCTACTACCTGGTCCAAGATTTTACAAGGAAAATATAAATCATAGTATTTCATTGATGGGTCCAACTGCATATCTTCTTTATTTTTTGACTCTTGATTGATATTGTTTACATGCTAAATAAGATTTGTATTCTGGTATTATTATACTTCATTTGTAAGAACTATCTGCATATAGCAATGCAAAGAGCCAGAGCTAAGTAATAGCCAAGTAATACTACTGCAGTAATATAGAAACTGAGCGATTAAGTGTAGTTAATATAGAAGAGAGGGATTTGCTAAATTTAATGTTTTTAGGAACACAATTTTAGGAACAGTTTATACTCTGGGTATAAACTCTATGTACACATGACACCTGGGATAACTTAGGCTCTTGAATCAGGTTGCCTGGCTGAAGCTCAGTTACCATTCTTACATATTAACTTGTGAAACCTCAGGGAAGTTAACTAGCTTCACTTGTTTTTCTCACCTACTAAATGAACATAGTAATTATGTATTTGCCTGAAATTTTTAAATGACATGACCATGCAAAGCACTAAACAAGGAGTCTCATGAGTGCTAAGGGCTCAGTTATAGATAGCTGTTCATATTCCTGTGAATAGAGCTAGTAAATAGAGCTAGGCATAGCCTTCATTTTATTGTTTAATATGTATCTAAGCAATATCTCCTCTTTGGGGTTGTGTGTGTGCATGTATTTCTTCGTGTGTGCTATAAAAACTCCTTTATTTAAAAGAGAGCTCAGCCCTGTCACATTCAATTCAACAGTGCTAATACTAAACGGGGCACACTTTTTTTTAACTTGTTGGGCACAGATGAATACAGATGTTGGTGCTTTTTAAAGATAAAGAATTGAGAAGTCCTAACCTCAACTGATCATCTCAAGTCATAAATTTCCACATGACTCAAACAAAATATTTGTGTGAAAATACTCTAAATGGAGGCAGTTATAGTTAGTTGTTGTTCCTATTGTTATAAGACAATTCTTTTAAAACCATTGTTTAAGAGAATAGTGGATTTGGTGGGAATTCCTAATGAGCTACACATCCAATGATCCAATGGTTTTTTGTTTGTTCTGTTTTGTTTTTTAATTTGGTATCCTTGAATAACACCATTTCTAAATTTTGAAAATTAATTCTTACTTTAAGCAGTGCATGGCTCTAGCAGAATAAGATCGCTGAGTGAAATGCTCATACAATTTTATTCGTGTTCTGATGCTTTGTATTTTGAGTATTTGAAGTGTATGTGCCTTATCCATTTGGACCTAGTTTGAAAATCATGATTTATGTTTGTTTTTTGATATAAAGCTATCATAGATATCATGCATTCCATCATTAGAATAATACTTTGGGATCATATACCAAACCTCTGTCTCCTGCAGTGGGTACTTTAATAAGGGTGGAGTGCATCTCAAACTTATATCACATTGCAAATTGAATATATTGCCAAACCTTAAAAACATACTAAGCGCAAAAAGGAGGCTTTTCCTCTTAATGGAATTTTGTATTTTCGAGTTGTTACTCTTAGATTTACTGGGTATTTTTATTTATATTATAAATAAATGTTTGCTAGAGCATAATAGCACGATTACCCTGCTATATTTAGGTAAGTCTTTGAACATATATTGTTAAACACAAAAGGATAATAAAGTTATATTAGGCAGGGTTTTAGAACTGTGAAACACACATCACTATAAAGTTTATCAGTTCTTTTTTATGTTCTGAATTTGGAAGATGTATTTCACAATCATAAATAAATGTGGGTATTAGGATTTGAGAAGGCAGGGCTTATTCTAGTTTAGAATATCTCTCTGGGGCCAGATACAGTTTTGATGAAACCCAGAACTTACAGGGTAGATATGTTATATAAATGAAACTAAAGCTTCTCCCCCACAAGGTCCTGGAGCTCAGCTCTGCTATCAGACCTGAGATCATGCATGGCCCTTTTCTTACCACTGGACACCACACCAGGGGTGCAGTTTCAAGTAACTAACAACAGTAGCATTCCATGAATTCTTGAAACAGGAATTTTTAATTAATACAAAAACAGACTGAGATAGCAGTCACCTGAACGTGAAATAGAATCTTCTGGCTACAATTCTCTTTGACAGGATTACAGAAGAAAAGAAGAAAAACAAACAAATACACACCTGGGTGGCAATATAAGATCTCTTTATTATATGACATATTTTTTGTTAGGTTAATAGCCATCAGGACAAATAGCTTACTACCACCCAGATTCTTTGTTTTGCTTTGAGTTTAATATTTTATTTGAAAAAAATTATTTTTCATTTTACATACCAAACCCAGTTCCCCCCAACTCCTCTCCACCCTCACTGCCTTACCCACACAATTGTAGTTGATAAAGCATCTTATCTGATCATCATACTCACTTCATGGAAGGGAGGGAATCACTGATTTTTACTTGAGGAAAACTAGAAAGAGAAAGCTGCAGTCTGACCCTAGCCAGAGGTCTTAATTATGGACTTGAATTGAGGTCTTCAGACTGTCAGGTCAGGTCCTTTCTGTTACCACACAACTAAATCCTCAATTTCATAAGACCAACTCTGTAAAATCACATTGTCACCATGATCTACCATCAAGGTCTTTGGGTCTGCTGTTAATTAAAGGCTTACTGCTATCTATCATGGACATAATACAGTACTCATGGTTTTGGTTACATGTGGGCTCTCTAAAATGCGTGCTTTCTAAATCCATAACCCTACTTCCTCATTCCATATTGAAATATGGGATGAATCATAATACATTATACCCATCATAAAAATAACATCAGAATAAGACAAAACATAAAACTGTGGGCCTATTCCACCTGCCTACTTATCCCCAAAGCAGTGGTCGTGTACATGCTATAGGCAAGATCCTGTCTGGGCCACATGTAACTTCTACAGTGGTCGGAGCTGATGGTCAGAGCTGATGGTTGGGGAATCTTCTATTTTTTTTTTAACTTGCTGCTGCCATAGTTATGAAAGTTGCAGAATTAACTAAGATTATTTCTAGATTCCCTTCCCATCCAACTCAAAGTTTTGATTACTTTTACTTGAGTTCTCATCATCTGAAATTTTGGCGATTAGTCTCTATGTTACAAAGGAAACTGAATTAACTGGCCCAGTTGACATTTGAAGGGAATTTTTTCTAGATTAAGCACTGGCCAAAGCCTTTCATTTTTCTGTGAGTTTATGTGAAACTTCAGCTAGTACAAATCCACAAAAAAAAAAGTATCATCATTTAATCTTGTTTCTAAGTGCTCTCACCCTGCAGAAAGCACAACACAAGAGTTTACACCTGTGTTAAGAGTAGTTGAGTCATCTTTGTGTTTTCCAAAGTCCTTTTAGAACTTTTCTTATGTTTCTCTCCCAAGATAGCATCTGAGTGTGGGTACATGACTCTCTGACTTTGGAATTAATAGAGAGGTTAGAAATCTGTGATATGCCTCTTGAGCACTTACTGTACAACTTTTTAAGATTTATTTATTTTATGTGTATGTGTGAATGTATGTATGTATACTCCATGTGTGCATAGTGCCACCAAGGCTAAGAGAGTGAATCACATCCTGTAGTGGTTTGAAGCCCGCATAAGCTCATGTATTTGAATGGTTCATAGTTAGTGGACTGTTTGGGAAAGATTAGGAGGTGTAGTTTTGTTAGAGGATGTGTGTCACTGGAGATGTGCTTTCAGGTTTCAAAAGCCCATGTCAGGCCCTGCCTCTTGCTTATGGATCAGATTTAAGCTCTCAGATAAGGCTCTGGCACCATGTCTGTCTGATACTATGCTGCCCACCATTACAGTCATGGACTTATCCTTTGAAACTGTAAGTAAATCTCCTATTAAATGTTTTCTTCTTTTAAGTTGCTTTGGTCATGATGTCTCTCTGTATCAATAGAACACTAACAAAGACACATCAGCTAGAACTTGCAAACGTTTGTGAGCCACCACACAAGTACTGGAAACCAAAGCAGGTCCTCTGCAAGAACAGCAAGTGCTCCTAACTGCTCATCCATCTCCCAACTATATTCTTTCATAGCAATTTATTCCTTGGTGCTGTCAGCAGGAACTCTTTAAAATCAAGGGAGACTTTGGAAATATAAATTCAGCACACTACCAACTCTATCACCTAACTCTACCACACCAAAAACCCAACTCTGGTGCAAGTGTCCCCAACTAGTGCAAAGAAAAACACTGTGATACAGTTCTTACTGAAGTCTAAAGTCTTTATTGTTCTTTCTGGTTCCTCCTGACATTCTTTCTAGGATTTTCACTAAGGCAGTAGAAATAGTAAGGGACATAAGAAATGATATCGTCTGTCTTTCTACGTGTGTCCCCTCTGTGCTGAAATCTCAGTAGTCTCCAGACCATGCAAAGCATGACAGTAGAGAGCATGTATTGTAGCAGTGTTGTGGACTATGAACTATGGAGAGAACTTTCCATATCAAGGTCTTTCTACTCCATCTTGGAATTTCCCAGTTTTCCTTGCTTCTCTTCCTTGCTTATAAATTTTTGTCACCCATGGAAAAATTTGCACATAGATAATTGGTCCCATTCAAGGAAATTCTGATTTAATTTTAACTCAGTACAACCTAAGACCAGAAAAAATTTAAATGTCTCTATGTAATTTTTTGTGGTCCAAATTCATTCATCACTTCCCTTTCTTATTACTGCTTGTTATGCAGCTGCTTTGACCTCAGTACTTCATTGGAGCTATCATGTCAGAGGTAATTCCAGCAGAGACTTTTGCCTCTTAATAAGGAAAGAGGAGACCAAACTTAAATTGAAATATTCCTCCTCAAAGGAAGCCTATTTTACATATGAATGGAATTATACCTAGCCTTATATGTCTGTGTGGCCCATTACATTATGATGGGAGAAACACTGGAATGGCGGGTACACAGGAAAATGACTACACAACCCAAATATGTACTAGTATCTCAAAAAATTAGAAGAAACAGTTTTCATCATTTTTCAGTTACATGATGAACATTAGGAGAAAGAGGTATCTCTAACATTTTTAGGCTTTACAATCAATATCTATACATAGTCTCTCTGTATAGACTGCATATACATATATGTATGTAAATGCAGTCTATAAATGCATATAGAAAATACATATGCATACATATATATGAAAACTACAAATATCGATTAAGAAAAACTAAACATTTCAAACATAGATTATTAGAAGTATAGATTAAGAAATGTGAGCTCTTTATTAAAACCAGGTGTCTAAAATTATATTGTTTCAAATCCTGTCCCACAACCACTACTCTATGAGTCTGAACAAGGCACTCAGTTCTCACTGCATGTCTAGTCTATGAAACAGGGATGATAATTACAATCTCAAATCTGTTCTGTGAGTTGCTGTGAGTTAATGCATGTCATATATGCTGCCAGATACCTTAGTGGCCATTTGGGTATTAAATACTTGATTTTACTTTAGTCTTTTCTAGTAATGGAACGATGACTATTTCCACCCAGATTTTTTGAGGTTTCTGTTTCATTAAATAAGAACTTTGTAGAAACTTAAATTACTAAATTTCATTCTTTGTTTTTGTTTCTTTGAGACAGACTCACTTTGTAACCTAGATTAGACTCCAGTTTGCATTGTTCCTGTCTCCTGATGGGATTCCAAACTTATGGCAGCATGTCCAATTCTGTTTTGCATTCATTAAAACTATGGACATGGAATTATCTATGTCTAAATTTGTCAAGTAAGTGTCTGACTTTGGGTAACAGTTTGAGGCGTGAATAGTGATTACTTTTAGAATTTGTAAAGGCCTGCCTGTTGGTGGTGGACACTGGAGCCACATGGTTCATCCCTATTGTCATGAGGCAAGATGAGCTAGTGACAGCAGAGTCCCCTGGAGGCTTGAGGACCTCCTTGCCAGTGGCTTGGCCTCTGACAGGTACCTTACCACTTCCTGGCAGAAAGCAACCTCCCTTTTCCAATACCTCCCCTTCTGGGAAACAATCATGTAAGATGAGAAAAGACAAAAGTGATTGTTTGCATTTACCTTCATCTGGCATCCTTGCGATGCTCTGTAAAGCCATTGGATTTTAAAAAGAACCATCTGATTATCTGCTTTTGACTTAGGAAATGATCTTTGACCAAATTAAAATCCATGGACTGCTGCCAGAGTATTAAAGGGAAAAGTGTAAGGCAAGTGGTAGCTATTGCGAACTGTTTTTCTGTAATGCAGGCAGAGGATAAACATTGTTCAGCCTAGATTGTGTGTGTGTGTGTGTGTGTGTGTGTGTGTGTGTGTGTGTGTGTGTGTGTAGGGGGGTGTTACTACCTCAAGTGATAGACTTTGTTGATTCCCCATGGGAGGCCTCCCCCTCTCTGAGGAATGGATGAGGGCAGAGAGAAGGTAGGAGGAGCTGGAGGATAGGAAGGGAAGGGAACTGGGATTGGTATGTAAAATAAGATTGTTTAAAATAATAATAAAAGAAATTCTTCAGGATTTTTGGCATTGTATGCAGAAAGGGCATAGTGCTGATTAGAAAAAAAAATGCTTTATAATTTTTGTTTTAGTTTTAAACTGGGTGACTTCAATTGAACTTTATAGAAACCACTTTTTACACATTGACAATTTTCCATTTTGTGCCACATTAAGCATAGTATACCAACCAGGGTAAGGGGTCCTTACTGGTATTTCTCAGGTGATGCCAAAGTCAACCCCAATTACCTTCCAGGCAATATCCTATTTCTCATACCAATGCTTGTTCAGAATAAGGCATCCTTCTTCGCCTCCCCTTTCTGGCTCTCCTTTCTCCTCCTCTCTCTATTAGTATACATTAATTTCAGAGTCTTTAAATCCCACATTTCAGTGTTATATAATGTGATAGCTGACCACAGGTTTACTTTTTATAGTGATCAAATCTGGATAATTAGTATGTCTAGCTCTTTAAATATTTTATCTCTTTGATGAAATAGCCAAAACTACCTTCTTACAGCTATTATGAAGTTTCCTTTACTGTAAGTCCATCACTTCGTGTACTGGTTGGTTTTGTGTGCAACTTGGCACAAGCTAGAGTCATTAGAGAGAAAGGAGCCTCTCAGTTGAGGAAACACCTCCAAGAGATCCTGTATAAGGCATTTTTCTCAATCAGTGATCAATGGGGGCGGGCCCCTATTATGGATGGTGCCATCCCTGGGCTGGTGGTCTATAAGAAGGAAGGCTGAGCATGGGGAGAAACCCCTCCATGGCCTCTCCATCAACTCCTGCCTCCCTGTTCCAGCCCTGCTTGAGTTCCTGTCCTGACTTTGTCCAATGATGGACTATGATGTGGAAGTATAAGCTGAATAAATATCACACACACACACACACACACACACACACACACACACACACACACGCATTTGGTCATGGTGTTTTTGTCACAGCAATAGAAACCATAACTAAGACATTTCCTTTTCCTGTCTAAGTTTCTCTGAGCAGTCCATGTGCAGAAGCCAGTGAAATCAAGGTAAGAACTGATAGAGTAAGGCTCTCAGAGACCAGAGAGAAACAAGAATTAAGCTGATGAAATGGCACAAAGTAAACATTCCATTCTAAAGCAAAGACGGGTGCAAAGTGAATTATCAGACCAAAACCAGGCTGAAGGGCAGCAGGGCAAACACCAAAACCTGGCACTCGAAGCCTAGCATGTGGGGCTACAGCCTCTCTCCTGTAGATCTGCTTTCTGCAGCAAACATGGCTCCTCTCTTAGGCTGCACCCAACCTGTGTTTTCAGACTTCCTTATTACACATCCATGGTCCTCCAGCATTCTGGTTCTCCATTTCAACCCAGGCCTCCTAGCTTCCTGCAGGAAGCCTTTCAGGACCTCTTCTCATGGAATCCAGTCCTGTAATACACTGTTTGCCTTCAGAGGCTGACCTACTCCCACATGGATGCACATGAGTGTGTGCACAGGTGAACACACAAACACACACACACACACACACACACACACACACACACACACGAAACAAGGAAAGCTATTGTTTCCACTAAACTCCTGTGGTAGGAACCATTGAAGCAGACAAAACCAAAATGAGCAAATAGAAACTTTAAGGAATCAAATGATCCCTTGACAGATAGGTGTTTTCTGAAAATAGGAGACTTAAAACTACCAGAGTCAGTGCAATGCATAATTGCCCTTTTCTATGTATAAGAAAGGAAGAAAGAAAGAAAGAAAGAAAGAAAGAAAGAAAGAAAGGAAGAAAGAAAGAGAAGGGAAGGAAAAGGAAAGGGAAAGGAAAGGAAAGGAAAGGAAAGGAAAGGAAAGGAAAGGAAAGGAAAGGAAAGGAAAGGAAAGGAAAGGAAAGGAAAGGAAAACTGCAGTAGCATAGCATTAGTCAATCAGCTTGAGCCAGTTGTTCTGGTTTCCAACATTTCAACTACTGTCCAGTGCTCTCTTACTCCAGTTTGTAAAACGGAGACTGTCTTGACTCATGAATCTCAAATGAAAGCTAGTATTATTGAAAATTAAATTTGTTTTAGCTTTGCTTTTTTTTTTTTCATAATGGAGGTGAGTTTGAAGTTGAAGTAATAATGTAGAGGAAGAGGGAGCAAATGGTGTTGTTAAAGAATTTCCCAGTTACCTGTGAAGTCCAGAACCTTCTGATTTTATAAGGGACAAGGAAGCAGAAAAGTGTAGACATGGATCGTGCCATGAAACACGGCATGGGAAAATAGGACTGCGGCAGAGAGTTACAAATGTGAGGGAAGGAGTGAGGAAATGGGTGGCATTTCCCATCTGTTGCTTCTTCGTCCATTTCCTTTACTCCATCATCCCTGGGGGATTAAGGGCTTTCACTAAGTCTCTCTTCCTGCTCGCACATCCCATGAGCATAAGAAATAAAGCCAGCCCCCAGTGGGACTGCTAAACTTTGGAACAGGGGCTGTTAAAACAAGAAATACTGAGTATTGTCCTGCTTTTGCTTCTCTGAGTCTTTATTCATGCTGTCTTCTCCCCCTTCTCTGTTCTCATTTCTTCATCTGTTATAAGTATTTTAAGGTTTTTTTTTTCACCGTTCATCTCAACACCTTCCCTTCATGTATTTAGACCACAGTGCTCTGTTTTATATAACTTCCTGATTAAGGGTTTGTCCCGGAAGATGATTATGGGTAAAAGTGGGTTACCTGAGAGAAACTTCAAAGACACTGGCTACATAAGGGATTGGAAGGTGAAGCATAAATGTGGAATTGGTAAACCAGAAATGATACGTGGAGTAAAGCAAAATAAACACACGATGTTGGATAAAGGTTGAAATACAAACTGTCCAGGAGATAAGGGACCAATGAAACGAAGGGATAGATGTCTAAACCTTAAATGTATATTGCAAGGCAGCTAGTGTTTTGTATTACCTCTCTCACCAATAACTGAAGCAGTTGTTTTAAAGTTATAAATAATTTTTTACTTGTTGATGTTGCTTTCCTGGCCATTCCATCTGGGAAAAGAACATAAAAATTAGCTACCTACCATGAAGCAAAGAACAGCTTAATGAAAATCTTAGGGAAGGGAGAAAGTGTACTTTTTTTTTCAAAAATAAACATCTAAATGACTCAACCAATAAGGAGAGTTCACATTTTACGTATTAGACCATTTTTAAAGAAAGCATTCTCATGTTTTTCTCATTAAGGCTGAATTCACCTCCATTTCTCTCTCCATCTTATTCTCATTTACCACAGTGTTTCAGAAAAACACAAGCCTCACAGAGGCAGCCTGAACTGTAACCGTGGAGGCAGGGGGACTGGTGTATGCTCTAGAGAGAACCCTTTATCTCAGAAGAGCCCTAACAGGACTTACACAAAAACCCAGGTGTGTTGCCCTGGCTCCACCACTCTACTTCCTGTATCCCACAGGATGTGCTAGCATATTAGAGATTTTGCTTTTCTCCAGACTGTTCAGTTGTCCTTCTGGCCATACTCATGTGAGTGGAATGCATGTGAGTGGGTGGAAATAACACGGGAGACATGATAGCGATTGTACATTTAACTCAAAAGAATAAATGAACTCCAAGCTCCATATTGTTAGACTCCACCTGAGCTTGGCTCTCTGACTCAAGGCAAGCAAACTTTTTTTTTTTTTTCATATAAGTGGTTTTAAAATTTGAAAATGATGGAGAAGACCTGTAAGTCTAATCTTTAGGTTACTGTTCTTTCTTCCCCCCTCAAGATTATAGATTTAACTTTGTTCCTGGAAATAAAATCAGTAATCATTGAGCCTTTTTAAAGATATAATAGTAGTGGCCATAGCTAATACTTACTGTGTGCATGTTTTGTACCAGGTATTGTGTGGAATTTTATATTTCAATTTTTGAGGGATTCTTTGAGGTAGGTATTGATAATTCTATTTCATAAGTTATAAAGCAGAATCATGAAAGTTCTGTTCCACGTTCACACGACTATTCTAAGTAGCAACTTGAATAGAGGGGTGTTCTGGCTCTTATCTCTCTCTCTCTCTCTCTCTCTCTCTCTCTCTCTCTCTCTCTCTCTCTGTGTGTGTGTGTGTGTGTGTGTGTGTGTGTGTGTGTGTGTTCCCACCTGGCTGAGTGATTTTGAGTATTAGAGAGGAAGACATTATCTCTACAGAGGATAAGAAGCCCCCTTGATAAATGTTCACAGAGTCTAATGTTCATACTTAATGGAGTGTCCATCCAACGGACCTCAAAAGAAGAAAGGACAGAAAACAAGGCCCATTTGAAATGGTGAATAGTATGTGTTGTTGTTGAATGGTTAAAAAGCATAAGATTATGTCATCTCTGGAGGTAAAAGTGGAACTGCAGAATATCATGTTAAGCAAAATAAGCCAAAACCAGAAAGATAAGAATTACATGTTTTCTTTCATATGTAAACTTAAAAAAGAAGAAGGAAGGGAAGAAGGAGAAGGAAGGAAGGAAGGAAGGAAGGAAGGAAGGAAGGAAGGAAGGAAGGAAGACTTTCAGGGAAGGAAACGCACCTGGTAGGAAGTGAGGGCAATCAAGAGAAGTCAGAAGAAAAGGTGACAATGACCAAACCATATATATATATATATATATATATATATATATATATATATGGAAATGTTTTCTGTGAAACTTTACAATTAATATGTGCTGATACTAAAACAATAAAGTACTATGTGTCACTGAAATCTCATTTTGAGAAAAGAACAGAAAACTGGACTTTGATACTCAACATTCTCATGGTAAATTATTTCATCTTAATCAGTAAGGGCTATTTTATAGACAACCAACCAAAAGGCTGAATAAAATATTAATTTTTGCACCTCCTTTCTATAACCTATGACATACTGCTTATTGGGAGCCTGATCAAAAATCTTTCTACTGCATCTAGGCTGCCTGTTGAGAACTTCTTCCACATGAAAGCAATGAACTATGGGCATGGATTCACTAGAGAGCTAACACAGGTGACCAGCCACTTGCCGTTCCTGGCAAAGGGCCCACCTTTTAAAGGTAAACACTTGCTGTGACTAGAAACTTGCTTCTAAAGCTAGCAAATGGAAACCAGTGGTTGGAGTTCGAGCACCGATGGTCCTTAGGAGGGTGAGGAAGACCAACTCCTGCTGTTGTGGCTCTAGAAGAGCCCACGTTGCTAGCTACTGAGCACCCTGACATATCTCTCTGTCTTACCGTGTGGGGTTTGTTCAGAAATTTTAATTTGCTAGAATCCTGGCAGGAGAGTTGATTCTAAAATACTCATCTAAATTTAGCTGCTTTGTGGTTAAGTGACTTTTTTTTTTTTTTTTTTTGAACAGTGAGTACTGTTTGAGCCTGGAAAGAGTGGGTGGAATGCTGATTTTGAGGAACTCCTACAAGCATGTATTTCTACTGTAGAGCAAGAAAAGAAATGTCATGCTCTCCAAAGAAACAAAGGAGCCATAAAATGCAGGTCATACAGGCAAAGTTAATGGCAGAAAAGTGGCCTGGGCTCCAGGTGTGTGTGAGGCAAGGTCATGTGCAGCATCACATCTTGGTGTACACCTTATGAGTTCCTTAAAATTTCCTCTCAGCTCCATAAACACCTATTGGAAAGAAATCCCCATTAACAAAATTCTGGGTGATGATGAACAGTGGTCAGGAAAGCCTACTGTTGCAAGGTTGGACCTTCTTAAAGGGCACATTTCCAAAAGCCCGTCACTCGTGTGTCAGGTTGAAGGATGCCAAATACAGTTTTTATTTGAAGAGAGCAATAGTAGTGTTTTGAGGCAAAGCATTGAGTACTAGAACATGGCTGAAGGTAGGACAATGAACTTTGAATTCTGGCCTTGGATATTTCCTCAGTGGTCTCTTCGGAAATCATTTAAATACACAGAGGTTAAATTTCCTAATCTGTCAATCCTAAATTATAGTATAGTAGTGTTTTGGAATGGAGTGGAGACATAGTAAATTAAAAAAATATATAGGTAGCTAATGTGGTGAGCATTTTATATATGAAAGTTATCTTTGTTCCTGTTCTTGTATATGTGGGGGCATCTTCCTGCCTATGCTGTTTTCAACTGTGGAATGGGAGGTGGGGGAGACATGGACATCCTAGGATGAAGATCCTTTTTCCTTTGAGTATAACATGCCTTGAACATCTGAAGCTTGTTTGCAAAAGGTGGACTCAGGATAAAGAAATAGTTCTCTGATTAGCCAGCTGACCACAGAGATCAGCCAAACCAGCCTAGACTAGAATGGCCCCAGCAGACTCAAGAATCAGAAGAATTTCCAAAGTGACACTTATTTCCAACCAATGCATTTGAAGATCATTTATTTCCAAGCAATAAGTAACACATGTGAGATTTCTGACCTGGTAGAACTGTCTTAGTTGACTGCCCCACTTGAGAAAGATAGATTCCCCACTCAATTAAATGTTTGCCCCAGCAAGACTGCATGAAACTAAAAAACACTGCCCTGCCCAGAGGTGACAAGTATAAAGTAGTTTTTGTTCCCACTAGAAGAAACTTGGCTTCTGATGAGACTGAATTCAGGTATGAAGAAATAATGAAACATTCCTAGACTTCTTAACGTCTTTTCATGTAAACTGAAAGCAGTGTTTCTCAAATGTCCTTGTGCTTTCGAATCACCTGGGGGCTGATTAACAGCAGGTTTGGATTCCAGAGGTTTCATCTCCAGTTCACGGCTCCGATTCTGCTACGCTCACAAGCCGCCAAGTCCTGCTGACACCACACCGGACACTCTGGCGTGAACTTGTTTCAAGTAGCAAATAGCAAACACTTGATGACTGCTTCTGGTGGGCGATTCTCAGCAACGTCAGCTCCTTTCTCTGCCGGTGCTCTCAGCTCTCCTCTACCCAGACCCTCGGGGATCCTTACACAGAGTTTTTATCCATACAGAAAGTCACGTCTATGGAGAATGAAGACCTAGAACTTTGACCTTATGATCAGCTGCCATCCACTGAGCTCTCCCCCAGCTTCAGAAGTCAGTTTAAGGGAGAGAAGCTGGGTTTCTTCCCAGCTCTTTCTCCTTGACATTTTTCTTCATCTTCCACCATTAACCACTTCTTTACTCTCAAACTATTCTCTCCTTTCTGTGCTTACTGAGTTCACTCTACATCTCGGTTATATTGGTCCCTCCATTCTACTCCCGCATATCTTGGAAACTTCTTACTGTTGACCATCTCTATGTAAATCTTCCATGCTTTATACCTTTATCTGAAAACTTTTCCACTACATGGGAAAAGTTCTTTGAACTCTGCTGTTGTTCAAGAGTCCACAGGGATGGAGAGATGAATGCTGCCCTTTCTGATCTCTCAATTTATACATTCAAATGAGAACAGATTACAGACAAAGAGAAGGATGAGCAGAGACACAGGTAGTCCAAGGGGCAAATGTGATCCTCCAACTTTTCTGCCAAAATCCTGCTTCAGAATTAATCTTTTGTATGTATTTCTTGGATATCTCATTGGTCCTCTGGTTTCATCATTTCTCCGGATGCCCAGATTAACCTCCAGGATCTAGTATTGACAGTTCCCAGACATCTATTGAGAGTGGGGATGGTATTTTCAACCTTTGGGTAAGTCCATCCTCACCTGGAAACTAATGCTTTTCTAAGCTGTAAAGGATTTTTATTGTTTGATAATTCTTGAAATTACCTAAAATAATGTATTATAGTGAATTCTTGGCACTCATGCTGTATGTTTGTTTTCCTGTGAGTGGAAGGATATATAATAAGGAAATTCCAACGTTCCTGTTACATTGCCATTTCCACCCAATCCCAAATGCTTTTAGTAATGTTTTCAACAAAAGGAATAGTAAGTCTTACTTTCAACAACAACAACAAAAAAAAAAAATAATTATCCACACCTAAAGCTCCATCCCGCTTTTCACAGAGCACAAATGAAATTTGAAGTCTTCAGTGCATGATGAATTGCAGTTTTTCTCTCCCTAGTAACATATGGCTGATATTTTACTTTAAGCATGTCAGGTTTGTAGTGCCAGACTACAGACACATAGGGCAGGAAGAGAGTTCTAGGTGGGTGGTGGCAGAATTTGTTCTAAATGATATGAGGACACTCATTATCTTTTCTCATTTTTCAAGTGGTTTCCCCCACCTGAATCCTCTTGATTTTAAGCTACAATGATAGTAATGCTTTTAAGATAGCATCTAAACACCAGTGAGATTAATACAGGCAAAATAAAGCAGGCATCCCAAAGTGTTCATAGTCATATCTGTAATTGTTCTCTTAAAATCAGCAGGACATTAAAAGAAGTTTTGTGTTCCTCTTTGTTGTAGAAAGTGCTTCAAATGATATCTAACATAGTTCTTTGATAAAGGGTGCCAAACATCTTGTTTAAAAAAAAAATTGAAAACACACCATTAGCTTGTGCAAACTGATCACTAGCTGTACCATTTCAAAATAAAGGCAGGGAGATGACAAATTGCTGAGTGTTTAACCTTCGATTTGATATGGTTCAGCTTTCCATTCCTCTGTGATTCCTTAACCCTGGTGGTTAGTGGTGAGATAATTGCTGGAATCAGCACAGTTAGGAACTATATCACATTAAAGACACTGGGACACTAGAGTTGAGAATCACTTCCATGTTCCAAGATAGTAGGCGGCTTCCCCACAGATTTGATATCATGTTGCTTTATATAAAAATAAAGAAAGAAAGAATTTCTTTCCTTTCTGGGAGCCTTGAGTGTTTACTTAATAGGGGGACTCCCCTACAGCTTTTAATGCTTGATAAAATGCTTGCCTGAGTTCTTTGCACAGTTTTTCTTAGGCTGCATTCCAAATAGCCTTAGTTCTTACACACTTAACTAAGGCTCCAATTCATTTTCTTTGTATTTTAAAAGTGACTGTTTCATTTTGAATCCAGAATTCTCTGCTTATGGTTATTGTTCTTCCCTCTAGTGTTTTGGGATCAGTAGGACAGAGTCCTTAGGATTTCTATTGGTTTGTTTTTCTTCCCAGCAGTCTTTGCCTCCTGACCTCAAGTAGTAGGAGCTGAATTTCTTTAAAATAAAGTTTTTAGCATTTATCTTTCTCTTTAATCTCTAAGTTCCTCCATTATACAGTCACACAGAATTTCTGTGCTTTCCATAGTTAAAAACCAAAACTTCTTATGATTGTTCTTTGGGGATGGATATGTCATAGGTCTTATAAATGTTATTTTGAGAGTCTACTTACTGATATTAAAAGGGTGTTCAGTAAATATTGATGGGTGAAAAATACTTTTCTGAAATCAGTATATAATGAGATACTGCCTATGTACTTATACAAATCAATAAATAATTTGTATTTAATATGTAATTCAGCAAGGGAAAATCAATTAAGTATGGGCATTAACGTAAAAACAATTCACAGTCAGGTATTTTAAATTTATAGAACATATATAGAGAACACATAATACAAATGAGTAAATATAATGGTCTCTGTAGCCATTTCCAAGTTCCTCCATTCTCAATGTCAAATATTGCCAAATTTGTTGAAAGTGCAGTTGAAGCCTCTTATGTAACCTATGCTCCATTCTTTCCTTCTTTACCAGGCATATTACTTTGAGGGTGGCATCTAGCAATCTTAGCCATTTTTAAATTATTACTAAGTGTGCGGGTATCTATAAATCATATGTAACAGTACATTATTTTTTTCACTTTTCATTTCATTATTGTGTAACATTATACAATGGGCTTTTGCTGTTAACATATTTTTTAATTTGCTCCTCTTGGCATATGTGTTTGTTCATTTCTTTTCATTGAAATGTAATTTTCTAACATAAGAATATAAATTAATTATTTACTGTCCTACCATATATAAACACTTCAGGCTGTTTCCAATATTGTGTTAATTGTATTAATTGCAAATGGAGTTTAAAGTTCCCATATGTATTTCATTCTTTCTAATTCTTGACTTAGGTTTTGCTTCAGTACCCTGAAAAAATACTATATATAAGGCAATGTTTCACCCAGTTTTCTCATAGACCTATTTCAGAATCATCATTTGTAGCTACTGTTGAGGCTTGAGAAGACTATTTTGAGTCTTTTGTTCACATGTCCTCTATTCTAATTTGTAGATGGAAGTTTCTGTCCTGTGGCCATTCAGTCCCAAATAAACAAATGGAGGCTTATATTAATTATAGACTGTGTGGCCTATTGCTCAGTCTTATTACCATGTCTTACAACTTAAATTAACCCATAATTCCTATCCATCTTTAGCCACATGGTGTCTCTTCTCAGTGAGGCATTCTCATCTTGCTCCCTCTGTGTCTGGCTGGCAACTACGTCTCTGTGTTTCCAGTTCCCAGAATTCTCCTAGTCTGCGAGCTCCACCTAAACTTCCTGCCTAGCTACTGGCCAATCAGTACAAATCTTTAAAGTGTACAAGAGCATTAGCCCACATCAGTAACTATTTTTCATTTTTATTTGCCCTATTAATGACACACATTTAAAATTTTTTCTTTGAAATTCCCACTTTTTTCTTTATGCTTTTGGGAATTTTAATATTACTTTTTAAATTATTTTTTCTTATTTTACATATCGATCCCAGTTCCCTCTCCCTCCCATCCTCCCATTCCCCTCTGTCCACCCATCCCATTCCCCCACCCACTCCACAAGGAGGGTGAGGCCTTCCAAGATGGATAATCAAAATATGTCAAGTCATTTGGAGTGCGCCTAGGCCCTCCCTCCTGTCTCTAGATTAAGGGAGTAACCCTCCATGGGAAATGTGCTCCCAAAGCCCTTCCATGAGCCAGGGATACATCCTGGTTCCACTGTCAGAGGTCCCTTAGACTGCCCAGGCCTTCTAACTGAGACCCATGTTCAGGGGATCTGAGTAATTCCAATGCTGGTTTCCCAGCTATCAATCTGGAGTTCATGAGCTTGTCCTTGGTCAGGTCAGCTGTCTCTGTGGGTTTCTGTAGCTTGGTCTTGACTCCTTTGCTCATTACTCTGCTCTCTCCCACTTCTAATAAGTCTAGAAATTTTGCTTACATATTTTGAGGAAAATAAGTACTTGTAACTGCTATATCTTTCTGATTGCCTTTTTTCAACCACATGCATTTATGTAAGATTTCACTTTAATTTTATTTTATAAAATAATAATAGTATAAATTTATATAATACAATATTTTAATGTGTTCATACAACCTGGAATTATCAAACCAGGGTAATTAGAGTACCCATTACCTCAGATACATAATATATAATGAAAGCATTTCAAAGGAATCATCTTATTTGCTAGTCACAGGGCTGTGCAACTGGAAGAGGAATGTATCCTTCCTCAACGGTAACTTTGTATCCATTGATCAACATCTTTTCTGCCCTTGTCCACCTGGGCACCTTAACCTCTGCTACCTTACCTTTCTATTCCCAACTACTATGAGCTAGACTCTTTTCAAAAGGATTCCACAAGTAAATGAGAATGTGTGACATTCGTCTCATTATACATGGCTTATTTTGCTATGTCTTCCAGGTACCCCATAATGTCATAAATTGCACAGTTTCCTGACTTCTTTTGAAAGACAAGATGACATTTTGCTGTGTATATACACATTTGTTATCTACTCTTGCTCTGGTGGATCCTTAAGTTGTTCTCATATGTTGGCTATTGTGAATTATGTTGCAATAAGGATGAACATGCAAGTTTCTCTTCAACAAATAAATCTCATTTCCTGTAGACTCAGGAATGAGAGTTCTGGGTTGCATGCTCATTCCATGTATGACGCTCAGAGGAACCTCCATATTGTTTTGCATAATGACTTTAGTAATCTATCAGACAAACAATAGTGTACTGTTAAAGAGTTCTCTTTTCCCTATATCTCTGCTATCTTCCTTTTGTATTACAAGTTTCAAAATTCTGTTCATTGTATAAGGTACTTATTATGTAAAAAATTTTCATTCAACATTGAGGATAGTCCCTTTTCTCTCCTCAATTCTCTCATCCCCCTTCCCTTTATTAGTCCCATTTATTCTCCTAGACCGTTTGTTTTACTTTCATGTAATATAGACTTACATGATTTTTAATGTATCTACATGTAATCTAGGAACCACACATAAAAGAAACCATGTATTTGTCTGAGACTTGTTTAATTTGCTTGATATGATTATCCCCAGTTATATTCATGCTCCTGAAATAACTTAATTTTTGTTTTCTTTATGGCTGAAAAAATATTCCACTGTAAATATATACCACAGTTTCTTTAACAGTTCTTCTGCTACTGGACATAGAGGATGGTTTCAAACCTAGTGACAATAAACATCGATGTGCAATTATGTCTGTTGACATGCAGTCCTTTGAGTAAATAAATACCCCAGGGGTATATAGATGGACCATATGGTATGTTTATTTTTATACTTTTAAGGAATCTCTATATAGATGTCTATAGTGTCTGTTCTAGTTTATATTTCTATTGGTAGATATGGGAGTTACCATTGGAAGATAATGGGAATATGAGCAGATAAGGGATCCTCTCTGCTTCCATTCCCCCAACACTTATTGTTATTCACTTCTTTAATTTTTGCCACTCTGACTGGGATGAGATGGAATTTCAATGTAACTTTGATTCCCATTTCTTTGATGACTAATGAGTGTAAAAAAATTTCAACTGTTTGAAGATCATTTTGTACATCATGTTTTGAGAGCTGTCAATTTGTTCCAATGGTTTATTTATTGATTATGCCATTGAATTATTTAGTTGTTCTTAATTATCCTCTGTCACATATATCTAGCACAATTTTCTCTCATTCTGTAAGCTGTTCTTTTATTCAGTTAACTATTTCCTTTGCTGTGGAGACGGTTTTTAATTTCATGAGGTCCCATGTGTCAGCTGTTGGCATTAGTTATTGAATGGACAGTTATGGTTAGAATAGGTTGTTTTCCCTACCTTTTACCCTAAGGGCATCAGAATTTTAGATCTTTGATCCATTTGAAGTTGATTTCCATACAGGATGAGAAATAGTGATCTGGTTTTGTTCTTTTACATGTGATTATCAAATTTTCACAGCAACATTTTTTTTAAACATGCTTCATTTTCTATGTAACAATATACTTTCCATCTTAAATAACACTATAAGAGAATTGTTTGAAATAAACAGAAGAAAAAAATTAAGGTTACAAATTCCTCCCCCAAAACATAATTTTAAAAACAGAAATTAACTTTTTTAAGTGAGTTGGTAAAGTCTCATGACTAATTCCTATTACACTACCAGTCAATGGAGTTAGCAAAGAAAGCCACCTTCAAAACCACAGGCTCAAGAAGGAACACACCTCAGATTCTTTTGGAATATCAAAGTGGTCCTTGCTATTTCAGTACCCAGAAAGTTTCATTTCCACAATGGAAAAAGAAACAATGTTCATTGCTAAAGAAGAAATCATTTCCACAATGCCTATATTTGTTAAATAATCAGCTGACTATAGCTCTGGGGGTTTGTATCCAGGTCCTCTACTCTATTCTATTGGTGAAACATTCTTATTATTTTCCCTGCTTTCAGTTGGGGAATACTTTCTTCCCATTCAACATGATGTTGGCAATAAGCTTCCCATGTATAGCCTTTATTCTTAGTCCGTGCTTTGTATTCAATAGTTTATTCTTTTCTACTTGTCATAAGTTTCTCTTTTAGCTTTCATTTGTTTTTGCCTTTTTGGTATTTTTATTCTGTAGCATTTTTTAAAAGTTAGCTTGAATTCTTATTGAATAACATTAACATAGTTTTTTGCTTTTATTAAATGTAAAAAATAGTATTTTCACCTTTTCTCAAGTGAATTATAATTTTGGAAAATATTTCATCCAGACACAGTTCAGACAGTTGTATTATAGTTATTGGGAATTAAAAACCAATATTTATATAGTCTCCAACCATATGTTAGCCCCTAATGGCAAGGAGTTCATTTCTAATATGAACAGATAAAACTTTATAAGAAGCCAATAGACAGAAAAAATAATTCATATCATATGTAGTTCATATCAATATATTTATTTTTGAGCATGAGATAAATTTTAGTGAGTCATTTACAAATAGAGGTAACTATAATCATCATGTCAGTATTGGAATAAAAATTAGGGCAGAAGACATAACTCTATTAATAAAGTGCTTGCCTTGGAAGCATCAAGATCTGCATTTTATCTCTAAAATCCTTGTTAAAAAATTTCAACATAGCCAAGCATTGTGGCTATGTTTACAGTTCCAGTGCTGGCCAGCCATTCTAGCTTACTGTTTCAGCACCACAACAATGAGAGACTCAGTCTCAACAAATAAGGTGGACAGTGCCTGAGGGGCAACACCTAAGGCTGCTCTCTGGCCTTCACACATGTGTACACACACACATGTTCCTGCACACGTATATTGAATGTCCTAAAGACAAAGGCAACCATGGTCTTTCATTAGGTGATTTTAAGAGTCTGTGTTCAGATGTGACTGAAATTCCCCATAGAGGGACAGAAATCACACTTTCACAGTGAAAATCAGATACAATGTGTTCAACTCCAGCTTACATTGCTCTAGAAATGTCATTTAAAATTAAATACAAAAGAATATATGCAATTAGATGAACTGAAAAATTAATAAGTAAACAAATGGAAAAGTTTAGGAAAGTTAAAGATTGATATATTTTATTTATGCCAGTTTGGGGGGATTCTCTGCCATAGGGCACTGTGTGGATTTAGTAGTGATGAACATATTTGATTATAAACTTTCTAGGAGATAAAATAAAAGAAAAGGGAAATGGTTACATACCCTATAGCATGCATAATATTTAACAAATAAAAATGTCCAGGAAAGGCATACCAACTACATCTGGTATAAAGTACAGGAAGCCATTTTTTCCTGTGGCTTATCATGGAATGTAGAAACATGGGGCACAGCAATCTTAAATACTAGAGCAGTAAATTCTGCTGTCAAGTGTACAGGTGCTTTCATGGCACAGCATGGCAGTCTGTGGCAATGAGTTTTAAATGAGATATTATCCTTTGCATCAACCCACGCTTCCTTTGTCTTGGTCACTTTAGTTTTCATGTTACACATGCACAGGATCCCTCATCCATGCCAAGCATCTGTGAAAGAGCCAGCAGAGTCACATGCTAGAGCAATCAGCTGCCCTGGCCAACATCCTCTCCATGTGATGACAAACTCCCAGTAAGAATGCTTTGGGAGAGGTCTACCCCTCAACTCCTCACAGCCAACCCCTACCATCTTCCTCAAGGAGGAAAATAAAAACCCAGATACCCATGTTTTCTCAAGACACAACTTGGGACACATTTTGGCATACAGATAAATAGCTAAATCCCAGAACACCACACCATGGAGCCCCCCCCACAACACATGACCCTTCACTAATGTAGGCTGTACAAGGGAGATCTCCAAGGTAAACAGGATGGAATAATAGTGTAGGCTGAGATACTGGAGGCGCTAATCTGTTTATGGTGGTTAACTCTAGACTGTCTGTTGGGGTCATCTAAGGAAAATGATTGCTTTGGCTGGGAAATGAATGGTCCACATGAGCCCTTCTTCCTGGCAGTCATGAGTGAGTTAGGCCTCTTGTCGATTCACACCATTGCTATTTAATAACAGCAAAACCATGACTTTTGCCAGGAATGGAGGATCTCATTTATTTTTTCTGACATTAAACATGGGGAGTACTTTTGATACCTTTAGCTAGTATTACATCTTTCCCTGCCAAATCTCTAATATTTTCAAATCTACTTTGTCTTTGAGATCTTAACTTTTTTTTCAACATAATTTTTAGCAACATAGCTAAAGGAACATTTATGGAGAGTTACGTCCTTGTAAGGATAGTTTGCTAAATTTTGTAAAATCATTGTGTATACTCCAGAATCCTACAATTTCAGTTATTGAAGACTGTAAGCACAAGGGAAGGTGTTAGAGAGTAGCAGGTTGTTTTTCTAGACAGATATCCTGAATATAGTTTTCTTAATTCCCAAGAGTCACTCCTCTTACTGATTATTGTTACTTGGATCATTGATAACATGTCTTTTATATTTATATGAACAAAATGGTTCTAGTGAGATATTTCTTTCAGATATCACTGTTATGATTAATGAAACCTAAGTTAGGAAACTTAGAAGCTATGAGAAAGTAGGGCACATCTCATATGCCTACTTGAAAGCCCAGGGGAAACTCCCATGATTCCAGTTTTGCAAAAATATTGACTTGCTAATCTTCTTAGAGATGGATGCAATCTCCTGAAGAAATAAGTGAGTCTCTTTATCAAAGTTTAAGTTTTTCTTGGAAACATGTTAATTCCCATCCCAATGTAAATGCCCAAAGGATTTTACTTGTTTCCCAAACAAAAGCCAACCTTATAGGAACAGTGTATGGAAATTTGCTGTTAAAAAATAAAAACCCAAATGTTAAAGACTCAGATTGTAAAGAATGGAAATATGGGCTTCTCTCATCATATAGTCATCATAATCAGAATCATACTAGTACTTCTTGCCTTTTCCAAAATCAACATTTTAGAATATCATTTTTTCTTTAGCTCCTTTTTATCATTTTTAAAAAGTTATCAAAAATAGATTCTTCTCTCTCATACAATACAAGCCAAGCACTGTTTCCCCTTTCCACACTTCCTCTAACTCTTCCCCAACTCCCCAGATCCACACCTTCTTTCCTTTTCAAAAAAGAGCAGGCCTCCAAAAGACAACAGCCAAACAGGACAAAACCCAACAGGAGGAAAAGCATCTCAAGAGCAGGCAAAAAGAGTCAGAGATACATGTGTTCCTGCTGTCATGAGTCCCACAAAAACACCAAGCTAGCAGTCATAGCATAGATGCAAAGACCTGGTGCAGACCCATGCAGGCTGCATCCTTGCTGTTTCAGTCTATGTGAGCCCTGCTTAGTTAATTTGGTTCTCCTGGTGGGCTCCATAGCCTCTGACTCCTACAGTCCTCAGGGGTAGAGACCAGATGGAGACCAATTTAGACTCTCTGTCCACATTATGTCTATTTGTAGGTCTCTGCACCTGTTACCATAGATTGCTATAGGAAGCCTCTTCTGGATGACAATTGGACTTTGAGAATAGCTGAGCATCATTTTGTTGTTTTGTTTTGTTTTTTAAAGAGCAGTCATGTTTGTTTCTATCCTAGGTTTCTGAGTGATCCAGTTTCTAGACATCCAAGCAATGTCAGACATAGGCTCCCCCTTATGAAGTGGGCCTCAAGTTAAACTAAGCATTGGTTGTCCACTCCCACAAGTTCTGCAACATCATCATCCCAGGACAGATTGTAGGTGGAAGGTTTTGTGGCTTGGTTGGTGTACAGGATTCTTTTTCTTCATAGTATCCTCTAGCATCAAAGAGACTACCAGGTTGATTTCTCTATGTTCAATTTTCAAAGAGCAACCTTCTGTCCTAGTATCAGTCTAGATTGTTTAGGAATCTCCATGAGACCTTCTCAGCCAACAAGCCAACCAAGTGAAACCCAGTCATACCACTGGAAGCCTTGGCTGGTTATAAAAGATGGTCAGTTCAATCTTGGCATCCTTCATTACTAGGAGTCCTCACTAGGGTCACCCTCATATATTCCGCTGGGCAATACTTCATTGTGTAAATGCACCACATTTTCTTTATCTATTCTTCAGTTGAGGGAACATCTAGGTTGTTTCTAGTTTATGGCTATTATGAATAAAGCCATAATGAACATAACTGAGCAAGTGTACTTGTGGTAGGATGGAGTATCCTTTGAGTATATGCCCAAGAATGGTATAGATGGGTCTTGATGTTAATTGAGTACCAGTTTTCTGAGGAACCACCATATTGATTTCCATGATTTCTGTACAAGTTTGCACTCCCACCAGCAATGGAGGAGTGTTCTCCCTTGCTCCAAATCCTTGCTAACATGATCTATCACTTCTGTTATTGATCTTAGCCATTCTGACATGCATAAGATGGAGTCTCAAAGTAGTTTTGATTTTCATTACCCTGATAGCTAAGGATGTTGAATATTTGTTTAAGCATTTCTCAACTGTTTGAAATTTCTCTATCAAGAAATCTCTGTTTAGATCTGTGCCCCATTTTTAAATTTGATTACTTGTTTTGTTGACGTCTAGTTTCTTTGCCTGACAGAAGCTTTTCAGTTTCATGATGTCCCACTTATTAACTGTTGATGTTAGTGCCTGTTCTATTGGTATTCTGTTCAGGATGTTGTCTCCTGTGTTGATAACATCCAGACTGTTCCCTACTTTCTTTTGAACAGGTTCAATTGGGTTTTATGTTGAAGTCTTTGATTCACCTGAAGTTGTGTCTTGTGTCGGGTGATAACATGGATATATTTGCATTCTTCTACATGTAGATACCCAGTTTGACCTTCACCTTCTGTTGAAGATATTTTCTTCTTCTTTTTCCAGTGTGTAGTCCTAGCTTTGTTTTGCTTTATTCTTATATTGTTCAGGTTTGCTTTAGATATCCTAGGTTGTTCAGCTTTCCATATATGTTAAGAATTATCCTTTCAAGGTCTATAAAGAATTGTGTTGAAATCTTGGTAGGGATTGTATTGAATCTATAGATTGCTTTTGGTAGCATGGTCATTTTTACTATGTTAATCCTATCAATCCATGGGTATGGGGAATATTTCCATCTTCTACTATCTTCTCAGATTTCTTTTTTCAAAGACTTGAAGTTTTTTTTTGTTGTTGTTGTTTGTTTTTGTTTATTAATCTAAGTCTTTCACGTGCTTTGTTAGAGTTATTCCCAAGATATTTTATGCCATTGGAGTCTATTATAAAGGGTGTTGTTTCCCTGGTTTCTTTTTAACTCCATTTGTCTTTGCTATAGAAGGGCTACTGATCTTTTCTGATTGATATTGTATCCAGCCAGTTTGATGAAAGTGTTTATCAGCTGTAGGAGTTCCCTAGTAAAACTTTAAGGGTCGCTTACATATCATATTATATCATCTTCAAATAACAATACTTTGACTTCTTCCCAATTTGTATCCCTCTTATCTCCTTCAATTCTTTAATTGTTCTAGCTAAAACTTCAACTTCTATATTGAATAGATATAGAGAGAATGGACAGTCTTGTGTTCTTGTGTTGTTTCTAATTTTAGTGAATTGCTTTGTTTCTCTACCTTTAGCTTGATGTTGGCTATAGGTTTGCTTTTTGTCCTTCTTCTTAAAAGATCTTTTAATTAAAAAATAGAATGCAATTCATCAGATAAAATAGTGACAAAAGACAGATGATTTAGGTCCAAACTCTGAACTAAGTATTCCTTCCATGCTTCCCGCTTCCCTCAAACCCAAATTCTCTGAGACTCTGTTCCTATATTTGTTACAAATCAAATAAGTAATATCAGCACAGATAGCTTGCAATGATAGCTGATGATCTAAGTGATATGACATGGATGAAAATGCTTACTAGCCAAGGCTACTAACAAACTGCTTCTCCATGACCTGATTGATAAGGTGGCCTTTCTCTAGCCAAGCTTTGTAGCAGTAAAAAGACTGCTGTAGTTGGTTGTTTAATAATCCTTTGAGGTCTAGAACTTATCATGTCAGTACCATCTTGTGCCTGTTCTCAAGCAAGCACTGCTTTGCTTAAGTTTGGCCTCTGAGCCCTGAGAAACACTATTCACTTCGCTTTGACCATTTTCTCTGCTGTTAACCCCTTCATCTCTCTCATTTACTATTTGGGGAGCTTCTATCATTGGCCTCTGCGTCTTGGGTTTCTACTATGCTTACAACATAACCTCAAAGGAAGGAAGAAGGGAGCAGGAGGAGTAAGCTAAATGAGTGAAGTATTGCTTGTTATAAAATTAGGATTTATGAAAATATTTTATCTATTTCTAATTGTAAAGAATATTCTTAAGTTCAAACAAGAAAAAGAATCACCTTGATTATGAAGCAGTGGGAGGAGTTTTTAGTTCAACTTTATCTCTAGTTGAAGGAGTCTTTAGCCTTTAGTGTTTTCTTCATTTTCCCATCTGAATACCAGGTCTCTGTCTTGGCTGCTACTGGGTTACACTAGCCTGGACAGCATACTACCTAAGGAAGATACCTTAGCTTTGCCTATCTTTGGCTTGTTGATCCTAGACAGTACATACTGAGAACTTGTCATGCTCCAGACACAATGTTCTCTTTTGGGTACTTTGACTATAATTGTACAAAAAGTTTCTATTTTGAATATTCTATTCAGTGTGGTGAATGAATGAATGAGATTGAAAAACCTTCTCCCCACTTCCATTCTGTGCACTTAAGATATGCATAAGTTATATATAAAATGATAATTGTTAGATATTATACATTGTGGTCTTATTACAATAATAATTTGGATATTAAAAGCACGGTTACTGTTGCATTTTACTCAATTGCCTAGAAAGGCATTACTACTTCAGCCTATTCACAGCAGCATGTGGTAACTTAGGGAGGGAGTAAAAAGCTTCCTCAGGACTCTTTCAGCACTAGGAGTCTGTTGTCCTGAGTAAGTCCTCTGTTCTAGGTGAGTTTAGAAAATTCATTTGCTAAGATAACCATCTTAACACTATCCTGCGACTGTTTTCCTCTCTATCCAGCATCCATTGAACTCAATGAATGTGTTTGGAGTGACTGTGTAGCGAGTATTAAAGATCATTCCTGATATCTTCTACTCCCAGTAAACTCTCACCATTTTTCCAGTGGCTTTCTGGAAGTGGAAGGACAAAGCTTATTTGGGTGCAAGAAGACACTTGCTAGAGTCTTCACCAAAAAAAGGATGTTCTTGCTCTAGAGGAAAAATTCACAGAAAAGTTTTCTCTCTTTTGCCTCCTGTCAGTCATCCTACATCTTGAAAGAAAGGAGGCTTAGACAGAAACCAGCAGCCAACAGTAGTGACGGGGGGGGGGGGGGGGAACCTTTTTTTATGACATGGCTAATAAATGAAATATATGAGCCCCAAAGCCCACTCTACTCCAACTACTTGTTTATAAACAGATGTCCTAATATTTGAGTCAGGCTTCTGACTTTTTTTGTGCAAGTTTATTCCAGCTGCTGGTATTGTAGGTGAAGGACATAAAAAGCAAGGGATCTTTTAATTAATGGGTGGTCCTCAATAGATAAAACTTTGGCCCTAGTATCAGGTGGTGATAACACAAGGAAGCAGAGCTTCTAAAGCCCAACTAGGTCAAGGAGTGGGATAATCAAATGAGGGAAGAGGACATGGTTGGGTGGACTGTTGAACAGTGTTAGATAGCTAGAGGTTGCACTAATTTCATTCCTGAAGTTTTCTGCAACGTCTATATGCTTTATAAAGGAGCCAAGATCCCTGCATTCACTAACAAAGTCTACACTATTTTTCTTCTCAGTAAATACCCTTGTGCCTTTCAGATACCATTTACTGAATAAGAATACTATTTATGACATTATGAATATGAAACCAAATAAAAAGATATACCATTGAAAGAAATTGTGTGAGAGAGAAAAAGACAGAAAAGAAGGATGAGGACAAAGAAAAATGATGCGGAAGAAAGTAACTATTTTGCTTCAAACTTGTCAAGAAAAGTTAGCATGTCCATACTACAAAGACAACAGGCTAACATTATGTCTTTGGGTGGAGATAAAATAAAGTTGGCAGGAACTAAACATGAGTTTAATTTTCTGTCCTGCATCACAAGATGGCATTCACTATAAAGCCATAACAACCCAGAACTTAGTTACCAGGTCTCCATTTCAAACTGCCTGGGACAGTATAAGCAACTTGGTTCTGAAATGGAAGAAAGCATTCCTTGCATTGCACTATTAAATGGAACACTTAATCAGCTCTTTTGCCAAGAGAACCTCCCCCCCCCACCTTATGGTAATGTAAATAGGGCTGAGGGGAAAAAAATGTCTGCAGCTGAAAGCCTGTGGAGCTGCATGGCTGTTTTTGCTTGTTCAGAGTCCTGGAGTCAGCATTTGTCAGCAAGCATAGCTCACACAGATTCTTGGGGACCTGGAACCTGAGTTTGGGTAGTCTTATTTATTAACTTCTCTGAGGTTGGATGTCCCAAGTTGGTGAATAGTGCATTTTTCAGAACAGATCTGTCAGCGACCTCCCTCGTGCCCCTCTCTCATCCCTGCCTTGTCTGCATCCTTTTCCAGGTATTTTAGTATTCTTTAAGCTTTCCTGCATTATATCATGGAAAAGCATCACTAAGATTTGCATTGTGAAACGCATTTCAGATAACAACTCAGAGGAAATCAGGCAAATTTACCCAGGATTTGAGGGGGAAAAAGTTTGTTTTACCAAGGTAGCTTTAAATCTGTTTTTCCAGCTAGAGATTTATTTCTTTTAATGCAGAGCATAAATATTGCTCATCCCAAGGCAAGATCTTGACCTGAAGCACAGAATTCAGGAAAGAACTGATTTCTCATGCTTTATTCAGAAGTCTCATCCATTAATTAATAAAATTATTTACAGATTTCAAAGAGGCCTTTGAAATTTGCACTTTAAGTGCATCATGGAAATTGATCCGTTTTCCAAATGTGCACCAATGTGACAACACTGAATGAGTGGATGAGCACAAAGCGAGGTTACAATCACATCTGTAGCTTCAGAGTCAATCTTGGACTAATGGTCTTCATGAACTGGATTTATGTAGACCTGGACTTCTCATTGGTAACTGGGCAAATGGCTCTGAGTCTGTGAATTTGCTACTGGACAAAGGTATGCAACCTAGCTTAAGAGGAAGATTTGGCCTAGTTTAAGAGGGACAAATTTTTGTTTCTTAGAGTCTGTGACACAGATGGCTGTTGGATGAGTACCATCCTAGAAGCTAAATGAAAATTTACAAGCTTGCTGTTGTTATGCATAGGTGATGCCGACATCAAAGGAGAAATGCAGGATCCCTGGATGCTGTCTGCTGTTCTCCAGATGTTCCTGAACTTACTTATTCCCCTTGAGTCTGGTCTTTCTCTAGAAAGAACTCTTTGATGCTGATCAGCATTTCAATTAGGCCAGTGAGGCTGGGAATTCTTGAAGCTGGATCTCACCCCCAAGGAGGACTTGGATGGAGCTATCTGCTGTAACCTAAGAGGCAGAGGATCATAGTTTACTCAGTCAAAAGAGCATTTTGTCCTTTGCTTTAAGCTGAAGGCTTGCTTCTGGGCGCATCTGTCACTGAGCATTTACAGCATTCATAGGTGATGCTAGGATAGTTAGCAGCCATGGATGCAGCTCTGTAGGGAGGTGATTAAGAGTCTAAACCCTAGAAACCAAGGTGCTTCTCCTGGATTAACCCCAAATTGAATTAAATCCATAACAGAGCTGCTAGCATTCCTTTGAGCCCATGTTTCTTGTGTTGGGGGACTTTTCTCCAGTTTACATTGTTGAGTGCAAGTAGAAATACAACAACCCGATCTGCTTAAAAAGTACCCTCCATTGTAGGAGTATATATAAAAGAAAACTACATTAGAAATAGAAAGATAAATGAATAAAATATTCAGTTATTGTGGAGATATTAAATTCTTCATTGGTAACAGATTTATTGGGCAATAATTCACACCCTATTTCTTTCTTATTGTCACTGCAACAAATTACTAAAAAGTTAGTTTAATTTTTTTATGGTTTTGGTTTTTTGTTTTTGTTTTTGTTTTTGTTTTTTTTAAACAGTTTCTCTGTATAGTCCAGCTGTCCTGAAACTTGCTCTGTAAACTGACTGGCCTTCAACTCAGAAATCTGCCTTCCTCTGCCTGAGTGTTGGAATTAAAGATATGTACTACCATATCCAGCCAAAGTTAGTTTCTTAAAACAAAAGTTTATTTTCTCACAGGCCCAGAAGTTCATTCAGTATCAAGACCACGGATGAGAATCAGGTGTTGGCAGGACTGCCTGCCTCCCTACTGGAGGGTCACCTCCAGGCTCAGGTCCCAGTTGGGTTTTACTACTTAGGGCATCAGCAATCTCTGTCTCTGTGATCATATTATGTTTTCTCTCCCAGAGAACTCTCCCCATCACACAAACACAGGATTCACTTAGGGCTTACCTGGATAATACAGGAAAATTCCCCATTCCCAATGCACTTCTTACTTTAACCATATAAGCTCCATTTCCATGTAAGGTAGCATTTACAGACTCAGCATCCTAATGAATTTTGAAGTCCAATATCCATCCCACTGTATAATATCTTACACCTACCATTGAAAGGTATGGATTTAAATGTCTTTCAGGATATTTTAAAAATAGAATAACCATTTAAATATCCATTTTAGAGTACTTCCTTCACCTGAAAAAGAAGCTTCCTATTCACTAGCAGTCATTTCCCATTTTCTTTCATACTTCAGGTGCCCACTATCATGCCTTCTATCACAGTAGCTTTGCCTATTTGAGACGTGTTCTGTAAATGGAATTACCCACTGTATACATTTTTTTTTTTTACTTCTTGTGCTTAACATCATTTTTCTAGGTTCTTTTTATCACTAAATAAAATGTTGTCAATAACAACAACAACAAGCAAAACAAAAATATCTTAACTGTGGAAATTTAATCACTTACATTTTGCAAATGATGTCTCAAGTATTTTGTCTGTCACTTTAAATGCTGAGCATCCACACGTGTTACATTCCTGAATAAAGATCCTTGGGATATTGTTTCAAGCCTAATTGCACCATGCTTACTTTTATTTTAGGATAATTCAGGTCTTTTTACTTTCTAGAGGAATGCATGTCGTTGATTTTAATTTCCCGTGTTGTGCCATTAACAGGGATCTGTTGTTTTTCAAATAAGATGAAAGTGTAAGTTTATTTAGATTCCTTATCCAAGTTTGATTTCCTCTTTTCCCCTACTCTGTTACCCTTGACCACAGGTGGTGGTCTTGAAGGATTTCCTAGTGGTCTAGAAAGTCAAACATCTGAGTAGAAAGTACCTCACTTCCTTTCCAATGTGATGCTATCTTTCTTGAAGGAAGGAACCCCTGCCTCCTGCCACTCTCCCCAGGAAAAAGTGAAAGGGCAAATTTTCTAAGCTTTGCAATTCCCTTGTTTCTTGAGCCTGGGAAGCACCAAATCAATAAAACCTTGACGAAAGATGCATCAATATTTAATGTGCATCCCAAACAGGGAAAAGAAGGAACGTTGAAAGGAAGGATCTAACAATAGACTTGTATACCACAGGAGTTATATGCCTATGGTCTGAGGAAACAAACAAAAAACCTGCCTTGGAAAGGGCACAGCAGGAAAATGTGCCTTCCTCAGCATCAGACTGGAGGGAGAAGAAAGCAATTCTCCCCTAAGAACTTCAACCAAAGCCTGTGAAGGTACAGGTCTTTATTTTGAATTCCTGAAAATGATTGCTTGTTGCTGTTGGGTTGAAAGACCTATCTCAGTTCCAGATGTTGAAATACGTAAAGAAAAATCTTTGTTTTAAAAATCAGCTAAATACACTGGTTTAAATTGTTTAGGAGTTGTGTTTGCCTGTATTTTCTTAACATCTACAAGGTTTGGGTAAGCATCTATACTTCATTGTGCTCCTCCAAACTGGATTTCCAGATGTCTTGAGGTCATTCATCACTGAATAAGTCTCACTGGATTCAGCTCAGTGCTCTCTCACAACCTCTATAAAGATGGGACATTTTGAGTCTAATGCCCATAATGAGGTGTGTATGTTTTAAAGACCCCTGGAGCGATGCAGAATTGTCTTGCCCAGGGCAGTATCCATCAAGATGCAACTGCATGTAAAATGACACTGAAAATATACTCGATCTAACAGCTGGCTTTATGGTCTGGTTTCAACACTCTTTCCTCTCTCTATCAGACCCATGATAGACTATCCCTTTTCTAAATTCCTCAAATTAAATGGAATCAGACTTCTCGATCCCATTGAATGGTTATCCTCCCACAGTGTCTGAAAAAAAAATATTGTCAGTCTGTTAAAATAGGAATATGAGATCATACTGAGCTTAAATAATTTAAAATGTCTTTCTTCATACTAATACCAATGTGTTTGTCCTGTACTAGCTATCCATATTTTTCTCTACTTTGATCTATACAGGGTTTTCCTTTCTGGATTATTGGTCTGGTGGTTAGATTTAATTAAATCTGGTATATTGTGCACATTTCATTTTCTCACTTAAAAAGTTATCATATACGTTTGAATACTAAAACCCCTGAGAGGACCTGTTCAGGAGACCTGTAAACTTTTTCAGTGATTTTACCATGAATCTGTTTGTTTGTTTATTTATTTATTTTTACTATGGGACATCTTCATATTTTCTGTTCTACATGAAGATTATTTATGTGAGATTAGAGAGAGAAGCACAGTTGGATCTAGTAAGGTGATGTCACGTGCCATCCCCATGATGCAATCTGAAAATAGTATGTTGGAGGTGTCATAGTTGGGTAATTCAATCCAATATATGCCATGGTCTACTTCATGTACTAGATAGGCCTGCATTCCTAGATTACAGAGGTGGACCACACATTCTGAGCTGTCAGGGAACCTATAAACTTGCAGGCAAGAGTTGAAAGAAGTACAACTGCTTTCGCCTTACTATGAAACAATCACACTCTACAAGACAAAAGGTTATTGATATCTATCATTCTATCCACCTACAACAACCTATCTAATATTTAAGTACTCAGCTTAGAATATTCTGTGCCAGAGCTTTCAAAGAGACTGTATTAGATTATCAGAGTCAACAGAGTCCTTAGCTATGAAAGCCACTTGTCCCAGCACAGAAGCCAGCACCTCCTCTGCTTGCCTTGAATCCTGGGTGATTTCCTGCTTTGAGTTCCATGCACATGGTTCTCACACAAACTCCTTTACTGTAGGAGGGAACTTGAGGAGGTCTATGCTCATACATCCACAGTACACAGTAGACCCACGGTACAATATACCCACAGTATAGTACTCCCACAGTACATTACACGCACAGTACAATTACAACACTCCAAAGACTAGTGAGATTCACTGTAACTGCAAGTAGTAGTGGCTGCTGAAAATCACACTCACAATAAAATGCTACTGTAAGCTTTGACTTGAAGCATACAATAGTGTGTTCCACTATAGCACCTCCCTCTTTCCAGTGTCTTTAAGTTGGGATGCACAGAAGCAGTTCCATTAATTATTGACCTATCTCTGTAAGGCTCACTATACATTATGGATTACGCATTCCTTAACCTCCCAATTGTATCTTAAGGTGTTAATAATGTTATTTTATAGCAGGCATATTAGTTTAATCCAGCCTGTATTATTTGGAGGAAATCTCCCAGAATCCCTGACCAACAAGTGGAGGAGAAGTATCTGGCACTTAGCACTAAGATTTTCATTTGGTGATCTATGTCTTTAAAGAGGAACATCATTCCTGTATACAGTAGTTCCACTTAATCTCTCCCTCTCTCTCCATCCTCCTGCCTCCCTCTCTCTCCATGTGTATATATACACATTATAAAACAAAGGATATGAAGTTGGGAGCAGGTAAGGGAGTTTAGGGAGAACAGTGTGATAAGAGTATGATCAAACTACAGTGTGTGTGCCTATGTGTGCGCGCGTGTGTGTAAGTCTCAAAAGAACTAAGAAAACTATTATGTACATATATATGCATGTGTACATACACACAAATCACATATACATATGCTCTATAAACACAATACTGAAACCGGTGTAGGGCCTTGGGAGGGGTTTATTAAGACTCTGCAGCTTCAGCTTCATGACCCTTGCGTGTCTGGTGTCCATTGTCCTCTTGTTGTAACTATCTCGGTTGACTCTCATGCTGTACATTTGCTCTTCCATGGCTCTGAACTCCTTTCCTGGAGCTTTTCTGTTCACTCTGTTCCTGTTTGCCCCTTTTCTCTAGAACTGGTTGCTCTTAGCTACCAATCCTTGGGACTGTCAATTGTGACAGGGTGCTGGAGAGTTTTGGACATCACATGCATAGAAGAGGATTGTCTCAAAGTGCCACCCACCTTCTTCTAATATCTACAGAGTCGGAAATTAGTCAAGAAAAGAGGAAATGTGTAGTGATGGCACCCTTCCCCCTAAAGTAATGGTAGAGAGATCTCCTGGAAGAGAATGTCATGTCTTTATTACTCTGTCCCTTAGAGGCTTTCTTTCATAATGATTCCTTTCATCAGAATGTTTGTAACTGTCACCTTGATGCATTACCTTCAAGATAGTTATAAACGCACTATTGTGAGGAAAAGGCCTGCCCCCTATAGCAGCTCTGTTTTTTGTGGATCCCTCTTCTATTTAGAAGATAATCAGTGTCACTTTAAGGGAAGTGGAGAAACACAAGGTCCTTGATTGGCATTTCTAGTACCTATGAATGTTAATGTTCATGTATCATTAAGATGTCTCATCTTGCAAAATGTCTCTCAAAGGGAAGCGGCATGGTTTTGCACTGTCTGGTGATATGTGAATGTTTATCTTCTTACTCTCCTCCTTGTCCTGTGAGAACTCTCAAATCATTGTTTCTACCCACATTCTCCTCTTCCGAGCTTGCCTGAGATTGTCCAGAACACCCGTTAGCTCACAGTCACACTTTTTGCAGCTCTACTTTTGTGCCATTATTTATTTTCACAGTAACAGCAGCACTCTCCTTCCAATCTTCGTGCCAGAGACATGGCTTGACTTATGCCGCTGCCTTCTCATTTAAGTGAGCAATAAAACACAAAACAATTCTAAATCAACCATCTCTCAAATCATCTGTTTCTCTCCAACTGTCACTCGTTAGTGCTGTCTTCATCCCATCTGATGGACTCGGCAGGCTGTCCTGTACCTACCTAGCCATCCTTACACCATTTGCTTCTCTTGTTTGTGTATAAATTGTTTTAAATGTCTGTGAATCACCCCCCCCCGTGCGCGCGCGCGCACACACACACACACACACACACACACACACACACACACACACACACTAACTTCTTCTTGTCCTTTGTCTGCTTATCCTTTTTCTGTGGTTTCCTGGACTTTCAGAATGTAGTCCAACTTTTTCAACATCTCTACAATATACTTTTGTATTTGTCTGCCATCTTCCTTCTGACACTTTGACAATTTGCACCAGCAATAACTATCAGTTGACCTCGGGCTTTTGTTTGATTTTTTAAATGTCTTTCTGTTCCTTGTTATCCAGTTTAGAGACTACCATGTCACAGAAGCTTCTTCCCTTGACTAAGAACTCACAGGAAATTCATAAAGGACCTCCCTGCATCAGCCCTATGCCCACCTGCAGCATGGCTACCGTTAGATGATGCTCAGCATCAAATTTATTACTGCTGTTGACAATATTAATTTGTCACTATTGAATGCCAGGGTCTATCGTTGATAGGCATTTAGACTTCACAAAATGGAGAGGCCAACTTATTTTCTGTACCTAAAAGAGCCAGGACTTTGTGAAATGGATGAGTTTGTGCAAAGTGACACCTCTAGGAACTGGCAGAGGTATAAGCTAGGTCTGGGCTTATCTAATGGATTCCAAAGTTATTTTTGTGAAGCTGAACCTAATTATAGCCCATATATTATTTTTCTTTTGATAATAATTTTTCTTATGCTTTCACACTATTAAACATTAAGCTGGTTTTTCAAGGGGGGGGGGACATTGCCTGTCCTCCCTGTGCTTCTGTAGCACAAAACTGAACTGGACATGTGGTAAACTATCACTAAAAGCAGCTCAAATGCCCGGATGGTGAAATAGAAGTGAATGAATACATTTCTTTGTCAATCTAAAGACACTGATTATTGGTTGTAGATATCCATGTCCAGTATGGTTTGTCTCTCCTCCCCCACCCCACCCCCCCAGCATCCCATCGTCTCCATTTCAGGCTTCTCTTTCCCTGTTAACTGGCATAATCTTGTCTTGTATTTCCAATTATTCTTTCTTGCAAGTTCAGAGCGTTTTGTTACACAGGCATATTTTGATTTCCCTTAAGTATTTCTACATTTCTACTCAGAGGAGTTTGGGGAGGGAGAGTAGTAGATGATGATGGTAATACATGAGCTGTTGATGTGAAAATAAAGTTGAAGGAATTTTCAAAATCCAGTTTAATGTGACAAGATAGGAGGGAGAGGTAATGAGGCTGTGGCCTGTGTTCCATTATTCTGTGACTTAGTAAAAATCACACTGTCATTTTCTTCAGAACAATGTTTCAGTGTCTTTTCTTATGGGAATTTTTCTCATTTATTCTCCTATGCTCCATCACATGCTAAATCAGCTCCAGTATCTAAAGTGCTATGATTTTTAGAAAGTTCCTTCTTCTACAGAAGGAATTGAATCTTTATTTCACCCTTTGTCTCTTTCTAATTGGCATGATGAAGTTGAAAATCTGAAATCTTCTTTCCTCTTGTATTACCAACCATTAAAGTAATCGTACCAGGTAACAGACATGGAGAATTTTATAATGTTTGAGCCTAAATAGGCTCATTCTCCTTTAGCTCAGAGTGTATGGCTTTAACATATTTCCAGCTGCTTTGGCCCCCTGGGGACACAGTTTTAAATCACATTGGGGTTTTGTTAACCAGACTCAGGTCTACCTCTGAAGTGCTGCCCTGTTAGTTTTGATCTCTTTCCTAGGAGCCAAATGATGAATTCACCCAGGTTTTCCTTTCCAGCCCAGTTCTCTCAACCCACCTAAGCATCTTTCAACAAATAGTCTGAGTATCTTAATCAGTTTTTCTCCTCTGTCGTCACCTCTCCTCTTAGGGCCCTGGCGTTCTGCCCAGTGAAGTAAAACCCAAAATATTTCCACTAAAGTTCATCAGTGGGATTTCCATTATGTTCCTAGGTGCCACCATTGAGAGTTACAATGCTCCCATTTCAGGAGCTGAACAAACTAGGTGTTTGGGGCATTCCTGGCTCACTGGGATGGAAACTATTACTCATTCTTTTATTTCATTTCTCCATTTTTCAGATTGTCTCCCCAGGTTCCAAAGACACCTTCCTCCATCTTCACTGATTTATCTCTCTCCATTCAACTGGATTAGAATTTTTCTGAGCCCCTCTCTTCATTTATTACCAGATCCAGACCCCACCTTTAGCCCCTAAGTGTCCTGGTGCAAACTCTCTCCATCCCTGTAATGCAAGGGTTAAGGCTTTACCTGTGTGCTGTATCATTGAAACAGGAACAGAACATGAAAAGAATTTCTTCTGAGGGCAAAGAATCTAACATGACTTGACATGTTAGTTACAGTAAGTACCTCTTAATTTACTGATCTATAGTATAAATTATTCACCTCAACACAGTTTCTGTGTTTTATTCATTACTTAAATAGTATACATAAAATCACCCTCAGATACTGAATTGTTTAAGGAAACAGAAATGGATAACAGTGATGCCAGGGACATTTTCCAAACCTTTCTGAATTCAGTCTAAATCCCAGCCTCAGGTTTACAGGCTTGGCTTTGGACCACCCTCTGTGCTGGGATCATAGATTGTGGTCCAGCCAAACAACAGTATAGGTGGGAGGAAGAATGCCTGCGACCATCATGTTCCTATAGGCCTTGCCTTTGAAGTGAAAAAGGGGGAGGGGTGAGAGAGAGAGAAAAACTTGGAAAAATAGAAGAATGGGAAAAAGAATTGCATATGGATCAAGTTCATTTAGTTCTGGTGTAATAGTACTATGAAGATCATGTCTATCTGTGATAGACATCATATATGATAGTATGGTATTTGTATGTAGAAATTGAGAAAGAGGAAGTGAAATAATCATCATGTAAATTAATGTTATCAGTGGCTATTCTTCCTTCTTTTGCAATCTCATGGCCTTGAAGAGCTTGTTTTGACTCTATTTCTTTCATTAAACATTAAAAACAAAAGTTTGCATTTTAGAGACTGTACATATTCATGTGGGTGCATACGGAAGCCAGAAAGAGGCATCAGATACCCTGAAGCTGGACATACAGGCAAATTGTGAGCCACCCAGTATGGATGTTGAGAACCGAACTTGGGTTCTCTGCTGAAGGAATTCACATGCTCTACCACTAAGCCACCATTGAGCCACCCTTCCTGGCTTTCTATTTTCTCTTTAATACAACTACTTTTGCATAATGTTCCTGCTTTCTGTAAAAGGTAAGAAAAGATACATAAAAGTTACTCAACTAAATTGTCATAGATGTCTTTAAACATCACTGTTTCATCTTTCCTCAAACTATCAGGTCCTGAGCAGATGAATTTATCAAGTGGACAAGACATGCATTTTGAAAACAGTTCAGTTGGATCTTAGATATTCTCAGCCCTCAACACTTCTGTGTACCAACTCATGAGGGTGGAGGAAATCCTAGGTTCTGTTTTGAATGCACAGCAGAAGGGAGAAATCACACAAACAAAATGATTTCGTTCATTATAAGGAACTCGTCTTACTCAAGGAATAAAATGCTTCTCTCCATTTCTGCTGATAGCCTTTAAGTGACTTAAGTCAGCCAAACCTTTCTTCTCAAGCTGCTCAGGTGCATCTTACTCCAATACTGTGACTAGAATCTCAGATAAACAAAGTCAGGATTTGACGCATATTCTTATTTTACCATTTTATGAATGTGTGCTCATGGGAAACATGTTTTTCTTACTTGTAAAGGAGGTCAAAGTAAAAATGCCTTCTCAGAAAGTGTATCAGTCAGGTGCACATCCCTAAAACAAAGCAACTAAGGAAACTAACTCAGTAAAAGGAAAGTTGGAGTAGCACAAGTGGTAAAGGGCTTGCTGTATAAGTACAAGTACAAGGACCTGAGTTCAGATCTTCAGCACCCACATGGATGTGTTTGGTAATCCTAACATTGGGGTCAGGGTAGGGACAGGTGGATCCAAAGAGTTCATTGGCAAGTCATTCTAGCTGAATAACTGGTCTCCAGAATCAACGAGAGATGCTATCTCTAAAAACAAGTTGGAGAACCGTTGAGGAGGCAGGATTTGTACAGCATAAGTTCTGCCCTGATGGAAAGTGGAAGCGACGTGCAATCTGAATCTAACCATTTCAATAATAAGATATAGTATAAAAAAAAGTAAACTTAAATGAATAATGGCTAGGACATTTAATAGGAATTCTATGGACTTAGTCTGATATATAGAAGGCTACAGTTGCAATTTTTATTCGGTCATTTTTGGTTGGCATAATAACGGTACTCATTTATGGGACAGAGTGAGATGTTTGAATCCTCCATACATGCCTTGATCATATAACGATCAATTCAGAATAATTAGCATATTTATCATTGACTTTTATCCTTTATGATACTACGCTCAAAATTATCTTTTAGCTGTCTCCAAATATATGCCTATATACGTGTGTATATTTATATACACACAATGCATCCTTAATTATATCTGGTTCTGACCCACAGACCAGAATAACTTTTGCCACTAAAGTGACAATGTGTTCACTGGCCAGCATCTCTCCATCTCCCCTCTGGTGATCACCATTCTCTTCTCAGCTTCTAGACACCACTCCCTCCCCCCCCCCCCCACTCCTACTGCTAGGAGTCCCATAAGAACAAAAACATGACATATATGCAGAGGGCCCATATCAGACCCATATAGACTTCATGATTATTGCCTCAGTCTCTGTTGGCCCCCATGAGCCATACTTAGTTGGTTCTGTGGACCATGTTCTCATGGTGTTAGGAAATCAACTTTTTAAAAGCCCATATGTATCCCTCCGGGACTGGGCTTGGGAGATTTTGACTATTTCCCCTTCCCAAGGGATCCATGTATGATTCTCTTACGGTTCTCCTTGTTACCTAGCTTCTCTGGGGTCATGGACTAGGCTGATTTTTCTTTGTTTTACATCTAATATTCACTTATGAGTGAGTACATACTGTGTTTGTCTTTCTGGATACCTTGCTCACCCTAGGTATGGGAGGAAGGCCTTGGTCCTGCCTCAAAGTGATGAGTAAGACTTCAATGACTCTCCATGGGAAGCCTTATCCTCTCTGAGGAGTGCTTGGGGGTGGGGAGAGGAAGATGGGAAGACAAGTAGGAAAGAAGGGAGTGGGAACTGGGATTGATATGTAAAATGAGAAAAGATTGTTTCAAAATTTTAAAAAGCCCATATGTGGCCATTGTTTTTTGAATTTATTAAGATTATAGCAAATTAGAACTCTTAAGGAACTTCTTGATTGTATAACCTATGGTTTGTTTTGTAGATGAAGAAACTCACAGCCAGGAAAATGACAGATGGGAAATTTCCAAATATCTCATAACTTAATCAAAACATGAAAATCTAGCCATATGTTCCCATTTATATGCAATTTACAATTATGTATTTATGTGTTTTGTTTCATATGTATATGTATATGTATATACATATATATGTATATGAAAGGCATATATATGTATATTTTTACAAAGAGAATTCCTTACTTTTGATTTTCTGTTATTTCTTTACTCTCTTCAAACTGCAGGTCTAAGAGATACCTTATAATAAACCATTCATTGTGGTATTTTTGCTTTTTCCAAGATTTTAAATGCAAAACATTGCTCTCTATATTTAGTTGGCTGCCTAGTACAAATATCTGTAGATATCCTTTTTTTTTTTTTTTTTTTTTTTTTTTTAACACTAAAACTAACTTTCCTCTGGCTTTGAGTATTTTGTTTTATTTCATTTGAGTATTTTATTATATATTTCTGTTTAATGTTATTGAATGAAAATGAGATACTAAGATCTTTTAAATGGCTGATATATTAAATTCATGGGCATACTTTCTAGCATTAAACAGCCCTTAACTTTTGAAATCAATTCAACATAATTATAACACATTATTACCTTTTTATACTTTGTAGATTGGTTATCAGAATTACTAAATGTAGACTAAACCAGAAGAGTAGAGTACACACCTTCAAAAGTCATTACATGGGACTGTTTTTATTTTAACTATCCTTCCTCTACCCACAGTTTATGTTTCAGAGTGAGATATTAAAAAAAACCCAAACATTAGGTATATCATTTTATAAAGTATTACAATATGCATGACTGACTCCAGCATTTTTAGAATATGCAAAAACCTTTCCATTATTATATAAAATGAATTTTTGGAAGTACTTGAATATAACCTAGTACTTATTTTATAGCTTTATTTTCAAGAGTATCTTAAATGTATCATTTCACATTATTTTACTCCTTCCAAATCATCAACTAATGAGAACTATATGTTCATGGTTATGGTTGCTCTTAGGGTTCCTCTATTCTTTAATGATCTCTTCTGCTCTTCCTTTCTTCATTATAATTTACTCCTGAGAAACTGAATCATTGATTCTTAAATGTTCATTTTGGATTGTGTGAATTGTTTCTTCATAGTGTTAGCTTATATTTTTCTTTTTTCCCCTTCCTTCCTTCCTTCCTTCCTTCCTTCCTTCCTTCCTTTTTCCCCCTTTCTTTTCTTTCTTTTACATCCTAGCCAGTTTTCCCTCTATCCTCTCCTCCCAGATCCCTCCCCTATTCCCACCCTCCTATCCACTCCCCTGCCTTTTCTTTTCAGGAAAGGGCAGGCCTGCTGTGAGCATTAACAAAGCATGTCATATCAAGTTGCAGTAGGACCAAGCACCTCCCCATGTATTAAGACTGGGCAAGATGACCCAGTATGAGCAGTAGTGTCCCAAAAACCAGCAAATAGTCAGAGACCACCCCAGCTCCCACTGTTAAATGAAAGGACCAAGCAACACAACTGTTACATATATGCACAGTGCCTAGGTTAGTCCAGGCAGGCTCCTTGGTTTTTGGTTCAATCTCTGTGAGCTCCTATGAGCCCAGATTAGTTGATTCTGTAGGTTTTCTTGTGGTATCCTTGACCCCTCTGGCTCCTGAAATCCTTTCTCCCTGTCTTCTGCAGGATTCTCAGAGCAAGCTCCACCTAATGTTTGGCTGTGGGTCTTCATCTGTTTCCATCAATTGCTGGTTGAAGCCTTTCTGTTGACAATTGAATAGGCAGGCACCAATCTATCCTTAGGTATCATTATATTGACTTTTTTTTTTTTTGCTCCAACCATGTTTAGTTTTATCTTAGCTCTCTGGATTAATCACCCTGTGGGTCCTAGTGCTCCAGGTAATGTCAGGAGTGGACTTTCTCCCCTGTCATGGGTTTTAGGCTAGACCGGTCATTGGTTGGCCATTCCCTCAATCTTTAGGCCAACCTTACCCCAGCATATCCCATAGACAGAAAGACTTGACTGTAGGTCAAAGGTTATGTGGCTGGGTTATCTTTCTAATATTTACTTTTCTTGGCAATAAAAGCTCATACCTAAAAGCACTGAATATAGAACTAACATTTCTAGAGGCTGTAGAAATGGATTTGCAGTTAGGAGCTCTGACTGGTCTTAGAACAGACCCTGGATTCAGTTTCCCCCACCCACATTTCAGCTCACAAATAATTCAGTTTCTGGGAGTCTTGATATCCTCTTCTGGCCCCCAAGGACAATAGGCTTACACATATACATACAGGCATGCAGGCTAGCACTCATATACATAAACTATAAGTAAATAAATCTTAAATTCTGCTTTTCAGGCAAAGACTATTCCATAAGTGATACTGGATATAGTTATGATTCTGATTCATCACACTGTGTGTACAAAATATCTAATTGCCCCAAACATAATCTTAAAATTAATGAATAAATTCAAGTATAGGCAAAGTAATCCCTCTGCTGTGAAGTTCTCCTTTATTGACTGGTTTTAGCATCCATCCATATTATACATATTATTTATTTCATTGGGGATTATAAAACAATCATTTTCTAATTATGTAATTAATTTTGCATGTATTACCTAGCTTCTTTTTTCATAGACCTTTTCCTCATCAGCTTTTTAAGTACACTGAAATGGAGTTCATGTATGAAGCATAGGATAAACACTTATTTCCTTCCTTGTTTCTCAATTTTTGAATGTAACTACCAATGATGGCTAATGAGGCAGTGAGGTTTTTATTTTTCTGTTTTGAACACCACTGAGGACTTGTGTGCTTTAATGTGCTCAGTCCAGATGAGTTACTCTATTTGTCTTTCTTTATGTGTCTCAATAAGGCAAAAACTTTCTTCTTCACCAAGAGGGTACACTGCACACAGAGTTCTATTTTTCATCCTCAAATAATCCTATATTCACTCAATGGGAGCCCTTCATGGTTTAGCTTGTTTATTTGGATTTGACACTATTCCATTCATCTTTAACTCCTCTAACTGGGATGAGAATGTAGCATGATGGCAGAGTGTTTCCCAGCAGGCAGGAGGACCTGGATTTATCTTCAACACACTTGCTTTTTAAGAATCAAAATTTCTTTGTTTTCTAGCACAAGATGTCTCAAGGCAATGCAAATTATGACTGTTTCTGGGGGTATAATTTAATGTTTTCTATATGATTTTGTATTTAGACTCAATAGTGAGATTGAAGATGTATATGGAAAAGAAGAAACTGGTGTGTGTGTGTGTGTGTGTGTGTGTGTGTGTGTGTGTGTGTGTGTGGTGTCTTGTCATTAAGATTTTAGAAGCATCACAAAAAATTAAGGATTCATTCCCCTAGTTCTGTACTCCAAAGTACCTTTCAAAGAGTAAGATTGTCTAGTCTGTAACAGTTTATTTTCCTGTTAGGCTTCACAGGGTAATGGCATCTTGGTGAAAATGTGTTTATACACTGATCCCATGTCTATAATTATTATTTTACCACCATCTCAGTAATGATTTAAACAAAGGAAATAATTTTAAGGCTTTTCATTGCTATTTAGGTGTTTTCTATTGGGAGCATTGTCTCAGCACATCTGGTACAATATATGGACTTATGTTTGATTTTTTTTAAGTGGGGGAAAGATATAAGAAAAAGTTTCAATTACCCTAGAGCCTAACTCTTCATCCTCTTTTATTGCTGAATTGCTGTGGCTTCAAAGTCTCGGTTGTAAAGTCTCTTTCCTCACACAACTTCCCGTCCCATTTCTCTTGCTTTCCATCATGGCAGAATTGTTTAAGACATGTTTATGGGGTTTCCAACAGAGCTTTAAAATAAAAGATTGGCCACAGTGTGATGTCCTGGCTAAATATTCTCTTTCTCAAAGAAGAGAAGAAAAATACATTTTAGAAAACTAAATCTTTTGGAAAATTTCAAAATCTGCTTTGTTGGAACACCACAGCAAGTGTCCAGAGAGCAAAAGCAACTGCCATTTGATCTGGGCAAGGAGATTGGAGGCACAGTTGGTCATTTTTTAAAGTAGGTTTAAAAAAAAAAAGAATCTTGGCAAGTGACTATTCAAATGTGAATATCATAGACATTCTAATGCTCTGATCACATCAATTTTCAATTATAACTTTTCTAAGACAAATTCTTCAATATCACATAAAATAAAAGTATCAGGAATGCATTAGCTATTATATATATATATATATATATATATATATATATATATATATATGTCTCCTGTCTTTCTTTTTTTATAATCTTAATTTTAGTTGAAAATAGATTTCATACAGTGTATTCTGATCACAGTTTCCCCTCCACTCAGATACAATATATTTATATATTTTTAACATAAATAGCTCTATTCAGTGTTTTTAAAGAAACAAAGAGCATGGCATAATGGTACAAGGCCACAATCCCAGCACTTGGAGGGCCCAAAGTCAGCTTGAGATATATGAAGAGACTCTATTTTAATAAAGAAAGAAAGGAAGAAAGGAGAAAAGAAAACATAGGTGGGGAGGGGTTTCAATTCTGGCCAAGATGGACTAACAGAGACCAGTTTACTCTGATGCTTGAAGCTAACTAAAAACAGATAACCTGTGTTATAGTTTTCAATATACTGGATTCCAGGCAATGGAGGGCAGTGACCTCTCTCATTGGTGCTAAACAGATTAGCCAAACTCTGTGATAGCTCCCTCTTACCTCCATGAATGAATATCCTGGTTATGGGGCAAGAAGAGGAAACTGGGCAGAACAAACAGGTTCACTGAGTTGTGAAAATGAGCTGTGAAGTGAGCACATCAGAACAAAGTTCACATAACACTGACAAAGAGAAAATTTTCCAGGCAGAGGCAAGATCACCTATGACCTGCCTTCTGGAGTACCCAGTCAAACAGATCATGCATGAAGAAGAAAAGAAGAGATGGGAAAAATAAAGGAAGGAGGGAAGAACTGAAGGAAGAAAGGAAGGAATGAACGAATGGAAGAGAGGAGAGGGAGGGAGGAAAGGAGGGAGGGAGATAAGAACAAGAGAAAACGAAAGAAAATCAAACTAAAACACCCATTGCCAAGAGGATTAGAAAGCAAGGCACCCTGCACACAAAACTTCACGGGATAATGCCTGTTTCAACAAGCCAAACTAAAAATCTTCACAGTTTGTGGGGCTTTGAGAGTGCTAGGAAAGTCTTACCTAAGTAAAGGGGAGTAATTAGTTTTCTCCTAAACATGATGTTGGTTCTGCCTAATAAGTCCTAAGCACAAGACCCAGAAACATGAAACTATTTTCAAATAATTCCAATGGAACTCAGAGCAAAGCTTCCAAATGTTTACAGGACTACAGAAAGCTCCAGTACTGAACAATGTAAAATTCCCAATGTTTGGCATCTAGTCAAAATGTAGCAACATACAAAGAAAGGGGGAGCTAGAGCCTATTTTAAAAAGGAGAAATTCAATCAGTCAACACCAGTGAAGTGTCCTGGGTAAGAATCAGCCAGAAAGGGTATTGATTTTTAGTATTGTATTCTTGTGTTAAAAGGATGAAGCACAGATATCATAGATACAAAAGAAAAGAATCAAATGAAACTTCCAAAGATAAAATGTGTAACACTCAAGCATTCTGGGGTGGGCTAGGATTAGCCACTGCAGGAGAAATATTATTCAGCAAGGAGAGGAAAGATTCAAAATTAAATATAGAGTGGCAGAATTAACATTTTAAATAAAGTGCCAGCTAATTCTGATATGTCATGTGGAGTAAGGAACATGAAATTTGAGTTTCTGATGCAGCAAGGAAGAAGGACATACTGTTTGAATAAATAATAGTAAGATGTTTTCTAAGTTTGAGTTAAACAAAAGTACAGACCCCTTAGTCCAATATTCCCGATAAACTTCAAGAACAAGAAACACAAAGGAACCTAAGCCATATCCCGTTGCAATCAAGCAAATTAAAGCTAGTTGGAGAAAATCTTTTTAAAAAAGCTAGAGGAAATAGCATGTTGTATGTAGAATAATGAAGCTATATATGATAGAATTCTTAATGAAACCAGCATGGGAAAGAACACAAGGGACCACCACTTTGAAATTGCACACAGTAATACTGTCACTATAACATTTTCATGTAGTGTAGCATATATTTTTCATATAATCCCACCATGACTAACTCTTGCTCCCTTCCCCTTCTGCAAAGCCCCCTCTTCCACTTCCTAACTGTTCACTTTGGTTTCATGGGGTTTTGTTTGTTATTTGTTTGTGTTTTATTATGTTCCAGTTGTGAGTCATTAGCATTCCTTATAGGATCCTGGGTAAGACATTGCAGAATTATTTATAAGAGCACAGGCTTAAGCCTTACCCGCACACAAACACTAGCATTCCATCCTCCGCCTCCAAATCTCATGCATTTTACTATCCAGCCTCCCTAGCCTCTTTCTTACCCCTTCATGAGTCTCCTTTTAATTCCCAAGTCACCTAAGTGTACCCATAGAAAAACTAGCAGCCGTGATCTCTGAGAAACCATGTGGCATTTCTCTTTCTGACCCTGTTACTTAATATTACTTATTATAGTATTTCCAAGTTCTATCCATTTTCCCATATATTTTATAATTTCATTTCTGTAGACAAATATAATCCCATGGAATAATCCCCTTTTTGTTATCCAGTGACTCCTTGATGGACATTGAAGCTTATTATATTTCCTATCTGTTATGAGGAGAGAAGCAGTAAAAATTAATGTACAATACTTCCCTGGTAGGATATAGAGTCTTCAACATGCACAGGAGTGATACAGCTGGGCTCTATGGTAGCTTCCACACCTGTTTCCATAGCGGCTGCATCAATTTACTTCTCCCACCATCAGTGAATAAGGGGCTCTGCTTTCTCCCTCTCCACACCAGCATCTGTAGTCATCATTTTCTTGGCGATTCGTATTCTGACTTAGTGAAATGGGATCACAAAGTAGTGTTTATTTGCATTCCTTGGTGGCTAAAGATCATGAACATGAACATGCCTGAAAATATTTGCATTTCTTCTTTTAAGAACTCCCTACTCAGTGCCTTAGCCATTTTTATCAGGTTTTTTTTTTTTAAAGTTATTTGTATATTTTGGATATTTACTTTCTGTCATATGTATAATTGGCAAAGATTTTCTTCCATTCTTTAAGTTGTCTTTCCACTTGATTAACAGTTTCCTTTGCTGTACAAAAGCTTTGTAATTTTGTGAGGTTCCATTTTTCACTTTTTGGTCTTATTTCCTGAACTACTGGAGACTTATTCAGAGAGCAATTACCTATGCCTATATCTTGAAGTGTATTCCCTATGGGACACTACTTTTTAAAGTACCAGGAGGAAAAAAATGTCAGTCCAGAATACCAAAAAGAATATCTTTTTTTTTTTTTAGATACATTGGAAGAATTGAATAGTAGCACACTCCTACTCTAACAAATGTTAAAGAAAAGTCTTCAAGTAGATTGAAAATTATCCCAAGTGGAACTCTGGAGGTGTTCAATGGAATATACAGCACTAAAAATACTTTGTTAGTGAAAAATATTTTTGTTATGAAATTGCCTACAAGATAGCTGGCTAAATAGAAATAGTGTAGTGCATTCATAGCATAGATAGTTACCTCTGAGGGTTAACACACTATCTCTTGAACTTAGATTGTGATAAACAGTACCTGCCCTGCCACAAACATGAAAGACCAATGGAATTATGGAAAAATATGCAGGCATAGGAAAACATAAAAGATAGAAAAGGTAGCTTCAAAATTCAAAAGCACACACACACACACACACACACACACACACACACACACACAAAACCCAAGTTGTGAGATGATAGATTTAACTCTAAACTTAATTACATTAAATATAAAGTATCTAGCTAGTAAAACAACAAAAACTATCAGGTTGAATATAGAAAGCATGGCCTAAGCTCCTGCTACTTGCAGGAAGTGGTGCTAAGAACTGGGAACTGGGGAGCTGGCACAGGAAGGAAGTGTCTTCTTCCCAAGTGTGAGGACCTGAGGTCAGATCCCCAGCACCCACATAAAAATGATGCACAGGAAAATGTAAGAATCAGACAGGAAGGTCTGGGAGCCCATAGGCTAGCTGGCCTGACATGTGTAAAGAGGAACTGAAGAAAGTCCCTATCAGAGAGTAGGATGGAAAGGCAAAGACAGATGCTCAAGATTGTTCTCTGGTCTCCACATGCATGTACACCATGACACTCACATCTGCCCTCACACATGAGCACAAACACACATAAACATGCATGAAGAAGTGTTCTTCCATAAAAAGATAAATGCAAGACTAGAATTTAAAGATACTGACACACCAAACCAACATTAATCTTAAGAAAACAATAATGAATCTATTAAATATTGGTCAAAATATTAACAAATTTCACTGTGAGAAATGTCACCAATAGGAAAGAATGACTATTTTAGTGATTAAGAAGTCAGTTTATTAAGCCTCTTTAAAAGAGCTTCAGACTACCTGAAGCAAAAGATAAGAGACAGATGTGAATATCCATTGCCGGCCACTGATAGAGCAGCTAGACAGAGGTCTAACTAGGCATGAAAGACATGAAAAATACAACCAGCTCATGACTTAGTCCACATGTTACTAAGACAAACCGCATTCTGGGACAAAGAAAAAAAACAAATTTTAATAAATGTAAAAAGATCCAAGTCACACAAAGTATGTTTTCTAATTAGAAGAGAATTAAATTAGAAATGAATTACAAAAATATTTCTGTAAAATTCCCAAAATGTTTAGAAATGAATTTAGCATTGCTAGGAAGCCATGGTTCAAACATGACATCAAAAACTCTAAAGTTGCATTTCAGATGTTACATCCTCCTAGTGAACTGGGTGCAAATGAAAGCACAGCCTATTAAAACTGTTAGATTTCCCCCTCAGAAGGGGAATTCAAGGTGCCAAGAAACAAGAAAAGGTCACAAACCATGACCTCAGCATCGACATTCACATCAAAATTAAAAAGATTAAATGAGATCTGCAGCAAGAAGAAAGGACAAATGATGATCAGGGCAGAGATAATTCAAGTTAAAGAAAAGAAAGACAGTAGAGGCCATTAGTAAAAACAAGTTTAGTTGTTTGGTGGGAAAAACAATAAAATGGAACATCATCTAACAAGGCCAACACAGAAACAGACAGCAGAGCACAACTGAAAGGGTACTAACACAATCAGCACCTTGTCCAATCAGCTCGTCAGCACAGATGAGGGGCACCAAGTCACAGGAAACCACAGACAGTGAGCTCTCATCCAGATGGGGCAGATGAACCAAGCACTGTTTTAACTAGTAAAGAAAATAAGTCTGTAGTAATCCTGCCAAAAAAGCAATCTCCAGACCCAGATGGTTCCACTGGAATTTTCTATCAAACATTTAAAGAAGGAATAATAGTGATTGAATGGAGTGTCTTCCAGGAGTTAGAAGAGGAGAGAAAATTCCCAAACGCATTTTATGAGGCCAAAGTGAACCTGATATAAAAACCAAAGTAAATAAGGAAAAAAAATTACTACAGAACACAATAACCCTTGGCAAGATATTATTAAAAAATAACTGAACAATATAGGAAAAGAATAAAACAATCAAATGCAGCTCATTCTGAAAATGCTAGGATGATTTATTATTTTTATGAAAAATAGTCAATCTACCTATAATCTTAACAAATGAAAGGAAAAATAACAGCTACCCATTAATGTAGAAAAGGCATTTAATGGAATTGAACGTTCCCAATAAAATTGCTCAGCAAATTAGAAATAAAAGGAACTTTGTACTTTAAAGGGTACCTATAGAAATTCCACACACATAACAGTACACTTATCGTGAAAGACAGAATGCTTCCCTGTAACCATGAGAAGGCAAGCATGGCTGAGTCTCAGCATTCACACCTAAAACTTTTGTGGAAAATCCTAGCCAATGAAATAAAAAAGGGAAAGACAAATTGATTACAAAGGAAATATAAAAGCCATTCCTATTTATAGAGTATATGATTATTAATATATCTGTAGCCATCCAATGAATTGCCCCAAAATTAAAAGTAAAAATGCACTTGGTGAACTGGTGAGATAGGCTGAGTGGTTAAGAGTCACTGATGCTTTTCCAGAAGACCTGGGTTCAGTTCCCAGCTCAGGTGGCTCATAACCATCTGTAACTCCAGCTCCAAGGGATCTGATTTCTCTGGCCTATGTAAGAACATGCATGCACATGGTACACATTTAGTTACAAAGATATGCATATACACAGAAGTTTTTTTTTAAATGAACACTTTCTTAAAATAAAATTTTAAAGCCTCTTAAAAGTTAAAGTGCACATAGTAAGTTGCAAAATACAAAAAAATATTGTATGTAGTGTCTTAAAAACTATAAAATTTGAAATTGCATTAAGAACTACTGTTTAAAAACTAGAGATAGAAAGAAGAGAAATGAAATAGGCCTAAGTCTAATCATTATGAGCAAGATACATTCCAGAAACTAAATAAACTGTTGAAAAATGTGGTATCAAGGAAGTCCTAAGTGAAGGAAAAGACATACCATGGGCTGGTACACTTAAGGTGGTGAAGATGCAAATTGATGCCTGGATTTTCTGCCATTCCAATCACAATCCTGGAACATATGGACAAATTTAAAATGCAAGAAAATTAGAACAGTTAGAACAAAAAATTTAAGCGAAGTTTTCATTACTCAGTTTAAGACTATAAAACTGCAGTAATCACAACACTGTAGGAAGAAGAGAGAGAAAAAGGAAGAAAGAAGGAAGGAAGGAAGGAAGGAAGAAAGAAAGAAAGAAAGAAAGAAAGAAAGAAAGAAAGAAAGAAAAAGAAAGAAAGAAAGTTCACAAATAGAGACAAGATACAGATATGCTCAAAGTGATACAGTGATACTTTGGGCCATTTCAGAGCAGTTCAGTGGAAACAGAATAGTCTTTTCAATAAGCACTTAAAAGCAAAAAACAAAACAAAACAAAAAATTGGATATCTATATTCCAGAAAACAAAACCACAACCACAACATAAAACCTTGGGGTTCATACAAAAATTAACTGAAAATGAAATGTAGAATATAAAACCATTAAGTTTTTAATGGAAAACAGAGAAGGAAAATCTTTGTGATTTAGGATTCAGCACAAAGTTCTTCGATGTAACAGCAAAAACAGAAGCCATAAACCAGAAGATTAAGAAGCAGAGCCAATAGAAACTGCTATTTTCCTCTTAGAAAGATGAAAATGTAGTTACCATATAATTGAGAATTCTCCCTGCTAGACATTTAATCTGGAGAAATAAAGACTTATGTTTGGGCAAAAACATGTATGTGAATATCTGTAACATCTCTCTTTGTAACCATCCCCTCAATTCTCCAAGCTGAAACTCATCAGCAGAATGTAATGAACTACTTCAAATGACCTGTCAGATCTACATGACCCCACCTGGATGACATTGCCCTACATGTGGAATTGGGGTGGGGGATGGGAGGGAAGGGTGGTCAGGGTGCATGTGAGGGGGCAGAGAGGGTAAAAGAGAGGGAGGGAGGGAGGAAGGGAAGGAGGGGGAACTGGGATCAACATGTAAAATAATAAATTTAAAAAAAAACAATGTAATGAACTGGTCCATCTGTATCACAAGACAAGTTACTGACTCGTTTAATAACTGCTGATCTTGAAGGCATTGTGCTAAGTGAAAGAAGCAATGCTCAGAGGGCTATATTAGCATCAGATAACTCATTCACTTGACATTCTGTGAGAACAAAACTAATATCTGAGAACAGCTCTGTATTTCCAAGGGTTGGGGAAGCAGCCAAAACTCACTGTAAACTCAGAACATGAAAGACTTTTGGGTAGGATAAAGAAATTCTTCCGTGTCCGTAATGTGGTAGTAGCTAAGCATATGTCATATGACCTATATCTGTTAAACATGCAGTAAAATTGACAACTTATAACCACAGCCAGCTCATCTTCATTTCATTTTTCCCGAGTCTCCTATCAAATCTCCCTGGTCATGTTCTTCCCTTACAAATGTACCATGACAGGCCTATTGAATAATGTCTTGTGCTTTCCCTTGAAAGGGGAAAGTAGATTTTTTTTTTTTTTTTTGCCTGCTTTCTGTTCTCTGAGTTTTGATGAAGTTCTTGAAGTTCTTAGACACATCTCAAGACACCCATTCTCTCAACCTGATTCCTCAGTGTCTCCTGTTAGCCATGCATCTTACAGAACCCCCTTCACATAGATCAGGGAAGGTGCATGGTCTCCTCTCCCTTCAGGGGCACTCAGACCCAGCTTCCCTGTAAGCCTTTTGCCATTTGTATCACTTTTTTTTACTTGCCCATTCCGTGGTGTAGCTCCCACCTTCCTCACATCTTACAATGAAAATGTCCTGCTCTCCACCTACTCTGTTTTTTTATTGTGGCCCCTTATTTCTCTGGACCGTTTTGCATATTATTCCTAGCATCCAGAATGACTTTGCTGGTTCTTGGGTAAAACTCACCCTTCACACCCTTCAAACCCTCTTGGGGTATTCTCAGGGGTGACAGATCACTCCTTATTATTCCTACAGCATATAGTGTAGCTGCTGCTTGAGCCATTATCACATTGCCCAGTAAACTTTCTGTTATTTTCCCCCATCATTCCATCTCTAAAGTAAGCTCCTTGTGGACAAGAGTTTTGTCTTCATTCTTCCTGTGTCTTTAATTTCCATGTCTTAGTCTTCTACAGCACATAATCTAATTAAAGGCTGTTGAGAGACTCCATAAAGCACCTAACCCTCTACTGTTCTTCCTTGTAGTTGACAGCAGCACTGAATTGTTAAGTAGTGCCAATCATAGAGGCTTCTGGAAGGTACCACTTGTTTTCTAGGCTTTAGTGAATTCTGTGTGTAAGACTTTGTATAGGATGTGGGGTGGAGGGTGATTCCTTTAATTCCTTTCCCCTTCCTGGAAATCTCTTTAATTAAATTTTCCAAAGCCATTTGCTATTGACCTACAGGTCCCAGGAGATTATTGTATATGTAGGAACTAACCTGGCTCTCAGCCTAAAAATAGTTTATTACTTCAGAGAGCAAAATTACTTTCTAGACAATTTAAACTGGATTTTCTTTCTGCAAATACTTTAGAAAATAGTGGAAGGGAAATATAAATTATCCAGACCCTAGAAAAAAGGGTATTAAGTGGTTATAGGTCACTTGGCTAGGCGTGATCCTTGAAAGAGATTCTAGCAGGTCATTGAGTGGCCTTAAGACTCTAGGCCAATTGTTTATCATTGAAATCTATATTTTCTTTTCTTTTTCTTTTTATTATTTTTTTAGTTTACATGTTGATCCCAATTCCCTCTCCCTCCCTCCCTCTTACCCTCTCTGCCCTCTCACATGCACCCTGACCACCCTCCCCTCCCATCCCCCCACCCACATTCCACATGTAGGGCAATGCCATTCAAGTGGGGTCATGTAAATCTGTCAAGTCATTTGAAGTAAGGACTAAGATTTCTCTCCTGTCTCTAGGTGAAGGAAGTATCCCTCCATGGGGAATGTGTCCACAAGGTCCTTTTGTGCACCAGGAATACATCCTGGTTCCACTGTCTGAGGTCCCATAGACTGCTCAGGCTTTCTAGCTGAGACCCATATTCAGGGGTCTGAGTCAGTCCCATGCTGGATTCCCAGTTATCAGTCTGGGGGGCCTGTTAGATTCTCCTTGTTCAGGTCAGCTGTCTCTATATGTTTCTGCAACGTGGTCTTGTCCTCTCTCTCTCTGCATCTGGATTAAAGTTTGACTCAGTGTTTAGTTATGGGTGTTTGCTTCTGTTTCCAACAGGTACTAGATGAGGGTTCCATGATGGTGGAGAAGTTAGTTTTTAATCACACTATCAGGGAAGGGCATTTATGATAGACTTTCCACTGTTGCTCCAGTGTTAGTTGGAGTCAGTCTTGTAGGTCTTTAGACCATTCTTTAGGTCAGATTTCTCTTCAAACCAATAATGGTTCCCTCTTTTATGCTCTCTCTTGCTCGCTCTCTTTCTCTCTCACTCTCTCTCTCTCACTATCGCTCTCTTTCTCTTTTCTGTCTTCTATTCCTACCCTGACTCAATCTTCCTAGTTGCATGTGTTTTCCTCTCCTCCCCTTCCCTTTCTCCTAGTTCTCTCTCTATTCATGTCCCCCACTTCCATGTGCTCTGGGGGGACTTGTCCCTTCCCAGTTCTGTGAGGGACTTTATGTGAATCTCTTAGAATACACCTTGTAGCATAGTTCCTCTGGTGTTGTGAATTATAGGCTGGTGATCCTTTGCTCTAGGTCTAAAATTCATATATGAGTGAGTACATACCATGTTCCTCTTTTTGTGACTGGGTTACCTCATTCAGGTGGATTCTTCAAGTTCCATCCACTTGCTTGCGAATTTCAAGATTCCATTATTTTTTTCTGCAGAGTAGTATTCCATTGTGTAGATGTACCACATCTTATTTATCGATTCTTCAGTTGAAGGGAACCTAGGTTGCTTCCAGATTCTTGCTATTACAAATAATGCTGCTATGAACATAGTTGAGCACATGTCTTTGTTGCATGGATGTGGATCTTTGGGTATATGCCTAACAGGGGGATTGTCAGGTCCTGTGGTAAACTAATACACATTTTCCTGAGGAACCGCCATACTGATTTCAAAATGGCTGTATGAGTTTGCACTCCCACCAGCAGTGGAGGAGTTTTCCCCTTCCTCCACATCCTCTCCAGCATAAGTTGTCATTGGTGTTTCTAATTTCAGCCATTCTTGCAGGAGTAAGATGGTATCTCAAAGTTGTTTTGACTTGCATTTCCCTAATAGCTAAGGATGTTGAGCACTTAAGTGTTTTTCAGCCTTTTTTGATTTCCTCTATTGAGAATTCTTTCTTCAGTTTTTTACCCCATTTTTAAATAGGGTTACTTGGTGTTTTGTTGACTAGTTTCTTGAGTTCTTTGTATAGTTTGGAGATCAGCCCTTTGTCAGATGTAGGATTGGTGAAAATCTTTTCCCAGTCTGTGAGCTGCCATTTGGACTTGTCCACTGTGTCCTTTGCCTTACAGAAGCTTCTAAGTTTGAAGAGGTCCCATTTATTAATTGTTTCTCTCAGTGCCTGTGCTACTGGAGTTATGTTCAGGAAGCAGTCTCCTGTATCAATTTCTTCAAGGGTACCTCCCACTTTCTCTTCTAAGAGGTTCAGTGTGGCTGGATATATGTTGATGTCTTTGATCCACTTGGACTTGAGTTTTCTGCATGGCGACAGACATGGGTCTATCTGCAGTCTTCTACACCCCATCATCCAATTTTACCATCATCATTTGTTGAAGATGCTTTCCACTACCCATTGTATTCTTTTAGATATTTTGTCAAAAATCAGGTGTTCATAGGTGTGTGGGTTGATATCAGGATCTTCGATTCAATTCTATTGGTCTACCTGTCTATTTTTGTGCCAATACCAGGCTATTTTAAGAACTATAGCTCTGTAGTAGAGCTTAAAGTCAGGGATGGTGATATGCCTCCTAAAGTTCTTTTATTGTATAGGGTTGTTTTGGCTATCCTGGGTCATTTTTTTTCCATATAAAGTTGATTATTAGCCTTTCAAGTCCGTGAAGATTTGTGCTGGGATTTTAATTGGGATTTCATTGAATCTGTAGATTGTTATTTGCAAGATTGCCATTTTTATTATGTTTATCCTATCTATCCAAGAGCATGGGAGATCTTTCCATTTTCTGGTATCTTCTTTAATTTCTTTCTTTAAAGCCACAAAGTTCTTATTATATACGTCTTTCACTTGTTTGGTAAGCAATACCCCAAGATACTTTATGTAGTTTGTGGCTATTGTAAAGGGTGGTGTTTCTCTGATTTCTTTCTCAGCCTCTTTGTCATCTGAATAAAGTAGGGCTACTGATTTTTTTGAGTATCTTGTATCCTGCTAGTTTGCTTAAGGTGTTTATCAGCTGTAAGAGTTCCCTGGTAGAGTTTATTGGGTCACTTATGTAAACTATCATATCATCTGCAAATAGAGACAGTTTGACTTCTTCTTTCCAATTTTGAGCCCCTTGATCTTCTTTTGTTGTCTTATAGCTTTAGCTAGAACTTCAAGTATAATATTGAAGAGATGGATCAAGAGGACAGCCTTGTCTTGTTCCTGATTTTAGAGGAATCACCTTAAGCTTCTCTCCATTCAGTTTGATGTTGGCTGTTGTTTTACTGTATATTGCTCTTATTATGTTTAGGTATGTTCCTGTTATCTATGATCTTTCCAAGACCTTTATCATGAAAGGGCGTTGAATTTTGTTGAAGGCTTTGTCTAGGGAGATGATCATATGGTTTTTCTTTTTCAGTTTGTTTATATGGTGGATCACGTTGATAGATTTTCATATGTTAAACCATCCTTGCAATCCAGGGATGAAGCCTACTTGGTCATGGTGGATGATTTCTCTGATGTATTCTTGGATTCAGTTTGCCAGTATTTTATTGAGTATTTTTGCATTGATATTCATCCTTGAATTTCTGGTAGAATTCTGCACTGAAGCCATCTGGCCCTGGGCTTTTTTGTGGTTGGAAGGCTTTCAATGACTGTTTCTATTTCATTGTGGGTTATAGGTCTATTTAAGTTGTTTGTCTGTTCTTGATTTAATTTTGGTGATAGTTATCCAGAAATTTGTCCATTTCCTTTGAATTTTCAAATTTTGTGGGGTACAGATTGCCAAAGTATGACCTGAAAGTTGTCTGGATTTCCTCTGTGTCTGTTGTTATGTCCCCCTTTTCGTTTCTGATTTTGTTAATTTGCATGTTCACTCTCTGCTTTTTTGTTAGTTTGGATAAAGGATTGTCTATCTTGTTAATTTTCACAAAAAAAAACTCTTTACTGCATTGATTTCTTTTAAATATTGCTTTCCTTGTTTCTATTTTATTGATTTCAGCCCTCAAATTGATTATTTCCTGGCGTCTACTCCTCTGGGGTGAGTTTGCTTCTTTTTTGTTCTAAGGCTTTTAGTTGTGCTGTTAATTCTCTAATGTGACTGTCCTTTGTTTTCTTCATATGGGCACTTAGTGCAATGAACTTCCTTCATAACACTGCTTTCAAGGTGTCCCATAAGTTCGGGTATGTTGTGTCCTCATTCTCGTTGAATTTTAGGAAGTCCCTAATTTCTTTCTTTATTTCTTCTTTGACTTAGGTGTGGTACAATTGCACATTGTTTACTTTCTATGAGTTTGTAGGGATTCTGCGATTTGTGTTGTTGTTGAATTCCAATTTTAAAGCATGGTGGTCTGATAAGATACAGGGGACTATTCCAATTCTTTTGTATCTGTTGAGGTTTGTTATGCCACTTAGTCTGTGGTCGATTTTAGAGAAGGTTCCATGTGGAGCAGAGAAGAAGGTATATTCTTTTGTGTTTGGATGGAATGTTCTACAGATGTCTGTTAAACCTAGTTGAGACATAATTTCTGTTAGTTCTTTTGTTTCTTTGTTGAGTTTCTCACTGGTGGTCCTGTGTAGTGGTAAGGGTGGTATGTTGAAGTCTCCCACTATAAGTGTGTGAGGTTTTATGTGAGGTTTGAGTTTTAGTAGCTTTTCTTTTATGAATGTGGGAGCCTTTGTATTTGGGGCATAGATGTTCGGAATTGAGACTTTGTGATGATGGATTTCTCCTGTGATGAATATGAAAGGACCATCTTCATCTTTTTTGATTAATTTTCATTTGAAGTCTAACTTACTAGATATTGCCCATTTGATTGGAAGATCTTTTCCCAGCCCTTTACCCTGAGGTATTTGAAGCTTAGATGTGTTTCTTGTGTGCAGCAGAAGGATGGATTCTCTCTTCATATCCATTCTGTTAGTCTGTGTCTTTTTATAGGCGAATTAAGACCGTTAATGTTGAGGGAGAGTAAGGACCATTGATTGTTAATGTTTGTTTGTTTGAGATTTGTTGTTGGTAGTGGTATTGTGAATATATTTGTCCTGCTTTACCCTTGGTTTCTGGTGAAGTGGGATTATCTGTTGCCTAAGTCTTTGTGAGCATAGTTAACTTCCTTGGGTTGGAGTTTTCCTTCCAAAACTTTCTGTAGGGCTGGATTTGTAGATAGGTATTGTGAAAAGCTGGCTTTGTCATTAAATATCTTCTTTTCTCCATCTATAGTGATTGAGAGTTTTGCTGGGCATAGTAGCCTGGGCTGGCATCTATGGACTTTTAGTACTTGTAGAACATCTATCCAGGACCTTCTGGCCTTGAGGGTTTCCATGGAGAAATCAGGTGTAATTTTGATAGGTCTGCCTTTATATGTTACCTATCCTGTTCCTTCACTGCTCTTAATAGTCTTCCTTTATTCTGTATGTAAGGTGTTTTGATTATTATATGTCGAGGGGTTTTTCCCCCCCGCCCTTTGGTCCAGTCTATTTGGTGTTCAGTATGCTTCTTGTACTTTCATGGACATGCCCTTCTTCAGATTGGGAAAGTTTTCCTCGATGATTTTGTTGAACATGTTTTCAGCACCTTTGAGCTGGGCTTCCTCACATTCCTCTATGCTTATTATTCTTAGGTTTGGCCTTTTCACGGTGTCCCACATTTCCTGGATGTTGGATTTACAATTTTCTTTGGTCAATGAATCTATTTCCTCTAGTTTATCTTCCGCGCCTGAGATTCTCTTCTATCTCTTGAATTCTGTTGGTTATGCTGTAGTTTCGGATTGTTTGCCCAGTTTTTCTATTTCCATCATTCCTTCAGTTTGAGTTTTCTTTATTGTCTCTATTTCAGTTTTCAAGTCTTGAACCATTTCCTTCACCTGCTTAATTGTTTTTTCTTGGCTTTCTGTACTTTCTTTAAGAAATTTGTTCATTTCTTCCAATTTTTTGTTGCTTTTTCTTCTATTTCTTTAAGGGATTTTCTCACATCTCATTTGAGGGCCTCTATCATTTTTATGACGATAATTTTTAAGTTGTTCTCTTCTGCTTCATCTGCTTTGTTGTGTTCTGGTCTAGTTGGTGTAGATTCCCTAGATTCTGGTGGTGTCATACTTGTCTTTCTGTTGTTAGGTGTTTTCTTGTATTGCTATCTTCCCATAGCTTCTTCCAGTAGGTGTTGGTGGGGTCTCTCCCTCTCTCTATGGTACTTCCCCAGTAGGCTGAAGTGGGTCAGAGGTACGATGTCTGTAGCTCTGGGTGGTCCAAGCTCTCTAAGAGGTCTCTCCACAGGCAGGGGCCCAGCGATGGGGTTCAGCCATCAGGCTCCAGCAGAAAACTGGCTATGGGAGTCAAAGATCTTGAAGGCTGGGACTCAGGATGTTCCTTAAGCTGATAGGCAGATCTAGCCTGGGCCTGACACTCTCCAGCTGAGGCCTCTTTGGCAGAGGTCCTGTGATGGGCGTCAAGGATCCAGCCTACAGGAACTCAGAGAGGCCCTGCAGAGATAGGCGGATCTCGGATCTCTGGGAGGGGCCCAGAACTCCAGTAGAGGACCAGTGGTGGGGGATCAGAGACCAGGCAGGTGGAAATTACAAGGGGTCCCACATGGATAGGCAAGTTTAGTGTTCTCAGAGCAGCTCCAGGAAGTTCCCTGAAGGTGGCTGGATTTTCGGCTCCACCCTCTCTCCCAGTGCTCAGCCAGAGCTGTGGGATAGGGGGCAGGGTAGGGCACAGGGTAGGGGGAGGGTAGGCTCTCGGTGGGCCAACCCAGGGAGTTCCCAGAGAAGGGTGTAGGGGAGAGTCCACCCACATTGGTCCCAGACTCACCTCTATCAAGGCCTGGCGATGGGGGACAAAGGCTGGGATGATACTCAGGATGTTTCTGCACTGACAGAGGGATCTAACTGGGACCTGGCACTCTCCAGCTGAGGCCTCTTTAGTAAAGGCCCTGTGATGGGGTTTGGAGATCTATATTTTCATACCCATTAATAATTAAATAGGTAAATACATGTTGTCTTTTTATTGTTCTATCTATGTCTGTCTGTCTACCTACTTTTGTCTCTCTATTTCTTGAAAAAGAAGGGCTTTACATGAATATCTTATTCACTTAGTTACAGAGACTCAGTTAGAGGAAAATAACCATATATACCAAGCATTTAGATGGCTGCAGTTCCTCGAGAACAATACAGGTCAATTGGATAGGAACATATCATAGCACAAGTCATGTACACATTAACATAAGTACAGGGGTGTGCTTTTAGAGGTCAGAGTAAGAGAATATTTCATTTGCCTGAGTTTCATTATAGACAGTTAGAGGCTGAAGCTGAATTGCTTGTAATCTATGTAAGAAATGCATATCATGTTTTCAATGCAGGGACAAACTAGGGTGCCTTCTGTGACCTTGTAAAAGAACCTGAAGCTTTTAAATGTATACATATCTTCAGTTTTCCAACATGAGATTAAGATAAATAGATCCTTTAATGGCATTTATCCTTCATGCCATTATCCCACAGGCTAATGGGTAGGGTTTTGGTATGTTAATAGTGCTTCTGAGTAAAGAAAAAATGTGAATCAACATGAGAACATTTGAGTTTCTTATTCAAAGATATGCTAAATTTAACCTCAAAGAAATTATTACTTCATTGGAGAAGACTCTAAAATAAGATCAATTTCCCTGTGTCTGGGATATTTTAGATATGGCCTGGCCTAATGGTGAGGGAGTGAACAAGAAGCTAGGCTATTAATGCTTATACCATTTTCAAGTCTCTCTGATGGCCTTCTCAGCCAATCAAAGGCCAAGCAAGTAGAGCTGGAGAACAGTTGCCCTGTTGAACTCTTGCTGTGAAAAGATCCATGCACTTCCCAGTGACACCAGTGAATTCTCTGGACTAAACCCTGTACTTAGCAGAGATGGAAAGACAACTCACACTGTCCCTGTGAGAGCAAGCACAGCTTAGCAAAGCAACGGCAAGCATGTATTATTGTAAATCAAGACATAATTTAATAAATGATTAATTAAAGTAAAATAGCTATCAAAGAATAAGTAATTATCCAGCAAAGGTTCCTCAGAACTGTTGGTGTTGGGGAATATTCAACAATGAGTCCCAAAGTCAGAAAAATCAAAACCCAGTGTTTATATTAAGGGAGGAAAACCCTACCCACAGTGTTCTGTTTATTATACAGAACTAAAATTCCTCTTCCTTCATAGTGGACAAAGGGATGCTTTGTGCTATCTTTCTGGTGGTGATTCTTGTTCAATGTTAGGGTTTGATTCTGCAATGCTCCCACAGTCCCACAGTGCTCCCCTGTTGGTGATGCTATCTGGGGACACTAAGTAACCTTTAGCAGAAGGTCACTTATATAAATAGGTTACTAGGCGTGAGGCTTTGAAGGTTCTGCCTCTTCCCTGGTGCTAGTCACCTACTCTTCTTTCCTGGCCCACTTGGGGTGGGTAATCAGCCACCACACTCTTTTGCCATTGTTCACACCAAGAGGCTGAAACCCTACAAAATGGGTTCAATGAAATAAAGTCTCCCTTCCTTATGAGGTTTCTTGCCATGTATTTTGGTCACATTAGAACAAAAGTAGCTAATATGGACACAGCTACTCAGGCTACCTTTCATAGGCAGGGCTCTTTCTAGGCAGAATGTTTATGGTGCCCACCTCCAAGGTTATCTCTTTAGACTTCAATATCCCTTACATTCACAGCAGGAGACATTGCCTGGCCATTTGTCCACAGCTCTACTCAGGCCCTTTAATGATGCTTCAGTTCACATTTTTCTATTGGCTTCTGAACACAGCTAGTGAAAACACACCTTAGCAAGCTAAAAGTCTGCTTTATTTTTGGGGTGGAGCGTGGGGGGGTTGGAGACAGGGTTTCTCTGTGTAGCTTTGGAGCTTGTCCTGGAACTCTCTCAGTAGACCAGGCTGGCCTCGAACTCACAGAGATTGGCCTGCCTCTGCCTGCCAAGTGCTGGAATTAAAGTCATGTGCCACCAATGCCCTACAAAAGTCTGTTGGGTTTTTTTTGTTTGTTTGTTTTTGTTTTGTTGTTTTTCTGTAGCTGCAGCCCAGGCTAGCCTGAATCTCCTCCTGCTTCAGCATAAAGAATGCTGTGATTACAGACATGAAGAGCCATTTCAGGCTCTAACAGCTTAAACAACCATAAAGGATTACTTCTCAAAAACTGTTTTAAAGCCTGGCCCAAACACCCAATATTAAAGACCTCCAAAGTTTCTAATCCAACAGAAACAACTCAAGGACACAACCATACACACCTAGTTGTATTCTAGTTGATAGGCCACATTCAACATGATCTTGCTTGAACAAACATGTGTATCTCTATTAAATTTAGTATTTGTAAAGGAATAGATCAAGCGGATGGGGATCTCAGAAGTAAGAGAAAATGCATGTGAAAACTGTAACACTAATTCTTTTGTGACACAATGAACTAGTGTAGAAGATGTGCTGTATAAGACACAATAAAGATTTAAAATGAGGTATTCCCTTAGTGAGGCTGAAGGGTTTACTCAGGCGTTTGGAATTTAGGCTGCAGTTTTTTTTTTTTTTTTTTTTCGGATGAACCACTGGGTGTTTGACACAGTCCATACTTTCAACTAAATCTGAAAAGCAAAGCGGCCACTTGACCCTAGGTAGAAGTAGATGAATTGTTTGAACTCCTATGTCACACAACTATCAAAGAATCTCCCCCATACATCTCACCTATATTACATTGCCCCAATTCCCGAGTAGCGCGTGCCACTGAATCCTGTTGCATCTTTTCAGACACGTCTGTGGATTTGATCACCACCTTCTGGCTACAAATGCTTACTGTGAAACAGGCGCTGGCTGACTGCTTTGGTCTCATAGGCTGGGTATAAATGTGATTTGGCCCAGCAAAGAGATGCCATCACTATCTAAAACAAAGCACATCTCAACCAGATTGTTGAGGTTTTGTGGGGACATGTTCTAGGACCACCCATTCTGAATACTCATGCATCTCAGAGTCATGATTCTTGAAATTTTATCTTAAAAGTTTATGACTTGGGATCTTAACCTACTGGGGTTTTAGGTAAATTCTTATTCATATAATCTAAACAATTTTGGGTAACTGCCTAAGGTTTAAATATTGTGAACTGACTATAAATTATATTACTAAAGGGGATATTAAAATAATTTAAATACTACTTAAGGTGCTTCAATGATGAATGAAGCTAAAATTCATAACTGACACTATATGCTTTTCATTTTTGTTACAAAGTGTGTGTGAACTCTCTCTGCCTATCTCCCTCTCCAAACTGTTTTGAGTTATAGCCAGGTGTGGTGGCACACCTTAATTCCAGCTTTCAGAGACAGGAAGGGAGGGAGGGACAGAAGAAGGGAGGGAGGAGAGAAGGAAGGTGATGGAGGGGAAAGGAAAGAAAGGAAGGGGAGGAAAGGAAGGAAGGAAGAAGATGGATAGACAGACATATAGACAGACAGACAGATATTTGGAGTTTTAGAAGAGGATTTCCCATAGAATTAGGGTACAACTGAACAAGATAAAGTTAAATGCCCTGAACATAGGATTCTTAATTACTTAAGAGTAGACAGCAATTACTAACTTTGATTAGAAACATTCCCCACTTAGCTTTTCATAAGATTGAATTACTAAATGTGGATAAAATCAGAATACTCAGATATGCTTACATTTTTAACATTATTTTTTACTATTCATTTATTTATTTTACGTAAAGGCCTTACTCTGTAGACCTGGCTGGCCTGGAACTCAGAGATCTGCCTAATTCTGCCTCCGAAGTCCTGAGATTGAAGGCATGGACCACCATACCTGGTTCAAATACACTTTGAATTCATGCTTCCAGTTATTATAGGAACAATTTTTGCTCAAAGCAGTTTGATGGGTTGAGAAAACAGGTAATGTGGCTATTTCATAGTTATATGTTACCAAAATATTAATATAACTTTTATATCAAAACAAATTATAAAATCAGCATAAGCGTAAGCTTTTCAGTTGTACAAAAGCAAATTGAAGTTAACTCAAGAGAAATTTAATTTCTAAAAATCCCTACAACTTGGTGCCTTTTGGGTAACACAATTTTAGTGTAATTTGGCTTGCACTAGAATAGCTAACTGGCACTGCCCACATTCTTCTCTTGCTCTCTTAAAACCTCAAGAGAAGTTCATGCTCTGACAGGAGCCCAGGACCTGCCTTTAAGCTTCAAGAGGAAAGCACAAAGTCCTCCAGGTCATGGTTTGCTAAATCTTTCAGTTAGCCAAAAAGTTTTACTTGTTCTCTTGGCTCTTTGCTCTCAAGCAGGGGTGGAGCCTGCTGTGCCACTCAAAATGAATAGAAATATGATGAAACCCACTCAGTTTCCACTCCTTTCCTATGACTATGTTCCCATAGATGTGCTTTGTGCTTACTAGAGTACCTCTTACTCCTCTCTGCCTATCTGAGGCCTTTGATGTTGCATGTGTCAAAGTTCTGCTTTACTAGAGCTGTCAGGCAGCTGGCCATCTTCTTTTTCCATCTACCTTGCACCCCCACACACACCAAACAAGGTGATTTTCTCAAGGGTTACCTTTTGTTTTATACCTTTCCCAGTCATCCAACCATGGTAAAGCAATTTTAGATCATTATATAATTTTTCCACAAAATTCAATAGGCTTTTATAAAATCTGTCATATATCTGGCATATAGAAGATATGTTACATGGTTCCTAGGGTTTATAAAGATTCTCTTGTTTGCCACGGAAGAAAGAAAAGAAAGAAAGAAAGAAAGAAAGAAAGAAAGAAAGGAAGGAAGGAAGGAAGGAAGGAAGGAAGAAAGGGAGGGAGGAAGGAAGGAAGGGAGGGAGGAAAAAAGAGAGGAAAAAGAGAAAAGACAGTGGAAAATTAGAACATACCATATATCAAAGATAAGCATATTCAAACAGTAGTATCTAAATAAGAAGAGATAAATTGTTCAATATATAAAATGAGGCAATATATATAATTTGGGCTGTATATTTCTTTAATGTGCATATATAAAAGGCCTCAGTTCTTTTGAATGCCTTCTTTCTTACTCATTCTGATCTTTCTCATGTAATCCGTAAAAGGCCATTGCTCCCTTCATAAATCTCCTATAATTCAAAGCATAACTGCTAGTATTCAGAAACTGAGCAGATTACCTAGTGCTGCTCCTCACTGAAATGGTCGGTGTATAAACATCTCCCAGGAGTCATAGCTACAATCAGCGCAAAAGTAAATCAAATGTCAGCTGAGTTCTAATGATTTATCAATGAGATCGTTAATGCTGTGTGTCTGAATTATAACATCATTACAAACCCTAGCACCAATTGCTGCCCCCCATTACTTCATAGCATTTTAAAGCAAGTAGTATTTTATATACATGTATACATATTCATGTATGTGCATACATATATTTGCATCTATAAACTTGGCATTTCATGATGACATATTTTTTTGCCACTAGATCAGCTGTATTATTTTTGGAAACATTACTCTCCTTGCTTGGAAGTCATTACCTCTCAGTCAATCTAAATATGACTTCATAACTTTTATAGCTTTCACTCCATATTTTTTTTGCAAAAACATTATTGTGATTATAAAATAGTTCTCTGTAGTTACAGGGAAAGGAATAACCTGGGGTTCTTGGTTGGTGTATGATGTGCTTGTGTGAGCAAAAAGTCTAACAGGAAGGCTTTTAAGTCAAACTGACTCTGTTGAATCTCTACTTACTAATTAAATGACAGTTAAATCATCAAGAACAATGCTTTCAAAGTTCTACGGACCCTGGAAAGAATATTAAGAGTAATTTAAAATGCAGAACACCATGAATTTTATTCATTAGGCTTAAGTAATTCTCTTACTAATTCATCATTCCCCTTTAGGGGAAAGCAGTCTCCACATTTTGTTCCCATTTTTAAACACTGAAGTGTTTTTTCATTTTAAGAAATTCATATCATTTGAATTCTCTACTGACTTGATGATATATTTCCAAACAATGGTTTCTGTACATGGGATACATGGGAATCACCTGAATATCTTTTTGACATGCACATACAGATCAGAGTATCTGGAGAGTGGCCGGGCATGTGCATTCCTAAGCACTAGTTGATGTATCACAGGTCTATCAACAACACTGTAATGGCAAGGCTAAGACATCAGAACATATATTGTAAGCCTTTCCCATTAGTTTTCTGTGAACCAGATTGACTTCCTCAGGTTTATGTTTCTGAGTTACCATTTTCCTGCCATGCTCATCATTTTCATTTTCACTCTTTACAATGCATATATTAAAGGTTACCAATTTAAAATAAATGTCCTTGAATAATAATAATAAACTTTCAGTACAAACCTTGAAAATGTTCTACATATCAAAAACTAATGAATGTTTTGGACACACACTTATTTACATTTACGTAGAATTCAGGGGCTCGTTCCAAGATTTCATCCCATTCTGACCACCTGCATAAACCCTTATCTCCACTCAACACAGCATTAAAAGCAACTCTGTAAGCAAGTATATGGTAATAATAAGAATATGCTAGTCCATTGTCTTTCAGCTTCCTTGGTATGGGCAAAGTCTTCACACTGACGGACTCCTCTCAAGGTGGGATGAAATTTGTACTAGCCAAAGGGTCAACAAAGTTTCGCTGGAGATTGAAAGAAACAGGAAGTAGATTCCTTTTGTGCTACTAACCAGTGCTCATTAGTACTTCTAACTGGGCCTGGAAATGGGTGGGAATACTGAACCTATAGGATTTATGGATTATCTATGTAGAAATGAAACAGAAGACTGAATGGGTTATGTGACATTTGCATATATTAAGTCCCCACAGAGATGGTGAGGAAATGTTGCCAAACTGTCCAGATGTATTCACTAGACAATGAATGCCAAATAGGCTATGCAGATGGATATGCAGAATGCTTGTAACCTACACAACTCATGCAACCAAACTTGTCCTAGCAATCTACTAGACAAGATCAGAACAGACTTTGTTTGAGGCAAGCCTAGGGGATAAGTGTGTGCTGAGAAATGGCTTAGAAGTGTTCATATTTGTTGATATGTTAGAACTATAAGTTCAGAATATAAAGACAAACATGCTGTCTGGATAGTTTTTGAGTATTTGGCACTGTTGGAGACAAACCCCATAAAACATTCTATTACTGGAAGATGCTAAAAATGCAACCTGTGGTTCATTACTCCAAGTCTCTTTTTGATTAAGCTCTTTACATTCATTCAGAGAAACTTATGGATCTCCTCTGAGATTGTTGAAGACCCGTACCCTTAAGATTTGGAAGAAGTTACAATAGGAATAGGAACCTTATACAGGACACTATCTGAGAAACTCCAAATCTTAGAGTTGGAAGCAACACTAGAGGTCTTCAATGCAAATTGCTACTCAAAACTGGAATTCTGTGTCTTGTTGCTTGGCAGATGGTCACCAGCCTGTACTCCAACACTTCTAACAGTGAGAAATGCAACACTTTTTGAGATGGCCCATCCCTTAATGACAATTCCAAAAGTTAAAACATTTTCCCCATTACAGAACCCAAATATGCCTTTCTTAAACTGTTGGTTTTAGCTCAGTTCTTTTGAATTATAAAGTCTTCTTGTTTTCCATCTCAGGTTCCCCCAAGTTTTGTGTACTTCATATCATTACCCTAATTTCTTATAGCATTCTTCCTAGGACCAACAGCTATTCACCCTCTCAAGTGGAGAGCAAATTTGGGTTGGGTAGGTTTTCATTTGGGTTCTATAGCAGACCACCAAAGATTATCTAAAGTGTTTCTCAAACCAAGCATACTCATGGAATAGAATGAATACTATGTAGAGATAATCAACCTAGATTCTAACACTTTGTTCTCATTTTATTTTTCAATGTGAGTGTTTTCTTATAATCATATGATTGCTATTACAAGAAACAAATGTGAGGTACGTAACAACTGCCTGTAGCCACCCAAGCAATATGGCTCATCATCATGTTTATCTGCTGATGCATTCTACTATTGTACAAATAAAATGAGTAAGATTAGTTTAACAGAACCTGTTCTTACCAAAGCCATGCCCAATGCTGTTAATGACTTCACTTTTCTATATCTTCACAAAAGACACTCCAAAATATTAAGTATGTATCTAGAGCTCTCTGTTATTTTATCCTTAAGTCTAATTCTAAGGCATTTCTTCTTTGAGCCCACTTCTTTCATTCCTTTAAGAAGAAAAAGAAAAACAGATGGCGAGGCTGATAGTTACCATGTATATGGAATTCCTTAAGCGGTGTGGAGGAGAATGCTTTGTTTCACAACACTGATGGAGCCCATCCTTTGCAGGGTTCTCAGGATCTGTGTTCTCCTATAAGATGTGATTAATTAATAAAGTAATTAATTGATTAATGCTAATACCTTTAGTTGGAGAGTGTGCAATCTTCAGATAACAGCAGATGTTCATCACTCTCTTGTTTCCAATTGGGGCTAGGTTTTTGAAACTTCATGCAGTATTCACCTCTTGACAACAGAATTGTAATGAAAATGACTTTGGCACTCTCATCTGACTATGTTAAATATGCAAAACAAACTAGTTAGACTTTTTAAACTGACAAGCTTCTTTTCTATATTTTATTAAAAAAAAAAAAAGATGGGAGGCAATAGTCAGGCAAGTAGAAAAGGAACTGCCTATTGGCCTTCACTATTCTGATCACAATAAAAAGCACACAATGAAAAAAATAACTCCATTTGTGTAACTTCAAGAGTCAAAGCTTGAGAACAGTTTTAATAGTCAAGAATTGATTCTCAGGGCATAATCCCTAATAATCAAATGGTATCTGTGAATGTGTTTTATTTCCCATAAAGGGACAAATGCCTTTATGAAGTGGCATGTTAGAGAATTGTTTCTGGTCCTCTGGTAAACTACTTGATTTTGTTTGTGAACTCTAATATAAATTATTAGATTTTCCTGGGGAGCACAATGGATTGATTGCATGTAATGGTGACATTTTTTTTTTTTTTTTTTGAACAAGCAGTGTTGAACGTCTCTTGTGAAACTGCGAACCCAAATTGCTTTTAATAGTTCTAATCTGGATATGTTTTAAAACAGTGATTCAATACACCTCAGAACTGACTGGCAACTGTTCAGAAAGGTCAAATTAAAGGCACAATTTGAAAAGGAAGCCATGATTTTATAACCAGTTTTATATTAATCCCAGGGATCTAAGCAGAATACCCAGTTTATTCACACCACCCTAATTAAGCCCAAAACACTGGCTAGATTCTAAACTATTCAGTTAACAGTAAATCAGGAGAACTTTCAAATAGTTCCACAAGTTTCAACCAAATGGCTCATAAAACTCTAACAAACCTGGTCTACAATGTGTGTATGTCCTGACATATAGAACATAGAATTCCTATGAATTCTATGAAGTGTGCCTATAGAATGCTTAACTGTTTAGAGGAATGTTAGTCATTTATCCTCATATCTTTCCACCAACTCAAGGAGCTGTTAGAACCTGTAAATTTGAGTGTTTCACACAAGTGAGTTATGATAAGAACTTGTCCAGTGTGTCAACTCTGAAACTCTATGCGATGGCTTCAACTTAGGAAAGGCATTTGGTAGACCACAACTCCAGCATTTTGGGAGGGGAAACTACAGGGAAGAACACACATTCATACTGTATAAGACATCACCTAGAGACTGAATGTCCAAGGTCCTCTCTTTTAGGAAAGTCTTGCATTGTAAATGTTTGCAGAATAAGCCTACAAGCCTATTTTCATGAACAAATCAACCAGCTGTGGCAAGTTATTCATGAATGTATATTATTTTCAGAAGCTCCAGCATATGACTTCTGCTTACTTCTCAACTGTAGAAATAAAAAATTAGTTTGGCAATCTTGTATTTCTATCTACCATATGCCTATAGTGAAGAACTGGAAAACCAGGTTCCTGGTCTTCTTGAGCAGGAAGACAGGGCCAGTGAGAACAGAAAATGTTACTGGTAAAGGTTTAGAAGAAAACAAAATAGGTGCTACATATAGGGGTGCATAGCTGTAATCCTAGTATGTGCAGGCTGAAGCCCAAGGATCAGGAGTTCAAAACCAAACCTCAGCTGAATAACAAGTTTAAGAGTAGTCTTGGGGACAGATAAGACCTTGTCTTGGAAGACAAACAGATAAGGTGATGTTTAGGTGTATAGACTGGGAGATTTCAATAGATTGAGAGATTACTCAGAAAATTATAAGAGGTTCTCATCTCCAAATGCTTTCTACTTTGAAGACTTGTGATATCTGAGGAATGCACTTGGTTGCTGACTTGCTTACTTTGAGTAGAATGCCAACATTATTTTTGAAGTCCTTAATATGACTCACTTGTTCTGGCTTTACCATCTTCTACTATCTTATCCTGGATTCTTCCAGTTTGCTATCATCACTCCATTCCTTATTTCACTTTGTGTGTCCCTTATAGTTCATCAATAGAGTTGAAGTGTCATATATGTATGATTCTTTTCCATTGGAGTTTATATCTAGACTGGAAACGCTAGAAGAATAGGTGCTTTTCTGGGGTTGTACGAAACTAAAAGTCTAGGGAACTGTCCTCACGGTGTCCTGGCAGAAAATGAAGTCAATTGAAATTTGAAGACATCTCTGAGTCCAGGACAGAGAGCAAAGAAGAATATGGTTAGATAATCTGTCATCTTTTACTCTAAAAGAATAGGGAGAAAATTTAAAGCAGAAATATCCATGAGTAGGGCCAGAATAGGAGGCTATTGTAATTAGAGGAACAAGGTCCAACAGAAACAGGACAGTGACTTTGAAGAGTCCAGAATGGTTGAGGACTACTTGGAAGGCATTAGTAAAAAAATTAGGGAAATGATCAGGGTTGATTAAAATCACACTGGACTGTAAGTGGTCAGTGGGGGATTTGGGGCCAGACTTTGGAAGTAGCTGGACATCTTACCACTTCAAAACACTTCTACCCACCTGCACCCAGTGCCACTTCCTCTCCCTTTCACTGTGCCATCAACCTTTACTGCTCTAATGTTTGGCCCCAGTTCTGCTCTACTCTCTTCAAGCACCCTTGATCCCCAGTGCTTGAATGTGAACTTCTTCTTTTCTTCATTAGCCTCTGTAGATAGATTTCTAACAGCTGTCTACCCTGATCCTCACTTTCTCTTATTAGTTAATTAAGCTCTTAATTAAATCCATGGCCCACTGCTCATTTTCTTCTTCCCACTGATCTTTTATACAGCCTTTGTCAAGGTCGCTTTTTTGTATTCAACAGATATTTCTGTTGACCCACTGTCCTTTACCTGTGGTATCTGACATAATGAATTCCTCTCTCCTCTTGGAAAAATCTGTATTTTTTCCCAGAACCAACTTTTTGGTTTTATCATTCCTTAATGAAATCATTTTCCTTTAGTCTATCTAATACAAGATTCCTTGGATGTTATTTCTGTGATGGAGAGCTGCCTGCAAAAGGTTGTTGGGGAATTACCTTGGTAGGTGTACCTGTTAGGACATAAGGAGGGCAAGAGGAATATGGATGAAGAAGCTGACCCACAGTGAGATTGAAACCAGATCTAAAAGGGAGTTCTAACTCTAGAGTAACTCCATTGTTGTCCTAGACTGAAGCCAGGGGCTAGACATTGGATCTGGACAACTGCCAGTCACTAGGAGAATTGTAATTCTGGGAAATGTAATGGGCAGTGCTTTCGAGGACTATGCACTATGCACTTCCAAGCTGAACTCTACTTCTGCCAGGGTCCTCTGGAAAACCTAATTCTTAAGTTGCCAACTTTAATGGCAGGAGTGGCATCTGGTCCACTAGTCTGAAGGAGCTATAATCTATCTTCTACTTCATCTCCTTCTCTTTGTGTACCATGTCCAAATAGTACCATGTCCTGTAAATGTATCATTAACATCTAGTACATCTAGCCCTTCTCTCCACTTCCAGTGCTGGTCTTCTCATTTGGCTTCTCCATCACCCCACCCCCCCAGTTTCTAACAATGAGACTGCCTTTAGTCAAGGATGGACTGCGCTGGGATACTGTATTACGCAACACTGGGAAACTGTATTACACAACACTTAACACTCCTCAACTGCCTTCTTGCTGTACATGACCAGGCCTGAACTCCTTGAGAGATCACAGATGTTCTTTGCTGACCTTCCTAATGCCACCACCCTCTCTCTCCCTCACTGAATTCTGCTTGCATACTGTCCCCTAGTTAACTGGCTCTGTAATGTCTGACCTATAAACAACCCTCTTCAGAGAGCAGGGGGTAATACCAACACCAGATCACATTCTATTTAGAAGTCATGTCTTCCCATCAAGAAGCAAAGCCCTTGATCCAGAGCCATGATAAGGAAGGTATTTTCCTAAATACCAGGACTAATCCCCAGGAGATCACATAACCTTTTGGGCTTCCAAGCCTTGGCAAGAAGACAGCTAGTCCCTGTTTGCTTGGCTAATCCCAGGCTGAATGTTGCCACTAAATCCTTACTGAGCATGACTTAAGCACCCAGCTGTTAACATTGATAGACACTCAGTGCCAAGATCAGGCACCATTCCCCAGGCACTGATACATCCCTGCCTGCTAATCCCCCTGACTGCTGGAGTGACTAGGTCACCCTTGAGTCAGTGGGGTGGGGGTGGAAGTTCTACCACTGTGTGAGTGCATCTGATGGTGGTTGCTGTGCTGTGTTTACTATCCACATCAAGGGAGATAGCATCAAGTTATCTCCAATGCACTTATGTGATAAGAAATCAGGCATTGCTCCTCACTAGCCTTAATCGTGATAGATGGGAAAGAAAGGAGAAAGAAATAGAAAAGGAACAAGAGACAAAAGCAGAAAGAAGTATCAAACTTCTTAGACTTAAAAATTAGCATCTGGTGAAAACAGAGCCTCCCCTGAATAGCACAGCTACAGTTGGTCTTCAGCCAAGCAGTTCCTTAAGTGGAGATCAACACCACCAGAACTGGCACCCCACTCACACTGAAGGCCTATAGGCCCCTGGGATGGCAATGGATGTGTGTCCTTTGATGTCAGCCAGACCTGAAGGCAGGATTTTGTTGTTGTTGTGTTTGTTTATTTATTTTTATTTAGAAGCTATCTTATTCTACATATAAATCCCCCCCACCCAGTTCCCTCTCCCTTCCATCCTCCCATGCTCCCTCCACTCACTCCCCAAGCATAGTGAAGCCTTCCATGGGGGATTATCAAAGTCTGTCACATCATTTGGGGAAGGGCATACCCTGCTCCATGAATCTGGGCTGAAATAGTAACCCTCTATAGGGAATGGGCCCCCAAAGTCTGTTTGTGCACTACGGATAAATATTGGCTCCACTGTTAAAGGTCCCATGGACTGCCCAGGCCTCCTAAATGGCACCCACGTTCAGAGGGCTTGGTTCAGTCCAATGCTAGTTAGCCAGCTTTACGACTGGGGTCCCTGTGCTCTCATTAGGTCAGGTCAGCTGTTTCTAAAGGTTTTCCCAGCACGGTCTTGAAGGCAGAATTTTAGAACCACCTCCTCAATGAGGCCCCGACTGGGGTTTCATATTTGTCCCTTCTACACTCTTGCCTTGAGTTCTTCTGAGACGTGAGAATGTTACTCTAGAGGAGGTTGCAGCCATGTAGGCTTCCTCCTGGCAGCCACCATTTGCTGTTGTTGGCTGTGAGTCTCTGTGCCAGGAGCCAGAGTCTTAGCGAGTGAGGACCCCTGTGCTCAGCTTAGCCAAATAGCAGGCTGCAGGCAGTCAGCACATGCTGGGCAGCCACCTCCTGCCCCACCAGCAGCAGGGCCCTAGCACCTGCAACAGATATGCAATCACCTAGAGTGCCACAGTCCCACCCCCTACCTGCATCACACAGGGTCCCCTGGAGCAGGTCATGAGTGCCTTGTAGGCTTGTTTCTCTGCCTTTTTTACTTTCCCCAATGGATTCACATTGTTTTTCAGCAAAATGTCTTTGAGAGTTCTTTGGCAGTTCATTCCTGCCAAAGAAGCATCTTTATGGAAGTCTCATCCTCACTAGATCATGTTTGTACTTCCAGGGTCGCCCTTGTTCTCCGCATTGTCAACCACCATATCCCCAGGGTTGCATGGTCTAAAGAGAAACTATCCCTGAACCTTATCTGTGCTTTGTTTTTCAGTGTGGTCCCACAAGGCAGTGAAGAACAGATAATATCCTAACACTGATACACAACTTCCTTCTGATTCGTTGCTAAGGATGCTCAGTTAGAGAATTGTATGTGGCAGATATACATAAGTAAAAAGCACCATCACAATGCTAAAAAAATTATTACTACAGTCCTTTCTCACCAGTCTTACAGCTTTCCAGCCCCATTCCCCCAGTGCCTGACATTTGGAACCTCTTCAAACCATGTTAGGATGTGTTTTTGTCCTTCATCAAAGAACACATGTGTGAGCATTTATATGTTACTTTCACATCATGACATGATAGAATGCATGTTTCAGCATGTAGAAGTTATATAATTGTATCTGATATCTATTTGATCCATGTTCCAGAAGTCATAATGAGTTATCAATAGGGTCTTCCTGAACTCCCTATTTTGAATGTAATGTAATCTAAAGCTTTGAACCATGACAGGATGTATTCTATATTAGCACTGTAGATTACTTGGTGTTACAAAAGGATCTACTCTGATGTTTGAACCATTATCTATCTGCCCACTAACCGCGATATGTGTTTCATTGAAATTTATGCATACCACCTTGAAGAGAGACTCAACACATTTCCTTTTTCTAGTGGTCACCACTGAGTAGTGAAAGGATAAAATGATGAAGAGGTTTTGGGTTTTTTTTTTTAACATGGCAGAAAATACCAGAAATCTCCTGACTTAATGACTTTGATTGAGCTACTAATATGCTAACATTCAGTTAATAGTCCCCTTTCAACCATTCACAGGCTGATATTGGCTACTTGACTAAAAAAAAGTAAGAATTTATGGTGGGCAATTAAAAAAGAAAATTTTAGAATATTGGTCAGCTATAAAAAAGAAATGTTGTGCTGACTACAGTATGACATAGTTAAATCCCAAAACATGCTAAATAAAAGAAAGCAGGCACTGAAGGCCATATATGATTCCATTTATATTTGGTGTACAGAACAGATAAATCTATAGCAGTGGGGAGAGGGAATGGGGAGAATGTTCTGGGACTGCATGTTGTTGATGATTGTGCGTGTGAAAACTTACATTCAAAATCACAGTTTTTATAAAAGGAGAGAAAATGCCTACTCTCTCCATCCTTCCAACAACTGAACCTCTGTGGGGAAATTCATACCTGTGGGAGATTCACGAGGGTTGGTAAATTTTATCGCTTTCAATCACAAGGCTACTATACACATCTTACTTCAAATCAGTTTTAAAACAAGACAGGACTTCAACTGCTCCTTCCCTGTACTAGGGATAGAAAGGAAGATCTTTGAAACTTGCCCTGGACTGGCATGGGAAGGAAAAGAATTCTCCACAGAAAACACAAAGCCAAAGCCTCATGTGTAATGTCCTAGCATGAAGAACGGCTGGAGAGCTTCACAGGCCTGCTAAGTTTGTGAAAGGAATCTACTTTTTTTCTATAATAGGAGATGCTAAGAAGACAAAAACTTTTAAGTATGTTTGCCCCTGGAGGCCTTGAATGGAATGGCCTCGGCATAGGAGGAAGCAGAATGGGGAATATATTTTCTTCACATGGCCGCACACAACATTTTTGAGCTAAGTCATCTGAACAAAGGGGCTTTTGTTCAATTTTTAACTAAGATTTTGTGCTGCACTAGTGTACAGATATCTAAAAGGCAAAAAAGATGATAACACTAATAAATTTCAATTTTAGATATAAACTGGAGCATAGCAAGTCCGTGCTTTGGAATGGCTGGATGATAACACATGCAAAGCTAACATGCATATCAGTTGTAAGTAAAGTTGAGCTGTAGAAGATAGATGGATGGATTTACTGTGGCCTGGTGAATATATATATATATGTATGTATGTATGTATGTATGTATGTATGTATCCTTTCCTTAACAGCCTAGATAGATGCAACTTAAAATATCCCGGTGTTTGTTTCTGTGTATGTGCACATGTATGTACATATGTGGGTAGAGATAGACGTTGGGTGTCTTTATCCATCATTCTACACAGTAATTCCTTGACATGGGGTTGCTCAGTGAACCTGGAGTTCATCAGTTTGGCTGTGATTGCTAGCCAGCATGTTCCAGTGATCTGCCTGTCTCCTATCCCCAGCACTGAGATACCATACCTACCATTTTACAAATGACTTTTTAACATGGTACCAGGCATAAAACTTAGGTCTTTGTGCTCACAGACACTTCCTGACTGAGCCATGTCCCCAACCCCTTAAAATATCTTTTGAAAACAGCTAGAGTTGCATTCTAAAGAACCACGGTGTTTAAGAGTTTGATTCAAACTTGAAAGGAAATGCTCAACGTAATTTATAATATATAATGAAAGGGCGTTCTAATTGACATACCAGATCCCAAACTTCTATCTTCCTGTTTGAAAGGGAGAGCGAGTTTGAGAGAAAAGTGAAGTGAGGAAAAAAAGAGGAGACAGAGAGGAGAAGTGAGGGTGGAGAATGAGAATGTGTGTCCTCTGAAATTTTCCCTGCAGTTTATTAAGAATATCAATCAGCACGGATAGGCCTGAGCCACATCTCTGCGGATTTTTCAAAGGATGTTATGGAAGTTTAAGGTTGCTGGGCACTGTCTTTTCAAGAGTAGATTTTGGCATCTCAGTTGCATGTTTTCGCTTCCCACCCACCCTCCCAAAAAGGAGAAAAGAACGAGGAAGGGAAGGAAAGAAGGAAAGAAGATGAAATCTTGAGTCCTCTTTTATCTATATCATTAATATTTATTCTGTCTCTTAGGTGTATTGAATTTTCATTTCTAGAGTCAAGTGGTAGAGTTTAACTTTAGTATTTCAAAGTGAGTTTAATAAGGTACCTTCTGCCTGTGTGGTAAGGCACCAGACCTGACACCTTGTTCTTTTCTCTTTAATTTTTTTTTTCCCAAGGAAACTAGAGACAGTAGTAAAGAGAGTGCCACCTAGTGGCATACAGCTCACCAGCCGGATAGGTTCTGCCCTCCAGGGGAGAGCAGGGTTGAGAAGACGTAAGAATTTAAAGTTCAAGTCAGCCTTTGCTACCTGCCTCAAGTCAGCTCCATACCTGGTTTTAGGAAACAGAATGAAGGGTCTACCTCCCTCTATGCCACCCCCTCCTGAGTCAGGACTCGTGTTAAACTGTGGCTTTACAAGCCCGTGCTCGAAGTTTCTAGCCTCACCATTGCCACTACCATCTGCTTGAGATGAAGCCTCTGGGGCCCGGATATACCTCTTTCCAAATGGCCAGTCATGCAAGGCTTTGAAGTTCTGGCCTTTGATGTATTTTATAGGGATAGGGAAACATATATTAAAGTCAGCTCTGCTCTGCACACTGGGCCACGTAAGTGGGTCAATACTGAAGTTGTAATTTCATCTTCAGTGTGCAGCTTAAGTCTTCTAGCTCTCCTGCTGATGACATCATAGGAAGTCACTGATGAGCTGACAGTCTTTTATGATCTAGCTAAGGATACATTACTTTAGCCTCTCTCCTTCAGCATGTAATGAATACCAGGGCTTGTATAAATGTTAAAGAATTATCTGTGAGAGAAAACCAAACCCTCTCAGTGAGCCAGAACTAGATTAAAAAGCAAAGGCAGCACTCGTCCCAGCTTTTTCTCTTTTGTTCTGTGATAAGCCGTGGAGGTCAGAGGCCTAGAACTCACTCAAAATTGGAAGGTAGCATAGAGGGGACATTTGAAGAAGATGGAGGATGTAGATTACAGGGGGGAAATGGCTTCATAAATCAGTGCAGGGTGAATCAATGGGATAAATTGTTAATTTTAGTATTTTCTCGGCATAGGTTTGCACTGCTTCTCAATTTCTCTATAAGGGTATGGAAAATGCTGGCAGGTACTTGGGATCCCACTCAAGAATGTAGTATGCATGGCTTACTACTCTGAACTGTCAGAGGAGAAACTATGGACAGAGAGGAGAAAGGCGAGAACACTGTTCTCATGTCTTTCATAAAACAGTGCCAGTGTGCATTGGAATTTATGATCTCTCTGCCCCATAAGCGGAATAAAACAAAAATGCAAATGGACTTGGGGCTGGAGAGATGACTCAGTGGTTAAGCACACTTACTGTTCTAGCAGAGGACCTGGTTTCAGTTCCTAGGACCCACAAGGTGGTTTAACACCAATTCCAGGACACCAGAGTTTTCTTCTGGCCTGGACAGGTACCAGTCACACAGAGAATGACCTTATATACATGTAGGCAAAACACCTTACACATTAAATAAATTTAAATGTATAAATATTGAAATATAAAATAAGGAAGTTTTTTTTCATTAATTGATGAAATTGTGTAGTGTGGAAAAGTAGTTGTGAAAGGGAGGGCATTTTTTTTTCCAATGGCAGTAATGTAGATTATTTTCATAGTTAGATAAGAACAATTGTACCATTAGCATCTACAATAGAAATGATCATGTTCCTGTGGAGGTATGACTAGAAGCCGTTTTACTTGTGGTATAAGGAGATTGAAGAGAGCTTGTATGGTGGTGGTGGGCTACCATGGTATGAGAAAGACACAAAAAGGAAATGTAGTTTTAGAGAATTCTCAGAGTCTTCAATTCTTGCTTTGTATAGTGGATAAAGAAGGGAAAGTCACTGAGAACTTTCTAGAGGTCATGCTCTGTGTGAGGTACTCCAAAAATGTCATTGAAATTCTCACATTGACCTTCTGAGTCACTGGGTAATGGTTCCCTTAATATAGATGTGGAAATCAGAGTTCAGAGACTAACAAACTCCTATGGGTTCATGTGCTTACTAAACAGTGGAAGTAGAATTTGAAATTACACCTTCTTGGTTCAAAAATGTGTTCCTTTAATATTGACTTACATGTGAGCAAAAGAAAAATTATGTGTATTATTCACATGCAACATACCACCTGTTTTCATTGTGCTGACTATTTCCCTCAGATAACTTCTCAGTATTTCACCTGTGCACAACTTTCTCTGTTCTTCCCTTGAGAACAGAATTATGCTATTAATCTTACCTTAAATAATTTGTGAAGGAAGAACAGATGCAAGTCATGGTAATGTAACTAAAAACCAGACAGATGAGGCATGAACATGAATGTAGAAAAGCATCCTTAGAACTTTTGTAGTCATACAAAATGACCATATTAGCCTTTTACCTCCTACCAAACCAACTAAAAACAAATACAAACTTCTAATCAACAAGAGCTAAGGCTATGGAGCACTAACATCGAGCCACACCCTTCTCTCTATCCTTTATAAGGTGCATTTAATTTGTTTACTACAAACCAGTGCAGAGGGTACTATGAGTACCCTCATCACACACATGAAGAAGACTAAAGCTATGAAGTTAATGTGATTTTCTAAAGTCAAGTAGAAAGATATTGATCCAGGATTCAAACCTGGGCAGTTGAAGTTAAACTACCAAGAACTTGGTTCTTGAGCACCAAGACACTCTTCCATATGGCAAATATAACATTGCTGACTGTCCATGGTAGGAATGGGTCTTTCTCCAGAAAATTAAGATTCTACTTGGCTTGTTCTAACAGTGATGACTAGATTCTTTCTTCACTAGCTTAACTTGGTGGTTTCTAAAATTATAAGCTTTGGTTCGAGGAATGACCCATCTGTAACTCCTGTGGAAGTGTGTGTGTGTGTGTGTGTGTGTGTGTGTGTGTGTGTGCATTTGTAACTTGTGTGTGTGGTTTTTTAAAATGAATTCTTTATGGATCAGCTATATGGCTCAACTAATAAAGGTACTTGCTGCTAAACATGACCTGGATTTGATCTTCCACATGGTAGAAGGAGAGAACCAAAACTTGCAAGTTGTCCTCTGACAGTTGCACACACATACCCTCATATACACACTCACACAAAAAGATAAAATAAAGAGTCTGAATTCTTCTGCTTTGTTTGTTGGATGCATCAAAATAAATTGGACATTGAACTTGAAAAGATGAAATCTTCATTGCTCAGTTACATACAAAACTGATTGCACTGTGATGTAACTTCTAGCTACAGTATATTAAAAGGTTTTTCTATAGATGATTATATCTGTGCACGTACACATTATATATGTGTATTTGGGGGACATATGTATATGTGTGCATGCATATGGAGGCCAAAGGTCAACACTGGGTATCTAACTCAATTCCTTTCCACCTCGTATTTTTAGGCAAGGTCTCTTAATGAGTCTAGGGTTTACCAATTTGGCTAGACTAGCTAGCCAAAAAACCACATGACTCTCCTGTTTCTGCTCCCTGAGAGCTAGAACTATAGGATATATAGTTTTATATATATATATATATATATATATATATATATATAGAGAGAGAGAGAGAGAGAGAGAGAGAGCTGGATTTCAAACTCAGATCCTCAAGCACTTAGCCTAAGACTTCTCTCACACCCCATCTTACATTAAAAAAGAATTGCTAAGTAGTAGGAAACACCAGCCTTTGCTTTACTCTTAGTTTTCAAAGTTTTGCATCCCATTTCATTGAGAAAGAAGTTGAATAAGTAAAGATACTTTACCATAAATGAAGAGTTCGCAAATGTTTGTAAAGAAGAAGGTATTACTAAAGATTCTTGTCTAAAGATGGGGAGATGGCTCAGTTGGTATAGTACCAGTAGGGAAAGCAGAACAACATGAGTTCTGATCTCCAGAACCCACATGTGGTGGTCACCTATAACCCCAGTTAGGGGGAGGTAGAAAGCAGTGGATGTATGAAGTTCATTGACTACCCAGCCTAGCTTCAGGTCCAGTATCTCCAAAAATAAAGGCAGAGAGTGATTGAGGCAGGATGCCAGACATTGCCATTGGGCTTCCGCATGTGTGTGCACACACATAAACATACATACATGCCCATGAACATATGCACACTCTATACACATGCATCACATGCAAAATGCCCCATACAGACCACACACATATGTACTTGTATACACAAAAATTTTTTCAGCTTTTGCCAATATTTGATTATCTAGCTAATTGGTGACATTTTGAATTTTTTCCTATCATTTGAATATTTTTATTAAATAATCATTAGTTGACCTTTGCTTGTATCTGTATAGAAAATCCAGTGTTAAAATACCTCCATTTCTTGTCAAGTGGAAAAAAAATAGTTATAGCTAACAAGATTCAAAACAGTATACAAAAGACAAAAAGAAGCCAGTGTTAACTATATATATTTCTAAGCAAATATTCTAGATAGTCTTACATTTAATCCTTACTATAATCATATTATGCTGATATATCTCTCCCCCCACCCTTTTTCATTAAGAAGAGGTTCTTTTTTGCAGCCCAAGATAACTTTTAACTCATGAACCTTCTGCCTAATCTCCCAAGTACTGCAATCATATGCACTATGGCAGGCCATTCCTTGTTTTATAGAAGTTTGTTAGCTTGCTTTAGACCACATAACTAGGAAGTGACAGAACCAGGCTTTGATTCCAGAACCTAAGGCTCCTTTCTCTCCTGCACAGCACATTAGCTCAGTTGTTGATCACCTCCAGCAGGAAGGCAGAAGTTTAATAAATGCCCAGTGGAATAGGGAAGAGAAAAAGCAACTCAGCAATGATCTTTTAGGATTAAAGTTCCAGAAACACTATATGTGGGCTTAAGTCTAAGATGGAAAGTAAATCTTACTTCCAAATTCTCAGTGGGAAGGTATGCCCAAGGGGGGTGTTGACATCAATATTAGTCTGGATATGTGCTGGCATGTGTATGTGGTTCACTCGAAGAATTTTAAAAAGATGAACTAAAATCATTGTGCTACTCTGGATTTATTTTTCTTTCTTTAAAATGCAAAAATGATCAGGTATGGGTTTTATGGGCAGGATTTAACATCAGTCAAAAGTCTATCAAATTATAACATGTATTCATCACGCAGAGTCACAGGCAGGGGTGCTGAGCAGGCAATTTGGGCTGACATGTTTATTGTACTGTGAATATGCAGAAACTGGACCATACAGAAGGCCAGGTGGGTCCATTCCAAGCCTGGAGGATCTTTGCAAGCCACAGGAGGCACACAGGGCAAGCTGGTTCTTGAAGGAAGTGAAATCAGAAAAGGCAGGGCCACATATGTTACTAGAGGCAAATGCATCTGGCTGCAAACATGCATTCCCTTACACGGGTTCTTCCCATTGTCCTTCTAAGCCAGATAGGACTTGGCATAACTCTATTTGTCTTAGAGCAAAATGAAACCTGCTTTTGGAGCCTATCCGATAAAAAAGTTACACTCAAAAACAATCCTGAAAAGATGTGATTGTGCAGTGACACTCTCAAAGGGCAGTCTCAAATATGAGCTGAAGACAGCTCCGATGAGTGAGAGTTGCTTTAAATTTTCAAGTTGACATGAACTCTTTTCTTTTTTTAAAGCCAAACTTTCCTTTTGCTGGAGGGGAGGTGAGGCAATCACAAGATCTGGGCCACACAATCGCTATTCTGATTGTTTACTTTTTTTTTTTTTTGACTAGTTTGGAACAATGGTAGCAGAGAGTGTTTTGAGTTCTGTTTACCACAAGGAACAAAATATCAAAATAAATATTCAATTGGCTTCATAATGAAGCAAATACTTTCTGCATTATGTAGTAATGAAAGTCCGTGTGCACTGTAAATAAAGTTTGCTCAAGGGCTCTGTGAAAAAAAGAAAGAAAAAAAGCCAAATATGAAATGACAGCCAGAATTCTACTACAGAGCAAAAAGAACTTGGAAATTAGTCACAATCCCTGAGGCCGAGGTTGCAGAGTGTTTGCTTTGGTGCCTTTTTCTTCTGTAGGATGTGTAAAGTGCTGGTAGGATTGGCTCCATGCCCCTGGTGACATTATTCATTGAGATAATGGGAAAAATGAGTGCCATACCTATAGAGAGGCGGGGAAAAGAGGGAGACACGGCAGACCTCTGTGGAAGAAAAGAGAACCATCAAAAGAAAGAAAAGCAGTGACACTGTCCTAGGACTTCTTAAGAGGTGGGCTGGGCTCTTCTGTTCACCTGATGTAGAACAAAAGCCTGACCACCCGGGTGGAGGCTGGACTGGATCCTGGAAGGACTTGACCTCATGCAGACCTTTGCGAATCCTCTCAAATGTCCAAGATTGCTCATTGCTTCTTGAAATGAGAGGCCTGGCTCTACCCACTGCTTTTTGCCTCTCCTCTGTATGAATGCTCCCAAGGGGACCGATGGCAGGAGCTCTGTGGTGAAAGGAGCCAAACTTTGACATATAAAACTTCCAGGTGCTGAGAACTCACGCATCAGGGCGCGTGAGAAGTCCCATCTGGTTTGTCCAAAAGCTTTCAGTCGAAAACTTTGATAGCCTTGGAAACATTGTCAGAACACTATTAAAACAAAAGATTTGCCTCCTCTCCGAACCAGAAAACAAGACAGAACATAAAACAATTAATAAACAAAACCCTAAGCCTCAATAAGGAATCCTTTTGTTAATGTCTGAATCCCCAGTTAAGAATCCCTCCAGGGGTTTTGTTCTTTTGTGTTGCTTTTGCTGAGCTGCTCAGGAAAAATGTCAAGGAGCCTTGGAGAGAGAACTTTGGCAAGGAAAACCAAGGGTCTGCTGCCAGCGAGCCAATGTGGGAAGGACACAGGACGCTGGATGAGCTAGTCATCCACTTGGTGTCAAGGGAAAATGATTGCTATTGTAATCACAAACGAAGAAGCTTGAAAACTACAATGAGACCAGGGCCAAGTGTCACAGCTGCCAGGAACAGAGAGGAAAGAATTATAAAGGTCATGACCTACCTTTCAAATATTTCACTTTCAAGCCCCTAAACATTAAGTTAGAAATATCACCTACTAAAAGTACATTTTAAAGTTGACCTTAAAATTCATCATTGTAAATTAAAATAGTCGCAAAAAACAAAAAAGAAAAAACTGAAGGATCTGAAGAGTTATAAATATTATCATAATTCTGGATGGTTTCTACCACACACTAAATAGCTCACCAAGTAAATAATCTTATTGTCCATTAATGTGTGTACTAGACATTCATTCTGCTCTCTTCCCTCAGAACTCCACATAATGCAACCTCTTCTGAGATACTACAAAGCATCAGCATCCAAAATTGGGATCACTCCATCATAAATTTATATAAGAAAAAATGTGTATATAATAAACATTTGGGGGGAGAGATTCAAGACAGGGTTTCTCTGTGGCTTTGGAGGCTGCTCTGAAACTAGCTCTTGTAGACCAGGCTGGTCTCAAATTCACAAAGATCTGACTGCCTCTGCCTCTCGAGTGCTAGAATTAAAGACATGTGCCACCACCATCCGGCATAAATATACATCTTCTTAAAAGTTTCTGTGATTATAAGTCTCTAGTGGTGAGATTATTTCAATTATTATTTGATTTAAGCAATATAAATTTTGATGTCAAATTTACTGTTTATGAAAATTCATCTATGAATATAGCACAGAGGAATTTTCTTTGTTCCCAAGTAGTATACCCATTAACGAAGAAATGTTATTCATTGTCAGAAGGAGATGCAGTTGCTCAAAAATTTTTTTGTATATTATTTATTTGAAATTTATTATATAATATATTTTTATTATATTCTTTCCTTTTCTCCTCATCTTCCCACATCCTTCCCAATGCACTGCATGTACTTTTGCTTTGTAGTTTTACGTTTCAAATTTATTGCTGTAGGTGTGGCAGGATACCGACTGTGTGAAAGGAAGAATTTTGTGATAACTCAACTCTTTAATAGCCTTACAAAAATGGTTTTCAGAAACCACTTTTGATTGAGTAACAACAAATTATCTCAACTGTCAACTGCTAAATTATTTAATTTAAATGAAGAATTATGAATAGCTTCACTTGTAGAATGATATGTCTGCGTCAATAGAGCCAGTTATCTTTCAGTTTCTGAACTATGTACTGCATAGCTGTATTGTGACTTAATTATATCTGCTGCATTTCTCTTAGAGGCAGTGTATTTGACTTACTCAATTTATAAATAATTAGAAAAATCAAAGTATCATTAATATTTCCTTGCTGGTACAATCCACTTAATAAATGACATTATTAAATCTCATTTGTCAGACTTTGTAAGGGTTTGTATTCAGAATATGTAACGTTCTCTTGCAACTCAATAATAAGAAAATTATCAACTCAGCATATACTGGACAAAAGATCTAAGCAGTCAGAAAATAGACATGTAAGCAAGCTCACATGAGAGGATTCTCAACATTAGTATGCACTTTCCAACATGCATGCTGAAATCATAGTGACATACTACTGTTGCATACCTAGTAGTGTGGCTGACACTTTAATATCTAACAATGCCAGCTGCTGGCAAGAATGAAAGGAAGCTGGTCCCCTTACACTGTGATGAAAATGTAAAACAAGAAAGCCACTTTGGAAAACAGCTTAGCAGTTGCTTATGTTAAACATACACTTACCATATAACCCAGAAAATCAGTTCTGAGATAGTTAAACAGGGGGATGAAATGTATCTCCATGCAAATATATAGAGAGGAATGTTTATGGTTTATCGATTCATAGCCATCCCAAACTGGAAGCCTCCCAAATACCCAGCAACCATTACATGAATCAGTAAATGTGTTCTGTCCACACAGTGGATGGATATTTAGTAACCAAAGCAGGGAAATTAACAAAGGGACACAAAAGCACTCCCCAGAGTGATAGAGATATCCTGTATCATGGTTGCCTGGGGAGATACATGGCTGCATCTGTTTGTCAAAACACATAAACCTTTAAGTTGAAATGGGTGGATTTTAGATATCTAAGTGATAACTATATATCTAATATTTTTAAAAAGTAGACTTTGGAGAAGTAGCATGACAATATTGCTATTCAATAATTATAGTATTTGTTATGATTTCATCAGTCAGTAAAAGGGCCTGTTTCATTTTTAATTGAAATGGATAATTAGCTCAAAGAAAATCATCTTCCTTGATGACAGAAAGATAGGCTCAAGTATATGCATACATACATACTTAAAACAGTACATAGGAACATATATGCCATCTTTGTCACTGTGTCAAAACAATCAGTAAAAAGCAGGAAATTTTGTTTGGTCCACAGTTCTGGAGTTTTTAGTCCATGGTTGATCAGTCCTAATGCTTGAACCTATGGTACCAGAGTACATTACAGCCACAGCATGTGATGCAAAGGGGGTGTTTACACCAGCCAGTTTCAGGCTGTGTCGTGTTGACCTAAACTTCTAGACCTGTTCAGGGTTCCATTCACCCAGTAGAGCCATGGTCAGGAAACAAAGCTTTCGATACTTGGATCTTCGGGGAACACCAAACTTAACCAACTTCTTCATTCTTACTTCATCTTCTTAAAATGATTAACTTTTTAAATATATGAAGTTGGGAGACTGGAAGAAACAATATGGTTGAATGAAAGTTGTCATCAAGCATGATGCCCCTCTTCCTCAGTACAGCTAGACTCAGAATCTCCTTATGTAGATAAAAATATCATCTGTTCAGGGATGAAGAGATGGTTCGTGGCTTAAGATCATTTCCTACTCTTCCAGAGGACCCAGGTCCAGGTCATAGTGCCTATGTTGGCTCTCAGCACCTATGTGGAGAGGCTCATAACTTCCTCTAATTCCAGCTGTACAACATACCTTAAAAATAATAAAAAACAAATTTAAAACTTTTTCTATTTCAAAAGCAATGGGTTTTTTGGGGGGAAAGGGGTTACACATAAAACTACGAAAGACAAAAACTCTGATGTGAGTTTATGTGGCTTTAATTCAAGGGCCCTTCTTTGAAGCTTCTATTTGGAATTATTCTTTTATGTAGTATCCTGAAATTTTTTTCACCCTATATTTTTCACTTAGGCAAAGTTCAGGGACTTTGGGAAAACCCAAGACACATGATTTAGAAAGTGGTTCTGGGGTTGTCAGTTAAGTGGTTGCTTCTCAAGCATGAGGACCTGAGTTTGATCCCTTCGAGTCAGTATAAAAAAATGAAGTTCAACAATGAAAGCCTATAATCTCATGATTGGAGAGGCAAAGTCAGGAGGGTTCCTGGAACCCACTCACTGGTCAGCCAGTACAGCGGCCATGGCTAATTCCAGCTTCAGTGAGAGACTCTGTATTATAAGATAAGGTGGAGAGTGATTGAGGAAGATACTAAGTTGACTTGTGACTTCTACATACCCATTGACATGAGCGCACACACACACAAACATATATCCAAGCACACACAAAGCAGAACTGAGATTGGAGGCCATCAGAACAAACAAACATATCCACATTCTCCTGAATCTCAGATTCAGGAGAAAGCTCATATGGAAGTCTCTTCCCTGGAAACCATCATATTTGCATGACTGTATGAAAGGCGTGAGGCACCCTCATGTATCCCTCAATGTGAAGTACTTACTGCTGTGCTGATTTTCCTGGTTGAACAATCATATACAGTAGCCAGTAGCCTTCTGTCGTCATCATCATCATCATTTGAAAATTAATTTCACTTCCGCAGCTTCACCTACTTTGTGTCTGTAACATGGTGTTACAGCCTATGTGTCTGCATGAGACCATTTATTTGTGCCCTTATCTGGTCACATGATAGGGCACAAATAATGTTTCACTCAAAGTATTGCTTGACATCTTTCAGAAAAACAATTGCCATTTTTAAAATACTTGCTTAATATCACCTGACTCAGAAGGCTCTTGTGCAAAAATATTTATCTGGCTACTCCAGAAATGAGACTTAGAATGTTAGCTCCATGTGTTATTAATTAATGTTTTTTTAAGCTTGTCAGTTTATCTGGATTCTTCTGGAAGTCTAAAAAAAAAAAAAAAATGGAATCTAAAGCCTTCATGCAAATGTCTCAAGCATGCTTCAGGAATTCCCAATTACTTCTTTCAGCCTCTATCCTGACAATGTAGGCTGCATCCGATGCTCTCCATGAGGGATTCTAGAGAGCAGGTTTTGAGTCTTGTCTTACCTCTCATTTCTTCTGGCTCTCAATTTCTTTACCAGCTTGCACTAGTCCCTTTCTTTTTGATAATGTAACCAAGATGAATGCAAATTTGAGGTTTCATTGTACCCTATGAAATAATTATAGGAAATGAGATTAATGATGAACAAATAAAAATGATTACAAGCATTACCAAACCAGCCATCATTACCCCAGTTGATATTGAGGGGCATCTTAGGCCTCCTACACAGTGTGTTTTCTTACTGCTTCAAATATTGAGGGGAAACAAAGTGGGATTTTGTGTTTCACCTGTTTCATTAATACATCACTTTCCCTCTTCCACCCAATTCATGGGGTTGAGAGGATGTGAATATTATCTACATGCCTAATTAATCATGAGTTTTATTACATCACTTCCTGTGGATCTCCTAAATTTATATTTATTGAAAACTGCATAATCCATCAAACTAAATTTGCTATTCATTGCAAAGTGAGTTTCAGGTATGAGAGGCTTAATATGGAACCTGATAGCCTCCTACTTATTAACATTATGATTTCTCTTGGTGCTTTATGGCTCACTTATAAATACATTTTTTGTTCAAACAGAATAGTGCATTCATAGTCACGATTGTATACAGGTACAAGTTGTTCGCTTTTCTCAAACATTTGGAAGAAATACAAACAAAACCCATATGTTTTAAATATTCCACAGAATACCTTTTCCCCATGTGCTCATATGCTGCAAATGTTTTTAAGCTGGTACTTTTCCAAAAGAGTACCACTTACACCCTCATTTTGTGACACATATTCCTAAATATATTCATAAATGCACTTCACTTATGAATATTTTAAGACTAGCATTCAAGTCCTAAATGCCTGCTCTTCCTCCCTCCATCCTTCACTCTCTCTTCTTTCTTCTCCCCTTTCTTCTTTGCCGTCTCATTCACAGAGGTCGCAGTTTCCAAAACCTTTGATAAGATGCTAGGGAGACTTGAAATGGTATCGTATCCACTCTACTCCTTCAGCACTAGATACTCTGCAGTTGATCCAAACAGATGAGACTATAAACTCTAAGCAGTGATTTTATTTAAGCATGTATAGCATAGACCTCATCTAACAAGTTACCAATTCTCTTCCTAGAAAACAAATGTGTATGTATATGGACATACCTATGAAATTTCAATTGACTTACTAAGAATCCCCAAACCCAGCAGTCAACATGGAAATGGTTCAAAGATTTAGGTTAATATCCTTCATTAAAAGTTAAAGAAGGAAACTCAAAATGTGTACTAGGTAATTCATTGTGTCTTGGATACTTTGTAATCCAAAATCCTTATCTCTAACTAAAAGTCCTCCTATTTCAACTTGTTCTCTTCATTGAGGTCATAAAGAACAGTTAGTCACCATTACCTTTCATATTCTTGAAGGCCACATTAAGCCCCACCTTGGATGTGTCCTCACCAAGATAAATAATCCAGGCTAAGAAACTCCAGTTTGGCTATACCTTCTCTCAGAGGTCCCATTATTCAATCCTTAATCATCTTCTTTGACTTCCTCTGAACAGCCTTCAAGTTTTCCATGCTCCTCTGAGGCTAGAAATGCTGTAATTATTCCTCAGCCTCCAGGAAAGTCTACACACATGCTGTTGGTGCTTAACAAGACTTGTGAGCTCCACCACCTGGGCATGGCTGTCAAATACCCTCCTTCTGTGGGAGACAACCCAACTCATCACTACTCATCACTATGCATTTCAGCAGTGGGCTCTGATTGCTCAGGCTACTAGACTTTCCATTTTCCTACATAAAATCTCTTAACCAGGCTGCCAAGGTCATGAGCTTCACTGTCCAAGGGATAGTTTTAAGGGGACTGGTTGCAGGCTGAGCAATAGTAAATGGAGGTAATACCTAATGGATTCATTTATAAAAAAAAGTCTACAGAAATCTGCAACTGCCTGCACTCCTTGTCCCCTTTGTTCAGTGAATACATTTTTATTTCATTTCTTTTCAAAATAAAAAAATTAAAATAAAGGTTCATTAAATGCTAGTTTTCAAATCTATATCCTTTTATCGCTCTGGAAACTAAGGCTATATCTTCTTTCACATCAATCTTCCCCAAAATATTATCAGTCTCAGTTCCCACCAGCGTGCCTTCTTTACCCTGTCACTATCAAGTACCTATATCAGCTTCCTCTGCATCATGGCATTTACCACTATCTGAAATTATCTACTCCTTTTTTGTTGTTTAATTTTTGTTCCATATCATTTTTTTTCCAAAGCACAATGTAACCACCACAAAAATCAGGCATTATATCTGTCTGACCCACCCACTCCTGAAACAACTAAAACAGTCCTTGGAAAATATACATATTTTTCATTTTGAAAGAAACTCTTCCTCCCTCTATTAAAATTTTGTCACCCCACAATTCAAGATTTTTAAATTACATGTCCTTAGGAAAGCACTTTAATTTGTATGTTCTTTATTTACATTGTCACTTATTATACATTAGAATACTGTGAACTTTTAAATTACTGAGCTAATATGGAGTTGAGCCACAAGCATGGAAAATGATTTTGATAAATAAGAGGGAATACTGATATATCCATTAATAGAAGATTATATTATAGAAAAAGTATAGGCATATTAAACATATTCCAAAATGACCAATTATACACAAAGAAGAGAAGAACTTCTACACGAAGTAGTTTCACCTTTGGAACATCTCTCTGTGTCCTCAAGAAACTGGATTGAATGCTGAGTAAATCTTTAGACAGAAGCACAGGAAGCCAAAGAACAAAGAGGAGTTGGGAAAAGCTACTGCACCTTCCCTTCCCCCTCAGGATGTAGAAAGAATTCCTACTTGCAATTTTCTTTATGCACATTACGTTTCAATAAAGAAGTTTTATTTTCTTTTGAGAATTTCTCATCTTGCTTATACTCTGTCTTAGCTCATGCACAATCACCAGTAGGCATAGTTGACATCCAGTCTCCTCCAGGGACAGAAGAGAGGATATGCCTGTGTCTTCACAATCAAATCAATTCCATGGAAGAGGCTGGGGTCAGTGATCTTGGCTTCTGCAGCTCTAAATCACTAGGTCTATGCACTGCTGCTATTCATGTCTTTGGAGAACAAAACCTTTCCATTCACATCCTCCACATTTTCCGCTGTTATCTAAGGTACCCATTGGAACCTCCGGGTTTTAAAGAAGTAATATGGTGTTTAAAAGGCATTGGAAAACTATTTTTGTTGAAAACAACAGTTTGAAAAAAATTTTTAATGTGTTTACAGGAATAAATAATTTTACATGGGGGTGACAGTGTATAAATTCCAACACACACACACACACACACACACACACACACACACACACACACAAGCTTGACCAAACAATTACATCCTTACTATGTGAGATACGCTAACTATATTCTCAGATATTGTTTCTCTTGTTTTTCATGCTGGTTATAACACACTAATTGATTTTCTGGCTTATTAGTGGTTCACCACTCATGGTTGAAGGGTGACTTACTCTTCCCCACCGAGGTACCAGTATAGGATGTGAGGACTTGGGTGTGAAGCATGTAGACCTGATTAAGGTTCAAGCTTCCCCTTGACTGACTTAATTCACAAGACTTCCAGTGCATTCTTTAGAGGAAACAGCTTAATCAAGGCTAATATATGCTGAGTAGGTTTGGGACCAGAAGAATGCCACTGAGGAGGCACGCTGTCCGGTGGCAATGAGAAATCGCAGTGACTTACAAAAACACTGTTTCCTCATGGGTGAGTTTTTAAGGCCAGAGCAATAAAATCTTGGAACCAGGAAGGACTCGCACAGCTCTTTGTTCTGAGTGCAGAGCCGTGTTTCCCCATCAGCAGTATTTCAATAAACAACCTTTGTTCCTTCAAGCAAATAGATTTTAAGCAAAACGAGCCTTTAAAAATAAAAGTTGCATGTTTTTCTAAGTTGTCATAATTACTGAACTGTAGTGAATACCCAATTCACACATCTGTCACAACAATAGTGCTGTGTGTTCAGACTCTCCATTACTTAAACTTTCATCAAATATCAACTTGAAAACTTAGTATCTGCTGTCAAGCAGGTCATGCTAGAGTGAAATATAGAATGTTTTCTATGTTAAAGTGATATTATTCAGGAAATAATACATCCACAAAGTGTCCTTTGTATTTCACTGGTCCCTACTGATAATTTATTGGGCATACTGGATGTTCCAATCTGAACTCAGGACCTTGCCATTTGTATTTTAAGATCAATTGCAGGCCTCATCTCACACACGTGTGAATTATAATAACAGTGTGTCCTCTAAACTGACTGACCTTACAACAGTGCTTGGGTTCCTGGGGAATTCAGGGTAGGCCACGTGCCCGAATTTAGGGAATTTACACACAAGAGTCTACAAATCAGCACATTGTTACTTAATTGAGTTCGTTGACTAACCCTATCAGACTTGATGAGACTCTATGGGAAAGTATTGAACTTAGTCGAGTTTTATTTAAAAAATCAATCCCCGATACTCTTAAAGGGGAAGAAGCCTGCAGCATGCACTTGGAACATTATTTTAAAATGAGAGCTCATTAACCTGTATTGCTGCGAATTTGGGAAAGCAATCCCTCAGCCTGGTTCCTCCCATTTGTGTTTAACCAACAACTGAAGAAGCAAAGAGGGAAGAAAGGGATGAAGGAAATGTGGGAGGAAATCTGGCTGCAAAGAAGGACCATTTCCTCAGAATGAAGAAAATAGCAGGTGAAGTGAGTATAGCATCAAGATTCTCGAGCAGATTATCTGGGACATGAGTGGGCAGGCTTAGGAGGAAGGCAACCAGCATCCCCCGTGGATATGGTGGGATGTAGCAGGAGCCAGGGAGCGCTGGCATTCTCAGCCCAGAGCTTCATTGTTTTGATGCTCTGACTCAAGTCTAAAGCATGACATTTCATGATCAGCTAAGCCGCTGAGCAACCACACCCTACTCTTGGCAAAAATATAGATCATATTATATTACGAAGAAGAGCACAATGGAAAGTTTTCTTCAAATAATAAATAAACACTGTATCTTATTTATAAACCTTGTCAAGATTCTTCAAGGATATGCCCTGCTCCCTGACGAGAGCCCTGTTTGTCTGCTGTGGAAGATGCTGCAGGCAGAGGAGCTGTCTGAACATCCCACCCCATCTCAGGTTCAGCTTCCTCAGCCGGAATCCACTGCGCAGTCCTTTTAGTGGTAAAAGTAAATGCAGGTTTATAGTTGGAGAGAGGCCAGGGCACTCCAAAGTGAAGCAGACAGTTGTGAAGAATTATTTATGGCAGGTGGTGTGATGCCTGTGTTGTACTCTGACTTAATAGGCAGAAAATGAAATCTGAGGCAGAGTGATTCCAATTTCCAAATTTTACTAGGTGTACATGCAGGCTTTATGTTGGGTGCCATGGAGTTGCCCCCCTCCCCGAACCTTCTTCTGATAGCTTTCATACATTGCAAAAGTAAGTTCTTCCTAGAACAGATCCTTGAAGGTTCTGCATGACAGCACTCTTGATATCCACAGAGCAGAGATTTCTAAAAACGAAACCTGTTCCACTACTAAGAAATGTATTACTAAAGCGTGTACACCTCAGCATCAAATTTTATTATGAATCATATTTTAAATATTTTAATTATGGAATTGCTGATAATATTCCTTGGTAACCTTTTTCTCTTTGATGAGCAAATTAAATGACTAGACCATGGTAGTTGATTTTTATTTTATTAATTATTGACTTATAGTAGACTTTGATTCTTTTTAGACATGCATTTTTATTTTCATTAACAAATAAAATTTGCACATCTTTATTATATACAGCATATTTTTTCTAAAAAAAAAAAGTCTTTGACTTGTGAATGGATAAATTGAACCAATTAGCACATACCTTACATATGCTATCACAGCCCTTCTGCCTTTACTACCAGATATATACATTGTTGTTGTTCACAGGTAAGGTAAATTTAGATAAATTGATTCTACCTTTTAATTTATTCTGTCCAAATTCTTTCATTTAGAAATCTTGTATCCCAGAATAAAATTTTAAAAGAGAATAGAATTGAGTTCATTTACAAAGAAGTGTCTTGTTTAACCCGTCCACTGGAGACCTCAGCTGTTAAAATAACAAAGAAGCTAAACATGACAAGGGGGCAGAATCATGATCCTTGAGAAGTGAGGGGAAAGGGAACAGGCATTTTTGTCTTATTGGTTAACAGGTGAAAGATATTTGGAAACATCTCCATAGATGTTTATATATGAAGATATAAAAGCTCACATATATGAAGTTTGCATTAAAGTGTGACTAACATGAGTACACCCATCACGTATGTATGTGTTCATATTTGCTGGGTGCTTGCTATTTGCCAAGCCCTCTGATAGATACTGGAAAACCACACTGCATTGATTCCATCAGTCACACAAATAGATACAAATGCAAATAGACAGACACTTGAAACCATGAGCTGCTTAAGTCCTCTGCAAGAAAGCAAACTGACAAATCCAGAGAGACCTCCTGGGAGAGAGACTGTAGAAGCTCTGAGAGTAGCCTCAGACATATCGCTGATGAGAACTGAGGCCCGTGTGTACATGTGAAAACAGTACGGGGAAGCATTTCCCAAGTTCTTGCTAGTTTACTTCTTGCCTGTAGGGTGAGATAGCTGTGAACTGAAGGTTTTCCAGCTTCAAGAAACCAAGTCATTAGATAAGGTCACGTGTGCATCATCACAGCAAGTGTCAGCTGTTTCGATCTTGAGAATTTAAAGCTCCAGATAACTTGCATGGGTTTTATATAGGTCAATTGAGGTTTCTTTTATTTTCTCCTCTTCTTTAAAAATACTTACTTTGAAGTAAATATATATATATATATATATATATATATATATAACACAAAATTTATTAGTGTAACCATTTTAGGTGTCTAGCTAAACAGTTTTGAATGCATTCACTGTGTTGTAAAAGGCATAGTCTTCTCCCTTCAAACTTTCCTGTCCTCATCATTTTTAACTCTAAACCATTAAACATCAATTCCCTGTTTCTCCAGCTCCTGGAAAATACCAGTTTCCCCTCTGTCTCTGGGAATCTTATTATTCAAGGTATATTAAATAGGTGGATCACATATGCCTGTGCAGCTTAGCTATGCTACAGCATGAATCAGAATTTCCTTCCTTTTCCAGGCTGAGTAATATTTCATCATAGGTAATGTTCTGTTTAACTATTCATTTGTCAGTGGACATCTGGGTTGCATCCTTCCTAGACTTCTGAGCATACACTGTGTTTGTTTATCATTTCTGTATGAATGCTTGTTAGACTCTGCTTTCCTTTCTTTGGGGTACATACTCAGGAATGGAATCACTGGACCATATCGTGAGACTTTGTTTAATTTTTGAGTAATGAAGTCAATGCTTTTAAATTTATAACTTCAGCAAACATTGGGTCCCAAGTAGGAACAGATAGGATACACTGCCTTCAAAGATCCTATTTGAGTGTTTTACAGTTTTATTTTTTGGCAGTAATAATGGCAGTTAATACCCAGACTATCTTTTCCAGGCTCCTAAAGACACATGGCACGTTTTGTCATGTCAAAGTCCATTCAATTAAGGGCTGTGAGCCACTGGACAACTAGAACCCAACGTGGACAACACATTGTAATTTCAGCACTCAGGTGATCTACGTTCCTCATCTATATGTATGCCACCTGTTGCAGGAGGTGGGGAAGAAAATTACTCCAGCTAAGTCCAGTGGAAACTGAACAAAGAAGCTAGAGTGTCATTGTGTGTCATTTGGGTTTCACTAAAGTATTGGATTGGATGATGAGACCACAGGGCTCTCAACTTGAATGATAATATTCCCAGGAAGTGACTTGTAAAGAATAATTGACTCATATAAGGAAAAAAAAAAGTAAAGCTTTGAAAGTTAAGACAACAAAATTCAACTTAGTCACCCCAAGGGCAGTGTCGCGGCACCAAGAATTCACCGTATGATTTAACAGTTTCATTAAGGGGGCACTGGGACCCGATTCCCGGTCAGATTACAGTGATTCGTTGTTGCTGCTGCTGTTGGCGGTGATGATAGTGGTGTTTATAACTCGCCTTTCCCCAAACAAATGAAAAGCACAATTGCAATGCAAAACCTGAACAACTTACCAGAAGACAAAAAGTGAGAGCAGCTTTTATAACTGGGGAATGAGAGAAATGAAGCAACTGAGCACAGCTACTGTAAAAGAGGGAGGGCAACTCATGGGAGTTGTGTCTCTTGTTACCTAACAAAATGGAATGCACCAACCTGGCAAAGATGTACTTTCAACATTCAACCATTAACTTCTAAAAATTCACCATGGGAATTTTTCATACTACCAAGTGGGATGAGCAAAGCCTTCCTACACACTTTTAAGGCCTTAGAAGTACTTACATATAGATGTTTCTAAATTGGACATTAGCCACACTGCTCATTCATAGATCATCTGAGGTTGCTGTGCAAAAGGCCAGTCTGAAATGGGCTGGGACTGGGGCTGACTTGGCTCTACCTGCCTATTTCATTGTTTTTGCGTACTTTTGCCACTCTTGTATTGTAAGTATAGGTGTGTCAAACACTCATCTTTAGCTTGTCTGAGGCTGCAGGGGGAACTCCAGGTGCACCGTGTTATTTGAGGATATCGGGAATTGAAGGTTCTTTCTCCATTGTAACCTTGCCATGCAAGTAGGCTGCTCCAGTCTTCACGCCATCTCTCTAGCCACAAAAGCAGATATGAATCAGGGATGATCCTCTCCCTGTGGGCATTATTTAGAGCTGCACTCACTTCCTGTAATTCCATCATTTTGGTGAGAATTTTTTTTTTTTTTTTCTCATGGGCACACAAAGTCCCTCCCCTTCACATGCTAGAAAAAAAAAAAAAAAAAAAAAAAAAAAGCCTCTGGCTGGGTGGTCATGTACCCAGGCTTTGTTACCAAAATACGAAAATGAAAGGTATTAAGAAACAGTTTGAAGTTGTTGTCACAGAAATCTTACTTAAAATGACACTTCCCTGGAAATGCAGGTGGTAGTTTAAGAATGAAACTGTTACAAGCAGATGTATATGGCAACAGTGACAGAAAACATTCCCACAAGGCCACTCTGTCTCAGTGCAAATAGTAGGAAGTGGGAAGCACAAAAGGGAAGGAAGGCACTGTGACCAATATAACTAATATAACCACCAGGCTGTAGAATCATTGCATGGGGATGTTCTTCTCTCTCTATGGTAGAATATGAGAAAGCAGTCACTGGCAGAGTAACTTGTCTCTCTTTATTGTACTTAGCCAAGTCCCCACCTAGGATCCTCTGAGAAAGGGCTTGTGTCACAGAGCAAACTTGCTGGTTGCTTCCCTTAAACACAAGAATTGTCACAGTTGGCACCTGTGTCCTGTCCAGCTGTTTCCCAAACGCTCCTGCGAGCAGCTCCCATCCTGCAGTCTGAATGGGAATAATGTGGCTCCTTTACCCCGGACTCAACTCTTCCTGTCACTGCTCACTTCTGTGCTGGGAAAACAGATTTGGATTTTAGTAGGGGGAGGAAATGGGCGTGTAAAAAAGACAATCTCTGGACTTCTTTACCTGGGTTTCTCTACCACACCCCATCTTTCCCCACAGGGCACCTGCATACATGGCGAATGTTTTGCTGTTGTTGGCTTTTATCCAATTCTCTGAGTTGTTGCCTTATTTTGCTTTCCTTTTTACCGTACTTGCAAGTTCCAGATTCCTTCATGAAAGTCTTTACAGAGAAAGACCACCATGATTTCAAGAAGGAAAGACTCCAAGTCCTTTCTAAAAATTAATATATATGTGTTAACTCGGCAAAGAAACAAAGTAGAAGTATAGGGGATAATACATATATTAATGAGCTTGGCTTATCTATTTTATAATGTATAACTATTTTAAATCATTCTGTTGTATATCATAAATACATATAATTTCTGTCAAATTTAAAAAGCAAATAACAGAAAATAAACCACTCACATTACTTTCAATTAAGAATTTTCTTTCATCCTTTCACTATTTAATAAGGTCTACTAACTTTTTAATCACAGTATTTATAATTGTCAATGAGAGTATCTTAGCTTTGCATAACAACTATTGATGTGGTTGTTACTTTGGAAATACAGCTGAAATGGCAAGAACAAAATGAAGACCAGTGGTCTATTCTGTCTCTGAGAAGCAGTATTCTGATTTTCCAGGGTTTAGGAGCATTGCTGATGTTCAAATTATATTTCACATTTAATCTATGTTTTTGCAGTATTCCTGATTGTTTTTTTTTCTCTATTTCATTTTTCCCCCCTCTGTCTTACTTTTCTCCACCCCTGCCCCCAGCTCTGTGGACATATATGTTAATTCACTCACAAAAAGGATAATAGTCAAAAAAAAAAAAAAAAAAAAAAAAACCTGTCCACATGGGGGAGCAGTTTTGCAGGGGTTCAGAAAAAAAAAAAAAAAAAAAAAAAAAAAAAAAACAATTAAGGTTTGCTACTGAAGTTGGATAGACAAAACTAAACTTACAATTTGGAATATAGTGGAATATAGAAAGATACTCACTGGGAGGAAAGATAAACTTTAAAGCCTGATGGAGTCGAAGGTGTCAGAAGTAACAGTGGTCAGGTTAACACATCTACCCTACAAAACCAACATAAAAATAGGTCAATGGTGAAAATGTTTTCTATCAGAAGAATGGCTCATATCAGTGATGGCTAAAGAATGTCTACAAATATCTAGAAGCATAAAGAGTTCAGCAAGCAAAGGGCCAAAAAAGAGAGAGTCTCAATGAACAAATGCTTTAGGGGAAAGCCTTTGTGGAGGAGGCGGCATTGACTGGCAAGACAGTGATAGCATGGAAGTCCTCTGCAGCAGGGACAAGGTGAGCAGGTGCATAGGAGCTGGTGGCCTTGGTACAGGATAACAGGAGTTCTCCGGCAGGGCTGGAGGATAACTTCCTTCCCTCTCAGACAGGAGGCAGATCAGGGAGGTCCTGAAATGCCATGCAGAGGAATTTGGCTTTTCCATTTCCATCCTACTCACTCTGTATTGTCTATAAATCTGTTAACAGTCCTTCACCTTATTGTCTGGCTCTGGTATAATTATTTTATCTGCGGAGAATGATGTCATGGAAACACTGCGGAACTAAGAATCAAGAGCCATGGATTTATATATTACACTTGGGTTTAATATATGGATATTACAGCCATAATTCAAACCTCAGCAATTACATTGATAAGTCATTCAGTGTCAGAAGGGCCACAAAGAAAAGAAAATAGTTTCACTGTTTCCAGAATCCTTGGATTATGCCCTATACACAGTATAGGTATGTGGTAAGCATTTGTTGAGTATCATTCAATAGTAAACCTTTGAGATCCATTAGCTAACTCCAGCTGTATAGAACAATGGAGAGCACTAGCTTCAACTTATAGGTAGGGAACAAGTCCACCTTCTGGGTTCAGTTCAGTTCAGTCTACATTTTGCTTTGTGGTTTGTGAGGGATGAGTCATTGACCTGTCATTAGAGTCTAAATGGTGATCATTTTTTTTCTGCAAAATTTCATTAAAATTTTCATATACAGACAAAATTTAAAAGACAGAGAGACAGAAATAAAATAAGCTCTTGTATCTGTAGATTGGTAGTGCTTCTTTGATCTCTTTGTATCCAGCTCTGAGCGAGACACAGTAAACCTCTCACCTCACTGCTGACTATATAAAGCCTTGTGGTAGTACATAGACTTCCCAGTGCTTGTCAAAGTTCACATCAATCAAAACAAACAAACATGTGCATACACACACACACACACACACACACACACACACACACACACACACACACACGGGATTGCAAAGTTCCATCCATTTGTTTCCTAATATACCTGCTAAGAAGAAGTGTAACAACTAGAATTTGAACCCTTTGACTCCAAATCAGCTATTTTCTTCCCAGCCATCCCCAGAGTTCACTTTTGCTGCTAGCTAGTGTCAAGGATTTTAGCCACATGCCTATAGCATGCAGGCTCCAGAAATCAGCTTTGTAGACCTTGGCAGGGTGTAAACTGACACCCATAGAACAAATTGGATCTGAGTTCCCCCAGAAGTAACATGAATTAGAAGGATATTGTGGACCAAGAACTGGAAAACATGGCCACTAAATAATCTGTGCTGCCATGGCAAGGGGGTTAAAAATATGTTCTCACCCTCTGCCTTCTCTTTCTGTTGCCTCTTGGGTTGCTTTTTAAAATATCTTGCAAGTCTATACCTTGTTTTCACTATCTGTCTGCACTGTCCTCGCTAAGCCCCCAGATAAGCCATGATGCTAGCTCACTCAGTACTCTGTACTCTCAGAAAACCCTCCCTACATGGAGGCCGTGCAGCTTAGTGGCTGTGGATTTCATGAGCCCAGGAGGTAAGCTTGTCTGTGCTCAGGGTTCTCTTCTGTCAAAGGATATATATCAGTTAGCATTCTTGTAGAGAACAGAATTCACTCTTGTCAATTTAAATGAACTGTGATGTTGTAAGGCATTAAATGGCATAAAGTTTGAATTTCCAAAGAATAAGATTGCAATACAAGTTTTCTGAGGGGGTCCCAGTCTACTTTTCATCACCATGGGGACTGCTGGTTCTCCAACGGCCAGGGGGTTAATTATCTGGTGACTGCAAAATAGGTGGAAATGAAAGGATGACAAGGACTGTGTGTGCACTTTCTCTAATCCAGTTAGTAAAATAAATGCCCCATACTCGCCTTTCGATGTGAGAAGTTACTGACCAGTTAACAACCATATTGCTCTGTGGCCATTTTTAGAAAAAATGAAAGCAAAGCATGACCTCTACCTTACTTCCTCCTTCTAGATCTTGCGGCAGTTTCCTAGAGGGCAAATCTAAGTTTGATCCAACATCTTAGCTGCAAAGGAGTCTGGAAAACACAATCTTGAAGTTTGAGGCCTCTGCTGAGCAGAAAGGCACTGGCCAAAATGAAGAATGCTTGTAAATGGCATCTATATAAAGCTAATTCATGTGTCTGCCCTGAGGATTGACAAAAGAATTGCAGTGGGTTGTAAACATAAAGTACTTATGGCTATGCCAGAGGCCACATGGTTCTTTGGAAAGACAAACAGCTAGAGCCTATTAATTGCACCAGAGTAGCATTTCTTCCTTGCAGTTGTAGACAGAATCAGGCTCTACCTCACAAGTTTCTGCTCAGTTCCTATGCAAAGGATGACTCAGAATTTGCACAATGAATGTATGGTGGTGTTAAATGGATGCTGGGTGGGTTGAAATCTGTGCTCAGATTCCAGTTCCTCCCCTTGAGAACTGCAGCCTGCCTCTGTCTTCTGCCACCACTTTGCTCTCTTTGAACATCTAGATTATCCACTAATATCAAAGACCTTCGCTCTAGCCCCATGGGAAAAACAAGGCTGGCTTGCTCCTATATTGCCATCTCTGCCTCTTCAAAGGGGAGAGCCTAGGCCTTACCCAGCTCTTTGAAGCCCTTGTTCCTGAGACTCTCCAGGAACACCCTGTCTATGCTCTTCCATTGCTGCTACCACAGGGCTAAGGAAGGAGGCCCAACCTCAAGGACCAGACAGGTGGCTCTGGAGCAAAAGCTGTGAGGCATTTTCCTCGGGGAGAGAAATTCCGAAAGTTTAGCTCACTCTTTCCTGCCATAAAGCACACTGACTGTTAACAGCTTGCTGCTGTCCAAGCTGGTGTTTTTTAAATTAAGTATTGTTAAATCCATACCATTTGGAATGATGCTTCAGACAGCCCTGACACTCGGTCGTGCTGCTGCTTTCATTTCACCTAATATATTGTGCATGGGAGCGGGAACCAGGCTGACGGCTGCCACAGCTTCTGGGGGCTGCTGTGCACAGACACTTGCAGACGGCTTTAATTTAGATACCTGAAGAGGAAAAAAGGAACGCGGCCAACGCCCTGCTCAGTGCCGTAAGTGGCCTTTCCCCAGCTGCCGTAACCATGATCTGCATTACCTAGGGTTTATGTTATTTTTCCCTTGGCACTTCAAAACTCTTAGAAGTGACAAAGTTGAGAGACAGAAGCCGTAGACTAAAACAAGATACTTTCTACTGCCAAGTAACCTATATGCACAAGAAACCCTGGTTGTCTCCGTCTCGGCTCCTTCTCCTTTACCATACGCATCTCCATCCACCACGGCCCCTCTCCACCCAATGCCAACCTCGGAATCTGTTCATGTGTAAACCTGTAGATGCAAAGGTGTGTATATAAGAATGAGATGAGTGGATCTGAAGTTGGGAGACCCAGCTAAGGGGGGCTAGCTCCAGCCTTCACTTCTCCGAGTTTCAGTTTTGGACATATTAGACAGTAGGACCTTCACAAAGTACCCGGAGGACTCCAAAATCACAGACGCTTTAGTAATTATCTGTTAAGTCATCCTAAAAACTTTCCCCAGTGCCTCAAATCCAACTTGATTCTGTTTTTTTTTTTTCTTTAAGTTACACTAAACATGGTGTCTTCCTTTTACTACATGAACCATAGAGTAAGCAATGGCCTTTTCTCATTTCTCTTGGTACTCCTCGTAGAAAAGAAAATGCTGTGAGTCTAGTGACCACATGTGAGACACTAGGGTGGGCATCCTTCCTAATATGACTTGAAACTGAGGTCTTGACTATAATACTGTGTTGTTCCAGGCCTTTATTGAAGGGACTATTTTGCTGTATGCTGAGACCAAAACTCAGAAGACTAATAGAAGAATCTGGACTAATGCAGAAGTGCTGTTTTCCCATCATGCCAATATCCTTTCCCTACAAAGAGCATCTTGCTCTTCACAGTGCTGCAGCATTCCTTAATTGCAATAATTTACAATACTCCCTCTCCCACACCTGTTCTGCCTCAATGTCTAAGAAGTTTTCATAGGAGGGAGGACATGGTGCTATATGAGATGTTTCCTTGTGTAGTGAACTCTTTAGCTGCTGGCCCTGTAGCAGAAGGTTCCTGTGTGTGCGCACGCACATGCGCACATATGCAAGTGTGGAGAGAGAGAGAGAGAGAGAGAGAGAGAGAGCACATAGACTATGACTGAGGGTTTATTTCAGCCCATCAACCTTTCTTCATTGTGGTGAGGATTTCAGATATCCAGCCAACATAGCTGCATTTATTTGTGAGTGTTGTTTAGTTTGTATGCATTCAGCACTTTTCCAGAGATTTATAAAACTAAAGGGGAAATAGGACTTTGGGGGCTTATAGATGTGTACTAACAACTTTCCTTGTTCAGCTTGCATAGTATTGAGGGCCAACGTAAGTCCTCATATGCCCTAGACCAGTGAGTCTCAGGAGTTGAATGACCCTTCCACAGGGGTTGAATATCAAATATCGTGCATACCAAATATTTACATTATAATTCATAAAAGCAGCAAAATTACAGTTATGAAGTAGCAATGGAGTAATTTTATGGTTGGGAGTCACCACCACATGAGGAGCTGTGTTTAAAGGTCACAGCATTAAGAAGGTTGAGAACCACTGCTCTAGACTTTCCTGACAGGCTGAAAGTGGGATTTTTTAAAACTCCTCTCTAATGGATACACCACATGGAAGAAGTAACCAAAGCTGAGCAACCTGCTTTTCTTCACCTCTTTGCAAAGCCTCCATTGTATGTACATGTCAGGCCTGCCTATATTCACACGCCCATTGTAGTGAGGTAGTTTTTAATAATGGAAGGGAAGAGTGTGGCTTCTGAGAGCCCTCTGCCTTTGCCACTGCTCTTCTGGGCTGTCAGATCTGCAAAGGCAACGCTTCTCCTGTGGAAGTGGAGGGTTATGCTTGCTGCTTTATTCTTTGCAAACTGAAGAGTTCCTGAGTGATAAGGAGGAAAGACAGGCTTGTTTGACACTTAACACTTTTCTAATACTGTAATTAAATCCTCCTGGTCCACTCAGGCTTTGCTTGATGTGGAGGAGGGAGGCTCAAAATCTTTCTCACCTTTTCCTGTGGCCGTGAGATCACCCTGGAGCTCATTAGTACTTCCTACAGTTGGATTGCCCCTCAGAGGTCAACCTGTCCTACCTCCCTTCCATAGTGATGAGAAAGATACAGTGCCCTACACATCCTTCCCTGTCATAGAGATGGGGAAGAGGTAGTACTGCACTCATCCTTTTCTACCCAACCCTCTTTCCACAGTGATGGGAAAGAAGTGGTACCACCCTCATTCTTTTTGCATTATAGCAGCTCTAAGAAAGCCTGGGTCAGGTGTCCAATGAAAAAGGTTTGGGGTTAAAAGAAGGTTAATTCATGCTTTCTTTCCTGTCATGGGCTAAATCAGATACTTAAAAGTTGGCAAGGTGTCAAAACCCAGCAGTTGTTTCATCCCAAATTTGAGCATCCTGAAGTCTTTGTCCAGGATTTCTTCTAAACTAGGGGCTTTAAATGAGTCTAATTGTACCTTTAAAACTAATAAATGTTGGATGTTTCAAATCATCACTCCGCGAAGCAGGACTTTGCCAACCCTTTTCTTTATTTTCAAACCAAGACCTTAACACAGAAAATAAGTAATGCTATTGTTAGGTTTAGTGAGGATCTTTCAAAACCATCTATAGTATTCTTTTCCAAACTCAAAGGGGAAAATAAAAAGGCACTTTATGGACGAGGAAGAGCGTGCTCGCACCAAATACACTTAAAGGGCACATTCAGTCCTGACGAGGGCTTGGTCCCTTTATAGCATATGTTCTATATTGACGGGGATTAAGTTTCTCTCCTGAATGGAACAATACACCGTCACAGGGAGCTACTGTACTTTCCAGAGCAACAGACACCAGCCCAGGCAAATGGCAAACAGGAATCGCGTCTCACAGAGCACTAACCAGGTTGATTCAGAGCGCAGCCTGCTTACTCTGCGCCTTGAGCTTCTGCCTCTGCATCTCTCCTCAGGCTCAGCTGCTCACTGCCCTGGCTCGCCTTCTTTTTCCCTCTTTTCTGCTCACACTGTTCACTCTCTGTACCCCCCCCCCCCCAGCTTTGTTATTCAGCATGTCTGATTAGCAGGAGTCTGATTGGCTGGCTGCCTGCTCTAGAGAGATTCCATTCAGCTTACCCCCCACCCATCCACCCACCCACCCTCGCTCAGGAAATGTGAGCGGGGCTGATGGAAGCTGATAGGCAGGGCTGGAGTGTGAGCCCCAGCACTGGATGTGACAGCAGCGGGCAGAGGAGCACTTAGCAGCTTATTCAGTGTCCGATTCGGATTCCGGCAAAGATCCAAGCATGGAATGCTGCCGTCGGGCAACTCCTGGCACACCGCTGCTCTTTCTGGCTTTCCTACTCCTGGTAAATGCCTTTTCATTTCAATATGTTACTATTGCCACTTGGTCTGGGTGCTGTTGCAGTGTGTGTGTGTGTGTGTGTGTGTGTGTGTGTGTGTGTGTGTGTGTGTGTGTGTGTGTGTGTGTGTGTGTTGTGCGTGATTTTCAAACTCCAGGTAAAAGAATATTCAGGGTTTATAAAACCCAGCAAATAAAATACAACTTAACTCCTTTGAGAACTTTAACCCCAACTTTCCCAGCAAAATAAACCGTAGAAGACTTTCTGGAACTAGTTACAGGTACATAATGATACTGATACCAAGACGTGAACTCAGGGTACACTACTGTATGTGCTGAGAACTATATAAAAAGTTGTGTGTATGTGTGGGATTTGGGTAACAGACATCCCGAGATCAAACTCTCTGAAGGATAGGCAGTGAGGAGCCTGCCGTGCCTGCTTCTTGTTCCCCCAGTGCCTTGTGTGAATTACTTTTCTCTATAAAGAAGGGTCACTGAACCAGGTTTAAAAAAAAAAAAAAAAGTGAGAGCACTGTTTACAATCAACCCAGATTATAGCCCATAATTACTATACTTGTTTATGGATACAAGTTAATGCTACTGTTTATGAATCAAAGACTAAACTCTTTGATCTCAGATCTACTTCTGGAGTAGAGTAGAAATCGATGGCTCCTTGTCCTGCTGATTTCCAGTCAGAGTGATAAGGCTCTTTCTCTTGAACATCAGTACACATTGCAGTTTTGACTCAAAGTGAATGTTCCTTTGTGACTCATTCTTGGTTTTATGGGCAGAAAATGAGCATACACTGTCCAAAAAAAATCTACACTCAAAATATTAATAGCAATGCACATTTCTTTTAAACCAGAGTGTTCTGGGCAGGCAGTTTAGCAAACCTCATCTGAAGGTTTGATTCCAAAACTTTCATACACAGGTTCCAAAGAAACGTGACTCTAGCTCCCCTTGTCACTATTGTGGCATGCCAGAATGTCTTCAAAAGGTAAAAAGAGCAAATAAAGAACAAGGTAAAAATGCAATCCCTGCATAGGACACATTATTGTTGATGGAGAAGGGATATTTTGTTCTGCTTTGATTCTGACAAATTTGATTAATGCTGGAATTTTGATGAAGGGAGTCGAACTGTCTAGGTACAAATTGGAAAACCCCAGGAAGATCAATGGGATATAGGGATCAGGCAGCAGTCAAATATTTCATCCCATTTCATAATCAATTGCATCACTGTAGCTAAAAACTTAAGATACTGCTTTGCAATTTAGACATAGTTTCTATTTTCATGAACATTTAAACAAAAACTGAAGTGTAAGCATGAGTAGATGTGTTAGCTATGCCGAGGACTGAAACGAGTAGTGTGTGAGGTATGCTTTATAGCCGTGGAGCAAGGAGTTTGGGAAAGGTGTCTCATTTTTTCCATATGGGATATGTGACTTGCATACATCATTAATTTATCTCATCTTTCCTTTTTTTGTGATTGTTTTTAAAGTGTATGTTATTCTCCCATTAAATTGCCTCATAAAGTAAATTACCAGTTCACATTACCTGCTATGTTATTTTCGTGTGGAAATATGATTTCATTATGCTTAAGCAACACTCTCATACAGCGGCAGATTGATTTTCTATTCATTGGGTAAATACATTACATTCCCTTCTTATATCCTGAATATTCATGTAGGAGGCTGAGCAATTAATTAGACTCACACTGAAAAAAAAGTGTTTGTTTATTTTAAAAGGCTTTAACATGTTTGGAATACAGTAACTACAGTATGGAATTAGGATGAAATCATACCCAGGTTTATTTTATGCATGTGCTTAAGTGATTGTGAATTTGAAGATTATGCTAGAAAAGAAAGAACTGGCTACTGAGTGGAGAGCAAAAACAGCCTTAGTAATGGCTGTCATGCAGGGTGTGTATGAAGGTGTCAAACACTAGGTTTGAAAATTGTTCTGGTGACTGCTCAAAATAGCCATGTGAATGAGGTATCTTTATACCCATTTTGCAGATGAGAAATCAGGTTTATATGTACTTTATACTGTGATTATCAAGTACTCAGCAATTAAAGAAACACTGTCCATTCTGGATATGTAAGCTTTATGGATCATCAAGGCCTTTAAAGACATGCACAATGTGATGGACAGTCAGTGCACTTACTTCATCATTAACTGCCTTGTTTGGCTTTGTAGCCAAAGTGAATTATTGGCTTAAGAGAAAATGAACTTTAGCCTGACCTATAGTTGACTTAGAACTGAAGTGTGACATCATCAGCTCAACTTTCAGGCTTGATACAGAAATTGAATTTCAGGATTTGTTATTTCTATAGTTCTTTTATATATTACAAGAGTCTGTCTAGTATTAGAATTGACTAAGCATATCCTGTATGTATAGCAACAAGCCCAGTTGTTGCCTGATCAAAACAGCCTGCATTTCACTGACAGCTAAATAATCTGTATCAGAACTTGGATATTGAATGTGTACAAATACGGAATGGTATGGAGCCTTACTGTTGTCAGTCATCTTTTTCTCCTAGAACATTATTCCAGAAAGAATGAGGCCCCAGTGTGGTTTGTGTCTATCTTTTAATGCACAGTAGCCATGTCACTATAGACTTCTGTTTTACTCCACGGACTGGTCAAGAGGTTCTATTTTGCTACTCAGGTCATATTAAAACACATTACCCATCTTCCCAACCTCCTGCCCTTTGTCTCAGTTGTTTAGATCAAAAGACATGTGGCAAAATCCATGACCTGCCATTGATATTTGTGTCCATCTACTCTTGAAGTCAAATCTCTTCCTGTCAGAGACACATTTAATCAAGCCTGCATTCACTTGTTGTTTCTATTAAGTGGCTGTAAGGTCTTTCCCCCCACTATTGTGAGAATTGCAAGTAACACTCAGAATTATAATAAAGTACATGTGTTTCCCTGTTAAATTTCTTTTTTGTCTCTACACTAATTTATACATGGAAACTAGTCAAATACAATAGCCCATTCCCTACAGCTCCTCTGGCACTCTCCTCCACTATTATCTAAGTGAATCTATCTTGGATGGTGAGAAGCACCAATAGCCTGTGGAATGAATGTTAAATCCCTTATTACAACAGATTGTGCTCTGTTCCAGAAGTGTGTGTGTGTGTGTGTGTGTGTGTGTGTGTGTGTGTCTGTGTCTGGGCACTCTCGAGTGTGTCTATGCAAGCTCTTCTAAAGAACTTCTTACTCTCCATCTCTCTTTTATTCTCATATGTATACCATCTTCAAATCAAAGTTAAGAATTTTCCCTACAAGTCTATAGGACATAATGGCATTCATTATAAAATGATGTTTTGTGGTTTTGTGAAATTTCTGGTCCTCTTGGGTTCCCATCTTTAGTGATTTTGATGTCCTGATCCTCAGAATCATTTCTCATGTGAATATGTGTACTACATATTAACTGAGGGAAGAATGTCCAATAGTGGTCACTAGTGAACCATGAAAGAAATTTGGTATACTGGGGAAGTTTAACCTTAGAAGATTCTTTGGATAGGGAAGATTTTTTGGAAAAATGGGATAACAAAAATGGGTACATGTCTGTCCCTTTAGATGATAGTCAATCATATTGGTGCCTTCTAAAATGCCTTCTATAAAAGAATGTGGAGATCAATCTTCTGAGTTGATTGTGGCACAGGTTTATTCTTATACGCTACAGTTAAGTTAAGGGTTTATATTAGTGTAACTTTATATTAGTATAAGGCACATGTTTTTCTGCTTCTACTGCATCATGGTAATGATGAACTTTGTACATCGATGTGAAACCTGCTTGTGAACTTGACCAAGAAGAGGGCTGATAGGCTCCATCCAGTGCAGCCCTGTGTCTTCTAGTTCCTGCCCTGACTTCATGTGTACAGTCCAATTCCTTTGGTAAAATGACAGTTCTGCTTTTAATTTGTGTATCTCTCAGGTTCCAGGACTGACACTTTCTCGGATTCAATTATTTAAGTTCCATTCTGCCCTTTCAGCAAATGCACTCTCTACACTCTATCTCATGAGTCAAGTGACCTTAGAGTGACCTTTTCTCAGGATGAGGACCCGAACCTCACTCTGAATAAGAGTGGCCCTTGGATCACAGTGAATACCCTACTGGTTGAGTGAGCTGGGACTATCATAGGAGAATGCCTCATTTGGGTTTCATTCTTGCCACTGCTGCTCATTTTCTTCAGAAAGGGGCCATCAAGCTTTGCGTTTTAATCAGAAAGAGACAAATGCATGTCATTTTCTGTCTTCATCATACAAGCCCTACCTACCATGTGGTTGAATTTTGGCTTGATTGGCAGTGCTGGCTCATGAGCAGCTTAGGACTGGCATACCAAGGTGATGTAAGTCTGAAAGGATCCTGATTGAAATAGGCCAGCACAGCTGTGTGGGGAGCCTGCCTGCTAACTGGGTAAGCTGTTGCTATCAACCCCTTCGTTCCATGAGCTCAAAAACAAATGACTAAATCTCCCCAGTTCCCGAACTTCAAGATTAAAACCCACATCGAATAAAGCTTAACTGTTCTGCTTCCTCTCACTAGGACTTTGTTTGCAGGGGCACCAAGCATGGAAGGCACTTAGTTTGTTACAAGTTTTCTGGCCAGGTTAAGAAGTTACCCAGTGGCTAGTCTGAAGATAACAGTGATCTTTGACTTTTCATTTGTTTTATTTCCAAGGCACTCAGAGGTTAGAAACTGGGTTGGCTGTGATATTCAGTAATATTCTCTATTTGGTCAAAGAAATAGGTATCTTACTTATCTCAATAATCAATCAAAAACTTTCTTAGAAGAAATATCATCATTTCTGTGCTTGAATATCCCAACCCCCAAATCCCATCAATGCATAGCTACATATATAATTCGCACCAAATTTTGTCAGATGTTAAAATTATAAAATGTTTTAAGTGTAGCATTGTAGTTCTTGCTTTACTTTGCACTACTTCTGTCCTTATACTTCTTGTATTTGTCTTATATTTTTGTCTGTCCTATAAAGCCATGGAGGGACATCAGAATGGGTGATGTTCTTCCTGCTACAGCTATCAGAATCTCTATAAATGTACTTGAATGAGCAAGTAGGTAAGTAAGAATGACTCAGCTAGAAATCCTACAAGTAGAGAACAAAACTGTGGACATTCACTTTCATTGTGAAACACTGAAGCATCTTTTTGTTTTGAGTAAGCCCAAGTCAAAAGCACTTGAGAAATTCAAAAGAGAAGACTTCTACTTTGTGTTTCTGTCTTAGATGTGTATAGACACACAATGACTAATAAGTGGACAGTAATTCCTTTTGCTGTTGTCATTTAAAATGAATCGTTTTGCATATTTCATGTATATTTTTTTACCCATTAAGGTCTCAAGTATTTTTCCTTTCACAAACCTTGTAATAACGAGAACGTTGTATTTACATTAGCTACAGTTTCATAAAACAAAGTACTTATAAGCTCACACTTTAGTGGACCCAATGTTATTAATTTACCTGTTTTACTTTTACTTCTGTGCACTGAACTGAAATAACCCCTATCTCCCAGCCTTCCCTGTGACTAGACCATACTATTCATTTGCATTCTGGTCAATATGGTTAACATGTCATATGGAACTTCTAGGGCTGACCCATCACACTTGATCCTCCAACCACTCTCTTTAACTGTTTGCCAAATGTAGAGGACCTAGCACAGAAATTTTAAACTCTCAGGATTACCAAGATAACAACAGTCAGGCCTGGGTCCCCAGATGAGTGTGGATTACCACCCACCCCCACCATTCTCAGGGAACTTTGCTGTGAATGTTAATTTAAACATAGGAAATAGCCTTTGTTATGTGAAAACCCTAAAATTTGTGGAAATGTGTTATATGCTCAAAACCTTTATAAATAACATATGCTTCAAATTTAGATTTTATGCATTCTAGTGCATACTTGTAAGTGCTAATACTTCTTTCCGCTTCTTATATGGAAAAGAAAAAATAAGAAGATGCCACAGCATCTTAATGGTAGTTTTGTCTTTACAGTTTGTTATTTACTGTATACTCTGAGTGTGCTTAGTCCCTGGAAGGGTGTCTGCTCCAGGAAAGCAGGAGGAGTGGATCAATGTTTCAACCGCAGAATCCATAGGTGGGTGGAGGATGGGCAAGAAATGAAGAAAACAATACAGGGCTGTGGTGAGTCATCTGGGATCTCCTCTACAGCACAGCATGAAACATACTACAGCCAGAAAGCCACACAGATCCAAAGCAAAGACAATAAAAGAGACACGAAGATGCAAAATCCAAGACTTTACACCAAAGCTGCTCCAGTGACAGAAAAGCAGAAAATCAAAACTCTAACAACTGACAAAGAGAAAAGCAGACTGACTCTCCAAGGCCAAGAAATGTTTGTGCGCAGCAGCAGAAAAATCAAAACACAATAGCTAATCTCAAATTATCTTCAGGTATTTTTCTTTTATCTTGCAGCAGTTCCCACCACTTTCCATCACTGCTGCAAAATCCCAGAGGCAGCTAATTGTAAGACCTTTCTTTAGTTCATAGTTCTGGAGCCTGAAAGTCCTGATGGCATTGCACAGGCTCTTGGAGAGGGTTGCCTCGCCTCATGACACAGATAACAATGGCAAAAATGAGTAGAGGGAAAAGTTTATCTCTCAGAGCCGAAGCAGAGGCATCCCATGGTCTCTCTTGACTTCATACCCACAATGACCTTGAAGTCTCCCTCTAGCCTCATATTCTAAAGATCCACATCATTATCTAGTTCTGCCACCTAAGGCACAAGCTTCCAGTCAGAGTGGATCCTGGGGCTATTCAAACCACAACCAAACTACAACAGAGCCAAGCTGCTATGGAGAAGCTCTGAGATCAGAAGGTAATAATGTGAATATTGGGCTACAACACTATTGCTGGCACCATCACCTAAGTCCATCATTGCAGACTCCCTCCTCTTCTGTCTGCACTCTCTCAAATTGCTGCTGTACCTGGTGCTCTAGGGTACAGAGAGAGCAAAACCACCATTACATACTTAAGTGGTTTTTGTAAACACCAATGTGCTGTCACACTGCAGGTGATTAAGAACAAAATTCATTTACCCGTCACCATCTACTCAATTCAAAGCCTGGGCCATGAGCAAGAGGTAAAGTTTGAAATAATAAGTCACAGTCCCTGTAATAGAGAGCTCAGAAGTCTGTTGCACACTTTGTTATCTTTGGAATATTAATTTTGGTTGCTTAAAAAACAACAATAACAACAATGTTTTCATGAGTAACATTTCTGTAATGGACGTTATTATTTTCCGCTGTTCTCCAAACTGGTTCATTTGCAAATAAGCCATCTATACCTACTTAAATGGTAATCATTGAACCCAAGTGTCTATGTGTGAATGGCTAAATTACAGCTTCCCTCAGGCTATGAACATGTTATTTTTATGAATGCTATAAATCACTATTTGTCTCCAAACAATAATTTTCAAAATCATTTTTAACAATTTGTATAAGAAAACACACTGGAACAGTTTTGTAGTTAAGAATAGTCTTTGGGGCCTCTAGTAATGGATCAGTATTTGTCCCTAGTATACGAATGGACTTTGGAAGCCCATCCCACATAGAGGGATACTTTCTCAGCCTAGGCACATGGGGGAGGGTCTAGGCCCTGCTCCAAATGATATGATAGACTTTGAAAGGGGATGGGCTGAGGTTTGGTGGGAGTGATAGGGGAGGATGGAAGGGTGAGGGAACTGGGATTGACATGTAAAACAACTTTGTTTCAAATTTAAATAAAAAAAGGGAAAAAAAAGATTAGTTCTTTAAGATAAATCTTGTTTCAAAGCAAATCCTTGGCCAGGCATGCTTGCCTGTAGGAATGCCCAATTGAGAAACTGAGGAAGGAAGATAACATAGCAAGACCCTGTCTCAAAACAAACAAAGGAACAAAGTTATGGTTATCGTAAGAATAATCATTACACACGGAGAGTTACCATCTGTCCCATCGTCATTTGGGGCATCATGCAGCCCGGCTAGTCCGCCATGCTCAGCACATTGTAACAGAAAGGCAGTATGCAAAAATCCATGCAAAACCAACCACACCCCATTTGAAATTATATTTCTGTACATACTATAGCAGTTTATACCTCCCACAGTCCTTAGAGTTCTACCTAAAGTCTCCTTAAATAATTTAACTATAATAAGACCAAAATGACAATGTGTATCAAAGGAAGATAGCCGAGACAAATGGATCAACAGAAAATCTTTTGTGTAAGGCACATGCCATTTCTAATATGGATTTATTTTACTTCTGAAGCAAGAAATGGTGGGACTCTAATAGATTTGCCACCTGTGAATTATTTGGGTGCACCTCATAAGTGGGTTCTTTCTTCTATTTGTTTAAAGAAATGAGTGATATGCTTGCCAATTCTATACTACATTAATTTTCACGGAGTTTCCATTTTCATCTTCATTGCTTTTTCAGATTTTTTTCCAAAGCTTCTGCCATCCTCCTACTAAGGCTTTGGGTATTTCCCTTCGTTCTCCTCCCCTCTCCCCCTGCACCTTTTAGGGAATTTCTTTAAGTTATTTTGGTCTATTGACATAAATATTGCGACAAAGGAGTATGATAACCCAAGACATTCTGACGTAAATTCTGAGAGCATGAAAGAAATGAGACAGTAAATTGTTAGCAACCTATAATAAATTCAAACTGCCCAATAAAATAAATATACCTCACTTTCTTCTCACAGCAAAGTATGATTGGATCTCTGATTTCCCAACCCATTTTGCAGACTATTTGAAGTCTTTGCATGCATTGTTTAATTGTACTTCATCAGCAGAAACAGAAATGAAAAGTGTGATGGAAATGATCGGGATGCCCATTGTGCAGGTACAGCAAGCAATGAGATTTGGAGAACTTGGAAGAAATTTCCTGCAATTTCATTAGAGTTGTTATAGCCATTGGTCATGGAGACCTTGCTTTGGGGCTTGTATCTTGTCTGAGATAACAAGCATGCTTTGAATGTAATGTTACATAAGTAGCTGGATAGCATTTAGAATGCCAGATCGTACATCCTGTGTTTTAGAATGTTAGCATGGTGGAGGTGCACAGAATGTTTGCAACCTGCAATGATGGTGACCCTTTGGAAGAAGGAGTTTGGTGTCATGTATTTTTTTTTTTGTTCATTTGTTTGTTTGTTTATTTGATTGATTTTGTTATTGTTTGTTTTCAATACCTGCCTCCATGGCAGCAGATAGAATTTGATTTAAGTAAGGTACTTAATGTAAGTTTTCTGTGTGGGTAAACGAAAAATTGCCCATGATTGCACTTTTGTTTTACAAATAATTGAATTTAAAACACAAAGCATCGAATGGGAAACTTAAGCCCTATCTGTAGTAACACATCTTAAGTAGGGTCAGTCATAGGATCCAGATTCCTTTCCTTTAGGTCAATCTTTCCATTGAATTATTTCTAGAATTCAGGAGTTGTCCTTAGTTGGGGGGGGGGGGCTGAAATAATTGTAACCTGGCAGCCAGTGAGGCTTCTGGGCAACAATATTGAGATAAAACACAAGATTCATCGTGGGTTTTTAAACATCCTTGTGACAAGCTGTGTCACAGAAGCAAAGTCTTGCTTCCAAATCAACAAGAAACGTAAATAATTTGCTGACCCATATATGAAAGTTACTTCCTAAGGGTTTTGTATATAGTAGGTCTCCAAGAGTTGGTTGCCTCCCTTGAATCAATGTGAAATTGTGTAATTCCAGGGTCAGCTGCATCTCAGTACTCTGTTTAGTGTTGGGTGAGTGTATTAAACAAAGCAGACATGGTGTAAAAAGTGGGTCTTTGGACATGAAATATCAGAAAGGACTTGGGACAGGGGCAGGCAAGACAGCAATTAACTGGCCAGTGCTTTCCACTGGTTTTATGTTGCTGTCATGGTATTATTTTCTTTAAACTGTATATTTAACTATTGCTGATGTAAGGGTGTCTCTGCCTAAAGAAATAGACATATTAATTCATTATTTATAGTGATTCAAGAAAGAATGTGTTAGAAAAACTCTAAGTTTCTAAAGATTTATATTTAAGGTCATTTTCTGAGTTACGCCTTTTCCTCATAAAGTTCCCCCCCCCATTTTTTTTTAACAGCAATACTGAAACCTAAGCTTAACGAGTGTATTACACTGTCTCTGTGTTTATTTGATACATAAACACCTGTCTTTTCCATCTTGGGGCTATGCTAAAAAAAAATGAAACCTATAACCTAGCCCCTCATTGAAGCCAACAAACAGCAGGCTAGTTAGCAGAATATAGGATGCATAGTGTGTTACTGTCTGTGGGCTTCCCTCAAGAGGTTTGCTAATGTCAGGTGGGTGAGGCTAAGACAACTTTGGCTATATGAGCTGCAAGATCTTTTCTTCAGTCCTGGAGATTGATCCCAGGGCTTTAAGTTATGCAGAGCAGGCACTTTACCATGGAGCTCTGTCCCCAGCCAGACTACAGAATCAGAATCAGAAGGGAGATTTTATGCCCTTAACAGTTGTAATTTAAAGAAGGGATTCCCAGGATTTTGCATTTTATAGACCACTAAAATTTCAAAACCAATTAAGGAATGGTTGCAGGTAGATAGGAATATAGAAAATAGACACAGTATTTCCGATTTCCTTTTATTTTGCTACTTAAGGATATTAGTAACATAAATTACATGAAATAGTATAGCTTGATTTGTTAGATAACAGCTTTGGAGAAGAGCTAATAATGAGAAAACTAGGTCCGGCAAGGTCTGGGAGTAGCACATGGGTTTCACTCCAGTCCCAATCCCACCAATTAGGTTTTTTTTTTCACTCACAAAAGTTGAAAGTCACTTAAAAACCCAAAAGTTCTGTGGGTGACTTTTCAAAATAATAATGATGATGATTATGATGATGATGATGATGATGATAATAATAATAATATATGGCTCTTGGCAAAAATAACTTGGGTTCTTACTGTTTTCTCATTACTCTGTGTATTAGTGGCAATTTTGCAGTGGATTAGCTTGCTCCATATCAGTCTCTTTCCTTGGGTCAAAAGAAGAAGGAAGAATGCTAACATTTACTGAGGGGCCCAGGCTGTCTTCTCCCTAAGCAGCATCTCTCTGGAAGTCAGGCTAAGGACAGAGGGATGAGGGGTACGCTCAGCAGAGATCCTACAAAGTGGCAAGATGAGTTCAGGGGACAGTGAGTGAATCTCCAGGGCACAGCCTGAAATGTGTGTCATATAAATCTTGTTTTGAATCTGACTGGTAAAGAGCCGGATTTTTAATCAATTACCCTTTGGAGTACTTGAAGATAGTTAGCCTTTTCCTAATTATGAGCAAATAGTCTCTGCGGCACACACAGCTCTAGTCACACAGTGTTAGTACCAGGCTGATTCTAGGTTGGCATTGCCTCATAACATAGACTTCCCTGGCAACAGCATCAAACAGGTATTTATGCTTAAAATCACATGGTTGTTTTTTTTTCCATAATAATTTTTGACATTGACCACTTTTACTTTCCTTCTCCCTTCCTCAAAATTGACTTCAACAGCATAAACATTTCTCCAGATTTAGCAAAGAGGAAGAACGTGATTCTTCTTTGGGCCCACATGCCAAGTACTGCCCTCTTTATCTATGCTAGATAATAGCTCACCACGCCTATTTCACAGATAAGAAAACTGAGTACTACAGCCTAAAGGTGGTGCAAACTTCTCAACTTTTCCTGTGTGTATTCAACTCTTACTGCAAACAAATCATGTTAAAATATGCGGTACGGATTATGTTCCACGTTGTTTGAGCTATGTTTTGGCCTCTTTTGGCAGGCACCTCCCCAACATGCTGAGTGATTTCCACAGTTTCTAAACCAAGTTCATGAGAGTTCACAGCTTGTACCGTATTCCCTCGAACCTCAGATACACAGTTCCCCCCCGCCCCTGGACTTTAGAAACTTAGATGTACTTATAATTAACAGCAGGTCATAGTTGGGTGGTTGGCATTTTTTTTTTTTTTTAATTGCAGTACTGCATGAATCAATAGTGTGGCTTCAATCTTTGGCATCATCCATTTGTTAGCGTACTGTTTCTGGATTTTTCCAGTATCTGACTAATAAGAAGTAAAGGCAGGCTTAAGGTTTCAGTACAGAGATATGATCATGTGGTCCTCCCCTTGCTTATTATCTCCTAAGCACCTTCCTCTGGTACAAGTTGATTATTTATTTACTTATTTATTGCCAGTCTCTCTTGATCTAGAGCAATGGAAAGTCTCTACACTGAACTTACAGGAGCCGATTCTTTTCCCTGTTAAGGTCCCTCAACCTAGTTCATAGTCTTTGTGTGCCTCAGTTTCCTTTTCTGCAGGCTAGTATAGTTGTAGATGTTTTCTCCACTTCCAAATCAGCCAGGCACTTGCTACATTTCATAATGCCTAGCCCTTCCCACTTCAACTTGGGCCTGGATAATTTGTAAGCGCCCATATGATTCCCAAATACTCCAATCTTGACAACTGCTCAACAAAACTTCATGAGCTAGACTGCCTGAATTTAAATCTTGGCTCCACAACAATAACCTTTCTACAATGTTCTGTGCCCCTGCTTCTTAAAACAATTGTCAACAATATCATCCACATCCAAAATCATAATGAAGTTAAATAAAATGATTCACACAACATAGTTAGCACAGGCCCTCACAAGGGCAGCAAGTGCCCAGTGAGTATCACTGGTTGTTGTTATTCTACCCTACATGTCTACCTCATTGTCAGAGCCAAGCTCTTCTCTTACCCTTCACTCAAGACAGCCGACAGCTTTGCTTACTAGCAACAGTTCCCCTAGACATTCTCAGAGACTAGGAATACGAAGAAAAATGGTGACCCTTTCACTTGGAGGAGGGGCTCGTGAGTCCGCTGACACCAGGAAGTATAAGACAGAAGAAAGTTAGTTTAGGAAAATCATCCTATGAATCCACTTAGAAATGCTCACCTCATTCAAGGTTCTCAAATCTCCTCTTGTCAAGGCACCTGGAGAACTCTGGATTGAATGTGTCTGGCCAGCTGCCTGCCCACCCACCACCTCGACCAAGAATTATAGCTACTGTTGGCCTGAGGAAGATCCCAGACAGAGATCCAAAGTAATTGGAATGTGTAGCCAGGGGGTAAAGACAAAAAAAAAAAAAAAAAAACATTGCTCTAAAGAAAGTTGAAATGATTACGAACACTTTCCCTTGCTAAGGCATTGAAGAATCTTTGTAACACCTCCTCCTTGACTCTAATGCTCCATGAGCCTCATGACCTATGGTAGTGGTCATGTGCCGGTTCCAGTAGCTCATCTAGCAGATGGGAATAGACCGTGTATATAAACTGTAGGTATGCATGTCAGAATGAATTGCAATGCATAGTTTGAAGATGACTATCTTCATATTGTAACAGTGTGCAGAGAAAGCAACAGTACTTGCCCAGTTGTGAAATCTATAATACAATACCAAAATTACTCATTGAATATGTGTTTTATTAAAAAATTACAGGCCATGAACAGAACAAATCACTTGGGATAAAATAGAAATTAGAGCCTTTCTCAGTCTGACTTGAGGGAACAAATAAAACAAAACAGGTACTCTGAGGCCTCTGGTCTTCTGAATCTACTTGTCATTTAAACCTTCTGTTTTCCTTTTTTCTCAGTGGTGGCTGTGTCAGATTCAGTGTTTTAGATGCTCCACTTCTGTCCTTGGGCAGCCAAGCTTAATTCCTGTCTGGATGACTAACTCTTACCCAGCCGTATCTCATTTAATCAGCCAGAGTCGAAATTCTTATCTGTTATTGAAATGGTTGTAACATTAATTCTTCACTTATTCCTTTGGCAGCAACTGTCTCTTCCTCTTCTTTTCCCAAAATATCTGTATACTTTTAGCACCTGTAAAAAGTCTTGTGAGCTTCTAATGAGTAGTAAAAGTACCCTGAAGACTGCAAAGCCCGGTCACATGACACTTCATGCAGTCACCTTCACTGGCACCAGCTGTGACTCTACTCTCGCCCTAGTCAGTCCCTCAGCTGGAACACTATCTGACACAGACATTGCAACCTTGCCCATACCACCATTACAAGCGCAGCTTTCTTCCTGGAGTGTCTGGACACACTTAGCCATACTGTGGAGGCATTGGCAGGGTCAAAGCCATGAGCAGTCTGGAAGGCCAATTGTGTATCATGTCAGCAGTAGAAAGAGTTCACTCTAGAGAACAAATACCAAGAGTGGAAAGGGGAGGAGAGCATACAGCAGAGGGCTTGTATGAGTGAGTGTGACTACATGTGCGTTTGGGATGGGACGGATGGAGTCTTGAGGGAGGGGAGACGTTTTATATTGATGCCTGTACATTTGTAACTCTGTTAGGGAGCAGGTCTGAAAAAGGATTGGAACCCCAAATATTTTTTTTTCCTTCTTTGGATCTTGAAATGTTGAGTTAGAAGTAGTCAGAAGGCATTTGAGTGAGTGGAGTGATATGCTAGAGACTGTAGAAGCTGTGGATTTGTAAATCACCAACAAACAAAAAAGACAGTGCTGGACAAGGTGAAAAGGTCAAGAGGAATATCAGACCCCGGGGAGTGAAAGGGAACTGGAAAATCCCTTCAGAGATCCAGCATGTACCAGTAAGGATGAGTAAGAAAAGGCAGCAGGAGGGATAGGGGAGCAGTCGCTGCCAGGGAACATATTACACAGCAAGATGTGAGGGAGCTCAGAGGATGCGGTGGACAACAGGGTCCAGATGAGTGGCAGGGGAGACTAGTCAGTCAAGAAGTGGGCCGAAACACGATTGCACCACATGATGGAATTCGGGGGTGTTGAGGAAGTGGGTACAGGGGTGTAGATTAGCCTTTCCAGAAGCCTTGAAGTGAAAGGCAGGCAGGCAGGCAGGCAGGAGTCAGCAAGCTGCTCACAACTGACAACATGGAAAGGCAAAGACCGGAAGGCACTGGGTGGGAGCAGGGAGATAAAAGTGAACTTGGTTTTAATAAAAAGAGGAGAAAGTGCTTTCGTCTTAATAGCTCCAAGAATGCTGATAGCAGCCATGTGTGAAATTGATTTCAGAGGCCCAGCACCAGAGAGAGTGTAGGACTGTGAGGCCATGCAGTAGTAAACCATGATTTAACGCCTTCACTCTCTCTGCTTATTACAAAGCAGGCTTTAAAAAAGATGCCTGGAGTGCACCTCAGCAATCTTGATATTGTCTGTGGCCAACATCCATTTTAATATATTCCTGAGGCAGTTTGGTGACTATAATGCCACTTCACACATTAATCTATTAACATGTCATATTGCTGAGTGTTTTGTGCAATGCACATAAATATTATCACTCTATTAAATTATCAAATGATGCTTGAAGGACAATGTGTCTTGCTGGAAATATAAAGGTGACAGGCTCCAAATGCTTCCATGTTGAGAACAAAATAATAGTTTTGTAAAGTCTCAGAGCATCTGCTCCAACCGCTCAAACCCTGAGGGAACTTAAAAGAATCAGACACAATGCTCTAGTATATTTCATGTCCCACTGAACACTTACTTACCAAGTGTTTTAACTAAGGGCTCCTTGGTATTGTTAATGAATTTACAAAAATAGAAGATTGTCTCACCTCCTGTATGAACAATTCTGCATGAAAATTTTCAGTTATGACTTTTAACTCAGCTAGCTGGAAAGCAGAGAAAAGTTCTATTGAACTTGACTGGAAAGACATGAGGAAGTAAGTCTCTAATTGCTATTATTATTTCCTATTTCATTTAATAGACATGTACAGTTGATTATGATGGGGGATTATGATGGGCTGGGGAAAATTCATCTGTTTAGAGAAATAAAATGTTTTGAGAGAAAAGAAAAATTGTAGGGTGTTGCTATGATGCATTCCCTTAACAACAAAATGTGTGGTGATGTTGCTGTAGTTCTGACAAAATCATCAGCTAGCAACCGTGCCTGGACTCTCAAAATAAGAGACATAATATGCGAGGAAAATGTGTCTGCAAAACTAAAAGTGAATTTAAAATTTACCACTGAAATCACAAAGTAGAGAGTGACAATAGTAGTTTCTTTACTGATAGAAAACACAATAATTTGTGAATATTGTTGAGACCCCCTGTGTAGTAGAAACATTCAGAAGGCAACATTGTTCGCCAACAGGATTAGAATTGAGTCATCTTGGAAACTGAAAACCACAAAGCAGATCCGCATTTTAGCCTATCATCTGCATGACTTTTGATTACAAGTGTTTATTGCTTTTCAAAGAACTAAATACTACACAATTTATCAATAACAAACTATAGAGTATAATTTTGCACTTACCTTATTTTTTTTAGAAGTCACTCCAACATCTTCCATAGGTTCTGGGTGGAGAGAATTGCATAATAGAATCCCAGGGGAAATTATCAGTTTCTAGAATCACCTTGTTAAAAAAAATAATAAGAATGAGGCCATAGGACCACCCACCTCTGAAACTTCATCTGGCAGTTCTACTGCCCTGCATTCATTAATATATTACCACTTTATCTTTAAAGAAATCTTAATAGCAACTCTGTGAGTTAAACCAAAGCAGTGTTTGGGATCCAGTTTTAAAGATCAGAAAATTGATGTGTAAATGTGCTGAAGTGTGTTGGGCTAATTTAGAATTCTACCTGTCTCACAAATTATCTGACCCCAAGCTGAGACACTCTACATTAGTTATTTAAAATACAACGATGGTTATATGATTATATCAAGGTTTAACAAATGAACCACAATGACTGCTTGTGACCTGATGCCCAGCCTGTGTCATTGCTTAGAAGTTTCTCATCAGTATTATCCACATACACCATCTTAAATGCTTTAAATTCAAACATGTACACACACACAGAGAGACACACACAGACACACACACACAGTAAAACACAGACTCACATCGCCACATACTCACATATACAAACATAATCTTTCTCCATCTCTCTGTTCCCTCTCTCTCTCTCTCTCTCTCTCTCTCTCTCTCTCTCTCACACACACACACACACACACTCACACACACACATACCAATGAAATACTGACCACTGCACTTGGTGCCATATCCTGCCCAGACAGGGTTGAGGCTTGATGCCATTCAGCTCCTATCTTCCAGGACTTTACAATAATATCTTGCCTCTGGATAAATTAACATCAGAGCGCTAGTATTTGAACATTTAGATGTACTTTTACGAAGACTCTACTATCCTTAATCTAGAACCTTTCCTTGTGTCAAATTTACTTTAATTTTCCTGATAAGTTGTGACTAATTTATTTTTTCTACATTCCAATTCTATATTCTAATTTGTGTGCTTACTTTTAAATGTCTTCTAGGTTGTTTTTATTTATTTATTTTTTCATTTTACATACCAACCCCACTTCCCCCACGCCCTCCTTCTCCCACCGACAGCCACCCCCCCCATCCTACCCATCCCCATCCACTCCTCAATAAGGTAAGGACTCCCTTGTCTGGCACACCAGGCTGAGTCCAGACCAAGCCCCTGCACTCTGCACCAAAGGGAATAGGCTCCAAAAAACCCACTTTGTGCACCCAGAATAAGTCCTGATCCCACTGCCAGGGAAGCCCCCACAAACAGGTAAAGCCACACAACTGTCCCTATGTAGGTTTTTTTTGTTTATTTGTTTTTGTTTTTATTTTTGGCTGCAGTCTTTTCCTTTGATTAACCTAGACTCTATGCACCCACACTCTTCCTGTCTGTATCCACCCCCCCCCCATTCCCAGCACGTTCACCTCCTAAGAGTGTTCCTGCAAGGGCAGTCTGTTGCTGACTGTTTGGTGAGGTGCTCTAACACATACTCACCTGGGACATGAATTAGGATACATTAAGGGAAGATGTGGCAAGTTAATTGTCATTCAGCCTTAAACTTTTCAAGTAAATCCAACACTGGCATAAAGAGATGCATGAGTAAGCAGAAACATGATTGACTTTCTTCCCTCTATGGATCGGGTTCTTTTGTGTCTTCTCCCATTCCCTTGCTTATCTACAGCTTGCATTTATTTGCCAGACTATACAGGAACCAGAGAGAAAACTGATAGCAACTATGAATTAGGTCCTCAACCACAACTTGGCCTGGCCTGCCTGTTTGAAGAATATTTACTGACACTGGTTAGATAATTCAGAGTTCCGCAAGGCACAGGGGGACAATGGCACATTTATCTTCACTGTGGCCCTCACAAAGCACACAGTCCATTTCTGATGAAAGCTGTGTCAGCAAAGTAGGGCCAAGCACAGACTCCCAAATGCTGAGCCAGCCCTAGCAATGTGCTCCCAACCCGCAGGAGCAGCAGGGATTGCTTCTACCTGGAGAATAGGAAGTTCTGTCAGATAATGGATAATGGCATGGTAGCTGCACCATAAACCGAGACTAGGAAGACACAAGTCAAGGAAAATAAACCAGGTGCGAAGAAGATGAGGGCGGTGGGAGGTTAAACAACAAGCTGGTGAGTACAGTGTCAGAGGACCTGGCAGAGCTTTGCCTGACCAAGGGGGGAAGTGTGTTGTGTGATCCAGGGCAGCAGGAATGAATTTAGACCATTTAGGGTCAATTAGAAAAAAAATTCAATTCATAGTTCATTTTTGGTAATTTGGATTTTATCCTATTCCCAGTGATTCCTAACCTTTTTTTTTTTTTTTTTTTTTTTTTTTTGGGAGAACCTGACGAAAGCTATGAATCTTTTTTCCAGAAGTATAATAATAACACACATATGCCCAAAATGTTGCATAGGGCTTTTGAGCATTCACAAACCACCTGGAATTCATTATTAGATCCCACCAAACTATAAATGCTGGCTCTACAGAAAGTCTCCTAGCAAGGAGTGGACAGTTCAGCTGTGCATCTACCAAGATGGCTGGCAACGGTATGGAGGACAGACAGGTGGAAGTAAAAAAAATCAGACGGTAAGGTTATTGCAAAACACGGGATGCCAACAGTAAAACCAGCATTAAGAGTTTGAAGGAGGTGAGGGTGAAAGAGAAAATCATTGCTGAAGGGGGATTGATAACCCTGAGTGGACATAGAGGATATTGAACAAATATTTTGTGGTTGCCTGTCCTTTATTTTGTCCATGCAATTATAAATCCCTTATGAAGGGTTGCTGGGCCAGCCTGCATCCACAGAAGTAGGCAGAAATGAAAACCAAGAATGCAGGCTTTGGACTCCACATTCACGCAGAAGCCTTAAGTCTATCCAAATGCTCAGACTGCAGAGGGCTGTGGAGTATTGAGTTCAAAGACTAAGGAACAGTGAATGGAGAAAAGGATAAAGAGCCATGGCAGACAGTAACTCTGGATAGGAAACAGTCATGGGCAGCCAACCCTTAGTGATGTCCCCCTCTCCCTTATCTGGGGCTTCCTGACTCCAGAGCAGGTTTGGAATCGCTGAGGTAGGTGATTGGTTTGTTTTACATTTAGAATGAGGAAATATTATGAAGACCATTAAAGAGATACTCTGAAGAATTTATTGCCCAAACTGTCAAACTTGCAAAACTATTTCTATTACCCATGCCTCCCCCAAACCCCTGCCTATTGCAGCAGCCACAAGTTAAAACTAGAATAAAATGCTATTAAAAGGACAGAAATATACAGTAATTAAGAGGACCTTTTGCTTTTTAACATATATTCTTCTGGGCAATATTAGGTACTGAATTATGTTAGATTTATGTTCCAGTGTGCAGGATAAAGGAGATGGTATCTCCTTGAACTGAAGAATTGAAGACAGATCTTAAATTTCAAAATCCTTAGAAATCTTGGTACTAGTTATTTCTCATATACTTTCCCTCGCTTGTGTTTATTCTGTATTCTACATACAATTTTGAGAGACAAATGTAAAATAAGTAATTGAAGATAAAAGTAAAGCAAAGTTCCAAAGTATTTCCCCATCTACGAAATACATTTTACTACAGTCATAATAATTTCAATTAAAAAACATCATAACTCTTTCCTTCAAGGGCTTTGGTAGTTCATTCAGGAAGATAATTATCATATAGAATAATACTCTGGTAGAGTTTATCCCATGAATTCTATATTAATTAGCCACAGATTAGCAGTGTATGGGTGGGACATGAAGTACTTGCAGCTTAAGCAAAATTATCACATTTATTACAGTGGTAAGAACCTGTCATTGGGCTACATCTTCTGAATGAAGACAGTCTAGTGTGAGCAAAAGTGGAAACAAAAAGGAAGAGAAAGAGAAAGAGAGAGATAAAGGAAGACAAAGAAATAAAGAAGTAAGAAGAAAGGAAGAAAAGTAGGATGGAAGGAAGGAAGGAAACCAGACCGTTGTATTAGGAAAAATAATTTGGACTTTAATTCTAAATATTTGTCTTGATATTGAAATGGACACTTAAGAATATACCTTGTGTGAATATTGAAATGAAACCTAAATTACACTCAGACCCCTATGAAGCTTCATTTAGAATCATTTCATCAAAACTTCTCTTGACTCTACAGTCACGGTGGTCAGTTGAGGAAGAGTTAGCCCAGTTCTCCTGACAACTTGCTTGACAATGACGTGGTAACTAGTCACCTCTTCCAGTTTCTCTAGTCACAATTCTAATTTGGGCTTTTGTCCATCAAGTCCTAAGCCATATTAATTTCTTAACTTTCCAGCTCTCTCACTGAATCACAAAAAAATGTGTTGGTTTTTTTTTTTTTTTCTTCCATCAGGAATGCTTTCTCCATGATTCCAACCCCAACATGTGCTTGTGGAGCCTCAGATGTTTTCTTAGCACTACAGATGTTTTGTAAATTCATTTCAGCAAAAGTTGCCAGTGCTGCAGAATCTATCTGTGGCTGATTGGACTCGCGTTTGGATAGAGCTTGAGTTAGATTAGATGGAAATGGAAACTGAACTTCTTGCTGGCGTGCCAGGAGCTCAAGAATTCACAAAAAGAGCAGAGAAGGAATTTCCTTGGAGGGGGGTTTCCAATGTGCCTGTTTCAGAGAGTGGAGGGGTGTGGAAGCCCCTGGAAGTAGCTCTTCACTGTTTTTCTTGGGGTTGTGCCTACATGCTATTGTGCACTGGAGGTTGTTCTTCTTTTCTCAGTACAGGAAGAAACAACAGCAGTAGAAGCAATAATCAGAAAGAATAGCCTCACTTTATAATTCTAGGTAAAATAGCTGTTGTTTCATACCTGAAAAGAAAAAGCTCTGAGATGTCCAAATATCCCTACATGAGCCATAAAGATGATAAGTATGGTCACAGATGTGGGGATGATGAGTCTTAAAGAACAGCTGGTGATCCTACAGCTTCACCTTTGCTCTCTTTGTCTCTGTGAAAGCAATGAAACTACTGCCTTCAGTCTTGCACGTGAGCAGTGGCTGTATTCAATACTTGGGCTATTATTGTTTTAAGAATGCAAATTGTTACAGTGGACAAAGAAAACAAGTTTGTCAAGACATCTACCTCTAGTAAAAACTTCAAGTCCCCAAGACCATGTGTATCATATATCTAGATCTATGAGCTTGTATGTCTATATCTATGATATAATTATATCTATATCTCTATAGATAGCTAAGCTATGATCTAGATATATACTTGATACACATAATACCTATGTTTGTATACTTACCCACATTTGGTTTGTAATCTCTGCCAGAAAAAAAAATACACAATAGTATTTATATTGATATTCTATCAGTACCATAGTGGAGCATTTGGAACGCCTCCATTCCCTAAGCTCATGCTTTAAAAGTAACAGAAGCTGAGAGGGATAGGATATTTTAATCTATGTCCTCCTGGAGACAAGCTTATTCAAGGCTCTGAATGATCAACTGCAAACTTCTTGAATGCTGAGATGTGTTCATATCAGCAATTACTGGTTTTAATCCAGCTGCTTATGTCTTCTGGTAGAGCTCTTCAGGATGAGCAGAGGTTCTCAACTAGAAGAACTGTAATCCAGCCTTGTCCTTGGATTGAATACAAAAACATCAACTTACTCTAGTTCTGAAATGCAAATCTTACTGCAGCATTTGACATTGAGCAGAGTCAGGGTTTTGTTTCCTAAAAAAGAAAAAAGAAAAGAAAAAGAAAGAAACAGTCTCAGTTCTGTCTCCAAGTTGTTCCAAGGGAGGGAAAGAAGCTGAGGACAAACTAATTTCTGAAAACCAGAAACAATGGCATTAGTTCCTGTCATTTTAATAGTGAGCTTGTGTACTGATCGATGCTGCTCAAAGATGAGTGAGAAGTGAAGTTGTGGCTCACACTCATTACAGCAGACCCAGTTGCATAGCAGTTCAAGGATATCCTGGTTCCTAGGGACGTGACATATATTCTCTTAAAGGTGAGGTTGGAGTCAGAGGAAAGAATGGCTCAGAGGGGGTCAGATGCCTCTGGCCTCAGAAGGCACCAATATGTGTACATACCCATGTTGGACACTGTTGTTGCTCCTGCTGGAGTTCAATCTCGCCTCAGCTAATGGCCTGTTGGGCATAGAATTGCCCCCACCTTGACCACTGATTTGGACATGCAGTCCTATGTGCTTACAGGACACAAATATAGAAGACTGCTTGACTTTGCCAAGTCAGGGTAAGACAGCCATTCTACCTCCCTGCTGTTGTTGTGGTCTGTCAAGTTCTCTTGGCCTTAGCCAAATCTGGGTGTACCAACATTGCTGTGAGACCTAGGGTGACTGTTCAGGTGGCTTGCTGTTTCTGTCCTTGCTGCACCTTTTGGAAGTTGTCCATCCGCATTTCCTGTCTACTCTAGTATTGTTAATTTCCTTCTCAGGTCTTGATGAGGTTGAAGATTAAACTATCACAACTATTATTCTCTCTTCCTAGTTAGATATATTAGGTACTAGACTTACGTTTTCCAGCTTAGGACAACTCTATTGTAAACTCCATTATGCCCTCACCCTAGGACTAGATATGTAGGTCATTTTGTTCTCGATTTTCCTTTTCTTAGAGCACACTTGTTATTCACTGTTTTGTATATAGTTTTGTATTAAGCCTAAATCTTTTCTTTAGACTAAAAGGGGAATTATAGTGAGATAGTCCTTCTGTGGCACTGACCATGCCCATTGGGGGGTGGAGCCATAGGCGGAAGTGACCTGTGGAAGAAGGTCGGAGTGGGCCAGGAAAGGCGCTCTCTTTCTGGCGTGACTCGGACAGGAGAGGATCGGGTTGAATTTCCTGGTGTTCATCTGTGTAGGTTGTAAGTTATTTCTCCCTGAATAAACATCTATTCGGCCTATTTGTTTATCCTGATCCTTATTTACTGCGATATACCCACACACAAATATACACCTACATACCATTAAAACTAAAATATCTTTTTTAAAAATCCAAATAAGAGGCTATACCTTATGTGTGAATTTTCATCCTAAGACTGTGAAATTTGATGTTTATTTCATTACTCAGTAGTGTGAAGGCACAATTGAGTTTTCCATTTGCTGTTATTAAATTATTGCCCATATTTAAAAAAATCCAAATGAGATCCAAATGTGAAGGCATCCAGCAATAAAGAAGGCTGCACGTGCATATAAAACCTGTTTCGCCCAGTTTCAGTGGTGTGCCTCGTGGGGAGGCAGTGCTTGTGTATCCACGGCATGAAGGAGGAGATAAAGTGATCATCAGAACACACATTCCAGAGCTACAGAATCAATTCTCTCAACTTTGCAGATGGAAAACTCTCTGGCTCGATGATGTGACTCCAAGCCCAAGTCAAGCTGAGTTGTATGTAGCTAGTGAAGTTGATCTGCCTCCTAAGCTGCCACTCTTCCTATACTAGATGCAAGTCCTTCAACCTCACAGAGCCCCAGTTTTCTTGTTTGTGAAACATGACGGTGGTTCACACCTGGGTTCATCATCAGGACCAAGTACAATATTTTGTAAATATACTGGTGATCTTCAGTGCATGTGGCTACTTAATACACCCCTCCACAGTGTCCCCCTTCACCACTATCCCCCCAGGCTTGAGTGTGAGGTGCCCTACTGGATTGTGTAAAAATGTGCTTGAATGTGTGCAGAGCCCTATGGAAGGGTAAGGTAGACAGGTACCCAAAAGTCCCATTGTCCTGGATAGCATTTATGCCCTGTTGTAAAATTGACTTCTTTCTTCAGTAGCAAGGGACAGGCTGCATGCAGCATGTCACTGGCAGTTCATCATATCCCCCAACAGTGCAGCTGTGATAAGAGCCAGATGAATCTAATTTCCAAAAGCAAAGCCAGCAGCCAGCATAGTCTGTGAAGGCACAGGCCCCGATGTTCACAAGCCATGCAGCTTGAGAAAGCACACCCAAAAGCTAATGGACTTTTACAAGAACCCAGTCACTGCTTAGTGTCTCTAAGCTCTCAGGGGCAGGGGGTCACAACCCCTACCATGTACCATTGGCAGAGGAACCTGTATTCCATGTTGTTAAAGTAGTCAAGGATTAGATAGGATTTGTAGAGACTTGATATATGTAGGAAAGTTAAAAAATGCAATCTGCAGATTTCTTCCTCGAAGCTAGGTTCATACATGGATAACATATTTCTGTGGGTGGATATCTCCACTGTGCATGGACACATCAAGGAAAACTGGTTCTGCCATCATTGGAGGAGTTGCCCCTCTCAAAATTCTGCAATGTGTGATTTCCATTTTTCCAGCCACATGTGCAGCTCCAGCTGGCTTAACCTACATGCTGTCTGTCTTTAAGAAGAAGAAAACCAGGGGCTCAGGTACTTCCCTGCTGATGTCCACCATCATAAGCAGTGTTCTTGGCTTCACTCTGTAACCTTTTGTTGCTTTTGAGGCTCAGCTGATGTCTAAAAACCACTTTTTTCTAACATAACTTCAGCTGCTATATGACTTCAATTTTATAAACACCTGAACACCTACTTTCATTTTCATGCAGTTCTATACAGTTTGACTTCTTACTATACACCATTTAGGGAAAAATATTTTCCAAATACTCTATATATGTCTGCTTCTCAGTCATTGTAACTTTAGAGACGTTTCTTGCTCATTTGTGTTTCATTCTCCAATATTATAAATCTGATAACCTGTCTAGGTTGCGATGAATTGGGTTTCCAGATAAACTGGGACATAGGTCATTCCAAGGTTAAGTTTCTATTGGATGATGGGATGCATGGAAATTATTACTTGATTTGATCTGAGTACTTAACTGTTGTAGCTGTCAGTCTTGGCGCTGTTCATCTGAGAGACTTTGTTGGCATAATTGGTTCTGGATTTCACCACAGAACTATCAGATGGAAACCATGTTTAGATAAGCCAGGAGTGGCAAGAAAATGACATAATTTGGATATATGGAAGTTAATATTCACAGAAAATATAACATGATCTTCTCCCATAGTCTGTATTCCATATGGTTGTTACATTTTATGTTTTAGACTTGTTAAGTGGACTGCAACACCGGATTGATGCTATTGGATTATTGATTGCTGAGTTTTCAAACACAAAAATAAATATGATTCGTCAAACATTTCATTTAAAAGTCAATACATGGCACCAGAAATCTGGAAATGTCTACAATGTTTTCTAATGAGTAATTTTATACACATATTTACATTTTATATGATTATAGAACCATAACTTTGGCCTTTCTTCTCTTATTGTTGCTTGGTTTCTACTATGATGGCAAAAACAAACAAACAAAGAAAGATGCTCTCTGACCATTCTTACTAATCTAATAACCAAAATAAAATAAATACTCCAAGGCTAAGTAGACTATTCCCTTAGTTGAATATCCTTTGACTTAAATTATTCTTAAATAATTTTGTGCATGTATATGGTGATTTTTAATCATATCCAAATTTTCTACTACTACCAAACTCTTTTCAGATACTGCCCCTGACTTCATAACTTTATTTATTTTTTTGAAAACCCAGAGGTCTATTAGTGTTGTCCGTGTGCACATGGGCCTAGGACAGCATCCACTGGAGCATAGGTCATCTACAACAGTCATACTGATTAAAAAAAAATGATTCTCTCCATCCTGTATCCATCAACCATCAATTTTTCCTCAGCTAGTAAGCCCATCTGTCTTCATAATGTACGGTTAACTATCTTCAGCTTATGAAGGTCTTAGGCTATCACTACACCTGCCATCAAGTTTATGAGTGCAGAGACGCTGTCAAGCCCAGCAGACATTATTTAGCATCAGTCTCTTTCAACCTGTGGCTTTAAAGTCTTTCTGTCTTCTCTTCCATGAGGTTCCCTGAGTCTTGTTGTGGAGGAGTTGTGATAACAGATGTCCCCTTTAGGGCTGAGCACTCCACTTTAACTGGCTGTGTGTCTGTGTATTAACCACTATTTGCTGTACAAACAACAACAACAAAAAAGCTTCTCTGAGTATGACTATGACTTGCACTAGTCTGATTATATGGGGGCCCTTTGGCTGGTTTTGATCATTTTTCTACTGGTGAAACATTGACTTAATGACAATTTCATTGTTGTTACTTAGATCTCTGACATTGATGTTCCTACTTAAAGCCATTATCTATCCCATCTAACTCTGTTATTGGAATTTTTGTCCTGTTTCCTAACCTCATGATCACGGTGTTTAATGGTGTGTGTCACTATCTGAAACACTGAAATTAAAGCTTTACATGCATGTGGTAATAATCAAATTGGAAAGCACTGGCCTGACTATATAGAAGTTTAGATTTTTTGGTTTCAGAAGTAACAAGCATTGGTTTTAACAACCTGTTCCCTACCATTATGTTTCAGCAAGTTTCAGTGTTTCACAAAGATATAACTTAGATTTTACACATTGAGAAGTCTACGGCTTGAGTGGGTGGCTTGGGATGAGTCAAAACAAGGGGTTAACTAGGAATGAGATACCTATTGACTGTAATACAGAGCAAATGTGCCTTCCATGAAAAGATGAGGCACTGTAGTTGTTGAATCTATAGCTTGAGCCCATATTAAAAAATTGATTTTTCTGCTCTCAAGCAAAATCTAGAACCATCACCTCCCTCCTATCAACACTTTGGTCTCAGAAAGGAGAAATCCCTTGTTCTGCACATCCTTCTAAACTAAACTGAACCGGAAAGGCCAGCCAGCAGGCCTCTTTCCAACAAGAGAGTGACTCCACAGTCAGGCAGAGATTTTAGAAATTTGCAGTTTGGATTATTGTGGTGGTTCAAGCACTCTTAAGTAAAGCCAGGTTAGAACTGATAGTTCTTTGTCTTAGACTTTAATTATTGGCTTTGGAGTGAATAGTTATATACATATCCATGTTGGTGTGTATTTATGAGAGTATTTACATGTTTCTATGTAGATGGCTCCATTTTTGCGTGTTACATAATAACTTGATCAACCTAAAGCACTAGGCTAAAAAAAAAATTATGCTGGTGAAAAATCAAAAGGGTTGCATATTCAAAAGAGAGAAAGGAACAAGAGTTAAATCAGGCCAAGCACAAAAGTTGCTTATATTGAAGACTATCTGAAAGAGTTCAATAAGCAAATATTTTGGATTTTAAATGATCTGAAAGTAACTGCTCAAATATTGTTTCTGGTTGTAGATGTAAAACCCGAGCACAGTCAAGAGAAGGAAAATCACTTTCTCTAACATTAAACACAAATGCAGTTGAAATGAACTGTGTTTATCTATCCCATTTACTAAGAAAGAACTTTGGAATTTCTTTTACTTTGAGAAGTAGATCTGGGCCTCATTTCTAAGACAGCATAAGATCTCTTTTAGAGAAATGTGACACTTGTGTCTAACTGGGATGGCACTAATAACTCTGCAGTGTAGTATAAACATAGCTTGGGAGCCCTCACGGTAGAACCTTTCAGGGCTGCCTTTGACAAGATACAAGAGTATCCCTGGCAGAGTCCGAGGTGGAAAACGTACAGCTGCCCTTCATTCTCCGAGTGTCTTCCTCAGTGGAGAGGGACACTCCACTGAACGCTCTGGCCTCACTTCACACAGAAACACGTTCATGTGAAATTGCTACAAGTGGTGTTTTTCTTTTGGCCTTTTTATTGTCACATTTGGATCTCACCAAAGTTACCACACTCATTTGACTCGTTTCAGTTACTTTGTGCGCATTAGTATTTGTGGTACTGCTTCCATGTCAGACACACAGTATTTGAGTAAGATAAAAACGGCATCATGAAAAAAAATGTATATTTGTTACAGAAATAGTACTTCAGGGAACCACTGTCTCTCTCTAGAGCACCCCTCCCCCCCTTAGGAACCTGACATGGAACCTAGCACTGTGAACCCACCAGGCAGGAACCCTGCTACTGAGCTGCATCCCCAGCCCCTATTTTACTTTGCTTCAAGACAGGGTCTCACTGAGTCACTTGGTCAGCTTTGAATTCTCTTCAACCCAGGCAGGGCTTGAACTTTTGATCTTCTAACCTCGAGTCCCTAAAAACCTTGAGCTCCAGGTCTGTGCAGTCAAGACCAGCTCAACGATCCTATTAATCCACCCACAGAAAGCAAATACAGAGTGTCCCAAAATATGTGATGATTTTTGTTTGTGAAGTAAAGAAATGGCATTGGTGGGACTCCTCTCTCACTGGGTAGTGCAGTGAATCTGAGTTCCCTTTAAGGCGTTCATTGGACTTTGGAATTCAGTTCTTTAGGAAGGGCACAGACTATGAGGTTACTAATGGGGTTCTGTCACTCATGCTGTGTGACTCCAAATTCTGGCAGCTCACATACCAAAGAGATGCAGTATTATAGGCAGTTCCAGGACACTACTATGACAAGTCAGGGGTTGCAGGGATGATGCCTGAAGAGTGCAGTGCCTCAACTACACTCAACAGAAACAAATTCCAGTTGCCTTACAAGCTTACAAGCACATTTCCTATAGCCTCACAGGTCCTGGCTGTATATATTAGTATAATATATGTACACATATATACATATACATACATACATATATATATATATATATATATATATATATATATATGGTAAAAATGTGCTTAAAACTAACCATTATAATCACTTTTAAGTTCACACAATTTAGAGGCATCATGAATATTCATATTTTAATCCAACAGTAAAAACTGTCCTGTGGAGCATTTTACCTTTTTGATGGATTCCTCAGGTCCTCTACCCCAGTCCCTAATAGCTACCCTTCCATATTTTGTGTCTAAACTATGGCTACCTAAGGGACCTCATGTGATTGGGGTCACTCAGTGTATTCCTGTTGTGCCTTGCTTATATCACTCAGAATAACATCTTCAAGGCTCACCCATGTTGCTACATGGGTCACAGTTTCTTTTTGAGGCTGAGTAATATCCAGTTTCATGTTATTACTACATTTTGTATGCATCCATTTGTATGCATGGACATTGGGCTGCTCCTGCTTTAGCTTCTGCTTTCAATGAATTAGCTTTTACTCCTCTCAGTGATTCATTAGTGTAAGGCCTTTTTAGCATTCACTCTTTTTTTTTTCAGGACAAAAAAACAACCATAAAGTGTCAATGTAGAAGTTTCTGCAGCCAGGAGGCCCTGGAACCAGGATATCCTGCCACAGTGTGCTGAGTAGATCATATTTTTGGCTTACTACCCTAAACATCTCAGCTTTCCTTTCAATGATTTAGGGCTGTAAATGATACATAGGCTAGTTAAAACCCTTCTTATACTGCTGCAGAATACTCCAGCACTAATCTCAAATTAAAATCATCCAGCTAATCACCTAGATATGTGTGTGTGTGTGTGTGTGTGTGTGTGTGTGTGTGTGTGCGTGTGTGCTTGTGTGATGGCATAGCTTGCATATTATCCGTATTTGGTAAAAAGGGTAATTAAGACATCTGGGGATTATAAGTTATTTGGTTAAAGGTCACTAAAGTACAGAATTCACAACCAAACTGTCTCTAGCTCTGAAGCTTTTTCTATTAGCTGTAGTACAGACATTATCTGTACAGCCTGCGAAGTACAGTATTGAGGCTAGAATATGAGAGCCACTACATGCATAGCAGATGCCCTTTCTCCTGGGAAACTTTAAAATAATAAACCAATCCATTGGTCTGGAGAAAAGTCTCTGCACTACTGAAATCATTTCATGCAACTGTTCTAAATGTGAGAATGAAGTTGCTACATAAAAGACATGGGCTATGTATACCATGGTCAGGCTTGGGAAAGCTACGCTGATGTGCAAAACCTACCAGAGCAGCAGTACCTCTGTGGGATGGAGGGAACATGAATCACAGGCAAGAAGACTTCAGTGCTGTCTGTCTTCCTCTCACCTAGACAACACTATCTCTGAGACTTTATTTTATAGTTGGTCCAATAATACAATCTTTCATTGTCTGGCATTGCCCCATGGCCTAAACTCAAATATCCCTGTAGTCAAATAGACATGCATTATTAAAGGGAAAACTATCCAGTGTAGGCTTCCAATTCAAGTGTGACCATCATAGAAAGACAGGCACCCACTGTTAGGATGGGTGTTTAAAAGGTTGAAGGGGAAAGGATGGTAACCAATCATCCTCTCTTGTTTCTTGCAGAGTTCCAGGACTGCACGCTCAGAGGAGGACCGTGAAGGCCTTTGGGATGCCTGGGGCCCTTGGAGCGAGTGCTCCCGCACCTGTGGTGGGGGTGCCTCCTACTCCCTGAGACGGTGCCTGAGCAGCAAGTAAGTTTCTGTCCCAATTGGGCACTTAGAGAGTCAGAGATAGCTAACTTGAATCAGGGCTTTGTGGGTGGGGTCATGCAAAACATTGTGTTGCTTCTAAAGTAAATTAATGGAAGGGAAGGAATGGAATACACAACAAATTAAGTTTTAGAGGTTTAGGGTTGCTATGACCATCTCTAACTAGGTGTTTAAATACTGTTTTGTGACAAACAGCAGAGAAGCCTTATCATTTCTCAGGAAAATTAAATTGCTTTTATGTTAGGTCTGGAAGGATGGTTTATTATTTGAAATGGTTCTGGGCCCATTAGCTATGATATGGAACTCTTTGTAGCATGTACAAGTTATGGTGATAATAATAGCACCAACATTCCATTGTTACCAAATGCTTTGCAAATGAATGAGATATTGGCTTTGTTTCTGTAGACTTTCTAATAGCCAGATAGTCCTTAAAGACATTGGGTTCAATAAATGATGGGTTTTAATATGAGGTTTGGAATGATAGAGACTGCAATAGGAACTGTGACATGACTAGTAAGAGAGAGATAACACAAAGATAGAGGTTGCTAATGGATCCTAGGCAGGATGGAAAATGCCCGGGGCCTTAGAATGGAAAGTTTTTACTAAGAGCAATAATAATTCAAATCTGCTTTCTGAGCTGTGTGGTCTGTGACTAGAATTGTCTCCAAACTATAAAATATAAAGTACCACGGCAGTATTTTTTAATGAAAGATTTTATTTGACAATGAAAAGTGTTAAAGGCAGCATGAAGAAGGAACATTTGGTCAAAGTCACTGTGCAATATAAAGTGTGAAACAGAAGAATATGTCTATACATTGATGCTCTTAGACATTTTTAAATTTTAACTTGAAATGTTTTCATAAAGTATATATTGTATGTTGAGCTCATTCCCTTCATAGCACCCGACTGTCCTTTTTGGTCCCTTTCTCTTTCTGGCCTTAGAGAGTTTTATGTCTACTTTCACATCATATATACATAGATAAGTTTATGTATCTGAATAAAACATGGAGATCCCAAGTGAGAGAAAATAGTGTTTTTTTTCTGAGACTAATAGGATTGATTTGTATAAATTTTCCTGCAAAAGACATAACTATTCTTTTTTACTGTAAAATTATCATTATATGTGTTCTATATCTGTTCCTTTGTTGTTGGGCACTGAAGTTTGTTTCATGACTTAGTGGCTAGTGTGGCAATAATCTTGATGTGCTTCTGCCTCTGTGATATGCTGACTTGAACTCTTTTGGGTAAATACTCAGGAGTGGTATAGCTTTATTTTCTTTTCTTGTCCTATTCCCATAGCCAAGACTTTATGTATTACATTTTGAAAGATTATAGAAGGTATCCATCCTTATCTTGTTATTGAATTTAGTGAGAATGCTTGAATTCCCCCCCCCCATTAAGTATAGTGTTGGATACAAGTCTGTTATACAACCCTTATCATGTTGAGGTAAGTTTCTCATAGTCTACTCGTGTATTTCTCATGAAGGTCTGTTAGGCTATATCAGAAGTCCTTTCTGCATCTACTGAGATAATTGTGTGATTTCTGTCCTTATACACATTTATGGGATATAAGTTATTGACCTGACACATATTGTGCCATTCCTGCATCTACAAATGAAGCCAACATGATCAGTGTGAATAATCTTTTAAATACGGTCACAGATTCTCTTTGTAAATATTTTATCAAGAACGTTTGCATCTGTGTTCATTAGGGAGTTTAGTCTGTAAGTTTCTTTTCTAAGTAGCTTGTTTAGTTTTAGTATTGGGATAATTCTGGCATCATAAAACAAGAGTTTTCATAAAATTCCTTCCTTTTCTGTTCCATGGAGTAATTCCATAAGTTTTGCTGTTATCTCTAAGTTTTTATATTTTATCTTTTTATAAATAACAACTCTATTATAAGTTGCCAAGGTTCTATATTTGCAATATAAACTTTCCTGTGTCTTTCTGTACCTTGTTACAACACTACAGATCTTCTATCTCCAAAATCAGTAGATACTTTTCTAACTATAATGTAATCATTTCTTAATTGTGCTTACAATTTTGACACCCACATTTTCATTTATTTAGTTGATTGCTCTCTTAATTACCTTTAGTTCATTTTACATCTTTTTGTGTCTCCAGGGATATTGCAAATATGTTTTAAAATACAACTTCTTTCTGCAGTACCTTCTCTTCCTCTTAAGTACCTTTCATTTACTATACTCTCTAATGTTTTTGTTTTCTTCACTAGTGATCAAACCTGTGTCCCACAGGCCAGGCAAATGCTCTAACTAGATTACATTCCAACTCTCGAATGCCTATTGATCTCTAACAACCATTCATTAGGAAACCAGATGAACTTGAACATTACTGGAATCTCAGTATATGGTTTGGCTTGTTATCAAGTGGCCTTTTGAGTAGAATTATCTTTAGAGTGGTGGGTAACTCTGGTGCCAAAAGAAGACTCTTCATTTGGAAGGAGTGGCTGACAGCAGCTCCAGGGAGTAAGCAAGAATGGGCTAGGTTCTACAATTCTGACCACAGAAGATCATCACCTATGTCCTCTGCTCACATCTCATTGCATAACACAGCAATGCGTCTCTCTGGGCTTGAGTGATTTTTAGTGTAGAGACATTTTTATCACTATTTTAACCAGTTACCTTGCTACATATCTATTTAGACTTTTGCCCATCCTGGTTTAATTTTGGTAGGTCATATGAATCTAGAAATTCATCTGTCTTGTTTAGGTTTTCAAATTTAAGGCAGTAGGATATTTTGAGGTATGTCCTAAGGGTTTCATAAACATTGGTATATTTTGTGGTGACTTCCTTTTCATTTCTGACTATTAATTTGGATTATTTTTCTCCTCTTGTTAGCTTGGCTAAGGTTTATTTATTTTGTTTCTCTTTGTTCAAAGAACCTATTCTTTGTTTCATTGTTTCATTAATTTATTTTATTTCTTTTATGGCTTCTATTTCAATAATCTCTACCCCAATCTATTTCTTTTTCTTTTCTTTTCTTTTTTCTTTCTTTTTTTCTTTCTTTTTTTTTTTTTTTTTTTTTTTTTTGCATTACTGATTTTGAGTTTGACTTGTTTCTATATATATGAGGCCTAAAGGTGTATCATTACTTAAGATGGCTATAATATTTTGAAATGTAGGTACTTATAGCTATAAACTTTCTTCTTAATCCTTGTTATGAGAAGCTTCCTCACCAGCCTAGTTCCAGCGTCTCATCAGCCCCAAATAACACACAGAGATGCTGTATTAGATACAAAGCTGTTGGCCTGTTACTAGTGTTTCTTATTGATTGGTCTGTCTTAAATAATAACCCATTTCTATTAATCTAAGTGTGTCCACATGGTCTTTTTAAAATTTTTTACTTTACATATTGATCCCAGTTCCCTCTCCCTCCCTCTTACCCTCTCTCCCACCTTCTCATGCTCCCCCAACCACCCTCCCTTCCCATCCCCCCCACTCTACTTGTAGGGTGATGTCCTCCAGGAGGGTTCATCTAAATCTGTCAAGTCATTTGGAGTAGGGACTAGGCCTTCTCTCCTGTCTCTAGGTGAAGGGAGATTCCCTCCATGGGGGATGTGCCCGCAAGGTCATTTGTGCACCATGTATACATCCTATTCATTCTACTGTCCAAGGTCACTTAGACTGCCGAGGCCTTCAAGCTGAGACCCATGTTCAGGGGATCTGAGTCAGTCCCATGCTGGATTCCCAGCTATCAGTCTGGGCACCCATTAGCTCCTCCTTGTTCAGATCAGCTGTCTCTATGTGTTTCTGCAGCCTGGTCTTGCCCTCCTTCTCTGCATCTGGATTCCAGGAGTTTGGCTCAGTGTTTAGTTGTGGTTGTTTGCTTCTGTTTCTATCAGCTACTAGATGAGGACTCCATGATGGTGGATAAGTTAGTCGTCGATCTCATTATCAAGGAAGGATATTTATGGTAGCCTTTCCACGGTTGCTGAAATTGTTAGTTGGTGTCAGTCTTGTAGGTCTCTAGACATTTCTTTAGGTTCAGTTTTCTCTTCAAACCTATAATGGCAGGAGTAAGATGGTATCTCAAAGTTGTTTTGATTTACATTTCCCTGATAGCTAAGGATGTTGAACACTTTCTTAAGTGTCTTTCAGCCTTTTTGATTTCCTCTATTGAGAGTTCTCTATTCAGTTTTGTACCCCAATTTTTAATAGGGTTATAAGGTGTTTTGTTGACTAATTTCTTGAGTTCTTTGTATATTTTGGAGATCAGCCCTCTGTCAGTGTAGGATTTGTGAAAATCTTTACCCAGTCTGTGGGCTGCCATTTGGACTTGTCCACTGTGTACTTTGCCTTACAGAAGCTTCTAAGTTTGAGGAGGTCCCATTTATTAATTGTTGATCTCAGTATCTGTGCTACTGGGGTTATGTTCAGGAAGCAGTCTCCTGTACAAATTTGTTCTAGGGTGCCTCCCACTTTCTCTTCTAAGAGGTTATGTATGTGTGCCTGGATTGATGTTGAGGACTTTGATCCATTTGAACTTGAGTTTTGTGCATGGCTATAGACAATGGGTCTATCTGTAGTCTTCTACACACCATCATCCAGTTGTGCCAGCACCATTTGTTGGAGATGCTTTCCTCCCCCCATTGTATACTTTTAGCTGTTTTGTCAAAAATCAGGTGTTCATAAATGTGTGGGTTAATATCAGGAATTTTTATTCAATTCCATTGGTCTACTTGTCTATTTTTGTGCCCAAATCAGGCTGTTTTCAGTACTATCGCTCTATAGTAGAGCTCAAAGTCAGAAATGATGATGCCTCCTGAAGTTCCTTTATCATGGGTTGTTTTGGCTATCCTGGGTCTTTTGTTTTTCCATATAAAGTTGATTATTATCCTTTGAAGGTCAGTGAAGAATTGTTTCCACATGGTCTTATCTTACTGGAGAGAGAGTCTACAGGACCTCTTCTCACAAGTCCCTACATCTTGACTCTCCTCTACTACATCTCCCAGAATACTGCTTGTCTCCTAGCCCCGCCTATCTTGCCTTCCTATTAATTATCTTGCCAACAATTCTTTACTCATTAAGCAATAAGAAAAACATATTTAGAGAATGACATCTCCCAACATCTCTTTTTTTGTCAAAAATAAAAAAGGAGGGTTTTACCTTTAATATAGTAAAATATATAACAAAACAGTTATAAAATAAGAACTGTAGTTAAAATTTTTAGTCTATTAACATTTAGCAAGATTTAAAGAAAGTATTTCATAATCTATCCTATCTTTGTGAGTCTAAAGTCTTATATGTAACTTATCTTTAATCCTAACTAAGGAAAACTATCACCATAACTGTCTGTCTTCAACTCCATCAATGACCACAGAAGGATAGTATATAAACTCTAGAAATGACAGGGACAACTCGCTGCCTTCTGTAATCTTCCACCTTCAACCTATAGGCCACAGTGTGTCTGGCTGACTTCTCAGCAAAGCAGGAAGTTTCAAACTGTCCCACCTGTGTTGGCAGTTTGTCAGTCATATGTGTCCTGCAGAATATCTGGCAGACTATTCCATGAAGCAGAAAACCCTACAGCAATGTCCATCTGGTTTCAGCAGTCATCTTTTTTTTTTTTTTTTTTGTGGGTCCTGCATGTCCAGTTTATACAGCATAAAGTCAAACAGTCCAGACAAGTACAGTATCCTGCCCAAATGGCTAGTCTTGCCATATTGGAAGCAAATTCCATAATGAGTTTCTTTGATGTCCATTTTCCTTTCTGATGCAGGTGGTGCTGCTAGGAGCAGTTGTGTCTCACTGTTAAAAAAAAAAAAAAAAACCCTAAACCATTTTAAATGCCATATTCTGTAAGTATGGTATGTCTTTGATTCAGGAATTTATTGATCACCATCTTGGTTTCTTAAGGTATTCATTCATCATTCCAAAGTGTGCTGCATAATATTCATGAGTTTATGTATATTTTTTAGTTTCTGTTTTTCATTTATACTTTTATCCTGTTGTTATCAGATAGAATATAAGACCTTATTTCAATTTTGCTATATTTGTCAATACTTGCTTTGGTTCTATTGTATAGTCTATTTTAAAGAAAATTCTATGGGTTGTTGGAATGAATGTATATTCTTTAATGTTTGGATTAAATGTTTTATAGATGTTCATTAGACCCATTTAATTGATGGTGTCTGTTAACTCAGGTATTTCTCTGTATATATTTTGTCTGAATAATTTATCTGTTGGGAAAAGTGGGGTATGAATTCATTCACCACTATTACTGCCTTGGGGTTAATCTATGACTTTTAATAGAATTGTGGTTTGTGAAATTTCATGCATCCATGGTCAGTACATACATGTCCAAAATTTTAATATCTTCTCTCTGACTCTCTGACAAAGTATGGGATTGAAGCCTATTTTTTCATATGTCAGAACAAAATCAGCTTTCTGTTTCTAGTTCCATTGGTTTGGAGTTCCTTTTCTGTCCCTTCCCCCTAAAGTTGCATGTACCTTTGATGATGAGGTATATTTTCAAGAGGCAACAAATAGATCCTACTTTATTGTTTAATCTTCTAGTTAGTGCCTTTTGATTGGAGAATTGAGATGATTAATAGTCACAGTTATTGAAAAGTATGTCAATTTCTGTCCAACTTTGACGTGATGTGTTTGTTTTATCTTACTATATTTTGTTATGTTACACTTTATTATTATATCTTAGTAGCCTGTTCTTTTCTCTTTTTTTCCCTTTTTTTAAAATTTTTTTCAAGACAGGGTTTCTATGTGTAGCTTTGGAGCCTGTCCTGGAACTAGCTCTTGTAGACCAGGCTGGTCTTGAACTTACAGAGATTCGCCTGCCTCAGCCTCCTGAGTGCTTGGATTAAAGGCATGTACCACCAACCCCCAGATAAGCCTGTTCTTTTCTAATGAGAGACAGAAAGTGACTAGATCCAAAGTAGAGGGGAAGGGAGCTGGAGCTGAAAGGAGGGAGAGGAAACCATAATCAGCATATATTATATGAGAAAAGAATCTATTTTAAATAAAAGGAAAAATAAAAAAATAAAATAAAGGCATCTAGAGTCAAAAAGAAGGATACATTTTAACAATAATATGTATATTTATCCCTCTCTCATATTTAGGTTTTTATATTTCTCAGTAATATTTTATCAGATATCATATGCATAATATGTCAGTGCTTATTGTAGTAAATGTTATTTTAGTCTTCATTCTCTAAGTTATAATGAAACTTACCTATATGGGATTTTATATATACATTTATTTTATATATACATTTTAAATATACATTTATTTTATATCATAACAAAAATTTGTACTGAAGTGTTATTAGTATTCATAAATTTATGCACATTCCTTAGGATTTCAATACACAATTCTTATATGTGATTTGAAATAATAGTATAAATTTCCTTTTCTCATTTGTATCTTTCCTTTATCTTATTTCAACTACTGTATACTATGGTACAATGTTTGGAATAATCTTTCTCATTTGGGGGCTTCTAAAAGAAAATGCTAATTATTTCATGTTGTGGTAGATGGCCTTTCTGTGAATGACAAATTCACCTCCAAGCTCTGATGTCTTTTACAGAATAAATTAAATTCTCTCTCAACAGAGAGAAAGGAAGGAAGGAAGGAAGGAAGGAAGGAAAGAAGGAAGAAAGAAAGGTTGTCCCTTACAGATTTCAATATTCATTCTTTGTTCTCTATAGTGTTTTAGCTATAGCATGACACATAATGGGAGGGGGTGTCTTTCTGCTGTTCTCTCTTTGGTGTTTTAAACACTCTCTGAACCTAAATGAGCCTTGGGATTTAAGATCCTCTGCATCCATGGTTCTCAACTTTCCTAATGCTGTGACCCTTTAATACAGTTCCTCTTGTTGTGGTGTCCTCCAAATATATAATTACTTCATTGCTACTTCATAACTGTAATTTTGTTATTGTTATGAATCATAATGTAAATATCTAATATGCAAGATATCTGACATGTGACCCCTATAGGGGTAGCAATCCAAAAGTTGAGAACCACTGCTCTTAATCAACTGAGCAAAACTCATCTGAACTTACAGAGATAAGACAGCATTCATAGAGCCTAGATGGGTCTCCACCAGCTACCCTGCATATATATTATGGCTTTCAGTTTAATGTCTTCACAGGACTCCTCAGTAAGTGAATGAGTGGGTCTGTGATTCTTGTTTCTCTCTTGGGCTCTTTTCCTTCTGTTGGCGCCAGGGTGCCAGGCTTGTTCCCCAGCTCTGGCCTGAGAACAGAAGACTTCTGTAAAACGAGTCACTATCAAAGGGCAGACTCACTATGAATGTACAGTAATAGTCAAATAAAAAAAATAACCATTATCCTTTTAGCACCAATCATTTTAAGAATTAAAAAAAAAAAAGATTGTCCTATGTGCGGTGGTATATTAGTTTCCATGTATAAAAGTAAAAAAAGAAAAAAAAGCCAGCAAACTAATATTAATGATTTGTATTAGGTGTGTAGATAAAAAAGGAGAGAGGGACAACATACATAGACTAGAGAATAGATGGATGGGCGGGGATTGAAGCCCTGTGGGTATAGAAAGAGTGAAAAGAGAAGAAAAGACATGCAATCAGACAATCTAAACAATAAACCAATGTGAACTCTCAGGAGCTAGACACAGAAACTCTATAAACCAACCTAGGCTGTGTTGTTTAGGAAAGCTTATGTAAAGGAAGTAGAACATGGAAAGAATGAGGGGTGGAGAGAAGACCCAGACAGAGAACTAGAACAGAGTTGGCCTGGTGAATTGACATTGGGTGCTAAGGAGGGGTAAATGTGAGAAGGGCTAGATGGGGGAAGGGATATTCCATTCTGAGCTGCCAGGTGCATGTCAAATCCCTCAGCCTTCCTTTAGTGTGTCTGTGATGCTGGTCATGCCCCTGAGTAGTCTATATGTGTCTCCTAAACCAGGCTGACCTTTGGAAGATCAGACTATAGATATGGAGCCTTCATAGATGGAGTCAAAGATGCTAGTTATAACTATGGTGATCCTCCCAGAGACAACATATAAATTCTGAACTTACCTCTTGGTAGCATTTTTGGAGGTTGGGCCATATATGGTTGTCCTGTCTTCATTGATTGTGTTGCAAATGTTGGTTCTGCCCTTGTGCTCGCCTTTATCATGGCCGCCTGACCAGGTGAACCCTCCACCTATGTTCCCTGCAGACTCCAGACTCCGGTTTTCTTCTCCACTGAGTACTGCATGGTACTTGTGAAGACCTTCTTCCTTGGCAACTAGAGCTATTCTGCTGGCTAGCTTTCAGTGTATAGACTTGTGACAGTTCTTTGGAGCTTCCTGGAGTGTAGTTTAGAGAGGGTCTCAGGCCACCAAGTAGCTGACTCAACAGGGGCCTGTTTTAAATGATATCCAGTGTCTGCTCAATTAGTGCCAAGAGACAGGGTTTCCTTCGTGTTTTTTTTTTTCCTCCCTCTGCCAGTGGAGCTGGGCATCTTTTGTTTGGCTCTCTTCTCTTTTTTCTGTTCTTTAAAATGTTAGTGAAAGTACAATGCTGATTTTCTGATCCCTCTGCTCCTCCTTCCCCAGAGCGGTGAGCCATCCAAACTGAGCCAGAGCTTCCCACTCTGTAAAGCCCTCTTCTGTACATGCTGTTGGTGTCAGAGGTATTCACTGTTTTCTGACAGCTGTCATCCAACTTTCTTCAGTTTGTTCCCTGAGCGTCTGGTTGATCAGGCCTGCATGTTGTCAGCTGTCTTCCGACTCCTTCCCTTCATGTTTCATAAACATACCACAGAAAGCAGTTGAGAAGCAAGCTGGGGAAAGGGTCAGAAATTCTTTTATAACAGTGATACCCTCTTGAGATGAGGGTGTGAGTTGCATTCATCTGTTTTTTCACATGGGGTCTTTATAGTTTATAGGAGATACTAGGAGCCTAGTTGGCAGCTCTTACTGTATTTTGAGATACAGGAAAGGGAACATTTTGGCTCCTAACAGGTTTACATTGAAAGTGCTGTACACTGCTAAACATGACCAGAAGGTATACTTTGCAAGATACAAAGCCAGTTCTGACACTTGTCCACTCTTGTAGTTGACAGTTTCATTGGATTGCCTCCACGGGCAAGTTCATTTTCTTTTGATGCCAGTTGCCTATCAACCAGAACCTTGAACATTTAGTGAAAATTTTCCAACTTATGATTCACCTGTTTCCTTAATCTGAAACATAAATAAAATCTTACTAAATCTGCTATACATGATGCTACATGCTGATAATATAACTGATAATAATCTGACATTGGTAACAGCAAAATGTACGAATTTGGGATGTGCCTGTTATCTAGTTTTCTCAAATTAGCATCCTTGACTATTCAATGAGAATGAGCCAAAACATGTTACTTGGGAAACTAAGAAGGTGAGAGGAATTTTCCTATTGCCCCAGCAATATAAATGTTCTATTGTGTTGGAAGTTTTAAATGAGCGAGACTGAAAAGAAAGGTGGGGGATTCATTTAAATCACAAGTAAGATTCTGTCATTCAACAAATAATCAAGTACTAAGGCCATGTGAAATTCAACAGTACAAAGTTTGCCAGTGTTGGGGATATAAATTTAAGTTAAACTGTTCCAATTCTACTCCTCTTCAGATAAGCAATATAGAGGTTACTCGGCTATTCAATCTGTGATGTAAGATGGGTTTCTGAGAATAGCATCCCACAATAGGACCTTATTAGCCAGTTATGCACTGGTAGCATCAATTGGCCCACTACAAATTTCACAATGAACTAAGACTGAATTATTTTTGTGGTGAATTGAATCTTTGAGACCTACATATCCAAGACCAAGACACAAAGTGACTCAGAAAATGCCTTCATGGTTTTGACAGAGTGTATCATGCCATTGAATGTCCAGATGTGTTTTCACACTGACTTCTAGAGTAACTCAGTTCTCATGTGAAGTGCTTGCTTATTTTTAGGAAGCTCTCTATGATTTAGTCACGAGATAGACTGTCATAAAATACCATGGATGGTTTCTGTTAGAATAAAAAAAAAAAAAAAAACCTAGGGTATGGCCTGTTTTGCAAAAAGAAGCATGCATACACATAGACAAATACATACTTGTGTGTGTATGTGCTGGACTATAAAAAAAAATCTATTGTTTAAGAAATGCTTGAAAGCTGCTGTTCTGAGAACTGATTTGGCAGGGACCCTGTGTGAACACTGGTCAGGCTGTTCCTTTACCTGGGCTTATCCACATTCAAAATTCAATCTTCTTTACCATGGGATTATTATGTTTGAAGCAAGAGGAACATTGGATGACAGCTGTCAGAAAATGTGTGCATGCATGTGTGTGTATGTGTTTGCTTTCTCTTTCTACCACCCCATATCATAGTGTAAGTTTTATAAATAAGATTTTGAATCTATTTTCCCTTGTTTATGTAGAGTGAATATGTGCAACAAGATCACCATGGCACCTATACAGAACCACTCACTCATCAGAGCTCTATTCTTCTAGTCTAGATTGAATCTACTGAAGACCTCAGGAGAATGTAACATCATTGCCACTATCTTTTAAGTTCTTATGAACTTAAACAACTATTTGTTGTCTTAGTATGTTCCTTGGAGTCAAGGTTTTTTGTTGTTTTGGTTTTTTTTTTTTTATGACTAGGAGCAGTTTCTAGAGTCACAGGCTTAAGTTACAAAAAGGCAAGCCTTCAACTAAGCTAGCACATCAAAACTATCAGTTTTACTGAAGCATAAAAATTCAAATTTTCAGCAAAATAGAAAATTCCAAGCAGTTAGACATATCCTATGAAACTTCAGCTTCATTTTTCCTAATATTCCAACAAACTATACCATATGAATATTCCAGATGTGCTGGGCTTCCATTATCCAAACTAAGAGTCTCTGATAGAGAAAAGAGATACACTAAAAGTATGAGATCTGTTTAAAAATCTGCTTTTTATAGGACAAAGTAATTATTAGGTCCTTTCTCAACTCTCCATTCCAAGGTTAAGCATCTTAATTCAACTGACTAACCTTCCAGTTTGGGGAGAATCAGAACTTACTAGTTTATCTCTTTTCAGAGGCCAAACAGTTGAGTGAGAGTGGATAGGAGACTAATGGAGCAGCATTCAAATCTGGATCAAATAAATCTAAGTAATTCACCTTGTGAATTAAAGTGCTAGACTTATTTTTCAGTTCTCGCCATACGAACTCTTAGGTCATTTTCAAGTCTGAATTTTCTAGGTCTATCAAATAATACTTACTAATTTCCAGCATGATAAAACTACAAACAGAGTTAGATTTCTCAAATTTCATGGAGTAGATTTCTCAGATTTCATGGAGTAGATAGCAACCTCTTAGCTTCGGAAGTCAATTGTGCCTTCCAGCAAACTGAAAGCTTGTAGAAAGTCTTTCCCCTGTGGGGAGACTATCTCAAGTGCTCATTTGATGACTCTATGGGAAGGGAAATCACTGGAGACTAGGCAGAATGCAAATAAAGCCTTCAACCAACTATCAGCACTCAATGCTGGGGAGTAGGCCCTGGAGGACACTAACTGAGCACAGTCCTTTTCCTGGCTTCTCCCCGTCTTTTTTCTAGATAGGGTTGCATTGCCTAACATGTGGTATTGGAGCAGTCATAGTTGTTTCTACTTGCAGCCCTCATTTGACCCTATCACCCTTACTGATTTTGTAAGATTAGATTCAGTTTTACTGAGTAACATGGATAATGTAGCTATTGCTTTGCTTACATCACCAAGTGAAATATAAGATTGGTTTTTATTTTTCACTTGTACTTGGTAGTGGTATTTTATGTTATTTCCAGTAAATTAAGTAATTAGTCAACTACCTTGGAACCCTGCTTCTTCCCCGTCCAAGTCCTCACCCTTCTCACAAACTATCCAACATGTTTATAGCAAATTCTTCTTCCTGCTTGCACTTTTAAATCCGATAGTACATGCCTTCTCCAAGGGCTCCAGATTTGTCTTCAGTCAGTTCACTTAGCTTTGCCCATAAGGAGTTCCAGATGCCTAAGGTATTTAATACTATGAGTAAAATCATCTGTACCACTGTGTTAGGTCCATGCCAAGTCCAAGGTCAAGAGGGAAACTGTAGCTCATTTGAAATGGCGATGAGTCAAATAGCTGATGTTCTTAAGAACAAAGTTAAACTTGGGGCAGTTAGTTTAAAAAGATGTAAACACCTTCTGAGAGCTTTTCTTATTTTCTGAAAAGCTAAATTAACCTAACAAATTGATTAATGTATGGATGAATAGGTCAATTCTATATATTGAATGATACATTAAGAATAAGAATATGTATTAAATCCCAATTGAATAATGTACTTGAATGAGATAGATGGGTAGATAGACAGATAGGTAGATAGAAATAGATGATAGAAAAACATCTACCTCTAAAGAATGACAGTGTTTTTCGAAAGTTAATACATTTTGAAGATTTGAGTTAGACAAAATTATCAGATGAACAAGAGATAAAAATCATCACCACATTATGGGGAGTGACTAAAAGTGATAAGATTATTGCATTATTCCAGTGATATGTACTGCCAGAATGATGTCAACATAAACACAGAAAACTTAAGATAAATAGCTCCAAGGAGTCTTATTCCATAGGAATGGGGAAGATTATTTTAAACCCCCTTTTATAGTAATTATACTAGAGAAAGTAAGCTAAATTCTTTGAATTTGTAAACACAAGTTTTCTCCCATGAAAATATTGATACAAAAATTTGGAATTTAGTTGGCAAGCAGTTCCTATATTGTGTAAATACCAAAATGAAGATTTTCAACAATAAGATCTGGCTTCTTAAATGCATGCTTATTATCTTATATATGACATCTCATCTTTACCATCCAATTAAGGCTCATGGGACTCATTTTAAGATTTTAAAGCCTGTAGCTCCAGTAAACTCTGAGTAAGATCTATCTGCCTTTCTTCATCTAATGTTGTATGTGGTTAGCCTTGTTTATCTTAAAAAGGTTTCAGTTTTTGTTTGAAAGAAAGATATACAAGTTCAGATTAGGTCTGACTCTGCGTGCCATTTATATAAGGTGGTCTTTTCATCCTGTGAGAGGAATTGCTCAGGAGGATGTCTGTTTAAGAGGTTTGAGGTTGCCTTCCTTTTACTTTTTTGGGTTAATGCCTAGTCCAAACGTATTACCAGGACTTCTACTATTCCAGGCTATATATCTTAGGAGTGTATTGTTCCAAGATCTGATCTCCTTTTAGGAAAGGCCTGCATAAAGGATAATGACTGAATGTTTAGGAACAATTTATGTTCTGGTTTATCCCATAAACCAGTTTGTTGGAATAAAAGATGGTTGAGAAATGTGTTTGGTTTAAAACCTTTGCCTGTTATATTGGGAATCTGTGACTCTTAGTTTGTTCTTCCTCCCCCTGTGTGTACGTAAGAATCCCTTTTTTGGTGTGTTCAATAGTCCTAATAAAGTTTTATTTTCTCTCAATTTTAATTCATTCATCCAATAAATAGTTATTTAACTCTCGCTATATATCAGGCAAATTAGTAGGTACAAATAGAACTGGAATTCCCAAAGAGAAATAGTCTGCCTCTAAAAATAAAGCAGTTAAGATTTTATCATTGAGTTTACACTGATTGTAGCTGGAAATATCATAAGAAGTTAGAGGATTTCTTCCAATTTTGTGAATTGTAAAATTGATAGGCATTTGATTTTATATGTGTTTTCTTTTTTTCTTATCCTGCATCATTTTCTATACTTTCTACATTAATGAGGAAATTCTTTTGTTTTCCTAATTATATTAGGGGCAGTATTCCTCTTCTTTTCCTTTCCAGTGTAACACACAGCAGATACTTTAATGTTCCATGGTTTGCTTTTAATTTACATATATGGTATTAAAATGTACATTCATTTCCTTAATCTATAGTTTAAGAGGGAATAAGAAAACTATAATGTACTAGTGTAAACCTTGTACCAAACAACCAAGGTCAATTCAAACAATTGTGCTTTTGCAGAGTGGAGCAGATATTTCAGGCTTGAACGTAGACTGAGCTAAGAGAAGTCTTATAGTTACCCACCCCCACATACACACTACCCACACACATACGCACTGTGCGTGCGTGCGTGCACGCGCTTACACACACACACACACACACACACACACACAATCTCTTTGGTACTACTATTCCTCTTTTTAAGATGGTAGTAAGAAAGTATAATGTAAATCTCTCCCTTAGTATTTTTAAGTGTTTAAGACAGTACTGTTGGATATACTGGGAGTCTTCACTGCAGATATTTAGAACTTATGGTTGTTGTTCCATCCAAACTGGACACATTGAACAGCAACGTTCCTTCTCTCTCTCTTTTGTGCCCCTGGAAAACTTTGGTTCTATTTCTATCAATTGTGCTATTCTATATATCTTACAAAATTGGAACCATAGTATCTGTCTTCTGTGACTAGTTTATTGCACTTACCACAGTGTCCTCAGAGTTAATCTATATTAATACTCATGACAGGATTTCCTTCATTTTAAGGCTGACTACTATTCTATTGTATGAAACTGTGGTTTTTTTGCCAGTCCATTGAGTCCATTGGCCATCAGTGGACATTTAGGTTGTTTCTACATCTTATCTACTATAAACAAAAAGCAGGGACTGTGGGAGTACAGACACACCACTTCGATCATGATTCCACTACTGAGAGATAATTGTCTAGATATAGGATTTATATTTTTAATATTTTTGAGGGATGTGCTTACTTTTCTTCATACGGGACACCATTTTATACTCTCATCAGTAGTATGCAAGTATTCTCTTTTTTAAGAACACCTACGTATGCCCTGTTGGTGGGAACAGAAATTTGTATAGCCTCAATGGGAAATAGTATGGAGGTTCCAGTTTGCTCAGTTTACCACTCCTGGGCATATGTCCAACAGCAGTGAAGTCATGTAAAAACTATGCCTGTGTACCATGTTTATCACAGCTTAATTCATAATAGCAAAGTTATAGAATCAGTATAGGTGCCTATCAACAGATGAATAAAAGAAATTATACGTGTGTAGATATGTATATAATTTTATCCATATGTGAATACATGCAATATATGCAATGGAGTTTTATACAGTCATAAAGAAAAATGAAATCATATCCTTTGTAGGAAAATGGACACAACTGGAGACCATTATGTTAGGCAAAAAGAAAAACACAGATAGATGAAATAAGATTTTTTTCTCATATTAATTGACTTTAAAGACTCTAAAAGCAGAAGAGGGAGGCTTGGGGAGGCTGGAGGGGACTGAAAAGAAGTCAAAAGATGACTGAGCAAGGAAAGGTAGTGGGGATAGTAAATCAATTGAAGCATAATATAAAAATGCATGGAAATATCAGTGAAACTCACTAAATTGTATGATTGGTATAAATTACATTTTGTTATGAAGTATTCCCCTTTATCACCAACATAGATCTTCTGCCATTTTGGAAACTGACATTCTAGCAAGAGTGAAATGATACCTCACAGTAGCTTTGATTGTTTTTATTTTATATGTATGAGTGGAGTATATGCATGTGTAGGTGTATATGTGGGGATACATTTGTATATTAAGGCTCAAGGTTGAAGTTGGAAGTCTTCCTCAGTCATACTCTACTTTGTTTATTGAGGCAAAGTCTTTGAGTTGAGCCCAGAGGTCACCAACCTGACTAGCCTAGCTGCTCTGCAACTCTCCTGTTTCTGCTTTTCAAGTGCTGGAATGCCCAAAGGCATTTATTTGGGTTCTGAGGACACAACCTCTAGTGTTCGTGTTTGCTGCTGTTCTGACAAATGCTTTAACCACTGAGACAGCCCTCCATACCAGGTAGGGTTTTTTTGGTTTTTTTGGGGGGGGGTTGTTTGTTTGTTTGTTTTGTTTTTGTTTTGTTTTTTTGTAAACATGACAACTAGTGATACTGCATGTCTTTTCATATATCTGCTGGGTATTTCATGTTTTCTTTTGAGAAATATCTGTTTGAAACCTGCCCATTTTAATTGGTTTTGTTTGTTTGTTTGTTTGTTCATTTGTTTTCTACTAAGTTGAAGGACTTCTGATACATTTTGGGTATTAGCCGCTGATCCAGTACATGGTTGACAAGTGCTGCCTCCTGTTCTGTCAGCTCCCTTTCTTCACCTTTGTTGTTTGCTGTGCAGACTCTTTAGTGGTAGCCCCACATGTTTATTCTTTGCTCTTGTCTGTGTTTGTGGTGCCATATCTAAGAGATCATTCTTAAAAGAAGTTTTATGTAGTTTTCCCTTTGTATTGTCTTGGTAGGGGCATATAATTCCAGGTCACATGTATAAGTCTTCAATACACTTTTCAGATTTATTATTGCATATGGTGAAAAAATATTCTAATTTTTATTCTTTAGTAAGAGTATGTGAATATCCAGTTTCTCTTAAACCATTTGTTTAAGAGACTATTCTTTTTTCATTGTGTATTCTTGGCCCATTTGTCAAAGATCAGGGCCATAGTTATATGTTTAGTTCTGAGTGAACCATCTGTTCTGTTGGACTGGTGAATGAAGCTTTATACTAGTTTCATTCTCTTTTAATTACTATTACTTTATAAAATATGTTGAAACCAAAAGTATGATGCCTTCATCTTTGCGTTTTCTTAAGATGATTTTCACCAATCAGATTCTTTTCTGTTCCAAATGGATTTCAGAATTGTTGTTGTTACATATGTAAAGATGATACTGAAAGTATGAGAGAAATTGAATTGGACCTACAAATGGCTTTGCTCATTTTAGCAGTATCAGGACTCCCTCCTTGTGAATGTTCTCGAACTTCTCTGTTTCATCTTTAACTTATTTCATCATTATGTTTTACACTTTTTACATCTCTTATCTACTTAATTAACCTGATTTTTCTTATATTTTTGGTTGTGAGCCTAGCCTTTAATGGCTGAGCCATCTCTCCAGCACTAAGCTGATTGTTCTGTATCTTATCTTTGGATTCTGTTGTAAAGATGACTGTTGCCTTTGTATATAGTTCATTACCTTTGTATAGAATCACAACTGAGTCTGTATTTGTTTTGTTTCTTGGAATTTTACTGAACATTTAAATTAGTTGTAAAAGATTTTGTGGTATTTTTAAAGTATTCTATATGAAAGACAATGCCTTCAACAGAGACCTTTTTTCTTCTTCCACTCTGATTTGGATGCCTTTTATTTCTTTTCTGGCCCTGTTGCCTTGGCTTAGAGTCCAGGTCCATTTATACAGAAGTGGATGAGTAGGGCTGTTTCCTTCTCCTGATCCTAGAGGAAAAGTCAGAGTATGATTTCAGCTTCTGGCAAGTAGGAAGTTTTATCCTGAGGAAATTTCCTCCTCTTCCTTGTTTTTGAGGGGTTTTATCATGAAAGACACTGATTTTTGCCAAAATGTTGATGACAAGTGTTATATTTTCTTTTGCTATGAAGGTAGTTCTTATCTTTAGCTATACTTTAAAATCACATAGAAAGCTTTGGAAAACACAAATATGTGGGCCCCTAAAGACACAGATTAAATTATTTAAAAATCTATGAATATAGAGCCCTTGCGTAAATATTTTTTAAAAAGATCTTCAAGTAATTTTTGATCTGGGTTAGTGTATCTGGGTTAGAACTACATATCTAATTAAGAAGAAAATGAAATTGTGTCTTTAAATTTGCATAATGAAGAAAAGAAGTAATTCTCTTCTTTTTTATGATAAAATTCTTTACACTATTTTCTAGAAAGTGACCCTGTCTGCTATATTGAAGGGAGGCATGATGGCTAGCAATCACCATATGAATGTGGTAAGGGTCTTGTGTTCTCTGTGAGCCACATGGATGATTTTTCTCCGTAGCTGTAAGTCAAGGTCAGCTGTACCCAAGTGGCAAATGTACCAAGTGATTTTGGAGATAACCTTTCAGTAAATTAATTAAGCTTGTTAAAATGGTCCTTTATGCCTCTAGGTCATAGGCCATGGTACTGCATATTTATAACAAAAAAAAAAAAAAAAAAAAAAAAAAAAAAAAAAAAAAACCACTTTCTGGTTCTACTTGTTACAGTTTAGGCCTCACCATTCTACACGCCCCCCCCCGTAGATAGAGGGAGATGTCCTCAAGATATCACCCCTAGTTGAAGAGCTACATGAGGTTAAAGGTTGTTGGGAGAGGGAAAAATCCATCTTCTTCAGGGACAAGTTCCCTGATAGATTGCCCATGCCCAAGTGGTCAACCTTATACACACACATACACAAACAATACAAATTGGACTTAGTAGGGCACATGTATTATATATCATATTATTTCAGAGAATTATTTCAGAAAATAGAAGAGTTACATAACTGATTTGCTTAATTTTAGTCACTGAGATAAATGGAAGATAGTTATCTAATTAGATAGAGAATAGATACATATATGGGAAGTGCTTATATGTTAAAAGAAAAATAGGAACATCAGAATAGAACATCAGAACCCAGTGTACACTGGGTGAGAGGCACTTTACCTAAAGACAGGGAAAATAACTGTACAACACTAGGTGACAGCAGATCCATGTATAATCATCACACCATTTGCTATCTCTGAGATCGACAGAGCCAGTCTACGTTTGGGGATGGGATTAACTCTCAGTCTGGGTAAATCCTGAAAAAGGTGAGAAGATTAGAACTCCCAAATGAGAGTTTCATTACCTCTGAGCCAGTCCTTGACCTGCTTTGTAAATGATCTCTTTATTTGTCACACAGTCTTTTCTCTGTGTGACACTAGACAGGGTTCAGTGTGTTCACTGAAGATAAGCCCTCCATGCCTAGAAAAATATAGGGATTCAGTAAATATGTGTTGAAAGAATGTCAAAGGTGCCCTTCATCTTTAAGAATCAAAATCTGTGACCCTGAAAGAGAGAACACTTTCATTCCAGATGTATTGTTATAGCCTGTTTTGCCGCTAGGTCGATAAAAGGACACAAACCCAAAGTTGTTCTTAATATAACAGCTTGGGCCTGCTGCTTGCTAGGAAAGTTCTCTGTGAGTGAGCCACATTGACCAACCCAGTAGAAATCATTGAAGGGAAACTGTTGTCATTGTCCAGGACCCCACTTTGCTGGGCATCTGTGGGACATGGGAAGCCTGGAGAACTTTCTCTGGCCCAGATAATTCATAACTTCTCAGCTTAAGTGTTGTATCTGGTGAGATTATAAGAGAGAGAACTAGCCGTTCATAATAAAGAATTTCTTTATGGGGAAGATTGAGACCTTGGATGTGTTGCTAAAACACATTTGTTTTCATTCTTGTTCTTCTCTTTTGGCTACTGAGCAAATATTAGAACATTGTAAACCTTAGGGCATCTGAGGGCATCTTAAAGAGATAGGGCCATTGTCCACCCTTCAGGCAAGACAAAAGCAGCACTCTGTCCTCCATCCCCCTGCTCCCCAACCCCCATATCTCAAATGCAACAAATATATTGTGTAAGGAAGCATCCTGGTGGGTGTCAATACATAAAGACAAACAGCCACAGAGGAGAGAGAAACGTGCTGTGTCTGGGTAGCTACTTAGTTTCATTTTGAACTTTGATCTCTAGCTGTTGTAGGACGATTTGGTGTTCAAAAATTAAGATAAATGTGATGTTGAGTTCTGTCTGGCTTGAAATTGTCTTAACTTCTACCTATTCCTTCCTTCTCTTTTCAGCCATTTGTTTGTCATTCCCTCCCTTCCTCATTCTTCCTCAAGCCCTTCCTTAATCTCTCCCTCCCCCCTTTCTCCCTTCATCATCTTTTTCTCCAACCCTGATTTCAGGAAATGCTTATAGAATGCTAACAGTACAATAAGCATTTGTTAACACTGTGGCTTACAAAGCAAACACATAAACCACCAAGAAAAAAAAAAAAAAACAAAAAATGATATTTTCTAAATGAGCAACTGCCTAGGCAGCTACAGAGACATGTGTTCTAAAACTTTGAAATTATGGTCACTAGTCCTCTTGTCCTAAAGTGAGGTCTAGGACACCTACACTACCCTCCCTACCATGGTGTTTAATTAGAATCTTCAATGTTGTTTAAAGCCATCTGCATCAGTAGCACTCAATACTGGGCTATGTACCACCTTCACAGAGTCTGTTAGTTCCTTGTACAACACCATCCTCTCTAGATTATTGGTACTGTGGTCTATGGGTTTATCTTGTACATAGAAGATACTCATCAATGTTGGGTGTGTTTACTGAGCTGCATAGAAGGGCCACAGGAGCTTGGGAAGCAGAAGTATGAGGAAAGGGCTTGTTCTCCAATTCTCTCCATAGTCACATTCTTGGGACCCTTTGCAGAACACACCACCTAAGGCTTCTCTACAAAGGTTATTTCTCTCTGCACCTTTACAAATTCCTTTTATAGCTAATATCCAGACAGTACCGGTTCATTATGTCTGTATTCTGCCATTGTCTGATTAGTGCTACTATAATTAATGTCAGTTTGTTTGGGATAACTAATAACTTTGCTGAGAGTCAAGGGACTTCATCATTTTTGTATCTTCCTACCTGCTGGCTTATACTCAATGTTCAGTAAATGTCTCAAGTGTTTATAAACCAGAAAGTGTTATACAAAAGCTTGTTAAACAGGAAGTGCTCTCTAGGGACTCACTTTTGCTATGGGGGTATTGACCATATGTGGTTTGCTTAGATGTTCTCAGCAGTGCATGCAAAGCAATGTCTGGTGTCACCCAAAGTGGACACCACCCTTATGTGACAGCTCTTGCTGATCCTTCCCTCTTCTTTGATCACATGTGCGCAACCTTGCTTTTATATACCTGCCCCATGTTTGTGAACACTTGCTGGTTTGTGAAGCTATCTTTACTTGGAGAACAGGACATATATATAAAACCAAACTTGTTTGTGGTAACAACTTGGTAGTGATTCTACTAGCTGTGATTTAGAACATACCAAACACTCATAATAGCAAATAAAACAATTTGAAACTCACTAGACAAACTCCAAACTTCAGAATAGAAGATTTTTGCTCATCTATACACTTGGATTTAGCAGAGCAACGGCACCCTAACTGTGCCTCAGGAATCTGCCAAAAGTCTAGAAACCTTTCTTAATTGTCTGGGGTTGAAAGGAGATCTCACAGCCACAGGGAAGGCCAACTCACAGTCCTTTCCCTGAACCAACATAATTTCCATATATATCTAACTTAGCCTCCTTAATAGTTTTTAATATTCTTCCCTCCCTCCCTCCCTCCCTGCCTCCCTCCCTGCCTCCCTCTCTGCCTCCCTCTCTACCTCCCTCCCTCCTCTGTATAGAAAAGTCAGGGTCTCCATTTGGCAGTGCATTCAGTATGTACTTATAACGGGAAGTTGTTGCGGAGCAGAAGTGTTGAAATAGAAAACTGAGGTTACAAAAACATGTAACAAATGCTTGTAACTCTAGTTCTTAATTTGTGCTCCCACCAGCCCCTCAGTCAGTTTAAAATTTCTTTGAAAGGCAACTTTAAAGTGGAATCTACTCTTGGCGTATTAGGCCACTTTGGAGCTCAGAGCAGATTGTGATGTGTTGGTGTGACCCAGGGCTGTCTGTCCCCAGCCAACTCACCTCCTGAAAGATGACAATAGGCAGCATGCCTCCTTGCATTGTTACAACAGAAAGCATTTTCAAAAGTAACATTCCTTAGGTTGACATAACAGCTTCACTTGTATATCTAACTTTCAGGATAGATAGGGTCCTCCTCAACGCTAATCTGTTTGAAAAACTGATGTATCATTTATGAAAAGAGGCAGCAGAAAACAAACAGGCATTCTTCATGGGACATGTGGACCTTTCAACCAAATGCTCAAAGAATAAAGATATTGATAATCCCAAAGCACCAGGGATTCCTATCTCCTCTTGTGGTTTGTTTTGGTATGTATATGTGTACACATGTGTGCATATATTGTATACATGTGTTTGTGTACATCTTTGTGTAGGTGTGCATGCTACATGCTTGAGTGTTTGTGTGTGGAGCTCAGAAAACATTAGTTTGTCTTCCTCTTATGTTCCACATCTAATTCTTAAGATCAAGTCTCTCACTATCACCGCACATGCTGTTCACTGGTTTGGCTAGACTGAGTGGCCAGTAAGCCCCCAGGACCCATTAGGCTCTAGGTCCCCAGTGTATTATAGGTTCATACTGCTACCTCCAACTAGTATGTGGGTGCTGCCCATATGAAGTCATGTCCTTATGCTTGTACTGCAGCTACATAGACCACTGAACTACCTGCTCAACCCATCATTGTAAAATTATTTTTCTACTAATGATTGTGTGTATCAGTGAATTATTATTTGCTGAACTTGAACAGCTTTCAATGAATGAAGTTTGACCTTGAATGGGGAAGGGATAACCATAAGTTCGGCTACAAAGAAGATTATAGATACCTTTTCCTAATGTTAGGTTTCTGTAGGCAGAAGTTACTAAATTATGTATTACTGATCATGGGGAATTTTGTAACCCAATTTCCTAATATTTGAAGTAGGTGATTCTGGAAGTACATGTAAAACCCTTTTTTAAGCTTTTGTTAAATTTTAAGTGGAAGTTCTTATTAACCACGTGGGCGCCATTTGTAACGAGTACGGTTTTTCTGCCCGCCACCTGCTCTTGTTCCGGCACCAAGCCAGCCCCAAATAACACACAGAGACTCTGTATTTGATACAATGCTGTTGGCCCTGTTACTTGTTTTTTATCGGCTAGCTCTGCCTTAATTATTAACCCATTTCTGCTGATCTATGTATTTCTCTTACCGGGGAGCCGGCGGCATACTGCTCTCTTCAGACTCTCCATCTTGACTCCTCCCTACTACTTTCTATTTCCTCCTTGTCTCCTAGTTCCTCCTATCTTTCTTTCTTATTGGCCAACAGTGTTTTATTATTAACCAGTATGAGAAACATATACAGAATGACCTCTCCCATCAGAGAGGCTCAAAATCAGGGTCCAGAGCTACTATGCATTCACTTACTGTTTGTTAAAGGCAATTCTGATTTTCCAGTATTACCAAAGTACTCACTAGAGTCGTACAAGACTATATCCAATTATTGTGAGACACAGCATATGCTCTAGATATAATGTAAGCAGTGATGTGTGAAGATATTTTTGAAGAGATAGTACTTAATGGCCCTTGTTGGAACAAGCCCTCCACATATGTGTTTTACTATAAACAAGATTCATTTTGCCTTATGTTTCAGAAACTATATTAGAGATAACTATTAACTCTTTTAAGTATGGAGTAAAAGATAGCACTTGAAGGGGTGACTCTCTAAAATGCAAATATGAAACAGAGCCTAAGGGAAAGGCTGGATGCTGAGATTGTCACACCATGTGCATATGTGGTCTGGCATCACACTCATCTTTCTGTCCCGTGTGGTAGGACCAGATGTTTCCTGCTGCTACACACAGGTACCAGTCCCAGGCTGGGGTTTCAGCATCCACTTTGAACCTAGATTAAGACAATGAGCACCTGGAGGTAGACTTACACACACCGACAAGTTCTAGTTGCTGTCTCTTTAAGGGCTGAGTGCATTGGTATCATGTGTTATCTCCTGAAAGGCCCTGTTTCCACACAGTCTGCTTATACTGTGTTCCCAAAGCTGCTCTCAGAGCAGCCAACTCTGGGGACAGGGAATCTGCAACCCTTCTGCAACCCTCTAGAGAGGCTAAGCTGCCTGAACAGAGAGCCCCATGTGTAAATAAGGTGCTGCTGGAGTTGACACTGTTCCTTCTTTGCCATCTCTTCATATGATACTAAATTATGACTATTGAAACCAAGACAATTACACCAGGAACTGGAGGAGTCTGAGGGTTTCTTGTATGTTAACAAAAATGTTGGCCAAAGTCCACACTAATCTTATTATAAGAGAATTAAAGACTGACCACTCATAAAGAATAGATTTTAATGCCAGTCAGTGGTGGTGCACACCTTTAATCCCAGCACTCAGGAGGCAGAAGCAGGTGGATTTTTGTGATTTCAAGACCAGCCTGGTATACAAAGTTACACAGAGAAACCCTGTCTTGGAAAAAAATAAAAATAAAAATAAAAAACCAATAGATTGTGATTGGGTGTTTTCCATTCTCTGAGAGAAGAGCTTGAGTTTGAGTAAAGTGGCTGACTAAGAGTAAGGTGCTGACATAAACAGGTATGGGGCTTTCTGGTTGGTCACTTTGTGATGTATTCCAGCATTTGTATTTGTTTGTACTTCATATTTAAGCCAATTTCAGAGTTCACCTTGTATAGTACTTAGCTCAGCACAGTCCTATTAAGAGTTTTGGTTTGGCTTCTGGTGCCCTGCTCGGAGACTCCTGAGTACTAGGGACAGTGCGCAAGCTAACCCATCCCAGACCAGCCCATCAGGACTCTGCCAGCACCCTAGTCTCACCTCTACCTACTAGTCTAGGAGAGACATTGGAGTATTGGACCTGCTTGTACCAACTGGAAGAGAACCTTGGTCCTGTACTCACCAAGAGAGGGAGAGACCCGCACTGGAAGAAGGGATGGGTACATGACAGTATAAGAACACAGTCAACAACAGAAAGATCAATATGTCACCCCGAGTCTAGGAACTCCACACCAGCAACTTGAACATCCCAACACAGATGAAGCAGAAGAGAACAACCATAAAAGCAAGTTCATAAAGATGAGAGACCCTAAAAGAGGAAATGAAAAAATCCTTTAAAGAAATGATAGAAAAAACAAACCCAAAAAAAACTCAAGAAATCATCAAATCTCTTAAAGAAAGCAAGGAAAGCTAAGAAAAACAATCAAACAGATAAAGGAAACAATTCAAACTGTCCATGACCTAAAAACTGAAATAGAGACAATAAATAAAACACAATCTAAGGGAATGCTGGAAAAGAAAAGATGAGTAAACCATCAGGAACTGCAGATGCAATCATAACCAACAAAATACAAGAGATGGAAGAGAGAAATGCCTAGGATGAAGGAATTCATACTTAATAGTAATGAAGTCTTGTGGTGAGTTACTTTGCTAGTTAGGAAAAAAAACTATATTTAAATATAATAATTTTTTAAATGGGTATCTCTGCACTGAAGTCCTCCATGATGAATTTTATTGATGTGTTACTTTTGGAGATGTTCCAGTGTGTGTGTGTGTGTGTGTGTGTGTGTGTGTGTGTGTGTGTATGGTGTGTGTGTGATAAATTGATAAGGTGTCAATAAGATGATGCTAACCCTCGGACCAATTCCCTTTCTAGCTTCCCAGAGTCATATCTAGTATGTCTCTTGTATCTTACTTACACCTTGCTCCTTTTCTTGTGTTTTATTTTGGAGTTAATTAAGTCCAGAGTTCCAAATCTCTGGGTCTCTTCTCTGTGTGTATAACTTTATCCCTGCTCAGCACTCTCAGCCTTGGTTTCCTTACTTGTTAAATGAGAATAGTAAAACTTTGCAGTTGTTGAAAAGTTAAAGATAATATGCAAACAGGAGTCCAGAATGTTTCTACTATAATTTACCATCCATAATTTGTCACTGTCTTCAAGTGAAGAATGTTGATATGCTCAGTAGAACATTTGCCTATCTTGGGCAAGATCCTAAGTTCGATCTCTAACAGTAGTGGTAGTAATAAACAACCAATCAAACTTGAACCGTTACTTAAATACCATATTTCTGTCAAGTTAAATGGACAATCAACTAAATCATAATGTAACATAGAAAAAGCGTTGTTTAGAATCATAAATGATTTATAAATCAATAGTAAATGCTAGATAATTACAGGATAGTCTTTGAAAAGTATAAAAAGTATCATCTCTTTTTTGTTTTTGCTTTGTTTGTCTTAATCAAATGTATTTCAGCAAATCTTGTATATTGTATGTTATCTCTCCTATTCCCAAGGATTATTCTGATAAATTCTGCATGTCTAGTTATAGTTTAAGATCTATGAAAGAAAGCTAATTTAAATTATTGAAGCAGCTGTATTCAAGTTGCTTTCTTTGTCTTGTTCTGTGGTGATGCAACTGGAATAGCCCTGTGATTTGAACAGAGCTTTATGGTGACATTGCTGAAGCCATTTGGTAGGAGACCAAACCAAGATCCTAATGTCAGGCAATGGGGCTTGATGTAGAATATTAGTTTAAGATTTGTTACATTCCTCTATGCTGTGGGATATTTGTTTAATGATGCAAAGATGTGATGCATTCTTTTATGTTGCATTTGTTTAACTCTGTAAAGCTGAGTTACTTTGCTTACTAAGACACTGGACTGCTCTAAAAAAAGAGCCAATTGGCCAATATCTAGGGAGCAGAGCAAAATAGGCAGGACTGCCAGGCAGAGAGGATAAATAGGAAGAGAAATCTAGGCTAGAAAAAAAAAAAAGAGTGAGGGAGGAGCAAGAAAGGCAGGAGAGGAAGATGCCAGGGGCCAGCTACATAGCCACATAGTCAGCCACAGAGTAAAAAGGAAAGGAAGATATACAGAATAAGAACCCAGAGGCAAAATTAGTTAAAGAGAAATGGGCTAATTTGAGTTAGAAAAACTGGCTAGAAACATGCCAATCTAAGCCTGTGCATTCAAAAGTAAGAATAAGTCTCCCTGTATATATTTGGGAGCTGTGTGGTGGGCCCTCAAAGAGGTAAAAAATAAAAAACCTACAGGACCTGACTCAAGTAAAAGAACAGCTAAGATTCTGATCCTCAGCCCCCTAATTCAGAATTATTTCTATTATTTGCTTCACAGAAAAAAGTTTAATACACGAAAATGAACAGATGGAAAATGACACTAGACATTATTACCTCAAAGATTGCACAGAATTCAGTGTTTTGTTTTGTTTTTTTTTTTTTTTTTTTTTTTTTGTTTTTAGAAAATTCAGTTTTTCTAATATAGAGTTACATACCTTTTCTGTTTTAATGTCTACCGTGGCCCACTTGCCTATCCAAACATGGATCAGCATACTCATGCCAACATAGCCAGCATTTTACCTCTCACAATCATTAGAGTTAGGTAATTCTTGGAAAACATCTTGGCCAACACGGCATCAGATAAGGGATGCTCCTCATATGATCTGAACTCAGTGTTATCATCTATTGAGGCAACACAGCAGCCTGGCCAAAGACCAACTTCAAGTTGGTTCATTGGTTCTAGAGCATTGCTGGTCTCATTGACCCCATGCGTTTCTGTTGATTCTTCCTTTTTCTACAAGTCGGATGCCTTCCTTTTTCTAATTCTAATTTTAATGTATATTAAAGCAGTTAATTTGGTTGAAGGCAAATTTTTATGCTAAAACAGTCTGTGTGTAATTGCATTTCCAGATTCCATTTTGTTTTTGCTGACATTTTAAAGACCTAACACAATCACCATTTTTATGCTTAGTTATATGACCAAGTCATATTCATTACTTCACCTTTAGCAAAGTCGCTTCATTCCCAGACTGTAACAGTAGCTTCAAGATGTTGCTGAAGTGGGAGCGTTAGCAAGATTTAAGTCCTGAAGCCAAGCTGCCCTGTTTCAGGATCACTCTACCACTTAGCATCTGTGGGGCTTTGACAATCCTCTTTAAGCTTCATCTCATCTATAAAATGAATGAAATGATCTTATCATACTTGATAAGATCAAATCTTATCGCTCAACAAATTGAGAAAATCATGTTACTTAAATTTTTATCTGGAACTCCATACCTGTTAACTACTAGCATAATTCTCTGAAAGTTCATAATATAATTTGTCTTGCTTTCTGAAAAGCGTGGGCTTACTTGAAAAGAGCAGAGCACACTGTTGTTCATGAATTGTCATCACTGGATGTTTTAGCAAAAACCAATTATTTTTGTTCATGAGAATTTAGTAAAATGGAAACTCCCATGCAGTGCTGGTAGGAGTATGTAATAGCACACCCTTTATGGAATGCAATTTGGCAATAATCTTTGAGCGCCTCACCAAAGTTAATTCCCTTTAGTTCAGTAATTCTAGAAATTTATCTATTTTAAAAGGCATGGTCAGAAACTTGAATAAAACATGTTCATGGAGATAGTTTGTTGTACTCTCTTTTATGGAATCCTATGAAATTACTTAAATTGCAAGGGATCAATGTGGTTTTATAAATTGTATCATTTGATGAAATATTATATAGCTGTCAACACAGTATCTTTAAAGTATTTCAATAGGGGAAATCTTCAAAAAATATTTAAGTGGAGGGCCAGCTAGATGATGAGGTGGGTAAAGTATTTGCCAATAAATCTGACAACCTGTGTTTGATCCCTAGATTCCATATGGTGAAAACAGAGAACTGACTCCTGCAAGTTGTCCTCTGATCCTCATATGCACATCATGGCTACACACACACACACACACACACACACACACGTACACATGTGTGCATGCACACACGCACACAATGAATGAATGTTTTTAATTTTGTTAAAATAATCTTTTAGTGGAGGAACAAAATGGGTTATGAAATTTTGTATGCGATGTGATTTCCTCTGCCTTGGAAGGAAACAAATGAAGTGATAGTGATGTATTATTTAAATATAATATTTTTATTTATTTTGAGACCTTTATACACACATATAATTTATATTTATTATGTATACCACCACTTCCCACCTCCCGTTATTCCCAACCACCTGCCTCTACATGCTCGTCTCAACTTAATGCCCCCCCTTTACAACCCACTGAGTTTAGTGCTGCCCATTTTCTGCCTGCATGTGCATGAATGTAGGGTCATATACTGGAGCACAAATAATCTATTAAAGGCAACACCCATGAAGAAAACCACTTCTCCCTCCCTCAGCAGTCACAGCTGCCAATCCCTTTTCCTCTGAGAATGGGGTCTGCTGATGCACTTTCTGTTTTAATCCATGCTGAAATACTGACTATATCATCTTCAGCTCTGAAAATTTTAAAGGAAAACGAATGCTTAATTTCAACTTGTATAGAGAAATCAAGGTATACTTCCAACATTTTAGATCTGTTCAATTCATTGTTTAATGGTATTAACTTAAAGGATCTATTTAGAAGGAAAAAAAAACTTAGTATTAAGAATAAATTGTAAGAGGAAATTGGTCCAAACTTTGAGCCTTTTATAGGTAATAATAAACATTAGTTTTTTTTTCTTTTTGTAACCTAGGAGCTGTGAAGGAAGAAATATTCGATATAGAACATGCAGCAATGTGGTAAGTGTGAGCTTCTTCGGTTGTGAGATACGTTAAGAAATTTTATGGATCCTGAGTGGAAAGCCAATCAATTAGTAGTTCACAAACAGTTATTTATTGCATGGTATTCTGATTAGCCAGTCGTTTCTAATGTTCCTCAATATAAACTTTTAGTCACTCAACCAGATTAAAACTAACTAGACTATTTCAAAACAAAGTGCGTTTTCTTCCTGCTCTGTTTTCTCACACATAGCTCTCATGAGAAATGAGGCAGAGGAATGATAAAAAGGAAAACACTTGGAGTATCATGAAATAAATATTAGTTAATCAGATTCAGGTTTGCTGAATGCCTTCATCTGTCCAGCAAATACTTAATGCCGGCTACGTGTGAGGCACTGTGCTAGCATAGGGATAAAGAACATATGGTAACTGCAACAGAGTACTGGGTGGAGAGAGGGAGATGGATGGACACATAGCCTCATTCCTGAACAGATGTGACAAATGCCAAATAGGAATAAAGTTGTTTGGAGATGACAACAGAGAATTCTGAGGGTCTTAAAGGAAAAGATGGAGTGAGATAGAACTTGAAGAGGTATGACTGACCCATGCTGTGTGTAAGGAGATGACAACTACTCCAACCAAGTGAGGACTTAGGGCCTCTTTGGAGACAGAAGTGTTTAAGGGTGTACCTTGAAATCATTTCAGTAGCTTACTCCCACCATCATGCAGGAAAAGTTAAAGGGAGTTTTAAGATCATATCACAAAGAGCTTTGAATATTAGCTTCCAAGTTTGTGGGTCCTGTGGACACTGGGGTCTCTGAGGTGAAGAAGGTGCATTGCAAGAGTCTCACATTCGGAAAGAAGCTGTGTAGTAATAGCTGAGTCACACTGGATCATGGACAACATGGGAGACAGAGTTTGCAAGGGCTTAGCCCTGGAGGAAGTTCATCCTAAAGGGATAAAAACTAAGGCCACTGTGCTTGAGCAGGCGGGAATGGACGAGCATCTGAAGCTAGGGTGAAGCTAGAGTAAAGGAAGCAGAGAGGTAAGCACACCCTGAGAACACTGCACTCCCTAATGCCTTTGTTCAGGAAACTCTTTCTCATTGTTGGCTCAATTGGCACTTGTGTGCTTAGACTCAGTTGACATGTCTCTCCTTCAGAGTGGCCTCCTGGACCATCCTTCCTCATGTGACTGTCCTACCACTCAGCTCCACTCTTCACAACAGTAGTTTTCAGTCACCTTTTATCTATGTGTTCGTTTAGTCATTCATTTGGTTACTTTTGAAACAGGGTTTCATTATGTAGCCATGACTGGCCTGCAACTTGCTGTGCAGACCAAGCTAATATGAAGCTCACAGAGATCCACCTGCTTCTGCCTTGCAAGTGATGAGATTAAGCAACACTACACCAGGCATTACCTAACTTTCTTTACACAACTTCTCTCTACTAAAATTCAATCTACTGGGTTACTTTCATTGTGTGTCTCTACACACTCCACAAAAGAAAGAACCCCATTATTATTTTTTTAATTTGTTGTTCCTAGGAACTAGAACTGTTAAGGAACACATATTAAGCTCACAATGGATATTTGCTGAACATGAAATGAGTACTCAGAATGCTAAGTGAATGATGAGAACCAGTATCAGAAATAATACATTTTGGGGACTGGAGAGATGCTCAGCAGTTAACAGCACTGGTTGCTCTTCCAGAGGACCTGAGTTTAGTTTCCAGCACCCACATGGTAGTTCATAACTGTCTGCAACTCTAATCCCAGGAGACATATGCCCTCTTCTTCCCTCTTCAGGCACCAGACACAAATGTGGTAAGCAGACGTAAATGTAGGTGAACATTTATACACATAAGATAAAATATTTCAATAATAAATAATACAGTTGGAGACCTTGGAGGGAAAACTCAATAAATTTGATCGAGAGTATTGGACAGATTGGTTAGCAAGCTCCAACTGTACATGATACAAGAAGGTGATTCTGACATAGGGGGAAAGTCAAGGCTTAAGGCAGGACTACCAAATAGAAAGCACAAAGTTTGAAAATGAAGGCATCCTATTAGGTAGAGAATAAAATTATGATGGAAGGAACTTCGAGACTTCTTGGGATGTTAGCACCCAGACTACCTCTCTCTCTCTCTCTCTCTCTCTCTCTCTATATATATATATATATATATATATATATATATATATATATGAAACCAAATATACTGTGAGAGAGAAAAGAAGAAAGTATGAGAGAATCTAAAATGTGTTTAAGAAAAATATTGTCAGGAGTTTAAAGCATAAAGAAAAAGGAGGCCAATAGGGGTACAATTTTTGTAGTTTTTAGGGATAAAAGAAAAACAGGGCAGAAGAAAAAAGTATACCAATGAGGAAATGAAATGAATGGGCATAAGTTACTTATATGGGTATATTTTGTGCTGCTGCCACCACAGAATACTGCAGGCTGGGTTGTTTATAAGCATTACAGGTTTATTTGGAGCCTGGTCCTGAAGACTGGGGAGTCCAGGAGCTGGATCCCAGCATCTGACAAGAGCAGTTTGGATGAGTCAGGACAAATGGGCTGAACTAATCCTTTTTGACAAGAACAGTTTCCCTTAATACTGTAACAATGGCAATTAAATTTTACTATGGCTTTTAGAAGATATTCAAATACCAGCAGGATTTCTATAAAATATACAAAAGAAACCTCGTGTGGATACAGAGGAGGCTTGTTTGCTTGCATCATATGTGAGACTTCGGTGCAGAGGGGAGGTGGTCTTGCTTACAAGTAGAACAATATATAACTAACATGTGTAAGGGTCTGGGTTCAATTCCCAGCACCACCCACACATAATAAAAAACGACAAAGACAGATGGTGATGTAAGGAGGTAAGGATGTCCTGGACACTAAGCCGCAGCTCTCTGAGGGGGGAACAGGTGACAAATCAAGTTATCTTGACAAAAGAGAAAGGTGATAGATTTCATTTTTGGAAAATAAAGATGCAAATGGAAAATGAGGAAGTGATTGGCCAGCGTGGAGATCAGCAATCAGTATAGAACTTTCCAACAACAAAGGGGGGTGGGTCTTAATGGAGATGAGAATTGCTTGGGCTTGAAGACTTGGAAGAAATACAGAGAAACACAGAAGCATGGACACTGCATGTGACTGAAGGCTACAGCATAGATCACAGCGTATAATCAGTACTCTTTGGAGTTGTAAGTGCTTGATTGAGGAGAAGACACAGGAATCCAGGTGTGACCTTAGGAACAAGCATAATTATTCAATGTAAACCTTTGTGTACCTGGATCCTCATTTCTATTTAAGATATAAGATGTCAGATAACACAGTGTGTATCATTGTCGTTTATACTTTACTCCTCACATACAAACGTCGTGCAATTGTTGGTTGGTTTAAAAAAAATGAAATATTTTACATTTTTAAATGGAGTGGACAGTGTCTGATAAATGATATGAAAAGGACTGGAAAGCTGGATGTCTCGGCCTTGTTAAAAAAAAAAGACTAGGCTCACAATGAAAACATCTTGAAGTAGCATGAAAATATAGCTTCATGGAAATGTACATAAGCTCATTTGTTTTCTCTAGTCCCCTCTTCTTGATAGCACTAACATGGATAACTGGGATCTGGGGGGGAGGGGTATTTTTGTTTTGCTTTTAAGACATAATCTGCAGGCCACGTTGTGGTGGCACATACCTGTAATCTCAGCACTTGGGAGGCAGAGGCAGGGTAATCTCTGTGAGTTTGAGATCAGCCTGGTCTTCAAAGTGAATTGCAGAACAGCCAGCACTGTTACACAGAGAAGCCCTGTCTCAAAAAAATTAAAATAAATAAAGGAAGAAAGGAAGAGAGGGAAGAGGGAGGGAAGGAGGGAGGGAGGGAGGGAAGAAGGAAGGAAGGTAGAAGCTGAGTTTGACCCCACTTATCTGCCTTCTTCCCTTTTAAGTGTGTAAGCTAGCAGAGAGAGCCTGAGCTGCAGTGTGTAGATGATGTGTCAGCATCTTGAGCAGCGGACTGCCTGTCCTGTCCTTAAAGCTCTTCAAAATTTTCATAACTTCCTCACTATCATTTTGAGTATTTTCATGGGCAGATGCTGCCCGACGCTGACCTCAAATCATTTACAGCTCACAGCATTACATAAGTCCAATTTTTACAGCTTGGAGAATCAAACTGATACTGATTGTTTTATGAGCACCTAGAGCCTTCAAATGATTGGAGGATTTTTCTTCCTGGATTTTGGGCATAACAGAAGCAATAGTGCCAATAAATAAATAAATAGATCTCCTGAGAAAGGCTCTTTTCCATACTCACACTCCTATGTTTCAGCTTGAGATATTTAGGACAACTCAGCTGCGTTTGGAAACTTGAGAGTCCCTCAGCTCAGTTTTCAGGGACACACCTCTTCCCTAGACTGCTTTCTGACACACTTCTGAAATACTGTGACTTAAAAAATTCAACTCATTATTATTATTTTCACAGAACTGTTAAATACATTTCTTTAGAATCTAGATCCCCAAAGCAAGATGAAGAGTAGAAAACATATTCCAATTTGTATGAATTTCTGAGAAAAAGTCACCACAAAGACTAATAAATTGATTGCCAGGGCCTTGAGAAGTGGCTCGGCAGTTAAGAGCACTTACTGCTTTTGCAGAAGACTGGAGTTCAGTTCCCAGTGCCCATGTCAAACACTCCTAAGTACAACTCAAGAGGATCCAATGCCCACATCTGGTCTTGTAGGCACCTTACATATGTGAACATACACATACATAAATATACACATGAGTACATAAGTAAAAATAAAAATAAATCTTTTAAAAGGATTGATTGCTAATTGCAAATGAAATGTATCAGTACAAAAGCATAAAAGTCCCCACAGTGTTTCCCTATTTCTCATTGTCCAGGCTCTAACTAAACCTGGAGTCTTTTTATTCCTGTGGTAGGTTAAAGGATACATGTTCCTCATAGGCTTGGAGATTTGAACATTTGGTCCTCAGTTGGTGCCACTATTTGGGGGATGTTACAGAACAATTGACAGGTATACCTTTGATGGGAATCACTGAGAGCTGGCTCTTAGAGCTTAGAACCTTGCCTCACTTCACTCTTTTTTACTTGTTGTTTATTGCTGGGGATGTGATCTCTGCTTTCTGTGCCTGCTGCCATGCATTTGGCCTGTGCATGCCTCACCCTCCATGACAGACTCTTATTCCTTTGGAACTATGAGCCAAAGTAAACTCTTCCTTCTGTAAGTTGCTTTGAGTCATAATATTTTGTCACAGCAACAGAAAAGCAACTAACACAATTCCTAAGGACACTGCTCACCAATACTGCCCATTTAATAATTTTATGCTTGTTTCTAAGAAAGCACTATGGTACTCCTAGGATGACAAGACTCAGAACATTTAAAAGAAACAACAGATGTTACTAGCAAATCATTCAAGAAAAATATTTAGGTCAAAGAGATGCTCGGTCCCTGAATGAATCCAAAAGGTCTTGGAGCTTGTTCTCTATTTATACTGAATCTCAAATTTGAATACCCCAAGCTTAACCTGACATTTAAAATTGACTCCACAAATAATTAGAAAACTGCTTTATTATTTATAGACTTTATCCCTCACCTTTCTTAGTCTATGAAGGAATTCGTATTCAGTATATGGTGGTCAAAATAGCCAACCTAATAGATTAAGATGCTTATGATAACTTTTGATTATTTTCAATTCTTTACTAATATCATATTGCCCCACTGAAATATTTTAATGCCCTTAAAACAAAATATTTATTGGCAAGAAGAATGATCTAGCTGCTTCCAAAAAAATCCAACTTATTTTTCTTGGCTTCCAATACTCTTCAATATTCTTGCCTTTACTCCATAGACTCTAGACACAGTGGATATATTGATGAACAAGATCTAACTCTTTTTAAGTTTTTACTATAATGAAGGACTACATTAGAAACATGCAAATTATTTAAAAGAAAAAATGGGTCTATGGGTATAGCTCATTGATAGAGTGCTTGTCTAGTATTCATGGGGCATTAGATTTCTATAGTTCCGGAACTACAAAGAGAAAGCAAGGGTTCAAGAGGAGGAGGAAAAAGGAAGGGAAGAAAACATATTAAGTTGTGATTGCTCGGTGCCATGAAGAAGGTCAAAGAGTTGGATGATGCTTCTGATTGGGATGATCAGAAAAGCCTACTTGAGAAATGACTCGTAATTCACAGGAAGAAATCAGCTAAAGGACTTTCCATGAAGAATATCCTGCATTTGAATACATAGTTAAAAGGCTTTGAGGTGCAAATGAAAGACTGTGGTATTTTCAAAACTGTGTCTAGAGTCTATGGAATAAAGGCAAGAATATTGAAGAGTATTTGAGGCCAAGAAAAACCAAGTTGGTTTAGATCATGCAAGACACTACCAGGTGTTTACATTTTCATACAAAGCAAAAGCAAAGTGTCTGGAAAAACTTAAGCATGGGAGAACAGAACTGAACTTATGGGTTTATGAGAATGGTAAGAAAGTAGAAAGCTAGGAGACTTTGCAACAGCACAGGTGAGTGCCTTTGGTTGATGGAGCCATCACAGCACTGGCAGGAAGGTTTGGAATATATATTAGAGATGAACTTACTCTAAACGGTTTCACCTCATCCTTTCTCTCCTGTGAACTCCAGCACTGTTGCTGTGTAATTTCTTGTGGACAGCATTTTTTTCAGCAAAGGTGTCAACTCTTCTGGCTGGAGAGAACACAGTGACCCTGGCAAGTTTATAACTTCCTTTGAGCATCTGTTTCTGCGTCCAAACAATGTGAAAGTTGAAACAAATAACCACACACATCTCTCCCAGCTCAAACTTTTGAGTTCTTGTAGAGTGTAAGTAAGTTGTACTGGATTTGGATATGGAGGCAGACTGATAAAGATATCAGTGGTAGTGCAATGGTCAGTAATGCCACTGTGAAAGCAAGCACAGTCATCAGTAGAGTCAGAGTGAAGAGGTCCAATGTGTACGGTAGGAGTGGGGTTCTCAACTTGCTGCAGCTCAACCATCCATTTAACTAGCAGTTCTCATTTTTGAAGCTGTGAGAGATCACGGGATGCACAAGATTATTCACATGGTTATTATTATTATTATTATTATTATTATTATTATTATTCATGTGGTTATTATTATTCACATGGGATTCTCACTTGATCCACATGACCATTTTTCTCATGACACTTTTGCACAAAACAAAATCAAATAACACATGCTTCTTTATATCTAGAGTCATATATAAAAGCCTTGGGGAATGATAGCTCTGATACAGGCCTTTTTTGGTTTTGGTTTTGAAACCATCTTTTAGAGTGGCATACTCCTACAACCTGGACAGATGTGTTAAAGCCAGCTGTGAGAGTCAGTCAGAGTCTGTCACTGAGTTGTGCTGTCTGAGGTACCCTATGGTAGGGAATATGTTAACTTTCTCCTCATCTTCTTACAGTCCTTTTGTGGTCTTTGTCATTTTTATTCTGGAAGCTAGAAGTAAGATGGGATGTTACTTGACAGGGTTGTGGGTTTGTTTGCTTGCTTGCTTTATCTCACTCCACTCCTTATGAAATCATACTTGTCACCACTATCTATTAAATGCCCAACTCTTATTCTGCATTGGAGATCCAAGGAGCTGTTGCTATCAGGATAATGACAGGAAACCTGTCCCTGTGGAAATAAGAGTCTATTATGGAAGGCAAAGTCACAAATACACAGCTGAATAAAGTGTGACATGCACTTTTAATGTGGAGGTAGGCAAAGGGAGCTAAAACGTCCCAACAGTACCACATTTGATTGTTTCACCACATGGATACATGGTACCTTGTGCTATGACTAATACCATAATTCTAAAACAGACCCAGGAAGCAGGAGACTCAAAGAACTGTCTTAAACATGCAAAGAAAATGCATCAATTCCTGATACCCAATGAACAATATACAAGCTACACAAGCACTGTTCTCTTGGCTTTCATAACAGGAATGATGAGTAACCAAGGCCAGATAAAGAGTAACATTGGCATTGCCTATCTTATTGAGGGTTGCTATTGCTGAGATGAAACACCATGACCAGTGCAACTTGGAGGGGACAACGTTCATTTGTCTCACACTTCTACATCACTGTTAATCATCAGAGGAACTCAGGAAAGAAACTCAAACAGATCAGGATCTTGGAGGCAGGAGCTGATGCAGAGATGATGAAGGAGTGTAGCTTACTAGCTTGCTCCCCTTTTCTTGCTCAGCCTGCTTTCTTATAGGACCAGAACTACCAGCCCAGGGATGGCCCCACCCACAATGGGCTGGGATCCCACACCAGTCACTAATTAAGAAAATGCTCTATAGGATTGACTGCAGCCGGATCTTAAGGTAGCATTTTCTCAATTGGGTTTCCCTCCTCTCAGATGACTGCAGCCTGGGTCAAGTTGACACAAAACTATCAAGCACACTGCCTGATCTGATTGAAGCTTAGATAAGCTGTATAGTTCCCAGCAAGTGCTTGAATTCATTAGTAAGAAAAGGGATTATGAGGGAAACAAAATACTTTTTTTGGTGGTTATAGGTATTTCTCTTTCATATTGGTACTGCGTGATTAGGACATCAATACTCGACCTACCTCTTCATAAATGAAACTTGTGTATCTCTTCCTTTTGCCCTATGGGTACCCTAAAAAATATTACTAGGGTGTCAGTAATGCTGTGAGCAAAAAATTCATGCATGATGAATGAATGGCATCCCCAGTAAAATGTCATAGGCATGGAGATGTGAAAGTTGAGAGGGAATACGTTTCAAGCTACAGTGACAGGATGGTTTTGAGAAATGGAGATGGGATTCACTAACAACTCAGATCTGCCATGCTGCAGGCTCTCTGCCCAATGTGCTAATGGCAGAGAAAGATGCAATTTAGTCTCTCATGAAGCTGAGTCGGGTGGTGAAGACAGAGAGTTAACTTCCAAGCAATAAAGAAGACAATTTTACCCAATAAAGGCTGTGAAGAAATAAAACAGGGTGGTGTGGTGGAGAGGTGGAGAGGTGGAAAGGGAGGTGAGGAGGCTGCTGTGCTGTGGGTGGTCAGGAAGTTCTTTCTGAGGTGACATTGGAGACTAGTTAATATGTGTGAAGGGCAAGGCACGAAGGGGCCTAGATTGCTTCAGCCCCTGGTGTGTGGTATTATGAGGTGCAGCACAAGGCCTATTGTGGGGAAAGAGGTGAGATATTTATCTGAGCTGAAGCCTGGACTGGCCCTGCATGTTATTTATAGGGGCATTCCTAGCCACTCACTCAGGGCCATGGGCTTTGATGGGAAGAGAGGCTGACAGGAAACGAACCTCGCTAACCACCCACTCTGAGTTTCTCCTCTCCCAGGCTGCAAGCCAGCCCCTCTCAGGCAAAATATATAGAAGGCATGGAGGGATTTCTTAACCTCAAGTACAAAGTCTCTTAAGTGGGAAGGAAGTTCTGAGGGAAAGAATGTTGGTTTCTTCCTAATAAATGATCAAGATCTCCACCTACCAGAGTAGCTTCCAAGGTTACCCTCAGCATCCTGGCTGTTTCTCCCTGTGACTCACACACTCTCACCAGCATGGACCAAAGAAATGTGCCCCTCACAAGGCCCATCCATTCTTTATGCCTTTCCTGGGCAGCTACACCAGGAAAATCCCCTCATGCTGATATCATCTCTGAAATTACTATAAGTCGGCTAGGACATGTCCTCTTCAGGTAGGTTTAGGCAAAGGCTCTCAACCTGTGGGTCCTGACTCCTTTGGGGGTTTTGTATACCTACATTTTGATTCATAACAGTAGCAAAATTACAGTTATGAAGTAGCAATGAAATTATTTCATGGTTGGGGGGTCACAGTAACATGGGGGTATTAAAGTGTCACAGCACTAGGAAGGTTGTGAAGCCTAGTTCTAGAGGAAATCTGGGCCCAGGTTCTCCTTCCCTGCAGCTCCAAATGCACTTTGTACTTGGGGAGTCTCGGAAGGGGCTTAGGTATATGGGTCAGGGAAGCAGGGGAGACATAAAGATCTTTCCTTCACTGTTGTGTTCCAGGAACACTGAAGGCCGACAACACCCCGAATCACTGGGAGAGCAGAGTTTTTCTGAGTTGGAGCATTGCCTCTACTGGTTCTGTGCTTGATACAAATTTATTAATCTTCTCAAATCGCCATTTTTTCACCTGTCAAAACACCTTATTTATAAACATACAAAGGAGAACATAAATACAATATTTGTGGTAGTTTTAAAATGGAAACAAATAGAAGCAAATCAGCTAAAACAAGGAATATGTTGATCCCAATACTGGGATACTATATAGCCACTTAAAAGGATAAGTTGGCGGATAAGTTAGTCATCAACCTCATTATCAGGGAAGAACATTTATGGTAGCCTTTCCACTGTTGTTCAAATTGTTAGTTGGGCTCACTCTTGTAGGTCTCTGAACATTTCTCTAGAGTCAGTTTTCTCTTCAAAACTATAATGGCTCCCTCTTTTATGGTCTCTTTCTCTTTTGTTGGCCCCTCCTGGAAGGTAACACCCTCCTATGGATTAGGGGGGATAGGATGGGAGGGTGGGGGGAATGGGAAGGAGGGAGGAAAGGATGGAGGGAGAGGGAACTGGGATTGATATGTAAAATAAGAAAAAATAAATAAATAAAACCTAAAAAAAATAATAAGTTGGCACTATATGCACAAACCTTTAAAGTTCTTCTAAGTTTGGAAAACCCAAGTATACAGCAATAGCTAGAGTGACATAGCTTTAAGACCCCTAAAGTGGACTGTGCCTAGATGTATGGCATGCATGCCAGGCCTTGAAGGCTTTGCAGCAAACTGATTGCAGAGATTACTTAACATCAGATAATGAGGGACTGAATGGGTAAATGAGACTCGCTTGTATTTCTCATTCTTTATGGTGTTTCTAAGTTTTTAGAAAGAGAAATGTACAGTTTCTGTCAGTAGTATAATCTCAATCAAAAAATAAAGAGAATTTGAGGGGAAGGATTTTAAGTTGCTCAATAAGTTTTATATTTGCTTTTGAACCATTAAAATAAAAGTCTCAAGTCATGTGTTATTTTGAGGAACACAGAGGCAATACCTATAGTGTGGTGCTGGTCTAAACAGTGTTACCTCTTCACCCTTGCCTCACATGAGGTGGCTTCACTTGTACCCTATTAGTTATGCTTTGAAGTCTCAACAACCCAGGAGCTCAGAATACAAGTATAACCGATGATGGTGTCTTTATAGGGGCAATTCAGTTACATAGGCATTAGGTTGGGTGCCAATATAGTATGGCCAGTAAGGAGGTCAGGATGTGCAAATACACACACAGACAGAAGGAGAGAGTGGGGGGGGGGAGGAGAGAGAGAGAAAGAGAGAGAGAGAGCCCAGAAGAGAGGTGTCCGAGGTAAATCACTCCAGGTACCTTGAACATGGACTTCCAGTCTCCAGAGTTATATATGAATGAATTTCCAGCGTTTATACTTCTTGGCTTATGGCACTTGCTATTGCAACACTACTTTTCTTCAATACCCTCCCATCTTCTTACAAAAATACTCTTCTAAGGAGACATTTTTACTTCTTATGATTTTGAGCTTTAGACATGTCACATAACCCAGGCTGGCATCCTACTTTCTATGTAGCCACGGAAGACTGAATTCTTAAGTCTAACATCTTAACCACTCGGCCATCCTGGTGCCTATAAAAGACTGAGTTTTTGATCTTCCTGTTTCTATCTCTCAAGTGTTGAGGTTATAGGCATATGCCAGGGTACTCAGATTATGTCATTCTGTGGATCAGCCCAGGGTCTCCTTCATACATGCTGGGCCAGCACTCTGATAGCGGAACATGTCAATCCCAGTTCCTGCACCCTTCTGTCCTCCCCTGTTCCCCCCACCAACTCCCATACCATCCCCTTCCTGCTCCCCAGGGAGGGCAAAGCCTTCCATGAGGAGTCTTCAAAGCCTAGGGCCTCCCCCATGTGTCTAGGCTGAGGGAGTATCCCTTTATGTGGAATGGGTTCCCAAAGTCCATTCGTATAATAGAGATAAATACTGATCCACTACCAGAGGCCCCATAAACTGCCTAGTCCTCCTAACTAACACCCACATTCAGGGAATCTGTGTTGGTTCTATGGTTTCCCAGCTGTCAGACTGAGGTGCATGAGCTCCCCCTTGTTCATGCCAGCTGTTTCTATGGGTTTCTACAGCCTTGTCTTGACCCTTTTGCTCATTATTCCTCCTTCTCTGTAACTGGATTCCAGGAGTTTGGCTCAGTGCTTAGCTGTGTCTGCTTTTGCTTCCATCATCTACTAGAAGAAGGCTCTAGGATGGCACATAAGGTATAAATCAACCTCATCAGGGAAAGGCATTTAAGGTAGCCTCTCCACTGTTGCTTAGATTGTTAGTTGGGGTCATCCTTATAGATCTCTGGACATTTCCCTAATGTCAAATTTCTCTGTAAACCTATAATGGCTCCCTCTATTATGGTATTTCTTTTCTTGTTCTCCTCTATTCTTTCCCTGACTCAATTTACCTGCTCCTTCATGCCCTCCTCTGCCCTCCCCTTCTCTTTCTCTTAACTCCCTCTCCCCTCCCACCATGCTCCCAATTTGCTTGGGAGATTTTATCCTTTTCCACTTTTCTAGGGGACCATGTATGTCTCTCTTAGGTACCTCCTTGTTTACTAGCTTTTCTGGTGGTGTGGATTGTAGACTGGTGATCCTTTGCTCTTTGTCTAAAAATCTATATATGAATGAGTACATATAGTGTTTGTCTTTTTGTGACTGGGTTACCTCACTCAGGATGGAGATTTTTAAAAGGTAAATTATTAGATGATTCTGAGCCTCTGAAGCTCAGCTTTCTCTAGCAGCATGGAGAACGTGTCATTGTTTTGCAAAAGACAGTGGCCAGGTATTGTGGATTAAGAGTACCAGACCTCATTGCTGGCTGCGGTGCAGATGTACATAGCTGCTTTCTTTTAACCCAATGCCTGCTTCTTAGGCTAAGCAGTTAGGTGTTTGGCAGCCATGCTGGTTGGCTGTTCTTGGCTAGAAAACCATGGGGTTAGAATTGTCACATAGACTCACAATGGTATCCAAGGGATCAATTAGTATCTACCATATGAAGTCTACCTTACCACAAAGCCAGGGTTAGTGTGAGACGGTGAATAAACTAGTTAAATTACGTTGGGTTTCTGTGTGCCTTTCCCCTACTGGGCATTGGGAAGAAACTGATGTCTTAAGGGATAATATTTTCAACAATGTTCCCTTTCATTGGGCTGGGCCCCTGGCATTAATTATTATTATTACTACATTAGTGTTATTTATGATGGAATCAGATAACAAAGGCAAACACTTTTTCACAAGAGAAAAATGATGAGTGACTTTTGTATTTTGGAGGAGAGAGCCCCTGTCCAACCTGTGATAGCATCAGTACTAAGTAAGCTTTGAAGATCTTGTGAGTAAATTAATCACTGTGTGTACACAGCATGCTGTGTGACAACTGGAGGTTGATTTTGGTTCAAAACACATCATTTCTTTTATACTCGTTAAACACTGAGCATTTAGAATAAGGGCTGAAAATATTCACAGCAATTACTCTGGGAAAACAACCGTTGCATTTTATGACTGTTTTATCATTTGTGGCATAAAGAAATAAACAATTTTTAATGGTTCACAGATTCTTTCCTGTGACTGTAGGTCTCTCTGCTGTGCTCGTGGCTGGGCGACTAGCCAAGTGTATGGGGTGTCCCCCATGTCCATGGGCTGCACTTTCTGCTTTTCTTCTCTGCTCAGCCTTCTCCTGACTGCTCCCCACATTTACTTTCTTTCTTAATGCTTTTTTGACATATCTTTATTGGACTCCTAATTCCCCACTTTCCCTTTCTCCTTCATGTGTTCTCAATTTTGTATCCCTTCCCTCAAACCTGACCTCTCCCAGGAGAGGTATGGTGTAAACACTGCTCTGTGGAAAGAACTCAAGACTTGGTACAAACACTGTGTTTGGGGTAAAACCTCTCTAACTTCTTGTAGCCTCAGTCTCCTAAGTCATAAAGCAAGAACAATGGCTATGCTAACTTTGTAATATTCCTTTACAGAGTGAGTGCAGTCTTGCAAATGTGTGTGAATGGTACTCGGCAAATTTGGGGTTTTGTTTTGATTTTTGACATTTGCCTGGCAAAGATGAGGTAAATGGCAGTCTTAGAGAGGTTAGAAACCAGTGAAACAGAAACCAAGAGAGTCCTATCAGCATTATTAACATTCATGAAAACTGTCCTTTTCTTCCAGAATAACCAAATCCCCTAAGGGACAGTTAGATTCCTATATTTAACTCAAGGTGTATGAAGAACTCCAAATAGTTACAGAAGATATAAAGGAGAAAATATTCAAACAACTGGCTTCTGGTATATTTTCTCCTAAATTGATAATACTTGATTTCTATTAAGCAGCATCTCACAGAGACTGTCAATGGAATGTTGACAATGGTTAAGAATGGCTTTTGAGCACTATGAGCTGGCTTTTCTAGACTGTAGAACTATGTCTACCCTCTCACTCCTGTGATGCTGACCAAGAAGAAACCAAAGTGCTGTGTTGCTTTCATGTGGATTGACAGTTCGTGTCAAGCATCTACTGTCCTATGACTTTGCATATGATCAGAAATGTCTACTCAGTCAATCCCAGTGTTTGCTTCCATCAGTGTCTCCAGATGCGATACCCTAAGTTGAATGTTCACATAGATCTTTAGCCAGTGTGCCTCTCATTAGTAATAGTTCCATGCTAGCTGAAGGACTTATTTAGATTAAGATCTTCATCAGTTAAGCTTCTATAACTGATGAATATAATTCAAGGATGAATCCATCATTTTACAAATTTAGAACACATCATCAGATTGAGGGAAGCTCATGTGTCCTATGTGCTAGCTAGTTTCATAACCTTACACAAATAGCAATGGCTTCTCTCTTCATCTTAGCCAGAAGACCAAGACAAGATGATGATAGCTAATATATGTGATGCCACTCTTCCCTGAAGTGACATATAAAAACTAATCATATACCCCAGGGTCAAAGTCATAGATGTAGAATATGAGAAGAAAGTAACACAGATACTTTTCATATCTATCATATGTTAGTCATGGTGTCTAATGACTTTTCACTGACTAGCTTGTCTAGTTCTCACAACTTCTAAAAACTGGGTAATGCCTCAGTTTTATCAATAAAGGAATTGGAACATTTAAAGAAAAATAGCTCACGCAGGGCCATAAATATCAAAGCTTGTTCTCTTAACACCACAAGACAAGCATGAGATGGTGTGGGCTAACTCTCATTTAGCAAAGAACAAAACTGAAATAGAAGAGGCTTTTAAAAGCCAAGCATTTTTAAACAGCATATGCTCTTTTTTTTTTTTTTTTTAAGAAAAGAGATATTCAAGTTTATCGTGGCAATTACAATTCCACCAGGTTAAAAGCATATGCACTGCTTCAAACTTTACATGCACAAATTAAATACAGAAGGAAGAGCAAATCCAAGCATCCTAGCTGAAAACACCCCCAGTTCCCTTCCCTGGGAGCCCCTCTGCCTGTCAAGAAGATATAAATGTGTAAGTCAGTACTCTTCAGAGTCGCCTTTCCCAAGCCCTAGTTTCTGGATTCTATAGGATGTGTCCTGGCCTTTGGTGAACCAAAGAGCAGCCTGAAGCAGGGGCTTGACAGTGATTTAGAGAGAAATGACTACTGCTGTTCATCCCTTGGCAGAGCGCCCTGTGGAATGAAACCAAACAAGCTGCCATGCATAGGCTGCTAACTTGCAGATACTTGCTTGTGTTCAGGCTGGTTTCCATGAGCCTAAAAATGGTAAGCAACAGCAAATCTTTTGATTAACACCAAGATATGTTGAAGGTCAAACAATAGCATTGCTCAGGGATTTTGCTTTGAGAGATCTCCCACAAGCCTTTGTGCTAAGCATTGTGAGTGGGGCCATTGTTTAATGAATGAACTAGCTTTTATATCGTGTTGCAATTCTTTATTCTAGGAACTTTGATTTTTGTATGCTTTTTTCTTTGCATTTTAAACACCCTATTTATTTACAGAAGTTATGACTTTTATGAGAGGTTTGTTTTCTTTTGTTTTTATGTCTTGCTACGTTTTCCTTATAATCTTGCTAAAAGTAGTAGTAAGTACAGCTTTTTAGAAAGTATATGGTTCAAGTTCTCAATACAATTTAGTGTTTTGAGTGAAACATAGTCATCAGAGGAGGAAGGATGGAAAAGCATTAATAACATTTCATTTCCTTTATTGTCAATAGGCTTGATAACTCACTACCACTTACATCAGTATTTTTCTAGCCCGCTTTTCTCAAGCAATACATTTAAATTGTAAACAATTTAGTGTATATTTCAAAGTGTATCATTTGTGACTTTATTATTTTCTTAAAATTAATGTTTGGAACATTTTTTTGAATTACTATAGGTTTGAAACTACTTCATATAATCTCCTCAATCAATATAGGGTTGTGGCATCATGTCCACATAAGCCCCAGGCAGCCAGTTTCTTGACACACAGCTTTGTTTTATCCAGAACAGCTCTGATTTCACCTGCCTTAATTACAAGCATCCCATCTAAGGCTTCTGATGCAGCAGAGCTTTGTCTGTATCACGTGGCATTTCAAAATGCCCCCGTTATGATAGGCTGTCTAAGAAGACTGCGAAGCTTCGCCAAGACCCTAGGGGAAAAATTGCTCATCTTATGTATTTTGTATAGTCCTAATGATTAAGAAGGCATTTCTTTCAAAGACCTGAGGCATACTTTCTCTCCTATTACTTTTAAATCAAATTCAATTGACATGAATTCAATTTAACAGATTTTTATCAGCTATGTGCTAGACACTGCCCTAGGAAAAATGAAAATGCCGAAGTTCATATAGGACTTTTCTCCTCTCAAATGTTTTGAAATTGGAGGAAGAAAGAGAAGAAAAACAAAAACATTCTAGAAACCCAATGTAGAATGAGGTAAGCTATGTAAAAATAGCAAAAACAAAGGAAAGAAATCCAGTTCTGTTTATTCTTCCCTTTCTGAACAAGTAACAATACCAAATTTTTATAAATTGATAACAATTAGTAGAGTGGCAGAGCAAGTTTCAAAGACTTGATAAAATTTCCATAGACTGCAAATGGATCATAAAGAAAAGGTGTAGCTGTGAGGATGCAACAGCTTTAAGCTCCAAGTCTAGGCATGTGTTGGGATCAGCAGCACCCTCACCCCTGAGGACAACCAGAGCTCAGATGACTTCACAGGAGGAGGCTAGGGGAAGCTTGATGTCAGAAACTTGGACAGGATACTTGGTTAGAAAAAAGGTACTGCTTGGGAGGAAGGCATTGTCTAAGGAAGGCTGGGGAATGTAGGTATCATCATGAACTGAATCTCTTCAAGCCACATTGTGACTCCAGAGCTAGAGTTTCCTTATTTTGGCACTAATCCTCAATTCCAGTATAGTCTCCGTCTCTGGATGGAGAGATGTGTAAATCACATGGAGATAATCATAAAATTGTTAGGACAGGGGAAAGAACTTTCTGAGTCTTCTAATAAAACTTCCAAAGCACATGAAAGAAACACAATACCAAGAAAGGCCAAAAAAAAAAAAAAAATGAATATTAACTCCAGATAAAAGTGTGAAACTGTTTGACAAACACATCAAAATTGATTTATTCGTGAGTTCAGGTCATTGTAAATTTGCCTACTAGATAAAATGTGTTTGCTGTCCCCGTGTAAGTATTTGTGGTGTGCTTTTGTGATCATTCATGGACAAGGGAAGGGCAGAGAAAAATCTGAGCTTGCATTCCCATTTTGGGTCAAACAAAGTGACATTGCCTACTTGAGTAAGCTCTCACACTATTAAAGTAGTTCTGTGTGTGCTAGTGTCACGTTTTTCCCATTTATTTTTGTGTTTTTGCGTGAGTGGTTTTGCTGTTTAAAATGACTCAAGAAGGCTATGATGTATCTCAGAGAGGACATAGTTGTTAGATGAGATTCCTTGAGTCATAAGCTCTAGTACTGTTGAGCATGAATTCAATGTTAGTGAGTCAACAATATCTATTAAATGTGGTGTCCTCAAATAGATATATAAACAAAGTTATCCTTTGATAAGTTGACTCAAAGTGTAATGAATACAAGCTCAAATACAAAATTCTTCTAGAAGTAATGAATTCAAGTATTTGCTAATTCAATGTTTGTGACAACTATGTAGGACTTTACCACCAGAAATAGAATAATTGACTAAGTAGCAACTATGAAAATGAAATTGGTGGGAAAAGTAGAAATGAGGTTTGACAAACAGATAAAAAACAAAAATATTAGAAATTTACAATAGAAGAATATAGCAATCAAAATTAAACTCTCCATAGATGGGATAAATTCTAGATCTGAAACAAAGAAGAAAATTGATTGTAATAATTAAAAACTTTGCTCAAAATATAATAAATTAGTGCAGAAATTTTACTGTAGAAAGTCCTTAAGAGACTTTAGAAACAAGTTAGTTCCAACATATTTCCAATAGTTTTCAAAGAAAATATAGGGAATGACAGAATATTCCAGAAGAAATTAAGAAAGAGAGAGACAAAGCCCTCAGACTAGAAGTGCAGTGCTGCATTAGACCAGAGCCTTTGGAGGACAATCTGGACCTTCAGAATCAGCTAAAACAGCCTGATGGCCACAGTCAGTGTGAGTAGGCCTCCAAAGATGCTGAAGTCCTAGGCTGTAGATGATAAACCCTAAGACAGGAAGATAGCCTGCATTACACAGATCAGGGTAAAACAAAGTTCCCCTGGCTAGAGTCACAAAAGAACCAGACTCAAAGCTCATGGAGCATCCCTGCACTATTCCCAGCTCTGGGATAGAAGAAAGAACCATGAGGAGGCTTCTTGAGCTGTCAAGACCACCAGCAAGTGGCCAGCAATGAAAGAGGGGCTTCTGTCTACCTTGACTTTGGCTTTGTGAAACTAAAGAGCTTATGAACCACACTGTTGCCACCCTTCTACAAGATGACAAAGTCGTACATAAAATTATATTGTTTTAAGCACCTAAGTTCATGACAATTTGTTATGACAGCAACAGAAAACTGATAGCCCTACAACTGTTGATGATAATTTTGTTTATTTAATATTCGTATATTAAATATAGTGACTCCTAGAGAATTGTATTACATTCTTTAAAATTCATGTCTCTATTACAATAATAGAAACAGAATCCATAGCTCTGCTTTTGATAGAATGCATTGGAATATGTCCTCTTTAGGTCATTTGATTTCTGTCGGGGTTGTTTGTTACTTCAGGTTTTGTACACCTTGCTTCTGAAATCACAAACTAGGAATTGTATGTGGGGAATTTTGAGTCTCTATTGAGTCTGTTTAAAGGATTAGAATAGCAGGGTGAGTGAGATAGTGAGTTTGGCCATCACACTCCTGGTTCAGCCACACTGTTCCTTGGTTTCCTTGCCTGTGAGATAGATCTCATGGGGCTGCTGTATTGGTTGCATCCACTGATATATGCAAAGATGGAGAGCAGTACCCAGCCCATGATACATCTCCATGAGCATCTACCCGTGCTGTTTCCCTTTCTTTTTGGAGTTCATTTGTCCCCTCATTTGTCTGACCCATTTCAAATACAACAGTTTGAAGAGGGTCAGACTTTCTGTAGCAGTATTTAGCTCTGCCTGTGTCCTCTCTTTTGCAACTCTAATAGTGTTTGAGACTTCTGATTTGTACATATTAGCATTTAATGAAGCTCTTTCAGAAGTCCAGGATCTTGGACGTTTCAAGCAGCAGCCCGTGGCTTGTTGAAACTCCAACTTCCAGCTTTTGTTTGGTTGGAACTTTTCTTCTTTCCTTTTATCTTAGTTCCCACTTACTTCCTTCTTTTTCAGTTTTCATAGGTCTCATGCATGATGTGCTGGTTGGTTGCTTCTCACAGTGCTGTGAGGGATGATGCCATTGTCATTCAGTGTCAGATATTTTAAAATTCTATATTTTCCCCAGGGTATAAATTATTTGCAAACCTGTTTATCATAGGGATAAATAAGAATCTCAGAAACGATAGTATGTTAATTAGGAGAGAAATCACTTACACCAGAAACAGATGTCTGCCCGCAGGTTCCTGTCCCAAGGATGCCTCTGGATGCTCTCTGTCTCTGACCAGGAAGCAAGAGAGAACGCTGGGGTTCAGGACCCTAGACCTAGTCTCCCTTGGCCACACCTGCACCTATCCCCACTCCCCAATGATTGTGGTCAGTGCAACAGGTGCCGGTGGGTGGATATCTCACTACACCCATTCTGTAACTTGTACATGTATGAGAGCTTAACTTTATATTTATTAACCTCTAACAATCACATCATTATTTTTAATAGTCTTTCCATCCTATTTCTAAACTTAAGTGCCAAGATTCTGCTTTATGCATCTGCATATGCTCTGAAAGAACATGCATTCTCTGATGTCAAGGGAGGGATAAGCTTCCATACATAAGTATATTAAACATAGTGAAGGATTTGGAGGATGCTTGTCAGTAAAATGTTTGTCACCCAAGCATGAAAACTTGAGTTCATTCTTTAGCCACAAGTAAAGACAAGTAGAGTGTTAACACTTACCTTTGCCCAGTGCTATAAAGATGTTTGTGCACTGATTTCCACTCTTTATCTGCTGGTAGTAAAGTGATCTTTGTTCTGCTTTTTCTCTATTTTTTTCTTCCTGGTTTCTTTTATTCCTCATTGGCATCTTGTGGCTAACTATGATCTGTGTGGAAATGGGTCTTTTATATTATTTTACTTTAACAGAGTGCTAATGCTGAGAAATTTTCTCCCTACATAATCAACATTTCCAGGTTTGTTCATATATATATATATATATATATATATATATATATATATATGTATATATATATATATCCGTGCTGATATACACACACACACACACACACACACACACACACACACACATATATATATATATATATATATATATATATATCTTCATCCCTCTGCTTGAATTTTATGTGACCTTTTGGATATTTCCTTTCATTAAACAATTTGTTTTGTGTTTCTATTTGTTGTTCTACCTATCGAGTTTTTAAAAACATTTGTTTCATTTTCATAAATTGAATTCTGCTTAGTCCTTTGGTTGTTATTGCAACCCAACACCATTTTAAAGTAAATCATCAGTGTCCACAATGAGTTAAATATGTCCCAAACATCCACAAGTGCTGCTGTTAAGGACTTTGAAGGACAACTGGTCAGGAGTGGCTTAAGGCAATAATCCATCAAAATCTCATTACAGTTCTAAATATATATATATATACACAAGGCTACACTTAACTTTGTAAAGCAAATAATACTAGAGGTAAATCCAGAGTTTAAGCCCTAAAAAATAAGAGCAGGTGACTTCAATTTCATACTATCATCCATTGGCAGGTAATTCAGGCAAAAAATAAACAGAAAGAAAAATAAATAAATGGCATCATAGATCAATGACATTGTTAAATAAACAAATAACAGTTAAAAGTAAAACATTTAAAAATATGAAATCATTGATCAAATGAATTTAACAGAGATCCAAACACTGCAAAATATACATTTTTCTAAGCACCCACTGAACAGTCTCTAAAATAATTATATGTTAGTACATAAATCAAGTATTAATAAGTATATTAATATTGAAATGATTCCTCTTAGTCTGTCTGATAACAATGAACTAAAATAACACATCACCAATAAGACACTCTATAAAATATTTATGAACTCATGAACATTAAGTAAGACAGTACTGAATGATGAATGAGTCATCAGAAAAAAATCAAGAATTTTACATAAAATACAATATATTCAAACCATACGATACAATGAAAGCAGCCCCCAAGAGAGAAGTTGAAAATTCTAAGTGCCTACAAAAGGAAGCTAGTCAGATTACTAATAAATAACTTAATGTTATATGGTGGATAAATGGGAACGGGCTAAACCAAAAAATCAGTAAATAGAAGGAAATCATTTAAAAGAGAGTAAATTAAAGAAATGAATTTTTTTTTTAAAAAATCAATTAAAGAGATGGTTCATAGGAAAGATAAATTAGATTGATAAACCCTTATCCAAACTAACCAAAAGAAAAAGAGAGATGAGAGATGAAAGGGGAGTCAACATGACAGATACTGATGAAACTCAGCAACTCATAAGGGCAGACCTTACAAAACAGATGAGAAATTGATGAGTTTCTGGATCTGTGTGACATACAAAAGTTAAACCAAGATGAGATAGTCTTAGTAGGTCTATGGCAACAACAGTTGAAACAGTAATAGTAATAGAAAAAAAAACTCCTGTGCAAAAAGAAGTCCAAGCCAATAAGAATTTATTGCTAAATTTTACCAGATGTTGAAAGAAGCAAAACAAATGCTTCTCACACCATAAGAAAAGAAAGCATGCCAGGCATTGATGGTGCACGTCTTTAATCCCATCACTCAGGAGGCAGAGCCAGGTAGATCTCTGTCAGTTCAAGCCAGCTTGGTCTACAGAGTGAGTTCCAGGATAGGTTCCAATGCAATACAAGAAACCCTGTCTCCAAAACCCATAATAATAGTAATAGGAAAGAACAATACCAACCCCTCTTTATCTGGATATAAAAACCAGATAAAGACATAACCAAAAACAAAAGAAAATTCTAAACCAATCTCCTTAATTAACATAGATGAAAGATTTATTAACAAAGTTATTTGCAAACAAAACTCAAGAAAACATTTTTTTTTAAAAAAAAATCACTCATTTTGATCAACTAGGCTTTATTCCACAGATGCAAGGAGGGTTCAATACACTAAATCAATTAAATTGACCCCTGGTCATAAACTACATGATCATTCTTCAATCAAATATCCTACCACTGAACAAAATCCCATTTAAATGCTCAATTTAATAGATGCAGGAAAGAAAAGTTAAATTTTATAAAATCTAGCACCTGTACATAATAATACTCAGAAAACTTGAAATAGAAGGAGCATAACATGATAAAAGCTATATATGACAAACTTATAACCAAATTATATTAAGTGGAGAAAATATAAAGTGCTTCGACTACAAGACAAATGTGATCACTCCAGTTTTATTCAGTGTAGTGCTAGAAGACTAACTTAGAGCAATGAGACAAAGCAGTAGAGAACATGTATACAAATAGGGAAGGCAGAAGTCACACTATACTTACTTGCAGATAATATGATTCAATATATGAGTCCTTAAAGACTATTTCAGAAAACTCTTAGAACTAATTAATACTTTCAGAGGAGAGGCAGGATTAAAACAAACAAACAAAACCACAAATTCTAAAGTCTTTCTACACACCAATCATAAACACAATGAGGAAGGAACCAGATAAACAATTCCATTCAAAATTGCCTCAGAAATACCTTGGCATGAACCAAAAAAGTAAATGACTTAAGTAATAAATACTATAAAACCCTAAAGGCACAAATTGAAGAAGACATTAGGAGATGGAAAGACCTCCTTTTCCCAGTGTTCATGGATTGAAAGGATCAATATTGTGAAAATGGCTATTTTAGTAAAAAGTAATCTACAGATTCAATACGATCCTTATCAAAATAAAAATACCATTTTCCACAGACATAGAAAAACAAACCCCAAAAGACTTTGTTTTGCCAAGCAACCCTGAGCAAAAACAATAATGCTGGTTGTGTCATCCTACCTGATTTCTAGTTATACAGAGACACAGTAATAAAAACAGGCACAAAAACAGACATACAGACCAAGGGGACAGGGTAGACAAGGCAGACACGGACCTCCAGAGTAATTCCTGAAATCCTTGTTGAGGAATAGCCAGCCTCGTCAACAAATGGTGCTGCAAAAACTGGATATCCACATGTAGAAGGGATATCCACATGCAGAGCCTCATCTCACATTTTACTCAAAAATCAATTCCAAATGTATCAGAGGCTTTAGGGCAAGAGCCAAAACTCAGAACATTGCTATCGGAAAGAGTAGAGAAGATGCTTCAAGATACAGGTACAGATAAGGACTTTCTGAATATGACACTAGACACTCAGGAAATAAGGCCAATTATTGCCAAATGGGACCTCATGAAATTAGAAAGCTTTGTATGGTAAAAGAAGCAATTAAACAAGCAAAGAGACAGCTTACAAATGGGAGAATCTTTACCCTCTCTACAGCTAACAGAGGAATGATATCTGTAATATAGCAAGAACTAAATGAGAACACAAATAACCCAATAAGCAATATGAACTAAGGAGCTGAACAGAGAAACCTTAACAGAAGAAACATACATGGGCATTAAATAGTTTTAGAGTATTCAATATCCTTAGCCATCGTGGAGATGCAAATTAAAGCTACTCTGAAGATTTCTATCTCAGCCCTGTCAGAGTGGATTTCATCAAGAAAACAAATGATAGAAAGTTCTGGGAAAGGTGTGGAGAAGTGGAGCCCATTCAATGTTGGCATTGTGTAAGCATGTGCAGCCATTGCTGTGTGGAAATTAGTGTGGAAGCTTCTCAAAAAAGCTAAAAATAGATCTTCCATATGAGCCAGCTATACCACTGCTGGGCACATACCTATAGGAATGTATACCCTACAGCAAAGATACTAGCTCATCTGTGTTTATTGCTGCTCTGTTCACATCAGTGAGGAATTGGAATAAGCCTAGGTGTCAATTAAAGGATAATAAAAACATAATACACGCACAATTTTATTCTGCTGCAAAGAAAAGGCAAGTGCACAATTTTCAGGAAACCAAATAGAACTGAAAATATTAAATAAAGTAATTCAGGCTCAGAAAGATAAATACTGTCTGCTTTCTCTCACATAAATATCCAAGCTTCCACTTTTTGTCTATGCATATCTACTTGACAATGAGAGAGGATAGATGCCAGAAATCTAGAATGGGACTCATGAGGGGGTAGAATTACTCCCTAAATCTCAATGAGTGTAATCTGCGCTACATTAAAGACTTACAAAATCATGATGGATCATGGAGCCCTCATCTAGTACCTGTTGGAAATAGAAGCAAACACCCATAACTAAACACTGAGTCCAACTAGAATCCAGATGCAGGTGGAGAGGACAAGACCAGGTTGCAGAAACACATAGAGACAGCTGACCTGAACAAGGAGAAGCTAACGGGCCCTCAGACTGATAGCTAGGAATCCAGCATGGGACTGACTCAGACCCCCTGAACATGGGTCTCAGCCAGAAGGCCTGAGCAGTCTAAGGGACCTCAGACAGTGGAACCAGGATGTGTTCCTGGTGCACAAAAGGACCTTACAGATACATCCCCCATGGAGGGATACTCCCTTAACCTAGAGACAGGAGAGAAGTCCTAGTCCCTACTTCAAATGACTTGACAGAGTTACATGACCCCACCTAAATGGCTTTGCCCTACATGTGGAATGTGGGTGGGGGGATGGGAGGGGAGGGTGGTCAGGGTGCATGTGAGGGGACAGAGAGGGTAGGAGGGAGGGAGGGAGGGGGAGGGAGAGGGAACTCGAGTCAACATGTAAAATAATAATGATAATAATAAAGAATAAGAACTCAAAAAAAAAGAAAAATCAAAGTCATGGTGGAATAGTCCAGCATCTGATCACTGATGGGATATTTTAATTCCAAGTTATTTTAAGAATTGTTACTGAAATTTACTGTAGATACATTTCCTCTTCTGATTATTGATGTCAGTTTCAATAGCTTGTTTGTATCAGCGTGTGTGTGTGTGTGTGTGTGTGTGTGTGTGTGTAAGAAAGAGATCAACCATTAAGCCTCCACCAGCCCATTTTCAACAACAACAAAACACTTAAGTTCTTAGAATTGTAAATTGATCAGGAATTAGTAGAGATCTCCATAAATGCCTTTACCACCTTGCACAGCTTCCTCACTGCCTGCTTGTTACACTTCAGTTATACAGTTATTGCAGCTGATGAGTCTGCATCATTACCACCCAAAGACTAGCTGATATTAGAGCTCACTTTCACGTAACAAATGTATAATGGTTTGTGCCAGCCATTTTACTGTCATTTAGGATTTCACTTACCTGGAAACAGTCTGTTCATAGGAGATCCAACTCCTTATGGACATCTCCCCCAGTGCCCTGGCAGCTTGTCCAAAGTTTGGCTCCTCCTTGTAGAAGAGCTAAGCATCTTTTTCTTCCCAAGCTTATTATTTCCCTAGAAGTCCTACTTAAGAGTCTGCATTATGAGACCCTGACTGATTTCTGTAACTCATAGTCCATGAACTTAAACCTAGCATTTTTTAGGTTGTGTATAGTTGAAAGCTTCTTTGGAGTAGCTAGTCTGACAAATTCTGACACAAATTAAGTCTCTTTATCTGTTCTTGGATAGATGTTAATTAGTATCCATTTTGTGCCAAGATTATAGGAAAACCTTGGGATGTTGCATAGTGATTTCATTATTTCTGGAAGAGATAAAAAAGCCCAGAATATGCTGGGTGCAAATGTAAGATACAAAGCAGGTGCTATAGGATTCTTTCCATGGACTGTAGATAGGAAGTTGTCAGAAAAGACCAGATGTGACAAATATATATTGAAAGGGTCAACTGGGTGACCAGGAGAAGACATCTTTGATCTTGTCTGCAAAGCATCAAGGTAAAGGCAAATGCCTCAGTGTAAAGTGTTAGCTAATTGGTGAGAAGAAAGAAGGAAAGTAGAAAGGAAAAAGGCAAATATATAGAGACATTTACAGAGGTAATTGCTGCCTTGGATACCATGTAAGAAGGAGGAAACAGAGAGGCAGCTCAAGTCTCAGGATCTGGAAGGAACACAGAAGGCTTGCAGAATAAAAGAGTTTCAACATTTATTTTCCTTTGCTACCACATCGAGCCTAATGAGGAGACTAAATAGGAAGGGTAGTAGCCTGTACCCTACAAGAATTCTCCTATATTGAGGTTGTCTCCTATCTTGCCTGCAATTCTATCACTAAATTGAAGCTGTGATTATTGATCTCAACTTTTGTCTTCCTACTTCAATCTGTAAGCTTAATAAAGACAAGGATTGTCATTGTCTGCACGGGCTGGTTACTATAGCCTGGTGCTTCTGGTACTTACTAAATGTCTCTGTGGGTTTTGAACATGTGCAAGCTATTAATAGTTGTTGACCATGATTAAGCGGACCTCACTCACTCCATGTATGATTAATCAGTTTGCTTTCCTCTTTACCTTTTCCCAAACACAACCTAGAAAAAAGGAAACAGGTCTTTCACGGGGGGGGGGGTGTTGGGGGGTGTCGGGGGAGGGGGAAGAAAACGAACCCTGGAGCAGAATGGTCCAAGATGAGGCTGGCGTCTAGGACCTGTGCCTTAAGCTTCAAAGGCCAACAAAGAGATGCTGAGGTTTGGATGTTAGGAAATACATTCTTATGATTCTACTTAGTTTCTTAAAACATGTCCATGCTCCAAGATCAACAAACTAAGAACCATGAGCACATAGGAACGAAATTGAGTGTTGTCATCCATTAAACTTATAACCCAGTCAATTTGGCACTTAGTATTGTTTGATTATATTCATATGTTAAGACATTCATATAAGTTGCTTTAATTAAATTTGTATTTAAACAACAAAATAAAGTCATTTTGGAGGCAGTGAGATATAGGTCATATATATATATATATATATATATATATATATATATGTATATATATATATATATATGAATTTGGCAAAGTACTGTCACCATGTCTATAATGAAGCTTCCAGAAACTTCTGCCACAAAATTATTTTACATGGCATTAACCTTAAATGATTGTGTTTGCAGTGGGAATCCTGACCAACTTGGAAGGTAGAAATAGATTAAGGAAGGAATGGAGAGAAGTTACATTCAATTTTCTCTCACTTGGTCCACAATAACCCAGCTTGGCCTCATCCTGATTTCTGTAAGAAAGTCTCAACTAATCTCTGCTGGTATCCTGTGATCCTCCATCTGAGAGTTCTGTTTCCTCACTAGAAAAAAGCACAACACATTCAAGTGCTCGCCATCCCTCATGCATAGGATCATATTAGTGGTCAGGGTTATAGTAGACCCTGGGTGAGAAGAGACTCTCCCATTCTCTGGTTAAAGAATAAGTAGCTTTCTTTGTGGTCCTGCAGCCTCCTCACAGCTGAGAGTCTCCAGTCCTAGCATCATTCTTCAGTAAATTGATCTAGTGTTAAAAGTGATACACCTGGAAGTCCTATGTGAGTGTACAGAACCTTACCCACGTTAACATAAAATTAGATGCTGCACAAATGTCACCACAGGAGTACCCAAGGTTATTTCAGGTCATTTATGATGACCCATTGCATATTTCATCTCTCCAAAAGAGCAGCAGAGATTAGATAATATAGCAGGAAAATAGACTGCACCATGAGGGTTCAGGAGCAGCCAAAAGGAGAAACAGGCAGTTTGTGGGAGGCTGGGAAGGAGCTGTTGCTGGAGTCTTCTACTTGTCTGCATGACATTTATCCTTGTTTTGGTTTTTTGATTTTTTTTTTGGTCTTACATTTCAAATAATTTAATTTATTTGTTCCTTCTAAAGTCCACAATTCTATATGTTAAAAATACAATAAGAGGTAAATTAAGCATAGCTATTGACCTCTAGCATCTGTCTTTGCACTAGGATTGACCATGTCTTTTCCTCTTTTAAGAGTCTGGCATAAAAAAAAAAAGCTTGTTCCAGAGAAGCTTCAGTTCTCATGTTTGTGCCTTTGTCATCCATCAAGCTCATCCTTTCCCACTTGTAAATAAACATCAAGAACCAGAAGTATCCAAAGTTTAAGTATTAGTTAGCAAATATGTCTCTTTCTGCTTGCCTTCCCCAACCTGAATCTCTGCCACAACTATTTTGTTCAATGCAGTCCGAGAACATAACATTGTATAATTGTGTACTTATAAAATCAAATGGTGTGCCCTATTACAAAATGTCTTACAAATTACCTCGCCAAATATGCTAATTTTGGTGGAAGGAATGGAGAACATTTACTTCAGACCGTAGTAAAAAATAATAAAAAGTCAGAAATGCTGATTTAAGAAAAGATACTGCTAAATTGGAGCAGTTTCAAAGAAAGAAACTAAAAATAATAATAAAAAAGCCTGAAGGAATGAATATTTTCAAAATTGAGAGAATTTAAGAGTCTAACATGACAAACTATAACCAGTCTTACAAATACCTCTAGGGAATTGGATTCCAAAAGTCTGCATTGTTCAAAGGAGAAAAAAAATAAAAGCACTCAAATGAAAAAAAACTATCCAAAAGAAGGGGAAAAGTGAACTTTTAAAGCTAAATGTTTTCAATATTTTCAGTTAGACCAGCCCTCAGAGGTCTGAAGACATTAAACACTGGCCAAGCAAACCATTTGTTTCCAGATAACACAGTGTAGCAAATCAAGTTGGGTGGGGCAGCTGAGTCCCTGTGGTCATGAACTGCATGTTCAGTGTGTGGACCTCAATGAACATGTGTTGAAGTTACTCAGTATACCATGGCTGTCATCTACTAGACTCTAGTGACTAGTCTGAGCACACAATAGGGTACACCCAAAGCTGGGATAAACCAGAGTTCCACATCACTTTTAACGATCACAACATTGCAACAATATTTAACTGAACATAAGCCTGAGTCACAGTTAGGCAATAAAATGGTTAATGATTCATTTTCAAGAACACCTTTTTCCCTGGAATCTGCCATTTCCTAAAAGTTTTGAGAGTGGAGGGAGACCTGCAGACAAAATCTGTAAACCGTTTTTACCAGGAGAAAAAGAACAAAAAACAAGTGCCTTTTAACTGTATCTAATACATGAAAACATGGTGTCCCAAACTTTCAACACTGACTTAGAAAAGTGTCTGTTGCCTTTGAGAAACAAGGGGAATGAGTCACAAATGGTCTTTGCTTCCTATGGCACCCCCTCCCTTCCAAACACAACCCCATCTTCTGTGCTTTGCACTCATAGTGATATGTTAGAAATTTAAATATTATGTTCTTGAAATATAATAGAATTGTATCCATGCAGACTGTCTAGACAGGGCAGGGACTGTGTCTGTTTAATGTCACTTTACATAGCAGGGAGCAGCCTTGCACAAATAAATGCTCTTGATGATAATGTTGATGTTAGTATAAGCAGGTGGCCAAAATTGGGGTGGGGGGAGAAAGCTTGTTACTTCAACATTAACATTTTTTATGGTTCATGCATGTAACACTTAAGTGTTTAATAAAGTTTACAAATGGCTGGCTATTTTTTAAATAATGATTTCAGCACATTTTATGTTTCTTAATATTACTCATTAAATTTGTTTGCATGGGAGAAAATATCAATCTGCCTATTCAGAAAGTAGGCAAGACTACCTATTCAAATTCCCTAGTGTCTAAAATGTGTGAGTATTCTTACGGCTTTAATTTGTTTTTAAGGAATAATTAAACATTCTGACAGTGAGGAAACCAAGATTAAATTCCTGAAAATTTTAAGAAATAGAATTGGAATCTCTGTTAAAGGGATGGCATCTCTCCCATTTCTCAATGTGCTTTTCAGTCTGTCAACAAATATATGGCCCTGTCCTTCTACAAAGTCAATTTTGTTAGCTAGAAACAGACAATAAAAACTAAACATAATAAATAAGTAAAGCAAATAGTTGTAGGCAGACTTTTCTATACTGCCTGCCAGCCCCCAAATAACCACACAGAGACTTCTTATTAATTATGAAAGCGTAGCCGACCACTTAGCCTTATTTTTAGCTAGCTCTTAAAATTTAACCATTTCTCTTAATTTGCTTTATGCCTTGTGGCTTTATTACTTTTACTTAGTACTTAAGTCCTGGCATCTCCTTGCAACTTTGCCTTTCTTCTTTCCAGTTCTCTCTGCCCTGAAAATCCTGCCAAGCTATCAGCCATTCAACTTTTTATTAAACCAATTTGAGTGATACATATTCACGGTATACAAAAAGATTATTTCACATTCCCCCCTTTTTCTAAAAATAAAAAGGAACTGTTTTAACTCTGACATAATAAATCTATAAATAATAAGAATTATCAGGTTAGAATTACATTTACAATGTCTAATCTATTTGTATTTGGCATATTTGATGAAAAAAATTTTCCATTATTTATTCCATTATTGATGAGTCCAAAGCTCTGTACCTAATTTACCTTCTATCATAACTAATGAGAAGTATAACTGTGACTATCTAGTCTTCATATTCATCAAAGACTTCAGAAAGATATATTACCTGAAAAACAGAAATTACAGAGCAAGCCACTTCCAAACCTATAGAAGTGACAGACATCTGGCTGCCTGCACCATCACCCACGATTCCTCTGCAATGTTGGGGCATTCATATTCTATGAAGCAGTAATTTTGTCTATAAAGCAGGAATTTTGAAAGACTGTCCCATCTACTCTTGGCAAAATTCAGCAGTCACTTTCCCATGTATCTTGTAGAATGGTTTGGCAGACATTTCTATGAAGCAGGAATTTTGAATGACTGTCCCACCTTATCCTGGCAAAATTCACAGTCTTTTTCTTTTGTTTCCTACTTGTCCAGTTTGCACAGCATACTGTCAGCAAACAAGACAAGAGCAGTTTCTTGCCCAAAAGCTAGTTTTGCCACATCAAAAACAAACTCCATATGGAATTTCTTCAGTGTCCATCATCTTCTCAGAAGTAAATTGGTACTGCCAGAGTAGACATGTCTCATTGTCATGAAAAGCCCTATGTTAACAAAATATTTTAAATGTCATATTCTGTAGGTCTTTGAAGTGTCAGAAGACTATCTAAAATTTGTTTGATCTTGAAAACATACCTAACATGATGGCGAGTTTGATTTTTATCAGTGACTAACTAATAATCTGTATTGCATTATTATCCTAAACAGTTTATAATAAACTTCAATGACTAGAAATGTATACTGTTAAATTAGCTCCATAAGTATAATACTTTAGACAAGAGTAGGAACATTGCAACCTGTTTAGAGCTTTGTTTTTGTTTTGTTTTGTTTTCTTTTTTTTTTTTTTTTTTTGATTTTTGTTCTTAATCTGAACCTGTTCCATTGTATATCTGTAACCTTTTCTGTCTGCCTGAGCAAAAGTCTTAATCCACTGGTCAGCTTAGCTCATGGTGAGCTGGCGGTTCAAGCCTTCAGGTTGTGGCAATGAGACATGCCTCTATACTGTGGTTCTCATGAGGGACATGAGACTAAGAAGCTGCATTTGGCTCCATTTTTCAAGTCTTCTATGGATATATGGCCTCATGTTGGGGGCCATTTGTAGTCACACTTTTATGTCCCACCTGCCAGCTCCCAAATAATCACATGGAGACTATTGATTATGAAAGCTCATCTGACAGTTTAGGCATGTTTTAGCTAGCTCTTAAAACTTAAATTAACCCATTTCTGTTCATTTTCTTCCCACCTCATGGATTTGTTCCCTTTACTCTGTACTGCTCATGCTGCTCTCCTGCTTCCTCTATGCCTGGCTGCGACCCCGCCCTTCTTCCCAGCATCCTGTGTGCCTGAAAATCCTACTTAGCTATTGGCCATTCAGCTTTTTATTAAATCAATCAGAATAGCACACCTTCACAGTGTATAAAAAGATTATTCCACAGCAAATAGTGCACTCAAAGATGACTGAAAGATACTGAAGAAATGAAAAACTAAGCAGGATGAGGGATTAGTAGTGGGAATGGGGTGCAGTTTTATGTAGAGTGGGCAGAATAGGCATCATTGAAAAGGTGGTGTTTGAGTTAAAGCTTGATAAGTTGAAGTAATTAGTTCCTTAGAATACAGACAAAAGAAATTCTAGATAGTAGAAGCAGCATGTGTCCTGGAGAAAGAGTTCATGGGTTCATGAGGTCTGAAGGGATCCAATGGGACCATACCCACATGAAGAAGGACTGTGGAAATTCTTAGGCCAAGGAGACAATGGAGCCAACCTTTCCTCCTGAGTCAAAGAGTTGACTTTTGATCTGAGTAGGGAGTCAGCTCCTGAGTTGAGGCTCCTGAGTACTAAATACATGATCTATGTATTTAGTACTTTAATAAGATCATTCTGCTTCATTGGCCCAAGTGTTCAGAAGAACAGAGGAAGAGGGAACCCTTTGCAGGATTCACATGAGATACGATAGCTCAGCCTCAGTTGTAGACACATTCAAGGCAATTCTGAAGTAGAATCAATGCTTTGGTTTTCACATGGGTACTACTAGAGCAGCAACATCAACATCACCTGGGAACTTCCTGACGTGCAGAGTCCCACACCTCATCAGAAGTCTACTGAGTTGGAAACTCTGGAGGAAGGGGTTGTTGTCATTTTGTTTAATAAGACTTCTATTTTAATACATGCTTAAGCTTGAACACCATAGTTTTAAGGTTTGGGGGCCTGAAAAGGATGGCATTAGCTTTGCCATTGACTAGAGAGGGCTATGGTGAAGGAAGGTCAAATTTGGTGGCACTCTAGGGAAGTCTTGGGTTTGGAATAGAACAATGGGCTTGTAATGTCTTAGATATCCAGGTGTTATATAAGCAGTTGTATGTATGTGGAATTAAAGAAAAGTGGCCCAATTTGAAAATGGGAACTGAAACATGGATTATCCTGCTAAGAACCAAATATCACAGTCAATTTGATCATATCAGTGGATATTTACTGTTTGGTTACTTCATCCTAACTTTCAATGCAGAAAACAGAAAGCCAAATAATTAAATGGAAGCAAATGACATGGGAAAGGCAGTGCAGCTCCTACTTAGCATGCTAAGGTAGTGGACACTTCAGTGTGTCCCAGATCCTCCGTCAAGTCATCTGTAAAGGAAGGTTTTGTGGCTATCTTTTCCTGCTTTAACATCAATAATGTAAGGGGCCCTAATATTTTAAAAGGAAAAGTTAGAACTGATATGCTTTCTACATTTGTCAAGTATCTGATAAATATCTCTACTTCTGTCTTTAAGAGGTGACCCTGTATTGGAGGATAGAGTATACACCTTACTTAACAACTGTAATTTGGTTTTCTTTCATAGTAACTTTTGTGTAGGACAAGTGATTAGGACCACATGAACTTTAGAAGAACAGTGGTAGCAGAGGGAAATGGGTGTTCAGTGACTATAGTATATGACCATGGAAATGTGATTTCCAGCCTTTTCATGATCCTATCAGTTGTTAACATGACTACAAGTACTGGAGAGATAGCTCAGCAGTTTAAGAGCCCTTGCTGCTCTTCCAGAGGACTAGGGTTTGATTCCTAGCAACCACATGGTGGCTCACAATCATCTGTAAGTATAGTTCCAGGGAATCAGATACCCTCTTCTGGACTCCACCGATGCCAGACACGCATGTGCTGAACATACGTGTAAGCAAAACATCAACGCACTTAAAATAAAAAATCTTTAAAAAATAGTGCCAGAATACTTATACCATCACGTTCACATAGGAAGCTAAATGAATAAGCTGAAAACTTAAAATCAGGTTAAAGCAGAGGACTGACCATCAAGAAGATAATGTGTTCTATAAAATGAATGGAAATAAAAGCCAGACATGGTGATGCACACCTGATTAAATAAATAAATTGAAAATGAGAAAATATTTTTACTGACCCCAAATCTGTGTATTTTTAAAAATCCATGTTAAGTCATTTCATAAGCATCACCTTAGCTGCTAAGACACAATCAATGAATAAGCTCTGAAGGCTGACACTCTTCTGTCCCACATTGTAATCTGATCCATGAATGAATATCAAGGGACATCTGGGATCCATCCTATCTTTCCCACAGACTAGTTGATTAACTCGACAATGGCAGAAACCCACGGGCTGTCAGAATTATTATGGGAGCAAATAAAAGGTCATATTGTATTTTTGTGTTGTTAAAGAACACAGTTCTGACATGGTCAGGATTAAGTACTTAAATACTGAAGAGAAATAATCCTTATAGGGAATACCTAACTACAGTAATTTTCAGGATCATCTGTTACAAAATTAAGAAACATTTTCACAGATACAGGGAGCTCCTAATCCTGGACCTTGAGATAGGGCTCCAGTCTACAGGTGTGTTAGAGTTCAGCATCCAGAGACTTTCTCCTTTCTCTTTGCTCCATTTCTACTTTGGTCGTGTTTCTGGGGACAGAGCAGGACAGGAAGGAGAGGAGCCACCATCCACTTCATCTTTCCCACATTGCTGTTGTCAGGTTATTTTGGTAAAGAGTAGAATGTATTTGGTACCATCACTGACTTTCCTGTGGTTCTGTCTCCCATGTTACATTATATATAAATCTTTTATTTTATTTTAAATATCTCACTGAGAGGCTGTTATTTCTACCTTTAATATGTTAAGGGTGCTATGTGGGTTCTGTCCCTTCTGCGTTCCTTATTTGTAAAGGAAAACCACCGTCTGGCTTAGAAAACTGGTTTCCCAAAAGTGACACCTAGGAAATGGTCACAGTGGTATAGGGTGTGTAGAAGACTGGTGTCTGGATCTGACTTGGGAGAGGTCTGGGAAGTATACTTGTTTGAGAGAATAAATTTTAATTAAAAAGCTAAAACCTCTGTGCATGGCAGCCTTCTACAGGATAAAATTTATTATTGGTGTGTTGTTATTGTTGATTATGATGTTTCTTAGGACACTTGTGGGATTAGAGGCCACAGGAACTTTCTCTGAGCTTCCTCTGAGTAGTAGTCAATGAATATCCTGAGTGACACCTGAGAAGTTGTTGTTTCAAAGAATCCTTTGCCAAGTTCTTCTTTTCTTGAGTATGTGTACTTCAAGAGAAATTTGATTCATATGTTTCTGAATAATTTACAATTAAATCATCAGCATATAATTTTCTAAGAGCTACTAGCTTTCCAAGGAGCTTTTAGAACCTGTTTAATAATTCCTCTCCAGTAATTTTCTTAAAACAGGAAGTTGCCTTTTATCAAATACAAATAAACTCAAACATTCAGAAGCCTGAAGTTCAGTTTCCTGCTCCAAACTCCAGGTTTCAAGCATAATCTGTGACTTTTACCAAATACATCCTTGCAACTCTACAAATTTTTTTTATTGGAACAAAACAAAGGTGATAAAGTTGTATAAAAGTGTTTATGTGCATTATTACTCTCGGGGGTATGTTTACAGTTATAGAAAGAATCATGAAATGTATCAAGGGTATTCTTGAAACATTACATATATAAGTGAAAATTCCTTTGGATCTTGTTTTCTTATATGTCTGAATGTGTTCACTAGTTTTATCATAGAAAACATTTTAACTTTGTTTTTCACTCATTTTCATTTTTACCATTTCAAATCTTAAACACCTTAGGAAACACATGAACACGGTTTTTCCAGAAGAAGGAACTAAAACATCTGTAGGAGTTTCATGTCTTTACTGAGATGAGGTAACATTTCCATTTATGAATGCAATTGACACTATTCATGGACCTGGAAAAATGCAGAAAATTATCTCTGGTTCATACTCTGACATCTCTTAATTATTTGTCAATCTGCTCACCTGGCAAAGATGATTAACTCTGACCTTGGAATTCTCCTCTATTTTGTTCACTTGTGTCATAGAACAAAGAAGCAAAGATAATTACAAGAGGGGTTCTGGACTATCCGAAGCAATTCCCTTATGTCCTGTCATTGAGTCTACTTAGTGCTTCTGTAACCAAGTGGATGCTGGGATGACAGGTGTCATAGAAAAGAAAATACTTGATTTAAACTTTATTAATTAGATTATCAGTTTATTAATTCATAATTGACCTTATTAATGGCCCCAGAAGAACTTGTGGACCACATAAAGCTGAGTTTACTCAACCTGCTGACATGGGGAAGTAGCAGCTTCAGAGAGACTTTAAGAGGCCCAACAGAGAGATTTAGGAAAGCAACTGTGAGGAGCTTAGACTGAAGTTAGCATGAGTTGTTTCAGGGCAGAAGGTAACAAACTAGATTTAAGCAAATGTTGGTAGAATTTGTAAAGCAGACAGAAGGTAATGTTAACTTTAGAACACTGATCTACAAAGAGCCCACATTAAACCAACTGATCTGTCCTTTTTTCTTGGAACATAGGATATGAAACAAACTGGTGTTAGAACCATGGTGTATAGTTTCTGTTACCTGCTATGGTTTGAAAGAATTTACCATCTTGTACTTCATAGCATAGTTTTGCAGAGTGTGCCATTTGGATTTCTTGCAATAGAAAAGCAAATGTAATATACAATATGCACATTTACCATGCATTCACTCATTTTTGTTCTTTTTTAAATTAAACTGTATCATAGCACTTAAGAAGCTAATGAGCCTGAAGCATGGTGACACATGACTTCAAAAGGTGTGAACCTTTCCTGACAATGGTCTGTGATAGGTATTTATGTATAGATTGTATTTTATATAAATTGTACTTTCTCTTATTACTGTATTTCATTCACAACAACAAATATAATACTAACAATAAAATGTCTTTTTAAGATTTTACATTGTGTTTTGAGCCATTTCCTGTTTATTCCAAATAAATGTTTAATTATCTGTATCCTACCTTGCCTAGTAAGAATTTACACTCCCCCAAATAACAGAGTCTGACTCACTGGGTGGCAGAACCACTAGAATGACTGAAAAGTCAAGAAGGCATTTTTTTTTAAATTTAAATTAGAAACAATCTTACTTTACATATCACTCCCAGTTCCCTCTCCTTCCCATCCTCCCAGGTTCCCCATTGATCTCCCATCCCATCCCCCTTCTGCTCCCCAGGGAGGGTGAGGCCTTCCTTGGGGGTTCATCAAAGTCTATCATATCTTTTGGAGCAGGGCCTAGCCCCCCCCCCCATGTGTCTAGGCTGAGAGAGTATCCCTCTATGTGGAATGGGCTCCCAAAGTCCATTTGTACACTGGGGATAAATAGTGTTCCACTACCATAGACCCCATAGACTGCCCAGGCCTCCTAACTGACTCCCACATTCAGGGGGCCTCTTTCGATCTTATGCTGGTTTCCCAGCTGTCTGTCAATCTGGGGTCCATGAGCTCCTTCTTGTTCAGGTCAGCTGTTTCTATGGGTTTCCCCAGCCTGGTCTTGTCCACTTTGCTCATCATTCCTCCCTCTTTACAACGGGATTCACAACATACCCAAACTTATGGGACACTTTAAAAGCAGTGCTAAGAGGAAAGTTCAAAAAGGCATTTTTATAAAATATAGGTAAGACAGACTTTGAAGACTCCCCATGGAAGTCCTCACCCTCCCTGTGGAGCAAAAAGGGGGATGGGCTGGGGTTTGGTGGGGGTGATAGGAAAGGATGAAAGGGTGAGGGAACTGGGATTGACAAATAAAACAACCTTGTTTCAAATTTAAATTGAAAAAAAAAAAGAAAAAAATGTAGAACAACACAGTTCTCTAATGCTTCTATGAATATAGTGAGATTTTTCATGACAAGAACCTAATAAATTAACTCTCAGATTAATAATGTAGAGAGGGAGAATTGCTGACCACATACAGATCATTTAAGATAAAAGATTGTTAATGAAAGCTTCTCCATAGGTCCCATAGGTGGGCAGTACAGAAATCTTATAGAGAATCTCATTCCGAAAACAATGAATTAAAATTTACCTATCTGTGCTAGTTAGATTTTATTGTCAACCTGACACAATCTAGAATCACCCAAGAAGAAAGAGGGAATTTCAATTGAAGAGTGCCCAAATCATATTGGTCTGTACCTAAGACCATGGCAAGCTGCCATGACCGATGGTTGATGAGGAGGGGCTCGGCCCACTGTGGATGATGCTATTTGTAGGCATATGAATCTGTGTTGTTTAAGAAATCTTTCTAAGCCTGGGATCAAGCCAGGAAGCAGCATTCCTCCACTGGTTCCTTCTTCAGTTCTTGCCCTGACTTCCTCCAGTGATGAACTGTGACCTACAATTCCAAACTAGAATAAACCTTTACTTCCCCAAGTTGTTTGTGTCCAGATGCATTAGCACACAACAACAGAAAATCAAATTAGGACTCATCAGAAGTCAGCCTAAACAAAAAGTCCTATTTCCCTTTGTGCTTTCGTGTTTAGAGTTTCAATTAAGTATATCGCTTCCTCCCTTTCTTCCGTCCAACCACTCATTTGTCCTGTCTCTCTAGTCCTTGACATGTCTCCCATCACTCCCTCTCAAATGCATGGCCTCTTATTATTAATATTACTATTACTATAGTTATTACTCATATGTGTAAATATATAATTGTACCTGCTAAGTTGGCTCAGTGTTGATCCTGTGTATGTGATTTCAGTGTATGTGATTTCAGGACTGACTACTTTGTATATGATGTAACCATTTAAGAGGCCATCTCTAGGAAAGACTAATTCTCCCTCTTTCAGCAGTCATTAGCAATTCTTCATCTATGGGTGGGAACCTGTGAGATTTCTTCTTCCACCTTATAATATGTATTGTTGTTGTCCTTATTCAGCTTTTATTTAGGAAGCCATATTGTTGAGGTATCATGGCTGTAGCTTCCTTGTCATTTCTACAAGATACAACCTTCAGCAGATTTCCTGGTTCTCTGGCTCTTACAATCTTTCTGATTGTGATGGTCCCTGAGTGTCAGGTACAGGAGTTGTGTTGTACCTATAGCCACTGGAATTCTGGGTATCCTGTGATCATTTGATCTCTGCATTTTGACTAGTTTTTTGTGATGGTCTCCATCTATTACGAACAGAGGTTCCTTGGATGGAGAGTAAGGGAGCTATAATTATCAGTGCATATGTGAATAGATTTTAGAATATTCTTAAATAAACCCTTAGATATTCTTAAATAAATTTTAAGTAGGAGCAGGGTCTCCTCTAAGATCTACAAGCTCACCATTGTAGTTGGCTAGGTTCCCATTAGTATGCATGAACCCCCCCCCATTAAGCAGTCCTTAAATCCATTTAGACAGCCTTTGGTTACTGCCAAGACATGAGTGCCACCATTGCATTCTTAGGGAGATCTTGTAATGCTGGTCATTGTTGTGATTCACAGAAGTAAAAGCTGAGTACTGACAATGATTGCTTCCTAGGCAGCTTACATAGCACCTTCCGGTACTATGAAAGCTAAACTTCAGGAAGGAAGCCCGTATGGTTAGATCCAACTTGAGTCTTCTGAGTTCTGTGTCAGAGATAGTGTCTTCAGCAATAGGAATTTTACCTTCTACCTTTGGGAGGTAACCAAGAGTAATAGCATTGGCCTATACTGTTATGTGAGTCTCTTGGGTTATCCTGACCAACAACTCAAAAGAGGTTTTCTCGTTCCTGGTTCAGAGCATTGTCAGCCCAAGTGTCATAATATAATTTCAAATACATATATAAACACACACACACACATATATGCACTCATGTATATGCATAGCTGTGTACACATTCACACACACACACACACACACACACACACACACACACACACACACACGTAGTTTCAGGTAAATCCAAAGTAATATGATTCCTTGAAGCTTTTTCAAATGTCCTTAGTGTTATTTGTCTATTCTACCTCTCCTTCTGTATTGATCTCCCTTTACCCTCACCTCTTTAAACTCCCTCCCATATTTCTCCAATTCTCCTTTTTTAAAAGCTAGATTTTATTTTCTCTTTCTGAGTGTTATCATCCATTAGACAATAGCCACTATTAGTAATGGTTTTATATTTTAAGTTTTCCCATATGAAATAGATATTTAGAGGCTTTTGTTTCCCATCAGCCTCTGCTAACATTATTTGAAATTTAAAATAATAGAATGTTCTAATTCTCCAAGTCTTTGTTGTCAAAACCTAATTAATTATTCAAAGTAATTGCTACTAGATATCTTCTTGTTGTCAGCCAATGTTTGGCCTAAGCTCATAACCTTCTCATGCAACATTGTGAGTAGATTGATGTTATTGCCTCTATACAGAGCATGAGAAGTCTCACTGCCACACATCCATCTGATGAGAACATCTGTGTCCTCTCTTCTCTGTCTTACCAACTGAGCCTAAAGCAATTGCATATTGCATAGAAAGAAATGTCTATCTTTGTTCTCTAAGTTAATTTTAGAACCTAGAAAACCTAAGTTCTAGAAAGGCAGGTTACAAATGACCCCACATATTTTTAAATAAAGTTATTCTAACTCTTTTCTACTAGCTACTAAAACAAAGACTTATCATTTGTTTTAGGTAAGTATAATGGCTACATCAGTAATTTTAGTACTCATGAGGCTGAGGCAGAGGGATCACAAGTTGTAGATCTGCTTTGACTATAGAGTGAAAAGCAAGACCTGCCTTGCCAATCAACTTTAAAAGTTGCCAATAAATTTTAAAAGTCTAGGTGGGGCTAGAGACATAGTTTGGTGGTTAAGAGCTCTAGATGCTCTTCCAGAGGACCTGGGTTCAATTTCTAGCACCCACATGGAAACTCACAACCTTCTGGAACTCTAGTACCAGATATGATATCCTCTTTGAACCTCTGCATAATCCAGGCATGCATGTTGTACAAACATATACACTCAGGAATAATAGCTCCAGGCATACACATTCAGAAAAAACACTTACACTCATAATTTTTTAATGTAGATCTAGGGATATAGCTCAACAGAACTCTTTCTTCTTGCCTATGGTACATGAAGCCATCACATCAATCTCCAGTACGAGAAAACAAAACAAAACAAAACACTGTCATATCTCTCATTTTCAGTATAGAGAAAGAAAAAAATGCTTTCAGCTATCCAAAATTAGAAGGAATTGAAATGTCACAATATTGAAGAGATCATAGACAAGCAGACATCTTTCAGAAAGTATTGCCCTCATGTCAATGTAAAGTTTTATTTGAAGCGAGTTGCTTTCTCATTTGACTTCAATAAGAAAACCTCTAAAGGTTAATTCTTTCTCAGATCTTTACATTTCAAAGGCCAAAATAATCATCTAACCTCTAAAAAGACATAATGAGGTTCATCTGTAATGATCAAGACATTCACTTTGTTTTCTGTGACTTTCACAGACTGCACAGCAGTCCCAATTTTCTATTTGAGATTATTCTTATAATATGTACTTGTGTCTTGTCCCCTACTTCTCCAGGACTGTCCACCAGAAGCAGGTGATTTTCGAGCTCAGCAGTGTTCTGCTCATAACGATGTCAAATACCACGGCCAGTTTTATGAATGGCTTCCTGTGTCTAATGACCCTGACAACCCATGTTCACTCAAGTGTCAAGCCAAAGGAACCAGCCTGATCGTTGAACTAGCACCAAAGGTCTTAGATGGCACTCGATGCTATACAGAATCACTGGATATGTGCATCAGCGGCTTATGCCAAGTAAGTGCTAGAGTCTTCCCATGTGAGTTGTCTACAAATGCTGTGACTACATGCAAATAAGTTTCTCAGAGTTACTCAGTAATCTTCTAGAGTTTATAAAGAGTAAATAATTTGAAGATTGTCATTTCAGTGAATGGTGTGGTTATTGTATTCCATGTTAGTGTTAAGGAAATGTGGACTGCAGGTGGGTTTGGTTTTGTTTGGTTTCTTTATTCCTTGAATGATACTTGAATGTGAGAGAATAAGAATTCTTGAATACTGTGCATTGATGATGAAGTTTGAAATTACCTGTATCTCAAATGTCCCTGACACTTGGAAAAGAATAGATGGAGGAAGGTAGGGGGAGAAAGAGAGGGAACTGGGAAAATCTTGTGTTTTCAGACATTCATTTTCATCTACATAGAATTTCATAGGAACTCAGATAGGATAATATGCCTCCTTAATGCCTGAAAATATATTGAAAATTCACACAAATTGTAGTGAGAGGCATTGTTTTCAGAGAGGCAACCCTTAAAATCCAGGGATATAAAAGGAATTGATTTCTGGTATCAATTCATCAGTGTATACTTGAAGACTCAGTACGCTAATGAAGGGTTAGTCCATTTACCATGAACTTGTGTTTTTTAGGGCTTACTTTTTGGACTGTGATGAGAAATCTATATTATACAGTGAGCAGTTTTCCTGAATGCTTTTATTTATCATATTCTTTCATGTGTCACAGTACAGACATTTTAAGAACATTTTCCTCAAGTGAGAAGACATTTATTGAGTCTGAATCTATAACAACTTGTATGAAATATGAAACATATTTCAGAGATTTCTTTTAAATGTATATTATAAAACTTAAATCTACGTGTTGATTTACAAGAAAAAAAATGCAGTGTAAATTGTTGTAAGACATGAGTTGTGCCATAAGTTTTATGTAAGGCAGAGGGAAGCTGATACAGTCAACCTTCATACAGGTTAGGATAATGATACAGGAAGGTGCATGTTCAACATTTTTCAAATAGAAGAAGAGAGAAGAATATATATATATATATATATATATATATATATATATATATATTCTGTATGTATATGACATAAAGAATATATATATATATATATATTCTTTATGTATATGACATATGAATCCCAGGGATAAATGCTAATGTTGGATTTTATTCTTCTCAAGATTGTAGGGGTATTAGAGAATATCCACATACCTTTAAAAGCATCACATGTAGAACATTACTTGTGATATTGTTCAACTATTTGCAAAATTATTTGTGATTATTTATAAATAGTTCTATTGGGGCTGGAAAGATGACTCAACAGTACAGTTAAAAGTATCATCGGCTCTTCCAGAGGATCCAACTTCCTTTCTCAATGCTATATTAGGAGGTTCACAACCACCTATAACTCTACTTCCAAGGGATACCACACCCTCTTCTGGCCTCCATAGACATATGCACACCCATAGCATATACTCACAGACATACATACATAGACCCACAAATAAAATAAATCTTTTAAAATACTGCCATCTAGGACTCTTGATTTATTGAAATGGAATGATGAAATCTTTAAAACGTTCAGGAATACTAAAGAATCATAAATAAAATAAATATATGGAAAGGACTGAACTGCAAGGAATAGGAGCTATGCTTCTTTGTATGGGCACACTGTTCAGTGTCTTGTAAATAAAAATCTAAGGACTAGAAAATGTTCATGATCTTGTGACAATTACATCATGTCAAAAATGGGACTAAATTCCAGGTCTTCTAATACCCATGACAGTGTTGTTTCTACAATATTATGTTTGCAAATGAACCAAAATCAACAAGTCAGGTCAGCAAATTAGGTTTCGATTATTTCTGTTGCATGATAGCTCAACCGGGCATGTTTTCTCCCTGGTTCTTCCTGCCAGCTGGCCTCATGTACCTTAGTAACTAAAAAAAAAAAAAAAAAATCCTATCTCAGTAGCTGGGGAATAAAAAAACTTCTACATGAATAAATATGGAGAGATAATGTTCTACTGTGAATTATGAGTGTGCCTCTTTAAGTTATAATCACACAATTGTGATTTGTTTGCTTTGGGAGTAAGTGTAAATTATATCATTGTTTAAAATAAATGTGCTCCACACATAAAAATTGCAACTGAATATTACTGATGTATTGCTCGTGTTGAGAAAGGAAATCTCCGGTTTCATTTGAAAACTAAAAAGTAGGATGATTTGGCTGGAGAGAAATTGGATCACAGACTGAAATTGAGCAAAAAAGTAGTTTTATAAATGATTGTGGAGGATTGTGTGGCAGATAGGACTAGAACAAACAGTAAATGTCCAAGAAAGACTTAGTAATGGAAAGAGACATTCACAACTCTTCTTTAGAAAGATCCTTATAGGCTCCATTGACATAGACAGTCCTGCAGCCACTGAGACCAGCTCTAATGGAAGGTCTTGTACCAGCAAAGAGGGCTGACGGAGCAGCCCTTCCCTAGGTAATGATAGCAGAAACAGAAAGGAAACTAAATCTGGAATGAAAATACTTCCATCAGAAGTGAAGTGAAAGCAATAAATCAAATCAATCATACTAAAAAAAACCAAAACAAACAAACAAACAAAAAAAACCTACAACCTAATGTGGATTCAGGTGTAAATTTGGATTGCTCCTCTTATAGTAACATATGTGTGTTTCAGTCGAACCAATCTAAATTTTCTAAAATGAACATAAGAACAGGGAGATGAGGTGCCTAATGGAGGAATGGAGATGAACAGAGGCCGCTGAGGTGATAAGGGAATAGAGATCTTAAATGCACTGTGTATCCTCTCAGGAGGACAAGAGAGATGGATTAACAAAAAAATAGTTGAAACACTCCTTTCTACAGAGATATAACCCACAAATTCTATCCTAGTTATAAAGTAATCAGTTAGCTGTATATCAGTGATTCGTTGTTTCATTTTTAGCAGGAAAATGCCCTATCTTAAAACACATTTGGGAATCAGTAACTTAAACTCCCAGTTATATAAACCTATTTTCCTAGTTCTCTGAAAAATACATTTCCAGTCTCACTTTCCCTTTCTCTTTTCTACCCCATTTGCTGGAGGCTTTTTAGCTTTTTGTCTGGCCTCAAGAATTACGCAAAAGCAGCTTTCAATATTTATGAAACCAGCAATATGAATCACAGACTAAAGAACACGTTTTAATTGTGGACATATTCACCTTGTTAGAAAAATCACACACAGTGACTTCTCATTCACAAGCACTAATTAATTTCTGTTCTGTCTTTCTAATCCCCTTCTAAGAGCCATTGCCTCAAAACTATTTGGCCCTTTATCTCAACAACAGAAACGAGGAGTCCTAGAATTTTACTAATAAGAAGACAACCCTAGCAGAGGAGGAACTGTCCTCTTCAGGAGATCTAGAGACTATGGATTGGCTCTGTATGCTGTAAATATGCATGAGGAAAATCTTGGAAACATTGCTATCTTTGCCACACACCTCCTTCTTTGTGGTAGTAGGTGATGCATTCACTCCCTTCTGACTGCAACAATGGTGATTCCAACATATATATATATGAATATATATATATATATATATATATTCTCACTTGACATAAGTTTTCCAAATATTTGTGGTTCTCGTGTCATATAGCATTGCCTTCATTTCACAGATGCAGAAACAGAGGCTTTACGGGATTCTATAACTTGCCCAAGGTTGCCTGGTTCTGCTTGTTTCCTGGTCCTGCTACTTCAAGGTGCACCAGGACAAGTATAGTTTTGTAATAATCCCCAAATTTGGCTGCATACCAGAATCACCTGAAAATCACTTAAGAAACACAGCTCTCAAGCCCCATCTACCAAACATTCAAATTTATGAGTTCTAAGTCTTTAAAACTATGAATCTATGGCAAAGGCAACTTTATGATCCACTTATAGATTGGACAACAGATAGGATTTAAATAAAAGTGACAAGAGGTAGAGCCTGGCCCTTCTTTTACCAACTGTATGATGATGGCCATGGTATGTAGTTTCCTGAAACTTAATCTGTGTGAAATGAGACTACCTCACCAACGAGAGTACCAAGTGAGACCATTGCTGTGAAACTGTGGACAACTTTGAAAATGTGGAAGACCCTGAAGACTCTCAGATAATACTAGATAACTGGCTTTCAGGAAGAGAAGGAAAGGATGAGGGAGGGGGAAAGAAAAATGAGAGGAAGATGGAATGGGGATAATGCAGTGGGATGATGCTTAATGTAGCATCCCCACCGTCCCGGGTTTCATCCCCAGAACCACACACCAGAACCAAAGCAAGGGCATCTACCATCACCTCACATTTGAAGTTATTCAACTAGATGGGCATGAGAACCTAACTCTACGCAAAAGATGATTTTTTAAATTGAATCCAGTTTCCCCTTTAAAGTGATTCCTGCTCTGTACTTTCGCTTTTCTCCCAGAACACAGAAACTGTCAGGAGTAGGGCTTCCTAGAGGGTGTTTGGAAAACACTGGCTTGAGAATGACCTATTCCACCCTCAAGACACAGGACTGACTTGAGTTTTGTGCTTCTAGGGCTTCACAGTTAGTTAACAACAGACTAAAGGTCAGGGAGTGGCAGTGTTTATCAACATTCTGAAAATATGTTCTCAGTATTACTTTTTTTTTCCAGCACATCCCATGGGCTAAGATTTTTGTCCAGCTTTAATTCTGTCATTGATGTTATAAAAACAATATAATTAGTGACTATACCTTTTCAAACCATCCTCCCAAACCCTGGGGGCTCACTGTGAGGGTGTGTATTCTCACCTTCTGTCTTGGATTGAAAAACACTAAGATGTTTAGCTGCTTGCTGTTGCATTAGATGTGGATAAGAAGCAAGGCTAGAATGGGAAAGCATGTTTGAATACTTAAGGCCACAGGCTCTGGATTCAGCACTGCAGGAACTACCAGCTAAGCTGGTCTATTGCCTGAAGCAAAACTGTAAGCCTCAGCCCACAACAAGACCTTGTTGCTGAAAATAACCCAGATACAACTCATTGCTTATGGAGAAGTAGAACTCATGCCTACTTAGAGCCTTCATCCTACAGGCTGGTGAGAATCCCTTAGAGAAACCCAATTTTTCTTTTACAAGTGCTTATCAATTGGAGATAGCTTCTTGATTATGAATGGGGGTATGCGTCTACATGGATATTAGCCATAATCCATAGAACCATGGATTTTAGGTATAGAGTAAGGGACTTGGGACAGATAGCTCCATTTGATAAGAAGGGATGACCAGGTAGGGCTTGTTCTCCCCGTTACTTGGCAGTTTCATTTAGATTGTCTTCATATATGTATGCATTTTAAGAAGCTTCTACTGTGTTAAGTTCCCATGTTACCACTCAAATGCCTCTTAATTTTAGCTGTCCCTCCCCCATATTCCCTTCCTCATCCCTTCTTCCCTCCTCCTCTCACTAGATCCTAAAATTCCAAACTCCATTCCCCTTCATCCATCCATAATTATCTGTTGTATTTTTCTTTCCTGGGAAGAGCTATCTGTCCCAAGTCCCTTACTCTATACCTAAAATCCATGGTTCTATGGATTGTATCAGTTACCATTGACTTAAAAGCTAATATCCACATATAAGTGAATATGCATCATATTTTGTCTTCCTGGGTCTGGGTTACCTCAATCAATATGATTACTTCTAGTTTCATCCACTTACTTGTGAAATTAATGATTTTATTTTAATGCTTACTTATACTTTATTATGTAAATGTACCACATTTTCTTTATCCATTCTTCTGTTGAAGTTGTTTCCAATTCCAATGAACATGCTGAGCAAACATCTCTGTGATAGGATGAAGCATCTTTTGGGTATAGGCCGAAGAGTGGTATAACTGGATCTTGAGATAGATTGATCCCAATCTTCCTGAGAAACTACCCCAGATTTGCATACTGTCTGTATAAGTTTGCACTCTCACTAGCAATGGATGAGTGTTCTTCTTACCATGCATCCTCGTCATCAAGAGCTGTCACTTGTTTTAGTGATCTTAACCATTCTGACACATATAAGATGACATCTCAGAGTAGACTGGATTTGCATTTCCTGATGACCAATTATGTTGAACATTTCTTTAAGTGGTTCTCGGCCATTTGAGTTTCCTCCTTAGAAACTTCTCTGTTTACCAATATATCCCATTTCTTAATTAGGCTATTTATTCACTTGTTACCCAAGTATTTTGAGCTCTTTATAATTGTTAGATATTAGTCCTCTATTGGATGTAGAGTTTGTATAATCATTTCTCATTCTGTAGGCTGTTGCTTTATCTGAATGACAGTGACCTTTGCCTTACAGAAGCCTTTCAGCTTCATAAAGTTCCATTTATTAATTGTTGATCTTAGTACCTGTGTTAACAATGTTCCGTTCATAAAGTCTTCTGTGCCAATAGTTCAAGGCTATCCCCCACTTCTATCATGTTCAGTGTATCTGGTTTGGGGTTGAGATCTTTGATTCATTTGAAGTTTAATTTTGTGAAAGGTGATAAGTATGGATTACTTTGGCTTCTTCTGCATATGGTTTCTTCTGCATACAACCATCTAGTTTGACTTGAACCATTTGGTTAAGATGCTGACTTTTTTTTTTCAGTGTGTGTTTCTGGCTTGCATATCAAAACTTAGGTATTCAAAGATGTGTGAGTTTATGTCTGGGTCTTTAATTTTATTCCATTGATCAGTGTGTCAGTTTTTGTACCAATACCATGCTGTTTTTATTGCTGTGGCTCTGTGCCACAACTTAAAAACAAGGAAAATGATATGTCTCACAGTCTTTTATCATTTGAAATTGTTTCAGCTATTGTGTTTTGTGTGTGTGTGTGTGTGTGTGTGTGTGTGTGTGTGTTTCCATATGAAGTTGAAGATTATCCTTTCAAAATCTGTGAAGAATTGTGTTGGAATTTTGATGAGGATTGGATTGCATTGAGTTTACATATTGCTTTTGGTAAGACAGTCATTTTTATTATATTATTCCTACTGATTAATTGAGGGAGATCTTTCCATCTTTTGTTATCTTCTTTAATTTCTTTTATCAATATCTTAAAGTTTTATCATATAAGTCTTTCAATTCCTTGATTAGAGTTACTCCTAGATAGTATTTGTTGTTATTGTGAAAGGTGTTGTTTCCCTGATTTCTTTCTCAGTGCATTTGTCATTTGATTATAGGAAGGCGACTGATGTTTAAGTTAATTCTGGTCCAGCTATTTTACTAAAGGTGTTTATCAGCCCTGGAGTTTCCCAGTAGAATTTTTAGGGTCACATATATACTATTGTATCATCTGTGAATAAAGATACTTTAACTTCTTTCTTTCCTATTTGTATCCCCTTGATTTCTTTCAGTTGTCTTATTGCTCTAGGTAAAACCTCAAGTACTGTGTTGAATAAATATAAAGGGAGTGGAAAACCTTGTCTAGTTCCTGATTTTAGTGGAATTTCTTTGAGTTTCTCTCCATTTAATTTAATGGGAGCTATGGGCTTGCTGTAAATTGCCTTTTAATATGTTGAGGTATGTCCTTTGTATCCCTAATCTCTCCAGGACTTTCATCATGAAGTGATGTTGGATTTTGTCAAAGGCCTTTTCAACATCTAATGAGATGATGTAGTTTTGTCTTTCAGTTTATTTATATAGTGGGTTACGTTAATCAATCCACATATTCTGAACCATCCCTGCATCTCTTGGATGAAGCCTCCTTGACCATGGTGGATGATCTTTCTGATGTGCTCTTGGATTCAGTTTGCAGGTATTTTATTGAGAGTATTTGCATAGGGAAACTGGTTTGTAATTCTCTTTCCTTGATAGATCTTTGTGTGGCTTGGGTATCAGGATGTGTGCCTTTATAAAATAAATTGGGTAATTTCCCTTCTGTTTATAATTTGTAGAATAATTTGAAGAGTATTGGTGTTTACTCTCCTTTACAAGTCTGGTAGAATTCTTCCATAAAATTTTCTGGCCCTGAGCTATTTTTTTGTTGGGAGACTTTTAATTACCTCTTATATTTCAGTAGGGGTTATAGGTCTATTTAAATTGCTTATCTGATCTTGATTTAACTTTGATAAGTGATATGTATCAAGGAAATTATACATTTCATTTACATTTTACTATTTGGTAGAGTATAGATCTTTAAAGTATGTCCTTAAGATTCTCTGGATTTCCTTATATCTATTGTTATGTCCCTCTTCTCATTTCTTGTTGATTTGGATCTTCTCTCTTACTTCCTTGATGAGGGTTTGTCAATCTTAATGATATTCCCAAAAACTCAACTGTTTCATTGATTTTTTTATTGTTGTTGTTTCTGTTTTTATTGATTTCAAACCTAAGTTTGATTATTTATTGTGGTCTACTTCTTTTATGTATATCTTCTTTTTGTTCAAAAGCATTGTTCTAATAAGTTACTAGTATAAGATCTCTTCATTTTTTTTAATGTAGGCACTTAATGCTATTCATTTGCCTTAGAACAGCCTTCATTGTTTCCCATAAGTTTGAATATGCTGTGTATTCATTTTCTAGAAAATCTTTATTTTTTTTCTTTATTTCTCTCTTGACACATTTTTCATTCAGTAGTGAGTTATTTAGTTTCTGTGCATTTCTATACTTTATGATATTTCTGTTGTTTATATACAGTTTTAATCTGTGGTGCTCTAATAGAATGCATGGTGTTAGTGTTATTCTAAGTTTTTAAAAATCTGTTGAGACTTTCTTTTGTCTGAGTAAGTGAACAACTTTAGAAAAAAGTTCCATAAGGTAATGAAAAGTAGGTGTGTTGTTTATGTTTGGGTTAAATGTTCTGTAAATACCTCTTATAGCCATTTGGTTTACAATGTAAGTTAGTTTGGGCATTTCTCTATTCAATTTTTGTCTGGATGATCTGTTTATTGACAAAAGTGTTGTATTGGAGTTTTCCACTATCAGTGTGTGAGGGTCAGTATGTGATTTAAGCTGTAATAATATTTCTTTTGTAAACTTGTGTATCCTTGTGGTTGGTTCATTGATGTTAAGAGAGCACATTCCCCATGGATGGATGCTCCCTTAGCCTAGAGACAGGAGGGAGGTTCTAGACCCTCTCCAAATGACTTGACAGATTTTGATGATCCCTCCTGGAGGGCATCATCCTCCCTGTGGAGTGGGTGGGGAATGGGATTGGAGGGGGGTTAGGGGCCATAGGAGGGAGGGAGGGAGAGGGATCTGGCATCGATATATAAAATTATATATCTACATACATACATATATATATATATATATATCAAGAGTATATTGCAATTCATATGTATATATGCAATTCATATGTATATATTTCTCGGATTCAGAAGAAGGATGAATCCTGTTTTTTAATCCATTCTGTTAGTCTGTGTCTTCTTATTAGGGAATTGAGAACATGGTATTGAGCTTTATTAGTGTTTGTTGATTCCTGTTATTTTGGTGTTGCTGTTGTTGTTGTTGTTGTTGTGGTGGTGGTGGTGGTGGTGGTGTGTGTGTGTGTGTGTGTGTGTGTGTGTGTGTGTGTGTGTGTGTGTGTGTTTTCCTTCTTTTTATTTGGTGGTCTGAAAATATTTATTCTTTTCTTTGGCATAGTTAACCTTTTTGGGTTTGAGTTTTCTTTATTTTGCCTAGGTTTGAGCTGGATTTGTTAACAGATGTTGTTTAAATTGGAGTTTACCATGGAATGTCATATTTTCCCCATCTATGGTGACTGAAAGTTTTGGTGGATATAGTAGTCTGAGCTGGCATCTGTGGTCTCCTAAGAGTCTGCAGCACATCTGCCCAGGCTCTTCTGGTTTCAGAGTCTCCATTGGGAAGCTGGGTGTAATTCTAATAGTTCTGCCTTTTTATGTTACTTGTTTTTTTTTTTCCCTTGAAGCTTTTAATAATATTTCTTTGTTGTGTACAATTTAGTTATTTTGATTATTACATGCTGAGGGGAGTTTCTTTTCTAGCCTAGTTTATTTGGTGTTCTGTGTGCTTCTTGTACCTTGATAGGCATCACCTTTAAATTTTTCTTCTATGATTTTGTTGCAAATATTTTCTGTGCCTTTGACCTGGATTTTTTCTCCATCCTTTATTCCAGTTTGTCTTAGATTTGATTTTTTTCATGTTCCTGATTTCCTGGATGCTTTATACCAGGAAGATTTTTAGATTTAACTTTTTTTTTTTTTTTTTTTTTGACCAAGGTATCCATTTCTTTTATTGAGTCTTCAATGCCTGAGATAATTACCTCTGAGGTTCCTGTTTGAGTTCTTTTTTTTTTTTCTTTGTAATGGTATACTTGACATATATATTTCTTATTTTACATATGGATCCCAGTTCCCTCTCCCTCCCTCCCATGCCCCCTGACCCATCCCATTACACACATACATACACACACTTCACAGGGAGGGTGATGCCTTCCAGGAGGTATCATCAAAATCTGTCAAGTCATTTGGAGTAGGGACTAGGCCCTCCCTCCTGCCTCTAGGCTAAGGGAATATCCCTCCATGGGAGATGTGCTCCCAAAGTCCTTTCGTGCATCAGAGATACATTCTGGTTCCACTGTCAGAGGTCCCTTAGACTTCCCTGGCCTTCTAACTGAGACTCATTGCTGGTTTCCCAGCTATCAGTCTAGGTGGGTCCATGAGCTCCCCCTTATTCAGGTCAGCTGTCTCTGTGGTTTTTTGTAGCCTGGTCTTGTCCCCATTTTCTTATCACTCCTCTTTCTCTGCAACTGGATTCCAGGAGTTTGGTTCGGTGTTTAGCTGTGGGTATCTGTTTCTGTTTCCATCAGTTACTTGATGAGGGCTCTATGGTGCCATATAAGTTAGTTATCAATCTCATTATTAGGGAAAGGCATTTAAGGTAGCCTTTCCCCTGTTGCTCAGATTGTTAGTTGGGGTCATCCTTGTAGGTCTCTGGACATTTCTCTAGAGTCAGTTTTCTCTTCAAACCTATAATGGCTCCCTCTATTATGGTAGATCTTTTTTGTTTTGTTTTTTTTTTTTGGGGGGGGTTGCTCTCGTCTATTCATCCCTGGACTCAATCTTCCTAGTCCCACATCTTCTCCTCTCCTCTTCTCTTTCTCCTAACTCCCTCTCCACTCACTTCCCCCCAACCCATTCCCAATATGCTTTGGAGATCTTGTTCCTTTCCCCTTCTGTGAGGGACCGTGTGTGAATCTCTGAGCCTGTTTGAGTTCTTAAAACTTTTATTTCCAGATATTACTCAGTTTATATTTTCTATATTGATTCTATTTCCATTTTCAAGTTTTGAACTGCTTTGTTTCCTTTGACTGTTTGTATTTTCTTATGTTTCCTTAGGGGACTTATGCATTTCATCTTTAAGGACCGCTATCATATTCATAAGGGCTTTTCAAGGTCTGTGTGTGTGTGTGTGTGTGTGTGTGTGTGTGTGTGTGTGCGCGCGCGCGCTTCAGGAATATTCAGGACCTAGTGTAGTAGGGTTCCTGGGTTCTAGTGTAGACTTATTGCCCTGGCTGTTATTGATTGTGTTTTTATGCTGACATCCAGGCATCTGGATTTGGGGAGATTATAATCCTATGTGCTAGTATCTAGTCTTGTGTTTGTTAGGTGGGTGTTTTGTTCCTTAGTTTCTGTTGCTCTCTTTGGATCTTTGCAAAGTATGGTGGTTGTATAGTGCCTGGTTGGAAATTCTTCTGATATTCTGACAGGGGTGGTACTAGGGTTCCATGTAAAATGTGTTTCTAGGTATTGGGACTTGACACTTAGGAATGGGAATGAGCTGGGGGATCTAAAGAGGTCCACTGGAGTTGGGAAAGCAGGGACTGCTTAAGTACCCCAGGGATAGGTCCAGAGAGTGAGGAGAGGCTAGAGCAGATAGTCTGCTCCAGAGCTGGCAGTGAGACTGGAGGAGAGAGGTGAAGATTGGATGCTTACCCACCTGCTTCACTGGTCTACTTATGCCTCTGTCAGGCTTGGCTGGCCGGTGGGTGCCCAGAGAAAGCCTGTTGGAGTTGGGGACTGGGATAATGCAATGAGTTAGGGGAAGAAAGGTTGAAGCAGAAGATCTATGTGATCCACTGGAGATGGGAGCTGGGGGTGAGGGAGGGAGGTTGCAGCATGTGGCCTGTTGCTGAGTTGGGGAAGAGACTGGGGGAGAGGGTTGGTTTGGAAGAGAGGAGGAAGAGGTGAAGAGCTGCAGTTAGCCTACCTGCTTCCCTCTCCAGAGAGAGCTGTGGGTTCCAAGGAAGTGCCTCTCTGTTGGAGTTAGGGACTGGGATAAAACCCTGGACGAAGAGAAAGAAGTTTGAAGGGGAACATCTAACCTGTTTGTTTTCTAAGTAGAAATAGGAAAGTGAGAAAAGGTAGGGTATGGATGGGAAAGGAGGTAGGGAGAAACTGGGAGGAGTAGAAGGAGAAGATTAGTTAATCGAAATATACTGTATGGGAAAAAATATATTTTCAATAAAAGAATATTAACCTCATAGCCTGATATATCCCCAACCCCGTGGTTTGCAATGAGAATAATTGTCACTGACCTAAGATTGCTTAAGTGACCAAGTGTATGTGAAGTGCTTTCACAGGGCTTAGTAAATACAGCTGTTAGTTCCGACAGTCACCCAGCACTTTCCTGCCTGTGTCTCCTCCCTCCACATGATCATGTGGGGTGCATGGTTTCATACATTTGTGCATATCGCAAGGGACACTGGCTCCGAGTGGACAAACCTGCCAATTTCCTTTTCTAGCCATCTTTAGCTACCAGTTCCACATTATCCCATTATCCACTGCAGCTCCAGGGCAGTGAATTGTGTCCTGTGTGAAGCTAATGAACCGTCACAAACAGGATCGGCTCTATTAGTGCTGCTTCAAGTCCCTGATTTTCATTATCCAAATGCCCACACTTACATGGTATAAAGCACAAAGCCAGATTATGTTTTAAAGAACGCCATACATTTACAGATAGGATGTGAGCTGCCGTTAAGAATAATTTTGAGGTTATTTTGAAAGAAAATAAGAGAAAGTCGGTTTTAGTTTAATAATTAATGGGACTCATCAGCTGATACCTAGTATATGTATGCCCAAAAAACAAGTATGACTGCAAACTAACCTTTTATATTGAATCCATATATTTTTAATATTACCTGATGTTATTTCAGAAAACAAGGCATTCCAAAACAGAAAAGGAGAATTCCTTTCAAGTCATGCCTTGGATAACGTTTTTCAAATGAGTGATACAGTAGAGAAGTAAGCAATAAATGAAATTAGGGAGTCTTTAGGTCTACTGATCTTTGGCAGCATTAAAATGAACCATGCTTCCACGAAAGAAGTTCTTTTCATATTTAATAATTCCTGGGGTGAGCAGTTTGAAATGAATTAAATGGAATGATTATTTCTCCATCTCTGTCTGTGACCTGAGTCACTGGTATCAAATGTCCTCCAGTTAGTCCAAAGGTGGTGATGTCAGAAATGATGAGTTGGCCATTTCTCCCTATGTTTTATAACTGAATTCCACATGGAAGCATCATGTTGCATAGTCTGTTTTTTGCCCCTTTGCCTGATACATTAAAGATAAAGAAAACTGCTAATATCTGATAGAATGTAGCTACTGAACCCCAGCTGTTTGGTTCTCACAAAGCTCTGTTGTGTTAGTTAAAAAGAAGGCAAAGCTGAACTAAATATTCTCCCAAGGATGATGCATTGGTAGAATTGTGAGAAAACTCTATATTTTGACTTTTATTTATTCACTTACAAAATTTTTGCTTGGTATTTAATGCTGTGGTAGGTACTGGAAGTATTTAAGGAGTCAGAAAAGTAAAGAACAGTCCCACTGTCCTGGAGTTTATACTGTGCAAAGGAAGGGAGGTTAACTGCTTCCTGTTTAGCTCACTGTAAATGAGGTCTGCTTTATAAGAAATGGGGCTGACTTTATTTCTCATATTCTTGAACCATTCAGTCATTCTCCTTTATGACTATGTTCTTTAGCCAAAGAACATCCTGATTTCTATTCTATTCATAAGCTTTGCATTTTGTTATTAATATAGTATATCTAAGTTGTAGTCCAGAAGAATGTGAGGTGCCTTCGATCTTTTTTCCACATGTGCTATCTCAATGTGTGGGTCATGTGATCTGGTTTCATGAAAAGACCAAATTTCTTTTCATGGTGTCTTTCTTGACTGTGTGACTCAAAACCAGAGGAATTTATTCCCTCATACTTTTGGAAGCTAAAAATCTGAACTTGAAGTGTGACAGGCCACACTTTTCCAAGGCTCTCTCAGTAGAATATAGTCCATAGAGAGGTATCTTCACCTGTTACCTGAAGTCATGCCCAAAGAAAGATGTGATCAAAAAGCCAAACTAGTGTCTAGAATTGAAGGAGGCAAGGAGACAGAAGACAAAAGAGACTGTTGAGACCTTGGTCATGAAGATATGTATAAGAAATTGGGGGGTTTGTTGTATTGAAGGTGACAGGCTGAGTTAAAATAATTTGAATGGAAATAAGATAGGGTGGTGTGTGAGCTTTAGCAAGAATATTCCATGTGCAATGAGGCAGTGGATGGGAATGAGGCAAAGATTGGTTGTGGGATAAAAAGAAAATAGGTTTCTGAAACAAAATCAGGAGACTTAGTGATTGGTTAAATGTGGTGTGAGAGAGAAAAAGAGAGAATTGAAGACAATGCCAAGTTTTCTGTCTTCCACAAAGTATGATGCTGCCTGCCATTCTGATGAACATAGGAGAAGGGACTGACATTTACATGTGGCAATGATAGAAAATAATAAAAATAATTATGTTCAGTGTGATGACTGCTCAGTGAATCTGTATCCTGTCTTCTTCCATCTTATTTCTGTCCTTTTATGTTAAAAGTTTGTTTTTCATCAAGCTGATATAGCCATTAGTCATATTTATATTTATATATGACTAAAAATGTATTAGATTAGCTTTTTCTGTTGACTATGTACCAATTAGGTAACAAGACAGCATCAATGTTTACTACGCTTAGAAAACGATAGGGTCAAAACAGCATATAGTGGTTTGGAGTTTCTTGAGGTATGGTCTGTTTCTGAAAACGAAAGTGCACACAGAGAGCATTCCAGAGACTCAGCATCTCTCAGTAGACCTTGTTCATTCAAGTGTCATTGCTATTTATGGAGAGGATTTCTTGGTTTCATCGAAAGGTTTTTCATCTTATTACTCAGTTTGTGGCATGGAGAGTACCCAAAGCCTTATAGAAAAACATTTTTCCCCAGTTTTAGGAACCTAGAGTGTCACATATCTGAGTGCTGTACCACTGGGCCTTATCCCCAGCCTCTTTAACTCTTTATTTTAAAATAAGGTCTCAATAATTGTTCAGGCCGGCCTTGAACTTGCTCTGTAGCACAGATGGGCTCTGAACTTGCAATCCTCTTGCTTCTGTATCCCATGTAAATAGAGCTACAGTCTTATACCATCAAACCCAGCGTTTTAAAAATGGGGTCACTACATACATAGGCTGTCTTGGAACAACAGTCCATGTCTCTATGTAGGCCTAGCTGGCCTTGAACTCTGGATCCTCTTGCCTCAGGCACCCATGTGCTGGGATTATGGCTATGTACCACCACTATTCCCAACATTAAAAAAAGATGTGAAAAGCATATCTATTTGGTTTGGTCTTTCAATTTAAACATGAGCTAAGAAAAACTTGGGTTATTATTATTATTATTATTATTGATTTTGTTTGCCCAAAGACAGTGAATTAAGAAAGGGTAATTCTCATTTATACAATACACAATTTGAATTTTATCATTTAATGCAGCACACTTCTTAGAGTATGGCCACACTTATCACCTTGTACTTCTGTGGCATATTCTGTGGCATAATTGTATTTCCAGCTTATAAATGAGAGAATTTATGTCACAGGGGTATACAACTAGGAAAAAGCTGTGCTAAAATCAGACTCTTATTTCTGCAGCATGGCTACCTCTCTTATGGAGGGAGCAAGGAATTAATAATGAAATACCAATCTTGAGCAGGTGCAGGGGTGTGCCTCAGGGCCTAAGAATTCTGTGTTCCATTAAATGAATGTTTTCCCTTGATCTGGAAGTTTTCTTATTTCTCTCTTTGATGCTTTGTTTGATTAATGACTCTTTGGGCTACTTTAAATACCACATATATTAAATGCTACCTCATCACCTTTAAGAATTTTAGCAATGTTAGTGACAACACTGACTCAAAGAATTTGGCCATCTCTAAGATCATGTTCCCTTCTGGTACCAGTTTTGATTGTGTGACAGCCTATGATTGTGTGAGTCTTTGGATCTATGCTCAGCCTCTATGATTCACTACAAATGCAAACAGAACACAGAGAAAGCCATTATGCTTCTGGTTGTAATTTATTACAACAAGACAGTGTTGATGAGCCAAGGGGCAGGATGCACAGAACAGAGTCCAGGAGAAACCCAGATGCCACTGTGCCTTCTCACAGTAGGGCAGTTCAGGTAACTCAGTGACAGTTTGTGACAGTATTCATGGAACACTGTCATCCAGGGAAATGTGCCGCAGTGCAGTTCTGGGAATTCAGAACTTTTGCTGAGGCTTGGTGACAAAGACCCAGAGTAGTTGACCTTGTTTTGTCAGCACCTCCAGAGGTCAACTTGATATCATGTGGTCCAACACTCCCACAAATTATATTGTGAGAGTAGACAATGGCACATTCCAAGACCCCAGAGAAAGACATTCTAATTGGTCATAGCATTACAAAAGTTTGAAGATTACCTCCCAAGAGCTGAGGGCAAAGGGCAGACCTCTTCTTGGGTAAAGTCATTTATTTACTACCTAGTGACATCTTGGAGCTGTCAATTCATCAAAAAAGTAGCCAGAGAATACTATCGGTCCTGAGGCTATGTGCTAAAAATACAGCAGACAGAAGGACTCGGGCATTTCTCCCAAGGATCCCATCTCTGCAGCTTGCTACAGCATCCAAAGCTAATGGGAGTTTCCCCCTCCTCCCCTGTTTACTGCTTACACCGAGAATCACCTCACTGGTGACAGTCTTACCTGAGAAGTGACTCTGAGGATATGCTGCAGGGGGGCTCAGCTCCCTTGAAAGCAAACTGGCAGTTCCCCAGCAGCTGACACATAGAGTCATCATATAACCCAGCAATTCTACTCCTAGACATGAATCCAAAAGAATGAAATCATACATACACACAGATAACTTAGTCTCAGATGTGTCTAGCAACAGTATTCCAGATAACCAGTAAGTAGAAACAACAACCTCAGTGAGCATTACCTGCTGAATGGATAAATAAATCTAATACCTTGTATACTAATTTAAAAGTTAAAACAAGAGCACTGTCTGTCCAAATAACAGACTATTATTTCATAGTAAAAAAGGAATTAATTGTATATTATAACATAAATTTCAAATATTATAAGAGAAGCCAGTAACAAAGACCACTTCCCCTTGTGTGTGTTGCTACTATTACAAAATACTTCATTTCTGATCATATATAGGAATAGAGAATAGAGAAATTCCAAGAGGATAAGATAGTACTGGCATCTGGTTCATAGCAACATGTCAGAGGATAGCCACATGGTGAGACAGAGGAAACCTGTTAGCTCAGGTTGTCCCTTCCTTTTTTTGTAAGCTGCTAATGCAGTCATGGAATTCCTATCCTCACAACATCATCCAATACTTCCTAATATCTTCAATATATTGAATTTTGGTGATTCTTTTCTTAACATGTAGCAGTCATGTATTCCATATTTCCATATGTGTGTGAAATGTCCAGCACAGGCAAGTCTCAAAAGAAATACATCATTTGTCTATACCAGGGAACTAGAATGGGCCAATGAGTGATTGCTAATAATATTAGGATATTTGGTGGGGTGACAAAATTTTATAAAGAAAATTTGGTAGTGGCACTGTGCTGTGTGGACATTTTATGTTATTTCCTTTAATCCTCAAATGAGCTTAACTGTGGCCTTGTTACCATTTGAAAAAAAGGAAAAGATGACAGATCAGGTACTCTGGATTTATTCATTCAGCATGCATTAAGCACCTACTAATATCAGATGCTCTGTTAAATTCTAGAAAACTCTAGTTCGGTGCAGGGACCCATGGAAACCAACTAGAGAAGCAAGGGACATTGAAATTCTGGTACATGAAATGGAGGAGGCATCTCTGTCCTGCTCTAAGGTCACCACCTTCCTTCCAACCTCCTTCATTCAAAGTCCTCAGAGAACTAACATTTGTGTTTGCTCTTGACAGCCATTTTTTCCTCTGTGTTCTTCATCTCACCATTTTTCCTGGCTATCTGCACACTTAGATTGAGATGTTGTTGCTGGACAGTGAACACAGCTTACTCACATTGAGTTGATTGTGATGCTCAAAATGACCATTCCACGCATGATTCAGTAAATCAATGAACCTCTCTGTCAGCTATTTTTGTCCTCTGATGACCAAGTCCTTCCTAATTCACATGAATTATTCATCTTAAATGTTGTTTTTAATCTTCTAATCTATTTGGGCCTTGTTCTCACTTCCTGCAGGCTGTGAAACAGTCTGCTTAGTGAACTCAAATGTTTCTGCCTCGTACTAAAATAAAAGTAGTTTTTGAATCTAAGGGCTCCTGCCATCCACTCCATAGCTTAAGAGATGATTAAAGGGATCCTTGAATCTTCTCCACTAAGAGAACTGCTCAATTGTATACCAGACATGGTCCTCTGGATTAGCCTTCATTGCTGAAGCCATTAGATCTTTCTTGAGATGGGCTGTGCAAAATGCCAGGTTTGAAAAGGCAATAAAGATCCCAGGCAGAAGGAATTTCTCTGTATTGTGTATTAAGAGACAGATGTAAAAAGTGTTTGTACCTAGGGGGTATTCCATAGCAAAATTAGATAATCTTCAGTCATTCATTTTAATCAGTTCAGCTCTCTCTAATTTAATATGATTATCAAGTTTTTATCTTAGGATCAGAATCTTGAAGGGCTGTTTACATACATGAGAAATTTACAAGGTCTGACACTTTGTCCCTGGCTTTGAAGAATCGACATTAAATTAAAACTAGGCAAAATAGACTCGAGGAAAACATTGTGAGATTGGGTGTCATGACACACCATGTAATTGTTTTCAAATGTTAAAAATCAAATGTGAAAAGCAATTAGTAATTATACTTGGGCTAATTGGAACGTTCCCAAGGAAACATGTTAGATAAAGGGATGATTTTTTTTTTTTTTTTTTTTTTGTAATGTTGTAGCTACTTTAATTGTCAAAATCCTTAATAAGAACTGTTTAAAGCATCAGGGACCTTCCAGATTCTAAGCCACAAGTATAATTTTACCCAAGTGTTAGCACATCCAGGTTGCCAAAGACTGTTCTGGAACAATCCTAATAAGGGCTTTTTGCCAGTCAGGAAAATCCACACAAGCACCTAAAATTAGTTTAATAAACCCCACCTGTCCTTCAATTGCCTTTTGGGTTCAGCTGCCCCGAGGAGCCCAAATCAAGAGGGAACAAAGTGTTTTAGCTACAGGCTGACCTACTTATGATCCAAGAGAACACCTCAGAATCAGAAATCAGGGGAGCATGGCCAGAAAAGCTCTGTGTGGTTGGCAGAAGAGAGACGCCAGCACAAATTCTGAGGCCTTCTGGGACGTTTTGCATCTTGCAAAGCTAATCAGAAGCAGAGAAAGGACCTTGGGGGAAATCACCAACCAAGTCTCCTCATCTCGTGGATCAAGAGCTAAAAGGTTGGAGCTAGAATGTGACTTCCTCAAGGTCTCTCAATTAGCAAATGACAAAACCAAGAAGACTCAAACGCAGGTTTCCTTGGTCTGGACTGAGCGAGAATGCGCTGTGCGTGTCTATGTTCTGAAGACCCTGTCAGTCAGCAGTTTCAGTTGTTTGTTTCCGAAGTTTTTATTTGCTGTGTTCATCTCTCTTGCCACTGCTAAGTGCATTTCAGCCCGTGACTTACGGCCAGATTATCACGGGAACATTCCATTCATTTAAAAATGGTAATATTATAAAAGAACATCCAAGCAGCAAACCTCACCGATGAGGCAAAATGTTAAAGTCATAATACTCGCCATTCCCGCGCTTGCATTAATAGAGGCACAAAATGGCTGTGCATGCGCGTTGGGGCACTTCACAGAACCCCAGGGCCTGATGCTTGCTTGGCTGGCCGCCTGTGTACCTGGGCAGATGGCTGCACTTCATTAACTACAAGTTAAATTTTTTTGGCCATCAGAATTATTAGAGATTGAAAGGAAGAAACAGATACCTGAGGAAAGGGAGCAGAAGTAGCATGGGGAAGGAGGCTTCGGAAGAAGTGACAAGCGTTCATTTTCTCAAGTCAGCACTACTTGACTGCTGTTTCCTCAATACCCCCAAAGCTTCAATAGTGGGGAAGGCTTTTAGCTACCTCTTAGCTTCTGGGGGTTGGCTGTCAACTCCTTAGCCAGAAATAACATCAATGCTCGTGCTTTTTAATTAGACAACACCAATCATGCCGGAGCAGCCAACTCTACTCTCTACTTTGTAACCTTGTGTTCCGAGCGCAGTTGTGAGGTTGTTTTGAGACAGGAGAACCTGATGGTGGAACTCAGGTTGGCCTTGAATTAAGTAATTTAGCCCAGCTGGCCAGGAACTAAAACTCAAGATCTTTCTGCCTCCGCCATCTGAGTGCTGGCATTATGGGTGTGTGTCAATCAATAACCTAACTAGAGGTTTCTTTTGGGGGGTTTGTTGTTTGGGTTTTTTTTTTAATTATTATTATTTATTTACTATTTTTTCCTTTTTGACAGCACATCCATTTGTTTCTTTCAATTTTTTTACATTAATTTAATGTGTGTGTCTGTGTGTGTGTGTGTGTGTGTGTGTGTGTGTGTGTGTGTGCGTGCGCGCGCGCGCGCGCGCGCGCGTGCTCGCATGTGAGTACAGGTAGGTAGATAGGAAAGTCAGAGCACAACATGCAGGAGTTTGTTCCCTCTCATACCACCAATGTGGATCCTGGAAATTGAACTTAAGTCATAAGGCTTGGTGGCAAATGACCTTACCCTCTGAGCAAGGTCTCTAGCTAGTCTTTCCTCCTTCCTTCCCTCCTTCCTTTCTTCCTTATATTCTTTCCTCTGTCCTTTTTCTATTCTTTCCTCCTTCCTTTCTCTATTCTTTCTTCCTTCCTTTTATCCTTCTTTGCTTTCTTCTATCCTTTTTTCTTCCTTTCTTCATTCTATCCCAGCTTCTTTTCTATATTTTTTCTTCCTCTGTTCTTCTTTTATCCTTTCTTTCTTTCTTTTATTATTTCTCTCTTCCAACTATCCTTGATTTCTTTCTTCAGTCCTTCTTTCCATCCTTCTGTCATTTTCTTTCCTTTATCCATACTTCCTTCTATTCTTCCTTCATTTTCCCTTCTGTACTTACTTTCTTATATCCCCTTTTCTTCCTTCCTTCTATCTTTCCATTTTTTCCTTCCTTCTAGACTTCCTCCCTTTCTCCTTCCATCTTTCCTCTCTTCCTTTCTTCATTCATCCTTCCTTCTTTCCATGTATCCTTCATTTCTGACCATACATTAGCAAGAATTTACTTTGATAAAATGAAGGATTCTGTATTCCCTGGTCTGTCCTCCCCCAGGAAGGTGTCTGGGAAGGGAATGGTTCATACAGTTTCATCCATAGCTGAGAGGATAGCTGTGGGCCTGCCAAGATAAAGAACCTAGGAGTTCCTTCATGCTCAGGCTTTTTCTTTCCTTAATTCTGAGAAATATGTGTCTGCTCATTTGAAGCATGTTGGCATCATGTCAGTTGAATGTTCTTTGTCAAGGCTATTCGGGTTCAGACTTCCATTTCCCAGAGGAACTCTTTGAGTGTTTCTCTACACTTCAAAGTAGTGCTTGTTAATCTTCTCCCACAAATGATTTTCACAGCTCTAACATAGAAACTCCAAATTAGCAACACTCCATTCACATAGAACCTATAGTCAGTGTGTAGTCCACACAGAGGTTCATAGAGATATCTGAGAGCTGCAGACTTTAAATGTAAAATTTCCAGTAAACTACTTCTGTATATGGAGAGAGAGAGAGAGAGAGAGAGAGAGACAGAGAGAGAGAGAGTGTGTGTGTGTATGTGTAGGTAAGTAGGTAAGTCAGAGCACATGTACAGGAGTTTGTTTTTTCTCACCTTTAGAACACCCAGATCAGACCATCACTGACTTCAAGCTCTTATAGTGCTATAGTCCTGAAAACAGCTTGGTATCAATGGAATCTAATAAAGAAAAAAAAAACCCTGATATTAACCCACACACCAACGAACACCTGGTTTTTGACAAAGAAGCTAAAATTATACAATGGAAAAAAAGAAAGCATCTTCAACAAACAATACTGGCATAACTGGACTATGATGTGTGGAAGACTGCAGATAGATCCATATCTATTACCATGCAAAAAAAAACCTTAAGTCCAAATAGATCAAAGACCTCAATACAAATTCAGAAAATGGGAGGTACCCTTGAATGAATTGGTACAGGAGACCAATTCCTGAACAAAGCACCAGTAGTACAGACACTGAAATTGACAATTAATAAATGGGACCTCCTGATACTGAGAACTTCTGTAAGGCAAAGGACACGGTAAACAAGACAAAATGGCAGTACATGGAATTGGAGTTCACCAATTCCACATCTGACAGAGGGCTGATTTCCAAAATATTCAAAGAACTCAAGAAGCTACTCACAAAAACACCAAATAATCCAATTAAAAAGTGGGGTATAACTAAATAGCGAATTCTCAATAGAGGAATCTAAATGGCTAAAAGACACTTAAGAAAGTGCTCAACATCCTTAGCCATCAAGGAAATGTAAATCGAAACAAATCTGAGATGCCATCTTGTAGCTTTGAAAATGGCTAAAATCAAAAACACCAGTGACAGTTTATGCTGGAGAGAACGTGAAGAAAGGGGCACACTCCTCCACTGCTGGGACAAGTGCAAACTCATACAGCCACTTTGGAAGTCAGTATGGCAGTTCCTCAGGAAAATGAGAATCAGTCTACCACAAGAACCAGCAATTCCACTCTTAGGCATATACCCAAAGGATGCAAACTTATACAACAAGGACATCTCTTCAACTATGTTCATAGCAGCATTATTTGTAATAGCCAGAACCTGGAAGCAACCTAGATGCCCCTCAACTGAAGAATGGATGGAAAAAATGTGGTACATTTACACAATGGAGTACTATTCAGTGGGGGGAACTAAAACAAAACAAAACCAAAAACAATGAAATCTTGAAATTCGAAGGCAAACGGATGGAACTAGAAGAAACCATCCCGAGTGAGGTAACTGTCACAGAAAGACAAACATGGTATGCACTCACTCATATATGGATATTAGACATAGAGCAAAGGATCACCAGCCTATAATCTACACCTCCAGAGAAGCTAGGAAACAAGGAGGACCCTAAAAGAGACATACATGGTCCCCCAGAGAAGGGGAAAGGGACAAGATCTCCTGAGAAAATTGGGAGCACAGCAGGGAGGGGAAAGGAAGTTAGGAGAAGGCCAGAAGAGGAGGGGGAAGACATGAGGGACCAGGAAGATTGAGGCAGGGGAAGAATAGAGGAGAGTAAGAAAAGAAATATCTTAATATAGGGAGCCATTATAGGTTTAAAGAGAAATTTAGCATTAGAGAAATGTCCGGAGATTTACAAGGATGACCCCAACTAAGAATCTAAGCAATAGTGAAGAGGCTATCTTAAATGCCATTCCCTATAATGAGATTGATGGCTACCTTCTATGCTGTCTTAGAGCCTTCATCCAGTAGCTGATGGAAGCATGAGCAGAGACCCACAGCTAAGCACTGATCTGGATTCCTGGAATCCAGTTGTAGGGAGGGAGGAGTGATGAGCAAAGGGGTCAAGACCAGACTAGAGAAATGCACAGGACAGCTGACCTGTTCAAGGGAGAGCTCATGGACTCCAAACTGACAGCTCAAAAGCCAGCATAGAATGGAAACAGCCCCCCTATGGGGCCTCTGGTAGTGGAACAGCATTTATCCCTAGTGTACAAATGGACTTTGAGAGCCCATTCCCCATAGAGAGCCTAGGCCCTGCCCCAAATGATGTGACAGACTTTGATGATCCCCCATGGGAGGCCTCCCCCTCTTTGGGGAGCAGACTGAGGATGAGGTGGGGGGAGTGTCAGTGGAAGGCCTGGGTGGGAGGATGGGAGGGAGAAGGAACCGGGATTGATATGTAAAATAAGATTGTTTCTAATTAAAAAAAAAAAAAAAAAAACAAAACAAAAACCGATCAGGGCATTTTCTGCATTCCTAACTGGTGTCCTTAAGTGACAGACTGTGAAGAACTGTTGCTGCCTGGAAATGGTGCCCACCCCGGAATTTTATTTGCACACCCATTTCAGCACACAACCTGCCCTATGGCTATTCACATGTCTACACTTCCCCCACAGCATATGTAGTCTAGTTTTGCTAATGGAATGGAGAAAAAACTACCACCATCATCATTGTAGTACATGAATCATAGACTATCCTTATGTACTGCACCAGATATATGTGATGCTCTTTGCACGCATTTGAAGCCTCACAGGAGGTCCATCTATAGCCCAAATGGCAATGTGTTTGCTCCAGTCTGCATAGTTGGTGGCTAGCTAAGAATGTAACACCCAGTCATTCTGCCTCTAAAACTCGTCTTTTTGCCTGGCCATTATACCTCTTGAATCACTCCTCTCTCCCCCTGCATTTCAGACTGAGAATTTCTAGCTGTCCATTTGGAGTCCTATTAGCCTCGAGTTTCCCCACTTTCACTCCTTTTGAAGATTTTCTTTTCATTCTACACATGCAAATGTCTGTGCACTACATGCATAGAGTGTCTGTGGAGGCCAGAAAGTGGCATCAGTCCTCCTGGAACTGGAGTTACAGATGGTTGAGAACATCATGTAGGTGCTGGGCACCGAACCCAGGTTCCTTAGAATGTTAGCCAGCATTCCATCTGAGTTTTTCCCCATTTTTATCAAGAGGATGAACAGGTGGAAAGGCTGATGTTGGTGTTTGCTTGCTGACTTCCCTGGCTCTGATCTTATCTCCAGTTAGGAACAACTCTAGGTGTAGACTCATGTGACCTGGGCAGAGTGTGCTCTAAGTCAACGGGAAGTCATTTTAAAGGCTTTAAGAAGAGCATTTAAATACAAAGTGAACAAAGCTACTCAAATTGTTAGACTCTTTGTGGCATAAAATTAAAACCTTAATCTCACCATGTAAAAGTAAAAACTTAATTCTACACAATTCAAAAGCATAAAATCATGCAATTCAAAACACAATTCAAAAGTAAAAAAAAAAAAAAAAACTTAAATTAGTCTTGGAATTAGGTCTCTTATACAAATTATACTTTCCCCCTTGATTCCAGCTGTGTGTATGTGTGTATCTTTTGATTTCTTCCTTCCTTCCCCCTTTTAAGAACTGTGAGAACAAACTTTTGATATGTTTTCCTATCATATATTCAGCTCCAGCCTAGGAATATAAATGTTCCTCTTGATATAATGGCTTTGTTCTATTTTAAGATTCTTTGGACTGGAAGCAATAGAATTTTAATCTACCTAACCTGGGTTCAGAAGAAATAGATTTCTGAATGGCTAGAGATCTATGGCAGGAACACCAACCACTCATTCAGAAGCATACTATTGAGTGACAGAACTCACACACAAAGGCTCACTAGCTATGGCTACAAGATGCAACAGCTGACATTTGCAGCCACTAGACATTTCATGGGTGATCATTGTCATGGCATTCTTTTCTATAAATATTTTAAAACAAGGGCTCCAGTCTGTTTAGATATGTCTAACCTTTTAATATTATGGCATGAAATTATCATCTATATTCTACAAGCTTTATGCTGCCCAATAACCATGCATATGACATATGAAAAAAAGTCCACAAAAAATCTCATAATGTTTTGAACATGTTTATGATTTCATGTTGGACTGCATTCATGGCTGTCCTTGATCACATGTGGCTTACAAGTCATTGTTGAACATGCCTGAAAAGTTAATCTTACTGAGAGTATCTCACTTATATATCTAAATCTCTATAGAAGGAAACATTTAAAGCTTCTGAAATATAGTAAAATTATCAAATATCCAGACAGCTTAAAAAAACTAACTAAAATTATGGTTAACAATTGAGTTTGAATAACACCCCATATCTTTTCTGTGAAAGGAAATTATTATAGCGTAGTAATTTTGCAAGTCACATTAAAGCTCCACCATCTTCATGGTGGCTAGTAATTGTAACAGGGTGACATCACACAGGCTCTTGCATAAATATGTCTCCTAGTTTCCAAGTGGCTGTAGGCTTGCCACTGGCTGCAGCTGGGGACACATTACACCCTGAGTCTCTTCTCCCTGGGTAGGGGCTTAGCATCTTCCATGTTTTGGTAGGTGAATATGAGAGGCTGGAACTACTCAGATGTTAATGGCAATAAACAAGCCATGGAAAACCATGTCTTGGTTCATAGTAGAATCTTTTTGTACTAGGACAAGATGAACCTTCTACAAGCAAAGAGAGTCTCCTCTCTTCTTCAGCCAAAAGTTCACCAGGGCTCAAACATGTTCTTAATGGATTCCAGCAAGACTTGCGAAGCTCTAGGAAAGTTTCTGTTTTGCAGCCTAGAGGAATGTGCCTAGCTCAGTACCACACTGAAATCCAGACCCACCTGCATTCAAGCCCCAGACCCTGCTTCCAGTCTGGTTCCGATTTGGCAGGGGAGGAGGACCTTGGCAGCCTGCCTTTATTGTTTTAAAGTATCGCTGCCATTCTATAATTCACAGCTCACATCTCACCTCTTCCATCAGCCCTTTCCAGGCTGATGAGAAATCGGCCCCATCTGTACCCCAAGTATAGTACATAAGACCCTTTCATTATGCTCCTCATGTCTATTGGACACAAGCGATTCTCAGATGTCCGTACTGATACAGGAATGTGTTTCTAGAGATAAACTGTCATTAGGCCTACCTAGCCTGTGACGACTTTCCTCCATCATAGGAAGATATAGGGCCCATGAAGATAAGTCTGCAGGACACAGAGAAGTGACAGGTTTGAAAGGCCATCAGCCAGCACAGTTTATTTGTGATAGTGGGTTTTCTCTGAATATTTGATCTATAATCTCTATGTAGCCTCAGTTTCCTTCTCTGTCTTAGAACAGTGAGTGACTTCTGAGAGGGCAAATCAAGTCACTTCAATAACGAATCATAATCTTTTACAGAAAAATGAGAGCTCAGTTATTTTTCCACCCTTATATTTAAGATTATTTTTTGAGTTAACATGCAACGTGTGTGTGTGATTTACCATGGCATTAGTAAACATATGTGTTGTTATACTTTGTTCTTTTTTGGAAATTTAAAAAAAAATATTGATTTCTTTGCTTGCTTAAAAAAAATGTTTTGTATAGCCAGGTGGTGATGGCACACACCACTTGGGAGATAGCACTCGAGAGGCAGATACAGACAGATCTTTGAGTTTGATGCTAGCCTGGTCTACAGAGAGTTTTCCAGGACAGACAGGGCTATACAGAGAAACCCTGTCTCAAAAGAAAGAAAGAAAGAAAGAAAGAAAGAAAGAAAGAAAGAAAGAAAGAAAGAAAGGAAGGAAGGAAGGAAGGAAGGAAGGAAGGAAGGAAGGAAGGAGTAAGGAAGGAAGGGAAGAAAAAAGGAAAGAGAAGAAAAACTAAAGGAAAAAGAATCTAAGTTAGTTTTATGTATATTTAAGTCTTCCCAATTTTTTTCTTTTGAAGAATATCACAGAGCAGTTTTTAACACACATTAGTATCCCCTTTTTCCTTCTATTTCTTCATCTAATTTGTTACTGTTATTAATTATAATTAATAGCCACTGTTCCCATCCTTAAACTGTAAGAGCTTTGCATCCTGCATGAATCCTTCATCCTTTAGAGAAGTCATTGCTACACTTGGCAAATGGGCAGGCCAAGAACCAAGGAGATGGTGTGACATGGGCAAAGCTGCACTGCTGATGAGTGGCAGGACTTGGATTTCCATTTGTGTCTTTTGATTCCAAAGTACATGGTGCTCTGAGTTATCCTGATGCCATCCCAAACTATAGATACCACATAGTTGGGTCCTTATTAGTCTAGCTCTGTGGAAGATGGACAAGTGTGAACACACAGACCTCTCTGTCCATATATACATGAAGAAGCCATGGGACCAGCTGGGGCAAAGTAAGGACACCAGTTCAGAATCAGACACACAAAAAACAAACATTGTCACATGTTTACTTGTATTTGTGCATCTAAGTACACTGTTCTACCTGTGTGTTCCTTGTGTTGATTATTTGTATGTGTTTGAATTTATCTCATTTTTCATTGTAGTAAAACAGATGTAACACACAATTTGTAATTTTAACCTCTTTTAATTATGTGGTTCTAGAACTTGTTCATATTCCAAATGAAACTCCACACCTATTCATGACTAACTCCACGTACTTCCCCCTCCCTTGAGCCCCTGGTAGCCACCATTATACCGCCTGTGTCTATTATACTGCTCATGTAAGTGGAACCGTATAAAATTGATTTTTCTGCACAATGTGGGGTTTTTTTCTCACTTAGTAAGTATAAAATGTTCAGAGTTCATCCATGTTGTAGCTTAGGTCAGTAATCTCATTCTTCTTATGGTAATGTTTCTTATAGATAAGGTTTTGTTTACCCATTCACCTGGATGAATGTTTTCTGCCTCCAACAGTAGCAAATAGTGCTGCTATTGAGCACTCAAGTATCTATTCAAGTCTGTGATTTCAGTTATTTGCAGTCTGTACAGAGAAGTCAATTGTTGGATCACATGATAATTGTATTCTTAAAATTTTAAGGATTTTCCAGTGTGTTTTTCCCAGTGCTGCACCACACCCATGATTCAGGTTGATAGCATCCTCTAAAGTACAACCAGACCTTTATGCCATTCCCCCCAGCAGCTAGTACAATGCTGTTCCCAGCCTGCCAAGCAGAATTGCTCATTGTAATGGGGATCATAATGCTGAAGCTTCTGAGAATTCCCCTCCCCAAAATCTTCCCTCATTTTTACCCCTCTGCTGTTTCCAAACTCATAAAATAGCCATGAAAACAGTGACATGCATGTCTGCAGGGGGGGTGGGGGGAGTGTGACTGTGCCCCTGTACATTCTGATGAGCTGCTTTGGAGAATAACCGTCTCCTTGCCCATCTCGCGTTGATTTATGATTGCAAGTACAAGTTGGGCAGACTGAAGCCACATCTTCCATTTAAATGAAGCCCTTAATATCTGGTTCGAATGGCTGGCATGGTAATCACGAAATCAGTTAGTTAGCTACATGTTCCAAGGCAACAGCATGTTGGTGCAAACCAGTGGATTTTTTGCACTTCACTTTGAAAAAGTTAGAATAGGGTTGACATTGGACGTTTTTGATTCAGTCCCTTGAGTATTTGCTTGTTTTGTTTTGAATTTTGCTTTTACTCTGGGTCAAGAGTCAGAACTGCATGAAGACCTGGCTAGAGAGGAACACATGGATGCTGGGAACAGTTCTGAACCTTGGGAGGAATATGCAGGACAGAGGCTATTCATTGTCATTATCCTCTAATCCTCACCCCGTACTTCAATCACCTCTGCTGCTGTTACCCTGAGTACTCTGGAAGAAAAGGGTCCCAGTTTTTCTCATTTTGTGCAATGTTATGACGCTCCCAAGTGGGACATTCCGGTGATAGGAACATGCTCTACTCTCATGCTTCCAGTGTTTGCATTTCACCTCTGACTAAGACAGAGCTAGGTAATGGTTGATAAAGCACACAGTCTCCTTGACGCAAGCTGTGAGACTTGACCCTTGCACCACTGTGGAAACAAGAGATGGTTGCTGGAGTAAGCATGCTTTGGAATTGACTTCTCCTCTCCTTCTGACACTGTGTGCTTCAAATTAGAAGTTCACACTGGGGTTATAATCACCGGCTTTTGGCAAACTCTAATGAGAGGAGGTCTCCGCAGGGTTAGGTTGCCCAGATGTGTCTGGGCTGTGTTCAGTTTGTTTCCATTCTCTGGCCCCTCACTCCTCCCTTGTCATCATTAGCCCTGTCAGCTGCTTCTTGCTACATTTTCTGCTCTCTTTCAGACAATAACCTAGTCAGTGCTGAAGCCAAGCTATAAGCAAGCCTCAAAAACAAATTTCCAGGGGAGGTTGCTCTCACAAAGGTTAGAAAAAGCCTTGTGATTTGGGGCAATATTTTGTCTTCAGAGAAACTTTTCTTTGGGTACATCTTCATTTCCCAAGTGACTCTGAATTGATGCTGAGAAACCAGGTCAGCATCTTTGAGAGGTTGCTGGTGGGTTTCAATATATAGTGCCTTCTCACACTGGCATCTGGTTAATCTTTTGATGTACACACATTGTTGGCTTAAGCATCCTCCAGTGTCTTGGGTGACAGAGGGTGGTAAGGAAGAGCATGTTAGATGGCAAGACTCCCAACTGCCATAGTCTAGATATGTGACTTTGGAAGCTGATGGGCTATGTGTTATGTATAGTCACCAAACTGATTGTGATTTACTGCCCAATTTACATGCTATCGGTAAAGGACTGACAGTGCCTGACATACAGAATGCCCTTCATATATGTCTTCATTCCTTTCCCATCACTACTCATTTGTTCACTCTCTATGTTATTGGTCTTCCTAAATGACAACTGCTCATTGCCCTAGTTTACAATTTTCTAGCAGTTTCTTACTCTGCAAGTAACTTTTATTCTATCCTTCTGCTTGCTCAGACACTGCAGGTATCTCCTGTCCAAATTAAAGAACCATGCTTAGTGCAAAAGAAAACCCAGATAACATGCTGGGCAGTGGTGGCACACACTTTTCATCCCAGCACTCGGGAGACAGAGGCAGGGAGATCTCTGTAAGTTCAAGGGTAGCCTGGTCTACAAGAGCTAGTTCCAGGACAGCTTCCAAAGTCACAGAGAAACCCTGTCTAGGAAAACAAAACAAACAAACAAAAACAGATAACAATGAGCAATCTATTTTCTCTTGATGTATTCATTGGAAAGAATCCAAACAATGAAGATGTCAGTCATGACAATTCAATACCCAACTGTTCTGGGAAACACTCTATTCATAACTGTTCTTACCTGATACTAACAAATATTTTTCTCTTTGATATATATCCCTCTAAGTGGTTCTTTGCCACCTGACTGTACCTACAAGGAATAATGAACTTTGAGTAATAGAAGTATGACATTAAGAATCACATGATGATTATGTCAGTACCACACTCAAAAACAATCAGAAATAACTATTGAAAACATTAAAATTGGTGATCAGATCATATTTTTATATGAAATACATCTGATAGTGTTATGGGAATCCCTCCAGAGATGACCACTAAGACACAGTGTACAACCAACTGTAAGTCTTTATTCCAGCCAACTGGGACTACACTCAGATATTTAGAACCCAAGTGTAGCACTGAGTGTTTAGAGTAAAGGGTTTTTGAAGGCAAAAACCACATTCTGGTATCTCACTTGGCAGCTGCAAGTGGATATTTAATGCAAGCAAGCAGTTTAATAAAAGCTGTGATAAGCAGTTAGCTGGAGTAGGGTTCTACATAAGCATTTAGTTTAAAAATAGCTAAGCTAGCTAGGAACTCAACCTCAGATTTGTAGAATACAGTTGTGTAATTTTTCCACAAGCCTTCTCATGAAGGATGCCAATTTCTAGCCAAGGCTAACATGGTTTAAGTAAGAATACAAGACGGAGGAACCCCTATGTTATCCTGCCTCATCACAGTAGACCAAACTTGAGGAGTTTTCTACTTAGAGTTTCACAGGTGTATTGAAAATGATACACTTCATCTATTTTTCAAATAAAAATGAAGTAGTATACATAGTTAAGATACATGCAGAAGAAATGTTACAATGCACGATGTAGTCAAGTTATTGCTGCTGCATGAAGCATGTAGCTCTTCTCTTTTTTGCCTGTGGTTCATCAGAAATCCTTAAATCTAGGGCACAAAAGCAGGAACTTTGGGTGCTTCCCGAGGAATTAGAAAATATTTACACTTCCTGTGTTAAATTGGTGCTTTTAAAATAATTTGTAGAATTTGACTAAAAACAATTATAACTACACTACAAACATGTTTTCATATCTTTATAATTTTAAAATATTCTTGTTCCCTTGTGATTCATTTGTGTTCTTAAATTAGAAATGTGCTGAATGTTTTAGTATCAGATTTGAAACACAATTTCATCTTAATATAATCTAAGGACACAGTAGAATAGAACAAGGGTTCATTTCTCTGTAGGGATGTGGGTGTTCACTGGTATTTTCTTAATCTTTTTGAATGGGAAAGAAAATACATGCAGTTGTTTCTTTGACTGAACTCATTGTATCAAACATGAAAGAAGGAACAGCTCATTGGCCATTGTCATGACAGGGCAGTGATTCAGCAAAAATGAAGATCCCACAAGCCTGGGCTGTAAAAGGGTGGCCCCACTGTCACTGCCTGGTTTGTCTAGTCACTTCTCCCAAAAGTTAACCACTCATCTGGCCAGGAATTTTGGCACCCACTAAAATTCAGTCATTTATTTTTCTTTTATGTGATTTGTGACTCCTGTTTATTGATTTACTGTTAATTTTGATTAATAAACAAATCAAATTTGCAGCTTCAAGAATGTTAATTTCCTTTATAAAAAAATAACTTTTAACTCATTCTTAACATGTTTAGATTCAGTGGTCCTTTCCCACTAAATCCATGCATGCTGAACAATCCCAAACACAATTAAACAGTTCATTTTCTGTTTTCTGTCAATACCTCTAGCTACCATCTTAATACACCCAATGCAAACAGACTCTGGGAGAGAAAAGCAGAGTTCTTGTCCCAGCCCTCAAAACTTGACTTTCCCATGATCTTAAGGCTAAAATGAATGTATTTGAGACAGCTCTGTTTTGTACTAAGAGTGAGACTTGGTAATTATTGCTCACATGGATATATTTAAAAGTAGTTCCTGGATTAACACTGGATCTGTGGTCTGGAGTTGGAAAGTTAAGACCTTCCAGAGTTCTAAGCATTCCTCTATCACTTGAGTGGCTTTTGGAAGAGATAATTTGCCACTCCACAGCAATGCTGAGAATTTTTTTTAACTTTAATTTCTAACAGACTCCATTGACTTCTTATAAATAATTTCTCTATAAACCAACCCAGCTTGGTGCTGGCTATTTTACTGGGCCAGTTTACTTGGATGTAGTATGTCAGGGTACAGTTTAAAAGCCATTTTCTATGTGATTCCACCCGTTCTAATTCTAGAGCAGCTCTATAGGGCAGCACTGTAGTCTTATTTCACATCTGCTGTGGTCAAATCTGGAGAAGCTAAAAAGCTATGTGCCTTTGCCGACTTGACCATGTGTCTAGAGCTGTGAGATTAGTCTGCAACACATAGATTACTAAGGAACACAATGACTACAACCCCCCCAACATAATTAACATATATGATTTGACGGTTATGAGGACTATATGATTTGAAAACAGAATCATCTCAGAAATTCTTAAATATGTACTTGGAATTTTTATGTTCTATGCAATGTCCTGAATCTTTATATAAGTTATATCAAATACTTCCAGGTCCATAAAATAGATAATCATTTTCTTTTTACAGCTCATGAGCAATTGAATTTCATACACATAGCATGACATATTCAAGCAAACAGTATTAAGTCAGAATATCCAAGTTGAGACATGTGTTGCCCCATACGTCATCTTGTCTCTTTCATAGTAGAACACAAAGATTTTAGGTAGTATATACTATATAGATTTTTGGTAAAAGTAATAATGACCCAAGCCAAGAAGTAGGCAATAAAGTGAATATGTTAATAGTATGCTGTGACACAGTATTGTAACCTTGTTAGTAATAAAAACAATATATCTGGAGCAAGGACTGGAAGGCTCATGGTGTAACTGAGGTTCACAACATGGCATTGTTTCTTGGGAGTCAGAGTAAAAGCCTAATCTTCATTCAACAAAAGAACTTTATTATCCTATTCAAATACTTTATAGTATGACTTATTCCTTTGGGAAAACTTACATTAACAACCATTGGCTTCTCAAGATGTTCTAAAAAAGAAGTTGCTGGCTTGCCTATGCTTTGAGACATGTGGACAGAGATTTGGAGTTACTCTACAGATGCAATTTTTGGGGTAAACTCTACTTTTGGCTGGTTTTCTTCAGGCTTTACCTGGAAGAGATTCAATATGTGTAGATAGAAATGGCATAGGGAGATCAGGGGTCTGGAATTGAACTCTTTTAAATCAGTTGAGGATGAGTTTGACAAATGTTGAAGAAGAATACCCATAATTTTGTCCAAGAAGCTTCAAACTGATAGAAAGTAATGTCTGGGGAGGTGACCAAGTGTAGACTTGAGAGCAAAGGAGAACCAGGAGACCTCCTTTCTTAGAGATCTGAGACAGTAGGACACTTAGGATAGCATTGCATCTCCTCACTTTCCTTCTTGTCCTCTCTAGCCTTGACACATAAAGACAACCGGCACACTTGTCTAACTTCACATAATTACTGACATTTAAAGACACTTTTATTGTGTCAAAATTTTTGTTGAATTATGAACCAGATCTGGAATTTTGAACTCTTTAGATCAAAATGTCAACAAAATTATCCAGAGCTACATGTCCAAGTGAGTGCTAGCCCTGACAGCAGAGTAGCTGCTTTGTGGTAGCTTATTGAACAGGCACATTCTACAAAGATCCACATTTTACCCGGACAGAAGACCAGCTGCTATCCTTTCTTCTCAACAAAGAACTCCTGTGTTTGAACAAAACTATGTACTATGTGCCCAGCAGCAGAAGGGAGTCTGAGCAGTGATGTCAAAGTATACCATGATGTCACCACAATTCACAAAGAATTACAGTTAATGCCATGTGAAGTGGGGCCAAATTCAACACTTTCCCTCTTGGGTACTTCACAGTCTGAGAGACAGAAGCAAGGCCACAGGTCGGATCTTTGTATAATTTTGTTTCGCATTCTCCAGACACCCTAATTTTGGAAACAGGGAAGAGAGAAGACAGCCTGTTAAAGAAAGGCCCCTGACCATCTGCAGAGAATGAGTTCTAGTGTCTGCAAGCACCAAAGTCTACACTACAGTAATTCCTAGGCTCTCTCCTGGAGACTACTAGATAAACAAATTTTACTAAAAAACAATATGCAAAAGGAAAAATCCAGATGTGTTTAGCAATAAATTTACACAAGAATGTGGCCCAAACCCTGGAATAAACAAGGAAGGAGAAATATAAATCAGATAGGGAGCACCTGAGTGTTTGAATACAGGCTGGAAATCAGAACTTCTTCTCTCTTTCTCTTTCAGAGTATTTAGCCAGCCATCAGATGGCTAAGATTCCTGACCCCATGAAAGGAAGGGCAGGATATGTGCTTTAAAATATTTGTAACCGAAAGATCAATTATTCCTCTTTGTGTCTAGCAATGCTAGCCTTGGTATCTTGCTTTTCTTCATTTGCTTTGTAACATAAAAATATAAGAACTTGGAGACTAAAGTAATTGCTCAATTTAGATAAAATGCTTGCATTGTGGCCTCAGTTCATTATCCAGCCACAATGTAAGAAGCTAGACATGGTCAGTTAATGAGCTCAAGGATTAGTGAAAGACCCTGTCTTGAAAAAAAAGAAAAAACCCTTAAAATAAGGTCAAGAAAGATTAAGGAAGACATGCAACACCAACCTCAAACTTCCACCTGCAAACACATGCAAGTATGAACACACACAGAGATACATATGAAACCCACAAGGTAAGAACCATAGATAGAACCAGTGTGGATTACCCATGTTCTCTCTAGAATGTACAGTGAACATGTTACTGAGGAGTTTATTATACAGAGAACAGGATTACACACACACACACACACACACACACACACACACACACGCACGCACGCACACAAAGACTGATGTCCCTTCCCTCTGAGGAAGTAGGAGCAAATAGACTTGAGGTAGAAGGACTGTGGCCAGACAACCAAAGAGGAGAGCCCACACAGGGAAAACAAGAGTTCAGTGAGGGGTTACCCATGTTCAAGTCCATGAGGAAGAGTCAAGAATCAAGTCTCAAAATCTGTAGGATGAATCTCCAGATGCAAATTCCTGGGAGAACAAGGGCACAGAGCCCAGAGATTGTGCCTAGAGAAAGGGTTAGGGTTAGGGGAACCTGCCCTTGGGAAAAAGGTGCATTCTAACCCTAGGAAAGTTCTGGAATAAACAGTAATGGTCTAGAGACAGGGAAGCAAAGTGAAAAGTGAAGGCTGACCTCTCCTATTACAGTGCTGTGTTGAGAGAGGTTTCTTGCTTTCTCTTTTCTTTAGAATAAATTGAATAGAATGGGGATGTCTCTTACCCTGTTTCCTGCTTTTGGGACTCTTTCCTCCAGCCAGATTTCCTCATCCAACTTTGGTGGAGGAGGGAATGCCTAGTCTCACTGCAGCTTGATATATGGAGAGGAAACTTTGGTTTGGACACACACACACACACACACACACACACACACACGGGCACACACAGGCACACACACCTAGAAAAGAACATTCTAGTAGGAGCCAACAACTAGGGTTTTGTTCATTCAAAAAACTACCAGAAAAGTGAATTAGAGTGAGATGGAGTCAGGGTGGATGAACAAGGATCTTGGGAGTCCTTGTAAGGATGTTGGGTGAAGACATGGGAAGATAATTAGTCTTACAATTGAATGGCAAACTCCAGAGGAAAGAGTACCATGTATAAGGATTAGCCTGAAAAAAAAATTGACTTCAGTAAAAGGAGGTGATATTTTTACATAAATTTCTATTATCTAGTGCTATATTAGGGTGTGGGAGAACTGCACATTGCCCCAGCCAGGCCAACCACCTATCAGCATCTCTTCCTAGTGTGTGTGGCTATCTTAGAACTGCAGTGTTGCTTTAGGCAACAAGATTTGACTGACAGAGCCATGAGCATCTGCCTTCCTCCTGTCTCTTGTGAGTCTAACCTCCAAGATACAATATGTCATAGTCTGGAGGGACCACCCCCTAATGATATTTAAAGTTGCTCTTCCTGCACTTCGCCTCTGACAATACCATGACCTGGAAATGTCATCTTGAGCAAGTACTTTTTAGCCTTTCAAAAAGATCTCAGAATTTGTTTTAATATGGATGTGGTTTTAGCTAGTCTTCAGGATTATTGAAGTGAGAAGACATAATTACCTAAATATAGGGAATATTTGGCAAATGCTAGTTCATTTTACCTCCATTTTTCTTTTTGTCTTTGCCCTTTTAACCTTTAGTCTTCATTATCTTACTTCCTTTCTGCTCTTACCTCTTTCTGGAAGATAGTAAGATTCACCCTATCCACCATTGACAGAAAACAAACAAATCAGTTTAACTGATTTCTCCATAACATCACAATAGCCATCATAATGCTTAGATTCACTTGGTTTGCTTTAAGTTGTATATAGTCAACAGCTTCATGTGTTACTCCTACCAATGGTATTTTCACAACAAATAAGGTACTATGTATGTTGTTTCAATGCAAAGATTTCCTGTATTTTTTTTCCCATGTGGAACCTGTGTTTTGGAAGTTTCCATCAACTCAGAACATTACATGTGCTAAGCCACAATTAGTTTTCCAATTTTATGACTTAAAGACCAGAGTTTACAATTAAGAAATACATGCAGCAAAGCTCAACCTTCATCTTATTTGTATAATTGAACTAGTTGTCGTTTTGATTGCCTTATATGGTTTTATTGCAGAGAAACATATTTATGTTACAGTTTTGAAAATAGTAAACCTAGCTCACAGGTCTCTGTGGTTGCAGCTGTGAATTATAGGAGATCCTATGTTTGCATTCTGGAAACTTTAATTAAAAATCCCCCCCAAAAAAATATAAAGGAAGAACATTTGGTGTCCATAGTAAACTGTTAGGCATGGAGTTGTTACTGCTGCTGTTGAGGGAGGTGGGCAGGAAGGACGTGTGGACCACAGATTTAGATTGGGGGTAGGGATCACACCCCATTCACTTTCCACATGTGCTTCCTAGTCACTAATTGCACATGAAACCATCCATTCATCCATTCATGCACGTATGTTACTATGGTTATTGTGATCCAGATGACAGTATTCAATCTGGCAACTACCATTACCATATAAATATTTTACAATACACCTCCTCATGGTTCATGGCATTCTACAGGACAGAATTTTGAAGCTGTTACTTTCCAGTCATTTGATCTTGAGGAAGTTTGCTTCTTTTCTTTTCTTTTTAAGTTTTTTAATTTACTTTTTTTTTCTTATTTTACATATCAATCCCAGTTCCCTTGCTCTCTCTCTCTCCCTCCCTCCCACACTCCCTCCCTCCCATACTCCCCTTTCATCCCATTCCCCTCCCCCCCACTCCACAGGGAGGAAGTTTGCTTCTTAACCTCAGTATTATAAGCTATACTTATAATTATTCAAATATAAAAAGAAGTAGTACTTGTGGAAAAATAATATTTGTGGAGAATTGTCTGAGAGAGAGGCAGCCAGTTCATTTCGCTGGCTCTAGAATGGTAAATCTGTTTGGTCTTCTCATATGACAACCATAGTCTATTGGATTTGGCTCCTAGAGAATAATGGCTTAAAGCATCTAGGGCCACATAAAAGCTCAATGGCAAAGAATGCTGCAGTTGCTCAGCAATGTCTGCTATGGATCTGAGCTGCTCATGCACCATAGCCTAGCCCCAAGTGGCCCAGTTTCCACCCTGGGATTAGGGTAGACAGTCACAGTGCTTTGTAACTAGATGATTTGTTTAGGCGTCTTAAAGGGCCTTGTATTCAATAGTCTCTAACGTTTATGCTTCATTAGAGGTTCTTGGAAAAATATGCATCTGGGATCTGGGTCCTTTGAGAGTTTCCTGAATCTGTTTTTCATCCATTCATTTACACAGACACTAGTTATGTCTACTACAAGGAACACATCACCTATACAATTTGAAAAGCTCCCACAGGTTTCTTTTTTTTTTTTTTTTTTTTTTTTTTTTTTTTTTTTCTCAGTTGATCTTCTTTCTTCAATTCTGAAAAGTTAAAATGCAGACACAGGGTTTACCCCCACTTACCAACCAGCAAATCTATGCAAGTTCGTGTTGTGCACTATACACAACTTTTTCATGGCTGGTTTATTCTTCCTAACCTTGGTTTTTCTTTGGTTTAATTTACTCATTTAAAAGTTTTTCATTGTATTACATCAGAAATATGTACTATACATCTTATTGTAAAGATCTTACTCTTGAAGAACATGATTTGATATTTTATACCTCCCTTTCCTCTAAGCATAATTAGGAAATGAGATGTAATATCTACAAGAGCATACTATGTCCCATATAATTTTGTCTGCATTAAATAATTCAGAGGTATCTGATCAGATTTGCAGTTTAGTTTTCCATATTTGTCTTTCTCAGTGATGAAAATAGAGGGATTTAACAGTATCTTACCTCATGGATTGGATCAAGAAAAGCTTGACATCATTGGCTCAGTATTTGATGCTTGCAGTTGAGGTCTTTATGGGAAACGATTTGAAACAGGGCCAGCATGAACCCATCTAAGAATATGTATCTAGGGTACAGCATCTGCTTAGGAATTGCATTTATTTATATTATAAAAATTACTGCTTTGTTGAATTTGTTTACTTCTGTCATTTCCAGTCAAGATGTTTTTATACAGTACAGCATCTAGAGAATTCTGGCCACATGTTCCACCTAGTCACTTGCTATCAGCTGTGCAAAGTGAAGGGAGAAATCCCTTTCAGCATACACTGAAGGCCTGCTGCCTGAAATCTACAAAATGTGTTGAAAAATCAGTGAGCCAGCTGGATTGCTGACGCTGGTAGTCTGTTGAAGGAGCCCCTTCCCTACTGCCTTTAGCAAGTCCTGAGAAATGAGGGAGCATTAGCAATGTTGTGTCCATATTTTCTACTCATAAATAAAGGGGATGCATATCTGCATACATGAATATGTATGTAAGAGAGAATACAAAACATCATCCATTTAAAGTGTAAAAACAAAACATGGTGGTCTACTAGTTGCTTAAAAACATCCAAAAGATTATCAGTAGTACTAGTTTGTCTCAGGGCATTATTGGTGCTATTTTTCTTGTCTATACATTGTTTTGAGAATGTCTTATACTTTGTAGCACTTGAGATAAACATTTAGTGAATTTAGCTATACTGTACCATCATTTTTGGGTGGGGATGAGGTTAGACCCCTATCCCATGTGATATTTAGTACCAGAATATAAAGAAGTTACATAAGACCAAAATATTTAGCTAAATTTCCACCCTATCCAGAAGTTGTCATTATCTCATGTTAGTGTCTTGTTCAGAATGAGTGGGTCTGGGAACTTAGTGACCTGAACATATTCTTCTGTGACTTTTTACTAATAATGAGTATAGGTACACTTGGGAAATAGTCACTAATAAACTTTATCCCTTTTCAGTTATTACTGCTCATGTGTCAGGACACAGGTTTAAATGTGACACCCATCATTTGTGGTATGTCCTTTTTATTCCTGTGCACACAGATACACACACACACAAAGTGTGTGTGAGAGAGAGAGGAGGGGAGGGAGGGAGGGAGAAAGGGAGTGGAAGAGGGAGAGAGAGAGAGGGAGAATAAACTAAGAGGCAAAACCAAGTTTGCCTATCTGTAACCTAAACTGAAATTGCAAATCAGCCATTATAATTGGAATGCTGTGTTTCATTGCTTCTGCAACACTCACTGTGCATCTCAAATGATAACATGCTAAGCAGCAGAAATACAAAGATACACAACACTATTTCCATTTATCAGAATAAAAGTATTAGTTTCTCTCCCAAAGCCTGTGAACGAGTGAGTCAAGGAGTTTGGCTCAGTTAATAATGCCAGGAATGAACTTCACCTTGTAGTCTGGGCTTTGAATCCAATCATAAAGTGGTTGATTACTCTCATAACATCTACACCACTATTGTACCAGTGAACCACAAGTCTGTATTGCCAGACTTGTCACTATTGCAGCTTGCAGTGTCCACACCTAGGTAAGACTTCTTGAGACATTTCTCCTCCAGTGGTATATATAGACTCTTCTAGCATTATGAAATCTAGGTAGTGGGCTTGAAACTTCCAGGTCAATACCAATTTAATTTGTCCATGTTTTATGACTCAGGCATGTAGTGTCTTTAGCAACAGGATCTTAACATCATGTTTCACAGGATAGCCAAGAATAATGGTAATAGGCTCAAATGATTCAAGCAGGGACCCCACTGACCAGCAATTCACAAACAGGTAACCCATACCTGACACTGTGTTTTTTTATTTATATGGCGCCTGGGAAGTTTATTCGCAAAAAAAGCACAAACAAACAACAACAACAAAACCCGACTCAAATTAGCCACAGGGTAATATTAGGCAAATATGTTCATTGTTCAAGCTCCATAGACGTTCTCTTACCATTTGAGTTGGGTGTATATAAAATAAGTTCCAAAAGTAATAGTGGTTTAAATTAATAAAGCTATGTTCTCTCTTTAAAAAAAGAATAAGAATAAGAAGATAAGATATAACAAGCCCAAGTGTGGTACAGAAGCTAGGCTAGGTGCTGATCCATCCCTAGCATGGGTCTGTCCCTCTCAAGGGTATCTCATTTTTCATGAGGGTTACAGGATCCAACATGAAGGAAGGCAGGCAGAGGGTAGTAGGGGACCTTCCCCAGCTACATCAGATTCTTTAACTAGTCTTCCCAGAATGCATTGTATTTCCATTTGTATTACAGTAATTGTAATTTGAATGTATGGCCAAGGAGAAATGCCTTTTTAAAAATCAAAATATTACCATCTCAATATAATTAAAGTTGTATTACAGGGGAAACATGAAAGCATTTATGAGAGTTACAACCCATAGTTTATTATCTATAAAGAAAAGGCTAAGAACGTAAGGAGCTAGAGTCTGGGAAAGTCTTTCTTTGTACCAAGGATACTTCATTTAGAGTTTGGGGGAATCAATAGGAATCCTCCAAGTACAGAATTGATTGGGAGGGTTCAATACAGAAAGTATAAAATGCTCAGTGGCACAGAAATTTCTGGCATTATACTAACCAATTCAGCCCACTTCTACATTCCTGGTCACCTTCTTTTCTGTTCCAATAGATCGAAAAGTAACAGTTTAAATTCTAATCAACCTAATAGTCATTCATAATCAACAGACTGAAACATGTCAGCAATGATCATCCTGAAATAATTGCAAACAATTTTCTACTTGGAACAAAATAAGAACATCTTATCTGATGATAAAGTATTTCACATTGTGAAAAATAATTGAGTTAGAATATTTTGGAATCTTAATAGGGGAATTGATACAGAGGAAAAGTAAAAAAAAAAAAATCAGTTGTGTCAGGGAGATATTTGTGTCTTAAGCATTAAAATTAAGCAATGCCTTGTTAGAACTGACTTGCTTCGAATCCTAGGGCCCACAGACCCACCCTGAGAGCACTAAGTGGGTCTCTGGCCAAGTTACTCATATAGTATGTCACCTCCTATTTAGCTATTCCTAATATGAATGTTACTTGGGATCTACGAAAGCTAAATTGTTCTTTTCTTAACACGGTTTTGTAGTTGTAAGACGTCTTTAGAATTATGTAAGGACTTTTTATGATTATCTCCTCTGGTTCCATTAGAGACATCAGTGTCTGCTAAAATTTTCCCAGAGAAACTTAAACCTTTTGAGAAACCTGAAAGTTCTATGAATTAAGGTGTAGACCCAGTTAGTTAGAGATGCCTAAGAACACAGAGTCTCATGCTCACTGCCCACCTTCTTCTACAAGGATCTTGTGATTCTTACAATCTTATCACCTCAAACTTGTCTTTTCTCCAGTCCTGAGCAACAGAGCACCAAGAGAGACTCTGATCCTTAAGTGCTGTGCATTGTCAAGGGAGTCTGTTGCACTAAAGAACCTGGTTCTGTGAGCATTTTCTCCTGCCTCTGGATTTCTCCTGTTTCTAAGTAGCTGGGAATGAATGTTGCACTTCTAATGTAAAGGATATGGTGTAAATGTCACAGCCACATGTAACCCTTCAGGGTTTACTCCAGCTCTCCAGCCTTCTCTAAGCTCAGAAGATTCTTCATCCATCCAGTCTTCTCTGTTTTGCTCATCAAATTCATTGTGTTTTATGCTCTCGGGATACTATGTGTCTAAATTTGTAGTTTTTCTCATGATTATCCTCTTACTTTGATGGTTCATGATGATTTGGATATTATCTTCCAGCAAGACCAGAAGTTTCCTACAGGTGGGCCCATATATGCTTAACTGTATCATTGAACTCTGCTCCTCACAGAGCATCTGACTCTTAGCAGATCCTCAAAAAAATAAGAGTTATTTAAATGGTTAAATAAGTTTTTGAGCTAGGTACTTCTATAACTTCCCTTTAACACTGTCCTCAAAATACAAGTATGAATAAATATACGTTCTATTCATGTGAAAGGCCATCGTCAGATAAGAATTTTTTAAATAACTCTACTACGGCTCCACAGAATCCTATCAAAGAAGTTCTAAAGACTAGTGATGAGTCTATTGAAGTGTCACTCCATTCCTTCATCAAAAACAATAATTGAAATAATTTGGCAGTATGATATGATAAGGCTTTGGCATTAGCTCAGTATGGAATTCCATACAACCTGGGATCATATGGTATAGTTGAGTTTTTTTTTTTCCCCCTCTTTGGGAGTCCACCACCAAGCTCCCAAATAGACACATAGAGACTTATTCTTACTTATGAATATTCCCGGCATTAGTTTGACTTGTTTCTAACTTAAATTATCTCATTTATCTTTAACTATGTTTTGCCTCTGGGCGTTTTACCTTTCTTTATTCTATATATCTTTCCTTCTTACTCTATGGCTGGCTGTGTGGCTGACCCCTGGTACTCTCTTCTCCTTCTCCTTTTCTCATTTCTTGCTCCTCTTCTCTCTCTAGACTTCTCCTCCTATTTATTCTCTCTGCCCACCAGCTCTGCCTACCCATTGGCTGTTCAGCTCTTTATTAAACCAATCAGGTGTTTAGGCAGGCAAAGTAACAACATAGCCTTATAGAGTTAAAGAAATAGAACACAAAAGAATGTAACACATCTTGGCATTACTAAGTAAATATTCCATGGCATAAACAAACACAACTTAAACTAATATTTCACAACAATATGTACCTGGCTTGTTTCTCTAACATAAACATTGGAAAGAAAACATTAAAGATACAAAGAAGCTTGCCTGCCTAATTGATAAAAGTATGATTTCATGGAAGCCTGATGTGCACCAACTATGAATTAGCTTGCTGAATGTATTCAGAACATGGCTGCTAATTAGCCAATTGCCCTTAGGCAAAACACTTAACTTCAACTATAAAATGGAGATATCTTACATGATCATTTTGAAAATTAATGAGATGTTTGTTTTGTTTTATACAGGAAAGAGCCAGGCAGAGCCATTCCTTACACACACATAACACACACACACACACACACACACACACACACACACACACACACACACACACTGTGTTAGTGTTACTGGAAATGTTAAAAAGCCTAGTACGGTAGCATTAAAGAAATGTTAATCTACAGTTGAAGTACTCTTTTGATTTCTTAAAATACAATAATGAACCTAATGGGAAAAATCCTTATGCAGTTTGTGTTCTAACATTCAGCATTTGGAGATTATTGACAAAATGTTTCCAGTTGCAGTTACTTCACATCTGCATATTTTGTTATTTGAGAGAGACATCATTATTGACACTGACAATTACTTTTGCACTAAGACCATCAGTAGTTCCCATTTTCTGTCTTCTATACTCTTCTCACTTACATACTTGAACTATAAAAATATTTTTATCCATACTACATATTTCCCCCTTAGCCTGGTTCATATTCTATTAACCTCCTTTAAAATGAAGTACACCTTATGTTTCTCAGAGATGAGGGATGTATATGTCATTTTGGTAACTATTGGGCTTACCATAGATCCTTGCACTGGGAGGTGCCTTGTTGAATTTTACATTTCTCTTTCTTATTAGATTGTTGGCTGTGATCACCAGCTGGGAAGCACCGTCAAGGAGGATAACTGTGGGGTCTGCAACGGAGATGGGTCCACCTGCCGGCTGGTCCGAGGGCAGTATAAATCCCAGCTCTCTGCAACTAAATGTAAGACACTACAGAGATGGGCAATTTTATACTTGTTGACTTGTTATTCAACCCTCACCTCTCTGTGGCTCTCCTCTGCAATTGGTGAATAAAACATCTACCAAAGTGAGAAGAATCTGAAAGCTTGGAGTGAATATGTGAATTCATGTGGAACAAGACAGATCAATTATAACCTCAGGGAGGAACCCGTTTCTTCTGATGCACAGTGGGAGAGAACTAGAGATAGCTGCTCAATGGGAATACAGACTGCAGCCTAGCTTCCTACCTCATATATAGTCTGAGATGCCTAATAAATGTATCAGAGAAATTGGGGAAATCAGAATACATTCACCCCTACTACAGCAGTCACATGGCCCTCATTACAAGGTGGCCTCAGGTCTGTGCTGCAATAGGTTTTTTCAGAATTAATATTGGGCCAAAGTGTGGTGACACCATTTAAGTTTGTGAAGCCATTTAATGATCTTTGTGTCCTGATCTCCCTATATCTGGAAGTAATGTGTGCTTATTATACATGTGTGTGCTTTGAACTCCACATTATCAATTCATGTAGTCTTTATAGGAACCCACTTAACAAGGTAGCCTTAATTTTCATGTTATAGAGGACTTGACTCAGACTTTCCCAGATGGTATGACTTTCTTCCGTCACATAAAGAACTAATATTTGAGCCGAGAGTCTGAACCCAGTACCTAAACACCCATTCCTCTACTGTCTCATCATGCTACTGACAACCCCTGGAGTTAGATATGTATAAAGCAGATAGATAGATCAATTCAGAAGACCAAGACTAACTGCTTAGCTGAGTCTTGTGAGAATAGAAGACAGAAATGTTGTGGTATCCAAACCAGGGAACTACATGTCCATATGAATTTGTGTGATAGTTTCCTCTGTGAGGATCACTACACAGAAAGAAGTATGGCCTTTATATTAAGGGCATGGGTTTTTAGAGCCATTTTAACCCTGGCCTAATGTTTTCATTTTCTACAACCATTCAGTCTGTCATGTTCCAATATCTATTTTCATATGTCTCCACAGCCTGGGAAATGAGAATAAATTTTTGAGTGTGGTTTTGTTCTCTTTAGTTGTTGACTAGTTAGAGGGAAACAATTGATATGTGGAAGGTTTATGGCTTTAAATGGACCTGCAGGTCAAAAGCAAAGGCAGATGGAGTTCTTCTGGAAAGCACTGAAGAACTGTTCCATGAAGCCTTGAAAAGGCACCTTGCCAAAAGGGAGGAGCCTCTTGGGAAGAGGGAGTAGGAAGAATGACCAGGGATGTTTAAGAGCATGAAGAATTGTATATCCCCACTTAGGAATCGCACCACACTTTCACTACTTTGGAGGCAGGGAAGAAATGTGATTCTCTGAAAAACTAGAACTTCTAAGAATGCTGGCAGCTAAAATGAAGGATGGGGTGACTCAGACATTGATAAAGCACCTCCAGGCAAGAGTTTTCTTTGCTCATATGTGTTGGTCATATATGTTGGTAGATTATATATGATGAAGAGCTAAGGAAGTCAGACGAAAGAAACCAGACATGGGTAGGGGTAGCGTTCTTCTGTAACCTCTAAAATTTGGGTTGAATAGTTTTATGGGGGAAAATGCACTTAAAGGGCCACTCTGAACAGAATTCTCTAGGGAGTGCTGAAGAATTAAAATCTTTCTAATTATTTGTTACATAATTGAATTAGTGCCCATTATCCAGAAATGTAGAAATTGCCATTAAGCTCAAATGGTTGTTAGGCATGTATGTAGCAACTGCTCTCCGGTGACTCCTGGAAGCCTGCTTTAATAGAGGGTCTTCTTACCCTCCTACTAGGGGGGCATTAGGGACTCCCAAGCTTTGAGTCACTGCAGTGTAGGAAGAGAAGCTCTGAAAGAACAAACTGAGGCAAGTTGAGAATCTTCTGTCATCCCTCAGTAGAAGGATACATACCTCAGTAGAAGGAACTCCATTCAAGGCCGACAGTGGTTAAATTATAGAACACACAACTTGATGATTACACCTAATGACAAAATGCAATTGATTCGTTTACCTTTGCCCTGATGATGCCTCATGACAAAATGATTTATATCAATAAAGCCCAGCATGAGAATGCCCCTCACCACAATTTGTAGCAGATGCTGAACAAGCTGCCTCACTTAGATTTTTCTCCACCCCCAGAAGAATCTCCCGCCCTGGATTTACAAACTTCAAGGCAGCCCACAGGCAAGGGTGATTAGCTGCTCAACAGGCAGTGTGCTGGCCAGGTGAGCATGCTCCGCCCCTGAGGCTCAGGAGGAGGAGTGCTGCCAGGTCTCTCCCTAGGTCTTGCCAAAAGGAGCCATAAGCCAGCCACATGCTCACTTCCAACTCCTAGCACTCAGATTCCCCACACTGAACTCATTTTCTTTCTAAATTTATATCCAAGTTTTTTTTTTTCTTATGTTATCAAAACTCATGGGAACAAAGGGAAAACAAAAAAAGAGTGGAGAAAGACTATTGCAGAAAGTGCCAGAAAAAAAAAAAAAAAAAAAAAAAAAAGAGGAGTAACTTATCAAATGGCTGCTGGTGAATGAAAAGGAAGCCAGGAAGCCACCATTTTATCGGAAGACATTATAATTTCCCACTCCTTTTTCATAGGAAAAGACTCCATTGATAACGGTCAATCCTCCCTTCATACTAAATTATTGACTTCCTCAGACCAATAAGGAAAAATAATTAGCTGACTTAAGTTTGCTGTTGATTCTTAAAATATAAAGGCTTGTTTTTCTCACAAGTCTTATTCACATGTGAGAAGTATGTGCTTCTTAGACTCTTACATCCAGATCCAGCCTGTTTGCTATGAATTTATATCTATTCTGCAGAACTTTCTAATGTCGCTGTAGGTTTTGAAGCCACCAGTGTTGTTCTTTAATACAACTATTGCCTATGAAACACAAACACAGGAGACTCAGTGTCCATGTGGAGTTTATTGAGAGATGGGAGAGAAAGGAGGGAAGCTGGTGGCCAACCAAAAGCAGGGGAGAGAGAGAAAAGAGATGAGAGAGAGAGAGAGAGCAAGAGAGAAAGAGCAAGAGAGAGAGGCGTGCTTGGTGCTTGCTTTAACTGAGTACCCTGGCAGCCAGGTAAAGCCTGAGCAGCCAGGTAAGTCATGCATAGAGAAGACATGGCCATGAGCATCCCGCCCATCACCAGGGGGTGGAGTCAGCAGACTGCTGGTTCTCAACAACCAGGACATCTTCAAGCTCTCTCACCAAACTCCTTGAGTAGCAAGGGTCAAATATGCTAATTTATATCAAGATTAAATGATTCTCAGGGATTCACCTCTCAGACTGTGACCCATGCTGACTTATAATGGCTGAAGGTTAGCATATCCCTGAAATGTCAGTCTGGCTCAAAATTTTGACGTGAAGTATATTTGTAATAAAACACGTGGCCTTCTGAATATAAAATACGGAAGAATTCTCAAAAAAATGGTAACAAAACTTTCCCTCGTGTATGACTACTTCAGGTTATACTCATAATCCCTTCAAAGATTCCTATCCATTCATTCAACAGCAGGCATTTAGGAGACACAAACTATGCAGTAATGAGCTGTTCCCAGTGCTGGAGATTCAGCAAAGAAAGAGCAAAACAGGCAAAAACCTATTTCTCCATGAGACTTACATACTAGTATGAAGAGCTCTCAGACAACTATATAAACAGAGTGCATATGTTCCATTGTGTACTGGGAGAGATGGAAAACCTTAATCAGGGAGAAGAGTCTAGGACATGGATGAGCTGCCAGCCAAAGGCTGGAGCAGAGTTACGATTTCAAATAGGTTAGTAAGAAAAGAACTCGATGATAAGAAACCTGATACTCGGTAGAAGTGAAAAGAGGTCATGATAACAAAAGTCAAGTATTTGGCATCATGACAGAGAAGCGCATTCCAAGCAGAAAGGAGGACAGACACAATGGTCCCAAAGTATGTACACTTGTTTGTACAAATCCAATGAGGGACAACAAAGAGTTTCAAAAAGCCTAGAGAAAAGTTGAAGGCAGGATGGCCATGAGGTGAAGAATGCCATGCGTAGTGCAGAGATTTCTAAAGGAATCTGGATCTTAGTCTGAATGAGATATGGATTGGGGATTTTGAACAGAATGTCTTGACCGGAGCAGAGCATGGAGCTGGGATGACTATGGAAGTAGGAGATGAAGTACGAAGGTTATTGCAGGAAGCTAGGCCAGAGGTAATGTTGGCTTGGAGCAATAGCTGTGGCTGGGACAAGAAAGATCCATTTCTAGATCCACTGTATTTCTAAGGATCTAGGACACCGTGATTGAGAAATGTGCCACAAAAAGAAGGAAGAAGCTGTCATTTAAACTAAGGTTAGGACACACTTTTTCATTACTCCAGGTTTTCACTTCTTCCTTCATTTTAGAAAGATGTATTTTACATTTAGACATATTTAATCATATAATACTTTTGAATACATGAAAAATAAAATGCAACTAAAGGAAATTGGTAAGTAAAACTAAAACAAAACGTGTTTCTCAGAACTTACTCTTTTGAAATTTCTTAGGATATTTTAAAGATTTTTTTGAGAGTTTCATATTACGTATGAGTATTTTATTTATATTATTTCTACTCCACCAACTCTCCCCTCCAACTCCTCCCATGCCAAATTTATGACCTTTTCTTCTTTGATTGTTACTGTTTTACACAGACACACACATACACACACAAATCCACGCATTCCACTTACTGGCTTGTATGTATGTGCATTTAGGGTGGACTACTTAGATTGAATAATTCTGCTAGCTAGTTTCTATCTTGACTTGACACAGCTACAGTAAGTTTGAAAGATGGAGGATTCCTGGTTCAATTTAATTTCTTGATTCTACACCATCAGGATGCTTCATTGGCCTTGGTTGGGTTACTTCTACAGTAAATCCCCAAATCAGGACTTTGAACCCTACAACTCTTAATTATTCTTCATTTGAAAGTAATTTTGACTGTCCTAGTTTGGTTCTTTGCCTTTGCATATAAATTTTATAGGCTTTTTGTCCATAGCTACAAAAATTCTCCTAGGGACTTTGACTAGAAGTATGTTAATTCTTCAGATAGATTTAATGGAGAGGGGAGTACTGGGCAACTTTAGTATATTAAGTCATTGGACCTGTTAGTACCTCATGTCTCTTCACTAATTAGATCTCCTTCAATTTCTTCATCAGTCCTTATTAGGTCTCAGCTTACAAATCCTATGGCTTTTAGGTTTATGCCTTTTGGGTTTTTTTTTTTTTTCATCAATTACAAATGGTACTATTTTTTTCACTTACCTCTCTAATTATATATTGTAGTTTTTATAAACATGATCAGTTATTTATTATTTTTACCATGTATTTTGCTGTCAAGCTAAATTGACTTACGAGCCCTATAAGTTTTGGTGAACACTGGGATTTTCTGCATAAACAGTCAACTTGTTTACTGATAAGGATTTTTTTCTTGGACACTTTAAATCTGTTGGCCAAATTTTTTGGTCCTTCCTCTGGCTAGGATGTCTGATACAGTGATTAGGTAGTGAAGGGGCATCTTTCTCATTCCCATTCTTAGGGAAAGTATTTAATTTCTCAATACTGAGCATCACAATAGCTGGAGGTTTTTGTTTTTAACAAGGGCACTTTAAATTGACAAAATTCACATACACATACCCCATACACACACTCTTCTGGGAGTTGTTATCATGAATGGATATCAAATATGATCAAATTTCCTTTATGTCTCACTTGATATGGTTTATGTAGCTTCTCTTCCAGTTTTTTCTTGTGACAAATTGCATTAATTGGGTTTCAGTTAAAGAGCCAGCCATGCATTCCTAGGACAGAACCTCCATGATCTTATTAATAATCTGGAATAAACTGGTCCAAAGATAAATTCTACTTAATCATAGTCTTCCCATAGATCGATTTGCCAAAATTTGTTGAGAGTTTTTATATCTTTTTCATGAAATCACTAGTCTGGGGATAGGGTACTGTCTGTGATTGGTTTGTATATCTTTCTAATGCTGGCCTCATATAACAAGTTTTGAAATGTTCCCTTATAAGTTATTTTCTGGAAAAATATATGGAATTGATATTTATTATTAATATTTATTATTTCTTCTTTAAATGCATGGTAGCATTCGCCAGTGAAGTCCTATGGGGCTAAAGATTTTTTCAGGACTTTACTTTCTGAACATATGGAATACAGTTATAGTGAGTATTTTAATGTCCATTCTGTGTTTTGATTGATGGATTTTTCACTTTAGTTGGGCTATATTTTGGGGCTCTTTACATGTCTGGTAATTTTTGACTAGATGCCAGTCATTGCAGTTTTTCTTTGTTGGGTATGAGATATTTTTGATTCCCTATAAATATGCTTAAGCTTTGTTCTGGGAGCAGTTAAGTTTCTTGAACTCAATGTGATCCTTTTGAGCCTGACAATCTGGTAGGTGGGAGCAAAGCCATGCTTGGACTAGAGTTAATTGTACCCTTCTACACAGCAAGACCCTTCTATATACTCAATGTTCTATGAATTATAATGTCTTCAAGTCTGTCTAGTGGGATAAGACATTCTTCTCAGTCCTGTGTGGTTGAAGTATATTCACAATTTTGTATGTTGTTCTCCCCCTACCCCTAGCTAAGGTAATACATTGGTGCATATGCTTCAGGACCACCTTAGGTCTTCAAAGTCTCTCTCTCTCTTTCTCTCTCTCTCTCTCTCTCTCTCTCTCTCTCTGTGTGTGTGTGTGTGTGTGTGTGTGTGTGTGTGTGTGTGTGTGTGTGTGTGTCTAAATAGCTCTCTCCTTTCTGGTACAATTTTTTAGAAATTCTTCCTGCTTCCATTGCTTGAACTCTTAGTTTTGTCTTCTCAACTCAGAAACTCTACCAGCTCCTTCCAGAGGCCCTACTGTCAAAGCCACAGCCAGGAGACCCATTCAAGGAAATAAGAAATAAGACAATGAAGTATTAATCTGTTGTACCTATAGTACTTCGTGACTCTTGGGAATTGCTACCCTTCTCTACCTGAGATCCAGTGTCTTAAACAGCATGGTTTCACACAATTTTATCTGACTTTTCATTTATTTTAGGTATGATGTTAAAACCGGTCCATTTCTTCTTGGTTGAGTACTTCATCTATTTTGCAATTATGTAGAACAGTGGTTTCCAACCTTCCTAATGCTATGATCCTTTAGCACAGTTCCTCATGTTTTGGTGACCCCTGCCATAAAATTATTTCATGTCTACTTCTTCATAAACTGTAATTTTGCTACTGTTATGAACCACAATGTAAATATCTGCTATAAAGGGGATCTGATATGTGACCCCAGAGGGGTTGTGACACCATACATTGAGAACAGGTGATGTAGAACCAAACAGATTTGACTCCTTTTATGGGGATGTTGTGTGGTCCTTCAATTCTCATTATGTAGCATACTCTACAGTTATTTCCCAGGGTTTAAGGAGTGTGTTCTACTATTGTTGTGGAATTTTCTTCCACGCTTCTGACACCCATTTTACAAGTATGCCAGCTAGGTTTTTAATGATATTTTTTAAGTTTTTGGAATTTTATGCAGTCATACAATGCAGTTTTGATGTTAGCATCTATATAGCTCAAGAGAGATGAGACAGGATTACTGCCTTCATAACAGAGAACTTGAGACTTTTGTGCAATCTATTCTAATATAAAATATGAGCATATGTCCCTCTTAGAATCAATGAAGTAGAATATTTTAGCAATAGAGCTTATTCTGATTAAAAGTAATTTTGGATAGCACTACAGTTTTTGGCCTAGACCCCTAAAAAGATAAAATTTTCCAGTTGATAATGGAGAGAATATTGTTTGGCTTTCCCGGCATATATCTTTCATTATGCAATTACTGATAAACTTGGGTGGGATGGAAGGTTGAAAGGCTTAAATGTTAAGCCTCTTCTGTTTCATTTGATATGTTTTTAGAGCACTGAAATTGGGATGAAGATTTAAAACACATCATCAAAACCTCCTCAATATTGGCAGACTTTTTGTGTTAACAACAATCATCCTTTTATTTTAAAAAATAAGATCAAGTATTATCCCTAGGGAAGATTCCTGTAAAATGTGAACTTAACAGCAGATCTAAAACTAAGATAAACTCAGTCATAAAAATAAGCCCATAATATCAAAGTGTTAGTTTTTTGCTTTCCCTGATTCATCAGTTCAGGACACAGATGGAATCCAAAACTTCATTCAAAATGCTCTGTGTATATTAAAAAAATAAATGAAGAAAGCATCTGCCACACTATAAAATTTTCAAAAAAAATCTTTTAAATTCATTCTTTTGTTGCAATTTGGCTTGTAAACTATCAGTTGCCACCCAGGGATGTGAATGACAGAATTAATTATTCCTATAAAGAGCTTTTCCATTGACCAAAGAAATATGTTATCTAATCTCTCTTAAAATGTTGATTAGTACTTTAGAAATATGTTCTGAAGACTGGCACCGTGGTTCTATTAACAAAGCTAGAATAGATGAAGACAGGTGCAGTGGATCAATAAGCAGTGTGCCTTTGTAGGAGAGGCCAATCAGAGGAATGTGTGGCATGGTGAAAGATGTGGCCACCTCTCCACTGACCACAGCAATTCCACTAGTCCCTCAGGAAGCAGGCATCACGATGCACCATATCTTGGAACTTCTTAAACACCTCTGTGCATAACACTGACAAGAACTAGACGAATCCTCCAACCCACCCAAAATCAATGAGAATGTATTGTTAAGTGCAACAATGTTTTCTAGCTCAACAAACAGCTTTGTCTATCAACATGAAGAAATTATATTTTTTCATATTTTCCTTTTTGTATTTAATAGTTGATAATTTATATGCATGAGTAAAACTGTGTTCATATCATCTCACCCCTCCCTTTCCCACCCCCAACTCTTCCCATGTTCTTCCCACTATCCCCGCTCAAATTCAATGACCTCTTCTTCCATAATTATTATAGAGGCATCGTAGACTGTGTATACAACCTACTGGGTTCAATTAGGATTGCGTGTGTGTGTGTGTGTGTGTGTGTGTGTGTGTGTGTGTGTGTGTGTGTGTTTAGGACTGACCATTTAGGAGCCTATTTCCTAAGTTGTGTTCTGACATACATCAGGTGCTGCTAACAACTCTTATGATATGTGTTGGACATACCCTGAGTTAAATAGAATGAAATGGTTTCTTTGATTCAGGGCTGCTAAGGAACTAATAGAAACTAATGAAAGGGCTTTGAGAATTTCCCTGAATAGGGAGGGTATAGGCAACAGGATCCCCTAGTTTTTCTCCTGAAGCCATTTTTTCAGGACCTGTCTTTGGAACTAATGGTTCACTCATTTATTTGATTCCTTACTCTCTCACACACACAAAGTTTGACATATAAGAGACTCATAAACTTTGTAGAACAAAATAATGAATTGACTGATTCCTGGTGACTGCTGAAGCCATCTTCTCACAACACAAAAGCACACTATGGCTTCCCCAACCTCTGTGTTGTGTTCTGCCTCTAGCACCTGTGTTAACCCATTTTCCTCTTTGACTTGAGGAAGGGTATCAAAAGATATTTCCTCCCTCTTGTTTGGTGGGCTTTCCTCATCCTGCCTCACACCCTCTGCATGCAGCCTTCTGGATTCCTCCCTACTCTTCCCTTTGGACACTTTAGTGCATCAGCCAAAAGGCAACCTCAGCATGTGGAATGTGGATTTCTTCTAACAAAGAGGAGCTGGGCCCAAGGGCTGTGTGGGGGTCAGAAGACTGCAGCTGAGCATAGCAGTGCCAAGCAGAAAGCTTCCCTTTCATTTGGACTTTATTTGACCTATGGATAAACAAAGACTTGCTAATTCTAGAAATCCCATTGTTTCAACTTCTTTGAATTTCTTTTGCAAACTTCAAAATGCATGTCTTTCTGGAACTTGAGATTCTGCGGGCTCAGCCTTAAAGTCCCTGTGTTCCTCTTCTGTTTTCCTCTTATTCAGTTTGCTTTATGTGTCACAAATTCCTTGCTCTCAGAAATACAGCCCTTTATTCAACAACACATGGCATTAGAAACAGCAATAAATCTATAGTGTCAGTAGAGTATTCAACAGCCTCCATAAGTGTAACCTCTTCCGGGAAGTAATGAAGACTCATGATTCAACCTCCTCAGTCAGCAAGTTATGTCCTAGGGAACCTGCAGTGTTTGATGGTCCATAAAATACAAATCTTTCAGCCACATGCATGCCCGGTACCTGTGCAGAGCAGAAGAAGGTATTGAAACTGAAGGTAGAGACAGTTGTGAGCTGCCATGTGGGTGCTGGGAATTGAATCCAGAGCTTCTGGAAGAGCAACCACTGCTCTTAACCACTGAGCCATCTCTCAGCCTTTCTGTCCCAATTCTTAAGGAGTCTTGGACTAAAGGGAAGAAAATAAATATATTGAATACCTACTGTGTTCCAGGCAACGTGTCTGTATGTGTATCTGCTATTCACAGCTGTCTGTGTAAGACAGTATTGGAAGGTGCCTTGTTTTAGAAGCATAGGGACTGAGTGAGACTCATTAGTTAATTTCTGTGTCTCACTATCTGAACTAACCTCCCCTGAAAATCTTTTATTTAAACATGATTATCCAGTACTATGATGATATCTAATGTTAGAAACATAAGTAGGAATTCACACATAATTTCTGGATATAATGGTTCATTCTAAAGTACTTACTTTTCTCTCTCTGTCTCTCTCTGTCTCTGTCTGACTCTCTCTCTTTATCTCTCCCCACTTGGCCTTGCTTTAGTCACCATGCTTCTGGAGATTCTCTTTCCTCATCATAAAATCCTTTGTTCATGTCACCAGTCATGGGTGAAACAGTCTTCTAAATAAAAGTAAGACAGCAGCAAATGTAATTATAAGGCATTGTCAGAGATGGAGTTTCAATTGGTAATGTCTGTGATGTCAACAGGGTGGATGCAATCTACCTCTAAGTACTTTTTTAGGATTTAGATTTATTTTGAATTATGTGTAGGCATATGTGCACATGAGTGCAGGTACCTGAGGAGCCCAGAGGTATCTAATACCTGGAGCTGGAGTCACAGGTGGCTGTGAGCAACCTGATTGGGGGGGGTGCTCGAAATTGAACTCAGATCCCTTGGAAGAGCAAAAAGAGCTTTAAACCACTGAGCTATCTCTACAGCTTCTCTGATCTGTTGAATGTGTGGGTCTCAGTGTGAAGGTATGCTCAGTTTGTACGTAGGGTAATCCATGGTAAAATAATCTTTGATTCAGCCAGATTTTTTAATTACTATTTTTTAATTTTAAAATAGCCTTATTTTACATACCAATACCAGTTCCCTCTCCCTCCCATCCTCCCGATTCCCCATCTCTACTATCTACTCCCTCTATCTACTCCTTGGAGAGGCTGAGGCTATAACATCATTTTCAGTAGGACCAAGGCCCTCCCCTCTGTGTCTAGGCTGAGCAAGGTATCTCTCCATAGGAATGGGCTCAAAAATCACTAGGGATAAATACCAGTTCCCCTGCTAGTGGCCCCACAAACTTCCTAAGCCACCCAACTGTCACCCACATTCAGAGGGCCTACTGTGGACTTACACATATTCCCCAGCTATCAGACTAGGGTCCATGAGCTCCCACTTGCTCAGGTCAACTGTTTCTGTGGATTTCCCAATCATGGCCTTGACCCCTTTGCTCCTCCCTCTCTACACCTGGGCTCCATGAGTTCAGCCCAGTGCTTGGCTATGAATCTCTGAACTTCCATTAGTTACTGGATGAAGGTTCTATGATGACAATTAAGGTAGTCATCATCTGGTTACAGGAGAATGGAAGTTAAGGCATCTTCTCCATTTTTGCTTAGATTGTTAGCTGCATTCATCCTTGTGGATTCCTGGGTATTTCCCTAATGCCAGGTTTCTGGATAACTCCCTGATGGCTCCCTCTATCAATGTATCTCTTTCCTTGCTCTCCCTCTCTATCCTTCCCCAACTGGATCTTACTGATCCCTCATGTTCTCCTCCCTACTCCCTCACCACCCTCCCCTTCCTTTACTACCCTCCTCTCCCCTCCCCCCATGCTCCGAATTTACTCAGGAGATCTTGTCCCTTTCCCCTTCCCAGGGGAATCCATGTGTGTCTCTCTTAGGGTCCTCCTTGCTTACTATTTTCTCTAGGGTTGTGGTCTGTAGTCTGGTAATCCTTTGCTCTATGTCTAATATCCACTTATGAGTGAGTACATACTATGTCTGTCTTTCTGGGTCTGGGTTATCTCACTTAGGATAGTTTTTTCTAGTACCATCCATTTGTTAGCAAATTTCAAGATGTTGCTGAGTAGTACTCCATTGTGTAAATGTTCCACCTTTTCTTTATACATTCTTTGGTTAAGGGGCATCTAGGTTGTTTCAGGTTCTGGCTACCACAAATATTGTTGCTATGAACATAGTTGAGCAAAAATTCTTGTGGAATAAGTGTGCATCCTTTGAGTATATGCCCAAGAGCGGTATTGCTAGATCTTGAGGCAGATTGATTCCCAATTTTCTGAGAAAGTGCCATATCAATTTTCAAAATAACTGTACAAGTTTGCAATCCCAACATCAGCTAGATTTTTAAAGGTTTTCAAAACAGGTAAGTGTGGAGATATATTAAATCATCATTTACCAGGCTTTCACAATACTGTATTAAAAATGAAGGTAGTTTATAGTCAAGAAGGGGAAGAAAGTGTTTTGAGAGTTTAGAACACACAAATGTATTTTCCCCTACAGTTCTGCCCCACTTAGCCAAGATGCTCTAACAGGAAAAGGTGCAAATTCTGATAAAATACATCATTTGAACAGTAGGACTTATTTTTAATTTTAAAATTAAAAGTAAATTTGATAATAAGTTCCTTGCAAATACATTTTTAAATCAAAATTCGTTGAGTGAGTGGGGGTGGAAAGGTGACTTAGTACTGCAAAGAGCACACAGCTTTTGCAGAACACTCAAGTTCAGTTTTCAGTAGCAAAGTCAAGTGACTCACAATGGCTCTAGGGGATCTGCCACCCTCTTCCAGTCTCCATGACAACTTCACTCACATGTGCACATAATCCCACCTAGAAACAGATACACACACACACACACACACACACACACACACACACACACACTTAAAAATAAAACAAATCTTTTTAAGAAATTCATATTTACTTTAAGAGGCCTAATTTCACCCAGGCTAAACAGCTTCTTTGGCATGTTTTAGTTTGTAGAAAGTAGACAAATTGATTCTAAAACACTGACTTCACATTTCTAACACTAAAAGAAAAAAAAATTAAATCTGTTGTCTCTGTCTTTGTATAAGAGACAGTCAGGAGTTTTGTGTCAGAATATGTGCTTTTAAAGTTTCCGCTCTGTTTCTCTCTAGTGGATGACACCGTGGTTGCCATTCCTTATGGAAGCAGACACATCCGCCTTGTCTTAAAGGGGCCAGATCATTTGTGTAAGTAGAGCCACCATTTTCCTTGGGGGACTGGAAAGTTTAGTTTTTTGTTGGCTTTTGTTCCCAGAAGGGATGGAAGTATAAGAGAACCAATCTCCTCTACATTGTAGTGTGGTGTGACAGCTTGGATGACTTCTGTTTCTAATTGGCTGCCTGATGAGATGGAAGAAGGCTGTGAAATCATTGTCTCTAAGCACAGTCCTCCTGAAAAATACAAAATAGATGGTGCCAGTGGGTTGTTCATGGGCTATAGACACGACTGAGTCATTAAACCTTTGTGACTCTTACATCTCTGTCTTCTTTCTCTGTAATCACACTTACTCACCCCTCTTGTCCTTTTCCTCTTTCTAGAATTCATTTCTTCTCCATTCTTTTCCTTTTCCTTCCATATTTTAAATATTTGCATCATCAATCCACAAATATATAGAAGTAACAAGTGAACTATGACATTTAAAGCAAGCCATTGCAGAAAATTGATTATCTGTATTAATTCAGAACCCTCATATCCTGATGATAAATGGTAGGATTTGGGATTATAAGGTAATGAAGCCTTCGAGATAAAATGGTAGCTTGGCCCACATAGGGTTTGTCTATAAGAACTTAACTTCAGTCATGCCAAGGCAGCGAGTGAAACACAGCCACATCTTATTCCTTAGTTTTAGTGCTTTTCAGATAGAGATCTGTAAACTACAATGAGAACATTATGGTCTGTAATACACACAAATGTTCAATAACATTTCCTCTCAAATCACTTTCACTGAAAGACTCCCTTCAGTTGTTCCCCTGAGCACTTGTGGTCCCCTCCATTCTACTCACCTCTGAAATTCCCAGTCAATTATTGTCTTTCCCCCTCCTCTTATACACAATGCCCACGAACCCAGTTTAAGTAGCAAGAATTCTTCTCTGGCAATTAGACTATAAAGATCATTATAATCAGATAACAAGAGAAAGAAAAGTCAAAGCCTGTAAAAGTTAATATATGCTAGTAAGTCTTCCTAAAAAAACAAACATATTTCATCAAAAAGGTGAAGTTTGAAGGTCATGTGAAGTCAGAAATAAGTGAGGTACAGTTTAGGCAAAACAAGAAAACACTGGTAAGTCATCCTTATATAGCCTGAGTTCTTTTATAACCCTGAACAGCCCCATACAGTTCAGTGTTCACATGTCAAAAGAAAATATATGTATGCACTTTATACCATCCAAATGATTTGTTTACCCCCTTGAAAACAGGATACGGCTAACTGCTAGTACAACAACCACAGCAACATGAAATTCTCGTGAGCAGTGATGGAGACTCAACTAAAACAGCCAGGCTGAGATCATTGCCACATGGGAAAATGACTTGATAATTGCCGAAGAAATGTTTAAAACAAAGTATTATATTTATACATATACATACTCTTGTCTCCTGTACTTACTAGTCTTAGATGGCTAAGGAGCTGAAAAATTGTGGGTCTAGGAAGATGACTCAGTAAGGTGCTTGCTGTGCAAGCATGAGGATCTGAGTTCAAATCCGCAACACCCACGTAAAATTCTAGATATGGAAGCAATGTGTGTCTGTAATCTTTTTTTTTTAATTTCTTAGTTATTTCAAAACAAACAAACAAGCAATGAGCATGGGAACTAAATGATGCCCCATTTCTCCTGTGACTGTTTCCCCTTCACTAGCCCACAATGGGACTAGCCTTAACTATTGCAGGCCAAAGCAGCTCCGTAGCAGCCCATCTTTAACCAGATGGATCTTGAGAGAGACAGCTGAGAAGTCCTCTCAGCAAAGCTGAGTGCTCAGATCTAGGCTGCACCCTAGGCTCTAGCACCTCTAGAGGCATTATGTGTGTGCTTTAGCTCAGAATTTCACTCTATAAAATACAAGAGGGGAACAATGAGTAAAGCTGACGTGAAAGGCACAGAGCCTCACATACCTTTCTACTGAAGAACTGCCGACAGAAAACAACAACAAAAAAAATGGTTCTTGTGCAATATTTTCTGGAAATCATTTGCCTAAGTTCCTCTGTCTTTCTTCATATAGGCCACAATTAGTCTAAATAACTTCCTGATCTCAGACACACACACACATATGTGCCCCATTTTTGATAGTTCCTTCCCTGCACTCAAATCAACCTACTTCTTATTATATGACATAATCCAAATATATAATGTGATATATGTGTTAATACATATCACAATAAATTCATTTGCATATATATGGCAATCATCTTTAGCATGTTCTAATTTCATACAACAAAAGATGCTTCATAGACTGTGTCATTGAACAATTTCAGATTTGAATGTTCTAAGACCCACTTCTTTTTGCTTAAGCATTTATAAAATATCATATATGCAAATAAAACTAATTGTCAAAAGTGATTATCAAAAGAGAGGGGAACTCAATTGTTCTCTATTGTTTTGCTCAGTTGAGCAACAACATATGTGCACCAGAAAGTATAAAGGGATAGGTTGGTGCATGAGCAGGAAGTCACACAGATGCCTAGGCAAAACATGGATGAACCTGAACCTACATCAATGAGCAAAAAGAAACATGGAGGGTATTGCTGAGTTGGAGGCAACCAGGACAGACCTCAGTTAGATGTGTGTGAGACGTGGCTTAGCCAAAGGAATTGGGTTACAGTAAAGTGGGATGGTCAGATGAGGTATTGGAAAGTCAAAGGGTATTTTGACGGGGAGCCATGGATTCTTGGATAGTGAGTTTTAAAATAATTTCATTTGCAACATAATCTTCTGTATGACATAGCTATGCTTATATATCGTATTAATATTACAATTTCAATACTGTTGGCCATTGAAAGAATAATGCTTAAGTAGCATACATTTTGATTCCATTAAATGTGCTTGTATGTGTTCTATGGTGGCCCAGACATACCTGGCTCTCCTCTTCTCCCATTTGATTATACAGACCTGGAAACCAAGACACTTCAGGGGACTAAAGGTGAAAATAGTTTGAGCTCTACTGGCACTTTCCTTGTGGACAATTCTACAGTAGACTTCCAGAAACTTCCAGACAAAGAGATACTGAGGATGGCTGGGCCACTGACAGCAGATTTCATCATCAAGGTAAACCTGTTCGGTATTTTAATAACAAGCCACACCCAAACATATAGCACTTATAATCTCTGAAAGAGATTATAGAGGATACATCCATATATACATACACACACACACACACACACACATATACATATATGAATACAAAGACAAATAGAAATAGGTGATTATATGTGTGTATGTACATATGTATATATGTATGTGTGTATAAAAATCACTTGTTAAATAGGGAATGTCTAATTCAAGAGTTTTGTTAGCTACATCTTTGACTTCATAAAAATATAAGATATCTTCAAAGAGTATCTTTAAATATATTATTAATTAAATGGCCTCATATACATAGTCAATATATCTATCATTATCTGGAAAATGCAAATCATTTCTAAATGACTAGGGTACACTTGTTAACTAATATAAGGTATCCCCAGTAAGAGAGAAATGAAAACTGATAACTGGTAGATCTAACCAACTACTCATGTTTCCAATGGCAAATTCTGTTTTCTCTCATGCTGGCAAGAAGATTGACTAGCTGCCTTCTATCAGAGTTGTCCTACTCTTCGAGGTAATATGAAACACATTGCTGGAAGCAATAGGACATTCTATTGGAAAAATGCACACACTGGGAGAACACTTGGGAATCACAATAAAATAAAACATTTTTTTTTTCTTAAGGAGGTCAGGAGGACCTGAAGGATTTCAGCTGTAAAGCTGTAAAACTTGTAATGTGTCCAAGACTCCATAAATTTTTTCATCATGAGACTTGAAGCCAGAGGACATTTGATTTAAGCAAGGATTTGGTGACCCCATGGCAGCTGGAAGTAAGAATGCATAGAGGAAAATGTGATAGGCAGTAAGGTTGTATGGAACAAGGTTCCAGAACACTGTCCTCTATCTGCATCTGTATGGTAGCTCTTCTTAATCCAGGCCAGATGCTGGCCGCATGAACATGAGCAAGAAGCTACAAACTATTAGAGATAACCTATAGTAGTTTAACCCAGTAAAGACTAAGTTATATACTAATTCTTTGGAAACCCATAGACTACTGCTATTTACAAAAGTCATTTTCCTGATGGCCTTATAACAGTTAATAAGCATGTAAGTTCCATTAATACTATGCATCTTTGGATAGTTCGAGACATCACCTAACACTTTCATCCAATTAGTTACTGTATGTACATCACCCCTTGAATACTCTACAAGCACAGTGAGGTCAGTATATTCAAGATCAAATTTAAGTAGGCTCAGAAACCCACAATGTCATAGTCTTTTGTTAATAATCTCCATCGTATTCCATGATTTTACTAATTATGTTTAGTAACCGTTCAAAATCGGTTTCACTTATACATGAGACATTGTGGCTTTCTCATACTTGCTGACCACTATTCTTCCCCAACATCCCTGCTACACTTCCTCCACCCAAATCATCCTGTTTGTGCTTATATGACATAATACATGGGTCACTATATGTATATGTGTCTGTTTAAATCTAGAGTCTATATACGTATATTTTGGTTTTTTCAAGCTTCCTCCATAGATAGACATTGTATTGCCTATCCAAGCAAATCAGAAGCCTTTGAGTCACTTGGTTTCTTTACACAGTAAACTGTCTTGTTTCCACAGTTTCTCAAAACTGGTCCTTCTCCAGCATGGCTGCCTTTGTTTTTGTTTAGATATTTGGATTCCCTTGACTAAGCTAATACTGTGGGTGCATAATTTTTCCAGCTCAGATCCATTATCTATTTGGCTGCAGAATCTGACTTCTAGAATCATTTGTCTCCTTTTCGGAATCCTTCATAGTCCTTCCTCTTTGAGGTTAAAATGTGGATTCATACATAGCACAGCATCTATTATTTTGGCAACCAGGATTCTTGGAGTCTTTTCATCCTCACCTTTAACTTGGCCCCTTCTATTCAGGCTAAGAGACTGGCAAGTCCTCCACACAATCAGAACTCATGGTCTTGGAAAAATGTCATGGTCTCCACCTGAGATGCTCCTCTTTTCCTCTGGCATATTCTTCACAAGTGCCTGTTTGTCCTTTGCCATTACTTCCTTTATCCAGAATTTAAGTCTCCTGACTCATTCTTCCTAGAGGGAGTAGCTGCCTTCATCTCTCCATAAGAGCAAACCATGAACCATGAATAGATAGATGCTCAGAGACTAAAGAATGTCCACCTCTCATACAGCAGTGTTTTAACATTAGCAGGTGGTGCCATACCCATTTCATCCACCATATAACAGCTTCAAGAAGGACTTGCCAGAGGGCAGACCTGTGGAAACCTTGAACTAAAAAACACCTTTCTTTTCTTCCAGTCCCAAACTCTTTTCCATTTTCTGCATTCCTTCTATGAGTATATTTTTCCCCTAAATTTTCATTGGAAAACATCTGGAATTAAATGAATGTAAAGTTATTCTAAATTGGATTATGTAAAAATTGTAATGTGTTCATATAAGTTTGAACATGTGCCAGATAATTTAAGAAATACAGAAAAAAATAAAGACAATCACCCTTTTACCGGTGATTGATAATGAAATAAATTTCTGTGTTCCTTTAAGAAAGGACCTAAAAGTAAAGGTTATCATTTTATAATTCTTCAGATTTAGCTTACACAGGTCAGTCAGTTCCATATTTGGCTGCTGTGAGTGATGGGATAGACAAGAGAGAGTAGATGCCTCTTTTTCAGCATCTCCACTTCACGCCCTTTGATTCCATACCCAGATGGGGATTGTTGCATCATATGGTACTTGGTGGTACTTCTATTTTTACAACTCTTTGAGGAAATCTTTTTAGATTGGCTGAACAAATTCACATTCCCACACTCAGTAGAAAGCCTCCCTCTCCTCTGCATTCATGCCAACTGTGGCTTTCCTCGGTTCTAAAACAGCCATTCTGGTGGGTATGGAGTGACAGACAACCATGGGTTTCATTGCATTTCCAACATGATTAATGATTCTGGGTGTTTGCTTTGGAGCCTGTTGGCCCTTCCCATGTCCTATTTGAAGAAGTACCTTTCAGATCATTTGGCCTTTTTAACCAAGTCGTTTATATTTTTTACTATTCAGTTATGCTTTTAATGTGATTTGGACATTAACTACTTACAGTTTATATTCTCTCCTATTCTCTTTATTCTGTTGATTGTTTCCTTTGCTCTGTACAGTATCTTTTAGTTTAATATAATATAATATCGTGTTTTTATTTTTGCTTTGTTGCCTTTTCTTTTGAGTTATGCAGCCCTCAAAATCATTGTTAAGACCAACAAATGTCATCAAGCTCTGCCCAGTGTTTCTTATACTGTGTTTATACTTTTAGAATCTACATTAATTTTTGTGTATGAAAAAGTGTGAGCTGATTTCTGTATGTGATTAGGGATAAAAATGAAATTTATTCTTTGACCTGAGACATCCAGGTTCCAAGACTCCATTTATTAAAGAGAATATTTTTTCCTTATTCTGTATCCTTGGCAACTTGGTCAAAACTAAATTGACCATAAACGCTTGGGTTAATTTGTGGGCTCCCTATTCCCACAATAGTTTTCTGTGTTCATACTGGTGCCATGCTGTTTTGATCACTGTACTATTATAGTAGACTTTGAAATCAGGTAGTGTGATGCCTCTAGCTTTGTTGTTTTGGTCTCAAGATTGTTTTGTCTACTAGAGTTTTCTGTTCTATATGAATTTCTATGTTTCTATGAAAAAGACCTCTGGAATTTTGATAAAGATAGCATTGAGTTTTTAGGTCATATTGGATGATGTAGACATGTAGACATTTTAACATTTTTCCACCAATGCATAAGCATGATATATTTTCTATTCACTTATGTCTATATCACTTATTATGATAAGAAATTCAATTTCTTATCAAAATATTTCACATATTTTAGGGTATAGACCTTTTACTTCTTTAGTTACATTTATTCATCTTTCTCCTTATAGAAGCACTTCTTCAAAAAAATCTTTTAACTCCAAACATTGATTACACAAGCAAATTTGGCAATGCTAGTGTGCTGTGATGAGTAAGAATTCTAGAATTTACTATATCCCGCTGCTTACTGGTTGTGTGACCTCTTGTGTAATTTTTTATCTGCTTGAGACTATTTACTACTTCATAAAATGGTTAATAGAATAGGACCACTCCCAGTGGAGCCCCCATGGGGTATTAAATGAGATAATGTATATAAAAGTGGATAGAATTAAATTACTACCTTCCTGACTTTTTGAAATGCTTTAACTGCCAGTCAACAAATCACAGTTCACCCTCTACACAATAGCAGAAAGTTTCTTCTCTGAAGATGGTCACAGCCTGATCAGTTTACCACTGGTGTCCCAGCAACCATTTGGCAGGTATGGCCAATAAAATATATCTATGTGAAAGTGGACCTTCCATGACATCTGCCAATATGGGAATTACTGGGGGTGACTAGCTGGGTTGTAAACCCTTCCTCCTGTGCCATTGCCATATGTGTCTGTTCTGAAGCTGCAGATCTGGCAAATGGTAATCACCCCCACTCCCCTGATAGAGTCCACTCCACCCTTCCTCAGAACCTCTGACTTGCTCTACTCTTGAAAGTGTTTACCATATGTTGGGATGTGTTCTGGGTTTTTCCCATGTGAATATTTTATACAGGAATCCAGCTTAGATGAAAAGAAACATGATGAACACTGAGCTCTGAATGTAGAGGGAACACACAGCCAGAGAGAAAGGAGTAGGCATATGCAGAGCTGAAAGCCTGACTCGGAGTTCACACACTGGTCAGTGGAGAGCAGCCACTTCCTGTGGAGGACAGTTCACAAAAATGTGGATTTTTGGAGGGAGGGAACCCTGTAAGAAGACAAGCATTGTCCTAATTGTTGCCAATATGATATTTGGTTGAATTTTAGAAAATTAACAAACATTAATTATATGCCTTTTCATGTAAATAGTGTTTTGAAGTGTGTGTACCTTGGGGATGGTTACATTTAGATGCATGTTAACTAATTAACAAACTATAATAGCCATGACAACATCACAAAAAATGGCCAGTTGTAGCACTCTATGAAATAATACAAAGCTTGTAATTCCCACTTGGAATCAGTTAATGTTAGGCAAACACAATGGCCTTTCTATTGTCCCCCAAGAAAAATATGAGCATAATTATGCACATAATCAAGTATCCCAAAGGTGCTTTTATTCTTTCTGTAAGGTATTTTGAGGATAAGCCTAGAAATAAATAAGAGCAAAACATGAGTTCTCTTATCCAGTAATTTTATGGAACACCCAGGTCTCGGTGTTCTTTTACAAAATGCTTGGAAAGAAGTGTAAGTGAAGCCATGCCTTGGTGGGCACTTTTTAATCCAAGCACTCAGGAGGCAAAGGCAGGAAGGTATCTGTGAGTTGAAGCAAGCATGGTCTACAAAGCGAGTTCCAGGACAGCCAAAGTGGTTATACAGAGAAACCTTGTCTCAAAAACAAACAAAATAACTACAAAAATGAAAGAAGGGAAGGAAGGAAGGAAGGAAGGAAGGAAGAAAAGAAGGAAGAGGAAGTGGCCTCTCTGCATGCATTTCTGCCTTCACCTAGTTTATAATGATATTTAGGAAATAAAGATGAAAATAATGTTACACATAACTGAAAAGTGAAGTTAAAACTATAGATAGTAAAAGCTAATGATATTCAGTATAGACTCATGATTAAGAAGGATTTTATTGGGAATATTGGGAAAAACTAGAAATAGTCTTTTTTCCCTTGGAGGCTGAGCTGTGGTGTTCAGTCTAGATCACCCCTTGCTACCTAGCAGGTTCTAGCAATATAGCTCCAGAACTGGATACCCCATGTTCTTAGGGATCAAAAATCATTCTCCAATGATGTGAGGTACCCCTCTGTATGCTGTGAATATGTTTTATTACCATTGCTTAATAAAGAACCTGATTTTGCCAATAGCCAGGTATAATATAGATAAGTGGGAAATCCAAACAGAGATACAGAGAGAAAGAAGGCAGAGTCAAGGAGATGCCATGTAGCCACAGGACTAGCACGATGCCAGAACATTACTGGTAATTCACACAGTGATAAAAAAAATATATAAACTAATTAATTAAAAAGATTAAAAATGGGTTCATTTATTTTTACTAGTTAGTAAAAGCCTGAGCCATTAACCAAATATGTATAATCAATGTAAGCATCTGAGTGGTTATTCTAGACCTAGGCATTGGTAGAGGTGAGAACTCTCTAGGGGCTGGCCACTTTGCTTCTCTGAGCTTCAGATTTAAGCCCAATAGCTGTCTCTGTGTTATTTGTGCTACAACTCAACAGAACCATGATTCATATATAAGTCACTTGTTCACTGATACATTTATTTATTTAGCAACTGTTTGGGAACCTACTATATGCCAAACATTGCAAATGATGACAGAGAAAGAGAGATGAGGTGACAGACTATGGAGAGAGCCAATGAAGGGACAATGATGCTGCATTAAATTCCCAGACACCTGGTGCTGTAAAGATTAGGTTACTATTGCCTGTCACTGAAAACTCAAACAAACGCATTTAGAACTTTTTTCCTCGTGCACTTGAGGAAGTAGTATTCTGCCAATTGCCAAAATAGCCCTTAATCGAATACAATAGACCAAGACATTTAAGAAGCAGGTGCCTGGGTTTTATTCCATTTTCTCCTTGTTCTAGGAAGTAGGCCGACTTATTCCCACAATCTCTAAACCTTCTCAAGTCACATCACAAGGGAGAGAGACTGTCCCAAGAGCACTGCAGTCCAGCCAGTTCACACCACCGTGGGTGGCCGCTCACCCAAGGCTCCCGTTTGTGCATCCAGAGTGGTGGGTTCATTGCAGTGTGGTGCATGAGGGAATCCCTGCCTGCCAGCGATGCCACCTGCTTGTCTGGAGCAGAAGTTCCTGGCATCAGTGGGGTGAGGGGGGATACTTATTTGGGTAGCATAGGGAAGCTTACAAGTCATCCTTTACTCAACAGAGAAAGAAGAGGCAATTTCAGGGTCATTCACCTGGGGACCTCTGGGAACTGATACTTTTCTTCATGTGTTTATGGTTCCTTATTTATTTGTTCCTTGAGCTGGAGACAGATTCAGACATCAACCAGCCCCCTTCTCCACATACACTTGTGCCTCCCCACAACTCTGTCATTAAGGTGCTGTCAACTCTGATCCTTCCCATTCATTTTCAATGTGAGAAGTCCTTAAGTTGAATAAGAAACCCTGAAATGTTACAATTAGAGGAAGAAGAGCTTGGTCCAGAACACTTTCTATTTTCATTAGCATAAAGAGGTCAAAATTACACATGCCATATGTGTTCAGCTCCCTGCACCAACATTCTAAGGTGTCAAACTGAAGCTTTGCAAATACTCCTGAGGACCAGCATGGGATGTCTGAGGATTTTGAGTTTGTGAAATTGTAGCGCTAATGATAACAAGGGCTGAGCAATCCAAAATGAAGAAAACCAGAACAAAAAAAACATGGCTGGCTCAACTCCATGAGCAACTGTTAGACCACCAAAGATACACATCATGTCAGCCTTCTCTTTATTTTAAGCACGGGTCTCCATTTTAAAATGAAAATTGAAAAAAACATTGTAATAGGAATGAGGGTATGAAACACAGTGAATGCCCATTTCATCATGGTACAACTGAGGAGATTGGAGATGCATAGACCCAAATCCAAATTTTACTTTACTCTTTCTTAGCTGTGCAACCTTGAACAAATCACTGAAACTCTCTGAGCTTCATTTTTTTTCTTTGTAACTTAAATATAGAAAAATCGCACAGTCTTGAGATGAAATCTAATGTAAATAAAATGTACATCAGCCATGGTTAAGAACATGGTAAGTGCTGATCTTCACTGTCATTACTGAACAAAAAAAACAAACAAACAAAAAACAACAATAAACACGGCTATGGAGAAAGGAAAGGCAGAAATGTAACACATATGGACAAAACCAAGCAGGATGTGAAGAAGAGATCTTCACTTTCATGATTCCTTTTATACATTTGAGAAGGTTCCTTTTCATTTTTGATCTCTTCAAAGTTCTCAGCCTCAGCCTCTCCATGGAACTCACACAGGACAACATTCTTCTGGAGCCACCACTTCTTCCTACACCACGAAGTCTGCTGCCCCTCCCTCCCTCAGAACACCAAAATGCTTCCTGTCAGCCATTCCCTTCTCACAGGCTATGGAGGGGTTTATCAGTAGCTTTCAGGGAGACTATAAAAAGACTCTGTCTTTATTGTCCTTTTGAACAGATCTGAAGGCATCTGGACACCATATAGATATTCCGGGTAAAGGTCTCTTCTTTCTAATCGTAACTAGTTATAATTTCACCATTGTGTGCCCAAGTCTCCATTGCTAGCAGTCTTAAAAAGACTCTTAACAAAATAGGTGGTAGATAGTGTGCTGGATGTCTTGGGTCCACTAGCCTGCCACAGCTGCAACTTACTGCTGCTCTGCTAAGGGCAGAAGAATGAAAGAGTGTTATTACTGTGCATCTTTGAGCTGTACCCACAGTGTCAACCACCTCGGGGACAGTGCTTTCAGAGAACTAAGTGCCCTTGCTTTCCAGATGGGATAAACTTGGTAGAAACATATCATATAATTTGTATACCATATTAGGGGAGAAGAAAATAGAAAACAGGCCTCATTTTTTTCTTCCAATCTTTTCAAGGGTGTCGGATTCAAGTGAGAGTCCTCTTTAAATAGCTTCTTGCATGATAATCACATATCTGAAAGAAGTGAAGGGATGTTGGAATTAAAACAAACAAAAGCTTAGCGAGTAAGGAGATGAACGTTGGATCCCTAAACCAGCAGTTAGGTACCATGTGTCTGCTAAATGAGACTGTGAAGGACTCATGTATAGGCAATGCCCTCCTGTAGTTGAGGAACTACCACATCGGTTACTTTTTAAAGAAGGAAATGGGTTTATCACTGTTTACTCCAATAGGAAAGACCTTAATGGTCCACTCGTCAGAGTCCCAGTGTCAAATGAGATGATCCGTAAGTTACTGACCCCTCTGTCTCCCTCCTCTTTCTGTCTTCTCATCTAAATTCTAAAATCAATCCAGAGTTTGGTACTGGCAGATTTTCTTACCCCTTCTTACATCTACTATTCCTATTTCTCCTGTATCCTGGGTGTCTACACTTCTTACCAGCAGTCAATGGATCAGACTATCTTTACTCCATCAGTTTACTCCAAATAAAAGGCAGCAGTTGGAACATTAGGGAGACTTAAGAACACTTAAAGGCTTAGGCCATGTGGTTCATCTGGCCTCTGATGCTTTTCTAGTCATTACAATATATAGCTGTAGTAAGAAGTAACGCTCATTATTCCTGGAATGTCTCTTAATATAACAAATAGGCCAAGCCGGGCCCAGCAGTGTAAATATTGATTGTCACATCATTCAATCCTCATGAAATTCATTGTTCATGTTAGGTACTTTTTCTTCTCTCGTAGTTTAAGTATGTTTGCTCAACCTTGTAATTTTAGGAACCATTAAAAATTAACTGTCTCATGTTTCCTCTTTTAAAAATAAGTCTTAATTTCCAAAAGCACCAGTTTTATTTGAAAGTAGTTGCTTTTATAACTTGGTATCTTGACGTTTGGTATTCTGGAATATCTACATTAGAACTGCCTAAATCTCTGGGCTTAGGCCCAAGAATTTGCACTTAAGTAACTTCCAACTGGTGACTTAGCACATTCACGTATATGAATCATTACACTGACAGGAAGACACATACATGTCCCTAAATGGAAAAAACATTTCAATTCTTGAATGTTTTCTTTTCCTTCTCAACTACAGATAATATCTGTTATTTTCTACAGTATATGACATTTATGATTTCCTTAAAATAAATTGTCTATTTCTAGTTTTGTTTTGATTTAGAGACAGAGTCTCTCTACATAGCCCTGGTTATCTAGGAACTCAATATGTAGACCAAACTGGCTTTAAACTCACAGACATCTTCTTACTTCTTCCTCCTGAGTGCTGGGATTGACCATCCACATCACCATACCTGACTATATTGTTTATTTCTGAACCTATATTTAGAAGTGCACATAATTCTATAGTCTATACCAGGGAAGATAGAAATAAAGGCAGGAAGAGACCTGTGGTGGAGTCACAAATGGAGATTTCACCATACTTGTAAATTATCAGCTCTATGGAGGTAAGGATGTTAAAAATACCACAAGAACCATTCACTGATACATACTGGGGTAAGTGGCAGTACCTTCCCACTTGAGGCACATTCAGACCCTCACATAGCCAAGACCACTCCTTCTACACCAAGGTTACCAGGGACCCAGAAGCCATCCCTGTTCCTCCTAACTTTCCTGTTTTGTTCCTGCAGATCCATGACTCGGGACCTACAGACAGCACAGTCCAATTCATCTTCTACCAGCCTATCATCCACAGATGGAGGGAAACAGACTTCTTTCCATGCTCGGCAACCTGTGGAGGAGGTAATAGTGCTCCCTCATCCTAGCTAGCCCACACCACTATGAGGAAAACGCTGGATTCTCTAATGTTGGAGTAACTTCAACATGGAAGAATCCCTTGTTCTTAATGGAGCCAATCCCTGAGGTGGCCCAGGAAGCTTTTCCTTTCTGGAAGCTCATGGCAAACACTTTTTTCCTTGGCATCATGGAAAGCCAGGAGTGGTAATACCATGTCTATCAGCAGCTGAGCTCTGGTACTTGCTTTACCTAGGCATAGACTTGTTTGGTGGGTGTGATGCCGCTTCTTCAGGAAGCACATGAAGGTACTTGTCATGCTAGCTCTATTAGAGAAAATTTGTTAGCAGGGAAAAAAAATTCACTGCATTGCTGACTTAAACTCCATTTTTTTTTTTTTTTTTTTTTGCCTGCACCCATCACCGTGTATGAAAGACATGCATTTACTCCACAAATTCCTGTCTCCATACTGTCACATTCATGTCACACATAGCATTATGTGTTACTAGAAGAGATTGTCTCCCAGTTTTCTATTTTTTATAATTGTAGTGGTTAGCCATTATTTCTTTGAATTATTTTTTAATAGTTTCAGCATTTCCCTGTTGGAGACTACTTGGTTCTTTTAAATGTCATACTATTACAATGTAATAAGCAACATAATGTCTTTATCCTTCACAATCCAGCAGTGTGGGTACTAGATAAAGGAGTTTTAGATTTTTTTTTTTGTGGTTGCATGTATCACCAAAATCTTTCCAGAAAATTAAGTGTATGAATATTTTAGAATGTCAACATTTGGGAGTTATTTTTTGTTTTCTATCTTAATAGATCTGAAATTACATACATATTCCTTTGAAGATTTGCATATCTGAAAAATTCTTTCTCTAGTTTCATGGATATTGATGGATTGACTAACTTTAAATTCATCCACATTGGAATTATTCATAATAGTTAAAATCATAGTACCTCAAAATTGGGGCAAACAATTGTCCATCAATTTTTAAAAACCGAATATATGACGCAATTCACCAATATGTGTTATTTCTATCTATATAATATGAACAAACCCCTAGATATGGTTCCAAGGGCAGTACTGTATTGTCATAGTTAGGGTTCCTATTGCTATGATGAAACACCATGACCAAAAGCAACTTGAGGAGGAGAGAGTTTATTTGGTTTACACTTCTACATCACAGTCCCTCAGCAAAAGAAGTCAGGGTGGAAATCCAGGAACCTGGAAGCAGTGATCCTTGAGAAACGTTTCTCACCCTCACCCTGCTTTCTTATACCACCAAGAACTACATGTCTAGAGTGGTGAGACCCACAGTACACTGGGACTCCCGTTTCCATCATAAATCAAGAAAGTTCCCAACAAAATTGCCTACAGGCAAATATTAGGGGTGCACTTTCTCGGCTGAGGTTCCTAGCTTACATCAAGTTGTTGAAAAACCTAATTAGCACAGACTTTTAACTTAAAAGTAATGAGTCAAACTACTATCAAGTATACTTGTGTTTCAATACAATAGTATTTCCTTAGTTGATCCACCTGACCTGAACAGAAAGTTACTTTCTTTAAAAACAAACTGCCAGGCTGAGGAGATAGCTCAGCAGTTAAAGGGCTTACCATGAAAGCAAGAGAACCAGAATTCAGATGCCCAGAATCTACTAAATCTAGTAAATACTAAATACAGGCTGCCTGCCTGTAATTCCAGCCTCAAAATGGAGGGAGGGGGGAGGGAGAGAGTAAGAGGAAAAAGAAGTTACCAATTTTGTTGATATTTCATGAGAACAAATTTCTGTACGTCTGTAAATGCGTTATACATAAAACAGACTTAAAGAAAAGGGCACCTAATGAAATATGTTTTTTCTTTTCAAATGTAAACCATACCTTTCACAAAATGGCAATTCAATTGTCTTCACCCTATATCATTTTCACAAAGTTTCTGTGACAATATAATTTCAGTGACCTTGACAATGGCTTACTATAAAATAAAGCAATTAGTGTTACGTTCTTCTATTTCCAGCCACATTGCGTGTCATTTCACTGACATGGAAAAGCAGTGCTCTCCATGGGTTGTCAGGGTCAGGTCTTTGTTCATAGGAAATCATATTGGGAAGCCCAGGAAAAAGCAAAAGTGCCCTGTGGGGTGTGAGGGATGCGCAGTCTCCCTTTCTGTCCATGGAGCGGTCTTAAAATCTGAGAAGAGTGATGTGGGCTCCCATGTGCATTCCCACTGCCATATTCCTGTGGCTGGCCACATTGCCAGGTGTAAAGATGCCTCAGAGGACCGTGCTGGTCCTTTGCTTTCATTCCGCATTTTTATCCCATGGTGTGGACAAACTCTGAAGCAGTGGGTGTAGGTTGAAGATGATAATTTCAAAAACCATATCTACATCCTAATAATTTCTTATTTCTCCCCATGTTTTACCACCTGATAAATTCTGTCCTTGAGTAGGAACCCCAATGTGATTAGCTTATGAAAGTAGCTGCTTTGGAGGACAACTAAGTTGAAAAGTGAGTTGAAAATTAAAAGTATGTTGACTACCCTAAAATGTCATTCCGCTTAGCTTTCCCATAAAGCAAAGCATTAGACAGATGTGTGTTCTGCCCACCGCTTTTGCTGCTCTTTGAGCTTTTCATCTCCCCAGCAGAATTTTTAAAGGACTCTTTTTAAGGTCTTTAATGAACAATTAATTTTTGTGGGTGGTCTAAGAACACAGCCTCAGGGCAGGAAATCTGGCTTCAAAAGCCTCCTTCTGACTTCCTAAAACCTTTGCAAGTCCCTCAATGATTTCCATCTTGTTTCCCAATACATATTTAGTAGTAACTCACCTACCTGCCAGGAAGAATTTTCAGGGGTGGGGAGGGATCTGAATTAGAGGGATACCAAGTTTTAAAATCCCTGATGTTTACTTACTTTCACTCCAAGTCTTGATCACTGCCTTCCATAACTTAACAAAACAGATGAGAAAGATGAAACACATTATAAATAAAATTAAATATTACTCAGCAGCTTTTTGGAAAGAGATATATCAAAAAAGTGGGAAAGGAAACCTATAAAATATGAGGCAGATACTTGATTTGAGGAGAAACAGCAAAGTATTTTAGAGAAAGTGAAAGTTAGGAGGAAAGCTTGGGAGGACTTTCCATTTGGAGTTTTGATTTTCATTTTTTATTGTGTTTGATTTTGTTGTTTCAATTCTGTAAGGAAATCAAATTCATGGTAACTATTATGGGAACTTTAACTCTCTACTCAGTTCAACTCATGCAAGTGCAATTTAGGCAGCCTGATTCAGGTAGGACCTGATTCATAAATCTCTTTTGTCCAAAGAGGGCACATTGAAATTTATTTTTATTTTAATTATTTACTTATTGCTTACTTTCTTAATGAGTTATGATTTTATTCTTCCTGGAGACCCCAGAGATGCAGAGGCAATTTATCATCCTCTTATAACAAACTTAGTTTTAAAAAAAATACTAATGGTATTTTTTCTGTTATATTTTTACATTATATAAAACAAATATTTCTTGCTTTGCTCTAGCATTTTCATATAATTAATTATTAAAATGAATGGATTACTTGAGAAAATATAGAATTTGAGGCCTATAGTATAAATGAGTCTTCCAATTATATATTTGTTTTCTCTTGGAAATGACTTAGGCAATGGGAATAATTTCCATTAATGGGAGACAGCCCCAAATCATACAGAAGTGTAATGTGCTGACATGGGCACTAAACGACCAGTTTGGTTTGATGTTTGCAGGTTACCAGCTGACATCAGCTGAGTGCTATGATCTCCGGAGTAGCCGTGTGGTTGCTGACCAATACTGCCACTACTACCCAGAGAACATCAAGCCCAAACCCAAGCTTCAGGAATGCAACTTGGATCCCTGTCCAGCCAGGTCAGTCCAGTTTACCAGTTTGTTTATCAGAAACATAAATCAGGCTTCCAATTAGCTTTTTAGATGAAAGTGAATGCTTAGCTTGAAAATAGATGATATGTTCCTGGCCAGCGCCCCCACCAGCTGTATGTTAGTGGTACCCATGACCCTTACTTTTGCTGCGTGTGATGCTACATTAGGGTCTATGGACTTTCTTTCCTTAAAGTGTTCTTCAAAATGAAGTCTTCTCTTTGTCCTGGGATATCTTGCTTCTGTCCTTGACAAAGTCCTGTCCAGGGCACATCTTGGTGTTTAGGCCAGTGTGGTGGCATAGTGTGTCTCCCAGTTCTTCCCAGTCTTTTCCCCATCTCTGATCAGGAATGTGGTCGCAGAAGGCTGCATGTCAGGACTATGGCTGAGCCATTCTATCATAATCAAATCACACAATTAATTAGGCTCAGAGTCAGCCTCAAAACACTTTTGCTACCTTTGAACAAACTCAGCCTTAGCTAAGTAGAAGCCAGGGCCTATTTCCAAGTCAAGTTTTCTTAGGGATCTTTTTAATTAGCAGGTCTAAAGATTTAAATCTTTAACACCTTCACACACTAATGTTTGTTTTGGAAAAACCGTAATTGCCCTCAGGATTATTTGCAAGATCAGGAGTCAGCCAAACTAATGAAGTGTCCGGATGATGAGTGATGGTGGATGTGCAGGTGGAGAATCTGCTCATGTGTGGTGCCTTTGCTTAGCTCTTCAAACACTGGAGAGTGATTCTTGGTTGCAGCTTACTCATCCATGACTTACTAGACAGCATCTAAGAAAACCCCTCTTTCTACAAAAGCAAATATCAGTCACAAAGACCAAATGCCAAAACATCCTTTCTCATAAATGATGTCTATGTTATATTTTAAATCATAATTTGTCAATTATGTATGCATGAAAGAAAACTTCGGAACAGTCGGGCTATTGAGTGGGTGCTATAGATGGAGAGCATTCTATCTGCACCTGGTAAAGGATGCAAGTTGAGGGTTTTTTTTTTCTTCTCTTGTTGACACTTTAAAGTATTACATTGTTCTCTTTCTACCTTATGTCAAGAATTCTAAACTACACATGTGATTTGAATTTGCCATTATTAGTTAATGTTTATGAACCATAGTACATAAATTGTAAAGTAAACTCATTAAAGACACATAGTTTACAGCTTTACAATTCTGTCTAATTTAGCTTTGTATTTACATAAGAATGTGGGATATTAAAAGTTGCATGTGATATCAAACTAAAAAAGGCTACATTTTTGCTTGGCTTTGCTTTAGAAGTATCAAGTAGTTGAAGTACTTTTAACTACGAAAATTATAACTAATTCAGTCGAACACTATTTTAAAATTATTTTATTTATACATTTTTATCCATACCTATAACAGGAAAAAAGAATATTTATCACAATTCAGAGGAGTAAACTCTATCACAAAGACACTGAGTCATATTCATGTATATATGTATGTATGTATGTGAATTTTTATATGTCTATTTCTGGGAGAAACAGATGCATTTCCCCACTGTTTTACTTTCAGTGAAGAAATGGCCACAGAAGAAGATTTGAAATGAAAGCATTATTGTTAACAACTTGAAGAAAATGTTTGTAATGAGAAAAATTTAGCCTTTGTTTCTGGTTTCTGATATTTTTACCCACTCTTCTCTGTGGGAGTAACATTTTTGGCCCATTTATTATTATCCAAAGTTTAAAAAAATTACATTGAAAGAAGACTGCCTGTTCAGTCTATGCCCTGTGTTATTTTTAAAATATCTAATACAGCACGCACATAAATGTTGGTACAGGTGGCTATAAAAAGAGAAGAAGGAAGAAAAGAAAAAAGTTGGAAGCTAATATCAGAAAACAGATTTTTAAATTGAAGATATAATCAGACAAAGCTGTAAAAATTAAGACTCAGCAGTAGGAGAGGCTGGAGGGGAGCTGCTTGAGGTGGGGGTCTACAGCTCAGCTTAAGGTGCTCTGGGCTTCCTATGGAGTACATGGAGTTGTTTCAAGAGAAACTAGGAAGGGGTAGGCTCGACACAGACAGGAGAGACTTTCTAAAATGGGCCTCTCTCTCCTGTTGGACAATGGAATAAAGTCATTAAGCAACTTTCTAAATACTACAGATTTAGTTATGCCATAGTAAAGTCAAAAGGGGCACGATGATATTAAAACAACACCTTTGTGTCCAAAATTAGAAGTCCTCAAAAGGAAAACAAAGGCATTCTTAGTATAAAAAGCACACATTTTTAATTTCTATACTGTTATATAAAATATTATTATAATATAGTCACTGAAATCTCATATTTTTCCTGAAAATCCTAGCATTGGGGGTTTATACTAACTAGAAGCAAAACCCCATTCAGACAATTAGTTTGAATCTTGTTCCCTTTCAAGATAGAAATGTGCCATAACACCAAAAAAAAAAAATTACACTAAATAGGGGCTAGAGAGATAGCTCAAGTAGGTAACAGAGCTTGCTTCATGAGCATGATGACCTAAGTTTGAATACCCATCATCCAAATGCAAAGCTGAGTATGGCCATACATGTCCGTAACCCCAGAGCTAGCAGGGTGGAGTCAGCAGCATCGCCAGGCTTTCTGACCTCTAGCCCTGCTCCACATTCAGTGACTTTGCCTTAAAAGACAGAGGTGGGGTGTGATAGAGTAGGACACCAAAGGTGGTCCTTTGACCTCCCCTTTATAACAGGACACATACTTATACCACACACAGTATTAACTATTGACATAAAATAATTGTTCAACTTCAAGTTAATAATGTCCAAGCCTTGCTTTGGTTCCTTTCTCGGGAATGCCCCTCCTTTCCATTCATCCAGTTGCATGAATTCTCTCTGCTTTCCTTGTCTGCCTTCCCATCCTTCCCCCCCCCCCCCTCTTTACCCCATGCCCCTTGTTTCCTCGTGCACTCTTCATAGCATCACATCAGCTAGCTGCCATGGTTACACGTGATACTGAGCAGACAGTGAACATCTGGCCCTCTTCTCTTCAAAGGGTTTTTTTTTTTATGTTGTTACCCCTTTCTCTGCTTCTGAATGTTAATTTTAAAATGTGGATGTTCAAAGGCTATAATGAAAACAAAGTCATTAATGCTCCCTAGTGCCCAAGATAAGCATTGCTTTTGTGTTCACTGTTTCTTGTTGGCCTTGTCAATTGCCCATTACACAGATGGGAGTCTGTGAGGTCAATGACTCCTCTTCCTTTGTTTCTTCCTAAAAGTGAGCCTCCATGCCCATGCCAGGTAGCAACCTGTGTGCTGCTGAGGCAGGGATTCCAGACTGTTGCCCTGTCTGCCTGATGGTAGAACTTAGCTGGCTGTGCAGCTGTTCCTTCCAGAGGGGCTTTGTTGATCTCTGATCATGTCACTCATGCAGCCATTTTTATGAAGTGATAAAATACTTAGTTTCCTAGCCAAAAGTGGACCCCAAAAGAGAGCCAACACTTAAGACTAAGGAAAGGAAGGGAAAGAGGTATAAAGATTTAATGGCTCTTTGCTAAAATTAGTACTACATTGGCAACTCTGAGCTATGTTCTCACAGAGTACATGTTCTTACATACTGTGCTGTAAGTGCCATCATAGTCCAACTTGAGCATTCCTAGAAGTGCAAAGATACCACCCTCCTGTCTATCGGGGATCTACTGCATGCTTAGTTCTCTGCTTCATGCTTCTAACTTTCTTATGAGCCTTCTCCCGTGTAACAGACATTTGGGATCTCATCACATGTCAAACCTATCATGTATTTACCACGCCATAATTGTCACTTCTCCCTTACATCAAGGGAAGCTTTGTTGAAATCTGCCACTTTTGTCTCTTGGGTAGAAGGTCACATCTATTGTGTAGCCAGAAAGCCTCAAAGTATTTGTCTGTGGTTAAAGAACAACTAAAAAAAAAAAAAGACTCATTCACCCCATCTAACAAGCACTGTTGTTCTCAGAGCAGCTTGAAATATAAAGCATGCTACCTTTGGCTTTTGGGGACCTCATGCAAGGCATTATGAAAAGAGCAGAGAACCACCTTCATAGATTGGCTTGGAACAGACTTTGGTTTCTTTCCTCCAAGGCAGTACTAAAGCAGCTTGATTGGTGAGGATTAGACAGGGGTAAAAGGCTCTTACTCATGCTATCATTGTCACAGTCAGTCACTGCTAACAAAAAAACTGTTATCTAGATTCTACCTCCTCTTGGGAATTTAGAGCAACAATGCCCAGCAGATGCCCAAACTTGAGTGCCCTAAGTGGCTGTACTGGTGAGTCAAGGGGTATTTGGGGTTGGTCAGTTGATTTGTGTGTGTGTGTGTGTTTCCAGCTCTGTTTTAGTTTGACAATAAAGTATATAAATTACCACTGGTTGGGGACCATATCAAAGAAAAACAGATCTTATACTTGAATCCTAATGTAACTGTAAAGACATACTCTGCAGCTGGAGAGATGGCATATGTGGGAGGCATTGGATTTGTATGTGTGCTGGGTGAGCAGCCAGACCACAGCATTAGAACCTGGTAGAAAGAAGGAGAGCTTGGGAAGGATAAAGTCTGGCTTGAAACTACGGATCTGCTGCCCACAAGTTGAGCAGCCTTTGGGCTTTGGCAAATTAGTTATTCTCATTAAGCCTTAGATTTTCATCCTGTGAACTGACAATAATAACAGTCCTTTGCCTCATAAAGTTGTCATGAGGGATAAATGCTACCACACATTTAAAGAGCTTAATGGGGGGTGGGGGTGCTGTCACACAATGAGCACTCAGTAGATGTTAGTTACTATAGCTATGACTGAGATCACGGCTGTGTTAATAGTATTTACTGATGTTGTCTACACTGAGCTTTTTATCCATGAAAAGGAGAGATAGATTTCTACAATTCTCTGAGTCAAGAAGAAAAAAATAGTTCTCTGGGTTGTTCTAAAAACAGGAGACAATTCCTAGGAAAACATCATCTTGAAGCTAAATCACATTTATTGGGTCCCTAAGATATAAGTGATCTTTTGCAGAGTGACTACTTTACAAGTCTCAAGTATAGCCCTCACATGAGCATCTGTGTGTGAGCCATTGCCATTCAGTCCATGATGAGCTTTGCCTCTTCAACTTAAAGACTAGAGAATGGTTGATTTATGGTGCCCTTAATCATGCAAGTCTTGACTGATTGCAACAGTGAGTGGTTTAGAAAAGAAACAACCTCCTTCTGACCAATCTCATTTAAATAAGTGCTAAAAATTTTTTCATAAAATCTTCTTCTGTGGATCTCTATGGGACAACAAAGCAGATTTGTGCTGTATTTCAGAATGTGTCATCATGCATTATAGAACCAATGCTAACAGACACATTTCCCATCAACTGCAGTGAAATAACCCAATATAACTATAACTCACCTATCAAGCAATTCATTTCTTCTATCAAGCCAGCTCATACCAAGAGCACACTCACATCTTACATTACCTTTCAACATTTTAAAGCATGTAACTAATTATTTGTGCAATTCTTTTAATTACCTTGTAAATTTCAAGGAAAGATAATGTCATCATCCTCATTTTTAACTTCAACCTACCACAGTGTAAGACACTTCTTTACTTAACATCTTTAGTTTCTCATCTGTGAAATGTAACATTTCTGCCAGCTACTGTAAGGATTCTGTGAAATAATGGGTATGCAAAACTCCTCACAAGATGCCTAGGACTCAACCTATCACAACTCTTGTCATTAAGTGGAGACTCAAACAACTGGATTGACATCTCCAAAGTTACATGCTTGAGAAGTTTATAAGATGCTCACATGGTCATTAGCTCCATTTAGGTTTAAGTTCCCTGTGGAGTTAACATGCCAGAGAGGGTAAGCAGCATTCTCAGGTGAGGCTCGGATCTAAGCACTTCCAATTCCACTGTGCCTCCCCCTACAAAAATGCATCCCTGATGTTATCATCACCCACAGTCACCCTATCCTCCATGTTGCCTACAGCAGTCAGGGGTGGGGGGTCTGATTCCAAGGCAACATAGAACCATCTCAATATAAGTTTGTATGTTTGACAAAGTGAGCAGAAGCCCAGATAAAGTAAGCATCTTTCATGTAATCACAAGTATTGATGTTCACTCAAATCACTGTTTGGGGTATATACAGTAGAAGAAAATAAATTCTAAGGAAACAACAGTCCTACTTATTTAAAAGTAAAACATAAATGGCATCCATTAGTGTCAAAAAAGATATGCCAGAAATGTAGACATGCAGAAAACTTTTACCATTTAATCTCAGATGTTAAAACACTCTGTAATTTGTTTTATAGTAGAAAAATGAACTGTCTGAAAAAAAATTTCAGATCATGTTAGCGAATCCGGATTCTTGAGTTTTGTTCCCTTGCAACCCAGGTATCATTAATTGATTTGGCATTATTGTGGTTTTAAAAAATCAGGACCGCTATATAAAACATTTTCTCAGCTGATTCCAACTTGACTTTATGTTAAGGATGTTCATTGTTTCAGCACATTGGCAGGTGTTAGAGGAGAAAGAATTTGGAGATAATCATCTTAGTGGTTATCAAGCTGGGGGCTCAGCAGCCACTGGGCAGGGAAAGGTTGGATAAATTCCACAAGCCTGAGCTTCTGGCCTTCCACTTTTTCTTCATCTTAAAACCCATGCCTTGTCCATCACTTGGATTTTCTTAAGGTGGAAGCAAAAGTGCAGATGTCTGATACTCAAGGTTATATACATTGAGAGGATGTAGTAAGAAGAACACTGACATTCAACCTCACAGCTTCTTGGGTGGTCCTTCCCTCACTGGACCCTGATCCTTTATGTTCTGCCTCTCAGGCAAAAGCAAAATTCTTGGGTCTCTTTCAACATTTCCTTAGTTTCTGCAGTGTTGTTTAGGAAGAAGGTGGTTTATATTATTGCCTAGAAATCATCTAGAGAAAATGGAACCCCATAGCCAGAATACTGTTGCACCTATAACTTCATTCTAAAAATAAAACAAAATAAAAACTGTAGTTCCCTAGTCCTTGAGGTTTACTGTTTGATACCATGAGAAAGGCAAAGAGTAGTCAGAGGAGTCAGAGAAAGTCTGTGGCCCAAAACTGCCCAGGGTGGGTTGCGTTGCACAGTGATGAAGCAACATGATGATTGAAACATAATGTGAGGCAGGGACAGCAGACACAAGAGAAGTAGTTTGCAAGGGAAAATGGCAAGTTGTGTGGGACTCTCTGGTTTCAGAGCTTGGACTCCACGCAGCTGCCAGGAGCCAGGAAGAGAATGCTTAGTGAGAGGAGGCAAGAGGTCCTAAGAGAATCACCACAATGAACCCCTTACGGTTCATCTCCGTCATAAAGATAACCTCATGTGTTAAGTGTCTACAGAGTGAATCACATTTTTATTGAAAGGAGAGATTTATCACAGTATGTGGATTCCACAGTTGAGGAGTGTGACCCTGATTTTGGCTTGCTTTTTTAAGATCGTGGCTATCGTTCAGAAGTTACATCTTAGATCATCCTTCACAAAGCCTCAGTGGCCTTTAGGTGACACACAGAATTGGAGATGACGACCTCATTTAATCCATGTGTGTCAGTTCCAAATGCTCTCAACTTATCCTTTTTTTTTTTTTTTTCAATTTAAATTTCACTTTATTTCATTTTGCTAGAGGCAATATGCTATTTTAGGACTTGCAAAAACAGAAGATGTTTTTTACAGCAAGGAAAAAAAGATCCACACCCAGAACCAACCACTCTTATTAGGTATTTCCCTACTATTTATGTGAGAATCTTTATACACATATATTATATTCACACGTGTACTTGTATGTGTACTTCTGTGAACACATATATACAAGATGAAAATTATTCTATAGATGAAATGTAAAAATGTAAATTTTCTAATGTCGTGAGCTTAAAGATATATTCTATTTTATACTTGTTTTTCAGCTACTATATTATTGAAAATGGCTGAGTGTTTTGTATGTTTATGTTCTGTATAATAGTTCACTATAAGAACCTATCAGAACATCATAACATAGTTGAGTAAACTGTGCTTTTGGGTAGATGAGGTGAAAACTGTCTATCCCTTTCTTATCCTCAGCTTTTGCTCTCAGCCCCCCTTACAATGAGAATTTTAAGTGGAGTTATGGCACTGCCATTGTGAAAATACACAGGTGATCAGCATTATTGAAGCAATGGAGAATGAGTAGTTTTCTCTTACCTTGTCCCTTTGTGATAATTTTAAAAATAGTGCTCACTTCCTTCTCTCCTGTCAATGTATTCAGAGACATGTCCGAATGTATACACACTAACACTTACATCTAGACCCAAACCTGGGGAGACTTTCATTGAGTCCATTAATGGCTTCCCTTTCCACCTTCCTTCATGTTGTAGACTCTACCTAAGGACAAAAACAATGTGTCTTAAAGGTAAGCAATGATTGCCTTCTCCTCCTCCATCACAAAGCAGTCAAAGATCAGGACTGTGGCCAGGGCCCCAGGAGGGAGCCTGGCCAAGGCTCACGAATATGCATTTGGAGGGCTGGACAGAGCACCATTATTATGCTATCTTTTCTGTTTTCACAGGTGCCACAAAATCATTTTATGAGTCTTCACCATGACCCATGCCACAGAAAGACAAATAGAGCTATAGTTTTGCTGGAACCAGGTTTAAAGCTTCTTGTTCAAACACAAACATGATTTCTAAATCAGCCCAAAGCAAAGTCTGGACATCTCTGTACTCCCCCCATTTATCCCCTTTCTTCAGTTCAACTTGTCTTATTCAAAGTTACTGTCTCCATTTCAAATATCATCAGCTGATAAATCAGTTGACAGAAACCTGCAACAGTTCATTCTCATATTGAAGATGACAAATTATAGCCATAAATTTTTCCAGTGGAGTAGGCAATGGTATGCATTCTGAATTTAGAAATTGATATAGAAATGAATAGATATAAGGGTTAGGTAAAACCTAACTGCAATCTATTTGATTTATAGCACAATTCACTTCTATTAGATAACAGTGTATATCCAAAGTTTTAAAAAGAATTTTGAGACATTGGCATCTTTTAAAATACCATCATTTTAAAAGGAAAACTCTATTGATGATTAGAAACATTTTTTTAAAAAGGGGGGGATCTCATCCTAACAAAAGCCAGGATTAAGCTTTTATTGGAAGACAGAAAAGAATGGGACATTTAACTCCAAAAGTAGGAAAAAAAATGAATATGATAACCATTTCATTGTTGTGTCAAAGACCCTTGAATTCTGAGCACCCGACAACATCATTGCTCTTTTGAGCATTGTGACATAAGGCTAACAGATACAGTGTTCACTCACTTACATACCAAGAAAATTTTATCAGAAAGTTAATGGTAAACAGTCAAATAGATAATACAGTAAATGTACTTATTTATATACTATATACTTCTGTATTGTAAAAGAAGTGAATTAACATTCCATCCTGGAAAATATGCCTTCACAACCCTGTTTCTATTTCCTCTGAAATATATCTAGATTACTTCATATGTTTCCTTGTCTTTCTGTTTTACAGAACCTTATAGCAAATCCTCTTTTTCTTTCTTTCTTTTTGTAACTTTTAGTCAATACTTTTTTTGTTAATCTGATCCATAGTATGTTCAACCCAATCTTTCTAGTCAAATAGTTTTGCTAGCTATATTTTTAAAAGTATGATACCATCTCATGTTAATTGGTGGGGCCAAAAAGGAAATCTATTTATGTAAGTATAAACATACTAAATATATATATTAATTATTGTATACATATGCAAATATATGTATCCAACAGATGCAAGCTATTGTGTACATATGCAAACATATATATATATATATATATGTATGTATGTATTCCAAAGATGCAAGCAGAATGCACAGATCTCTTTAATGTTCAAGGGAGGGGCTCCCTAGCACTTGTCACAAGAAAATGAACCATCTTCTATGTGTGCCCTTCCATGCTCTGCATCTATCTACCCTGAGCGTTCTTCATATCCCATTCTTGATGGAGGCTCTGCTGCTCTAGCACTCTTCAACAGCCTAAGTATAAGAAAATTTTCACCATCCAGAGGGCCAGTCTCCAGCAAGGACCCAGTCTTACCAATGGGAGGCATTAGTTGAAATCAAGAAAGTGGGTAATGTGGTACACTGGAGACGTGAAGACCTTCAACACAGCCCATGCTGTCCTTTCTTGTGCACCCTCAGCCACACAGCATGTAATGCCCTTTCTTGTGGCTCTTTAGCCATTACTCTATCTCTGAACCATGTAGGTTTCCCAAGGTACTAATTGCAGCCTTAAGAGTCACAGTCATCATGATAAAGCAGTTAGCCCTATGTAATACTTTATAGAAAAAACTTTCATATTTATGAACCGTTATTACTTCATTTTAGTAGGGCATTCACTCTTGCTAAACCATTGCTTATAACATTTGGTAGTTCCTCCTTCCCCTTTAAAAAACATCCAAGTGGCTACTCTCCAGGTATTGTAAACCTTTAGATCTGTCAGAAATAGAAGCCTATTTGCTGATGCATGTTACAGTCTTGTCAGTTCTGTGGCCCAAAACCTCCTGCTTACATAGCTTTCTCTTTCATCAGAAGTGAGACAGTAACTGTAATTGCTCGATGGGCATCTGGAAGTAACATTAATAATGATGATAATGATAATGACCTCATAGGATGGATAATTTGGGGGATTAAAGAACATTTACAAGCTTATTGTGCCATATAGTTAATGATGAGGTGCCAAGGTTTCTCACCACCTCCCTTTCCAGTGGTATTTCCTGCTTGGACCAGAGAACTAATTATAGAAAATAGTGTCTTCTAAGAGCTTTCCCCAGCCCACAGCACACAACACACGCTAGCATAAAAGTCGAATTGTTTCAGTGTTGTTTTCAGAGATGATTTATGAATGTTGTTTTGCAATTGTATAAAAATGTGTATGATGTAATCATTTAGTGTTTATTTATTGTGTGTACCTTCTACTCAGAGGGTTGGCATTATTGTTCCTAACAGTGACGGATACAAGCAGATCATGCCTTATGACCTCTACCATCCCCTTCCTCGGTACGTAAATCAATCATCCTGATGTTAGAATTAGCACGTCACTCTTCTGATGCTGTAGTGTGTATGTGTAAACATGTAGCACTGTAGTGTGTATGTATAAACATGTAGCACATGTATAAGAACATGTGTTTTTATACACATAAGATGGTAGGTGGTAGATTTTCAAATCCATTCTGAGCACTCCTCTTGAATAATCCTGGCCTGCTCAGAGTGTAAGCTTGTCATTCAGAAGCCATTTCTGATGGAGTCGCATTTCACTGGAGTGGACACAGTAACTCCCTCTGATTAGCTACAGTACATCGGTTTATGCTGTGTCTTCCACTCCCTTTTCAATGCCTCTCTAGCTTCTCTGAGTAGGAGGAGTCAGGTCACTACAGAGCCAATGCTAACAAACACTACCTTGATGTGTGGTCACAGCACCATGAGTATGAAATTCCAGGCATGGAGTTATTCTAATTGGGGCCTCACGTGCTCTTCCTTTATTTTTGAAGAATTATAATTAATTAAAGGCAATCATATCTTTATTGTTCAGAAAATTTTACAGGTACGTTTTTTTTTTAAAAAAAACATATAAAGATCAATTACTACATTGTTTTTGTCAAAGTATTTTGAAAAACTAGGAAAGAGGTTATTCAAGTACTTTTAAAGGACTTATTTTTATATTTAAGAGAAAACTGGAGTTTTCTAAGAAATGTGCTAGTTGCCAGTTGTATTGCTTACCCGGAAATAGCCCTGCAGGTAGCAAAAATTAGGATTAGATTTAAATAGCTTTGCTGTTTTCTTTACTAATTTGCCCCCCAGGGAGTCAGCTGCTGTCTAGAGTTCTGGGTTTCTATGAGACCATGAACAGTTAACATAATCTATAGCAGTTTGCTAAATCCTAAACCAAAGCACGCAGACAAATAATGTGTTTTGAACAGCAAAACTCGGTAGATTTAATTGATAGTCTCTGAATTCCTAATGTATTAGAATCAAATTGGATGCTAATCCAACTCTCCTGTGATACTTCATTCTCATAGTCCAGCTCAGTGATCACACACCCACAACCTAAATAAGTAAACATGCATGTTCACACAAATATGAATCAGTGTGTTCTATGTGTTAACACATGTATACAGATATTTACATGGTGTCCAGTATCTAGTTAAAAATTTCCAGTGACTGGCAGGAGACTGTCTTGCCACTATTCTGGTAGCCATGTACAAAGGGAAATTGACACTAGATACAATTGCTGCAAAATGTGTCACTAAATGGCTTCCTCACCATTCAGCTGGCTCTCACCTGGATATAATTGTACTAATAAAGACAGTAAGTGACCTCAGAATTCCCCTTAGATATCTTTTTCCAGAAGTCTTCTCCTTGATAATGTACTGAAAGAAATCAAAAGATAAGTATAATTTTGAGCCAAGATTTCCCTTGATTCTGTTTCTGTGTCTATAACGTTAAGTATTCCTAGGACACATGCCTTGTTTGTATGGAGGAAAGCCATGTATTTTAAAATAAAGGTAAAGTTGGGTGCCGATGTGAACAACACTGAGTGTGTGTTTCTCCTCTCAGGAAATCTCTGGATTCCTGTCGTCTTGTGTGATTTTCCTTGTTTACTTTATTTTCCGGTGCAAGAAATACCTTTCATATGGTAGTCTTGACTTCATATAGAATGAGACTTCCCTCAAGTGTCTAAAATCTGGTGCTGCCTCATGCCTACAATCCCCCTTGCTGGTTTCTGCACCGTGTGTCCTGTTTACTTTATTTGATATGCCTATGAATCCCAGCAGGAAAGGAACATTCAGTTAGCAAACAGACTGCATGTCTTGGCCCTGGTACTTCTGTTTTCTTGTAGTACTAAAGATACAAAATCGGCTTCACTGACAAAGTTCTAGTGAGTGGCAGCTATTTCTACAAATGTGTTTCCATTTAACAAAATTAAAGCTCAAATAGTTCTCCAATAGCAACTCCTTGAAAATTGAGGCAGAAAGCTTCACTCTAAAACATTTAAATAGGCTTCAGACAAGTATAGATGCAGTACACAATTAATACAATTTAGGTTCTTTCCTGTTCTCCATCTTTGACTTAGCATAAATCTCAATGTAAGTATCATAATGAACTAATTGATTGATTGACAATGAACTCCTTCCTGTCTCTTTGGCTACATCCTTTTTAATTTTGAAAAATTCTTAAACTAAGCATGTTGTGGGTTTAAGGTAATTAAAATCAAGGTGCATCTAAATATATGACATGTAAATTTATTTAGTATTCTTCTAGGACAAGATTTTTTGATAATTTTCTTTGTAGTATTCACCCTAGTCACAGTTTTAATATCTCTGAACAAAAAGAATGTCATCTCTCAGCCTTTGTTAGACTTTAACATGCCTAAATATGTTGTGCTTTAAAATTCCTTATAGTCTCATTACTCCATGAAGAGTCACATGATACTATTTCACACTCTGTGTGAATTTGTGCACTCTGTGAATCTGCAGAATAGTGTTATCCTCATCTATCTTGCTGTGATCCGCGACACCTACATTCATTAGTGAAATTGAATGGTTAAGGCAAACATTGAGACAGAAATTAATCATTCTCCCTTTCAAGGGAGGTAAAATGTCAAGGTTTTAGAGTGCCAATTAGAAATATTTCCCCTATAGAACTGCAATCATCTAGGTGATTAAATGTCCATTAAAATATTGCTGCTTCACTATCAGATTAAATGCAGCATGAGTATCTACTTACATATTCAGCCCATCTTTAGTCTGAACCAGGCCTGTTCTCTACCTCCAGAAGTCATGCAGGGATTCACCAGAAGGCAAACAGAGCTGTCTTATCCATTTGCAAGGAGAACTCTGCAGAATCCTTTTATTCCCTTGAAATAACTTTTATTCAATCTCCTATGTGTTAGAGGACCTCAGTTTCCCCATAGTAACATTTTATATGTGTCTTCTGGGGAAAAATACTGGCTTTGGCAGCATAGCTTGGCTGTTGGCAGTGAAGACAGCGATATGTCTAAACCTGAACAGTGCAGACAAGATGTAACAGAAAGTCCTCTAACATAGGAAGGGCATAGTATTATTCTGCCTCCTGCAGAAGAGAAATCAAGCCCACACATATGTGAAACTTGTTTACAGAGTAATTACAGTCTCCATGTGCTGCCGGCTGCCTGTGCAATTCTTAAAAGTAGCTATTCAGGTGTGTCAATTCGGGGATGTTTTGGTTCTTTCCCATTAAAATGAGATCTCCTATGATTCTTTAAGAGCTCTTAAAGCTCCATAGCAATCCTAACTATCAGAATACATGTAAGAAACATGGCTCACTCAGAGCCATGATACTGTGGACATGAGTTCCACATGTCTACAGGAGGAGAGAAAAAAATTAGGTAAAGATCTGGTCATAACTCCTACAAACCTAGAAGGAAGGAAGGAAGGAAGGAAGGAAGGAAGGAAGGAAGGAAGGAAGGAAGAAGGAAGATTAAATTCTCTTAAGCAGCATTGGAAATCTTGTTATTTTCTGCCTTATCATTCACATCCCCAGCTCCATAAACCTTTTTGACTGAAATTAAACATGTTTATAAGTGAAGGAATTCCACACTGGAGGACATCTCTGGGTCTGTCACCTGCTAGAGAATACTACTGTTATTGACACTCTGTTCCTCAGTTTTCGCACATTCAACAGAGTTTAAGTACCCACCTTGTGCTAAGTGTGTGGAATCCTGCTCCTGACAGTTGCAGAAGGAAGGGAGGAAGAACTATTGTGTAGGGAGATGTACATGAGCATCTTCTTTCTAAAAAAAAAAAGCAAAGATAAAAGTGGAAAACATCATTTGTATCAGTTGCTTATTTCAGTTTTAGACTTCACAGAAATATTTAGTTCAGAGTAATTCAACTTATATAAGTATATGTACATGTATATATGTGTGTGTTATATGTACATATATATATATATATATATATATATACATACACATACATATATATATGAAGAGGACTGCAGACTGACTCTCCACTGTAGAGATGTTACAGACAGCCCAGACATCCAGTGGATTGCTCCCCAGGCTGTCATCTCCTGTATCTTTGCTGAGATTTGAGGCTTATTAAACATTCTTGCCGAGGATGAATTTGCCTCTTGATGAAATTTCAGCCTATAGAGTTTTGATTTTCTGAAGAAACAAAGGTTGACCCAGAGCACTGGATTAGTGTGACAGGTCACTAAGGAGATCTGGCAATTTGCACGTCCGCCCTGATGACTCCCCTTGCTTCTGTAGGTGGGAGGCCACCCCGTGGACCGCGTGCTCCTCCTCGTGTGGGGGGGGCATCCAGAGCCGGGCAGTTTCCTGTGTGGAGGAGGACATCCAGGGGCATGTCACTTCAGTGGAAGAGTGGAAATGCATGTACACCCCTAAGATGCCCATCGTGCAGCCCTGCAACATTTTTGACTGCCCTAAATGGCTGGCACAGGAGTGGTCTCCGGTAACTGTGCCCTCTTTCTTTGTTCATTAGGAGAGTAAGTCCACTCTTAGCTCTCGCTACCATGCTCCACTGAGTGCCCTGCCCAGCACCATCCTTCTCTACCTGAGGTCTCAAACCTGTCATCTTAGTTTCTGGAGGAGGAGCGTCCAATCTGATCAAACATCTGTTAATTTCCCTTCAAGTTCACTTCTTTTTGCCCCTGTTGGAAAGCAAATGCCTTCCTTGCAAGAGCTATTGAGGTTAAATGATCCTTAATCTATTAGAGCTGCTTCCATGAGATAGCTCAGTTAATTTCATTTATTATTATGCTTACTCTTTTGTAAAATGGGTGTGAATAGTTTAAAAATACGACTATATATATTCACTGAGAAGAAAAAAAGATTAAATGAAAACAGTCATTTAAAATAGATATGAAATAGAATTATTGAAACCAAAAATGCTACTGATATTAACTGTCATCATTGTTATAACCGAGCTTAAAACATTACTATTAGCTGGGTGTGTGGCTCAGGCCCGTAATCCCAGCTCCTTGATAGAATGATTCAAGAGGATTGCAAGTTCAAGGCTTGCTTGGGCTACATAGGTAAACTCTGTCTTAAAATAAAAGGTAGATTTAAAAAAAGAAAAGGCTGGTGATATGGCTCAGTGGAAGAGTACTTACCCCATATGTCCAAGGTCCCAAGTTCAGGTTCAGGCCTTAGTACTGTACACACACACAGAGAGACACACGCATGCACACACGCAGGCTTATTCTTGGTTTCCTGCTTACAATGTGTAAAAGAGAAATGGATAAGGAGATAGAAAGATATGAAAGCAGACCACTTTGTCCTTATCTACAGAAACAACAACAGACATAACAACAATCTGTCTGTCAGAACAGATTCAAGAGCCTGGTGTTTTCTATATCAGGCCTGCCCCAGGACTGGCAGAATTTTCAGAGATGCTCTCTACACCTCCCTGTTGACTCAGCTCTTATGGTTTTTTTTTTTTTTGTTTGTTTTGTTTTTTGTTTTATGGTTATTTTTGTTTGTTTTCCCATTTCAATGTAATCAGTTACATTGTCTATGCTGTGTTATAAATTAGCTGTGGTGGTAATTTAACATCTCTTAATATCCTTGAAGGAGTTAGTATTTCTCATATGTTGGACAGATATGTACAAAGTAACTAAGTAAAGTTATACGGGTATTTGAACTTGAGCATATTATAACTTTGTATCTCTTCCGTGGTACTGTATTTGAGTCTTTCTTTGCACACAGTGCAACTAATTAATCACTATATAATCATATTCCAAAAAAGTTTAGATGGTTTAATTCACTTCACCTCTGAAACCCAAAAAGTACAAAGATCAAATAACCAATAAGAAGTGATTTAACTCCACCAGGACTCATATACTCATAGCCATAGATATGTGTGAAACTTTATTTTATCTTTTTAAGAAGTATACTAATTTAAATCTTGGGTGAGAAGTTAAATAAGTAAATCGGGCTTTGCCTATGAGTCTTTCTCTCTCTCTCTCTCTCTCTCTCTCTCTCTCTCTCTCTCTCTCTCTCTCTCTCTCTCTCTCTCTCCCCAGTGCACAGTGACATGTGGCCAGGGCCTCCGGTACCGTGTGGTCCTCTGCATTGACCACCGAGGGATGCATACAGGAGGCTGCAGTGCAAAGACAAAGCCCCATATAAAAGAAGAATGCATCATACCTACGCCCTGCTACAAGCCCAGAGGTAACTGGATGGGGGCCCTTCACCCTTCCTCCAAGATAAGAGACACTCAATCTCCTTGGATTGTTTTCTAATATCCCAGATACTCTTAGCAATGATTCTTTATAACACAGACTATATTAAATAGACTTGCTTGTCTTTATATTTTCTGATGGGGTTTTGGTTTTATTTTACAATATTTTTAGTTTTTATGAAAAATAATTTTTCATTATGGCATCTTCATTCATACATGCATTATTCACATAAATTCATATAAGTATACACACACATGTGTGCATGTATATGTGATGTGTTTATGTGTGTATATATCATTGTAATTTGCACTTATCACAGCACCTCCCTGTTCCTATCACTGGCCCATTTTCTCTACCATTTTCTCTGTGTGTCAGTAGTGTGCGTGTGTGTGTATGTGTCTGTCTGTCTGTGTCTATGTCTGTGCACTAATTATGAAGAAAAGCATTAATTGTATTAGTCTTTGTGAGTCTGGCTTATTTCACTTAATATGATGATTGCCAGATCAAAGGATCTTGACTAAAACGGTTATGAAGTAGCACATGTAGAAATCTATGTATACACTTGTTTTCCAACTCATAAAGCTGTTTGAAAATCATTGCTGAAAAATATTAGCTTCATCTTCATAAAGGGTGACCTGTGTGTGTGTGTGTGTGTGTGTCTGTGTGTGTGTGTGTGTGTGTGTGTGTGTGTGATTTACTGTCCACATTCCTTGCTTTTAAAAACAAAGAAAGAATCCAAATATTTCTACTTTGCTGAGCCTGACATATACTGGGAATTTTCTCTATATTGAAAATTAAAATAATAAGACACTGAATTTCAGAGGTATAATTTGACATAGAACTGGGACATATATCTGAATTAAGTAGGTGTCAGAAATTATTTAACTTTTTTAAATTGGAAATAATCTTCTTAAACAAGAGGCATTATAATTATACTTGGTCTTTCAGATAGTGTCCTATGTCAGTATTGTTGGTGTATCAACAAAATGGGAAAATTCAGAATCACAAACCATTTGTTTGTCCAGAATGCTATATGATATGTCATTCTAACTTTTAGTGTCAAGACAATTTCCATTTCTTCCTTCATTCTGTTTCTTTGAAACATTGTATTTCTATGAAACGCCAGCATGAAGTAACTCTACATCATACTTATTGTTTGAAAGAATAGCTTTGAGACCTCCTCATAGTCTAAAAGGAAAACAAAAAGACATACCAGAAATCCTCATTATTCTTAATAATTTCTCTTTGAGTTTGTTCATCTGTACAGTGGGGAAAGATTAAAATGAATGAGAGGTCATGAGAGGGTTACAAGAGCTAAGGTGTCATAGGGTTCTTGATATGCTCCCTGCTGTGCACTAGGCTTCCTCCAGATATTACCTTTAAGCAGACCATGATTAGTGTCTTCAAGTATCAGATGAGATGGCCACAGGCACTGGGTTCAAGTTAATAGTGGAGTATTACAAGCCTACTGTTGGTGCCAAGCTGGACTCTTTGTTAGCACTGGCTGTCCTTTAACTGGGGTGGATGGCGGAGTTATAAAATAATGTATGTGCTGGTGCCCCGCACTCACGAGCCAATCATCTTGGCTTTGGCAGCTGCACATTTCTTACTATATTTTTGTACCTACAAGCAATAGCTGCAAATAGAAGACAAGTAGTGAAAACACAACTAAAAATAGCCAAGTATTTATTAGTCCTATCTTTACCAAGCAGCACTGAAGGGGAGAAAAAAATTGTCTGTAGTTAACTATCAAGAATAAAATCTAGATTTTTCACAGCTAAGTAGTGATCTTGACTCCGTAAGCATCGTTAAAATACTACATAACTCCAGGGTGCATACATATGTGGATATATTTCTTTCATCCTTGCAATTATATGTTATACAATAGTGACAGAACTTCACTGGCTCATACTATAAAGGCAAATATGCCCATAAATGACCTTAATAAATATGTCAGAAAAGAGAATCTTGGCAGTTACTTCTATAGGGGCAGTTAGAGCCTCCCTTGTTCTTTTCCCCCTCCACGTTTTCCCCAGGAAGCACTTAAGAAGCTGTTTGAGTTGTTTGCTCAAAGCTAGATGAATAGGTAAAACACACCAAGTCATGGTTTATGGACCTTCAGTTGCACATGTCTCCATTGTTATTGAACCTTGGGGTGAAACTGAATAATTCAGAACTTTAAAACAATGTTTTACAAATTTCAACATGGTCATTTGTTTGGTTTTGATCAATAACATCACACTTAGCTAAAAGGCAAAACAATTATTTAAAAAAAAAAACACCACAGTGTCATTGACTTTACTTTGTATTTATTTAAAAAGGTGTCAACTAGATGCTTTGGTGATTCTCTGTGTGATTGTTGTCAGTGCTTCTAGCATAGGGACTTTCAGAATAAAAGGACTTTGCAATTCAGCACAGGAGCAGAAGCATGTGAATAGACACAAGTGTTAGGAAACCTTTAAATCCACTGGCCAGTCTTCTTGATGCAACTGTCCTCAGAGACAGCTATTTGTCATAACAACAATTATTTGCAATTATCAGCATGGCTTCCACACATGCCGCAAAACTAGAACTGATAAGAATAAAGAACTACCATGAACGTCCAGGGAGTTTCTAACCGCTTCCCTTCCCACTGTGTTATTCTCAGAGAAACTTCCAGTAGAAGCCAAGCTGCCATGGTTCAAGCAAGCCCAGGAGCTAGAGGAAGGAGCTGCTGTGTCTGAAGAGCCCTCGTAAGTTCAGTATGGGGAATCTCCTTCTGAAGGGAGTTAGAGGGGTCTCACTGCTGTGGCTTTCATAGATTATAAGCTATGTGTAACTGGCTTCCCAAGGGGGAGAGTGCCCAGTTAGAGATGGATCTGTTGACAAGTGTTGGTCTAAACTTTGATTGCATTCAAATAAGATTTAGAACTTTCTCACATTCTTCCTTTCTGTATCTAAGTGTTTTTCAGTTTGCAGTTTTTTTCAGATACAAATACGGTACTTGTCCTCTTCTCTGAATTTTTTTCCTTTGGCAAGGAGCCAAAGGTGAGAAATTCCAGGTTGATGATATAAAAGAGATTAGATGGGCTAATGATGTAGCTCAGTGGTAGAACACTTGCTTCTCTAACATATTCAAGGCTCTGAGTTTAATCCGCAGTACAAAGATGAGTGGATGGATGGATGGATGGATGGATGGATGGATGGATGGATGGATGGATGGAAAGACAGATTTGATATGAAAATCTGGGCACAGCATTCAACTCTCCTTATCCCTGATCTTTGTAGTATGACTATTAACAAATAGCTAGGAGTAAATAAAAAATATATAAAGGTAAAAGGCATGTAATAGCATTACCCCTTCATTGGAAAGATGGTGGTTTTTACCAAATTACTTATGGTCCTATACAAGTTCTGTTTATACACTGTGAAATCTGAACCAGGAGGGACAAGTTTACCACAGACTTCAGAAGAGTAACACAGATGAGAGGTAGAAGCAGACTGTCTGGTAGACCCGTATACACCCACTAGAGACTGCTGTACTGTTTTTACACTAGGGAATGTTATTTACTGATCCATTCCATATATGGCAAAAAGCCATTTCACAATTTGAAGCCTTCTTGATTACTTTAATGTAGATACTAGGATCCATATGAGTTATGGACATATAAGACGTGTGATCCAACCTTCAGGAATTCACAGTAGAGTGCACAGGATATCATATAATTTTCAAATTCAAGCCAAAGTGTAAATTTTACTTAGAGACATAAATGAAAATATTCAAATGCAATTTTTCCAGTTTATTCTGCTTGAATCTGAATCTGATATAATTTTTTAGGATGTAAAATTGTGTTCATGAGTTTCAAGAAATTTCAGTAATGAATGGTCACTTGTAAATCATTTGTACCAACCACTTGATTTTCCAGAAGTAAAAATTAAAAATAAAAACGATACATGCATTAGATACCACATTTTATGTAGAATAATTAAATTAAGCAAAAATTATTTATTTATCATAAAGCTACTAAGGTAAAAAATATTTCAGAAAGAAACAACTAATGGTGGCAGAATTTTAGAGAAAAAATGTTAGTGGAAGGTCAAAAAAATCTTTACTCAAATAGATGAAGGCATTTTCCTTCCTCCAGCCTGACAGATTAGTGCTCAGGAGGATGTCAGGGTCCTTGACTATGCACCTACTAAGGTTTTAGCTGAGACAGAATCACATCACTGGCTTGGATTACTTCTCATGTATCTTCTATGGCTAAACATGTTTCAAACCAACTGTGTATTGTAGTATATAAACAATCTGCTCTCTATATACAACAGAATCTGCCATCTGGTCTAAGGCATATCTGTCTGAAGTATTGCATTCTGACTAATATTAAATAATAGAACAAAGTTAAAACTAAATAAAAGCATATTGCATCTATATTTATACTTATTTCTTATTTGTCGATACCACTCCAATGAAACCTGTCAGTGGAATTAAATGCTTATGAAGAAGCATCTCATAGGCCATGTTCACGCATATTTTATGATGTGTATTTTACAATAATGTTCCAATTAAGATGCATTATGCTTAATTTTCATAACAACCCCTAAAGCAGCTAAACACACTTTCAGTCATTGAAATTATAGCCATATAAAATTAAGTCATTAAATTTCACTCTTCATGTAATGGAATTGCCATCTTGGTGTGATTAATCTGAATTGAAGTAGATTATAATTGGAGTGCCAATTTAATGTGAAGGAAATATATACAGTTATGCTCCGCACAACAATTACATTAATACCAAAATGAAACAAATGACAGCTGTAGAATTAGGTAATGAAAGCTATATGTTTTCCACATTTTAATGCATCTTACATGTTTAATGTGCCGAGTCCTCAAAAAGGTCTTAAGAGTCACATTTTTAATTGATTTTGAATTTTAAAAACATAATTTTGCATGGTCTTAATTCCTTCTTGAAAAAAGAAAAACCACATAAACATGCTTCCAAATGTGTATAACAACATAATTACTCTCCAAAGCACAATGAAAAAATGATATACTGTCAGCAAGCCATTCTTTCTCCACCAAAGAGACTCACATTGGTTAAATTAAACAGTAATGTGTAGAAGCTGTGGCTATGAATTCTGAACTGCTGCACTGAGGCTGGAGGGAGCAAAGGTCGAGAGTTGTTATCTCTTGCACAAGCCGTGGCAGGCTTGGGTGAGTTACATAGGAAAGCAGCAAATATTACTGATTTTCCCATATGGAAGGTGAAACTATTATCAACAGCCTGCTTCGTTAAGTAGATACAGGAAAGTCATTGTATTTAAGATGTTAGCATAAGAAAATGTCCTTGTCAAGTGTTAGATATTCCTAATAACCCCAAAATGAAAGAAAAAAATTACTTAACACTAGCCAGAAGTATGTTGGGAGGTAATCTCTCTAAGATATGTTTTGAAGAAAACTATGCTAAACGAACAAACACTGAATTGCCAAGCAATAAGTAAAATATTGAAGAACACACGGATGTTCTCACTTTGTGGTTCTACTAATCTAAACATTGTGTGGATTATGTGAATCCAGACAGACCTCTCAGAAGCACTGAAATCCAATACAGATTGGATCATTTTGCATGATATAGATTCATCATATTGTTTCATCTGAGAGTTGGAGTTTGCAGTTCAATGATAGAGGCCCTGCCTAGTATGCACCCCTGACTCATCAAGGAACAAAATGCAAATGTTTTGTTCTTCAATAACAGAAGATGTACCTTAGGCAAGTGGACTGTGGCAAGTAAGTCATCTATGTATATACAGATAGAATTGTGAATTATGGAAACCCATAATTCTATGCTGGCTTTTTCCCCCAGACATAGTTTTAACTTGTCAACAAACAGCAAGAATCTTATTTTATGTACATGAGTATTTTGTCTATATGGCTGTCATGTGTCCATTGCCCTTGGAGGCCAGGAAGGAGTTAGACTCCCTGGACCTGGAGTTGCCTACAGTTATGAGCCACCATATGGTTGCTATGAACCAAACCAGGGTGGTCTTCTGATAGAGTGGAAATGCTCTTGCCTCCTGAGACTTCTCCCTAGTCCCCAAATTTATTTTTTCAATATTAAGTACAGGAGGGATATGAGACCACTTGTCCACAGAGGCCATCAGATGTAAGCCATGTCATGTAAGGTACCCTGGCATAAGCCATTTGATGTGGATTCTAGGAGCCAAACTTGGATCTTCTGGAAGAACAGCACACCTTCTTAATTGCTGAGCCATCTCCCCAGCTCCAATAAGAATCTTTAAGCAAGAAACTTTTCTTTTTCCCATTGAGCAAGACAATACAAATATGACCCAAAAATCAAACTGAAAGGTAAGCAGAGTCGGGGCTTCCATGAATGAAACCTATCATAGACAGTCATAAAAATAAATATAGTAGAGTAAACTCATCTCTAAGGCTGTCAGCTGATGAATCAAAAGAAACCTTTATTCTAAATGGGGCTGCTTTATCTCTCCTCCAAGACTCAGGTAACACAGGGGAAGAGACAGTAAAAGGATTGTAGGAGCCAGAGGATGGTGAAATACGTAGCAAAAAGAAGTATTTGGACATGACATAGCCATGGCACTTGTGAGCTCATTGTGAATAGCTGTAGGAGACTGAAACAAGATTAGGCCAATCAACATTCCATCATGAAAGTGAGAGCCCCTACTACCCGTAAAGGAACTATTAGCCATCAACAGTTGTTAGGAGGAGATGTCATTTTCTTCAGTGATGCAATCCCTGATCAGTGGTCCTTGCTTGAGTAAATTAACTTCCACCCACACTGTCAAAAAAATAAAGTAAAACTCTAATTAAATTCAGTGAATCTCACACACACACACACACACACACACACACACACACACGACATGATGGGTAGGAATGAGAAAGACATGCTGGGAAAAAGGATTTCTTTAGGAAAGGGAAGGGAAAATATGAAAACAGAATGGCGGCTGAAATGATGGCAGTTCATTAGATAAATGTATAAAGCTGTCAGCAAAAATAAAGAAATCCTTGTGACACACATGGTTGAAGATCAGTCTGCAATTAGGATTCTGTGGAGTTGGGTTTTTCTGGGGGTGGTAGTGCTTCTTAACACTAGGAAGGGTAAAGGAGGAAGTGCTGGTAGAACTCTCCTCTGCTGCCTTTGAACAGTGTTGTTTTGTCAGGTTTAACACTTACACACCAAATTGAGTCCATCTGATTGTTTCTGATGAAATACAGGGATCTCCTTTAAATCATCGGAAGTGCTTTATTTGGTGGCAGTTCTAAACTGCAGTGTGGTTGTTCAATTGGATGTTTTGATTGGGTAGAAACTGCAACTGATTACTAATAGATTTCCCTACCTTCCCTTCAGTCTTAGCTGAGACGTACACATCACCACCTCTACCACTTGACAAGTACACATTATGACCTCTTTGACAGCTCAGTTTCTTGAAAGAAAAAAATAATCTCACATAATGGTGATCTCCAAGACTTTTTATGAAGCGTTGTTATTCATCTATCTTGCCTTAAAAAAAATAAAATAAGCCAGATCTGACATGGAACAGAAAGGAAAATGTACATCTCCTTAACTCTTTGAAGTGGGAACAGACCCCCTAATATCCTGGAGGGAAGCTTTCGAAGGAGATGTATTTACAACAAAATATGTAAAGCCAAGATGCCCCAGCACTCTCGCTTTGACTTTGTAGAATTGGGTTCCTAAAGCAAAACCTCTCAGATAGAGAAAGCAAGGACTAACAGCATATGCAAGGAAGCTCAGTTCTTCTTATGTGTATGTCAGTTGCTGGCAGCTTTTCCTTGATGGTTCAAAGTGAGTAAGGATGCACAGCATCCTTGCAAGTTCTCTGTAGTGAATACATTAACATTAATATTAACCAACTCTCCCCTCATCAAATAGCTGGCATTCACTAGGTGGAAAGCCACATGATACTGACTCTCAAAGGTAGGATCGGGCAGTTTTGCATTATAAAACTCTTGAGTTATCTTAAGAGATTTTCAGTCAACACTTTTTGGTTAATAAGCCATTTGGAAGTTAAATTTTAATAATCAGACCTTCAATGTACTATTACAAATACTTGACATGAACCAGAGGAAGATAAAAAGCAGTCAGAAAGCAGCAGTGATATCTGGATGTCAGATGGCATCAGGTTAGCCATGGGACTTATTCAGTAAGAAACAAAAGGAGATTCTTGTCTGTGAACTCCATCTGTGTGAATGGAACCCACAAGGATTTGGGTTTACACAGAAAGACCAATGAGAGTCCCCATGATCATACAGTACTTACATGCTTTGTTTATCTTGTGGGAAACAGTATGTCAATACATTTAGGACTATGTTTCAATATATTTAATTAATATTTATACCCTATTAAGTTATTAAATAATGTGAATTTCTTAACTTAGTACTTAAGAATGTACATGGGTTTTTTTTTTAGTATGGTTATAAAACTCAGCTGTGTGACATGAATTCTTATATTTCCCCAAAGAACATATAGTGAATCAAACATTAGTGAGGGGTTTAGACAGCAATGATTTTTATATCTCAATACAAAGTACCTGAGTTTTGTTCTCCTCATGAGTCTCGGGCCCTAGAAAGTAACAAGGAAGTTTTTTTTGTTTGTTTGTTTTGTTTTTTGTTTTGTTTTTTTTGTTTTGTTTTGTTTTGTCTTTTTTTATGCAAGCCTTTAGTGACTGAGCCATCTCCCATGCCAAGCAATATCTTCTCTATACATAGAAACAGACATTTATAAAACAAGAGTCATTTCCTGTAAGAGCAAGACAGTAAGCAGTATATTGTGGAATACAATTCAACAAAAAGGATGCTGGGACAGTAGCAGGTTGAGCATCACAATCAGGGTAGGTGTGCAGTGAGCTAATGCCCTGAACCCAGCACGGTCATTATCTTCTCAGGTCTTACCCTCTCATTTCCAGCTCCTCCCTTCCTGGCCTCATCTCTATCTACCAAAATTGTTCCCACCCTGTATATGTCCTGCAGAAGCAAACATTGATGCACAATTTTGCATTTCACAATAGATAACTTTAGAAGAACACAGCACCTGCTCACTGTTCATGACTCCAATGGCAGGAGCAAAAGCTGACCCATGAAGTACCTGCTCAGTACAGTGACTGTGGTAGATGCAGATACCGAGGAAGTTACCTAATGGTGTTTTGCTCTCAAGAAACCTCAGGGTTGGAGCTGGACAAATGGTTCAGTGGTTAAGAGCTCTGGCTGCTCTTCCAGAGGACCTGAGCTTAATTCCCAGCTCTTACATGGAAGCTCACAAGTGTCTGTAACTCCAGTTCCAAAGAGTCCCATGCCCTTTGTTGGCTTCAGCAGGTACCAGGCACACATGTGGTGTGCAGATATACATGTAGACAAAACACCCATACCCAATAAGAAATAATACTAAATGTCTTCCAAGAAAGAAGTCTCTGGGTATTCTTGCCACTGAAGCAATAGGATTCAAGTTTGAATACTGGCCATGTACCCACAAATTGAATAGAGGAGCACCACATGAATTAAGAAATGTCACTGGGGGCTCAGTGATTCAAAGCACTTGTTGCTCTTCCAGAGAACACAGATTTAATTCCAAGGACCCATGTGGCAGCTCTCAAATATCTGTAACTCCAGTCATTATCTGATGTCTTTTCTGACCTCTGTGGCCACCAGACAGGCACACATGGGGTACACATAAACACATGTGAGCAAAACTCTCACACACATAAAATAATAAAATAGATAAATCAAAAAACTGCTATTTGATGTTTTAGTATGTGTGGTATGGTTGACATTAGAATCCCAGTCCTACTATCTACATTAGAATTATGCCTACCTCTGGGCTAAGATATAAGAATAGCTAAGCTAATATGTCATAGTACACAAATGATAAAAAAAAGATTATAGATAGATAGATAGATAGATAGATAGATGGGGGTTAGAGGAATATGTAAACCAATAATTGTCAGTTGTGATAGTATTTATTTGAAAATGGCACTGGGACTGGGTCTTTCATGGCATATGATCACACATTTCTATCACTGTCCTTCTGTGAGGCAAAGCTGTATAGTGAAACCAGACTAAAAAGCCCATGGTTTCCTAAAGTAGCTTTTTATTTTTATTTTTTTCTCAAATACATCCAGCTGCCATCTATGAGTTGGTGAGGAGTGTGGCTATGCATTTATATGTCCTAACATGGATTTAGCCCTTCTAGGATCAAGGTTTAAAAGCCATCTAACTGCCTCTCTATTGCGGTAAATAAGGATCAGGATAAACAAATAGGCCGAATAGATGATTATTCAGGGAGAAATAACTTACAACCTAGACAGATGAACACCAGGAAATTCAACCCGATCCTCTCCTGTCCAAGTCTCGCCAGCAAGAGAGAGCGCCTTCCTGGCCCCCTCCGACCTCCTTCCTCAGGTCACCTCCGCCCATCGCTCCACCCTCAATGGGCGTGGTCAGTGCTACAGAAGGACTACCTCACTTCACCTCTCCACATAGAGCAGCAGTGCACAGTGGTAAAGTGTAGGCCCCGATTTGGGGCTCTATTAGCAACAATGGGCCTGCGCAGATCATGGAACCCATAAGCCTCCATTTCCTCATCTGTAAACTGAGCAGTGTGGTCTCTATACAGAATAGGGATTGTGAGGATTAACATATGTAAAATAACTAGTGCAGGCCATGTTGAATTTATTACCTGTTGCTGTAACCAACCCTTCCGGAACCATTGTTTCTCCTAGAGAATCTTCAAGAGAGTTAAAATCTATCAGTAACCACTCATTATAAACAATCACATCTTGTTCTAAGACCATTCAAGAAACACAAGCTTTTTCCTGAAAGCCGGCTTGTAGTTTCCCTATCACACTTATTACTGTCTCTCTCTTCAACACTTCAGAAGTTCCTTGAAGACTCGTGTGTACTGAACTTTTAACTAGTCCAGAGTTTATCCTACCATACAAAGGATGGATTTTGTTTGTTTTAATTTAACAAAAAAAAAGTATGGGAAATTGTACAAATGAGTAAGGAAGGTTCAGAAACTGCTTCCGTGGAAAAACAGCCTGCTCCTGCTCAGAGTTAATGCACATGATCCCCACTGATTGCTCCCAGCATGCACAGAGACAGCAAAATCAATAATAAAGTCAAAGGCACAGACACAGCCATTTTTATGTGGTCAGGAAAGACCTTCACTGAAATCCAAGAAGTCCTGTATTCATCATCCCTCCCACCATCACCAATGTTGCTCACCCTGGAGCTGCCTTCAGAAAGTTAACTCTGAATTCATGCTCAGCTGAGCCCTAGAGAGTGACAAAGATAAATTAATAGGGTCCTTGTGAGCCAAAATAAAGCATGGGCCCTGTCACCACCAATATATGTTAAGTCCATTAAGGTCATTTTTAATGAACTGAACTGTTCATTGGAAAGCTCTGCCAAACTCGTTGAATTATAAAGGAAAGAAAGCGTTACAGAAATTCAAGATAAATTCATTTCACTCCATTGCAAGAAGAAACGGTTCACACAAAGTGTTCTGAGTTTACAATGCTTTAGATTTTTATCAAAGTCAGGGCTGAGTGGTGTGGATTTAAATTTTCATTGTGGTGTTAAGCTGAGGATCACAGATGCACTGATAGCTGTCAGCCGCATGGCATCTTTAGTCCCTTTCCGGTATGCCTTTTAAATCGTCAGAGGATCTTCCAGGGAAAGCAAGCCCGCAAGTCATTGTTTGTTCACGCACAGCAGAAGACCACAGAAATGTGGTCTAAAGCGATGTCACATCTTCCTCTGTTATCTCTGAGTACAGTAATTTGGCTCTGCTCCTATCTACTATATGCAGTTAATAGAATATCACTTACCCCCACAAATGCTTAGTATGTGCTGAGTTTTTTTTTTAAAAGTAAATTTTAACAAAACATAAGGGCTCTCCATGAGTCCCTGTAACCTCAGATGAGATCCAGAATGCTTTGAGGCCTTCTCTACTGAGTGGGTAGATGGCAGTAAGATAAGGCAATGTTTGGCTAGAGAGTTGTGTCTAAATTACGAGGTCAGCATCTGTCTCAAAATCCTTTCTTCTATAAAACAGCATTTCTAGTGAGATTTGGGGGAAGGGTGGTTGGCACAGAGTTTAAACATGCCTCAGGCTACTTGGCTATCCAACAACCCATCAATATGACCTGAACCCCATAATTATAAAAATTAGGTAACTACCGTCAGAAAAATAAATCACTGGGCTGTGCGCACCGTCTGTCATGCCATAATTCCAACACTTGGGATGCTGTGGCAGGAGGATTGCAACAAGTTTGAAGCCAGTCTTGAGTGTGTTCTGAGTCACCATGGGTTACAGCAGGGTGTACACATCACTGTCTCTAACACATGACAAGCCCACATTATGTCTTTTTTGACAGCTCAATTTCTTGAAAGACTGTGACCCTGTGCTTCAATCTAGAAATTGTAATGAAGATAGCACTGTGAAAATACAATTTTCAAAAATACTATGAATCATATGCAAACACAAAGTGAGTATACCAAACACATTTTCATGAATTATTCAGGGAGCTCATTAAGATGCTGAAACAAATTCAGATAGAGAGTTGGGCCTAAAAATGTTTATATTTTCCAGAAGACAAAATCACTTACACCAACAGGAAAACTTTGCATAACTATAGACAAGAAATATCTGTGTCATCACCAGCCCTTTACAAGATTTCTATCTCCGTGCAGTTACAAATGACTAGATAAAGACATTTCAAGTCTCAGTCTCTCATAGAGTTAGACCACCCCTAGACTAGTTGCTGAGTAATGGCAGTGCTTCGTTGAAGAGACACTGGTAATCCCTTTTACCCATTTCACAGCATATCCAGCAGTCCCCATCTCCCAGTGGTTTAGTGAGTCATGTATATGAAATACATATGGCCATCAGTGTAACTGTTAGCTAATATTATTTAATGGTTGGCAGACAGTGAAAATGGAAAAAAATGTTAATGAGAGTAAAATAGTTTTTCAAGGGATAATGGTTATAACTAGCCTGTCAGTTGGAATTAAGAATTGAAGAGTCAAGATTAACTAGTGAATTTTTCTTTTTTCCCACAAACCAATATTTATTTATTCAATATTATTCTTACCTTCAAAGGCCACTTTCCCTTTTAATTAAATTTTATTAATTACTTGAGAATTCCACACTATGTATTTGACCATATTTACTCCTCCAACTTCTCCCAGATCTACCCCAACCTTCCTATCCACTCAGCAACAGTCTCTCTCTCTCTTTCTCTGCCTCTCTCTGTCTCGCTCTCCACCAGGCCCAACTTATGTTGTTGAAGAGCTGGTTTCTTTTTTTTCATTTTTTTATTTCATTTTACATTCCAACCACCGTTCTCCCTCTCACCCCTCCTCCCACACTTCCTCCCACCCAAAATGACAAGCTTCCAGTTCAATGAGAAATCTCATCTCAAGGCAATAAGGTGGAGAACAGAAGAGGAAGACAGCCAATACCTTGCTCTTACCTCCACTTGGACATACCTACTCAGTCATATGCATATACTACACATGCACACACACACACACACACTATACACACATACACACACCAAATATACACACATGGTACACTATACACAAACACAAACACACACATAGACATACATATACATTGCATACATACACTCACATATACACTCACACATATACCATATACCACACATGCCATACACATATACCATAAACATACACATAAACCATATCACATGTATACACACACACCACATACCACACACATATGCATCACACACATATACATCGCATACATAAATACATATGCCATACACATACCACATTCACATACACACACCACACATACCACATGCCATATGCACACATTTGTACACCATGCACACACCATCACACACAGAGAAATCCATTTAAATCGAAGATGCTTTTGGAACTTAGAAGTAAAAATATTTTGTTATTAGTGTATACCCATGGTAAAATTTAATTTATAAATTATGCACAGTGAGACTGACAATAACAATAACAAAATTAAACAACTATAATAGTTTTTTAAAAAGCAACCAGTAGAGCATGGTTGATCATGGGCTAATGAAACCACAGAAAATGAGTCCTTGAATGAAGCTTCTGTAGCCCATTACTTTGGAACTCAGTTAATGATGGAGCCAGTAATGTGTTGCATCTATTTCAAAGGAATTTAGAACCATGCATATTTAAGTAAATATGAATAAAGGGAATTTGCAAATAGATGTGAAACTAGTATGTACATTGGACAGTAAAGCACCAGACTCCACTAGACAATTGATCTGACTGTTTTTAAGGAAAATAATTTGCATTACCAGTTTTCTGCAACTGGTAGAATGATACAATAACTCAAAGCCAATGAAAGACTAAGATAATCAGGAAAGATGTACCTAAGGGGATGTTTCTTTCTCTCTGTGGTGCATTTAAAGCATTTCATTACTTCCCCCAAGTGCTCTACTTTATTCCTGCCTCTCTTCTCCATATGCTGCCATACCACAAATTCCACACATAAATGTGTACCAAAAAGATGAGGAAGCCACAACCCTATAGACTCGGAGCTAAACAATGAACTAAAACTGAAGACTACCAAAAGCAGACGTTTGTAATGTGATTCCATGAAATTTCCAATATGAATTTTGAAACTGGAACATAAGACTAACAACACCATAAAAATAGCATCCCTGCAAGGCTGGAGAGATGATCTTGCAGAGGAGCCTGATCCAGTTTCCAGTACCCACACGGTGTGCAACTCCAGTTCCAGGGATATAATGCCTTTACAAGTGCCAGGCACAAACATATACTCAGGCAAACATACATAAAAATACATCTGCTTAAAAGTGGCATGCCTATAAAGTTATTCTTCAATTGACTAATCCTGATGTGTTTTTAATTTTTATTACTGTGTATGCATACTGGTGTGCACAAGTGTGTGTGTGTGTGTGTGTGTGTGTGTGTGTGTGTGTGTGTGCGTGCACGTGCACGCACATGCATATGTGGGTTCTGAGAATCAAACTCATGTCCTCAGACTGGGCCAGGCCATCTTGCTAGCCCTAATAACAATGATTTTTGAAACTGGATTGTATATACATGAGAAAGGTGGGGAAGGGGAGAGGTGGAGGGAGGAAGGGAGGAAGAAGGGGAGAGGGGGAGAATACAAAGGAATGGAGGACAAGGGGAAGTTAAATGTATACATGGCTAATCAATCAAGAGTATATTGTTTTTGTTTAGAAGCTAATTGATAAAATGGTTGTTTTTACTACTTCTGAGTGTACTCCTAACTTCATAATAGTTGATAATAAACTAAAATACTTAGGGATCTTACAAGTGACTGTGATTGTCACAGCTTTCTGTGTCATAAAAGGGACTCTGGTAAGAAGTCTAAACCAGAAGCTCTTTGTTGGTGAAATGAACAATTAAGCTTGCAATGAAAGGCCAGACCAAAGCCCATCTCACTTATTTACCAAGTGGTGTGTGTGCACATGCGTGCATGTGTGTGTGTAATCTTGGAAACTAAATATGGAGATCATGATACCACTTCTAAAGTTCACACCTGTTTTTAAAGACTTCTCTGGAACAACCACTCTTCATCACTCATCCAGCAGTACTGCATTAACACAGAACTTTTGAAATACCCATGTTAAACCTCGCTAAGAACGTGGAGCTATTAATACAGTGATCCACTGTAAAGATTCCCGTTCAGCAAGGGATATTCAGGATGAGATTTCAAAACATCACACTTAAGCCTCCTCACTTGCTGCCCTCTCTGTGGCCTTGATTCCTCCCACTTGTGGCCGGAAAACTCAAGATAATAAATGCACAGCTCTAAGATGTAGGGATGTGGAGAAAAGCTTCAGAATAAATGCATTCACTCTTATAGCCATTTTTACAATCAGATAGTTTCCCTTGAAATATAATCTCCTGACTTCAACAAGAGGGAAATGTGTTATATCATACCGACCATGCAGAAGTGAAATTAAAATGGCTGCCAAGAGAGAGCATCATCGCAAAATCGAATTGTTTTTAATTGTTCTGAACCTAGTGAGGTCCCAAGGACAGCAGGTTGGGAGCTACATCTGTGAAGCTATTTTGCATTTGATGGGACTCTCATTTGGGGTAAAGCAGATGTTTGTTTGCCTTATTTTATTTTTGGTTTTATATGTTTTTATTTAAATTAGAAACAACCTTTATATCAATCCCAGTTCCCTCTCCCTCTTATCCTCCCAGGTCCCCCACAACCCCTGCATCCCATCCCCTTTCTGCTCCCCTTCCATGGGGGAAAACACCAAAGTCTGTCACATCATTTGTGGCAGGGCCTAGGCCCTCCTCCATGTGTCTAAACAGAAAGAATCCCTCTATGGGGCATGGGCTCCCAAAGTCCATTTTTATGGGGTACTACTTGATTACTATTAACTCTGCCACTCATATAGTCAAAAGATCTCACATATATTTTGCAAGCATATTTATATATTATTTTTCATTTAGAAACCCTACTTTTGAAAATCAACTTTTGCCACTGTAGGTTCACTAGGCTTCTGTATCTTTGAAGATAATTATTATTCAGATTCTGCAGAGACTAAACTAAAGTCATCTTACAGACAAAAAGAGCAGAGGATACATTTTGTGTATTCTAGGAGTCACTTTAGAAAATAAAACACAAACAAAGCTGGTTATACATATCTATAGTGTACACCATTATACATATATGTGTGTGTTATACATACATACATACATACATACATACATACATACACACACACACACACAGACAGAGAAGGGGGGAATACCTAGACCTGAAATAAGTTTGAGAACTGTCTATGAATCTCTGAATGTTTGACCTCTCTAGCAGACATTCTGTTCTTATAACAGAGGTTGGAATACACTAGCCCAGGCCAGAGCCATACCCTTCCTCATCCCATCCCCTACTCTACCCTCAACCAGTTTCTGCAACTAAAGTTTTGTTGGAACATAGCCCCACTGGTCTACTTGATCATTTCTTCCAACAAGGGCAGACTTGAATGGCTGCAACAGAGACTTCACAACATGTGAAATCTGACCTTGTTCTTACAGAAAGGGCTTGCTGTCATAGTCACAGAAGAGGTCTATATAGGTAGCATGAGGCTAATCCTTACTGAATAGGAAAAATCCATTCAAATCTTTTTGGGAATATTATTTGCCCCTATGTCTCCATGCCAGAGGAAGCCAAATATAATATTGGGGTGAAATTTCTTGAGAATCATCTTGATTAGCTATTCCATTTATCATTCTGATGGATGGTCTAGTGACCTTTATACTCTCCAGGTAGATGGCTCTTCCAAGATAACTAGAATGAGGCTCTTTTGGAAGGATTTACCAAACAGTGTGTGTGCTTTGGGCAAGGACACTCCTCCTGGGCAGACAGACCATGTCTGTCTCACAGAAGGCCAACCCTGGACTCAAGAAGGATCTCTGTTGTGTCAACAGTGGGTTGGTTTGCCATTAGAATTTCAGTTTCCCTGAACTAGCTACGAACTGTTTTATTGCCCTGACTGTCTTATCAGTTCCTTTTCTGCCAAACTCACGATTAAGAAGCCTAGTAGGCTGCCTTGTCAGCATGTCTCCCTGTGAGAAAGCAGAAGGATTGCGAGGGTGGGGGTGGGGAGTAATTATCTTAAAATTCTTTCTCCAAATTATTATACTAACGTTTTAAGAAAATGTTAATGGCTCCCTCTGGGCTCCCCCCCCCCCCCAGGACCTCTCAAGGCCACTGCAGTTACAGCCGGGGCTGATTAATGAAGAGCAAAAGCTTTTGGGGAATTTGGACATTTTCATACACTCTAGAGAAAGTCAAGAAAGAAAAAGAGAGAAAAACCAAGTCCTTCTGGTGTAGCTTCTTTCCAAGGTTGGGTGGGGGGTGGAGGATGTGGGAACAAACATGTGTGGCTGCAGAGCCTCTTGTTTACCGTAACATGCCTGTGGCTTTCAATTTGAGCGTGGCCTTCTACGTGATATAAAAAGACATGGAGTTAAGACTGATTCAAGGAATGTGTGAGGAACAAGGCAGCGCCATTCTTGGAAACTTAAAAAAAATTCCTCTTTGTGCATAAAAATAAATCCTGGGAAGCACACTGAACATGAGCAAGGAAAGTTACAGACAGGAGTTCCAAACTAAGAGAAGACTCGTCCTTAATGTCTCCAAGGGCTTACTTAGTTATCGTTTTTTAGTATCAGTATTGATCTCGAGTAAGAAGAGCCAGCATCGTGCAAGAGGCACAAATGCTAGGATTTAGAACGAGGAGGAGACCCAACCACTAGGGGTACAGGGCAGTGAACAAGCAGGTGGTGGTCTGTGGTTGGAATGTCTTGCAGCTGGGAGTTCACATGACACTCTCGAAACACACTCCAGTGAGCTCATGAACTAAAGTGAAGCTGCCAGCCCAGAATTGGGTGGAGGATCCCAAGCACATCCGGGTACAGCTCTGGGAGCAGAGGCAGGTGCGATGCAGCCTCTCACAGCACCCATGGCCTCCAGCCTGGGGCTTCTCACCCTGTGCTCTTGTTTGCTTACCAACTGCAGGTTCATTCCAGAAGCTTGGTCGGCCTGCACTGTCACCTGTGGTGTGGGAACTCAGGTGCGAGTAGTAAGATGCCAGGTGCTCCTGTCTTTCTCTCAGTCGGTGGCTGACCTGCCGGTGGATGAATGTGAAGGGCCCAAGCCAGCATCGCAGCGTGCCTGTTACGCCGGACCATGCAACGGGGAAATTCCGGAGTTTAACCCAGATAATGCAGACAGACTCTTGGGTGACTTGCAGGACCTGGATGAGCTGTATGACTGGGAATATGAGGGCTTCACCAAGTGCTCTGAGACATGTGGAGGAGGTAAGGAGAGCCCAGAGCAGAGGCTACCATCTTCCCGGCTTCTTCTGTCCCTGCATGCAACTGTGTCAGATGGCTGTCCTATTCCAAAAATGTTAAGTGAAGAAAGGAGAGGCAGCCATTCTAAATGTAAAACATCCTGAATGAAACTCTGATGGATTTCTTTCGCCCTGAGCGGCTGGCTCTCGCACTCAGCTGTGAGCGGCGAGCACAACTGAGGCCTTGGCTTGCAGCTGTCATTCCAAGGTTTTTTGTTTTGTTTCTCTCAACATTCAGTCTTATGTCTATGCCTTTCCTCAGTGCTTTGGGGGGGGGGGGGAGTGAAAGGAAACCCCACTGCAGCACATTCTACTGTTCTCAAGGTCACAGGAGAGTCCCTGAAATTTATTCAGCTCGTTTTCCAAGTGAAGGAATGTGGATAAAGACAATGAACACCCTGCATAACAGGAGCTAGAGTAACAAGAGAGCAGTGACCAAAGGCAGACCCTGCTCTGTTCTGTAAGAGGGAAACCAGGATGCAGGCAAGCAGTGGGACTCATTCCATCTCTCACAGCTAGTAATGATAGCACTGGGCCCAAGCCAAGGCTTCTGGATTCTGTCCTCACTCAGTCCTTCCATTATACCGTACCTCCTCTAGGCTCACACAGAATCCCTGACACTTTCTCATTATGAGTATTATTTAATGTCAAATGTTTACATATATTTTCACCTGGTCCTCTTGGGTACATTCCATGATGATTTAGAAATAATAACTTCAGTAATGTTTGCATTAATGCATTAGTGATGACCAATAACTGCACGTATTTATAGAGTGGCGCATAACTTGGAGTATATGTTGAAGGAAGATTAAAACCAAGCTAATTAATCCCGTCAGTGATTCTTGAGGGGGTTACCAAGGAAGTGTGTGTGGTGGCACTAATCTGTATGCGCATGTATAGAGGAACCACGACATGATGTCAGGGGTCTTCCTGAATTACTTCATCAGACAGTCTTTCTCAGAAGCAGGAATGTGATATTTCTGCTACACTGGCTAGACAGCAAGTCCCTGGGATCTGCTTGTCTCTGCACCGCCAGTTCTAGGATTCAAGCGCAGGCTCCCACGTTCAGTGTTGTAGCAAGTGCTAGTGATATGAACTTCCATGCTCATGCCTACCCAGAAAGCACTTCACACACAGGCCAGCTCCTGTCAGTGGTTCTTCGTTTAGAAAGCTACCAAAAGGAGTGTGCTAGGAAAGACATTATGATATGCCTTGCCATTATGGACAAAAACATTAGATTGATATTGCAACTATTGCCCACACTAGTCATTCCCAAGGAGAGATGTTTGACAGGTGACAGATTGCAGACTGGGTCCCCACCAAAGCCTTAGAATGTGTTGAGGCTCCATGTGCCCAGTGAAGATTTAACTCAACGGGGGGGGGGGGTGTTTATCAAATAGTTTCCCAAACTGTTTTCTAAACCATGACATTTGGGAAAGTCTTTTAAAGGCATCTTTTGTTCTGGTTGAGAATGTAAGAATAAATGTGCCCACATTGTCCATTCACATGGAGTTGAAAGGGAGGGAATGAATACCACTAGCAAAGAATGTACTTTTCTCTAGCAGTTCTTTTTAAACATTTAAGAGTTCTGACCTCAAGGTTCTTGTTTGTTTGCACGTCTTCCAATTTCAAGCCCTGGAATTGTTGCAGTGTTTTAATGGAGAGCCCTGGTATTTTAAAATAGAAATTCTTCCAAATGACTCTAGGGGACAGCTTCCTGGAACTCAGCTAAGGCACTGTATTCACTTGGTGTGGTTCTTGCGCCTTGAGGATGTCCTTTCTTTCATGGCTAATGAGAGACGTGTTAAATAAACTTTGCTGATCTCTGAACCCCTATAGGACTGGAGAAGTCAAGGGAAAGGCTGGATGTAGCTGGTGGCTGCCATTACTTCTTTGTTTTTGTTTTGTTTTTGAGACAGGGTATCACTATGTAACCCAGGCTGGCCTTGAATTTGTGAAATCTTCAACCCCAGCCTCCTGAATGCTGGTATCACAAGCAAGTACTACCATACCCAGTGGTTCCTGTTAAATATAATGAAGGACTCAGAATTCCAATGGTTGTGTTTTTATCCCAGTTTTCCATGATCACCTAAATTGAATGTTCATTATATGTACTCAAAAACAAATGTGCTTTGAAACACACCATGCTTTCTCTGTTATGGTTCTCAGTTACAAGTCAAGCCTGGAATTTTATGAGAAGGTGGAAAGAGAGACGCAGTAATGGGATATATAAATAACCATATACCTTTATCTTTAAGAATCTAACTCTTCTACTGACCAACTAAGAGTTTAAAAATGCTATTTAGGGCATATGTGGAATATATTAATTTTAAGAATTTTCAGCAGAAACTGAGAAATAAGATTTGGATGTTTGATATCCAATTGATCTCTATCTATAGGCACTGAAAGATTTTATATGGCATAAATTGTTCTTCATTTAGACCCAAGAGAGTGCCAAGTTACTAAAATTTCTTAGGTCTTCAAGTGTCAACAACTGAGCACAATGTGCCAAGGTAATATATTTACACCTAAAATGTTAGAGTTGAAAATTCCAAAGTGATACAAATATGCTTGTGTTATATGGTCCATATGATGCCCATATGCACTAACAAATCACTTCAATATATGGGACACATTTATTTTCAAGTTACTATTTGGCAGTGACATTTTATTGTATTATTGGCTTTGATCTTTCACCAACATAAAACCCACAAGATTATACGTATATTTTAATCATTCTTGCTGAAACCAACCTAAAATAAGCAAGATTAATAAATAGACTTTAAATCAATTAGAATTATAGAGCCAGTTGTGCTAATTTTATTGTATAATCTAAAGATTATAGAATAGATAATTTATTAGAAAAAAAGGTAATCTTTCACCTAGCAAAAGTAGTAACCAGAAGGAAGTAGTTAGTATTTTCTATCTGCAGTTGGTGGCTGAGGTTCACTGCACTGTCCTCAATATCGTACAACAGTCATACTATTCTGGGAGATGTAAATATAGGAAATCCCAATTCCTTAAAGATGAAAGTCCTCAGACCTATGAATGATGTCCTACCATCTCCTACTCCTCATGCTGTAATTTCCTATGTTTGCATTGATAGATGTGGTCCAGGAGAGCAATTTGTCTAAGTAGCACTGTGGTAATTGACTTCCTAGAAGTCAAACCAACTTTAGAGTCTAGCTTAGGAAAAACATGAAACTGATGTCAGAAGAAGGTGAAGTCTTGGACCAACTGCTATTTTCCCTTCCCACTCCTTTCTTCTCCTTTTGTCAGAAGAATAGAGCCCAAAATCAGAGTATACTATGCTTACACACAGGTTCTCCATTGCTTTTATCATATTGGTTTCAGGGGACTAGACAGATAGCTCAGTGAGTTTGCATAGTGCTTGCTACACAAACAGAAGGACCTGAGTTCAGATCCCAGTACCACTAGGTGGGACTAGCTAACTGCATGCATGTAATCTCAGAACTGTGGAGTGAGGATACAGGATTGCTGGAATTTTCTGATTGATAACTTACTTACAGGCTCAGTGAGAGACCCTGTCTCAGAGAAATGAAGTGGAGAATAATGGAGCAGAACACCCACCTCATCTAGCCTCTGCATATGTAGTAGCAAACACAAGTGTGCATGTCACACACATATATACACTATACTCTCACACATACACAAACATGCATTATATATATATATATATATATATATATATATATATATATATTCAGAATTCTGTTATTTCTTCTCCAAAGAGCATGAACTTAGGAAACGACAGTTCTACATTTTTTGCCAGGAATATAGGGAGTACAAAGAGTCCTTCCCATTCTTTCCACATTTCCTACTTCAGAGCAGCACCTCATTCCATGGTCCTTTCTTCCAGGCATCCCACTCCCCCCCCACACACACACACACTTCAGTCTCATTTTCCCTCTGTGATTAGACTGCCCTGCCCATTAGTCATCTATGTATTCATCCTAGAAAAATGAACTATGTTGATCACAGGATTAGCCCCATGTACTGTTGAAGTATGACTGAACTTCTGTCTTGGGTTCTCCCACATGAGAATGCCCAAGCAACTGACCCATGCCAAAAGAGACTTAATACACAGTGTTGCAGAGCCTGGCACATTGTTTTATAATACCTTAGATTAAAACTTAGTAACTCTGGAGTGCTTCTTGATCTCAGCCTGTGGCTACCCCATAGGTGCTTTTGATCTGCTATGATTAATGCTTTGCACAAGTATATATTTGGGATTTAGAAATCCAAGGGAGGAGATTAGTGATGTTCTGCAGAAACCTTGCCTTTTTTACCTTACTCCTTGCCATCTTGGGAGGGCTTAAGTTCTATAAACAGAGAGTTCTCTGAGTAGAAACAAGTTCCAGCCCTCATACTTGAAACAGGCAGTTTCAAGTAAGGCAAATGACAAGCTCTCTGATCACTTACTGCCTCAGAGTTCCTGGAGAGCAATCCAGCTTCATAATCTTTCCACAGCCTGAATAAAGCCCAAATAGGTTTTCTAGAATATCTAAAATGCTATCAAGTAGACAAGTTAGTAGAAAATGGCTTATTTATTATCAGGTTAGCATCATGGCACCCTCATGCATGTCATTCCACTCTGCTGTCAATCATTCCCCTCCCCTTCTTCCATTCTTCCTGTTGGCTCCCTTTCTTCCTCCAGCTAGCCCCCCTTTGTGCTTTGTTACTCTACTTCCCACCCCTATCTAGAGTTATTCCTCCCCTCCTGTAATCTTCCAAGCTTTGTAAACTATAAGTACGCATGTGCGTGTGCGCGCGCGTGTGTGTGCGCCTGTGTGTGTGTGTGTGTGTGTGTGTGTGTGTAGACTCCACATATACGAGAAAATCCATGATATATTTGTCTTTCAGAGTCTCTTATTTCATTTAACATAATGATTTCCAGTTGCATCCATTTTCCCCCAAATGGAATGATTTCATTTTTTTCTTTATGGCTGCCTAAAATTCCATTGTGCATATGCAACACATTTTCTTTAGCTGTCCATTGAGTAACATCTAATCTGCCTCAAATTCCTGGCTACTATGAACAAGGCATCTATAAACATGGATCTGCAAGTATCTCCATGGTATGCCTAAGTACTCTGATTTTATACCCAACAGTAGCACAGCTAGATGATGTTTTTATTTTCAATGTTTTGAGGAACCTCCATACTGTCTTCCCTAGTGAATGTACAAATTGTCATTCCCATCAGCAGTGGACAAAGGTTCCTCTTTCTTCACACCCCCATCAACATTTGTTGCCATTTGTTTTCTTGATGTGACACATCCTGACTGGAGTAAGACAGAATCTTAAAACAGTTCTAAACTGCATTTCCAGTGGCTGAGGATATTTAACACTTTTCAGATATTTATTGGCCATATGTATTTCTTTTTCCTCTCTTCTTCCTTTGGTGTGAATGGTGTGTGTGAATCTCTCTCTCTCTCTCTCTCTCTCTCTCTCTCTCTCTCTCTCTCTGTGTGTGTGTGTGTGTGTGTGTGTGTGTGTGTGTGTGTGTGTGTGTGTACATGTGTTAGAGTGCTGTGTATATGAGTTCATGCATAGAAATGCTGTGCCATGCATGTAGAGGAAAGATAACTTCGGGAGTGGGCTCTTGCATTCCATCTTCTTTTCTGCATACAATCCCGACTAGCTGCCTTGTAAGCTTCCATCAATTTTCCTGTCTCCACTTCCCATCTCTTGCATGGTCCCAGGGATTTTAACTTGAGTTATCAGACCTTCGTAGCAAGCACTAAGCTATCTTTCCAGCCATATATTTCTTCTATTGAAAACTGTCCATTCAGTTCACTGGTCCATTTGTTGACTAGATTTTAGTATTTCTTGTGCTTATTTTTTTTAATTCTTTGTGTATCTTTACTGTTAATTGATATCTTGCACATAGTTTTCAAGGATTGTATTTTCTCATTCTATAGGCTGTTTGTTCACTCTGAAGATTGTTTCCCTTGCTGTGCAGAAGCATCTTGGTTTCATGTAATCCCACTTAGCAGATCTGGGGATTATTCCATGTGCTATTGAAAAGCTGTTCAGAAGCTCTTGCCTACACCTTGATCTTCGAGTATTTTACCTGTAAACTTTCTAGTCCTCCATTAAGGTCTTGAATCCATTTTAAATTATTTTCATGCAGAAGTAGAGTGCAGTCTGGTTTCATTCTTCTACACATAGAAGTCTAGTTTTTTCAGACACATCTTGAGACGCTGTCTTTTCTCCAATGTGTGGTTTTTATACCTTTGTATAAATATACCTTAGGAGCTTATTTCTGGATTCTCCATTCCATTCTATGGAATGCTGGTCTGGTTTTGTGCAAGTGTAAAGTTAATTTTGTTGGTCTGTAATTTGAGATTAAGTATCGGGACACCTTCAGTGTCACTCTTTCTACTAAGGACTATGTTAGCCATTGAGGCTTTCGGTGCTTGTATTGACTCCTCGGATTGGCTTTTCTGCTTCTGTGGAGAATGTCACAGGAATTTTCTTGGGAATTTCATTGACTCTGTGAACTACCTTAATACAGCCATTTTTACAACATACTCTGTTTATCCCTGAGTGTGTGAGGTCTTTGCCTCTTCCAGTTGCTTTTTCAGTTTCTTTTTCCAGGGTCTTAAGGTCTTTGCTGCAGAGGAGTTGTTCGCCTGTTGAGTTAGATTTATTACTAGGTGTTTTGCTTCTTGTGAAAAGTGTTGCAAGTGTGGTCTAGAAAACCAATTCTAGCATAGCACAGCTCTAGATTCTGTATAGGACAATAGTGTAGTTGTTAATTTAATCACTGTGACATATACCTGACAGAATCATTTTCATGGAAAAAAAAGTTTACTTTGGCTCACAGTTTAAGGGATTCAAGTCCATAATTAGCATCCTTTGCTGCCACATGACTGTGGTTAGGTAGGACATCATGGCTGCCAGACCACATGGAAGAGAAGAATTATTCAGATCATCCTCATCCTCTACAATGAGGAGAGAGATCATTTGACTGATACATCTTACCAGGGCACACTCCCAGTGACCCACTTTCCTTCCTAAACCTGACCTTTGTACTCATTGCTGAGGCCAGAAAGTTGTATTGTTTGGATTTTTGTTTGTTACTCTTTGAGACAGGGTGTCAGTCTGATGCTCATGCTGGCCCAGAACTCATGGTAATCCTACTCTGTAGCTGTCTGGCCTCACACTAGCAACAGTCTTCCTGCCTCACCTTCCTGGGTTCTGGGACTATGAGTGTGAGCTATTGCATCCAGCAAGGTTACAGATAATGTGCATTAAATTATCACATCTTGGCATCAGTGGCTTTATGTTGTGGTGGCATTTTTTAAAGTATTTCAACAGCAGTGGTAGCAGCCTCAGGATTCAACCCTTTTCCTTTCAGCTGGCCACCGAACTCCCGGTTCCTAAGCCTTCAGGGAATATCTCAGATTAAAACCATAACAGGAAGCTGAATGTAGTGGCTTGTCATCATGGATTTAAGAATTCTATACTATCCCCATGGGAAATCACATATGGTAGCAACAATATCTTGGGATCTGTTGTGTTATGTCATTCTACTGTGAGTTTTCAGATTTGGAGATCTGCCCACAGTTGGCATGACAGAGGATGATAGAACGAATATCTGAATATCCATAAATCTTAGATGTTCTAACCTGAAATGGCCAACCCAAATTAAGGAAAAATTGGAAGCTATAAAAGTTTAGGGAGAGAGAAATAAAATGCTGAAACTGCCATGCCAGCCACATGGCAAGTACCACAATCTATTAAGGGAAGGAAGGAAGTTAATTTGGATTCTGGTTTTACAGTGTCACTTTTTAAAATGATGCCATTGCTTGATGACCTAAGTCAATCTAACACTGGAAACAGTCTCTTGTTTGAGAGAGTGGGAGAACCAAGGTTATATTAGAAGAGAACTAACAAGCAGTAGGTATTTGTACTCTGTTAGGTATAATTTGGCAATTCATAAGAGGGGGGTGGGTATTCATATATAAACTATAACTGCATATGAAGTTCTAAGCATAACCATAGATTCTATCTTTAGATGGGTGTCTTTGCATATATAACCACATATAGCTGAAAGCAAATTACCAAGAATGTCTTGTCTGGCCACTTCCCTTAAACCAAGCACTGCTGAAATTATTCCAGACAAATGTCTGGGTTATTTCTGAAGATCTCCAGGGAAGCAGATATGACAGCCTCTTGGTATTTTTAAATGTTAGTGCTGTCAGTGAGTTCTTAGAACCTCAGACACACTCAGTTCCACCATTCAGCAATGACATGACCTCAGGCAAGTCTTTTCATGCTCCTAAGCATCCCTTTCCACTTCTATAAAACTGGGGTTGAAATTCTGTTTGCCACACAGAATTATAGAAATAATAGTGATGTATGCTAAGTACTGACCATAATGGACACTATAGATGTTAGTTGTTATGACTCAGGGCAACAGAATAGAATGTCTGCTCAATGGACTCATTTAAGTGTTTCTGTGTTGCATCACAATTATGTACCATGTAACCTTTTCCAGGTAATGCTCAAAACACTACACTACCACCATCTAGGGTGTACAGGTATTTCCTGGGATATTGTTTTCTATGGCTATAGTCACTGTGCATCTTGTGTGCTGGTTCAGCTATCAAAGTTGTCCTGTATCAATGAAGAAATTAAACAGAATGGAAACAAAGCAAGCCAGGAACAGAGAAGCCTACAGAATGCTAGATACTAAAATGTGATGTCATAACTCACATCCAAACACAGCAAACTCCCTTTCATAAATAAGACATCTTTGGTCTTGGATCCCTAACGTTCTCTTTTTTATTTGTTAATTGGTTGGTGGTTACCCTATTCCTCTGTTCTGCTCCTTTTACACTAAAGTATCATGTTTTAGCACCAGTGGCTATATAGTCTGGTAGCATTTTTAAAGTATTTTGACATTAAAATATAATTATATCATTTACCCTTCCAATTATCCCTCATTTTTTATGCATTCTCCCTTGGATTGTTTCATATTCATACCCTCTATTTCTTTAACACACATACATGTGGGGTGTGTGTGTGTGTGTGTCAGTGTCTGTGTGTGTGTGTTTCTAAATATCCTCATTTTTTATGCATTCTCCCTTGGATTGTTTCATATTCATACCCTCATTTTTTATGCATTCTCCCTTGGATTGTTTCATATTAATACCCTCTATTTCTTTAACACACATACATGTGGGGTGTGTGTGTGTGTGTGTGTCAGTGTCTGTGTGTGTGTGTTTCTAAATACATAAATATAGTCTGCTCAATCCATATAAAGTAATTTGTATGTTTATGATTTCAGGGCTAAATTCCACTTGGTATTAGTGCATTGGGGGCTTTTCCCTGGGGAAGACTATTTCTCTTGCTCTCAGCATTCTTTAGTTACCTGTAGTTCTTTGTCTAGGGTTGAGGACCCATAAGATTTCTTACTTTCATATTAGAATGTCTATTGTTGCCATTCTTATTGAGGTAGAGTTTAGGCGTGTTGATAAGACTTCATGGATATAGCTTCTCTGATAATTTTAGGAGACAACATCCACAGCAAACTTCCTGTTCCTCTGGCTTTTGTAATCTTTTTATCCCCTCTTCTGCTATGACTCCTGAGCCTTAGGTACAGGAGATGCGTTATAAATGTATCAACTGGTGCTCGACACCACATAGTCACTTGTCTGCATTTTGATTGTTCGTGTTTTTCTGTGGTGATCTCTGCCTATCCCAAGGAGTCATTTCTTTGATGAGGGGTGAGGCCTATTCCTACCTGTGGATATAAGAATAAATATTTAGACTATAGTTAGGGATTATGTGGTTTGGTAAAGTGGCAATAATGGGTTCTCTATGAAGATCCATTATTTCACTAGCTCTGTTTAGTTGACTTGGTTTTCCAGTACCAGACATGATCTCACTCATTTATCAGGTCTTAAGTTCAGTTAAAGCTCTTGGTTGCTACCACAGTAGGTGTACCATTATTGCACTCTTAGACTTATTGTGCTATGCTGGTCATTGCTTTAGTTCATGAACATCATAACTAAGGACAATTGTTGGTTCCTTCCCTTCCTCTGAAGCTTTCATGGTACCTTCTGTTATCATGAAAACTAGTCCTCTGTGGGATCAGAACCAGCTCATATCATCTCAGTCATGTGTTCACACTACATATTGTCTTCAACCTCTGAGAGGCAACCAAGTGCAACAACAATAGCCCATGTTTGGGGAGTCTCTTGGACAACCCTAACCAACAATTCAAAATGGGGTTTCTTATGCCTGGTGTTTGGATTTTTGTAGATAGTCTATGGATCTTGAGTGAAATATTATCAGTGCATATTTGTGTGTGTTATACATAATTTTAGGTAGATAATAATGACTCCTTATGGCTTTTTCAGACATCTTTATTATGATTTTTACCCCATTATTCCTATTTCTGTATTAATCTCCCCCTTCCTAATTAAAGCCTCCACTATTTTTCCATGTTCCCCCTTAAATCACTTATACTCTGCTGTTCCCCCTTCTATTTTTCCCCACCCCCACTACCCTGGGAGTGATCCCTCCTTAACTTCCTGGTTCCTAGACTACTCCAGGTTACATACTCACATCTGAAGGTTTATCAGGAACTACAGGTGAGAGAGAACGTATTATGTTCTTCTCTGGGTCAAGATTACCTCATTCAGTATTATCCTTTCTAGTTCTCTCTGTTTACCTGCAAAGCTCACGATTTTCTTTACAACAGAATAGTATTCCTTACTGTATACAAACCACATTTTCATTATTCTTTCATCAGTTAATGACATTTAGGTTGTTTCCATTTCCTAATTGTATTGTATTGTATTGTATTGTATTGTATTGTATTGTATTGTATTGTATTGTAAATAAAGCAGCAATGAACTTGGCTCAGCAAGCCAAGTATCTGTGAGAATAGAACATCAAGTCCCTTTGGCCTATACTAAGAAGTAGTATAGCTAGGATCATATGGTAGATTCATTTTCAGCTCTTTTAGCATTTCAACACTGATTTCTAGAGTGGCTAGACCTGCCTAGTAGCATTGTTAAAGCTTTTCAGCCACTGACGTTTTCAGAAAGTTACTCTTCTCAAGAGGTATACTGAGAGAGGTCACAGGCTTATGAGCCCCTCCTTTCAGATGGAATAAGTTGTGATGCCTGAGTTTAGAACCAGGGTCTTATTCATGCTAAGCAATCAGCCAACCACTGAGCTGTACTCCCAACCCTGAAACAAGTGATGCTTAACAAGATTGGCAGGGCTGTGCTTCCAACTGTAGCCTCTAACATGCAGTGAGAGTCCCACCCATCAGAGACCTCCCACCAGCTGCCTGTCTACACTTCATCACCCCAACGCACAGCCACTCTGCACTCTGGCCTGATAGTGTGATTTGTACACAGGTGTCCAGGAGGCTGTGGTGAGCTGCCTCAACAAACAGACCCGGGAACTTGCTGATGAGAACCTGTGTGTGACCAGCCGACGGCCCCCACAGCTCCTGAAATCCTGCAATTTGGATCCCTGCCCAGCAAGGTAAGGGATGTATTGCTACCCATGCCAACCATGAGCATATATATGTTGAACTGGGTGCATCTATCTAGGGGAAATACAGGAACACTTATTGTTACCCAGTGCTTTGAAAACCAATTAGCGTCAGTTCAAACTGCTAGTCAAATCCATTTAAGTTTAATTGAAAGCAGGCCATGGAATTCTAGCCCAATCAATAGTTCAGAGGCTCCATGCACTAAGCAAATTTATTGCATGGCTGTTATGTGCATGTAGTATGCTGTTGCTTTCCCCTAAAGTGAACATGAACAGAACACAGACTTCATGATCTCTGCGACCTTTTAGCCTGCATCCCAAGCCCTCACACCATAGTAATAAACTGACTTTCAAATTACAGAGTACAAGATACTGAAGCATCTGGGTGGTATAAATGATCCGCTGTGAAATCTGTGTGCACACAGCGTACAGATTCATTCTAGCAAGCACTGGGGCGTGTGTGTATCATTCCATATGCGTAAAATCAATTAGACCATTTCATTGTTCAGCCTTGCCTGTGTCTCATTATCGCCCAACCTTGAGTCTTCGCTAATCAATCCAATCACTGCTTTGGTCCTCACAATTTTATGGTGTCTCAAGAAATTTGCCTTTCAGATAGTTTTTTTTTTTTTTTTTTTTTTTTTTTTTTTTTTTGAGCAAACCTTTTGTATGATTCTGGTTTCGAAGGGATATGTCTGAGGAACTAAAGCCAGACTTGCACATCTACAGCTGCATTGAGAAATGTTACTGGCTAAGGTCATGCCCTAGATATGAAAGGAATGTTGCTTCTGAATATTTCTCATTTCTCTGCAAAATACATCATACGAGTCACTGTATTGTCTTCAGGTGCTAACAATAGTTTGCTGGTGAAGCCTGTGCCCATTGTCTTCATTCTCAGCCAGCTCCAGTTATTTCCTTTTGTTGGGACTTAAAAGAGGCAGCTTCAGGCCTTCTCTAGTCACATGACATAGCACCATGGTGACTTTCTGATCACCAGGATTGTTCCATATATTGATCTGAATGATAAGACTGAACATTCGGCTTCAAATACAGAGGTGAATATGGTGGTCACCGGTGCCACATCCTCCGAGGCAACAAGTCAGCCACTTGCCTAGACAGCAGCCCACCCATCAGAAGAACAGTAGCCAGGAAGACAGAGTCAAGGGCTGGACATAGAGAAGCACACAAGAGAGAAGCCAGATCCAGTGTGTGAAATCCCACACAAGTTTATAGCATGGCTGCTATGTGCACAAGTCTCTGTCATAACTAGCCCCTCATCTCTCTAAACCTGGCTGTTTGGGTATGTGACCCTATCTTTGACTCTACTTGATTGGAAAAGAATACAAACCCCTCTCTACTTAGTGACAGTTCCCCATATTAAAAGAAACCTGAAAGGTAGGGTGGGCCCCAGGAACTGTTGGAACTGTTCTCTCTGTTCCCCCAACTACAAAATGAAATTATTGGACAAGATGACATAAAGTTGCCATGCCCTGTGCAAATATCCCATGGTTATTCATTATTCCATAGGCAGAAGTTTCACATGGCTACCAGCTATTCTGTGGGTTGTTAACTCCTGTCATTTAAGGCCTGCTCATTTTAGCACAGTCCAATGCTGTGGTGAGCTGACGCAAAGCCAGGGAGTCAGTACTTGGACTTGGTGAAAATTGCATTCTTTCTCTGAGAAAATAATAATAATAATAATAATAATAATAATAATAATAATAATAAATAAGACACAAGTATGCTTTCTCATTCTCAGAGGCCTAGCTAAGGTAAATTTAGATAAGGTTGATTTACCCCTGGTCCTTTTTAATTGATTCTCCTGTGAACTATTTCGGGGTATCTTCAAAGCAATCCTCCCTTCCTAATCTCCTTGGGGTAAGATATATACACCTGTTTGGTAGAAATGTAGCCATGTGCCCTTCTCCTCTATACCCTCAGTCCAGTAGGAGGTTATTTAGATCTTCAATTCACCATTCTTCATCAGGCTTCTGTGTATCCTGTGTTTTTTGATTTATCTTATGATGGACACAAGCTTTCATTTTACATATCAAGCACAGTTCCCCCTCGTCCTCTCCTCCTAACCTTTCCCCATCCCACCTTCATCCACTCCTCAGAAAGGATAAGGCCTCCCATGGGGAGTCAACAAAGCCTGGTACATTCAGTTGAGACAGGACCAAGCACACACACACGCACACGCACACACACACACACACACATCAAGGCTGAGCAAGGCATCTCACCATACAGAATGGGTTTCAAAAAACCAGCATATGCACTAGGGATAGGGGTCCCACAAACAGACCAGACTACAAACTGTCACCCGCATGCACAGGGCCTGGTTCCATCCCATGTAGGCTCCCCAGCTGTCAGTTTAGAGAGTCTGTGAGCTCCCACAGCTTGGGTCAGCTGTCTCTTGGTCATTGATGAACTCCACATGCTTTTTTTGGAAAAAAAGAAAAACCATAGCATTTCTATATAACATACAGAAATGCTTCAAGTCTTCACTTTTGGTGTCTATGCGGAGACATTAGGTTAAGGTAAGCCTCTATACTCTGGGAGTTATCAATTCTGATGACTTCTGGTGAAGGAAGCCACCAGTCTGTCATATGCTTAGACTAATGCTATCACACCCAGAGTGACAAAGTCTCTCTGGGGCAGCCTATGAGGCTCACACTTGGTCCCTCTGGTTCCCTCTGTGTGAAGCTGAGTTGGTATCAGAAGCACATGTCTGACTTTCACCAGCATTCCCACATGAAGCTTTCAGACCTCCTCACTCACCGCAGGAGATGCACATTCCCAGGTTGGAAGGACTCTCTGGCTTTCCCAGTTTTTGTGTGTATGTCTGAGTGCATATGTGTGCATGTGTATAATGCTTGCCTTCTTTATATAACTTTTAAAAAACAGTAGTTTCTATGGAAGAGGGTTTTTTAAAGTCCTTGCTCTCAGCTTAGTCTTGATCCTTCTCTCTTGGTCTTAATGATCTAGGAGCCAACAGGTGGCAGGTTCACCTGGAGACCATGTTTGTAATTTGCAAGGTTTAACGAAAGCTATGAATGTGAGCTGGAAGCCCTCACTGCTATTCCTATCTTCTTTCTTCCAGGTTATATTTAAAATGCCATTATTAGTCTCCTGTTCATAAACTTAGGACCTTAGTTGTCAAGATTAAATGTATATATGTGGTGATATATTTTTTATGATCTAAGAAAGCCACTGAAGATCAAAGCTAGCCACAACCAAGACTCAGGAGACAGAGGTAGATGGATCTCTGTGACTTCAAGGCCATCAAGGGCTACATGACAGCTCATACCTTTAACCCCAGCACTAGAGAGGTATATAAGATAGGAGCAGAGCATTCAGGACTCACCCAGCAATTAATCTCTAGCCACACTGAGGATAGGATCTCCCAAGGCCTTGGTAGAGGTAAGAACTTTCTGGAGGCTTGGCTGTTTTGCTTCTCTGATCTTCAGCTTGAACCCCAATATCTGTCTCTGGGTTTTTGTTATTCATGTTACACACACATATACACGTGTGTGTGAGTGTGTGTGTGTGTGTGTGTGTAACTATATATATAGTTACAGCATTTATGTTATCACTTGTATACAGAGAAGTATACTCAGAGTAAAGAAGGTTACAAGTTGAACATTGATAGAGGGGACAGGGACAAAGAGGTCCAGTAGTTAGTGGTATCCAATGGAAAGTTTGATTCTGGGAGGGAAAGGATCAGACTGTAAAAGAAAAATATTTATTCTTTGTAAGCTTCCCTAAAATTGGCCATAAAGCATTGGACGGATGCAGTATTGCTCATAGAGCATCAATAAGAACTTTCTTTAATGTTGATAAGAAAGGAGTTATTATCATGAAGAAGGCAACTCCTTTGTGCATATTTAACACTAATTAATTTGAGTTGCTGAAGCTACAGCATCTTCCCCAGTGTGGCTCAGAGAAGATTTTTAAAAGGAGCCAAGACTCCTATTCCCAACTTAAAAAGAAAGCTCTCTCTGGGTATTCTAATCATCTAAGTAGCTCATGAAGAGACATTTTCATTAAAACCCAAGGCAACAGCAAGGAAAATAATATAAAAAGACCAGAGGATCAAAATGGCTACTGTGAGATAGTGTCTTAGACATGGTAGGGATGCTGCAGTCATGAACACTATGGCTGCCTACATGTGACCTGCACAGAAACCATATCAGCCATCATGCCATTCTGTGTAGAAGAAAGGTTCATAAGGCCCTTCCCCTGGATGAAGAACTACAGGCAATCAATGACTGTTGAGGGAGAGAGAATCAGTTTTCTGAAGGGATGAACCTCCTGATAGGTTCTCCAGTCCTAAGTGGTCAGTTCTAAATACAAGTAAAAATAATGTGCGCGTGGGTGTAACAATCTAACAATAATGATTATAGAAGAAGTAATGATTCAAGAGGAGGGAAGCAGACATGAGAGGAATTGGAGGGGGAAGGAAGGGTAGGAATAATGTGATTACAGTGTGTTCAGGTATCAAATTCTCTAAAGATTTTTAAAAACCTTCACATATGGCATTTTTGCTTAGAAAGTTCAACTTTTCATTCATCACTGCTCATTATAAAGCTCTCAGATTCAAAAAGACTAACAAGTATACCTAAGACTCTTTGGTCACTGTCGCTTTTAGCTAATATTTAAAGGCCGTGGTTATTTTTAGATCATCATTTTCATCTTTAAAATGGGATAACATTAGAATGATTGGGGGGGTATAGTGAGTCACAACTACGTCAGTTCTTAGATACTGGAGCAAGAGAATTGCCATAGATTTAAGGTGAGCCTGGGCTATATATAGTGAGTTCCAGGCCAGCATAGGCTACAGGATGAGACTGTCCATGAGAACAACAATAATAGGATCTGTGCTGGGGTATAACTCAGAGTCTTTGTGTTTGAGTAGCATGCATAAGGCCCTGGGTTCAATGCCTGTGCTTACACACACACACACACACACACACACACACACACACAGTCTTTCTGCCAGGTATGAGAGCACATGACTAAAATCCAAGAACTCAGAAGTACAGTCAGGAGGGTCATGAGTTTCAGGCCCACCTAAGGTACCTAAGTACCCAAGTCTGCCTAAAAATTAATAATGAAGAAAAATAACAACAGAATCACAATAGTCACTCGGGAAAATGTATTATCGTCTTCTAGTTTTGCTGAGAAATAATAGTTGTAATTTAAATGAAAGCATGATATTTTATAATTCAAGACAAATTTAATTAGATTTCAGCTAAGTTTTTATAAACAAGTAACTATCTCTCTGGTTTATAAAAGCAGTGACATGAGCAGCCAGTGCAAGCCAGAAGTCACCACTTTTTTCAAAAAAAAAAAAATGTATGACTGTTATTAATTATAAGCATTTGATAGCTTGGCCAGTGTGTGTTGAAAAGATTTGGTAAATGTATGTGGAGGAGGGGAACAGAGTCAGCAATGAAAGCCAGATGGCTGAAAATGAAGGAAATTCCAGGCAATTTCTGCAGCTTTGTTCTAACATACTTCTTAAACTAAACTTTTTATTTCTGTGCAACAGAGAACAGCTGAGTTGTGTGGAGGAGATAAACAGTGGAGGGGGAGACTCCTAATTCCAAGAAAGATACTCAAGTCTCTTCCTTCTCCTTCTCCTTCTCCCTCTCCCCACCCCCTGCAGTAGCCTTAATCCCTTTGCTCAGTCCCAGGAGTGTTTTTAGAACCAACAAGAATAAAAGAAGCTGGGAATCCTTATTCAAGGGGAGTGTTGGAGTCACAGAGTCCCCTCTTTAAAAATGGACCAGAACGCCCACTTTATTGTGCACTAACAAGACCCATGCAATGACAGTACATGACTTCCAATTTCAAGTTTTCTTTTATATTCGCTTAAAGTGGCCTGAGCAAAAGGTGTCGCCTTTTAAGACAACCATGTTTACATTTCAAAGTACCCAAGGCTCCTTGATCTTGTTTTAAGGGTTGCTATTTCAACACATTCTCTAAAGGTTGGTTTATCTTCTGCTAGTTCCCCAAAGCTCCCATATGTTGCCTTTTGGCTCTGCCCATGCTAGCTTGGAAATTTGTGAAGCAAAAGCACACCAAGGCTTACCAGCATCCAAAGAAATTAAGTACAGATTTGGAGGCCACATCCTGGGGTTGGTGGAGTGCTAACTCTTACTACCATTGCCTTCTCTGATATATTCAAGTGTGTCTTCCACCCTTTCCCTTTCCTCTGCTGTTGGGTAGATTACAACACAGGAGCGTGCTTCTTAACATTGAGAGTTATTAGGCCAGTGGGCAGCTGTGCAATTTCTCCACCAGGAATGTTAGCCCAGGGATCAGAATTGTTCCAGTAACATTTTGTTATCAACAAAAATAAAAATAACCTTGTCAGGAGTCTAAAATTACTTTGTGTGCACAGAACACACTGTGTCACCTGGGAGAATATTGTGATTTATTATAAAAAGATGGAAACATGAGTTTCCATCAAGTCCTAAGAAGGCAGCCTTTTCTGGATTCTTAATACATAAGAAATTGGACATCCCCTTAGACCTCAAAACCCTGCCTCCATGAAATCATTATGTAGACCATTGACCACTGTTAACTTTCTGCACAAAAATTAAAGCAGAGAGCTCTAATTTTTCTATTTCATTCCTGAAAAGGTAAAAATGAAATGGGCATCTTCATGCCCAGCAGGCTACTGGTACCAGTCCTCAGAATGACCAGAGCACAAAACCCCATCTTGAAGATGTCACTTGTTGAGGAAAGACTTCAATAGTGGTGAGGCTATCACATGGCTCTGAGGGAGCTTGAGGTTTCAAGGTGGCTTCTTCCTGGAGGAGGTAAAGCCTGACCTGAATGGTGAGGCATACAAGTAGGGTCATTTGGGTGAAGGAAAGAGGACATGTTTCAGAAAAGGACAAGCATTGAGAGCTTTGGCTGAGGCCAGACCCAGGGAGATGTTGATTACATTTCCTACAGTAGATGGAGCTCAGTGAAGGAGCTTAAACAGGGTTATAAAAGGGCTTAGATAAAGATGACCCTTGATGACCATCAAAGGCAATAAAATAGTGATGACTTTTATTATCACCTATTATCTCATTATTTCTCACAGCAGAATCAGAAACTATGCCTTCTGCATGACATTTCCAGTGACAAACACAGTACAAATGTTGGCATTTTGTTTGCTCCCTCCAGTAACACAGTATGTGATGACTTCTCCTGTCCAGCTGACAGGATAATGGTGTCCCAGGTAAGAATGTCATAAAGGGAGTCTTGATCATGCCAGCTAAGAATGAAGCCCTCCAGCACTAACATTCTGGGATACTTTGATGATAGGGATTATTTCCTACAGAATCAAAGTTTTGCAAGTGAGAAAAAAAAATGTGCATGGATTATTAGAAAAAAATACCTGGACTCACATTTAACACAGAGACACATCTCTGCACAAAACAGGCACTGGCTTCCATGATAAAGAACCACAACAGGTACTGAGAGTAAGATTTCACTTTTTGCATGAACACTTAGGCCCAACATTCATGAATTGAGGACAGCTGCAGACAGAAATGGTAAATGTTTTCACAACACCTTAATTACATTTGTGTGTGTGCAAAGGATATAAAATACACCACATCCCTCTTACTTAGAAGTTTATGATACCCTTAAAGATAACCAGAATTTCTCTTTGTTCAGTCTCCACTGAGTAAGTATTTATTGACTGTTTCCTGTGCCAGGCATTGTGTTGTGGTTATAGTCATGCGCCAAACCCTCTTTGTTCTCTGAAGCTGGGAATGCCAGGTCTTAAAGATGGTCAAGGCTTTTTCTTTGGGGTTTGGTCACTTGTTCATTTGTTTGAGTTTTTCTTTTGTTTTGCTTTGATGCTTGAATGCTATCTAGGGCCACAATCATACTATGCAGGCTTTGTACAACTGAAACACACCTCAGCTCCATATATTTTAAATCCTGATATCTTACCAAGTGCCTTTCCCAAGATAGATTTCAATTAATCAGGCCCCACATTCTTCACTGCACCAAGAGCTGGCATACATATACCAGTCATCTATCCCATTGTTCACAGGCACCCTGAGGATGGAAGTGCCACCACCAGATAGCATGCTCCTGTTGATATAGTGATGAGACACTGGGAGTTTTACAGTTCAGAAATCTTACAGCTTACAAGTAGTTAAGAGAATTAAAGTGGCACCTCTCAAAGTAAGGATTCCATATTTTAATTTTTTTTTTTTTTGGTCTAATCTGTATCTAAAGTCTTGGAGTCAATGGCAGTCAAAGATTTGTCCAAAGCTTTCCATGAAAGTTTTAAGCTTGTCTCATGCACAGTTTGAAATAAAAAGCTTTTCAGAATTTGACATCTCTCAAACTGGGGGAGCAAACTGAAAAAAGGCATAGCTCAGAAGATGTGAGATGTATTTGAGAGAGAGAACAAAACAGCTCTATATTAGCCCAGCTCCCAGCCACACTCTATGTTCATTGCCTTCCTGTCCTGTCCTTGGGTAATTATTGTCCACACATACAAGAGTCACAGCCTATGTTTGGAACAGGTAAAGGTAGTCCTCTCTCTGTAACCTGTGCTATCACTACTAACCCTGAGTGGACATAAGTCACCTTTTGGGCCACTAGAGAAATTGAGCCATATGATTCAAAAAGCCAGGATGTTTCTCCTTCCAGGTATAGAGCCTGATAATTACTCCCCTCTGAGTCATGGTATAAATACATACAGAGGGAGTTCATTATCATCTCAGTGTTTTTGTTTCCTTTTATTGAAAAGCATTTTTTTTTCCTAATAACAGAATCTTGGCAGGAATGAATGAGAAAACATTTAGAATGAACACTGTGCTGAATTGAATGAGAATGGCCTCCATAGACTCATACTTGAATGCTTAGTTTCCATGGAGTTTCCATGTTTGAAAGGATTAGAAGGATTGGGAGCTGTGGGTTTATTGAAGTGGATATGGCCTTGTTGAAAGAAGGGTATTGCAGGGGTTAACGTTTCGAGGTTATAAAAGCCCATGCCAGGCCCAGTATCTCTCACTGCCTCCCTGCCCATAGATCAGGATGTAAAGCTCTCTGGTCCAGAGCATGCCTGCCCACATGTCACCATGCTCCACACTATGATAACAGATAAGCACTGAAACTGTAAGCAAGCTCCCAATTAAATGCATTCTTTTATAAGAGTTGCCTGGATCATTGTATTTCTTCACAGCAATAGAACATTGACAAAGACAAAGGCCAAGAGGAGACTTTACAATGCTAAATATTCCCTATGGAAAAAAAAAATGAAGATTTCTTAAAATAAGACAGGATAGGGCTTTGAACTCCAATGCTGTGTCTCTTGTTTTATTATGACCTAGGGCTGCCTACTCTAGGTCCTATATGATTAAGTTGCCTTACCTGTCAAACAAAGATAATTATTCTGACAACAGGAGGGATTGTAAGCTGAGAGGCACTCAGCTGGTCTCTACAGCTGATGGAGAAACAAGAAACTTCCAGAGTCCCTAAACTTTATTTATGGTCTAAGACTTTTTTATTCATTTCCTACTCATTGCAGGTTTTCCTAAAATTTGTTAACCAAGTAATAGTGGAAGAAAAGTCAAGGAAAGCTATGAATAGAATCCAACCTCCAGCCGGCCTTTTGCCTAAAAGCATCTGGCTTAGGCAGTAATAGACAAAGAAGCAGGGTATCTTGTCTCCATGGTATCCACAAGTTCTTCAGGAGGTGGGACCTGTAGGAGTATTACATTTCTCAACCTTCCTAATGCTGTGACCCTTTAATACAGCTCCTCATGTTTTGGTGACCCCCAACCATAAAATTAGTTCATTGCCGCTTCGTAACCATAATTTTGCTACTGCTATGAATCATGATGTAAATATATGATATGAAGGATATCTGATATGTGTCTGGCAAAGGGGTCACAGCTCACATGTTGAGAACCACATAACCTGAAAACAATAGGTCCAGATCTGGCACAAAACATATATAATTCCAAAGCAATGACTAAGAAAGAGCCTGAGGGTGAGCCCTTCCCTTTAGGGATCATCATTATAGATCCATCGATCACTCCAGCTACTATCTTCCCTATTTCTGGCACTCCTTGTAGGCACAGGAATTACCTGTGGGAAAAGTATCAACACGAGTTGCCTGTAGCTCATAACCTAGTAAAGCTCACAAACAAGGTCTTCTTTCTTCATCTCATGCTTCTATTTACCAAGAATAGAAAGCAGCTCCCAGAGAAAGCTTGCACTGAATGGGAGAGAGTCAAAAGTCCATCAGAGCCAACACTTCTCGGGGCAAAGCCAAAGCCTTAGGAAATGAAGCATGTGAAAAGAGGGGTCAAATGGACCTAAGTGAATCCTTTAAAACCCAATGCTGACTCATTAAGCATAGAGTGCTTTTCCTTAATTTTTTTTTTCTTAAGAAGGAATACTGAGTCATCAAGAAAGATGCAGCCTGGGCTTACAAATCTGGGAGATGCTGGAGACTGCCTTGGCACATTGAAGTTTTGTTCTGCCATCACAAACAACCATTTTGCCCCAGTTTGTGCTGAGCTGATGTCTGCTAATGTAATAAATTATCATCACCTCCTGAGCATGTGTCTGCACAGATTCACACACATGCACGCACACACGCACACACACACACACTTTCCTGTGCAAAACTAGGTCTCTCCTCCTTTTCTGTACCATTTTTTAACAGTTCACTAGTTCCTCCTCCCTCTCTCCTCCAAAATCTTATTCTCCACCACTTGCTTCCTAAATATCCAAATTCCTAATTGGCTTTTTTCGACCTGTTATAAAAAGCACAATACCCCAATTTCTTTCACCCTCCATCTTTATCCATTCAGTTCAATTCAACTAAGTAATAATAATAATGAAAAACTGCTTAAGCTAATTAACAATCTAGGCATACATTTCTCACCTCAAGCTCTTATTCCAGCCGTGAGATTCTGAACTTGTACAGATTAAGGTTAAGATCCAGCACATATGAGTTTGCCAGCAGCTTGGCTACAGAAAGACTATGTAACTTCCCAGAGCTCAGTTTCTTCCTCTTTAACCTCAAAAGGGCTGTTGTGAGGATATGAGCCTTAAGTGCTCAATGTGGTGGCCAGCAATATTAAGTTAACAGGTATTAGTTTGGGATCTCAGCGGATTGGGGGAGGGAGGCAGGTTTATATATCTCCATAAGAAGTTGTCCCTATTTAGAGGAAATGGGCAATTTTTGTGGACTTCAGAAAATTGGAGTTCCTGAGAATGTCTGATCCAAAAGTATCCCACAATTAACTCTAGCCCTTGGAGGGTAGCAATTTTCTGCTGACTAAAGGGAAATCCAGCTTAGTTCAGTGAACATTTTTTTTTTAAGTCTTTCTCTGCTATAGACTAGAAGAAAAAATTGGTCTGAGTCATAGATCCTGGGGCTAGACACTAAAGGTACAATGGGAGTCCATTACACAAACCAGTCACTTCAGCACCATGAAAGGCATTAACAGTCATGAGCAAGACATGAGCAGCTAGCATATAGAAGCTGAACAAATGGTCATCTAATGTAGATCAAGGAAGATAGTCACCCAGATAATTCTCTCATTACTACAGATGTTAAAGAGGTGGGTTTTTCCCCTAAAATTCTAATCAAACATGCTATCAGTATGCTCCTAGATACTCCCAAAGAATCTCAGGATAGACTTTTCCAAGGCCTTCAGGGTCATTGTGCCAGGCCACCTGTGCCTTTTCTCTTTCTTAGAAAGTCTTCAAATACTTTATTCTCCTGTATAATGCCCCTCTAGTCATGCTTAGTAACTAGGGATCTGACATGTTTCTGTAACAGCAATTACAGCAAATGGTAAAAAGGGATCAAATCAATTTACTTCCATGAGTTCTCCTGAAAAGTCGCTGCCTTAACCACCTCTTATGATTTCAGAAGGTAAGAGAGAGACTTAGCACATGAAGCACTTCATTTGCCTTGCATCATGGGGCAACAGTGGGAAACACAAAGGCAGCTCAGCACCTGCAATCCCTTTACCACACCATCATCCTTAGCTGAAAATTAAGGGATCACCACCTCTTGGGTTAAGAACCTCTGGCAAAGCTCTCCGACTCTGAGAAGCTGGGGGTTGTGTAAGTGAAGGGTACAGAGCTAGTCTTCTTTGAACCATCCCTTCATCCCTTGCCACATGAGCTATTTCAGAAGATTGGTTTTCTGGACACTGCTGTCTGATATCTCTTCCAAAACACTGCCTATTGTGCAAGTGTCTTTGGAAGCTTTGCCTAACACACACACAGAGGGCAGTGTTAAGAGGCATTTTTTTGAAAGTCAACCTTCAAGACATTTTAAAGTTTAAGGAGTAGAGAAAAGGTCAGGAAATAATGCCTTGGTCTTAGGAAACACCACATGGGTTCCTGCTTCATTAGTGGCAGTGGTACAGAGAGGGATGGCTCTGTAGATCATTCTTGAATGTGCCCCGGGTGTACTTTAAGAAATCAGATTGAAGATCATAATGACCAAAAAAAAAAAAAAAACAAATGAAGCTCATTTAATGAATAACCTGACTTGGGAAATTCCCTGCAACTGAAAAAATTATCTCTCTGGGTAACAGACACTTCTACCCCTCCCCCACCAATCACATTTTTTTTTTTTTCCTGCCTCAGCTCCTTCCTTGCTGAGCAAACCAGGAAAATCACAGACTGCACTACCCAGAGCTTAGTCAAGCTTTGGGATAAAATCACAGGAGGAAACTGTTAAAAGTGAGGTATTTATGGATGTAAAAACCACCACAGCTAGCCAGACACCATTTATCAATGCTCTTCTCTGTGAGAAAAAAATAAAATGATGCTGGAATTCTAATACAGGAAAGATGCTGATACAGACCAAGGTCTTCTCACAAGATGTGTCCGCTGTCAAGTTCAATGTTTTGCAGCCTTCTGGCAATGGGAGCCCATTTGTTTGCAATTGGGGGAAAGAGACAGTAAGCTAACTGAATTTCTCCCTCCTTTTTTTGCTTTGTTACCTGCCAGGTACTTGTACAGAGTTGAAGGCATAACTCGGCACACCTAGAATTATTTTATGTGAAAATGGGCACCATCACATATTTTTAGCTTTAAATTGATGGAGGCTGGTGATACATACAGCTGACCCATGGTAGAGGGAAATGAAACCACATGTGTGTAGGATTAACCCCACCTTGATTTGGAAGAGTAGGTGCTGTTTTCCAGCTCACCCATGTGCACTCACCATCCCCAGGAAGGTATTCTGCAAGACATGCACGGTGAAAGCCAGACTACTTGTTATCACTCATAGTCTTGCTGCAGCTGTTTATCAGACAGGTATAGTATGTGGTTCAGTGGATTGTGCTCCTGACATAAAGGAAAGTAGCAAGCTGGAGTCCCGTATGCACAGTTATTAAGGTCTAGCTACATCTGTATGCATCCTGTAATGTGTAAGATTCCTTTTCCATATTTATTTACAGTAAATATGGATGAAAGTTCATCCTAACATTTGTACCAGTTCTGTAATTGCTAGTCTGCCATGTAACACATTTGGAGACACCTTCCCCAAGCCCTAGTCTATGACCAGGCTAGTATCTGCAATGGATGCACTTCCTAAATACTAAGTGTACTCATTTGTTCACAAAACATATTCACTACCTGAAAATACTATTGTGAATACAGACTTTACCTCAAAGTCTATGCCCCATGCCAGGAGTCCTATGCCTCATGGCATATAACATTGATGAATCATTATTACACCAGTGAATCCATATTTGTTATGGGCCATAGTGTTGTCAACCAGTTTCCAGAGTCAGGATTCCCTCATTTTTGGTGATTGAGGGGATCATGGCCATGTAAAGAATTTCAAGGTTATTTAATTCTCACTACATCCCATCACTTTGATACTAAAAGGTCACAGGGTTTCATTGTTTACTAAGGAACCAGAAATCTGCAAGAAGTTTGGCCCATAAACTTGTCTAGAATTTTTGACAGATGAGTCCCCCTCAGAGCCTCAGGTTATAGACTGTCAGAGTGTAACTTGGTCCAGTTCTTGAATTTTATCTGTGAGGAAAGAGGCCAAAGGTATCAAGTGACTTGCCCAAGTAGACCTTGGCTGGTAGTGCTCAAATTAAAAGCCTGAAAATGATTCCCAACTTTGAACAAGTTTATGATAAACAGGAAGATAAAAAGCTGCTGTGATAGTCAGACTGTAGCTCCAGAGCTGTGTCCTCAGCTGAAGCCCTGTCCTGCCGCTCTTCGACCTCATCCTTGACTGAGGCTTTAGCCTCTCAGTGTGTCCACTTTCCTTATCCCCCTGGTAAGGACTAAATAGGACCTGCCTTAAGCTGGAACAGAGGCTCATTCATTAGTGTGTGTGAAGTTTGTCAGAGGAACATCCATCCGGCCTTCCAAGGGCAGGCTGTATGTAGAAGGCTCCTGACACTGGAGATGCTCTAAGAAGCTGACTAAGGAGACAGGAGGCCTGAGAGCCTGGGGAATCTCGGGTAGCCATAATATATTTTTCACCAGAAGAAAGGATTTTCTTACCTTTCTGCAAAATGTCTTTACTTATTCTCTGTGGTTTAGTCTTCAACAACAACAGGTGGGTATAGTCTGTGGAGCTACATGAAGACAGTTCCTCAGGTATAATTCACAATCTCCATAGTTTCCATAGTCATCAGTGATGACCCCTGATTGTTTGGGGTAGAGAGTAGAGGATAACCAGTGAAGTGAGAAATGGAAGAAGAAAGTTTAAAAGTGACCGCATTAGCAGAGTTTGGGGATTTTTTTCCCCTAGCAACGTGGCATAAATAAATCAGAAATTCACTTGTCTTCCATACTGCATGGAGTAAAGCACTCTCCATGCTTTTCCCCAAGCTATATGAGTTCTACTGTTATTCAGAATTCAGCTCTTGGAGTGTCCAACTCTTCCTGCTTTCCTAGCTGGAAAAGTATGCAATATTCCATGTGACCTAGGGAATATTGGGCTTCATGAAGTCAAACAGTTCATTATAAGTGGGAAACAAGCAAAATTAAATAGTTACTCTAAATTTAATAATTCTAAGAATAAGGGAAAAGGGGCCCTCAAAGGCCTATTTTCCTATTGGTGTCTCTTGTGCATGAAAAATATTATAGTATCCATGACCACAAGAATAACAATGGGAGCTGTCTTCAGCTGCTTTGCTTCTATCCCCTAAACTAGCTAGAGGTTATCAAAGAAGAATACAGGTCAAGTCTCTAGGCAAAGTACAGGGCTAGCTCCTGCATCCTTACTAACTTGTGATCTTTAAGCTATTTCAATTGCCCCAACACAAAATAGCATAGCTACAGCAGAGTGGCCAGGAAGAATCAATGAGTTAATACACATGATGTTCTTGAAGTAGTACCTAGTAGTTAACAAGCATCAGATGCTATTGGAAGCTAGCATGGTAATTATCACCATCCTTATACTGCAGTAATTTGACATTCAAAGAGAGCAACATGGTCAATGGTATAAAACACTGATGGAAGGAAAGTCCAGCACTGGCATATTGTGACCCAATATCTGAGGCCAGGGTAATGTGTTGATATTATGGTCACATGTCTCTTCCATGGTAAACAGGGAATCTGGGTGCTTTGTCCGTTCTAACTCCAAATATGTTTTAAAAATAGTGGCTCAGGGCTAACAGTCCTAGCAATAAATAGCATCATGCAAAATCAAAAACAAAGGAGCGATTTAACAATCCAGTCTGAATCCTAATATGAGATTTCTACTTGCTCAGACTTTAAGCAGATATAGTCCCATAAACTGTCCTGAGATAACAAAACATCAGAGTAAAACACATTCTACACAAAGAAATCTTTGAACCTAACTTGAAAAATAATTTTAGGTAGCTTTTGTGTAGAAAATATAAAAATATTTGTGAAAGCCCTTTGCTTCACTCCCCAAGTAAACAAAATCCAGGTCTAGAAATGGCAGGTGCTTCTTTTCTATGAGCAAGCAGAATACCAGTGACAGCAGCAGCATGTATGTGTATTGTGTGTACATGTTCATGCATATATGTGTGCACATATATGAGTGTGCACATGTGTATTTGTGTGCATGTGTGTGCATGCGTTTGTGTATGACTATATGTGTAGATATATGTGTCCAATGGTAACATCCCTGCATGCATATGTCTGTGTATGTATGTTCCTATGTGTGTGTGTATGCGTGTATGTGTGTGTGTGTGTGTGTTTGTGTGCATGTCTCTGAGTATATGTATCTGTGTCTAAGATCTGAGTATATGTATATGTCTTGTCTGTGTCTGTCAATGTCTGCGTGTGTATGTCTGTCTGTGTATGTGTGATATATATATCCCAGCTCTGATTGCATTGATTGCCCCCTGCATGAATATCTGGCTGCTTCTGGACCCTCACTTATCAAACTCCTGAGACAGAGACAGCAAGATGTCTCAAGGAAAATTGCAGCCAGACTTGAAATGGGCTGCTCAGTCAGGGGGGAAAAGGCCTGCATGAAACTCAATGCCATCCTGTTCCATGGTCCTATTGGAACCCATTAAAAGCTAACAGTCCTTGAGATAGCCAGGAAAAAGGATGCTTGTCATTAGGTATATCCTATCCAGGAGTGTCCCAGGACCCATGAGTTTATAATGCAGTGATCTCAAGTCCTTGCTGTCATGAAGGATTTGGTGGCCCCAAGAGCCTTTGCTCTCCAGTCCCTCTTATATACTCACAGATACATAAGGAAAACAAAGAGTAAGAGCCAGAATTTTCTAAGAGTATACTAAATTTCCTATTCAATATTCTTTCCAGACTTGAGGGAAGAACTAAAAATACAAGTTCTCCAAATGTCTACTGATCTCTTACACCCCATTCTGCCTGTACTTCTCTTTGCTTGCACCTTTGGCTGCCTATCACTTATGTGTCAAGATTCAGCCTAGCTCTCACGAACTCTGAGAGCCCTTCAGGGCTTTCCTCTCTTGATGTCTAAGCCTGTGCTCTCACAGTTACTGGTTCCATGATTTAGGCTGCGAGTCTCAGGAATAGAGTTTATATAGTTTCTATTTACATTGTTCCTTTACATGGCAGCTAGCCCACAAAGGTACTCAATAGATACTCTTGAAATGAATAAGTAAATGGATAGCTTATATCAAGGCCATTAATAGCAAGGATTTTAAGTGTCTGCATTCCAGTTATTCAGCCTAATACTTGAAATATATAGCACTAGCTTCAAGCAATGACTACATAGTTGAAAACACACTGCACATGTAGCTGGACAAATTCATTGAGGTTACCACAGTCTTAACAAGACTTCAAAATATACTGTGATAAAAGGGGAAGCACAGTCTTGTTACAAATAATAAAAGCAAATCTCTGAACTCTAACACAAAAGGCTGACGCTCATAAGCATTTCACTTAGAAAACTGATAAATGGAAGTTAAAACTGCTCATGACCCTAACTCCACGGATCCTGTTGATTTTCTTGACCTACCACACTGAGTACACCAACTCTAGTGATCTCTGGTAACAATGCACTCCACAGCCGAAAGTCAGAACTGAAGATGCAGAAGGTTGTGCTCCCCAGAAGCTGTAGGGAGGACCACTGGCTACCTTTCCTAGAACTTAAGAGATTGCAGAAATCCTTAGCATTTGTTGCCTAGAAGATGTTCCTCCTATGTGTAGCCATATCCTTTTGTTCCAGTATGTCTCCATACTCAACTTTATCTTTTAAATAGGAGACCATTCCTTTTAAATTAGGATCTGTTCTACTGACATCATTTAAAATTTTCTCTGTAAAATCAGATCATACTCTGGTTAATTATGCTAAGAGTTAGGCCTTTCCATACACACAGAGGCCACAATTCAATTCATGAGAGAAATACAGTGCTTAGGTTTGCAGCATTTCCATTAAGAAATACCACCAGAAATCACTATGTATGTAGAGATGTCTGTCCTAATGTGATAGATATAAAATCATTTCCTTAACTCTAAAAAACTGCATCCTCACCCTTAAGAGCCCACCTTGTGCTCTGGTTGGGAAGATAAGTAGGAAAAATAAATAAATGAGATGATAAGTTGGTCTTAATTTAGAACATCGATGCACAGCAATGTAAATGATTATGATAAGGGGAGGGCTTGAATCAGACCTTCAGGTAGAAACAGAGAAATGCCTTTAGGCAGTGAATTTTAGAGATACATTTTTGAAGGTGAAAAAGCAGAGGAGTGTATTGGGAAGTACTGAATGATTCCAGCCGAAGCTCACTTTATTTGAAGGAGATAGATCAATCTAGAAAAACAAGAGGCTCCGTCCATTATGGGACTTTAGTGTATAAACACTAATCATGTAAGATGAAATGAAGAAAAAACAGGATTAAAACCAAAAATATGTTCAGGTAAAACAACCAATAGTACTGTTGATGGTCCTAGAAATGCATTCTTTGACCACAGGAAAGCAACTCTGGAAACCTGGAATCAAAAATTTCCACCTAGAATTCTAGATAAGCCAACTAAAATACCAAACTCCTAAGAATCCAAGGAATTTTATGTCTATACCACTAAGCTCTTGGAAAACTCATATCTGAGTTTCAACAGCTGGTAGGAATTCTGATTTTTATTTCTAATTAGCATTTAATAATTGAAGATAGTTGTGAGACACAGCATAAGTTTCTATCATGCACAGCATGCCAGATCAGGCTGGTCATATGGAGTGACATCACACATCACTTGTTATCACTACTTCATGTTGAGAACATTCAGAAATCCTCTTTACTAGGTTTTCTGATAATGAATTGCTATGGGTTGCAGTATCTTGCTGTGCTGTACTTTAGAAGCTCATCCTACTGTCCACTGTCCCATATGTCCACTAGCCATCCTCTTCTCTGTCTCTCTCTTCCTATACCCTTCTCACCTCCAGTAACCACTTCACTACATTCTCTTTTCATGAGATCAATTTATGTTGCTCGTGCATGTAGTCAAGAACATTCAGTATCCACCTCTCTGTGCTTGAATCATTTCACCTAACCTAAAATCCTGCACACCCATCTGTTGGCCTCAGATGACAGTATTTCATTCATTTCTCTTGCAAATAAATACAAATTTCCATCTCATTTTAACATCACCTATAAAACAGAATGATCAGATGTTGGGAAGCAGAGTTTAGATGTTCTAATTAATCAAACTAGATGTAGGTGAGCAAGCATGTGGGTGTTTGGACAGTAGATATCATTATAGAAGAGTCTGGAGATGAGAGAAGACACTAATATCTTGCACTATTATTTGTCACTAATCTTGGTGCTATTCTGACTTTTGGCCCACTCCATTGAAGACATATATTAGAGGTAAATAGCATGCCACTAAGGAGATGTCTTTCTATAAGCATGACTAATTCTCAAGAGCTATTCAGTTTCTTAAAACATAGCACTCATAGGGGCTGGGGAGAAGCTTCAGTGGTTAAGAGCACTCAATGCTCTTGCAGAGGACCCAGGACCCACATGACAGATCACAACAGTCCAGTACCAGGGAATCTGAACTCTCTTCTGACCTCCATGGGCTCCTGCATGCATGTGATATACGCGCATACACTCAGGCACACACACATAAACATAAAATGAAAGTAAATATTTTCTTAATAATATCAAACACAGATTAACAAGTATCATTTGTGATGCTGATCAGCTCCATTTTATTTTGTTTTGAGAAATGGTTAAGATGGTGAGGCAATTGGCATAGTGAAAGCATTATGTTGGCCACACAGTTCTCCCATGTAAGCCAGTGTTTTGCCACCTTGGGTGTTTGGTAATCTTGGCTATAACTATTTTTATGGAGCCAAAACCTCATGCCAAGCAGGCTGACTTCCAAGAGAAGCACAGCTCTATCTCCTGGTTCCTAAGCTATAGCAATTAGGTTTATAGTGAGCCTTGGTTTTCCTGGTATTGTTTATCATATATGCCTTGAGTTAATTTTTGGCTTTCCAGTGTGTTTTTACTGTCTAATGTCTGCCACCTCCTTTGATCCTTTGTGTTTCCTCTAGGCCCCATCAGGGGTTTTCTAAAGTATACTGGCTGTGGACGATGGGTAGCATATCCATCTGCTCTTTCAGGGTGTAATGTTTTCCCCCGTCTATCTTTCTGTAACCCTTGATGATTCACTCCTCTGGTCCTTCAGGACAGAGCAGGATGGGAGGGGTAGCCTGAAATCAATTCCCAACTCTGAGGAAACTGCTTACTTCTTTGAGTTTGCTTATCTATGAAAGGAAGAGGCTAGACTGAAGAGATACCTCAGCTGCTGAAGTCCTGGCCTTGGGAGCATGAGGACCTGTCTACAATCCTCAGAACCCATTAAAAAAAATGAATCTAGCATGTTACTACACACTTCTAATCCCAGGTCAGAGGAGGCAGAGCCAGGCAGATACCGGGGACTTGCGGTCCAGCCCCAACCTACTTGGCAAGTTCCAGGTAAAGGCCCCACCCTCTCAAAAAAGAAGAAAAAAAGGTGAATATTTCCTTAAGAATTACACCTAAAGCTGTATTCTGGCCTCCACACATGTACACACACACACACACACACACACACACACACACACACACACACGATGCTAACACCTACCTGCTTACTTCTGAGTTGAAAGTTGCTAAATGACTTTCCCAAGATCGTCTAACAAGTAACAGAGCACAAGCCATCTATGAATAATCTGATCTCAGAACCCAAGGCCAAGGTGACACAGGCCTCCCTGAGCAACAGGTACTACTCTAGTTCCCAAAGATGCTGGGATGTATAAGGATCCTGGTGGCCCTAGAGCACAGTCTAGGAAAGGAATCCAAGAAACAAATAACAATGGTATAATGTATGTGAAACCAAAGAAGGAAGCAAACACTGTTATGGGGAAGAAACAATGGGACACAGAGGAAGAAGGACCCACCCCTGCCCAGCAGCAACAGTACCAGACTAAAGGGGGTGGTTAGGAGCCCACCTGGGAGCCTAGACTTTACTACAGTTTGTCAGTAGATGCTGGTGTGAAGCTTCCTGAGCCTAACCCGGAAAGGCACTTGAGAGGATAGCCAAGGACTTGAAGCTTGAACTGGGGGGGGGGGGGCATGAAGCCAAACTAATGGTTTTTATAACTTGCAAGTTTTTAGCAAAGCTTCGTGTTTTTTTTTTTTTTTATCTGTTGTATTTATTAATAGTAAGTAACAAGTATTTCATGGGAAATGTCTTAGTCCACTTGTGCTGATATAACAGAATACCACCCTGGGTTATTTATAAAGATGGAAAATTCCTCACCCTTCTGGATGGTTGAAAGTCTAGGATCAGGACGCTGGCTTTGTTGGGAGGGCTGCTGTTTAAAGAGATCACCTTGAACACATCAGCAGTGCACTCTATCACCTAATTCCTGACCAGTGCCTGTTGTTTTTAGTTGTTCTCTTGAGGATAGCTATTCTGACTTGAGTGAGATGGAATCTCATATAGGTTTTCTTTTTTGTGTTTATTGTTGTTTTGGTTTTTTGTTTTGTTTTGTTTTATCTTATTTTGGATTTGTTTTCTGCATCCAGCTATGGGCACCATGGGAACCTGGAAAGGAGGGTAACAGTAGGCAGAGACACAAGTGTCTAGGTTCACTTCAACAGTGAACTATTTTTATTTTCCCATTGCTGTTTATATATCACTTAGCTTAGTGCTAGAAATCTAATTGCCAACAAAGTGTGAGCAGACATGTCTTTGTGCCCCTTCCCCCCCATCTGAATTCTTCCTTTAACACTTCCCTGCCTTCGTGGCCTTGCTTTGCACCAGAAGACACTCCTCCTAGGCTTTGTCTTGTGCCTGAAGTTTTCCACAGTCATGAAGCCACATCTGGTTCAGGGTTTGTGCCCAAGAAAGGAATTTCAGACCACGTGAACCCAACAGTTTTGATTTGTACTTCCACACATGGCTAAGGATGTTGAATATTTCTGTGTATGGGGGGGGTCATTTTTACATCTTTGTCTACTGATTGACTCATATATTGCTTAGATTAACAGTTTTGGGGGGGTTGATGTTTTTGAGTTCTTTATATATTTTGAATATTAATTTCTTGACGGATAAATAGCTGGTAAATATTCTTCTCCCTCTCTATATGGTATTTCTTCCCAAAGGAAATTTTGAATCAGAGGACAAGCTTGACTAGATTTGTATTGAGACTGGCATTGTAGGAACTGGGGGTGATGGGTAGAAGAAACTGACACTGTGGGATCTGGGGGAAGTGGATAGAGGCGCCTGGCATTGTGGAAATTGGGGGTGATGGGTAGAGGAGTCTGGCATTGTGGAAACTGGGGGTGATGGGTAGAGGAGTCTGGCATTGTGGAAACTGGGGGTGATGGGTAGAGGAGTCTGGCATTGTGGAAACTGGGGTGATGGGTAGAGGAGTCTGGCATTGTGGAAACTGGGGGTGATGGGTAGAGGAGTCTGGCATTGTGGAAACTGGGGGTGATGGATAGAGGAGTCTGGCATTGTGGGAACTGGGGGTGATGGGTAGAGGAGTCTGGCATTGTGGAAACTGGGGGTGATGGGTAGAGGAGTCTGGCATTGTGGGAACTGGGGGTGATGGGTAGAGGAGTCTGGCATTGTGGAAACTGGGGGTGATGGGTAGAGGAGTCTGGCATTGTGGGAACTGGGGGTGATGGGTAGAGGAGTCTGGCATTGTGGGAACTGGGGGTGATGGGTAGAGGAGTCTGGCATTGTGGAAACTGGGGCTAACAGATAAATTGGGCACCATAAGGTGTGAAGATAAATTTGGAGCCACTAATAATCATCTAAGAAACTATAGAAGAGATGGGTCCTGGACATTGCCTGATTAATCTTTCTAGAGTTGGTCACACTCTATGGTGTCCCATTTACTATCTGCTTCCTGATCACAGATGTAGTCTACGGAAAATAAAGATTTTTGAGAAACTTTACTTTTTTTAAAAAAGAAAACCTGATGATGTAAATAGTTTGTAGAGATGTCATGATGGAGGATTATACATAGTTTTGAAGAATACTTCTAACAAAATCCTGAAGTTTATAGTGATATTTTTCCTGAAAACAAAAACTACATTTTAAATTATTAGATAAAACTTCAAGCCTACTTTTTCATAAGGGTTAAGGTAGAAGAGGCTTCTTATGATGTAATAGGTCAAAGCAGGAGGAATCTGCATGCCTTTATACTCTGAGATGCTAAGAGATTCAGGGCATCAACTTCTCAGAAAAGAGTAGGAGAAAAGATTTGGCAACTCTCACAAGGAGCCCTGTCCAAAGGAATGCAAAAACAATTTTTTTTGCTTAATAGCTAATGCAAACAAAGCTGCTAATAAGTCAGCTGCCATGAGCTTTGATGCCCCACTTAATTCCAAAGGCCACATTTGCAAAAGCCAAGTGAGTCTCTCCGGGAGACTACGCTCTACCTTTGCCCATTCGGCTGCCAATGGCCACTTCACAGCAATGCCAACTGCAAGTGTGTGCAAAACCTGGGTGGTGCCAGTGTGTTTATTTGTATTACTAAGAAATAGTGCTGTCATGCTGCCATTTATCATTTCCTTAAACTCCTATCACAAGGGATCCTGGCCTTGGCCACTCAATGATGCTTTGTTCTACTGTGTTCAGTACCCTGCCTTTGGAGACAAGGTGGTTTAATAGTGAGGTATGCAGGATCCAGGCTGCCGGAGTTTAAATCCTGACTCTCTTGTTTATTATCTGTGTAACTTTGAACAGATGGCCTAATGCCTCAGAGCCTTGGTTGGCTCACTCTGTAAAATGGGAAACATCAAGTCTCTTCTCCATAGGGTCATATACATAAGCACATGTATCAGCTCCCCTCTTGGGTCCTAATGGGGCCCCGATGAAAGAAACCTGGATGAAGCAGCAAATCCACTGTCCTGCCCTATAATAGAGAACAGCTCCATTTTTCCATGGCCTGGGTCCAAGTCATAGTACCATAAAAGTGATACAGGTGACATTGGCATACATATGTGGAACCCTTCATTCAACTTCTCCAGGCCTGGGCTCCTGCTACAATGTAGACAATAGCCATGCCTATCTCATAGAGCTGTGAAGGTGGTTAAAGGAATGGTGCATTTAAAGCATTTGGCTTATGATAGGGCTGTGCAAATGTTAGTGATTGATGTTATTGGTGATCACATGAGAGATGCGTTGCTATCATGCTATGGTTTGTGATTTATTATGACTAAAGGTTTTTTTACCCATCCCAAGACCTAGAGCTGACCAGGTCTTAGTAAGGTGTCAGAGCCAGTCAATAGGCTGGACTTTGAGCAGAGTTCCAGCACTACCCAGGGAAATCTGGAAGCCAAGTCAAGTCTAGTATGCAATGTGGAGTTTCAGTGATGCTGGCAGTGGGAAGACAGCTCCGGTTCCTGAGATGGGGGTAGCCCTTTGCCTGCTGTCTGTCCTTAGTTAGAAGTCAATTACTCTGTAAGCTCAGCAGGTGTGGAGAGTCCACTACAGTATTTCCATTGACAGAGTCTTTCCTACAAGTAGGTTTTGACAAAATGTGGAGGACAAAGGGCTCAAGGGAAGGAAGCAGAGAAAAAAAGGATGCTGGGAAACCAGAGTCAGTCTGACATGTTGGCCAAGGTCCCAACCATGAGCTAAACACTTAAAGCCTAGAAACTGAAAGAAAGCAGAGCTACCAGCCTTAGCACCAAGGTCCTCCAGACAAAATCACTGGCTCAGAGGAGTCTCAGAATTCAGAATTCTTTGTGTTAGAATGGTTAAAACATACATTGCATAGTACTCTCAATATTTTGCAGGAGAGAGGGTAACCATACCCCCTTACACATTCAAGTAGGCCAAAGCACTGCAATAAACCATATATTTGTTTACATGAAACAGGATTAAGTCCATCAAAAGGTTATCAGTTTAGGCCCAAGAGTCATCAAGAGTTTATTCCACACTGAAGAAATGTGTGGTGCCAGCTTTGCAGCTGGCAGTGGAATTGGGCTGATGAAAGGGCACAGGAATCTATAAGGATGACCCCAGCTAAGATCCCTAGTAATAGTGAAGAGGGTGCCTGAACTGGCCTTCTCCTGTAATCAGATTGGTACTACCCTGTCATTAGAGAGCCTTCATCCAGTAACTGATGCAAACAGATGCAGAGATCCACAGCTAAGCACTGAGCCAAGCTCTGGGAGTCCTGCTGAAGAGAGGGAGGAGGGATTGCACTAGCTGGAGAGGTGGTCTAGGTCATGATGGGAACCCACAGAGACAACTGACCTGAATTCATGGGAGCTCAGGGACTCTGGACCAACAACTAGGAAGCCTATATGAACCAATGTAGGCCTTCTGTATGTGTGTGACAGTTGCATAGCCTGGTCTATTTGTGAGGCTCCTAGCAGTGGAATCAGGACCTGTCCCTGGCACTTGAGCTGGGAACCTATTCCCCATGCTGGGTTGCCTTGCCCAGACTTGAAGAGTTTTGTCTTGCCTCAACTTGCTATGCCAAGCTTCGTTGACCTCCATGGGAGACCTGTACCTTTCTGAATGGAGATGGAGGAGGAGTGGATAGCGAGGGGGTAGATCAGAGGCAGGGGAGGGGAAACTTCAATCAAGATATAAAATGAAAAGAGTTAAAATAAAGTAAGAAGAAGAGGAAGTGAAGAAGGAAGGGAGGGAGAAAGAGAGGGAGGGAGGAAGGAAGAGGGGGAGGGAAGAAGAGAGGGAGGAAGGGAGGAAAGGACAGAGGGTGAGAGGGAAGGAGGGAGGGAGGAAGGGAGGGGGGTAAGGAGGGAAGGAGGGGCATTACTATAAGTGAATGATCCCCAGATGTGTCCAGCCCACCGGCCACACAGCTTAGTAGAGTCACCACATACTCCCTGGGCACCTGCAGTGTTCCAGGCACCAGGCTAGTGTTGATGTTCCAAGGATTTGTTTTCCTGGAGCTGTGGTAACAAAGTACAACAAAGAGGCTTAAAGTAGCAATATATCGCCTCCCTTTGTAAGCTAAGCCCAAATGCAAATTAAGGTGCAGACTTCCTCCCTTCATCTACCTCCTTGTTCGCTATTTCTGGCACTGTGTGCTTGCAGCTTCATCATTCCCTTCTCTGCCTCTGCCATGACATGGAATCCTCTCATGATCCCCACCCTTAATAGGACCCCGTGACATTGGACAAATGTGCACCCTACTCTAGCTTGATGGTTTTGTAGGAAGGCACTCTTCCTGGAGAGATGTAAGCAGACATCTACTCACCCCAGATAGGGATCGGATGACTGACCAAAGCACAGACACCATCCAAGTCCAATTTGGTGAATCAATGAGTTTTACTTGGGTCACTTATAAAAACGGGAGTCATAGGTTATTTATAGGAGCAGAAATGACTCCCTCTGAGAGTTGCATCCAGAAGCCTACCCCAGCATGGGGTAGAAAGCTAGAAACCTGGGACCCACTGCCCTGCCTGCAGGCTGCTGAAAAAGTTGCAGAGTGGCCTTTCTTTGTGGCTCAGTTGGTCTGAGTCATTCTCCTTTTCTTCTGGGCAGTTCAGCTGGCCTCTGCTTCTCCCTGGCATCTGGGTTTGTCTGAGAGTCTTCTTTGCAACTTGGCTTGTCTGAGAATAACTCTTAGGAGTTCTTAGTGTTTTATATATGCCTGGGGAGGGAGGAGCAGAGTGAAGCCGGTCTGCTTCTGGGACTTTCTGGAGCTGTTTTGAGTTGTTTACTTCCTATCCTAAGGAGCTTGTATGCCACAGATGGAGTGTTTCACCTCTCCATAAACATCCTGCCTTAAAATCCTGCTGTTTCATCCCTTCCCCAAATTTCCCTCTGAGAAAGCAGGTTTTAACCTGGAAGGAAACTGCTACATACCCTTGTTGTTAACTGTGGAATGTTCCCCACAGGCTCAGGCAGTCCCCAGTGAGTGGTGTTATAAAACCTTTCTAACCTAAGGCCACTAGAGCTGTGCCTTGAGGATTACAGTCCAGAGTCAGTCTAATCTCAGCTCTCTGCCTTCAGCCTGCAGCTGAAAGACACCCCCCTGCTGCAAGCTCTTGTCTTCCCCACCCAAATGAACAGCAAACCAAAATAAGCCTCCCCTCCCTTAACTTGCACCTACCAGGTATTCAGTTATGTCAGCAAGAAAAGCAACTAACTTCATCTAGTCTGGGCCATATAAAAGTAATTACATCTACAATGAGCCTTTCCCACAGAGTGTCATACTCTGACCTACTGTGGGTTAGAACCCCAATATATCTGTTGGGGAGATGTAATTCCATATAGAACAACCGAGGAAACAATTGGACACAGACACAGGCTCTATTCCAAGACAATAGTCAGGTTGAGGTAGTGCTACTGTTGTATGTTGACTCCACAGAGAACAAAGTACTAAGAAACTATATGAATGGAGAATTTTACTCCGTGGAAGAAGTGACATTGTAGAGGGACATGAACAGATGAGCAAATTCACCCAAAAAAGGGGTAGAAGAGGCTCATGTCCAGAGTAGTGCTCTGACCTCCTCAGTGCTGGGCTTACGCCAGTCTGGACCCAGCACCCCAGGGGAGGCCTAGCCATGTCCCCTGACATGGTCAGCCATAGCTAATTGTGCCCCCAGCTGGCTTCCACTGGAAGAGCCCCTCTCTGGGAAATGGCCAAAGGCATAAGGCTCGGGAGTTATCAACAGCCTACCAGATCTGCAGCCCACAATTACAGCCTCTGTGTAGAAGAGAAACAGAAGGAGTCTGTGCTTCCTCCCTTTTTTGGCCAAAGCTGATGAAAATATTTTTGACCCAGAATCAGCCAAGTGCTTACTACACAGATAGCTTCTGCTGACCTCCTTCCTGGAGAATGTATAATGTACTTTATTGGGGCAGGCAGAGTTTCTCCCACAGTATTCAGCCGGCCTCATAGCCGTCAAAATGCCTCTGCTTCAAGGATCTAGTTGCTGAGTTTCTGCCAGGAGTGAAGTAAGAGCAGAGGATGAGGGTTCAAAGCCTGGGCCTGGCAAGGTTTAACCTTGGGACAGGACTGACTATGGCAGCAACTTCTTTATGAGACGTGTGGAGAAGGGCTTTTCTTTATGACCACACTTAAGTGTCTCACTTGAAGATGAGATGAGTAGGGACACAGGAAAATGTACACAAACCCCAAGTGTGCAGCTTGGTCCAGTGAACCTATTCAGAAGGTGGAGCCAGGTCCAGCACTGAGATGGCAACACCATCCAGAAGGCCCACACACACCTCTCTGGTTCCCACCCACCAACTGTAATTACCTCCCTAATTTGTAATGCCACAGACTTTGAGGTCTGAGCTTGTGTAAATGAAACAAAACAGCAAGAAGCTTTGGGCTTGTGGGCTCGCTCCCTCATCTTCATGCTTATGAGACTTGGTGATGTTGTCGCCAGAGTTCATTGTCATTGTTTTACGACAGTTTATTTATTCATCAGCTAATAGCCATTTAAGTGTTTCCCAGTCTGGGCTACTATGTGTGGCACTTCTATGAATGTTCTCTGGATGAATAGGTGTACATTGGGAAGGGATAGATACTTGTATATAATTTTCTTCTGCTGTTTTAACAGCAGCCCCCAACATAGAAGCTTACAAGACTAAATATTTGTCATCTCTTATTGCTTATGAGTAAGGAATTTGGAAGCAGCCTGCAGAGGTGGACCTGGCTCAGCCCTTGTCTGAGGCTGAGGTCATCTGACCTGGGTCTGGGTCATGTGTTTGTAAGGCAGTTCTCATGGATGAGTGGCAAGTGGTGCTCGTTGTGACAGGATGCCGTGGTTCTTCAGCTGTGGGATCTCTCCCTAAGGCTGTGCTCATGACACAGTGGCATCCTGCCTCACTCACCACAAGGAAGCCGTCAGACAGAACACAAGCAGAAACTAACCCCTGATGATCTATCCCATAAAGTTGCACAGTCTTGCATCTGCCTCATTCCACTCATGGGAAGCCAGCCTCTGAGTCCAGCCCTCACTCAAGAACCCAAGTTGGAAGAAAGAGTGGCAAAGGGTGTACATACTTCTCTCAAACCTACATATTTTAAAGCTTGGACTTGACTTGCCAAGGCCCATAAATGAATAGTTTCTAGACATTCAAACAAGAAGCCAGGTGGTGGTGGCACGCGCCTTTTAATACCAGCACTCAGGAGACAGAGGCTGGCAGATCTCTGTGAGTTCAAGGCCAGCCTGATCTACAGAGCAAGTTCCAGGATAGGCTCCAAAGCTACAGAGAAAACCCTGTTGGGGGTGGGGGGAAGGAATCAACAAGAAATGTGTACAAGTGTTCAGCCCACCCCTTCCATCCATTTAAATTTTGGTGAATGGTTATAGGAGATTTTTGAGATATTTCCTAGAGACACCATTATACAAATGGGAGACACAAAGGTTTTGGTGTCAGGTATAGGCAAGTAGATTTGGATCCTGGATTCACTACTTAATTATGAGTATCTGAGTACTTCAGTCATGTCAGTTCTCAAATGCCTTCAACTACAATTAGGAAGAACAATGAAACCTTTCTTTCTGCAGGTAACTAGATAGGATATGTTTACATGCCATCTATAATGGTAGAGTCCTTCCTTCTGCCAATTTATTAGGAATTTATTAGCCATCTCCATGAACCATGTAGATGGAGCTCCAGTGGATTTTGTGGGTGGTATAAACCGCACTCTAATACAGGCTCTCAACCTGAGGTGATAGACACTGCAACAGGGCCCTTGAAAGGCAGAAAACTTATAATCCAGCTGAGGAAAAATGACCCATGCTTGGAGCAGATATAAATGTGTATGTAATGGAAATAAAAGACATTCTGAAACAGGAAGAAATGGCTAAAGCTATTCCAGGACCCAGGTGCAGTTTTACAAAAAAAGATGGTACTAGAGGGATAAAGGAAATAGCAAAGGGGTTGATTGTAGTTATTGTTCATCACAGTGCTGATGAAGGGAGAATGGGGAGTGGGCGGGGGGTTAGAGAAGCAAAAAAATTGGGAGTTTCTACTCAGTGTTACAATCTGATGAATCTCATTAAGGCTAAAGATTTTTGAAATAATTTCTGAGCTCACTAGGTACTGAAGGATACCCCACTGTGCTGTCCATGGCTGGCACCTTTTACAGAACCTGTGTCTCCAACTGTGAACAGAAGACCTAAAACTGACCGTTAAAAAACGCTTCTGAGTCAGAGTCCAGGCAACTGAACTTTGTCCTTACTGTTGGAACTTTTGGAGGACTGATGGACAGGGAGACACAATGGGGTTGGTTTTATAGGCCCTTAGCTCACCATAAATGTACTTCTCGAGGCATGGCCATTTGGAACCAGCCATTCATGCACTCAGCTCATCTGTGTATTTGACTTTTCTGTCCAGATAATGAGCCACTCACTCCTTACTTCTCTTCAAAAAGAATGATCTGTTTTGCAGCCTCTGCTTCTGTTACATTAGCCAGCCCCAGGGAGTGATGATATTTATACATAAGACAGAGACATTTCTGTGCTAAAATGGAAGTTTAAAGGAAGTTAGAGCCAATGACCTTTCACTTTGAAGCCAAAGAATAAGAAGCACAAATATTTCTACCTCGAGCATAATGGAGGCTAGAGAAATAAGCAGGGAAGCATTTTCTATCCTTTCTAGCCACTATTGAATTATGATTCCTAAATCTTTTATGTAAAGAACGTACCCCTCATCTAGCATTCCCCCTACCCATTTTGATGAAGTTTGTATGTCCCATCAAAATAGGCATCATTACAACCTTTACTGGTGATTTTTGTAAATAACATTGAATGTCCAATGAACTTCTTTGCTTTATTCTAAATGAGCTCTAAGCACAAAGGGGATCATTGGGTTTGGAGCACAGGACCCAATCCCTAACCAAACGTCTTGGAGAACCTTACCCACTCCCAATGAGGGGTTTTGATTGCTTTGTGAAGTGTTTGTACAGGAACTCAATTGGGCTCTTTCCTATCTTATTTCTTCTCAGGTGGGAAATTGGCAAGTGGAGCCCATGTAGTCTCACCTGTGGGGTTGGCCTCCAGACCAGGGATGTTGTCTGTTCCCACCTACTTTCAAGAGAGATGAACGAGGTGGTGGTCCTGGCTGATGAGCTGTGTCATCACCCCAAACCAAACACAGTACAAGCCTGCAACCGCTTCAATTGCCCCCCAGCCTGGTACCCTGCGCAGTGGCAGCTGGTGAGTCCCAAAGTTACTTGCAAATGCAGTTTTTGTTGGTGGCAGTGATTTAATACAGATGTATACTTTTGCAGAAGAGCTTAAAGGTATACCTAAGTTCTCCTATCTCTCCCTTCTTTGTTCTTCTCCAACCTTCCTCAGATATAGGCCTTTCCATTGTAAATACCACATTTTTTCTACCATGAGGGTAGCCCAGTATTCTCCAAGAGTACACACACACACACACACACACACACACACACACACACACACACACACCATCCATCCATCTGTGACCCTGAGCATACTTCTGACAAATTGTCACCAAGCAAGAAAACATTTTCAGTTAAAGGCACTATGGTAGGCTTTCCATAAAGATAAAATTGTCTTAGATGTATGCCCTTCATAGTCTCTGCTATTTAAAATTCACATAATTTTTAGGATGTTTTTGTTTTGAGAGTTGTAAACATGTATACAATGAAACTTGATCTTATCTAACCCCTGTTTTTCCTCTCAAACTTCCCCCATGGCCCCTCAATATGTCCCCCTCCAATGTTATATGTATATATTTAAAGAACATCCTTACTTCATTCATCTAAGGTAGAAATCCTGAGCCAACTTATGATTTTTTTAATCTTTTCCTGATCTTATGAATTCTAAAAGTCTGAGAACTATAGTTTTAAAGCAAGAGATGACAAACTTCAGCCCAACGAGCTAAACCTCCTCCTGCCTTTTTATAAACAAAGTTTCATTTGAACACAGACCTACCTATCCTTTTTACATATTGTCTGTCACTGATTTTTTTTTTCTAAAAGGACAGAATCATATGCCTGTAACAAAGACCACATAGCTCGGAAAAGCTAAACTATTTACTATCATCCCTTTAAAGTTTCTGGATCACACACACACACACACACACACACACACACACACACACACACACACACACACACACACACCAAACCAGCAATAAAAATACAACTGCTCTATTGGGATATATTATTATGTCTCAAAATTGAAATAACCTTTGGCATGCCTCTAAGGAACACAAAAAGTTCTAAATTGGTTGTTTGGATGAAACCTTATTTTTGCAATTTGTTCCTCATTAGTACATCAGACATAACTTAAAAGTGACAACAGTGATCACAAAAGTAAGCCTGACATTTGAAAGGGATGTACATCCTTTTTTGAACCTATTGTAAACTCTAGAAGTGTTGCAGTTAGGATGATAAGTTTTATAGTCACCCAGCTGAGGAGACAGAATAGCTGTCTGTACACCCTTCCCTTACAGCTAAGAGATGGTCTGCTGGCCCCAAGCAGCAAACAGTCTTCATGTTTCTTCTAAAAAATTCTTAGCCAATACATGGTATTTGTGTTTTATTTGGTATTATAAATAATGTTCAGACAATTTAAGCTATACAGGAGGGGTGCATATGTTGTAGAAATACTATATCATTTTATATTCAGACTAAAACATCCATGTATTGGGGGGGTCTTAGTATCAAATCTTAGGAGCATCCTAGAGTCGGTCACATGCAGATAATGAGAGATAGCTATTTTAAAAAAATTAAAAATAAACATTGCCCATGAATTGTCTTTAAAATCTTGTGTATGTTATGGCTGAGTCCATTAATCCCATGTTACCCCATAATAGTTTTTGGAAGTCAAGTGGGCGCAATATATTTTGAACAGCTATGAACTAGTGCCTTACTAAGAAAGACACATCCTTCTACATGGATTTGAAGTTAATCCTCACAACAACCTCATGGCATTGTCCTCATTTTAGGTTTGAGGAAACTAAGAATTGTGCAAGTTGCAAATTAAGGGGTGAGCTTCACCCTACTTTTTTGTGACTACAAGCCCCATGGTTGTATGAGCAAACACTGTATGAGCACTCTTGGTTTGTGAAAAGATACAACAGTGGCCCAGATGTGATCCTGCTCAAGGTCATGCATCCAACATGAGAGCCTGGGTCTTCTGATTTCTGGTACGTTTGTATTGAGCTGCTTCTAGTTGGAAAAAACTATTGGCTTTAAGCTGTGCTGTTGACTCATGCCAGGAGAAAAGTGAGGAAATCTGCTCGCATCAGTTTCCGCTGTTCAACTTTTAAGTCTCTGGATTATGGGTAGCTTGTAGTTTGTCATTATATGAAGAGTACTTTGTGAATCGTGTTTATTCTATGACAAAATGAATGATGATACACAGAATGCCTCCCTACCGGCCATGAAATCCTGGCTTTGTATCTCAGTGATATATTTGTGTGCAGCTATGGATCATAAAATAGTCTTTGTAGCAGCTTTCAGAGGAACGCTGCCTTCCTCACATTAGCTACACGTGTTGCTGAATAATGATCTTGGCCCAGTGTGTTTTCAGATTCTTAGCGCACATCCCACATACATGGCTTTGCTGTCGTTGCCAGCCTCATACCCATAGCATCCATTTTTACACAGCAGAATCCATCTACCTTGACCAAAGAAGGCATGAATTTATTTTGAAAGCCTATATTCAGTTTCCTCCCATTATCAAAACCTTTAGGGATGAAAAAGATTGAGGCATATTTTTCAAATCAGGAAACTAATAGTAAATACCTCTTTAAAGTTCATCCAGTTGGCTGGTGATTTCACATATGTATATCCTGGCATACCAAGCTTAATAATTATCAAAAGTATTTTTAATACAATCAGAAATAAAAGAATTCAAAAATCACAGTGAATATACCCTTCCAGAAAGTGTCCATTAGTAGTTTGAGCATCAGCCACTTTTACCAATCTAGTTAAGCTTAGCAGAAATATCTTTCTTCCATTGCCTCCTGAACCTACTCAAGCTCTTAAATACAAACAGCTCTTACTGGCCACTTCTCAAAAGAAAGTCATTGTTTTGTTGTATGCGGAGTAAGTTAAAAGTAAGTTTAGGAGTCCTTGCACTAAAGGGCTGTGGTCTCAGGACGCATGAGTTAGGATATCAGCTATTGACAACCCCATTGCTCAGCAGTCATGGCTGAGACAAGGGAACCTGGAGTGTAGTCATGGTCCTTACACATCAGCAGTAGTCTGCCCAGGGCTCCTTTCAGCACCCAGCCTGCTGCCTTTTTGTTTTTTTAATGAAAGAACAAGAGATGGGGGTTTCAGATCCTTCCTTTAAAACTGGGGAGCAACCTGACGGACAGCCTGTTTGAGTGGAGAAAGTCTTCCTCCTCTGTGCTTTTATTCAGGGTCACCACCAACCGTCTGTGTATGTTTCTTTTCCTAGAAAAGTAAAGTGTTAGACAAATTGCCATCTGCTAGCTGGGAACACGGCATCCTTTGTTCTTTTTAAAGCATTTGTCTAAAATTGGCTAATAGCCAATGTTTATATATCCTGCAGCTCTGGAGGCAATCCAGCATGGACTCCTGATATCTCTGTTAAAGTTTTGCTTTAGACAAAAGCAGAAATCTAATTCTAGATTTGGTTGTCAGAGACCCATCTTTTAGCATGCACCCCTTACATTTTAATATTTGGAATTACGTAAAGACTCTATTTGTCCAGGAGGTGATGGCGCACACCTTTAATCCCAGCATTCAGGAGGCAGAGGCATGTGGATCTCTGTGAGTTCAAGGCAAGCCTGGTCTACAGAATAAGTTCCAGGACAGCCAGGACTATACAGAGAAATTCTGTCTCTGGGTGGAAAAAAAGTTAATTTGATATTTATTTTATCAATTCAACTTGAAAAGATTGCCAGTATATATTTAGAAATTTTTTTTTATTATTGAATTTTCCTTGCAGTGGTCCACTGTATCTTTTCTAATGTATTAAGTCCTTTCTCATCTTCGTCTTTGATGTTATCTGCAAACAAGTATTATAAACCATGCAAGAGATGCACTCACACTAGAGAGTTACAGCACTATGACTGAGGGCCACTGGCAGCTACTACCACGTGAGCCTTGAATCCCTTCGATCATGACCATCTTCTACTAGGATGGGGTTCAGAAACTCGTCATAGCCAGAAAACAAGCCAATAGATAGACCCTGTGTCCCTGCACATCTGCCCCTGCCCCACCCCTAGTCATGGCTGCCATCCATCTCCTGCACTGCTTCCTATTGCCTGTATGGTCCCTCTCCTCTGCTTGTCAGAACCTAACAGGAAACTCTCCCTTCTACCAGATACATCTCCCACAGTGATGCCATGTAGCTGTCACTGAACAGCCACCTTATCCAGTGCAGCCTATGACTCCTGGCTTAGACGCTTAGGTCAATGAAGCCAAGTCTCAGGAGGGCCCCTGACACCTAATGCAGGTGGATGAAGCAGAGAGGATGATGAGGAAAGGCACATACCAAGGCTCCTAGGGTTTTTATTGGATACTTGCTCTTTTCCAGGAGCTGCTTCTCTTAAACATTTTTATTGTTATCTGACAGTTTCATGTGTTTCTATAATGAATTTAAGTTTTCAGCCCCACTCCACTCTCTCATCCCCTCCCCTTCCCACATATCCAACAAGTATAATAGCATTCCTAGTGTCTCCAGGATAACTCTAAGCACCTGACATGCTTGCACAGCTCCAAGCACCTGACATGCTTATTCACACAGCCCTCCCCCCTGCTATGTGATATTATTGACATCCATCCACCCTTACATACGAGGCACTGGGAGTACTGAGAGGTTGGCATGCACTCCAGATCTGTGTAGGATTGCTCATTCTGTCACTTGTGCATGCTCCCTTTTAATCCACTCAGCAACCTTAGGCTCGGGGAGTGGCTGGAGAATGAAGGGCAGCCAATAGAACCCCACTCTTGAGTCTCGTATTCAATGTACCTTTCCCAGCCTGTCTTTACTATTTACTCTGCATGATTAAATTGTGAAGAAATCTGAGAACACAACTTAAATCTGCAGTCTACATAAGACATAACATCTGCTGCCTATTTGGGGGGGCTTTTCAAAATCTATGTATTGGTCTTCTGTGGTTGCTATAACACACTACCACAATTCTGATGTCTTAAAACAACATATATTCACTGCCTTATCCCAAGTTGGAAATGGGTTGTACTATGCTAAAATCAAGGAGTCAGCAGGCATGTTTTCTCTTTGGGGTGCTACAAGACAGGGTCCATACCATTTCCTTCTCCATCTTCTATTTTCTCCTGTTCCCTTCTTTCCCCTTCAGAATAAATCACCCAGATGTTGATTCTGTTCTCATATCAGTCCAGACTGTGACCCTTCTGCATCCCTGGAGCCTACACCAACATAGCTGGTTATACAGGACTATTACTATATTAGCCAAGTTCCTTTGACTATTCTAAGAAATGTGTTTACCAGTCCCAGGGACCAAGACCTAGAACCTTTCCTGGTTATTACTCAGCCAACCACACTTTGCTCAAAAGTCAGCTGGCTGAGCACTTGATCTCCAGTAGCACTGGTCCTTTTGATTGACAGCCTACCCTCCGCCACCCTCCCACCCCCACACACCATCTGTGGCATCATATGTGTATGTGTCGATTTGATTAGATTCTAAAAACTGCATTTTTAAGGGAACAAGAAAGACAGGAGAGAGATGCCAAAGGGTTAAATGGAAATGAATCAGCCTGCTCCAGAGTGCCACTTAGATTTCCCTGCACTGCAAACGTTTTATGTTCAGGGCTGCATCCACCCAAGTTCACTTACATATTGCACACATCTGTGCTAAGAAGATAAGAGCACCCACCACAAGCCCTACACACACTCCGCCCCTGGCTTAAAGCTGCGATTAGCTCGATGTTTCCCTGTAAACCTTTCTTTTATCAGGGCCACAATTCAAAAATGCGCATAGTTTAGCAGTGCAAAAAAGCCATATAAGAGAGGAACCTCTCCTGGCGATGTTAAGGAAAAGGAGAGATTTAATGATAACTGCGCTCCAGAATGTAAAAATTTAATTTCCTAGGTGTACACATGTGCATGTGTGTGTTCATAGACATACCTTTTGGTCCAGACTAGAGGGATAAATTTTATCACAGTAGTCAACAGTTATGTTATATCTTAGTGATCAAAATATAAATCTATGTAAGTTAAGAGTCATATCTGTTAAGAGATGGCCCAGCGGTTAAGAACATTGGCTGTTCTTCCAGAGGACCTGGGTTCAATTCCTAGCACCCATATGGCAGCTCACAAATGTCTGTAATTCCAGTTCCAGGGGATCTGGCAAGGAAAAAAAAATTGTTAAAATGCTTGGTTTATTTTCAGTAGTAGTACTTTGAAGTGAATCTTTACTCCTATCTTTAGAAGCAGCAATAAATGTAACAGCATGGAGATCAAAAGTCAGATTTCACATGTGGAATGGCTTTGTTTTTATTTACTAGCAGAACAGTCTTTGGCTTAATCACTCTGAATCCTGTTGGGCCTGGGTGTTATATCCTAACAGTCTACTTAACCCAGAAGTCTCATTGCGTAGCCCTGTGCTTCTACAGAGGAAGGCTTAACTCATAGTGAACAAAGTAATGCTGATCTACAACATGATACCCTCATTTTAACAGTTTCCAGTGAGATTCGAGTCCTAGCTTTCCTTTATCTCTCCGCATCCCAACTTTAGTGTGGCTCAATTTGAGGGTCTCTACTATACATGGTATTTCCCAGTCTCCTATATTGCTGAGTTGCTTCAACTCCCAAAGAGTTACATTAAGCTCCTTATGTACCTGCTACCCTTCCCAGCAAACCTGGCCATTCTCCATTGATCCCATGCGCTGTCACCACTATCCAGCCTGTGTGGGAACTGATGTCCTCCTCAACTTCATGTATCCTTCACACCCAGTGAACTCTCAAGGCCAGTTTAACTCTGCTTCCCGCAACTAGTCTCCCTTCTTTTCCTTTCTCAGCATTCTCCCAGAGCTTTGATCCAAATTCTCAGCAACTAAACAATTACACACAGAATTGTCTTGCATAACTCTCACCAGTACCCCCCAACCTGGTGTCAACAACTCTTTAATGCAAACCTTCTATTGAACCTTTAAAATGCCATGTCCTGGGTGGAGAGATGGCTCAGCCATTACAGGCTAGGCTCACAACCAAAACTATAATGCCAGGTGCCGAAAGCCATCAAGTTAAGGGTATGGCATGAAGTGCTAAATAGGCAAATCTGACCAAGAAGCCCTTTCTCCAAGGAATATTGCTACGTGACAGACATTTCCTGGGTAGATGTGAGCAGTCTCCTTGCCCCAAGTAGGGAGCCAGCAATAGACCAAAGTACTAATACCGCTGAAGTCTGAGTTGGTGAAACAATGAGTATGGTTGGGGTTATTTATAGGAATGTGGGTGAAAGGTCACTTACAGAAACTGGAACAATCAAAGACAACCATAATATCCAAGTCCACCCCAGTGTAGGTGACAACTCATCAAAGCTACAAAGCTGGACATACTGCACAGTCTACAGGCAATTCAACAGGTCAGCCAGTGTCCCTGACAGATGGTTCAGTTGATCTGAACTTCTTCCCGACTGCTGAGCTGGTCTCTGCCTCCAAGAAGTGTCTGAGACTATCAGCAATCCTTATGGCTATATGTGTGGAGCGGGAAGGGACCGTAATCCATGTGGTCAGTTTCAGGACTTCCTGGAGCTTTTGAGTTGTTTATTTCCGGAGCTTAACAGCTTTCCTGCCAGATGGAATATTTCACCCCATCCTCAACCTACCCCTTAGGACATCCAACTGTTTTACTGCTTTTTAAATATAATGTGTCTTAATAAGCTTCCCCCAAGTTGGACAGTTTTGTCTCGGAGGAAATTTCTACACAACAAATACCAACAGATATCTTATTGGGTAGTGTTCATTGAAACTCTTTGGCCTAGGCTGCCTAAGTCATTTTCCACAAATGTCATCATGTTATCACCCCTCTTTAAAACCCTTACTTGTATCCCATGGTTTTAAGATTATATTCAAAGGCCCCTCATCTGACATTGCAGTCCCGTGATCCCTCTGCCTCATTCTCAGGCCTCCTCGGAGCTATGTGACCATGCCATGGTACTGTATAACTTGAGTGTTTGCCCACACAGTGAGATGCTGTCCCCATTCCTGTTTCCCTGACAAACTGTTCATGTTGCCTCCTCTTTGGCACTCCCCTCAGCCCTTTCCACAAAGGTACAGCTGCACTCTTTCACATAGTCTCTCCTTATAAAACCGATCATGTTTTCAGTGAAGTTTTCCCTTCACTGGTTGACAGGTCCCGGTTACATAGTACTCGCTTAAATTCATCTAAATCTCAGTGCCTAACAGTGTCCAGTGAGTACCCAAGTGTTTAGTAAGAGAGTGAATGAGAAAAGAAATGGCTGAAATGAGTTATTAGCATAATAAGCAGTTCATGCCATGTTAGGTCTGGAAAGTTGATCTTAGAAACAGAAAAGAAATGTCATTTTGCATTGGGGGCAGTAATATGGTTTGAAGTACCGAGGAAATGAACTCAACTCTAAATTAAACTACCAAATGAAACATTGAGAAAAGAATCAGTGCAGGCAGAATTTATTGACATGCTAATCATGGGGAAATATTTGAAAGTACAGGTCACATGAGCATATTTCTACATAGAAATATAGCTTTTAAGTGGCCTCTTTATTGTATATTTCTTAAATTTCATATAAAAATAATGAAGCCACAACCTCACCATGAATCATGTATGGCAGCTAATATATACAGCACAAATGCTATCTTTATTATTTGTTTTTATTGCTTATATTTTAAAATACCCCTTACCAGAGATTTACCTTTCCATACCAGAATGTGACTTAAATGATGATTCATCAAGACAAATATTTTTCATTTAATTTTATTAAATTCCCTTGCTTCCTCTCATCTATAAACATTTCCTTTTTGTGTGCTGACTGTCACTTAAGGAGCCGAAGCCTCACCAAGTCATCTCAACATGGTCACAAAATTACCACAGGATTTGAAGCCTTTCCTCTTGCAAATTTTCATCTTCCATGATTTTTAGAGATTGATAAAGACACTTTTTCATCCATGAAAACATACTGGAGAAATGTATTAAGCAAAGATGATGCAAGCTTTAGACTTGGATAGATAGAATGATAGATAGATGATAGATGATAGATAGATAGATAGATAGATAGATAGATAGATAGATGGATGGATGGATGGATGGATGAGAGATAGACGAAAAGAAGGCTAGATAGGAGCTGCTCCTTTCCCATGCCTCAATTGTAAGAATGCCCAACAGAGTGGAATCCCAATGCTGACTGGGGACACAGCTTCCTGTAACGATCAAAAAGTCTGATAAAACAAGAATCTGTCACAGCTGGATGTTTGCTTTACATCTTTGAAACATCTGCATTTGGAGCTTTTTTATTCATCCAATCATCTCAGGAAACATTTATGAAGTGCATGTTCTTTGCCAGACACTACACTCTGCACTGAGGAGTCCACAGATGGATTCCCTTTTCTCAGAAGATTCCTAATCCTATATGTGTTCAGGGAGGCAGAGGAAATAGCAGACATATGAACTATGAGGAGATAAGGTACCCATCCTTAGTCAGGGTGTGGTAGGAGGGAACTGTTTGCCAATATGCACAAGGGATAGAGTAGCCTATGAACTGGTCTCCTAGGATATCTTAGAAGCTTATCAATGAGCAAGGAGCTGTAAGGCACAGTGAACAACATGACCAAAGGCCTGGGCAGAAAAAGTGTCTGTACTCAGAGAGGGATGATTGTCTATTGCAACTAGCCCCCTAGCACATGGAAGAGCCTCAAAGAATGTCCCATAAATATTGACACCATCTAGTGTGGGAGGCCTTGTGTTTACTGACAGCACCACTAGGCACAGTGGAGAGGGCCATGAGTGACAGTAAATCCTCTAGAACAGTGGTCCTCAACCTTCCTAAAACTGAGACTCTTTAATGCAGTCCTGCATGCCATGGTAACCCCCCCAACCATAAAACTATTTAGTTTCTACAGTAGTTTTGCTATTGTTATGAATCATAATGTAAATATCTGTGTTTCCTGGTGGTTTTAGGTGACCCCTGTGAAAGGATTATTTGACACCCCCCCCAAGGTGTCACAACCCACAGGTTGAGAACCACTGCTCCAGTAGTTTATAGAATGGTATCTAATAAGAACTAAAATGTTTCCCTTTATTACAAAAATTAATCACCTAGAGTCCCAAAGAAGGCAAAGGACTAGGTCAGCAGTGCAGATCAGTTGAGCTATGTATGCTTGTCTAGGAGATGCAAGCACTAGGGAAAAAAATAGAAGCCAAAAGTTGGAAACCACATATTTTTGTCTTAATCAAAGCCAAAAAAAAAAGACTCCAGAAAAGCTTTTTAGAAGGAACTGTTTGACTCCATGACAATTAACAAGTGTTCTGAAGGCCACCACATATGGTCTGGCTGTTCATTGTCTAGGCTGTCAACTCAGGAATCAGAGAAACTTAGGCAGAATAAGTTTTAGGCCTTCAAAATATAATTATTTTAGGGTGCTGGTCCCCAAACACAGATCATGGACTACTAACTCCTGCAAATCAAAGATAGTCACAGGGTGGACGCTAAGAACAGCATTGCAAAGCAACCCTCTGTGGAGGACATCAGAAGCCTGGGGCTCTTGGCCTTAAGGAGAGGTAGGGGCTACTCCCCTCAGTTCTACAACTGAGGTGCTGCCATCACCAGAAGACAGGCTGAGCTTAGCTTAGACCTATTCTGTAGCTGTGCCCGCTGCTCAGTATGACTTGTTGAATTTCAAACTGACTGGAAACGAACCAGCTCCAGCATCTGTGTGGCCTCAATTGTGTAGCTTCATCTCTCTCTGGGCCTTCATTTTTCTTTATCTGTCACATGAGAATAAGATTTACTTATTTCTTTTTACCAAAAAATTTGGTTCATTCCAACTATAATTTTGAAAAAGAAATGTACACACAAGTATATACACACACATACACATACACATACACATACACACACACACCTACTATAGGACTCAACAGAATTATTTTCATTTGAACTTTCAAATATTTCAATACAAAATAAAAAGTTGTTTACCATTAGAGGTTCTAGCAGGGGAGCGCAGCTATGGTATACCCTTGACCAGTCCTCCTCTATTTGGGGAGGGTCGTTATTTTCAACAGAGCATGCAGCTTCTAGAGGGAGGTGAGGGAAGAAGGGACACTCACCTAGCCAGCCAGATCAGTTGAATCAACCCTGGCAATCAATGGGGTGACAGATGTTGCAGCCAAATCGCCCTCACATCGTGTTCTAAACCATTTGATCAGCTCTATGTTTAAAAACCTTCTATAGCCCTTCTAATATTACACCATGACTCTGTGACCTCAAACCATTCACAGTGCAAACAAACCCTACATGGGCCAAGAGAAGACCCCCTGGGCCCCAGCTTTGGCTCTGCCATACAATAGCAGAGAATGATCTATGAAGTCATGTTAAAAAAAAAAAAAAAAAAAAAAAAAAAAAAAAGGTACTAGGAGCTAGTACATACATCCAGAATTTCTCATATAATAGTCTCAAATTGGCCTTGGGATTAGCACTGTTAAAAATCTCAGGCTGAGACATTGACTGCTCTGGACCCCTCTCCATTTCTCAGTCCTTGTTATCTCCACTGAAGGAAGTAGGAAGAGAGTAAAGTGGAATAAAATAGGTAATGCTTATTACAGAACAGTATAAAGTAGCCAGAGGGATCACTGCAGAGAAAAACACTCTCAGAATGTCAGAATGGGCCATAGACCATTGTATCAACCTACATTTTTAGGCTGGAGCCAGGGAGATGGCTCAGCCAGTAAATACACTTAACTGCATAAGCCTTGTAGCCTGAGTTCGATTCCAAGAAGCCTCTTAAAGGTGGAAGGAAAGAATTGATGTTATACAGTTGCCCTCTGAACTTCCACATATGAACCAAAGTATGCATACCTATGTGTGCATGTATGCGTGCACATGTGTGTGTGTGTGTGAGCGCGTGCACACACACACACACACACACACACACACACACACACACCATACCACACTACACAGTAAATGAACAAATACTTTTTTTAAGTTTCTAAAATGGACAGATTTCCTGAAGGTTGTTTTATCGTGGTTTAATAAGGATCAGGATAAACAAATAGGCTGAACAGATGTTTATTCAGGGAGAAATAACTTACAACCTAGACAGATGAACATCAGCAGGTTCCACCGGATGCTCTCCTCTCTGTATCCTGCCAGCAAGAGAGCATGTCATGTCCCTACCCCACCCCTACCCCTCACCCCCACCCAGCTCCTCCTCAGACCTAGTTCATAGGTCATTTCCACCCCTGGCTCCACCCCCTTAATCCCCCAATGGGCATGGTCAGTGCTACAGAAGCAGACAAAGTGAATATCTCACTACATTGTTTTACTGCCCAGTGATTGACAAGCCCATTAGACTGTCTTGATTTCTTTTTCTTTTTCCTTTAAAAAAAAAAAAATGTTGTTTGTGTATGGATGTTTTGCCTGCATATTTGTCTATGCACTACCTGTTTGCAGTACCCAAAGAGGCCAAAAGAGGTTGTCAGATACCTGGGACTGGAGTAACAGATAATTGTGAGCTGACATGTAGGCACTGGGAATCAAACCCCAGGTCTTCTGAAAGGTCAGCCAGTGTTTGTAACCCCTGAGCCACCTCTCCGTCCTTGGCTTGATTCTTCTAAGAGAAGGCAATAGTCTGAATGTGTTCCTTACCTCTCACTAGATAATAATAATCTCATAAGGTTTGGAGTTCCTGGAACCAGGTTTAGATAGTCATCATCCATCAGGTCCCGTTCCCCTGACTAAGGACTAGAGTCCTACAGTCCTTGTCCTTGGTTGATTGGTGTAGGAGCATGATTCATCCCTAATATCTTGCTGGCTACCTAACAAGACCAAGGAGGGTGAAGCCATTCCTTCAATGCAAACTCATATCTTTTGAACCCAGACTTATATCTCAACAAACGCAAGAACAGCAAGTAAAAGACTAGAGACTGTTTCTAAGAAACCAGAGAGAGAGTTCCTTGAAATGTTTGGGATGCACTGCACCAAGCTAGCTAAGCCATGGATTGGTATATATCAAGTAGGGTTATATCTGGCTGGAGTAACAGAAATCCCTAAATGACAATGGCTTCAAAACATAAAAAGGTATTTCACATAAGGAGAAGCAGTTAGGCCTTCTCGGTTGAGAATAAAGCCCATTCTGTCTTTTTTACGTCTCACATGGAAGCCACAACTTTCATACACCATGCCCATTTCTGCCAGCAAGGAATGGGGAGGAGATGTTGATTTCTCTTTAGATAAGATCTTTGAAATTGTACACATCCATTTATGGCCCATTGGTCATCATTTAGTCTGGTGGCTATGTCTGCCTTCAAAGGAGTTTGCCAAATATAGACTATACAAAAACAAAAAGCAAAACAAAAAAACAAGTACCATGATAAAAACGGAGGGCCCTTAAAAGGAAAGGGATAAATACTTGGAAAAAGCCAACCATCTCTGCCCCAGGAGGCCTCGTTCCTGCCTCAAGCAGCCAGATTATAACTATTAAGTTCCATGTAAACAAAGTGTTTTACTGCGGTCCCTCTGAAAAACCACTGACATGAGGCTATTTTTCTTGCATACCAGATTTCAGTGCCTCTGGATCCCGGTGCCCTTAGAAATCACCAGTTCAGAAGTGTTCTTCAGAAAGTCAGCCCCTGAATCTCATGTTGCCCAGTATGGTTGAGTGAGTGCTCCCACATGGGAAGAGAGGACAGTCCTCTCTACAAATTAACTTTGGGGGGTTGGTTCTGATGGCAAGAGGCTGCTTTTGCTCCTTCTGGAAGCTGCACGGTTTATTTTCATTGGATCATAAATATGTTGAACACTTTATGATACTAACCTCTTAAACCAGTTCTCTTGAGTGGCTACAAATCACAGTTCAGGGGCAAATTTCTAAGATTCCAGGGCTCCTGAATTCCTGGATGTACAAGTTAAATACCTGAGATTATGAGTGAGGAGTTACAAAAACTTTACTACAAAATTCACTGCAAAGACAAGAAACAAAACCCTTTAGCCTGATTCCTGGCTTGTCTAAAATAATAATTATTTGCTCAGCCAAAAATAAGGTGGAGGTCAAAATCCTTGCCTGTGTTGACCTGTTTTGCTTCTCCAGTGTTCCAGGACCTGTGGGGGAGGAGTTCAGAAACGTGATGTTCTCTGCAAACAGCGTATGGCTGATGGCAGCTTCTTGGAGCTTCCGGAGACCTTTTGTTCAGCCTCCAAACCAACCTCCCAGCAAGCGTGCAAGAAAGATGACTGTCCTAGTGAGTGGCTTCTCTCTGACTGGTCAGAGGTAGGTCTGCTCCTCAGGAGGAGAGAATATAAGTCATGGGAGGGGAGAGAAGTCACCCCAAGCACATGCATAGAAAAGAGACCAAAAAGCTCTCCTAATGGGGAGGAATGACATTTGCAAGCATTTCTACTATAGGATATGTAATGACCAGACTAGGGGATCTAGTTTGTTAAGGGGGACTGGGCTATGCAGCCAGCCATCACCTAACAATTGAAAATCAGAAACCCGCGATTGTTAAAAAAAAAAAAAAAAAAAAAAAAAAGACACCCCCCCACCCCTTGAACAAACCCAGGACACAGGCTACTTCACTTCTTTTCCACCTAACCCCACCCTCCTGACACTCCCACTCCCATGTCCTCCTCCCAGATGTTTCCAGTCTCTGCTCAGGAAGGGCAAGACCTCCCTAGTTCTTCTCTTCCAAGTTACAATAAAGGATGTGATTTATTAGGAAAAGAAGGCCAAGGAAATCCTGCCTCTTTACTGTTAGTTTCCTGACTCTAAAACTTGAACAACTTCCCAGCAAGAGAACTTGATTTCCCCCGTTGCCTGAACTTGGGAAAGAGATGGCTCTGTGTTCACAGCTCCAGATGGTGCCTGGAGTTAGGGATCCCAAACCAACCTGCTTCTCTAAATAATTCCTGTTCTGATCCTGGTAGGAATTCATTTACACCTGGCTTCAAAGACTCAGCTTGACTGTTTTCAGCCCCTAGAATTTCTTTGAGTTGCCTTTAACGACCCAGCTCCCAGCTCCAAAGACCTGTGTGCCTTCCATGGAGAAGTCTTAAAATCATTGCTGTACAAGCAAATTCAGCCACTGGCGGCAAGATCACTGCATTCAAACCACACGCCTAAGACCTTTCCTTTTTCTTGAATAGAAGCTTTCAGATTGGCTTTCCTGACCCATGGGCTTTTTTACTGCTTAATATGCAATTCACGGTTTGGAGCTGCTGACGGTTGAAATGTGTGTCACAGAAGAAAAAGGCAAGCTGTGGAAATTAAGACTCCTGACCTCTCAGCTTGGGATTCTTGTTTCCTACATTATCAGCCTATTTAGAGTCCCTCTGATAGTGTCTGCTAAGGGCATTGAGGTTGCAAAGGAATCTAAATTATCATTATCATTATAATTTATCAGTACAATTGCTGTTGGCTATGTCTTATCCCAGATGTTTCAGAACAGAAAGGACAATGGTTGGTTTTATATTTTAGAAACAATTTGTATTTCACCAGGATACAAGAATGGAAGATTGGAGAAAGAATGTATGCGTATTTAAATGTGTGTTTACACAGACATGTTGGTTGGTGGTTTTGTGGCATTATACATGAAAAATTTGTAATAAGAAAATCTACACAGAAAAGAGTCCTGTTGTATATGTCAGATGGCTGTAGTAAAGACAGCCTCCTGGTAAAGCATCTGTTGAGTAATGGGCTCATGGATGGACTGTGAAGAAAGAACTGTAGATGTATAATTGCCACTCCCTCCATCCTTCTGATGTTTGTGGCCTTCGGATGATGTAGGACTCAGAATAGTCAGAAAAGGCAATGTTCTGTATGCAGATTTGAAAGAAGGGCCCTCTTGGTTTAAGCACCAAAGGAAGGAGCCCACTGAACTGGATCAACATTAAGCAAGTAGACCTTTATAACAGGATCTTATGAGCTGAGGGGTAAGACACAAAGACAAGCAAACCTGGCTCCAAACCCTCGGTCTCATACCAACAACATAACATGGGGCTCATTGCTTAATGTCTGCAAAATGGAAATATCAGTGTCTATCATGTAGGCAGAGTCTTGATTAAATAAGACATGAAGCTCTTGTGTCTGGTTAAACTCAAGCCTTGTTATGATGGTGGCTCTCTACCTCCTGGGCTTGCTTCAGGAGAAAAGAGAAGTTAGGTAAACACTGCACTACCTTGAGTGGATGGTCCCAGGGCCTTAGTCTGTTCTCCCTCAGGCTTTTCTGGGGGAAAAAAAAAAAGGTCTTGTCTAGAAAACTAGGAGGGGTTAGCCCTTATCTAAAGTTCTGAGCTATCAAGATTGATGAATGGAAACTGCAGACACTAAGGAGAGGCTGGGAATGGTGAGATGTAATCTCCCAATCATAGATGTCCCTTGGGGCTTCCTGGCTCCCAGCCTAGTTTCAGGGGAATTAGATGGAGAGTAACAAAATAGGACACTGTATGTCATCTTCTGGCTTCTTCTTGTGCAGTGGACAAATATGAGTGTGTGAACACACAGATTTTCAAACCTGAAACAAAATGATAGCTGTGTGGTTGAAGCAGGGTTGGAGTGACAGATCTCCAGTGGTAGGTGTCCCCATCACCTGAGATGCTACCCCTACATCACCTCCTCACCATGGTTCCCAGACATGGCTTGAGAGACTCAACTTCAGCTTAGCTTCCCCACTTCAAAGGTGTGGGACTTGGTGATAGAGGTGGTACTAGACTCCTAAAGTCTCAGCTGACCTTGGCCTGCCCTGCAGTCTGACTAGCAGTCTGTTTTTCCACTTGACCAAACTAAAATGGCCATGTTTTAAAGCTATCAGGCTCTTTGCCCCATCCCACCTGACCCTTGGATCTGGTACTGTCATTTACAGCCTAACAGATTGTCAGATAGGATCTGGATTCCACAGGTATTGGACAACACAAGCAAGGGTTTGATCTCAACCGGCACTGGCCTGTGACATCTTGAATTCCTTTTGGGGTGGCAGATGTCACAGTCTGTCCCACAGATCAGTGTCATTTCATCATACGCCCATATAAAACTTCAAAGTATGAGATAGTTTTCTGTTGTTTTTACTGTCACTTTTCCAGTGGCATGCTGCCATGACCCAGGTTCAGGCCTTCATCAACTCATGGCGGGCTGTGGTGGCCCCTCCATTATGTCCCATCTCCCCTCCCCTCTCCTCTGCACAGTGTTGCCAGATTCACCTTCTCAGACACCTCTTTCATCATGTTACTCCCAACTTCATGGCTTCTCATTGCTCTATGGAACAATTCCAAACCTGTCTGAAAATGAAAGGTCTCCAAAGTCAGGCCCAAAGTTCCCCTCACACTCCCAACCGCACTCAACTCAAGCCCGGGGCGGTAAAACGGGCTTCATTTTGCCCCAAACGAATGGCCTGCACTGGGCTTGTGCACTGAGTTCTGATTTGTTCTAGGAATCTCCGCTTGCCGTGTGCATGCCTGTTGTGCTTCTCCCACCAGACTCTACCCATCTTCAAGGCATAGGTCAGAATGCCATCGGCATTGGGTAACCATTAGTGGTAATTTTATAGTGTCTCAGAAGCTGCCTTCTGCTGTCACACTTTGACTAAATTCCTTAACAACCGTTTCTTCTATAAGCAACTTTATTGACACTTAATTGACCTATTATAAAACTCAAATTAGCATACTGTCCTTAAGGTTTGTCTGTTATAGCACATATAAGGACCGTGTTTTCTTATATGGTCTGATAATATTCCATTACTATAACTAGTCTATACTTTGTTTACCCATTCAACAATAAATAGGCAGTGAGTTGTTTCTACTTCTTGGTTACTAGAAGTAGTCCAAGGATGTTAAATAACATTAGTGCCTACATTTGTACATAAGTCTTTGTGTGGGTGTATATGTTCTTTTCTCAGAGTTAGATATGTACCAGTCAAATTACTGGATCCTGTAGTATGTTTTCTTCCCTTTTTCCTGGGATAGGATGCCAGGGATCATATCATTTTACATGCCCACCAGCAATGTCTGGGAGGACAGTGTTCTCATTTTTTTCCATACCCTCACCAATACTTACTATTGTTTTTCTTTCTGATATGGTCATTCCAGTGTTTGTGCATTTCCCTAAACTCTTACTTCCTTTTAGTAATGCAATTGATTGTTGCCTCCTCATTTAAGTGGTCGCTCCTAGAGGCTAGACACTTAAAGGTGGATTCAAAGCAGTTATCTAGTGGGAGGCATATCATTTATTGGGTTAGCACTGTCTTTTCTTGTAATTCATTTAACTCAGAGACTTGGAAAATAGAAACAGTGCAGAAAGCTTCAAGCTTTCCAACTACTGAAATACTTGGCTAAGATTTGAACACGGGACTCTATATTTTGGTGACTCTAAAATCTAAGCCATATGTAACTAAGAACAGTTGCTCATAGGAATCCTTAGAATACAGAGTGTTGGAGGGCAAAGTGTGACTGCAAGGCAGATATTCTACGTTGCTGTAACTACTTGTCTTTCAGTGACTGATACTTTTCCTGGCATATCATAGTGAATTGAAGGGACCATACAGAACAACCATGAGACTCTAGTTCATGAGACTTTCCTACATGTATCCTTTCTTCCTCCACCAGTGCTCTGTGAGCTGTGGGGAGGGCACCCAGACTCGAAGTGCCGTTTGCCGGAGGGTACTGAAAACCGGGGTCTCCACGGTTGTCAATTCTACGCTGTGCCCTCCCCTGCCCTTCTCTTCCTCCATCAGACCCTGCATGCTGGCAACCTGTGCAAGTGAGTATGTCAGAGCTGTGGGCATGGGGATGTGGAACCCCATATGCCAGCAACCATAGCCACCAGGGAAGGACCTTCCCAGAGCCCCAGACTAGTGAGGCATTGTGGGGCAGCAGAGCCTAAAGACTGCTGTGACTGGAGTGCCCAGCTGGAGATGGAAAGGGAGTCTTAATCACTCAAGTGTCCAGCCTGAGTTCTCTTCTCCACTGGAGAAAAACAGCTCGCAAGGGTAGAGCAAAGATCCCCTGCTGGCATACTGAGATCTGGAAACCGGACGCTGCTCGTGCCTAATGAAGTCTAACGTTAAAAGCATGGGCTTTTAAACTGCTCTAAACACACTTGTTCTGTGTAATATTAATCCCTGGGGTGGTAACACTTCTGGGGGCCTCTCTTCATGTACATTAGGGCCTTGGTTCTTTGCATGGCCCAGAAGGTAGACACATAACAGAGCAATGTGCTCCTCTTTGTCCTCTTCCCCCTTTCTGGTGAAGATTTCTTCTTTAAATGAGAACTGCCTTTTCCCTGGCACAGGCACCTCTACCTCTTTAGTTCCTGTGGTGCTGCCCCACACCACACCTCATTAGCGCTCTAGGGTTTGAAGGTGGGATAGCCTGATTATCCACAGCTGGTAGCCAACTCCACTGGGTATACAGTTGTTAGTAAATGGTAGTCCTGGCCAAAATCAACAGAAGAGTTCTTCCCCTTTGTCCCCTGCACTCTCTAATGGTCCTATCTCACTCTGTTTTTTTCCCCGGCCTTGCTTCTTTCTCCTTTGGTGTGGCATCCCTCTCCAACCAGGGCCTGGGAGGCCTTCCACCAAGCACAGTCCTCATATCGCAGCTGCACGAAATATATACATCCAGACCCGCAGGCAGAGGAAGCTGCACTTCGTCGTGGGAGGATTCGCTTATTTGCTTCCCAAGACGACTGTGGTGCTCCGCTGTCCCACACGCAGATTCCGCAAGCCCCTCATCACCTGGGAGAAGGATGGCCAGCACAGCATCAGTTCCGCTCACGTCACTGTGGCCCCTTTTGGCTACCTGAAGATCCATCGCCTCAAGCCCTCAGATGCAGGCATCTACACCTGTTCTGCAGGGCCTGCCCAGGAGCAGTTTGTAATTAAGCTCATTGGAGGCAACCGCAAGCTCGCAGCCAGGCCCCTGAACCTTTGGAGTGAGGAGGAGGACGCCCTGCAGGTGAGGAAAGCCAGTCCAAAGGAGGCCTTGCAATCCCACAAACACCAGAATGGCATCTTCTCCAACGGCAGCAAGGCTGAGAAGCGTGGCCTCACTGCAGACCCTGGGAATCGCTATGATGACATTGTGTCTAGGCTGCTGGAGCAGGGTGGATGGCCAGGAGAGCTTCTGGCCTCGTGGGAGGTGCAGGACTCTGCAGAAAGAAATGCATCCTCGGAGGAGGATCCCAATGCTGAACAGGCCCTCTTGCATCTCCCCTTCACCATGGTGGCTGAGCAGAAGCGCCTGGATGACATCCTCAGGAACTTGTCCCAGCAGCCCGAGGAGCTACGAGACCTCTACAGCAAGCACCTGGTGGCCCAGCTGGCCCAGGACATCTTCCGCAGCCACTTGGAGAATCAAGACATGCTTCACAAGCCCTCTGAGCAGAGGTTTCCTCCCGTGGCCATCCCGCCTCATAAACATGTCTCTGGCTTCAGCAGCTCCCTTCGGAGCTCATCTGGGGAGGCCGGGGCCGGCTCCCGCAGGCCACACCGCAAGCCCACCATCTTGAGAAAGATCTCAGCAGCACAGCAACTCTCAGCTTCCGAGGTGGTCACCCATCTGGGGCAGACTGTGGCTCTAGCCAGCGGGACCCTGAGTGTACTTCTGCACTGTGAGGCGATAGGCAACCCAAGGCCTACCATCCATTGGACCAGGAACGGAGAAGCGGTTCAGTTCAGTGACAGGTGAGCCTCGTAGAACCCTCATCTAAGAAGAGTTGGAAAGAGGAAATGGGTGGCTTGGGGGAGCAGGAATCATCCCCTAGCTTTCATACATGTATCAGGTAGATAGTATTGAAGGAAAACAAAGCATTTAATGTCCTGAACAGTATGCTACCTTCTTTATAACTGATGGCACTGCTTTGGATGAACAAGGTGCACTCTGGATAGCTTTGAATATTGGGTAGAAGGACACCAGTTAAGCCACAGCATTATTTTGTTTCTTCCTCATGGGCTGAGTCATTGAAAAGCTTAGACCTTCCCTACATTTGTGTAGTCTCTCAGGCCTAGAGAGAGAGGGCAGCTAGCTAGATGTAGTGAGATAGTCCTTCTGTAGCACTGACCACGCCCATTGGGGGGTGGAGCCATGGGCGGAAGTGACCTGTGGAAGGAGGTCTGAGGGGGCGAGGAAGGCACTCTCTTTCTGGCGTGACTCGGACAGGAGAGGATCGGGTTGAATTTCCTGGTGTTCATCTGTCTAGGTTGTAAGTTATTTCTCCCTGAATAAACATCTATTCGGCCTATTTGTTTATCCTGATCCTTATTTACCGCGATAGCTAGATCCAGCTATTCCCTAGGCAATCTTATCCTCTGACCCAGCTGGACTAGGCTATTTGTTCTAGGAAGTTTTTATCCTCACTTAGACCTTGTGCTTGTGCTTGTGCATCCTAATGTCTCGAGGTGCCTCTGCTTGTGGTGTGTTATTATTGGGATGACAGCAAGTGTTATTATTGGACTCCTTGGACCGGAGCCATTCATAAAAGTAAAATCAGCAATGGTGGTAGAAATAACAGCGATCATGTTTTTAGCACTACCTGTGTGTCAAGAACAGTGTCATGTTTTCATAGTGTTCGCTTCAATTTTATAATGGCTCTAGTGTAGTGTGGAGTACTGACAATTTGTCAGTCGGACTCCAAGGTTACTGTAACCTCTTTCACTCAGTTATAAAAGAGCACAGAAGCTCAGAATCCCAATGCTGACAAGGCTAGGGGAAGCCTTGAGCGTGGCGACTTTGGCATTGCCTGCACGAATCATTTCTGAGTACTCCACAAATTGGGGTTCAGTGGTCACGTTTTGAAAAGTGCTCTGTTAAAGCTAAGCAGATGTGTTTACTGCTGTGTTTTATGTCTGTTTTTCAATATCGCACTTGATTTTTTTATTATCATAGTAATAAAATGGCTATAAAGCAATTCAGATGATATCCAAATCTGTAAAGTTAAAAAAAAAATGGAACTTTCCCTCATCCCCAGTCTTACTCCCCAGAGACTACCACTCGTGATGACTTGGGATACATCCTTTTAGAGTTTTGTGTATTTTATAGCGTTGTATAAAGCCATCTACATACTTAGGATTTGGGCTTTTAATGGGATGTTAGTCATGCTCAGAACCTTTGACTGGGTTTTTATTTCACATGTTTATAATAGTGTGTAGAGACCCATGCAGTGCCGCCTATTTAACAGCAGATTACTGTTCCTAATGCACTTAACTATTCCCCAACTGGAAATTATGTGGGGGTTGTTTTTAACTCTCATAAGCATCCCAGTGTGTGTTCTCATTTTCCAAGAGGACAGTGTCATGTGCTGCGGTACTTTCAGAATACTCTTTTGATCACACACCAAAGGGGAAAAGAAAAGGAAGGGAAGGAGAGGGGAGGGGAGGGGAGGGAAAAGGATAAGAAAGGAAAGGAAAGGATAAAGAAAGGGGGAAAGGGAAGGGGAGGGAAGGGAAGGAAAGGCTAAGGGGAGGGAAGGGAAGGGAAGGGAAGGGAAGGGAAGGGAAGGGAAGGGAAGGGAAGGCCTAGTACATTCAGAAACACCAGCAATTCCTCAACTAGCACTTGGGGAACTCTGCAAGTCAATTCACCTTACTGGGTATTGAGTGTCTAACTTCAGTAGCTTTAAGATGGAATCTTATTAGTGGAATCTTATTCCACTTAGTGGAATCTTATTAGAAGGAGCAACGTGGTAACTGTGTGCTCAGGATACTAAAGCTGGACCTAAGCCAGCAGGGAGCAAGGCTTGACTGTCAGTCACCCAGGACAGTGACTGAGACACAGCAGCACCGCGAGGACTGTACCACAGGCTGCAGATAAACAGGCTATTTTTAAATGTATTTATTGATTTATTAGATGTATCAGCATTTGTCTGCATGTTAATATGTACACTCCATGCAGTTTTTGCCACCATGAAGATTTTCTTCTGTAGACCTAGCCTTGAAAATGCTTTGCAATGGAAATTAATTACATACAATTGAGGGGGAAAAAAAAACCTGAGGCTCTGTTTCCGATGTTTGACATTGTAATGTTTGCAATTTACTCTGCTGGCCACAGACAAATATGGCTGTTACTTGGTTTTCTATTGGGTTTTCCAAATTCTTATTGAGAAAGGAGAATAAATATGTCTGCTCAGAGCATGTGTGAGTTGTGAGACTGCCATGGGGACCGCTTCACTGTGGGCTATTGATGACCCCTTAGATGTTGGGTGTCGTCGCTTTTCTTCATCACTTTATCGTCATGCTTCAGAAATGCTCATTCACTTCCAGACAGAGACGTGCCGAAATGTCCAGCGCTAGAGTTAGATCAGTTAGTCTGTTTTTGCTTAGCGCCCAAATCCACCTTCCTAGGAGTCTGCAAGATCCAGCTGCCTGTAGGACTTTCCAATTTATTAAAATGTATAATAAATATCCTAGACTATCAAGAATAGGTCAAGGCAGAAAGAGAGCCAAAACTTGGCAGGAGTGAAATTACTTTTATAGGAGAATGAATAAGAATTCAGATACTATTGACCCATGTTACATGTAAAATTTTCTCTATGAAATAAATTTACATTATTCTTAGAAGCACATGTCAACTTCTTGGGCAGTAGTTTCCAAGGTGTCCTGAGTATACTGTGACAGCCTGGTTCACTGCACTCCCTATTTTCTTCTCCATTTATTCTACCAGCCCTACCACAGCAGATCCTGGGTTAGATACTGAGAATGATGGAAAAGAAGACTCATTCCCTATTGATGGAACTCAGTCTCATTAGGAAGCCAACGTGACAAAGGCGGTATTGGTCATGAGAACAGAGCATATGCCTAGCTATCCCTATATATCAACTCAGTGGGAATATTGTGATGAAGGAAATAGGAGTGCATGTTTTCTTGCAGTTGATTTGCATTTAGAGTTCTGTTCTAATAACGCATATCAGAGGAAGCTTTCCTGATGGTGCCATCTAAAACAGGATCCTTCCTCCCCAGTTGTTCTCTAGCCCTTTCATTCTGGTAGTTGACTTACAGGATTTTAGGACTGTTTGATGTTTCATATCATTTGCTTGTTAACTGTCTCTCCATGGTGGCACAGCCTTTCTTTACTGCTCTAATTCTAGTGCTCAGATGGCAACTGACACTAAAGAGATAGCAAATAATAGGGAGACAAGAGAAGGGAAGGAAGGTATACATAGACAATTAAACATGAAACGATGGTAGTAAGTGTTTAGGTACAAAATTAAACATGTGATAAGAAAAGGCCTCGGTGAGCACTCTGGACATACACTCTAAGGTGATGTCTGCAAGCCAAAATCCAAATGATAACCAGTGCCCAGAATATGCTCCAAAGACAAAGAGGCCTTCTGAACAAAAGGAAAGTTATGCAAATGCTCTAAGTGGGAAATGAGTCTATTTGCATTATAGAACCCCAAAGGTTCTCATTGAGCCACATGTGGGATGGAGTGATGCTATAGAACTAATCAGAGTCCTGGGAAGCTTTGGTTTCTAAGGATCAGAAGAACATTTAGAGAAATAGTAGACAAGAAAGTAAGTGACACAATCTAATTCCTGATTTGACAGATTCACATATACTATTCTGTAGCATGGGAATTGTAGCAAAGTTGGAGTGGCTTGTTACCACTTGAGGATAAGCTCCAAATACCATTGCACAAGACACAGCACTTCTTATCTCTAACATCTGCCTATCCCTCTGGCCTCATCCCTCACTAGATCCCAACTTGTGGCACTGAAATTTGCCTGTGAGCAAAACCCAGTTACTTGCAGCTCATGAAGTTGCATAGGACCTTCTTACCACTGCATCTGGCTAATTCTTCTTCCTCAGAAGAAGCCTTACACCAAAGGCTCGGTCACATGGCCCCAGGCAGACCCTTCCCCCTTCTAAAGTCTTTCTTATCCCCCACCACTGTGCATCAGAATTTTCTGTTTTTCTGTCTTACCTTCTGAAAGGTAGATGTTTTGAAAGTGTGTCTTATTTTCTCTGGATTCCTAAGAACGCATTTTACATAGAAAGGGGAAATGAATTAATAGTGGAATCTCTGGTGGATGCCAGTGTGTAGACAGGAGGTTCCTAACTGCAGGGAGGCCGTGGGCTCTGTGGCTTTTGTTTGGGATAGGCAGGAGTTGGAGAGTGGCACCTACTCCTTCCTAAACCAATGGCTGTCAATCTTCCTTTAATACAGTTCCTCATGTTGTGGCAACTGCCAACCATAAAATTATTTCATTGCTACTTCATAACTGCAAATTTGCTACTGTTATGAATTGCAATGCATGTATCTGATATGCAGGATGTCTGATATGTGACCCGTGAGGGTCTCAACCCACAGGTTGAGAACCACTATCCTAACCAAAAGTATGCCACATTGCTCACATGCTCTCTCTCTCTCTCTCTCTCTGGAGACATTTCAAAAAGTCTTAAGATTCCATGGCACAGGGCGTATGACTTGAAAGCATTCGTATAATCAAATAAAAATGGGGAACTTTCTGACCTCCTACCTTCCATCACTTCCAGACCCACGGAGCAATTGTCATACTTAGAGCTCTTCCACTGAGTTTTAGGCACTCATTTATCCTCACAATAACCCAATAATAATACTATCCTAACTTTACACATGTTGAAATTTTAGTAAAGAGATGTCATAGGAACTTTCTCAAACCCTCACAATATGGGGCAGAGTTGGAGTTTGAAACCAGAGCAGTCTGAGTCCTTTTCTGACTTATATTTGTCTTTACTGATTTTTTTTTTTTTGGGTTTGGTTTAGTTAAATACATGGGCTTGCTATTGTTTTTAAGGAAGCCAGCCATTGCAGTTAACTAAACTTGATGCAGATTAGCACTCAGTATTCTTGCCAGCTGGCTTCCAGTTTATAAGACTTTTACATTTCAACTGTACCCATCTGTCTTAGGGGTAGCTTCACCTTCACCTATGTGGAGCCAGCTGCTAATATGCACTATGTAGTGCACACGCTCAGCTTTCCATAAGCATTGCAATCATTACATCCGTGTTCCTCCTTTGTATGTCCACGGGGCTGTGTGCATGTATTCAGACACCAAGATCAAAACCAAGAAGAAGATCAATTGTTTATTGTTTTCTAAGCATTCTTTGCAAATCATCACATTTTGAGTTGAAATCCAGGTCATGGCCACCTGCGGTTCGTATTTGGATAGGGTACAGCATGTACCACACCTCTAGCTGAACACTCTTGTGATAGAAAGACTTTATATAATACATACAAACAGTTCAGTATCTTTCCATGTGAATGTGACTCTGGAAGCAGTACTTGTAAAGACCATGGTAACTTCCTTATGGGAAGGATTAGCCCCATTCTCTAAAATTGGCATCAGAGATGGAGTTACCAAATTCATATGAAGTTTGATCTTTGCCTTCAAAAGACACCTAAATTTTACTGGCCAAACCATAGCTTCAGGGTCATTTTTGCTCCGTTTAACATTCTTATGGCAAGAGTGAGCCAGTAGCACATACCACTTGTAGTTCAGCCAATAAAGGGCTTAGAAGGGCTAAGCATGACTGTCCCTAAAGTTATAGAATTTTTCAAGAGAACTGCAGGTGAGCATGAGAAAGCTAGGCCCTTAGGGAAAATCCTATTTTTCACTTAGGGGTGGGAGACGGCACATAGGTGATGTTCTTTCTACCTAGCCAGTGATTTAAAGAAAGGGAATTCTGAGGCAATTCTAACTTTTAATCCCCAAGCCTGTCCTTTCTATCCTCCCACTCCTTTCAGATCCATTTACAGGAGGCAGTAGAAGACAGTCAGGCTAGAATCAGAGCAACTTGGGCATAAATCGTAGTCTGGTCACTTAATATATCAAACTTAACCTTTTTGAATCTTCATTTTCTTACTAGTTAATTAAAATATTAACATGATATCAATAAAACCAGAACTAACTTCTAGTTTATCTTTCAGAGCAACAAGAATATAGACAGGTTAGCCTTTAGTCACTGTAACAAAATACCTGAGATGGGCAACTTAAAAACAGCAAAGGTTTTCTTTGGCTCATGGTCTTAGAAATCTCAATATTGTTCTCTTGTCCCTGTTGTTTTGGGCCTTTGTATATCATAACAGACGCACATGGCAGAGAAAGTTATTCACTTCATGGCAGCCAAGAAACACACAGGAAGGACTAGAGTCCCAGTAGCCCTCCAAGGGCACATCGCTATGGCCTAATTTTTCACACCAGGTTCCACCTCTACAAGAGTCCACTACCTTCCCACAGTGCCTGAGGATAATGACCAACTTTCATCATGTGGACCTTGGAAGACACTTTCCCAGATCATAGCAACTGAAAACCCAAATAATGTCTGTAATGTTCCCAATATATGACAGATGCCTATCTTTCATAACCATAATTATTGTCATTTAGACCTACAGCCATTGTGTTTCCAGTCTCAGCTGAGATGACCCTGAGATTTGGAGCTAGGGGTGTGCTATAGATGCCCCGTAAGAGATGAGAACCCCACCATATTTTTTGCGTTGGCAAGTCCACCAGAAAAAATCTGTAGGCTTTCAGCGGCATTCTGGCCAGAACACTTTGGACAATGTCCCACAGTAGTGTTGAGCAGGAGATGAATTAAGGAGTATTTGGGGAGCTCTGTCTAGGGAAACACAGAAACTCCACAGATGGAAGCTTCTCAGAATGGAAGACAGAATCCGATGAAAAATTCCTCCAAGGTCAATTTCAGAACCATAGCTGTGAATACTGCTATAGGTAAAAATCATAAGTCCATGAAATGCACTTTCCAAGTTTGTAGATAATATAAAAACTGGAGGCAGCAAAGATGGGGAGGGAGGGAATAAACCAGTTTCAATTTGGTTTGGCTTATTTCCTTTACAAAACTAAAGGAAATGGAGATGACAAATGTTTTTCCCAGTTGAAGAGTGTAAGAATAGCACGCCAGAGAAGTAGGAACCATCCCAATAAATACTTACACTTCAGCAAAAGAAAAGCACCGAGGGAGAGTGTAGAGGTTACAGAATGATGCTTGTGAACTGAGCAGGCAGGGCATGTCCGGGGACACTGGCAAGAAGTGGAGTGTAGAATCAGCTCTCCTTCCCTCAAAAGCTAGGGCAAGGGTATCTTCAGGTCCCACTGTATTTAGTTTATTCTTGTTAGAAGGGCAGTCCTTAGTAAATTGCAGGATTCTGAAAAATGTGGGTTTTGTTTTGATAAATGAGGAAATCACTGAGACACATACAAATTGAAAATGCATGTTGAAAAGTCAGCAAACTTTCCTTGCAAAGGGCCAAATAGTAAACACTGGGGGTATAAGCTGTGTGAGCTACTCAGTTCCACCCTCAGCTGTCAACAGTACCCATATTGGTATACAGTGTGTCAGGGAGACTATTTACAAAAGCATATGCTGACTAGAGCTTGAAGACACCCCACCCACCTGTCAGAAATTTCAGTCAGACACATTTCATGTAGAGCTTATAGCTTGAAATGAATTGCCCAGCAAGCAGATAAAACTATCCACATTAGCAAATTCAACCCTATGAATTTGCAGAGAGAAAGAAGCCAAAATCTTTGGCAGGGAGCATAAGGACAGGGTTAAGAATGTGTGGTCAGGTGGCCTTTCCCATTCCAAAAATATTTTCTGTACTTCCATCTGCACAATTGGGAGGCTTCAGCATTAAATAACTTCTAGTTGGCAATTGCATGAAAAACATCGAAGGTTTAAAAAGTTGCTTTGGCCAAGTGGTGATAGGAAACTTCACAAACCTCAGTCAGTTCCCCCAAAATATCTGCACAAAATAAAACTCCATTGTGAGCCTCTGAGCTACTTTGAATTTGAGTTTCACAAAAGAATTCTCACTCACAGAGGAGGTCATCTTAGAGGGATCTCTTCATCTGCTTTGAACTTCTTAAAATCCAGACTTGGATCGTCATGTTGTACATCCCCCTAAATAACTACCAGTGTTAGCACAAATTACACCCTACAGAAAATGAGGCTAGTCCACATACCTTCCTAGTTGACCTCAGTAGATGACAGCATTTGGTAAAGTTAAAAAGAAGGGGGTCAAACCATTCCCCATTCCTGATCCCACCATTCAATAGTTGAACAAATAGTTACATCTAAGCTTTTGCCTCCATTCAAAAATAATGCCAAGCCAGTAATGTGGTGAGAGAATAAAATGATTCAAAGCATGCATACATATGTAATAAACATTGGTTCTCATTCTCCTTTGTGATACATTTTACCCTAAACTCAAGAATCTGTAAGCAGGAAAGAAATGTTCATCTTAAGATAAGGGAGAGAGAGACCCATCCCTCATTCTACATAGTATTTTAAAGTTCTTTATGCAAGTTCATAAGTTTGCCTATTTGCCCCTAAATTCACTGTTGGACAATTCTCATTCTTTTGATAGGTATTCTATACTTTTCTAAAATTGCAGGATTCTGGCTGTTTTTCTTTAAATGGTCCATTTATTGGTTAATGATGTTAAAATGGTTATGGAACTTAACTGGTTTTCCTTATTCAGAGGCTCCTGACTCAAGTTGTTGCCAACCCAATCCAGTATGTCCTGTAGTCTTTGTCCCCTTTTCTTCTCCACCATCCAACCTCTCACAAAGCCAGCTGTAGGCAGAAGGTTCTGTCCTGCCCAGTCCTGAAGCCGTTCAGTCCCAAATAAACACACAGAGGCTTACATTAATTATAAACTTTTTGGCCTATTGCTCTGGCTTATTACTATCAAGTTCTTACAACTTAAATTAACCTGTAATCTGTTTATCCATGTGACTTGGTACCTTTCCTCAGTACACATTCTCATCTCGCTTCCCCTGTGTCTAGATGGTGGCAGTGTCTCTGCCTTCCTCTTCCCAGAATTCTCTGTCTGGTAGCCCCACCTATACTTCCTGCCTGGCAACTGGCTAATTAGCCTTATATTAAACCAATACTGGTGACAAGTCTTTACAGTGAAGAAGAGCATTATCCCACATCAGCCAGCTCCATGTTCCCTCCTCTTTATGCTATTGTTTTAAATAGCATAGTGTTTTAAATTGTTTTAAAGATCCTTGTCTCTCATCCATTCACTCATCTCAAAACTGCTCCCCATGCTGAATATAATGGCACATACCTGTCATCCACCACTTCGAAGGCAGGGGCAGGAGAAATACAAGTTCCAGGCACATATGGGCTATATAAAAGACACTAAACATCATTAGCACATTGCTGTACAGCTTCCATAATGTGTGGCCCTGGGCATGAAAGAAGATCAAAAATTATGATGATGGCAGCAGCAATAACAAAACAGTAGCTTCACTTCTGTAATATATCATGTTCCCAGCCTTTGTCTATATGCTTCAAATACATAAATGCATATGGAATCAGCACCTAGATAGGTGTTGCAATTCTTATTTATAGATGAAGAGATTTTCATTGAGAAGTTAAAAGAAATGACTTGTCCAAAGCCACAGAACTAATTCATGATACGGTTGACTTAGAACCCAGTCCATAGAGTTCTGGAATATGAGTTCTAGTCCACTACCCAACATGGTTCATTCAGCCAATTTGCTTTGAAGTTACATTAAACAAGAACGTATTCAACCTGACAACATTCTGCTGAATATGAAAGAAGAAGCTATAAGAGAGTCCTCACCCTTGAGCTAATAATTTGTAATCTAGCTGAAGAAATAAAACTGTAGATTGAAAAAAAATCTGTGTAGAACAATTTAGATCAATTGGGAGGCCATATAAAGGAAGAATTCCTGTGAACTCTGGTACCATAACAGAATAGAACTTGGATTTGCTTGGGAGAATCTGGAAGAACCTGGTGGAAGGATTTCTCTTCTACCTCAAGCTAATGCCAAAGAGTCAAAGTGGACATCTTGTCGGAAAGGAGTAGTTGTTTTAAAATGGGAACTAAGTTGGAAAGAATGTAGAAGTAATACATGAAGGTCTCAGAAAACCAAATATGCACTTTCTGACCAAAAGTATAGTCCAAGAACTGAAGCACTGCATTTTATCCACTCAAAAGAGATATGGGATATGGTGCGTGACAAAGTCCTGGGAGGGAGTCCTCCACACCTGATATGATACTGTTCATTTTGTAAGCTTGAATTAATGCCCAGGCCATGTCCCCTCACCTGATTTCTCAATTTCCAACTCAGTCCCAAAGGAATCTTTTTTGTTTCACTTGGAAAATGGTACTATGTTCCTATGCCTACCCAGCCTGTGAAACCTGAAACTTAATTGTAAGCTGACAGAAATCAACTACTAACAAATTAAGTTAAATTAATAGAGTAGATGCCTAAAATACAGAAAGTCTGCCCCCTCCTTAGGAATTTTTCTCACAGTTATGAGGCTAGAGCCATGCAAACCTATTCTCAGTTAGACCTTTCTTCCTAGACAGTCCTCCAAAACTCCTGCTCCCCCTAGTGGCAGCCTCCCAATCCCAGTTGACCAAGTCTATAGCTAGATTATAACAACTATACCAATCAATTTCCCCCTTACCCTAAAAAAAAAAAATGCTGGCCTCACCAGACTGTTAGGGAGGATAAAATGTCTACATGGACCAATTTACCTAAAATCCACTTGTGAACATCTTTCTAACTACAACAAGGAAAGAAGATGAAACAGTAGGACCTGAAGATATTACAGAGTGGAGAAGGGAAAATGTTCATTCAAAGGAGAAAGCCTGTTTAAAATCCTGGCCATACCTGCAAATAACCCTTGACCTAAAGTTCCATAAATGTAAATTATTTATATGTGTATAGCAACCAATGTAGGCCTATATGGACTTGGTTTCTTAAGGTGACATTTAAAGCCTTTATGAGGGCGTGTGTGTGTGTGTGTGTGTGTTATTTTTTTATTGTATTCCATTTATGTGCTAAAAGCATAAACAAATGTTCAATCTCATGTCTATTTCATCTTTCCCATTTTCATTGTTCTCTCCCTAGTTTAGAGGTGATTTTGTGTTGTTTTACATTCAGTACAGTGGCTGCACCTTAAAGCAACTGCTGTCCCAACCAGCAATTTCAACTCAGCAGCCACCAGCAGTGGTTCACCACAAGAGCCTGCAGTCACTGCCACTAAAAGGAACTGTATCTACATCTCTGTCCTTCTGTAGAACTCAGGATTCAAAGGTGGAGGTGAAATCCTGCTAGCTCAGAGAAGCTGAATAGCAAGTAGCTAACTTCTCTCCTCACTTGAATCTCCCCAACTAAAGACCCCTCGATATATTTAGTTGCTCCCTACCACTTCCTGTCAGCTAGGTGCTGACTCAACCTCCTGACCCCAAGTTAATTTTATTTAATTAGACAAGTGAAACACATCTTTGCATAGTTAAAAAAAAAAAGGCAACAGAAACAAAGTAACACACTTTTACACAGTTGAAATAAACCACAACAATTTTGTGCCCAGTGTAATGGATTTCCCTTCTTGTTTTTATCACCTCTGTCTATAGAGGGATTCTTTTCCAACCACAGATTTATGCTTATGCTTGAGATTAAGCATTATGGATTAGTCAGCTGTTTCAGTCCTCAGAGTAATGATGTAGCTATGAAAGGTAAACTTTACCTAAAAAAGAGGGGGTGGGGTATCAAGCTCAGAAGCCCCATATGGGGTCTGTGAGGTCTGCGCCATTTGTATAAGATCAAATAAGTCTTTCTCACTCTCTTTGCTGCTTTTTTCCCTGGGGCAGACAAGGCTTTTCCTGTCTCCCTCTTGTCTTCTGTCCTCTCTCTGTCTCTGTGTCTCTTTACCTCTTTTCTCTTTCCTCCCCCACCTTTTCTTTTTAATAAAACTTTTCATTTAAAAAAAATCAGATAAATATAATAGTGCTATGGGAAAGGAACATGAATGTGGAGATTTAGTAAACTCACACATTGGCTAACATCGTGTGACCATTCTACTTCTTCATATCACACATACACACACACACACACACACACACACACACACACACACACACACCATCACAAGAATCAAGCATTATTAACAAGAGATACTGGGAATAGAAATACCAAAGAGTGATTTGGGAAGTCTCTGCATTATTCATTAGAATGGCAGTTTCTCTGCTAAGTAGGAAACGTTGCATTTACCTTTTAATAGCTGATAGACTGCAATGTAGGAAGATAAAAGGTTTGCCAATGACCAGTACTTAGATCCTAACAAGACCAAAGTGAAGTTGAAAAGAACAATCTTCTAGCCTCCTGATCCAAGATATTGAGGAACCCTTTCTGTGAGGAGAGGAGAGATACTGCTGCTTGTAGGGAGGCAACCAGGCTAATGGATTTGAGGATTTACTGAACCTTAACCCCCCTGCCTTCTCAGTGTGGTGAAACTGAATATGATCCACTACATTCTATTTAAATTGGAGCCGTCTGCTTTTGCTAGTCTTATAAAGCAATTGTGTGGAAGTGTGCATATTCCCGGAACATCATAAAGATTTAAATCATAGTCAATTTTTACTACTTTTTCCAATTTTTAAATCTAAAACAGCTTGTGCACCTGAAGAGACTTAGCAGTGCTGTTGCATTATGCTGCATCCCATAAGATTCCTTAGGAAACAGTGATGCTGGTATCAAAGATAATAACTTACATAGCCATCTTTCTCTTATTAGCATCTTGGAGGTAAAGACATGTAACTGTCTGACTTAGAGAAAAATATCCAAAGATTAACGAATGTGTGAGTGAATGAGTGGATGAGTTACATGGCAATCTCCTGCTGTTCTCCTGTCATTCCCCATGCAGTTCCAGATCTGATCAGTGATGGTCAGATGGTTTATACTAAATTAAGTGGAAATAACAATAAGACTTCCATTTGGCTAATATGTTCTATCTTCTTCTCCATTTTTTAAACAGAACTACCCATGTATAGCTAGACTGGGGGATGTAGTCCCACTCCTGCCTTACTTCTGACAGAAGTAAAAATAGTAACATGATAGGCAGACAGCTAGCAGAAGAGCTGAGGAGAATCATTCATCGTAAGACTGGTCGTCCACCTAGAAAAATGAGAGCTGACCAGGGGTGATGCTGAACTCCAAAGCCATTGAGTCTAGAGGGACCCTGCAAGCGACATAGTAAAGAAAAAGTGAATACCTAGTTGGAGAATGTTGCTGGGGCAAGATACCTGATCCCTGGCATTCAGTTAACTGCCAGGCCTTCAGAGTCGTCTTCTTTCTTGAACAAGTGACCCCCTGGTGCCTGCTTGGTTCCTAGGAATGGATATTAACAGTAGTAGCCACTTCTTTTTAGGAAACCAGGAGAACGGAAAGAACAATAAGGTGGAAAGAACTGGTCCTCAGATGTCACAAATGACTTTCTGTGGTTGAATATTCTTTCCATCCAAGACCCTGCCTGCTCCAGGCCCTGGATATCTTGGTTCCCACCTTGTCTCTCTACCCCTTCTAGATTACCACTGCTATATATACTTTCTAGGTTTTTTCAGCCTCAATGAGTCATTGAACCATCAGACTCAAGGCACCATCATTAATCATTACTCGGCCATGGCAGAGCATATAGTCTTAGAAGTGGTATGAATCTAGGAGGGGAAAGTAGTAGATAGACTGGAATTGGATGTGGAAGTTCATTATAGGTGCCCACAATTTAACTCCTGTAATTCTTTTTAAATAGGCAAAAATACCTAAAGCATCATGTGACTGTTCTAGAAGTGTCTGTCCATGACCCTGAAGGACAAGTTTTGCTTCGTTTTACTGGGCATCTTTACTGTAAAAGGCCCTCTGTAATACTGTGGCAGATGAAAGCATACGACCTGTGGTCTTCAGATTAATGGAAACAATAGAGGTTTATATTATTGCCTAGAATTGAAAGATATATCATTTCCTTCAAATAACCATCAATAATTATTCCATAGATGCTTCTCTTCTACGCTTCTCTTCTACCATCCGATCAGGAATGACTCCTCCTTTGTAACTTTTGATTTTCCTTAATAAGCCTTTCCCCAAATCTGTGTGGGCATTTGTTTCATCGTCCTCTCTCATTTTCGATGTTGTATGTGTTCAGTGTACAACTGCTATCTGTTCCAACTAATAACATTAGAGCAGGCAGTTGGTACGCTTTTAAAAAAATCAAAACCCCCGTTTGAGGTTGCCAATGTGCCAATCAAATCGAGAGAGCCTGGGTCTCCTGAGTATCCTGTCTTGTCTTTCTGACCCCTACATGCCTTCCCTGTAATGAATGCCAAAAAGTCAGCTGACTTGACCAGGTCTACATTTCTTTTCTGTTGCTCCAGGATTCTTCTACAGCCAGATGATTCCTTACAGATCTTGGCACCAGTGGAAGCTGATGTGGGTTTCTATACTTGCAATGCCACAAATGCCCTGGGATATGACTCTGTCTCCATTGCTGTCACATTAGCAGGTAACCTGAAAACCCCTGTCCAGTTCTATTCAGAGATCTTTATGACTAAATGCCTTCAATATGTCACAAATGCCTAGGATGCACAGATAAATGTGACCCCAATCCCACCCTCAGGGAATTTGTATTCTATAATCATAATAGAAATAAGTTTAGCATAAGGGAGAATAAAATATTGCAAAGGAAAACAAAAGAATAGACAGGGACATTTTATGCATATGAAGAGGCCTTAGAGTTTGGGTGAAAAGGATTTTTGTAAATGGAAACAGGAAATAGAGCAGAGAGAAATGAGCAAAGGTTATGTATACAAGTACATGCATGGCACGATGGGGAACACATGTGAAGTGTGAACTACGATTATTGGATGTTTTTTGGAAATCCTGTCATTTCCCTTTGTTCCAGCTCTTGCCAAAAATAAAACAGAAAAGAGACTTTTTTAAGGCTGTGGCAACTAGAATTCTGTAGTCATAGCTTAGAGCAGAATGGTCCCCAGAACTTCTCTCTGATCTGTTTTGTTCAAACTGAAGTTTTGCACAAATGTATTCCTACCAATGTGTTTCCCATATCCACAGGTTAAACAAAACTTTCTGTACATTGTGACTAAAATCACTGACACTCGGAGTACAATGCCTTCCAAGACTGTGGTGTTGAAGCAATGTACTTTTATAAAACTTCTTAACCTGGGACAAACCCTTGCCCTAGAAACCTAAAAGACCTTAGATACTGACTAAGCCACAACCTCATTTCTTAGAGGCCAGGCAACCTGAAGTCACACCTCTGCCTAGCTCACGTGAGAAACAAGAAGGGGCTAAGGTCTCCCAAAGCTCAACGATTCATTACCTCTGCTGCACCACTGATCCTATCAAGACAGGATCCTTTTTCTTAAACCTGGTCTAACAGTCTTTGTGACAATGTGTTGCATGTGTTTGTATTTATTCTTTCCAGTTGCTACTCCCATCAGATGATTCAGTAGATGCTAAGAAAGCCGGCATCACCCACACTGACCTCATCCGTCTATGTGGGGATTATGTTGTCACACTGTACTCTAGTCACACATGCTACTCCCTTTCATATCTGTTTCGCAAGAGTATTTCTGCCCCTATGACCTCAGGCTGGATCTTGGAAAGGACCTGTAGCGGCTTTGCAGGGAAGATGAAAGCGAATAATGAAGAAGGCAGACTAAGGTGCCATAGGGTGAATTGAAAACAGAGAGAGAGAGATAGACAGAGAGATAGAAACAGTTTTTCCCTAATGTATACTAGTCTCAATCTTCATTCTTCTCTCTATACCGAGCCCAGATGCTCAACAACAACCTTTTAAAATCTCTTCTGCTGCCTACTCTCCAGCCCACACTTTCATGACATTGTTGACATGCTTCCAATTGCTGGTCAGTTGTGGATTAACTCTCTTGTTTATATTGAGTTAGCACAGCTCTGCCATGGACTAAACATCCTTGTTTGCCCAAATTTAATACAATGAATGGAAACTTATCTGGAGGTTAAACAAGGCTGTTGTAACATTAGGCTCATCTTCAACTCTTTGAAGGCATGCTTTTGGAAGCTGCCAAGAAGTTCAAAGCCAGAGAAGAGAAACGGAGAGGCTAGAGAGACACCAAGGATGCTGGAAGGAAGGGGCTGCATGGTGAAGTATGACCACAGACACTGTCCCCATCCTTCGGCTGCCATATTTGTCCAGGTCCGTTGATAAATCCTTCCAGCGACTCCTCTAAAAGCAACGCTGAAAATGTGGGTGTTGCCTTCACGTTCATCTGTGGTTGTCATCCACACCTCAGCCAATGTTGTGAAACATTCAGTAAGAAAACTCAATTTGGGGTTTCTAGATGCTTACAGATTAGGGAAGGCAGTAAATGTGCCTATCTCAAATGGAGAAATTGGTAGGATCCTGCTTAAGTACAGCATAGTGGCTCAGACCTGTAATCCCACCACCTAAGAGGGTGAGGCAGAAAGATAGGAGTTTTGGGGCAGCCTGAACTATTAGTAAGCTCCAGTCCAGCAGGGGTTCCATGGAGAAACCCCATCTCAAAACCAAACGAAGATGCTGTTCCGCAATATATATCGTTATGAGCTAAACATAACCTGAGTTTGGAGGTGGGAATGAATATTGAACACTTCTAAAATTGATTATCGGTTATTCTGCTTATTAGCTACATGATCTTGAAAAAAGTATAAACCTCATTGTCTTGGGTATTAGTGAAAATACTACTATTCACAGGGTGATTAAGATTGTAGGTTTGATAAGGAGCTAAACTGAGAAATACTGGGAGAAGGGGAGGTGGTCTTCCCCATAGAAGAATGCACTAATTGCTTGCCTAGCACCAAATGCTCAGCCCTGAAGATATACATACAATTAATATTATATGGACTTAAGAGGTTATATTTAGGAATGTGTGTATATACATAAACATATATGCATGCAATAACAATAAAAGAAGAGACCATGAATTTGAAAGAGAGTGTGAAGGGATATATGGGAGTTTTGGAGGCAGGAAAAGGAAGGGAGATGTGTTGCAATTATAATCTATGTGTGTATGTATGTGTGTACATATGCAAGTATGTGTGTATGTATGCATATGAATGAAAAAATTACTTAGACTAGTGCTGGCAACATGATTTCATACAATAAATGTTAGCTTTCTTTACTAGCTCTTCTAAAGTGAAAACAGCTCTAAAATTGAAAAGCATCAGCCCAGCTTTGTATCCATCCTGTTTTTAGCCTCAGTCTTCAACATCGATGTCTTTCAGGTGTGGACTTAGTTCACTTAAGTCAGAGTCTAGCAAACCCTGGGTGCTGTTGCACACATGGAGAAATTGCAGTGTTTTTCCTAGACTTGGCTGTAAATGTAGGTCAAAAAGAAAGAAAACTGAAGTGCAAGATAAATAAGTGGCCTGATAATTTCCTAAGAACAATACAGGCTTTGGCCCTGTGGGTGCCCCCTGTGTTGATCCAGGGAGCCTTAGAGCATAGGTCTGAATCACACTGGGCACTGCCTAAGATCCTGTGCAGCTTCTTAACTTGCTGACGTCATGAGAATTATCAGTACCTCCCAGAAATATTCCGTGATGATTAAATCAACTTATTGACATAAGTGCTTAGAACAATCATTCCCAGCTTATGTCAGGCACTCGCCACTTGTTAGATGGAATTACTATTTGTAGTATCAAACCAAAGTCAACTAATCTTTAGAGCAGGGAGAGGGCCTCAGACTACAATGCTCACCTTGTGAAGACCGTTTCTCTCATTGTCTCTGAGGCAATTAGAGAAGCTGGATTAGCTAACTATAAAGTGCTTAAGCACGTGGACTGAGACAAGGCAGGTTGCTTGGGATAAAAACACCAGGAAAGGCACAAGTGACTCTCATTTTTAATACCTCTTAGTTAATTTACAAGGATAGCAGAGCTAGGTAAAGGAGAGTTTTTGATGTATACTCATAATAGCAGGAGATTGGAACACCATCCTGGCCAGTCAGCAGCTGAGCCAGATTGCTCAGAAGCCTTCCTAACCAGGGCAGCACTGCAGCATCTTGAAGAAAAGCAGTAGTTTCCCAGTAAATTGTTCCCGCCTGGTTCAGTTAGCTCCACTTACCAATGCAGATGAGCCTCTCCAGGTGTAGATCACTCCTGAAGTCATGCCCAAAAGGGAAGTGTTTCTGGTTGTCATTGATTTTATAAGACCACAACAAAGATCCTGTAAGGCCGGCTTGACATCATCAATGGAAAATGAGAGGATGAGGGCTAAGAGATGGGTGTATCTGTCATGGAAAGGAGAGAGCACAGATGAGCTCATCTCAAGTTTGTACAGGGAAATAGAAAATGCTTCTCTTTCCTTGATACACTTTCCTGTCTTTTTATGAATTGAGTAGCTGACACATATTGTGTCTAATAAAGAGATCACAGAGACCCTGCTGGGAGAATAAAACCAGAAGGTGGTTGTTTTGAAATTCTTTCTCTGCACCTCCTCCTCCTCATGATTTAGTAACTGCAATAAAAAAAGAAAGAGAATTGTGTAAGCTTTTCACAATGTTAAGTCATTTCAAATTGGCAGCCCTCAAATTTTTCAACCAGCCCATTGTGCACTTGAGTTTTCTTTGTCAAGTTAGACTAAAAGAGGTCCTTGTCACCAGTAGCAAAAGCTGATGAAAGAAACTCTTCTACAGTGTCCCGATTTAAAGAAAGGCTAGATGGGTTTGAGTGTGTCCTAGTGGAACTCTGAGCCACATTGACTGGCCATTGACTGAGTCAGTGGACCCTAATACAGACTAGAATCCTAAGTGACCAAGGCCTTAAGTTCCCAAGTACAGAATCATAGAAAGCCCACCAATGACCTATGCTTCTATAGAACTTAATGGCAAATATGAGAGTATAGCCAATTTCCTTGACTGTCAAGTAGACTGGAGGAAACAAATAAGGTACCAGCAAGGGTTGCAAGGTGACTTGTCCCAACACCATGGAAAAAGAAAAAATTCCTCACCTGCCCAGTAGTGTGCAAGAGGGGTGGGTGGTTGGGCAGATGGTGGATAGCATACCTTCGTCATGGTTTCTAGGAGAATCTGCAGCCTCCTACAGCCATAGCAGCTATGCATCCTTTGTCTAGAACCCTCTGTGGAACATGCAGAAGAAATGGCAGGATCTTTACCTGTCTGTTCTCCTGAGGGGTCAAGTTCAGCTGATTGATTAGAAGAGATAATGGCATAAACAGAGGAACATGGCATCCTGGCATGGACAAAAAAGAATATCTAAAGGGAAGAAATGGACTCGAGACAGCTTGGACATGTTTGGGAAAGGGTTGTGTGGGCCATACTCCTATCCTCTGATGCTCAGGACCCTGCAGCATTTATACCAAAACACACCAAATAAACAGACTGTCAAGGGTAAAGAAACTCCCATTCTTTCTTGACTTGCTCAGAATAAGTAGTAACCACGATGTGGTACTTAATGACTGCATTTTTTTTCCATTTTCTTGATATATGATTTATGTATCTGAGAATCCATCCACTGTGAGTATACGGTTCAGATATTTATTCAGAAAATCTGTATCTTTTTGTAAATAATCCCCACAAATTAGGGTCTCTTTAATTTTTAACAGTTTCACTGAGGCACTGTCCATATACCAGACAACTCCACTACTGCACACAAGCTGATAGCATTTAGTATATTCAGAGTTGTGCATTCCTCCCAAAATCAGCTCCACACTCCTTAGCCATCACTCCCCAATCTCCCAGGCAAACTCCAATGCATTTTTTCCTCTACAAACCTGTCTATCCTAAACATAATGATTTAGTAGCTGCAATAAAAAGAAAGGGGATTGTGTAAGCTTTTTCAAATGTTAATAAATGGAATTATGCATTGCTTTGTCCTTCCCTACTGATCTCAATCCTTGTGCTTAATAATAATGATGCATTTAATACCATCCTCTTGTAGCATATATGCCACATTCCTTTCATAGCTAATTGATCCCTTTTAAGAACCATTATTCCTCAGGGTAGGATAATAGTTCATTGTGTGAAAATGGGCTACCTTTCATTGATCTCTTGTCAGGTCATAGACATTTGTGTTGTTTTCACTTTGGGCTATACTGAAGAATGGTGCTATAAAGATCCATGTGTAAGTTCACATGTGGCTTTAAGTTTCATCTCTCTGTTAATACATTTCTAAAAGTGTAAATGTCTCATTGTGTGCAGCATTTATGCTTACCTTTTGACAGAACTGCCAACTTTGTTCCAAACAGTGGTATTACTTTACATCTCTGTCAGCAGTACAGGAGAGGCCTAGTTTCTCCACACTGCTTGTTATTGTCTGTCATTTTTATTGCAACAGTCCTCATGACTGGTGAGGTTGAGTATCTCTTCCTCTTTTTTTTAATTAATGTAAAAAGACAGTTGTGACAACTTCCCACGTTTTCCCACCTTCTTACCTTCACTTAGCCAGACATCTTTTTGCTGCCCGTTGTTAATATCCCTGTGCTTTCTTGGTTGCAGGCATAGTTTTGGCAATGCAGATAGTATATTCAGTGTGCACATTCACTCCTGCTGCTCCTATTACAAGTTACCGTGTAATTCATGGCCTGACACAACACAGATATTCTCATAGTTCTTACAGTACTAAATGTGGAAAGACCAAGCTTGCTGAAATCTGGATGGAGATAGGCTCCTTTCTTTCCTGAGAGCTCTAGAGAAGAATCCTTTCTTTCCCATTCAAAGTGGTGGGAGAATTTTATTCCATGTGACAATACTGTAGAACCAATTTTCTTTATTATAAACTAAATATCAGCCAGGCAGTGGTGGTGCATGCTTTTAATCCCAGCACTTGGGGGGCAGGGGGCAAAGGCAGGCGGATCTCTGAGTTCCAGGCCATCCTGGTCTACAAAGTGAGTTCCAGGACAGCTAGGACTATACAGAGGAACCTTCTCTCAGAAACAAAAATAAAGCAAACAAAAACAAAACATAAATATCTTTCCTGGGTCCCCGAAGCCACTGTGTGCTTTGGCTCTCGGCCCCTTCAAAGACAGCCATGGTATATTTAGTCTTCACATGTGTCACCTGTACGTTCCTTCTGTTCCTTCATGTGACTTAAAAAGGGGCCCCACCCACATAACTCAGGACCATGTCTCTGTTTTTAGCCACCTTAATTTCCTTCTGCCTCGTCATGGGTTCCAGGGGGTAAGACCTCTTTGCAATGTCATTATTTTGCCTGCTACACAGTGTCTGGGGACACGGCTCGTTTCCATCAGACTGCTGCCAGAGAACAAAGTGCAAGTCAACGTTGTCAGGCCTGATTTTTCCAAAGGAGACAAACCGAAAGTCTTTTCAAACATCGCACATTTTTAATATTTCCATTTTTAGTTAAAACCATTGAAAACTTTATAACTTATTCCTGAACTAAACAGGTTTGTGCTCTGATCTAGCTTCTGGTTAAATGGCCCATTTTCCATACTTCTGTTCAAATGTACACCTAGTTTCCCAAAGATAATGTTTTATAACATTGAATCTCAATTTATTTAGCTAAATGACAGCAATGGAAGCCATACAGTAGTTTGGACAGAAGAGAAAGATTTGCTTTTTAATATCATAAAGGAGGTTACTGTAATGATGGACCACTTTAGGGAATGCATTTGTCTTGTTACCAAATTTAGAAGCAGATTCAGATCTATAAACCTGTTGCTTAGTTATAAACAGAGGATCTTTAAATAGCTGTACTCTTGGCTCTTTTATACCTGAGAGTTCTTTCTGTGACTCTTACAAGAGAATAAAGGACAGCAATACCCACCCACTGTTGCCGGTCCCCTACCTGGAGCTCTCACAAGGGAAGTTGACTCCGTTTTTCCTTTATGGAATAGTAGGAAGCAGAATGTGGCTTCTGCAGTAAATTCTTAGAAAATCACAAATGAAATGAAACAGTCTCTAGAGTAGACTGTACCTAATCTCAACTGAGCTCAAGTTCAAGGGACGGAAGGAGAAGTTGAAGGGGACCTTCACAGACAGCAGGACAGCAAAGAGTTCATTCCAGAATCACAAAGTGTGGAAGGTTTTGGAAGGGAAATCAGACTGAGAGGGAAAAAAGAAGAAAAACAAAACGTGCACATTATCTGCGACTGGGCAATTCATGTCAAATTGCCAAATTGCCAGGAGATAAGATCCTGGAATATTTCTGGCCAGCAAGAAATATCAAGTAGACATTGATAGGCAGTCTCCATTATAACGAATATCAGCATAGGATATTGTTGACATTCATAAAGGTTCCAGCTGATCTTGATCCTTTAAACCTAAGGTAAGAACCTTAAATACTTTAACTGAAAATCCCCTTCTAAAGGTATCCCCTTCTAAAGGTGTTTTTTCAGGTGTAACTTCAGTGACACCTGTAAGAGACTTTTGACAGTTGCAGGGGAGGCAGAGTCTGGTGTTTCTTGAGACAGTGTTTTGATATACTCACCATGAGGCTTTGTCTATTAATGAAATTTGGATTGACTGTAATGTGCTTTATTTTAGACATCAAACTGTATGAGATTTGCAGTATTTCATTGCTTTAGACTTCAATTTTATTGTAGACTCATTTTTCAGTTAGTAGGCATCAGCATCTTCATCTTCTCTTGATCTGCCATGGGCCTCACCATCTCCTGGGACTGTCTCATGGGGATAAGGGTCTGCCCAGCCTAGGTGGTTTCAGATCTTCTCAGGAGATGGGGCTTTTGGCAGTATCTCCAAAAAGACCTCCTGCAGATGACTTCTAAGCTCTTTGGATCTCCTCAGAGCTGACTGGAGTTTAGGGACGATCCATCATATTTGAATTATTTGTTTTTCTAATATATTGAAACTCTCATAATTCTTCAAAGTAGAAACAGTTTCATCTCACTAACAGTTCCCCTTTTCTTTTATACTACTTCTGCTACTATTAGTTGCTACTAATACTTCCTCCTTCTCTGCCTCCACCATCTCCTTTTCCTTCTCCTCTTCTTTACTCCTGTTTACCTTTTTCCCCTGTATGTTTTATTGTACCAGAAGCTTCCAGCACTGCTCCTCACATTGCATCCGCATCATGTGGTAGCAGAGCTGTGTTAAGGCCATGTAACTGTGTAATGATAGAGTCCAGATGCCCACCTCCTAAGCTGTCCTTACTCATGCCTGTACCACCATGAGTACCACTGGTCCTCATCCATCTTTGCTGCTCAGTCGTTATTAACATGACCCAAAAATCCACATCTGACCAATATCCTAGGAAGATTCTGCCAACCACTAAATTTAACTCCAAAATGTCTAAGCAACTTTGTCCTTGGTATGCCCTTTCTAGACCTTGGGTGATCCCAAGCCTCCTCCTAGAATTCTTTTTTCCTTCATTGCTCCATTGTCCCAGTCATCAATGACTGATCTTTATTCCTTTTTGTTTTCAAAATTCTTCTCTCATACAGTTCGTTCCAATCACAATTTCTCTCCCCTCCACTCTCCAACTCCACCCCCCCCCCCGCACTGACCTCCCTTTTTACCTAAATCCATTCACCCTCTTCAGAAAAGAGCAAGCCTACAAGAGATAACAGCTGAATAGGATAAAACAAGATCCAATAAGATAAGGCAGAAGTCCTCATATGGAGGCTGGACAAGGCAACCCAATAGGAGGAAAAGAGTCCCAAGAGCAGGCAAAAGAATTCAGAGATGCACCCGCTCCCACTGTTAGGAGTCCCACAAAAACCACCAGGCTAACAGGCATAACATACACCCAGGGGATCTGGTACAGATCCATGCAGGCCCCATGTTTGCCAGTGCTGTCTCTGCAAGCCCATGTAATCCCTGTTTAGTTGATTCAGTGGGCCCTGTTCTCCTGGTGTCATCCATCCCCTATGACTCCTACAATCTCCTCCCCCTCTCCTGAGGGATTCCATGATCTCCTAGGAGAGGGACCCAATGGAGTCCTCCAATTTAGACTCTCTCTCTCTCTCTCTCTCTCTCTCCCTCCCTCCCTCCCTCCCTCCTTCCCTCCCTCCCCCTCTTCATCATGTCTGGATGGAACAGGTCTCTGTTCTTAAGATTGACAGGTACACATGCTTACTTCCTGATATAGATTGTCTCTAGCTGAACAGTGAGAACCTAAACTCATTTCTCTAACTCATTTTTTGATGGCTAAGTGACTCATACTGAAGAACTGAAATAGACCCAACTGTTTCATCCATTCGTTCAGTGACTTAGCAAATATTAAATAGCACTGCTAACTGCTTTGACAAACAAACATACAAATTATATGATACATGAAATGTGATAGTTTATCTCTTTCTCCCTTTTGTGAATGTCTAAAACAAAGACTCCCAGGAGACTTTATGTGGTTTGAGCTCAATAGTTCTGTTCCCAGTCCATCTTCTAAAACTCTGTCCTGTATCCACGCTTGACTGTGGAGAGATTGGAGAGTGACCTAGGTATGGGCCCAGGAAAAAGAGGAAGGTTTGGTCTCATCAACTTAGTCTCCACCCTCACTTCTAAAGTGGAAAGCATCATCAGTGTTTGTAAAAAAAGGTTCAACTAGCAGAGGCAGCAGCACAGCTCTGAGAGTACTTAACAATGCTGCCTGTCCTTGGCTTCACTCAAAGAACAACCCTTCTGTTCTGCTTAGTCTGGGGTCAACTTAACACAAGCTAGAGTCATTTGAGAAGAAGGAAGCTCGACTAAAAATGCCAGATTGGTTTATGGGTGAGCCTGTGAGGCCTTCTCTTGATTGATAATTGATGTGGGAGGGTGCCACCCACTGTGGGCGGTGACCGCCCAAGGCAGGCAGTGCTGAGGTATAGAAGAAGGAAGGTTGAGAAAGCCATGAGGAGTGAGAAAGCCAGAGAGCAGAGTTCCACCATGGCTTCTGCTCCACTCCTCCCAGCCTCCAGGTTTCTGCCTTGCTTGAGTTCCTGCCCTGACTTCCTTCATTGATGGAGCATAACCCGAGAGCTGTAAGATGAATTCAACCCTTTCCACCCCAAGTTGCTTTTGGTCATGGTGTTTTATCACAGCAATAGAAACCTTAATGAACACACCTTCTCGTGTCCTCTGGCTGCTGTCAGTCATGTTTATGCTGAGCAGATACTTTTCAAATATTCATGGATTTTTTTTCTAGTCAATTCTGATTTTTACTTAGAGTCACATGTGAGGAAAGGAAGTAGGAGCCTGCCGTGCACAGGGATGTATCTCTGAGCTTTCGTTTCTGAGGCTCACTCTCTAGGCGCTGGACTTCCTGGCTCACTGAGCATCTATGCTTAAAGACATCACAAGACCCCATTCCATTCCTGGGTGGGGCATCATACCCACTAATGTTAACATACATGTGGTAGCTACACCTTGGGCTGCCCTTTGTACAAGGCTGTATGTCAGACTTAGATTAAATAAATTAAAAATAAGACTCAAAAGTACATACAAAGATGGGTATGGTGATGCAAATCGGTAATCCCAGCACTCCTGGAGGCACAGTCAGAAAGAGCACTGAAAGTTTAAGGGCAGCCTGGTTTACATAGCAAGTTTCAGGCCACATGCAGGACTACATAGCAAGACCCCGTCTCATAAAAATAAAAATAAATAAATAAAAATAAAAATTTAAAAACCATAGAAGTATTGGAAATTTCAAAAATATACATATAAGCACTTTTGTAATAAATGTGAGCAGGTTGATTCATTAAGAAAAAATTGTTCATTATAAACTTCTATTGATCATAAACGCTTGGGTGACTTGACACTCTGTGTTAAAAGTGGTCCGTGAAGGTAACAGGGGCACAGAAGTAGTAGTCTGTGCTAACAACAGCACCTCTACTGATAGGGGACAAGGCCATTACTTTTCAGCACAACCTCGGTATAATTAATTAAAGGCTGGATTTAATTCAGTGACATTTGAATTTTATAGCTATACACTTGCAGCTATAAAAACCACCTTTATTATTAAAATTCCTGTAGGAAAAATAACTTGGTAATTGTGGGTCTGCTCTGGTCCCTGGCCTCATTTCCCCATTGGCACAGTGGTTTTTATAACACAGTGAGGCAGCTCTTGTATTGGCTCAGAACAGATTATGTTTTTAACAAGTGCCCTGGGGATTCTGCAACAGCCAGGCTGCAGACCAGGATTTAAGCACCCTCCCTAACAAGCACTGGACTCCAGGTCCAAGATCTGGTGTCCACTTAGTTCAGCAGTATGACAGGCCAGCTCTATGGTCTTGGAGCCTTTTTGAACCTCAGATCCCTGGCTATTCAAAAGATAATTTTTCCTGTCTGCTTCTCAAAGTCACTCCTTTTTTACATTTAAGGCATTGTTTGAGGACCTACTTTGCGCCAGGACTACTGGGAAGGGAGAGTACATGGGGGGTGGGGCATGGTTGGGAGAAAGGATATGGAGAACATCATTTCTGATAGTCTTATGAAAAATAAAAATTAAGTGAGACTTATAATGCCTGGCAAGGGGGTGATGGGGCGTATGTTTTAGTTGAGGTAGTTGGAAACAGCCTCTCTAAGACAGCAAAGAGACCTAAATGACCAGAAGAATATCTCCATATGGATGTCTGTAGGAAGAAGACATCAAGGACAGGGACCAGACAGGGCAGAGCTGCTGGGTAGAGGAAAGAAAGGACAGTGAGCTAGGGCATAGTGACTTATGGGAGGTTTAGTCTCCTTGAGGCAAGAGAGACAGACAGTTGGTCATAACTGTAGAAGACAGTTTATTGAAGAAGAAAAAAAGAAGAAGCTAGAAATTTTGTTTAGATCCTACTGGAGAGGTGTTAGAAATGTTAAGTTGGCAACTATATGATCTGACTTAGGTTTCAGCAAAACCACTCTATCTTAGGAAGAGACTATCGTGAGTGAGGTCAGAGTAGAGGAAAGGACCCCTACCCCAGAGTTGCCCTGGGGTAACAATAGGATTTAATTATGGCTATAGAGGCCTTTGTTAGAGTTGGGCTAGATTTAGAAATAGGGTTGATATTTATTAATATCAGCATCAATCCATATTTGCCTGTGTTCATATGTCAGCACATCATTACAGGGCTTCTCCATTCCTCTTCCCACCAGGTCGTACATGATCTCAGATGGAAGGTAGGTGGGAACAGCCCTGCCCAGTCCTAACAGACATGGAAAGCCTACACACATACTCACCTGCACCAAGTTTCCACTACTAAACACAATTCCAATGAGTTTAATTACTTCTGCCCAGAGGGCAAGTCAAGCAGGAGAGGAAAATGAAGCGTGGCCATGCACGAGGAATGAGAGTATGCAAAATATGAAAAGCAGGTGTCAGACTCAAAAAAGAGGGCAATTCTGAAACAATGTTTCTTTCCCTCCTCAGTTACAAAAGACAAGAGGAGTGAATGCTAGTCTAGAATGTCCTACCTTTAAATGGTTAAAACAAAATTAAATCCATTTGGCTTACAAAAGATTAGGCTTTAGGTATATGAGGTGATCTCATGTGGACCCTTATTTCCCCAAGGGGCTTAATAAATGAATCTTTGCATTGTATTTTATGGTCATGTGCTTGCAGTGCTGAATTTTTCCCCCTGGATGGTGAAAAGCCTGTGAAAGCCTAGTGTACAAAGAACCTCCACTTCCGGGAAGAAAGCCTAGAAGATGTGGCTGCACTGCTCTTGCTAATTGACACTAGAAACCCTGAGCGATGTGTGTGCAAACACAAGGTTGAAAAGTGGACAGGAGAAAGCAGACTGCTAGAGACCTTGGAAACTGAGGGACAGTTCAGATCACACAATTGTGAATTCACTGGGCTTCCTTTTTGCTTCATAAACTCCCGTCTTGGGGCTGCAGAAGGTAGCTACTAGGAAACAAGGATGAGTATGTAAGAAAAGAAAGTACATGTGTGTGTGTGTGTGTGTGTGTGTGTGTGTGTACATATATGTGTGTATGTATTCTCTCTCTTTCTCTCTCCCTCCCTCCATCCCTCCCTCCTTCCCTAAAGGATTATTCTCTCTAGCAAAAGCAACAGGAAAGAGTGAGCAAGACTGATATTAGAAAATAGTTCTGAGCTTTGACCAAATATCACAGAAAGTCTGTGACCTGCACAACATAGGGGCCTAGCCTCATCTTCCCTCATAGACAGCATTAAATGGGGTACCTACTTCAACAATCCATGGAGGTAGATGTGAGAAAATGAGTTTCATCTGTACTGGGAGCTAATGAGAACATCTGGGGAGCTGGACCTCTACCTTTGCCAATAAGAATTCTTTTTCCCATGCTCACTTGAGAATCAAACCTTTACTGCCTCCTAACAGATTTAGGGAGGCTGTTTCCATTGTGGTGATAGTGAAGACTTCTACATCTCTTTGCTTCTATGTCTGTATGGTTCCAGAAGAAATGGTCAAAATTTTTAAAACATAAGAGTTACATCAGATATAGATTCCTTATAACAGAAAACAAAATACCTGGGCTACTTTTGAACTTGTTCATCACTTGAAGACTTGCTTTCACTATCTATGGTGGTTTGAATCAGAATGCCTCCCTGCATTGACTCATGTGCTTGAATGTTTGACCACAGGGAGTGGCCCTATTAGGGGGTGTGGCCTTGTTGGAGGAAATGTATTACTGTAGAGTCAGGCTTTCAGGTCTTACATGCTCAAGCTATGCCCAGTGTGGTACACTGTCCCCTTCTGCAGCCTGTAGATCAAACTGTAGAACACTCAGCTCCTGCCTGTGCGCTGCCATGCTTCTTGTCTTGATGAAAATGAACCAAATCTCTGAAGCTGTAAGCCAGCCTCAGTTAAATGTTTTCCTTCCTTTATAAGAATTGTTGTGGTCATAGTGTCTCTTCACAGCAATAAAACCCTAAGACACTATCCTTACTCAATGCGGCACTACAAGATCTATCTAGTGTAATAATATAAGAAAGGAAATAAGAAGCATACTGAATTGCTTCATCCAGTGAGACTGGGATTTGACCTGACTCAGGCTGGGTGGGAATAAAAAAGGACAGATACACAGACACATGTACTGAAAAGCCAGAATTAGGTAGGCTGTGCTCACCATAGTGGAGCAGTCCCAACTGTAAAAGCAATGCAGAACCTTTATTGTTTTAATTATGTACAGTTTAGGGGAAGGTGAGCTAGTCTCCTTAGGATATCTTTATAGGGGAGCAGTCTCAGGTTACAATTACCTGGGAGGAGGAAGTTGTGGTTGTTAGGTTTTTCCATATACTGCCTACGTTAAAAGTCAGACCAAAGGAAGGCTTTGCCATCCATCCCTCTGAGCTTCACACAGGGAAAGCTTTGCAATTCCTGCATGGGTCAGAAGCAGTGAGGTTTTTGACATGACCTTGGCCATGTTAAATAATACACATTCACTCAGGACTTTACACATTGACCCAGGGCTTCCTTGGCTCCCCACACAAAATGACAAGGAAAAAGAAAAGCTTGTGCTTTTCTTCAGAGGGAATGATTGTCTACATAAAATGTCCTGAAAACCTTTTAAAAGGGCCTAGGACCTACATTACCATATACCAGAAATAAACAACAAAATTTAAAACAAAGTATTAGCCATCCATGATAAGAAATAACTAGGTAAAATTCCAACAACACATCAAAATATGCATCTGGAATCTCCAAAACACCTGGAAAGATAAATGGACATATAGTCTTCCATGGACTAGAGGACAAAATACAACACAGAGGTTGGTTTTCCAATATATATGTATACATATATATTGGAATTATATATAATTCCTATCAAAATATTAAAAAGACTTCCTAAGGGTGGACAACTTAGTTTGAAATGTCTATAAAAAATGTGGTAGAGTAGCAAAAGAGAATAAAGCAGGAAGAATCAGCTTGCCAGACTGTAATTATATAGTTAAAATAATTGAGGTGGTATGCTATTGGCAGGGGAAGATACAATGAACAGAATAGAGATCCCAGAAACAGATCTGCACAAACATGCTCAACTCATCTTGACAATGATGCAGAAGCCATCCAAGGTAGAAAAAGATAGCCTGTCAATAATGGTTATCAGAACAAATGGGTAGCCAAAATCTACAAACAAGGGTATTTTATCTGAGTGTCATACTTTATACAAAAATTAACTCATGGTTGGGTAACAATGACTAGAATTTTGTTTTGTTTTGTTTTTTTAAATAGCTAAGGTTTTTTTTTCTTTTCTAGTAATTCTTTTATTTAGTTTACATCCTGATCACAGTTTCCCCTCTTTCTTCCCCTCCTGCCCCCATTCCTCCCCACCTCTGCCTCTCCCCCTCCCACTCCTTGTCCATCTCTGTTCAGAAACTGGCAGGCTTCCTGTGGGCATCAACAAAGCATGGCACATTGAGGTAGGACCAAGCTCTTCCCCCTGCATCAAGGCTGGACAAGGCAACCCAGCATGAGGAATAAGTTCCCCAAAACTAATTCAAGTGTCAGGAATAGGCCCTGATCCCACTGCTGGGAGTCCCACAAACAGACCAAGCTACACAACTGTCACACTCATATCGAAGACCTAGGATAGTGCCATGCAGGCTCCCTAGCTGTGGGTCCAGAGTCTGTGAGCTCCCATGAGCTCAGGTCAGCTGTCTTTATGGGTTCCCCCATCATGACCTTGAGCCCCCATGGTTTGTGAAATGCCCCCTCGTTCTTCAACAGGACTCCTGGAGCTCAGCCCAGTGCTTGGCTGTGGCTCTCTGCATCTGCTTCCACCAGTTCCTGGATGAAGGCTCTCTAATGACAGTTGGGATAGTCACCAATCTGATCACAGGAGAAAGTCAGTTTAGTCACCCTCTCCACTATTGCTAGGCATCTTAGCTGAGGCCATCCTTGTGGATTCCTGGGAGTTTGCTTGGTACCAGGTTTCTCCCTAACCCTAAAAATGCCCTGGATATCAAGACATCTCTTTCATTAATTCTCCCCCTCCTCCCCACAGCCAGCCCAACCAAATCCCTCATGTTCCTACCACTCATCCCACCCCCAGTTTATCCAGGAGATTTCTTCTATTTCCCCTTCTCAGGGAAATCCATGTGTCCCTCTTTGGGCCCTCCTTGTTACCTAGCCTCTCTGGGGCTATGCGTTGTAGCCTGGTTATCCTTTATTTTATACCTAATATCCACTTATGAGTGAGTACATACCAAGTCTGTCTTTCTGGGTCTGAGTTACCTCACTTTGGATGACTTTTTTCTAGTGCCATTCATTTGCCTATGAATTCCATGATGTTGGAGTTTTTTGTTTTGTTTTGTTTTGTTTTACAGCTGAGTAATACTCCATTGTGAAAATGTACCACATTTTCTTTATCCATTCTTCAGTTGAGGTGCAACTAGGTTGTTTCCAGGTTCTGGCTACTATGAATAACACTGCTATAAACATAGTTGAGCAAGTGTCTTTATGTATGTATCCTTTGGATATCGCTGAGTCCTAAGGTAAATTGATTCCCCATTTTCTGAGAAACTATTTAGATTTCTAAATTGGCTCTACAAGTTTGTACTCCCACCAGCAGTGGAGGGGTATTCCCCTTACTCCATATCCTTTCCAACGTAGGCTGTCATTAGTGTTTTTGATCTTAGCCATTCTGACAGGTATAAGATGGTCGTTTTGATTTGCATTTCCTGGATGACTATGGATGTTGAACAATTCAAGTATATTTTGGCCATTTGAGATTCTTCTCCTGAAACGTTCTATTTAGATCTGTACCCCATTTTAAAATTGAAGTATTTGGTAGTTTGATGTCTAGATTCTGGAGTTCTTTATACATGTTTGAGATCAGCCCTCTGTCAGCTATGGGTGAAGATCTTCTCCCGCTCTGTAGGCTGCTGTTAAACAGCTGTTTTCCCCCAGTGTGTCTTTCACCTTGACATCTAATGGAATCCCAAAAGTTTAACTTTTAAAAATGGTATTAAGTCATTTCAAAATCAATCAGGAACTCCAAATTTCACATCAATAAATATTTTGTTTCCTGATACAAAAAAAGCTTGAAGACAATAAAATAATATATAAATAGAAAAAAAATATGTATCACAAAGCTGAATATAAAACTTAAACCATAAAACTTATAGGAAAAAAATCATAGGAAAGTATCTTTCAGAATTTAGAACTATATAAGTAGCTCCTAGAATTTATGTAAAAGCATAATTTATAAAAAAATGATAAATTGGATGTTATTAAAGTTAAAACACTTAGGTCTGTGAAAGGGCCTGTTAAGGTGAGAAGGAAAGCTACATCCTGGGTGAGAATTTCAGAGCACGTGTTGTTGAAGGACCTCTTTAGCAAACAGTGAAATAGGTAGTGGCTGCAGGCTTTTAGATGCAAGAAGATAGCCACAGATATGACACACTGAAAATGGGAAGATTGCCTCAGCAAGGTACGTAGGTATCCCCTGAAGATGATCAGCTACCCTCACTGAAGTACAACTTACTGGAGTCATTTCTGCTTCTGGGCAAGGACACCCAGGTCCATGTGCCAATGGCAGTCATGTGTCCCAGGTTTATGCTATATGACCATTCATCTCCAAAGCTTTGATGGCCTATCCCCAGAAATATGCAGGTGAGGCACTGAAGGCTGAGAACTACTGCCCTAGAAAGAAGGGGAAAATGTATGTGGAGAGAGCTGGCCTCTGGTGAGATGGGATATATTATTATGGGTAAAGATTATGTGACAGTACAGACGACCCTTTAATGAGGTGGCAAGTATAAATAGATGCCATCTAGGAAACTAAAATAAATGTCAGATCTCCAGATCAGTTATTTTATTTCCAGTTGATAAGAATCCTTAAAGGTAACTGCTGTATGACTCTGAATCAAGAGGAGGGGACAGCCTATGATGGGAGAAGAAAAACAAGTCTAGGCAAAGCCTTCATCCCCAGTAGTAAGAGAAGAATCTGTGTGGATGAGGAAGCTACTGTAGAGCATGTATGGACCTCTGTCGTGCCTTAGTACGTAGCCCAAACTCCAAGAAAGATGTAAGGAACCCAGAAGGAATCTATATACCAACCAGGAAGGGAGGGGGCTAGGTGTGGCTGTGATGAAGTCCACATTTTCTGCCTCTTTCTATAATGCAACAAAACGAAGCCGCATGAAGACAGTGAAGAATGCCATTTACTCAGTCACCTCTCAAATATTCACCCAAAAGAGCATTTTGATGGCAATCAATGTCTTATAAAGATGCCTTTGTCCTCTTGAAAAAGAGGAAAAGAAAGAATTAGTTCAAAAAACTTCAGCTCCTGTGCCTCCTGGGAAACAGAGAAATAAATATGAAGAGCAAGCCAGCTCCAGCATAATGCTTGGGAGACAATTCCTTTTCTAGATCTGACTACCAGTAGTTGAAATATGTGGTGTTATAAAGCAGAGAAGATATCCAAAGCTCAGCTCTAATATTTTTTTTGTTTTAATGCTACTACTTATTAAACTTCTTACTAATAAATTTTAAATTCTCAAATAGCATGAATAGATGTTTCATCAAGGAACATACATGTGGTAAATAAGCACGTGAGAGATAGTCCATAGCCTCGGCCATTAGGGAAATACAACTTAAACCACAATAAGACACCACTGTGCAACTATCAGATGAAAGAAACAAAAAGTATTGAGGATGGAGGGAAAGGGGACTGCTATATGACATTTAAACTGCATTCCTATACATTTATGCCAAAGAAATGAAGACAGATGTCCCCACAGCTACCTGGACCAGAGTGTTTATAACAGCTGTATCAAAACCTGGAATCAACCCAGATTACTCTACAGCAGCTGAACAGCTATACAAGCTGTGGTTTCCCTGTGTTACAGAATACTACTCTGCAATAAAAAGGACCATACCATTGAAAAAATGCAACCATGATGTGATATAAGAAAGAGCTGGGAGAATCTCTAGGGAACTCAGAGAGCTGGCAGGGAGCCAAGCACGAAAGCTTAGGAACTGTGTGGTTCAATTTACGCAGCACTCTTCAGATGTTGAAAGCAAGAGAGCAAAAGCCCTATGAGTGCTGGCCAGAGAATCTAGGAGGGGTTATAGATATCATGAGGAATGCTTGGAGGGGCAGACGCTCTGTGGCTTAACCATGTGAATGTCCACATTGAGACCATGAAGTCATGCTGTAATTTCGTAACAGGATTGCATTATGTGAAAACTGGATACAACTTATAAGGGACTGCCCTGTGTTACTTTCACAACTGCATGCAAATGTAGGATTAAGCCCTTAAATTAAGCACAAATTAAGCCCTTAAAATTTGTCTGTTATATTTTATGCTGATTAAAATGTGTGTTATTCTCTTGTTCTTTTCCTGTTAAGTCTCTGGTAGGCATGTGAGTGGGTATGTAATGGTTCCTCATTTTTTCCCAGGCAAGCATGGTGTGCAGTGTGCCAGAGCAGAACATGGGTCGTCTGTTGGTCTCCAGGTGTTTTGGTACCGCAGCCCACAACACTGTTAATGACAGCTCACTTTCTTTCTCATCTCCAGGAAAGCCACTAGTGAAAACGTCTCGAATGACATTGCTCAACACAGAGAAACCTGCAGTAACGATGGATATCGGAGGCACCATCAGAACAATTCAAGGAGTGAATGTGACAATTAACTGCCAAGTGGCAGGTAAGAAATCCATTCATGTGTTGCTACATTCTGATACTGATGGAGCTTTGGGAGAGAGGCTGAGGAGTACAAATGCAAATTAGATACAAATTCTCTCAGCTGAAATACAAACTTCATTCAGAAAGTGAGAGTACATCAGAAAGTTAGAGAGGGAAGGTTAATTCTGCCTGAGCCTGGTACACTAAACGAGGCATTAGGGTTTTCAATGTTTTCGTTTATTTGTTTTTGGTGTTTTTTGTTTTGGGGGTTTTGTTTGTTTGTTTGTTTTTGTTTTCTTTTGTTGGGAACCTAGGACATGAAAGTAATGTTTTGGCCCACTATATGGGACAACTCTGACCTGGTGCCCTGGACCTGGTTATAGTTAGGTTTGGGTTGGGTTTTATTGAGGGAGGGGCACACACCTTCATCACTCTCCCTTAATGAATGAGGCAGACTCACTAAGCCTTAAGCTCTGCATTTGGCTACAGATCCCTGCAGGAGCTCGGTGACCAGCCAGTCTCACTGAAACAACATTATAGATTTTTGTTTTGTTTTCACCTACAGAACCATGTGTATTAATCCTGATTAAAACTAAACCTCTCTTTGTGCCTCAGTCATTCTGTCTGCTGTTGAGTCATATGTTTATTCAAAGTAGTTGAGGGAAATCCCAATTTTGATATAATTAACTGGATGGACAGGGAAATGGTCCTCATTGCATCTCAAACCAGTGTTCTGAAAGCACTGTTCAATGTAACATGGCTCAAAAACTGCTTTCATTTACCATTTTGATGGCTCCTCTGTCCATCTCCCACTACTCATCATCTCCACTGTGTCTCTAATTGGGGACTCAGTGGCCTTCTGACTAGTTAGATAAAATTCACTAAGCCATATTAACATGGTCGGTGACTAGCAATACATTAGACCTAATAAGCCAGGCCCTTGAAAAGGGCAGGAGAGTGATTCCATACTTACAGAAGGACTGTCCATTTGCTCACCCATGGACAGTATCTTACTGAATAGTTAATCAAGGTTAGATCAGAGGTCTCCTAAGCCACGGAGACACAGATGGTAAGGCAGAGGAAGCTCACCATCTGGAAAGAAGAGCATGCTATATAGGGAAGGTCATTATTTCCTTATTCTAGAATAACAGGGAGGGATAGTCATTATTTCCTTGTTCTAGAATAGTACTTGACACTTCAGGAAATATAGAAAAATAGGAGACTGTGCTCAAAGTTCCTTTCCAAACTTCCCCACAATGGACATTTTAGTATAGTTCCTTTATCACTGCATTCCCTCCCCTTTCCCTTCCGCTCTCTAATTAACATTTGACTATCACCAGCCTGATTTTAAAGGATACATAAAAGTCTATTTAAAGAACGCCCCATACGTTACCTAGGCTGCCTGACATCCTCACATGTTTGAGCCATTAGCAGTTTCTCATTAAAGAATTTTTCTCACACATGTGCTCTCGACTTGTAAAACGCAGCCTCACACATCCTTCCCAACCCTCGGGCATAAAAACACATTAAGCAGTGAGTACGATGAGGCTTTTCCTTTACACGCACTCCAGTCCTCTCTTTCATTCTTAGGACCATTCTCTCTGTGGTCAGAGTTCAGAGGACAGAGTGAAAGAGCAATGGAGGAAAGAGTGTGCAAATGGCCTGAGGCAGAAAGAGCGTGCTGCCCTTGACAAAGTGAACTCTGGTTGGTGGTGTGTGAGATCTAGTGTCGGCAGTGGCAGAGAAAAAGAAATACGTAGGCAACACTAGGTCTCAAGAGTGCTCATAGATTATACTATAATTTGGGTTTTCATCCTCAGAGAAAGTGATGCTTCTGAAAGGCTTTGATGATGCAGGAGGATTGATGGTGTGGACATGAGTGGAGTGTTATCAGTGAGGGTGGGTTAGAGTCTTGTATAAAGTAAATCCTACTATACTCCAATGTATAATGGTTCAGATACAATAGATTATCAGGGCTGTTTTAAGAATTCACAGTGTGCATTCTCACTGTATCACTCAAGGTCATGGGGTGCTGGGGTCTTCCTTCTGTTGAACACCTAAGGACTCCCTGGGACGTTCTCTCTATCCTGTGAACCAAACAAGGGAAGAGGAGAGAGAGAGAGATATCTGGGAAGGCTCTTGAGACCCATAACAAAGAAGCCACTTAATCACTTTTCACTTACCTTAGTCCATGGCCATTTAAAACTATGGGAAATAACCTCCTGCAGTACTTGTGAAAAAGAATAAAAAGTTTTGGGGGTGACTACCAGTGTCTGCCACAGTTTGTGAGGAGGAATACAAAAGGGAAATCAAACACTTCTTGTCCAGACTGCCATGGTTCCTTAGACCAGTTGCCAAAGATGACATTTGAATTACTGTATCCATTCTCTTTTCTTGCACCAAGCCAACACTCCCCCCACACACCCTAAGAAACTTCAAGAACATATCATGTAAAAGTACACCGTTGGATGCCCCACCTCAAGGTACTGACAAGCTGCCATGGTGCAAGCAGTCCTCCAAGTATAACAAATGGTCCAGTTAGCAAGAATATCCTGTCTGGGATATTAAAGAAGAAAGGGATATTATAGCATCATGCTTCCTGGCAACTCAGGGCAGATTAAAGGCACTAATCCTTATAATCGGATCCCGTTACCAGCCATTCTGACTAGACCCATTTATTGATCCTTCCCAGCAACAGGGAGAACATTGTGTTGCTGTTAAGAAATGCCATAAGGGGATAAAGCAGACACAGGTTAGTTTGCGTCCCCTTTTGTAGACACAAGTAATACCCAGGAATTCAATGTGGAGCCTGGACAAGAAATTTGTCAACAGCGGTAAAGCTCCAGGCTGAGCTTTGTTGCAGAGTGTGTTTTCTGCCTTTTCTTAGCCACCCCGCTCTGTGTTGTTATAACAGATGGCGGGGGGGGGGGGGGATGTTCCACAATACAACAGAACCTTCCAACAACAGATAGCTAATTTAGCCAGCCCCTGCAGCTTCTAGAAGCCCCTTCTCACAACAGTTTTGGGGCTACAATTGAAAAAAAAAATATGTGATCATATTTAAAGATCTAACGGTATAGAAATCACAGCAAGGCACTTCAGATGTCCTTGAAGAGCAGTCAGATACAACAGGCTATGATGTGTAGTTGTTGAGAAAGGGGTTCCTGACATTGAAGGTGTCTCCGTTTTGATCTCCACCCTGAGGCTGGCAGGTTACTAACTGGCCCAAGGACAGGAAGCTACATGGTATTCTGCTCTTGGGTCATCCAGGACCCAAACTAACCTGACTATAGTAGAATTTTTTTTGCATGTGTATGTTTAGGTGTCTCTATGTGTATATATGCATATACACATGTGTGGGCATATCTTAGGAGGCTAGAGGCTGGTTCTAGGTAGATTTCTCAATCACTCTTTGCCATATATTTTGAGGTAGAGTCTCTCCCTTAACCTGGAACTCAAACTCTTTACCAGTCCAGCTAGCCTGCTTACTCTGAAGATCCCATCTTCACTTCCTAAACTCTGAAATTACAGGCAGGCTGCCAACCCACCCTGTCGTTTACATGGGTGTTGGGGATCCCAACTCCATTGTTTAAACTTTGCAAACACTTAAGCCACAGAGCTAATCCCCCTCCCCAGGTTTCTTAATCTCTTTGAGACTCACTTTCCTCCTTTATGTAATAGAATTGATAATAGGTCCTGCCTGTTGAGATCATTATGGAAAATAAGTGTTTACATTTCTGTAATGTTTGGCTTATAGTTCTTATTATTTTTAGTGATGCCAGTGGGCTATTTTTGCACAGCTCATTACACTCCCTGTGTCAAGGTGTTCTAAACATCAGATTTAGGCTACCATGTCTGGTATCTTTCCAAGACATTTGTTGGCATGTCTAGGTGGCTAATGAGGTTCTCTATAGTGTAGTTGCCATCCCTTAAGAGAGACAGGGGACTTACTCTCTAGTACCTTGCTTGTTTTTACTCCTTCCATATTCTTTGTTCATAATGTCAAAGCTAGTCATGGAAGGGCTGGTTGTCATTCCAGATATCTTTATAGTCGTTCTCTGCCTTGCAGTTCATGGTCCCAAACAAGAAACCCCCACACTGTGGCAGCAGCAATAATCCAATGGCAAACTCACAAGTGAGCCTGAGGAATGTTTCTACTAGACAGACCAGAGAAGGGTTCCCATAGCATCTTCTTCTCCTTGGGAACATTGTCAGGACTGGAGGTGACCTTCCTTACCCATCACTATCGTAAACATTTCCACTTCTCCTGTGAAGCCCTGACCTCACCAGAGAAATCATCCCTTCCAGCATATAACCAATCTTGCCCTCCACAGAGAAGCCTGACCCCATGGGTCACAGGGCAAGGGATAATACAGGAAACTGGAAAGTTTGAATCAGTTCCTGGAAAAGTAAGAAATAGCTCCCTGACCCTTCTGAACCGGGCTTCTTTGCCTTCCCTTCTTTTCCCTCCTCCCTCTGCCACGCATCTGTTCTCTCCTCTGCATCGCATGGCTGAGGGCACCATGCCGCAGCAATGTCTATATACATACATACACAGCTGTAACTGTGGCCTCTAGAAGCACGAGGTCCAGGTGCCATCAAGATGGTCGGGGGGGGGAGGGTGTTCACCGTTCTGTTCACCTAGGCAGCACTGCTTCTGTGTCGAATGAAAGGCTCGTGACACCCAGTTCTCTTGCTCTGCTTAACTTTCTCCAGAAAAGCCTTTTTTCCACTGGGGACCAAAGGAAGATGCCCCCCACTAAGCACTACATGGATCAATTCAGAGCCCTCATAGAAATGATTTATAAGACCCCATTTTCCCTGTGATAGAGAAATGAATAGAATTTTTTCTTCCGACTTCTTTCTTTTGGAGGTTTTTCCAATAAATTTTTTTTAATGTAAAACTTCAAGCTAAACATTCAAAGGCCTAGCAGGCATGGGCAGACATCATGATCTACTCGCTCTCACTAGTGGTACTACAGTGACAGCTCGGCTCTTCTGCCTCTCACCTGCATCCTTTCTCAAGGTGTGTCTAGGGATGCTGTCAGCCTCTCTCTGGTGTACTCAAGCCTTGTATTATTTGAGCTGAATCAGTGTATGTCTCTCCCTGAGGTGACAATCCTTCAGCATCAAAGTCTGTATGTATTTCCTCCCTCCCATTAGCCCTATTCTTCCTGAGCAATTTTAAGACAAATAGTAGGCGCACATTTAATTCCTTGAAGAAATCAGGGCCCCTTGTTGAGTCTGTTCAGGACAACACTGCCTTGTCCCAAGGACAAAATACAGCCCTGCTCTGGGAAATCATTAGACTAAGAGTCTAGGTCTTTGGCTTTTCTTGGCATTGACCCCATTTTCCAGTATTTGACATTCTAAACATCACTTGCCTGCTTGCTGAGGAGTTCTATGAGCAAACTGGGCTTGGCAGCAGGCTGGATAGCACAAGAGATGAAGCTTCTGCTGCCTGGAAGCCTGGGAGTCAGCACCCCAACCCTTCAGTCTCCCAGCTCCCTCAGAGCCTGTCCTCTTGTGGAGCGTCTCCAGAAGGCCATCTAGGACCTCATGTCACAGACTGTAGCCTACTTAACTGAATACCACCTTCAAGGAAACTTCCTGAGGAGCCCAGATTGTACCTAGAGTACAAAAATCTGACTTCCAAGGATAGGCACCCATCCCATGTCTATACACAATCTTCCTTGACTCTCACAGACAAAAATGGATTGAGGAAGGGCAGAGTATTCTCCTTTGATTCATTTCCTTTCCTGCTACTGTTGTTACCACTTTGTGTTCTCTTGTTTTGAGACTTTACCCTTGGTCACCTTTCTGACACCCAAGATACCAACTCATAAAGAGAGAGTTTCTGTTGACTGGAGATTTTTGGAAGCTTCAGTATGTTATCAGTTGGCTCATTGCTTTGAGGCTGAATCTGTAGTTACATAATAGATCATGGCATAGGTGTGTCAAAGAGTAAAACCAAACACCTAGGGGCCAGGAAGCAAATAGTAAAGAGGGGCCTGGGATCCTGGGATTCCTCCACAAAAGTATCCCCCCCCATAACATCTACTAGGATACATCTCTTATTCTACAATCTTCCAATGGTGCCAACCAGAAAGCTATATGCCTGGGGAAAATGGTACTAATAAGGACACTCACAATCCAAATGCTGGAAAGAAGACTCAGTGGTTAAGATTGCATACTACTCTCACAGAGGACATAAGTTAAGTTCTCAATACCCACATCAGGAGCTCACAACTACCTGTTACACCAGCTCCAGCACATTTGGTTCTCTGGCCTCCTTCTGTAGGCACCTGCATGTACCAACCACACATCTCAACCATGGCAGCTTAAAAAAAAAAGAACACCATGTATCCTCTGGACTGTCAAGACTAGTAAGGACCCAACAGCTTTCATTTTTCTGGGTCACACATATATTTTGATGTTTTATATCCTTAGATGTATTTTTTAATAAAACGTGTATACAGAAAAGTAGATGCATCAAAAAGGTTCCAAGTAAACACTCCGCAACCAACCATTTCCAGGTCAAGACTTAGCATTGCCACAGACCCAGCTTTTGTCACCACCCCCCTATATTCATTCCACTCCTCAGAGGAACCACTCATCCTCCTGCCCACTAACAACATACAATAATGATGCTTGAATCTCTGCTTTATTTTGTGTTAATTAAAATGAAATTATATCCCCCTACCCCGTCCCTCTCCTCCCTGCAGGTCTTCCTATGTGCCTCCCCCACGTTTCCCTACCTTCCACTACTCTGCCACCCTCTCTCAAATTTAAGGTCCCCATTTCTGTGTCATTGCATATATAGTTCTGATTCTATAAATATAGCATTCACAGTCCATTCAGTGTTACTTGTATGTATATGGCTTCTGGGCTAGCCACTTGATATGGGAAAAGCAATCTGAGGAAGACTACTCCTCTTACTCTCGGCATTGCATAGTTACCTGTAGTTCCCTTGTCAGAGCTGAGGCTCTGTGAAATTCCCCTTGCCATGTTATCATGTCTATTGGTCCCTGCTCAGGTCTTGTTAAGCAGCCATGTCAATGAGACTTCACAAGTGTATAATGCCACCAGCTTTTGTTTTTTACTTATAGACATAAAATCAGACAGTATGTATTCCTATATTTGGCTTTTCTTACTAAGCAATATGCTCCTCTAAATTGTGGAATTTTCATCTTTATGATTTATATACATGCAGTTTTTCTGTGTTATGATACTTTTTCCAAAGAACTTGAATATTCTTGGCAAGTGCCATTCACCAGCTGCCACTGTCCCCTCCCCCATTTAACTGGCCTCCCCCTTCCTGCCTCATCTCAAGAAGTCTTAAAAGGCTCTACAAACAAGAAGAAGCCCAAGGTGTGATATTTGGTTTGGCTGAGGATGGTAGAGGATGCCTCGGCAGATGCTTCCTGCAGAACAGGGTGGGGTGGCCAGGGGCTCTTGTCCTGGGCTCACCTGACATTTGCCTGATAAGCATATTTTTGCCTTTGTAGGTGTGCCTGAAGCTGAAGTCACTTGGTTCAGAAATAAAAGCAAATTGGGCTCCTCCCAACATCTGCATGAGGGCTCCTTGCTGCTCATAAATGTGTCCTTCTCTGATCAAGGCCTATATTCCTGCAGGGCAGCCAATCTTCACGGAGAACAGACAGAGAGGACACAACTCCTAATTCTAGGTAAATAAATAAAAGTAAATAAAAAGCGACTGCTCCAAACCATGGCCTCAGGTGGACTGAGGGTGGTGACTGACTCACCCTCCACCTCCCTTTTCCCCCTTACTGAATTAAGAGCACAAAACAGACTGGATGTCCCTTCACTCCTCCCACAGTCAGCCCTTCCAATGGAAAACACAGAGTGTGGGGCCAGCTAAAGCTGAGGGTGAAACCTGGCTCTACCTGGTTAACTAACCTTTTGGGGTATTGGACAAATTACTCTCCTTGTTAAATCTTTGATGCTGCTGTCTATGAGAAAACTGACAATTGAGGGTTTCCCACTTTACAGGCAAATGAGGGTTACCAAATGGCGCTGGTGAACAAAACGGCTTTTAACCCCATGCTAGGTTTTAAACCATGGTTTAAAAATCTCCTATGTGTAGCCGGGTGGTGGCGGCGGTGGCACATGCCTTTAATCCCAGCACGTGGGAGGCAGAAGCAAATGGATCTCTATGATTTGAGGCCCACCTAGTCTACAGAATGAGTTCCAACACAAAGAAACCTCATCTTGAGGGGAAAAAAAAGTGTGTAAAAATTTTTTCATGCATTTCCAGGTATTTTTCAGTCTACATGACACCTTCACACACATGTCCCAAGCATAAGAACTCCTTACTAAAAAGTCTATGGTAGATCCTGATGTAAAATAAACATTCACAAATACGAGCAGTCCTGCCGGGGCAGTGGTAGCCCACGTCTTTAAACCCAGCACTGGGGAGGCAGAGGCAGAGGCAGGCAGATCTCTGTGAATTGGAGGCCAGCCTGGTATACAAAACAAGTTCCAGGAAAGCCTGAGCTGTTACACAGAGAAACCAGTCTCAAATAATAAATAAATAAATAAATAAATAAATAAATAAATAACCATCCCTGAGTCATCATCTGCCATCATGTTTCCACAGGACAGAGCTGGGTTCCCTTTGCTCACTCTCGCCTCAGCTCCCTTTCCACTAAGTCAGGGGTGGGTACAAGATAGAACAGAAGCTTCTAGGCCCTACCCTTCCAAAATAGAGCAATAATTAGAGCCCATACACTGACTCTCTCACCAAGAAAAAAAGAAAAGAAAAAACTATCATTTTAAGGGGGCAAAGCAAAACATGAGAAATAACAATTACATGCCACACATGTATATGTCAACATACACTGTGGGCTTTTTCTGGGGAGAATAAACTTTACACTTCGATTTTCACACCCACAGCTAATGTTGAGCCCTCAACCCTGCTCACTCAGATTCCAGGGGCCCAGCTGTGGTTTCATCTTGGTGGTGGCTGTGTAAACCCCCAGACTTCATAGGAAGCCACAGAAAGCTGGCTTGGAGAAAAGAAGGATGTCATTTGTTTTCCATTGGGTTTCATCAACTGAGCCATTATCCTGAGGTCATGCTGAGTGATAGCACTCACTGGTGGGATTTTTCTCCCTAATAGCCCTGCCTTGCTGTCTCTGTTAACAGAGACGGACGCCTTGGAGTGCTACTGTGGCATCGGCAGTGAGGCATTTTCTCAGAACCAGTTCTTACTGCCTTCCAAATAGAGTATGACCCTGGATATTGTGGAAGAACATGATGCCACTGGCCCCATTTTAACCAAACCTGCCGGAAGAAAGCAATCACCATTCAGATCTTTATCAGAAGTCTTGGTTTAATTAACAAATGTTATCATGGAAATAGCATTTCTTTCTTTTCTTTTTCCCAGTGATAATCTAGCTTAGTATTTAAAGGGGAAATTTTGTGTATCAAACTGAAATTTCTCATATGAAATGGCATAGGCATTCACTCTTTCAGTCATGCAAGTAGTCAGTGGACAGATGTTTGTAGAGTGTTACCTCTAAGTGGACACTAGTAAAGATTTTTGTGTGGGGAGGGGTGAGGGGGAAATGATGTGGTATTTGCCCCTGAAGAGTTTACATTTCCACTGGGAAGATAAAATAGGCACACACATACACACACAGAATCGCAGTATAAGCTATAGAAACGTAAGTAGGGGCTGACGTTTGGCCCAACGAGAATAAATTGTTTCTCAGATGAAACTAGCCTCCCCAAGTTTTGCTTTTAGTTAATAAAGACAAAGGGAGGAGGAGAGGAATAACGACACTTTGACAATGGTTGTTTACTCAAAGAGATCTTTATAATGAGGCAGCTAAGGCCCAGTAGGCCAAGGACTTACCTAAGTTAATCAATGGCACAGCCATAGTTCAAACTGTGGCTTCCTGAATATAATCGTGTTTTCCCTATGAAAAGGGTTGAGTGCACTGTTTCTTAGGAGATACACCATTTCACCATCGTCTTCTCTCTGTGATGGCCTTCGCCAGTCAAAACAGAAAGATAAAAAGATTGTTCCTGAAGTAGATACCAACAACATTTGTGTACATGCCTAACATGTACTAACAAAATGCCAATCACATGGTAGGAACCTGTCCACACCCACCACTGAAGATCTCAGCCCTGTCCTCTTAGAAGATTCTGCATGATACCCCATAATAATTTCTTCCTGCCCCTTTTTATCTGGATCCTACTTGGACATAAGAATTTGACTACAAAGCAAATCAGCTTCATAACTAGGTTGTCTCTCACTGAAAAAGGCACTTGTATAAATCCCTTTAAATAAATGCTTGGATAGTATCCTGTCTGTGGAGACAGTTTACAAAATGCCTCATTCCTAAGGATATTATGAGTTAAGTACAAAATTTGTTGAAAACGATTTATCTCACAACTTGGCATATAGTAAATGCAAAAATTGTTCTTTAAAAAAAAATATATCATCTTTGTAAGGTGTTTCAATTTATCTACGTTGTTAGAAAGGCCCAGTGGTAGTGTGTGCTTTCAAGTGGCCTAAAGTGAAAACTCCTGAAATTCACAGGCCTGGTTCTTATTACAGACCTTGTTATTTCAGGCATCAAATATTAACTTTGAAATTCAGACTCACCTTCACAGGTATACCTTCTCTATAGGAAAAATGAAGCCAGTTGCAGCAATGCCTATCATACACACACAGGGGTACATGCTTATTCTCTCTCCTTCAACATAGACTGTATACCTTCACCTCCTGATTCACCATCTGTCTTCTCCCAGATCCCCCACAAGTCCCCACACAGTTGGAAGACATCAGGGCCTTGCTCTTAGCCACTGGACCGAACCTTCCTTCAGTTCTGATGTCTCCTCTGGGAACACAGCTGGTCCTGGATCCTGGGAATTCCGCTCTCCTTGGTGAGTCCAAACCTCTGAAACATTGGGCAAAAGTCCAGGGCTGGACAGGATTTATGGATGGGTGACTGCCTGCAGGTGGGAGGGGGCAGCAGTGGGGGGTGGCCAACAGGAAATCACTAAATTGCCTACAGAATCCAGACTCACCAGTGGAAACTTGGCTGACTTTCCACACGAGGTGAGTGCGGCTCTCAGTCTGGACTCCAGTTTGTCTGGATTCCAATATGGCCCCTCTTGGGCTGATGCCCTGGCCCAGACCCTCTGCTTCAGGGGGACTCACTGAACTCTGAGGAAGGGGTAAGCAATGAAGAACCCCTTCTGTGTCTCCTCCCCACCATGAGCCCTCTACTCTGAACAGCTAGAATCAGCTTTTAAAGGCAACACTAGCACCCTAGAAGCCAGTGAATTTTTTGTCTAGGCCAGCTCTCCTGTATAGTCTACAGTCATCCCAGACAGACCTCCCAAGGCAAAACCTTGGGGACCAAGCTATTGCCTACACAACTGGTACCATTCAGTAGCAGAGTCTTTTGCCTGCATCTGGGTTCTGAGCTATTCACTCTGGACTCATGGCCTGAGGCATGGGAAAGACAGGGCTATGCAGCCAAGAGAACAGGGACTTATGGGAAATCTGTATGCCTTTCTCTTTATTGTACTGTGGGCCTGGGACTGAACACTGTTTAGGAAGAGAAATCAAAAATTTTAACCACTTTTGTTTTTAAGCCCATAAAATTGATAAATTCCTTACATTATATGCCCCTGAATGTTGATAACAGCTGCTAGAATTACTCTCTTGGCTCAAAGTTTAAAGTTCCTCTGTTCTCCCACCCAGGGGTTTACCAGTCACCCTGGTAACTACTTATCAGAGTGTCCAAGGGCCTTAATGAGTTTAGAATTAGCATGCAGAAAGATGTCCTTCCATTTCCATTATCATCTGAAATAATGAGGAGTCATTATACCTTATCAGTAGATGAAAACGCTTCTGTCTTCTCTATTTCTGATCCTGGTGAAGGTAAGACATCAATTGAATTGACAAGTGGCCCTTGTTTCCTACTACACATTTCCAAATACATGAAAAGTTTGGCAGCTGAACAGCTTTAAATTTCAGTTCCTTGGCTTACCAATGATAAACATACTCCAAATTAAGTATGAGCATTATAGGCTCCTCATTTTCCTGGTGTTAGTTATAGAGCAGTAGCTAACAAAGTGCATAGCAATTGCTGATCTTCAAGCTGAATAACCCTTTTGAGTCGCTCAGGTACCATTCCACATGCAAGAAAGGTCCATCGACTCATACCTTTCCATGATAGCTGTAATTTCCTTCTCCCTTATTCTGAAATAATATTTTTGTCTCATTTTAGCCACGGGCAATAAGGATTTATTGTGCTTGCTGCTGCATTCCATTGCCAGTTTATGATGCTTTGTTACCTTTGACTGGTATTTAAATCTAACAGTTAAGACACCTTAATATTCCAGTCTACCTCCAGACTGCTCCATTTGAAGGAGACAGTGAACCAGTGTTCATAGAGACCCTGAGGGTAACAGCCTAGGCAAAAATCAGTGCTTCCCCAGCACTGTAGACCTAGGGGAACTCTGTGTGCAACTGTGGAGGTAAATTTTAGGGTTTGGAAATTGTATCACATATAAGGACTCTGAGAACTTGGTTTCCACAGGCCAGAGTCTCCAAGATGCTATAGAAATGTGTGCTAAAGAAAGAATAGGATTAAAATAGGCAGAATGCAGGAGACTAGGTGCTCAGGGTTAAAAAGGGGGGAGAAGAATGAGAAGAAGAGATGGTGTCAAGAACCCTGAGGGAAAATGTGCAAGATATTTATTAGGGATCCTTCTAGAGAAACTGCAAAACTCCTTTGCTTTGAGCCTGATGATGAGTAGCTAGACTGGAATAGAATCCTCAAGACAAGCAAAGCTCAGTCAGAGTTTGACTCAACAATTGTGATGGCCATGTCCATCTTGAGCTTCCCCTGCTATTGACTACCTCAGATTTGTTCATCCATTTGCTCCCAATTGAACAGGTCCCCACCCCTGGCTCCTTCAGCCAGACCCTCTGTTACAAGAGACAATCCAGGCAGGCAGTTTTGCACTGAGTTCCTAAGAAATCAAAACAGTAAGGAGCAAATTCAGGGTCATCTTGAATTCTAAGCATAAAAAAAACAAATGTACTATAATAGAATGCTGAGATGAATTCTTAGGGATTTTTAATTTTGTAGTGTGTGTGTGGTTGTGTGTATATGAACATGAGTTTGGTCAGATCCCTTGGAACTGGAGTACAGGAAGTTGTAATCCACCAGACATGGATGCTGAGAATTGAACTTGGATCTTCTGTGAGAGGTGACCATGCTTAACCACTGAACCACCTGCCTAGCTCCTAGCTTTTATTTACATGAGCATGATGTAGTGAAAGAACTATTCAAGATGAGCCCATCTAGTACTCTGAATGGTTGATCTTACTCTAAGGGTAACACATTCTGTTAAGCATTGCTCCCACACCAAACCACCCCTGGTTATGATGTTTGTGTCACTCAGTACTGGCACTGCCTTGAAACTCATTGATATCTAAGCCTGATCCACTGGATTTTGTGGATGAAAGCCATCTACCAGCCCTACTGTAGCCAGTGAGTGGTTAGACTCCAGTATTTCTTGGTGTGTGGGGCTGACTGCCTGTAACCTAATCATGTACTGTGGTACCACGTGGTTCTGTGGCACAGAACAGTGGTTCCTAGACTTTGATTCTCTTATTTCACTAGAGGAAGGGGAGAAGGGAGATTTGGAGTCTTAAAAGCCGTGGCTCAGAGATAGCTCTTACTCACTGAGACTTGAGTGTTGAGATTCCAGAGGGTGAGTGAATCTGTTTCCAGAAATGGTCACTTTAGTTATATGACCCTTTGGCGTTTCACTTCAAGCCACAGCTGCAGCTGATGGAATGGCACCTTAGTGGGTCCTCTTAGCTTACTTTCCATGAGTGTAAAGTGGAATTTAGGTCTCAAGTAAGTCCCTTGTTGCTCTTCACTCTTGACTATGTAGGTTAGATGTAGGAATGGCCCCTGGAGTCTGTACTGTACAAGGGATTTAGCCTACCTGACCCACTGGCCTGGGCAACCCAACCACTACTTCTTGGCAACTTGGCCATAGTTGTATTTCCTGCAGAGGGCTCATGGGTATGCCAGCTTCTCTAGAAGGCAGGTCCAGCCCAAAGGCAGCACCCTTCAGTCTCCATTTTCAGAGCAGAAATACTGCAGGCATTCCCAAGGCATCTAAACGGTTTTGCAATTCTGAGTGAAATGTTTTCAGAAGGACCACCAAGGCCGATTTTATTCATTTATAGAGTAGTATCATTGATTTTTCTTAAATAGCTTTCACTGGGGGTTTTAATTATCATAGCAATGTATCTCCATTGTAAGACAAGTAGAAATAAAATCACAATGAAGAAAAGTTATCTAATAATTCAATGCTGAGGTAATGAGTGCAAATATCTTCGTCTTAAACATCAATGTAGAACCTTTATATATTTTACCTAAATATATTCTGTGCACTGATTTTACAGTTCTAATCACTTGGTGTTGTCCAGCAAACATCTTTCTATGTCTGTAAACCTTTTCTATAATTTCATTTTTCATGGATACACTGGCAGATGATGCTGTGTCTTATTAAACCAATTCTATGATGGATTTTGTGCTCATTTTAGTCTATTAACTATTTAAAAAATAAATATTTGATTTTTTTTATCATGTGACCCCTGTTTCCTTAGGATCAATTCCTAATGGTAGATTTATTGTGTCAAAGCTTCATGCTGTTTAGGGTTTTACTATATATTATCAAATTTCTCACATGCGCACACACACACACACACACACACACACACACACACACACACACACACAAATCATGTCCCTCTTACATACCCATCAGAACTGAATGATAGGTCCGATGTCTCAAAAATGTTATCTACATGAGTTATAATCAATAGTTTCTACATTTACCACCATAATTTTGTTGTGTGAACAATGGTATAAGAGACAATAAACATTATTTATAAGTACATTCTTATTGTTATTTCTTTTCCAGTTTAATAAATTTGTCAGTCTCCTAATTAATTTAGGAGTTTCTCATCTGTTCATTTATGACAACTATTTATCCTTTTTATTGATTTATAGAACACATATACTATGTTCAACCAATTGGTTAATATGAAACAAATCACACAGTCTAAAATAGAAATTGCTACTACAGCCAATAGACTGAACATACAGCATTTCCAAAGTTACCTCACAGCCCTTTGGTTTTTGCTTAGCATGTTATTTCCTTTCTTGATTGTCTCTTTTCCTTCTACCCCTTCACAATCACTCCTTGCAATCTTGCTCTTTCCCACCCACCCCCTCAGCTACCGCTGATCTGTAGGCAATTGCATTGTCTACAGTGTTACATAAAAGGGGAAATGCCATTGGGGATTTGACATGACGCCTTTTCATTTTTTCATTTTGACTGCTGCTTCGTGCATGTATATGAAGTGCTGTGATCTCTCTTTCTCTCTCTCTCTCTCTCTCTCTCTCTCTCACACACACACACACACACACACACACACACACACACACTACCCTCATTCTCCCAATCCTGCTCACCCCCTTCTTCCCAGCTAGGACTTCTTTCATTCCATAATTATTTATTCTCATCTCTAGTACCACATTTGTCATTAGAGCATGTCTCCTTTTGCTGCTAAGCACTGTTTGTGGATATATTACCGTCTGTTTAATCACTCACCAATTGAGAACCAGAATGGTCACTTCAGCTTATTCTAGTTATTAAAAATACAGCTGGCGTGAAAATTCATGTAACAGCCCTTGGATATGCTTTCATATTTCTTCACTAAACACCTAGGGGTGACATGGCTGCATTATAGACAGGTGTGTGAGTAAGACTTGACTAATGGTCAGACTGCTTTTCAGAGTGGCCCCTTGTTTCACATCCCCATCAGCACTTAGTGACTTTCTAGGTTCTCCATGTCCTTGGCAATGCATGCCTCCCTTGCTGTTTTAGTTTTAGGAAGCCTATTGAGTGTATAGTGATCTTCCTGTAGTTAGCATTTGCATTTTGCTAATAACCAGTAGCATTCAGCAGCTTTCCCTATTTACCATCCCAATTTCTTAGGCCAAATGCCAGTTCAATTGTTTTATCTTTTTTTTTTTTTTAAGTCATGTCTTTTTTCACTTAGAATTGAATCTTCAAATATATTTATATAGCTTGAAAGTCTGTTATTAGATGCATAATTTTCAGATACTTTGTCCCAAACTATGACATTCGTTTTATTCTCTTAATGATGTCTCTTAAGAGCAGAAAACTGAGATCTTCTTAAGGTTCTACTCCATGTTTTTCTCTGTCATGCATTATTTGTGAATGTTGCATTTAAGAAATCTTTGTGACCCGATAATTTTACAAGGAGCAGGAAGAGCCAGTGACTAGTCTATCATCAGTGTTTCTAGCCCTTCTCCCCTGCAGTGCTCGAACAGATGCCCAGCCTGGCCACAGCCTCGGGGCAGCACTAATGTGCTCTTTGATGCAGTAGCATCAGATCTAGCCCATCCAGCACCAGCGGGTTTCATTGCAGAGTTCCAAAGACTATTCACTTTGCAAATAGAACTGTATTGTCATAAGTTATGTCCATTCAATGACCTGAGCAGTGTCTTCAGCAGCATCTGTACCACAGCAGAGTTGAGTACTTGAGACGGGGCCTGTGGTCCCTGCACCTACAGGAATCTTCATCTGACCCTATGCAGAAAGTGTATGGCACTGACCTAATGCCTCCACATTATTAACTGTGATGCTGAGGTCTGTAATGGGAATCACAACTCCCACCGAACCCTCTTTCTACTGTCACTGTGCCCTATCACTAAGTTAGGCATTCCTTGTAAGGACTAAGACCCTAAAAAGCTGAAAAATGAAATTTCCTACCAATTAGGAAAGAAGAAAAACCTGCTCTATAAACAAAACCTGGATTTTCCTCATGTGACTCCAGCAACAAAATACATAGCTATACATGGCTTACGGTAAATAGCTCAGGACTGTGGGGTTGGCTCAGGCAGGAAAGTGCTTGCTATGGAACCCATGAAGACCTGAGTTTGTGTACCCAGCATCCATATAAAAAGCTAGGTGCACTGGTGTGCATCTGCAGGGATTAGCAAGAAACAGGTGGACCTGTGGTGCTTGCTGGCTATAGGTAGCTAATGTGGCCGAATAAATGAGCTCTGGCTTCACTGAGACTATCTCAGAAAACAAGATACAGAGAAATGCATCCAATGCCATCCTCTGACACACACATACACACACACACACAAACACACACACACACACACACACACACACAAGGGGGAAGGAGGAGAGACAGAGAGAGACAGAATGAGAGAGAGTAGTTTAGTATCCTTTTTTTCCCAGTATATCTTATTTAGACTCACAGCCTAAGTAGGAGCATCATAGAGTTGGCTCTTACGGTTTGGCCAGCCTGTTCATATTGTGGTGACTCCAACCATAAAATTATTTTCGTTGCTACTTCATAACTATAATTTTGCTGTTATGAATCATAATGTAAACATCTATGTTCCCACTGGTTTTAGGTGACCCCTGTGAAATAAAGTGGTCACAGCCCACAGGTTGAGAACCATTGCTCTCAGGACCTTCTCTCCTTTGTGAGCAATCAAGCTAAACTACACAGTTCTCACTAGCATCCCTGCTAAAGGCATGAGACACAGTCCCATAGGAGTCATTTTCTCATGCCCGATGATTTTACAAAGAGCAAGAAGATCCCGTGACTACTTGATCATCAGTGTTTCTAGCCCTTCTCCCCTGCAAGGCTCCCACACATGCCCAGCCTGGACCACAGCCTCACACTAGCATGCTCTTTAATACAGTAGCACCATCAGTTTGAGCCCATCTGGCACCACAGCCAATGTCCACAGGCTGTGTCAGTTGTTTCCACACTGACCACCTGCACACGGTTGCAATGTCTGGACTTTTCACTTCTCTGCTGAGATCTGCAAAGCTCAACTGGCCTGAGACCTCTGTTAAGAGCAGTAGTGCCCCATAACCTCCTCTGAAAAGGTAAAGATTTCTTTCTCTGGCACTGAGTTAAAACAGGGCTGCTCCAATAAATAATGTACATTGAAACAGTTTAGTATGTGGGAAGGAGGTTGTCGGCTACAATCAGGTAGCCAGGAGAGGACTTCTTAAGAACATGACCCATGAACAGACAGGTACAGTGAACTACTAAACACTGTGCATGTCTGCTGGAAGAGATGCTATGTGTATCCCCAGCACAGGCAGGAGGTGCCTCATGTGCTTTAGGAACAACAAAGAAGCCAGAGTGGCTGGAGTAGAGTTATAGAGAGAAGAGATGGGGGTTTGGATCCAACCAGATAGGCAAGAAGGCAGAGGGCAAATTGTGTAAGGCCTTGTAAATGGTCACATTAAAACAACAGAGAAAAATCTATAAATGTCCAATTTATAAACTGTCTCAATATTGCATTGAGCATCATGAGCTTTTCCAGGACTAGGCAGAAGCAGGCAGAAGTGATTTCTTTTATTGGAAGCCATGTGGCCAACTGCATGCTATATAGCTGACTCCAGTAAACCAGAGGCTTATCAAGCTGGCTTTGGTACAAGCCAATATTGCTGATTTAATTTGACTCACATGTGCTGGGCACCTGCTAGCCTACCTGGCCTTAAGCTTCAGCAGGCACATGCCTAACAATTTCCTCACTCTAGTAAGAAGGGCTCAAATGGATGATAGAACCGCCTGAGAAATTTAAAACTATTTCAACGAAGACCAATTACACTAGAATCTCTGGGGGCGGAGCTAAGTATCAGTACTTTTTAAGAAATTATTCTCAGGGTCAAATGGATTTCCAAAGTCGCTCTGTTCCCCATTCCTTATTACATGCTTTTAGAGTAGGGGAATGGAATGTGTCGTCATTTAGAGTAGGCTGTCTTGGCATACAACTTGTTTGCTGTTCAAACCTAACTCTACAGGTATCCTTCCATCCTGGTCTTGTCTCATACAATAATTCCATTCTGTCAAATTCCTCCCTGTTCTTTGCCATTGTCCTGAGCTTTCTGTGACTTCTTTAAGGAAAGACCCTCTCTTGACCTTGAACTAAATCCTATAGGTCTTTGAGACTCGGGTCATGCCCTCTATGGAGTCTCCTTTGAATGAATGCTCCAGCCTGGAGGGATCCCTTTCCACTGACTTCCTAAGTACCTGCTGTACACCAAGGCTGGGCAAACTTTTTCTGTAAAAAATAAATAGGAACTGTTTTAAACACTGTGCATTGTTCCTGCCCCTGTTTTGCCTACTCTACTTTGCAATTATAGAGTAATTTTGCTGCCCTATATAGCAAGTACAGTAATGGGTATAGGTATGTCCCATAATACTAGAACTTTTCCAAAGTTCTTTTCCAAAGCAAGGATCAAAGCTATAGTTCACCAACTCTGCTTTAAGTCACTGATAGGATACTTAGCATTGCTAGAGATATTTCATGTCTGCGTCATGGCTCTCAGCTTGCTTCCAGATCCTAGGGAGACAGGGAGATGCATAACCATTCTCTAGCATCTTCAGACAGGGGTTGGTAGCAGGGCCTTTACTTAGGGGTCCTCTTGAGTCACTTCCATCTCCTAGTTCTGTCCTAATTGCAACTTTTGCATCTGTCTGTCACACCTCCACCCTCACCCCTAAAAGCGCACTTCCTGATTCCCCTGATACAGGCTGCATCAGGCACTTCCTAACGCCCTTTCTGAGGAAATGCACACTATGACATCAGTGAGTGTCCTAGGCCACATCTGTTGGGAAAACAGTTTTCATCATGATCCTTTGGAAGACTAAGATCGTCATTGCTTCCTCTCCAAAGATAGCTGTGAGAACAGCAAGTCCTGAAAGCCAAAGGTTAAGTAAAAATTAATTCACAATGGGGACCCGCCCCAGAGGTGTCAGGGAAAGTAATGCAGAGGAAGGGCAAGGCAACCTGAAGGGCAGGACCAGCATCCTTGATGAGGAAAGCTAATGCAAGAATATATTCACCCTGACCCTTTTCAAAGACCAGTTGGCATCTGTTTCCTCATTTATACCGAGAGGCTGAGATTTCAGGTCATAAGGATAACATGCTTTGTTTTCTAACATTGCCCACAAGGAGAATATGCTTTGCTATGGAGAAAAAAGGCCAGTGGTGTTTGGTTTTTTGGTTTGTTTGTTTGTTTGTTTGTTTGTTTTGTTTTGTTTTGTTTTGTTTTTTTGGCTGTTCATGATCCATGTTTATCTACTTTCATCTTTTTTTTTTAAGGTAAAAATCTGAAGTGAAGAATAGAGACTCATAGGGACTACGTGAGGTTCAACAGCATGTATCGTGTAAAACACAATATTTCAGAGGGTATTTATGGCGAAGCCATGGGAAGAAGCACAGCATTTCTTTAGACTGGAGTACATATCCATAAATCTAAAGACACCAGAGCATAAGTGACACTTAAAATAGTTAGGAGAGCAAGGCAGTAAATGTCCCTGCTTGCCACTGTTCCAGGCCATAGCAAGCATCCAGGCATAGACTTATTTTAAGAGTCTAGATAATCAGGAAGTGGGGACCTTGAGAAAATTCACTCACACTTGCTCCTGCCCTTTCTTGGCACCAAGACAGAATTCCCAAGCCAGTGCCCTCCCTAGCATACCCGACAGGAACGAGATGTGAATGAGTCTGGTGTCCCCAAAATAGACAGGTCCTGAAAGTCCTGGGAAAACGAGGAGCTCTACACTTGCCCTAATAAATCCTTCCTCACCATGAAATGGCTCTTGAAAAATACCCCCTCGTGTTCTGTGACCCTCCGTGTCTGTGTGGTGCTAGAGTGGCAGTTTTATGGCAGCTATAGAGCCCAGAGGCAGACTATAGGAGAGAAAGGGCAGGATTGTGTCCAGAACTTGTTATGATCTGTGAAAGGATAGACAGACCCTCCTGCCTCAGTTCTCGGCCAGCTTTGGAGAGGAAAGGGCACCTCCGTTGGAAGACCGGTTTCCAAATGCATAGCAACTGGTTCCTCATTGATATATAACCCAGCCCACGGAATTGATTCTAGTGAGGGTTAAATAAGAAGCTATGTGTGGTTTGCCTAGGTTAGTGCTCTGTACAAAAACAGAAACCAATACGAGTTTGTTTTGTGTATACAAATGATTGATGTCCACGGAAGTGTAACTCAGCAGAACTTGATCACCAGTGAAGTTTATCTTATCCCACTAGGGAGGGGGCGGCAGGGTTTCCAGTGTTCCACCTTTGCTTTGTTTAGTTAGAGTTTGAAGACATGGATTTGGCAAATGTTGTAGAAATGAGGTGAATTTCATCTCTTACACAGTAAGCTTCTGTCTATTATATAGGAGAAATACTACCCAGATTCTACCTAACCTACAGTCCTTTACATCTCCTAGGTAAATGGAAATCATCTCACCACACACACACTCCTTAACTTGTCCATCACAAGACTTGTAATCATAGAATCCTGGGAGCCTCCTCAAATCTTCAGGCCCCTAGAGTTTAAAATGTATTACTTAAAAGGACAGAAGTTGTAGTTTAACTTAACTATTTTTATTTCAAAAAGGTACTTCGCAGACACATAAGAAATTGGCAACATTGTAAGTAACCAGGTAGTTGAGAGAGAGGTACCAGGAAGAATTTCCATCACCACCCTTACCTGTCAAATGTAATCACTCAGGAGGCAGAAGCAATCAGAACTCTTGCGTTCAAGACCAGCCTGACCAGCCTGGTCTACAAATCAAGTTCCAGCACACACCACACACATACACACACACACACACACACACACACACACACGGAATTCTCCTGACTCTTTGTGGCTATTTCTCACCTGAGATAGCCTATCAGAGCAAACTGTAGGAGGTGGATCAGGCCAAAGGGGAACAAAAGATGATTATAGTAGCTGAATTGTGAAATAGAACCTTGTGATATATCTACATCTACCTATCAGTTCAAATTCTTTCCCCTTCCCTTTTAACACCTTATCTCTGAAAGACAACTGCAAAGTCATTCTACCAAGAGTGTTTTTTTATGTGAAAATCCATTGTAATTATGAAATTCCTTAGTTTTCTCTTGGCCAGGCAGCTCAGAAATAATGAGCTCCCCGTACATTTTGTTTCCAAGGAGATAAGACCAAAAAATTCATTTGAGGCCCTTCTGGACCCTGGCAGGCACCATTGTGTGCAATGTGTGACTCTTTGAAGTAGTATCAAGACAGATAAATCAGCACAAGTCTGTGTCTGTTGTCCTGCCAGCTTCCTGAGCCCAGACAAGGAATGTAGGCCCAGAAGGTGACCATGGCACTTCTAAACGCACAACAGTTCCTGCGCTATAATCTTGTTCTCAACCCTAACAAACCTTCCTGGCCTCACGGACCCTCACCCAGTGCCATGGCTCAGAGGTTGGCTCACCACAGTTAATTCAGAGCAATAGAACGGAGATTCAGGGTGTCACAGGGTAGAATGGAGCACTTCTACTAAGGACATTGGAATCATCCTGATGATGGTACAACTTCAGAAAGAAAAAAAAAAACAAATTACAAAGAGTGGAGGGAGAGCTGAGAAAACAGTCTACTAAAAAACCATTAGAGAACTCTAATTTTAGAACCTAACCACGCTTCATACAAAACTTGATTTGATTATGAAATGATACATTAGATCTCTGTATCCATGAGATCCATTTGAAAGGATTCAACCATATATATATCAAAAATAGGAAAAAAATAAACCTGCCTGTACTCAACACATGGGCTCTACTTGTTACTCCCTAAATAAAATAGTATAGCAACTATTTATATAGCATTTGCATGACTAGATATGATCCGAAGCACACAGGAGTATATATGCGTGTTGCATGTGGATACTATGCCAGTTTATGCAGAGGCTTGAACATTTTCTGTTTTCTACACCCAAAGGGGTCCAGAAGCTGTCCTCCCATACATGGCAAGGATTAAGTCTTCTACTCTTAGGTGGACATAAAATTTGTTTACATTTGCATTATTCATAGATTCCTGTTGTCCAGGGAGCTGTCTTTGCTCCTCTCTCCAGTTTGATGTTGAACAAAAGAAAATCCCAGATGCAGCCAATGAGACTTTAAAATAACCCCTGTATTCCTGTCCCATCCATTCCTTGAGAACTTCATTACTTCCAGGCTCAAGAAGCTATTCTAGGCTCATCTCGAACTCTCTCTGCTCCTGGCTTAGAGAATAAAGCATTGCTTATTCAGACAATTACAATTTGGCCATTGGACTTTGCTCCAAAGAACTCTTAATTTTGTGATCAACAAAGCAATCAGATGATAAACTAGTTTTGTTCAACTGTAAAAGATCTGTTAAAACTAGGAAAGAAATCATCAGCATCTAAAGAAATAAATACATTCTATCCCATGCACTGAACTATCTATAAGATCTGGTGGATAGAAGAGACACTTATCTGCAGAGCAAACCCTGGGGGAGAAAGAAAGGAACCATGTTGGCAATTTGTGTATGTGTGTGAGCACTTGGATCACTAAGCCCATAAGTCTGTTTCTGAGACATTTCCAGCTCTGTTGCCCAGTGCCTGTGTTCTGCAGCAGCCAGCACTCACACCCAAGATCCAAGATCTGGGCAGAAAGAGCAGACTTTGTGCTCTCTGTTCATATATTCTCATATATTGGTTTTGTATAAGACATTTTTCTTTAGTGAGCTTTTGTTGTGAAACAGTCTCAATTTTAGACAAATGTGGACAGGATAATACTAAGTTTTTCACTTGATCCACTTGAGAATATGTTCCTGACCCCATTACCCAGGATATACTCCCTCAGGGTGAGATAGTTGTCCCAGTAACATCCTTATAGTAAAAGAATCCAACTCCAATCACACATTGCATTTAGTTGCCATGTCTCTTAGCTGAACAGTTCCTTGAACTTCCTTAACCTCTGTGACAGTACTTCTGAAGGACACACAGACTTACTGTTGTATAGTGTGTCCTTCAATTCAGGTGTGTCTGATGTCACCTCATAATTAGATTCAGGCTGTGAATATTTGAAAGGAACAAACAAGTGCCTGGTGCTGGGTTCATCACCTTGTACCAGTCATGTGATCATGACAGCAGCTGTACCCTCACAGTTGATGTGAATTCCAGTCACTTGCTAAAATGTCTGCTGGGTTTTCCTCTGTAAAGTTATTCAATTTCTCTGGTCATTGGTAATATTAAAGGAAGGTACTTCAAAGTGAGGATAAATATTCTGTCCTAGGGTGGACTGAAAGGTTGTGTATATTTGTGTATTTCATGGATTCCTGGCATCCAGCGAGCTATCATCCTGTGCTGTCATTCATATATATATGAGACTCGGTAACTCTAGGAAGATTTGAGTGGCTAGGGGCTTGTGATTCTGGGAGTTGAAATTCCAAGAGCACAGCATGGGCATCTTCTTAACTCCTGGCAAAGATGTGTTTCTGCTTCAACTCCTGGTGGAAAACAGAAGGACAAGCAAACATATAGCAAAGATGCCAAACTTTTCCTTCTAATTTGCTCCTGTGAGAAAACACTAATCCGTTTATGAAGACTCTGTCCTTCTGATCCAAATACCCATTTAGTTTAATCATAAAATACCACATCTCCAACATGTGAGTTTGGTTGGGGGTACACACTCAAACCAGAGCAACACCATTTATGCATTTGGGTCTTTACTGCTCAGACTTAGTGCCCCATTCTCAACTATCTCAACTTCTCCTTCCCTCTGACTTTGCCTTAGTTAGCCTCACAACTGGGTTTTGGACTGAATCATTTAAGAGGGAAAGGGGAAAGGTTGAGGAATTTCTAGTGCAAGACAGAAAATACATTGCCTTTGGATTTGGAAACTAAAAAGTAAAATGGCAGAGAGCAAGAAGCATGGGTGTTGGATGATGCCCAGGCTTTGTAACTAGGAAGCATCTGATTGGCCAGGGCTCTGACTACTGCCCATGAGCCAGGGGAGCATCCACATGATCACATCTTACCTGGTACCATATGGGAAGTACTCCACATTGTATACTTCTAACTCTAAGTAAGAGAATGTTGGTGGTGGTACCCTTTCTATTATGGCCGTCTACATGGGATTCTTTGCCTAGGTCCAGGAACTTGAGGCACTTTCTAAGCCCCAAGTACATATACAAATGTGTTTTGTTTCTCTTAAAGAATATAGAAATTTCTTCAGAATCTCTAAGAGATCTGTGTTCCATCAACATTTACCTACTGAGCATATACAAAGGGTTAACAGAAGACCCAGTCTTACTGAAATCAAAGTAAAGCAGATAAAGCAATTATTTGTTGGGTAGGAAATTTGTAAAGACTTGGATTTTAGATTGGCAATTGATGCCATAACAAAGTACTGCAGATGCAATGGTCTAACACAACACAAATTATTTCTCTTTTAGTTGTAGAGGTCAAAATTTCAAAGTAGGCATTGCTAGGTTGATGTCAAGGTTGGCCAAGCTTCCAGAAGCTCAAAAGAAACATCTATTCCCTTACCTTTACCAGCTTCTAGAGCTACCTCTGTTCTTTGGCTTTGACCATTGTTCTATCTTTAAAGATGACAGAAAGGACCACAAATCTTTCTCTAACACTGCCTCTGTTTCCCCTCACTTATACACATGTTTGATTGTATTGGACTGGCCCCAATATCCTAGAATACTCAATCCAGTAGAGATTCTTGCTTAATCACATCTGAAAAGAGTATTTGCCTGTAAAGTAGCTTATTCATAGGTTTCCAGGATTGGGATGTGAACTTTTGAAGATAGAAGCCATTGCTTGCCTTACTGACTATAATATTCAAGAATGTAGTAAAATACCAACCATCATTCTTTGTTGACAAAAACATACATTAGCAAAACATTTCTGTGTGAGAAGTTGGCAGTGCATAATCATATTCTTAGGGATACTCACTAATCCATTAGTGTTCCTTCAGTGAGATTATGTAAGAGCCATAAGTAGTCAGGGATGGACAGAATGGCTAAGAACTTTCCCTTAGCATAGTGTATATTCATGACAAACTGGAAAATACAAAGTTCTCTGTAGAGATACCATAATAAAAGATCCTGATACGTTTACATAGACTCTCTAGCAACACTTTTGAAGGATAGCGTGGATCTCTTATGTATTAATGGGGAGACTCCAAGATTCTTTCAGCTATCTATTGAAATATGTGCAGCTGTGTGTCGGAAGGGGAAATAGCCAGGGGTGTGCATCTCTGAGTAGTGGGAATTGAGGGATTTCTTAATTGTCATATTCTTCTGAACTTTTAATCCATAAAGAACTTTCACTGGTATTTTTTAAAGCAGCAAAATGAGACTTTTAACTAGGAAAAGAGGTATCAAATTCTTTCTCTGGTGAAAATGGCTGTTTTCTTTGGAGGTAAAAATATGTACTGCACAGGCATTTAGTGGTTTTACTGGACCATTTGTTCTCAGCATATAGAAACCCTAATGATCTCATGTCCTAGACTACAGTTTCTAGACTGCCACCTCTTTAAAAACATAGTTATATTTGGATGCAGCCATGCTGATTCACTTACATGTTGTCTGTGGTTGCTTTCAAATTACAATGAAAGAAAGCTGAGCAATGACAGAGATCATATGGCCCCAACCTAAAATAGTCACTATCTACTCTTTCCTGATAACTCCTACTACTCTTGGCTTTCTTACTAGCAGCAGTGACACTATTCTACTACTCAGTTTATAATCAAGTTTTTTGGACCCTTGCCGCTCATCCTTTCCCTGCCATCATGACCCAAAAGCACATTTGGGGAGGAGGAGATCTCGTCACTATAGGAAAAGATGGCTTCCCTGTATGTTATCTAGGATTTCCTGTATTTGGTCTTTAGAAAGATTTAAGAATAAATTTTAAGATAAGTCTAATTCTACATATTAAAATAGAATATGGTGTTCCATCTGAGGGCCCCTGTTCTGTCTAATCCTAAGCCTTCAGGATTCCAGGTCTTCATGTATTTGAGATGCCCTTGGGAAGCTCTGTGGGAATATTCAGTCCCCTCTCTTGTATGACCTGATGACATGACCTACTCCAAGATATGGTTAAGGGGGGTATTTTTACAGAGGCATCTGGAAGATTCCAGAGCAGAAAGAGAAAATAGAAGACTGAACAAGTCCAGCCAAGTAGGCCTGCCCAGGAGAAGAGGCAAGAGGCAGGGAAGGATGAGTGAGAGGCAAAGACAAAGAGAGGGCAAAAAGATGAAGGCAAGAGGCAAAAGAGAGAGGGTAGCTGAAATATCTGCGTTATAAGTTGGGGGAAGGGTGGCAGGAAGTTCCTGAGCTGGAGAAGCCGGAGGAGGAGGTGGTGAGGAGAGTTAGACACTTGTGATCTGAGGGAGCCTGTAGAACACATGGGCTCTGGTATGCTATTAGGCGCCACAGATAACCATTTGTAGCTTCTGCCAGTGATAAGAGAACCAGCTCCTTTGGTAGAGAGGAAGCAGCTTTGCAAGTTCCAGCGGGATGCTGGCTTTTGGACCCAACACCTACATCATTTACACAGACACCATGTACACAACCCTTTGCAAGTGCATTCTCCACTCCGGACTTCAGCCTCCTCATGTGAATGCTCTAGAGAACAAGGACTCTAGAGGAAAGGAACTCAACCCAGCAGTTACCTCTTCCCATCTGGACAGTACGTGTTCTGCCTCACCCAGGCCTAGATTTCTCCAAATGTCAGATGGTTTTAGGACCTCTAAGTCCAAGTGGTTCTTTCAAAATTCAGAATTTCCCTAGATGATCTGAACCATGCTACCTATCCTTCTGTCTTCAGAGAGCCGCAAGGGAATCTGTGGATTATATAGCTCCCTGGTAGATCCGAAACCATACCCAAAGTGGACCAGACTACACTACACTAGAAATGTAGATTCCAAAGAACCCTCAATGCATCTGGACAGCCATCCTCAGCTCTTCTTCACATGGCTGCTAGGGACATCCCAATACGCGCTGTGGGTTTCTGACCTCCTCTTCTAAAGATATCTCTATTTATGGGTCCCAGAAAGAAAATGCACATTCTTGGAGCTTGCCTACCAGAGGCCAGACATCCCCTGCCACATGTGTAACTGTCCAGCAGCTGTCAGTCAGCAGCAATCCTTCTACAGTTTCTGCAGACCTCTGTCCTTTCTCATCCCGAACCTTTCTGTGGCTCTCATCCCTCCTCCAGCTTGCCTGCTTAACTCTCATCTTTATTTGCTCTATTCACATTGCTTATTATTTTCCTTACTTTGTTGAGAAGTTTCTGGAGCCTCAGGACCCAGGAGGCTTATGTGCAAATAATAAATTCAGCGAAGGTCTTCACAGCGCCTCGGCATCCCCACCCCTCCGCTGTACTCTGGAATTCCTCATCAGCAGTTGTTCCTTCCTGTGCCCTGCCAGTGAACCCCAGTGTGGCCTCTCAGGATACCTGCTATGAATATTAGCCATTCTTCATCTCCGCTGCTGTTCTGTGGCTTTGGTTCAGTAAAAATGAACTGAAATGTGCTGTATACAGGGCAGGCTCCTTTTGTGTGTGAGTGCATATGAGTTTTTATTTCTTTTGCAAGGGCTCCTGCCGGCACAGAGAGCCAAACCTAGCCTGGGCTCATGAAGGCTTGTCGGCTCTGGGCAGCCATGAGCTTGTGTTTACTCCCATCCTGATCTGGATATCTTCTGGCTTGCCTCTCCATTGCTGGAGTGGAATGAGCCCAGCTAGTTTGCTCAGGAGAAGAATGCATGTGGCTGCGGCCTAGGGTCAATAGCTGTTACCCTGACCCTGCTGTTTCCATGTCAGGGCAGTCGCACTTCAGTGATACTCCCAACGTCCTGAAGTAATGATTCATTTCCAACCAGACATGAAACACCAGTCTCCTTCCTTACAGAGTGTGACTGGGTGGGAATGACAGATGTAGACACAAACAAGAGCTCTGGTCTGAGTAGGGTGGCCCCATGTGATCCACATCTGGGGACTCTTGGACGGGTATCCGGTCAGTGAGACTCCTCCCTGGGCCCCACACAGCTGGCAACCAGGCCTCCCTGGGGCCATGCTGTCCTTCCCTCCTGCAGGCTGGCTAGCACCTGCCAGCAGCCTGAAGGTAAAGTCAACCCGGGACTTATAAACCCAGAAAGTTGAAACTTTTTAAAAATGCTGATGTGTTTTTAAGAGGGGAGCCGGATGCCAAGAGCCTACTGGCAGAGAGGGACACGGGGGAATTCCGTGTATTATCCACTTGTGATAAGTTAAATCTCAAACAATTTTTACTGTGAGTTTTAGAAATTGAACCAGTTTCCTTGACCTTGCCTTTGCCTCTTCCCTCTTCAGAAATGAGGTCCAGGCATCCCTGAACCAAGATGATGTTCAGCACCGCCAAAATCTCTACCTTAAACAATGAAATCCTGTGTTCATAGCCAAGACTGAGGGTGCCTGTGTCTCAGACATGGGCATCTCACCTTCCTTACCTATACCGGAACGATTAGATCCTAGGGTATACATTAGGGCAATCAACCAGCAGTGCCTAAATCATTTTAGGGAAGGCAAGGTCTTGATCGAGTCATAAATCTGGGCAGAGCTACTTTTCGTGCTGAGAACTAGATCAAATTCTTCCCCAAGATGCCCAGGAACATGGGAGCCATTTGTATACCCCCTGCCAATGGAAACCCAAAGCTTACCCTTCGGGGTAGAAAGACATTTGGGGAATGGAAAATCGGCCTTGTGTAGTTCTATTTTTCCAGGAATGTTTTAAAGTTAGTTTTCTTTGGGCAAATGTGCATGGGAATAGTCTTAGCCTGGTTATTTGACCAGCTTATTGGGAGGTCCCAGAAATCCAAGTGAAAATTAAAGTTGCTTGTCTTCTTCCATGGCCTTCTGGGGTCCAGCTGACAAATGGGGAGTCAGGAACTGGGCTTTTCCAATATAAATTAATCATTTTTCCCAGCCCACTTGCCTGGTGCCAGTTCCCACTTGTTCTCTGCTATTTTAGAGACCATACTTGTTGCCCAGGGGGACCCAAGCTGAACAAAGCAGGGACCAGAAGTGGCTAAAGTAGCATGCTTGCTTTGGTTGGTCACCCCATAGCCCTAACCTGGGCCCCCACACCCTCTCAGACCACTGGTAGACCAGAGGGGCCTCTATAAATTCTAAAGTACAGAGCGAGTGTTTTCCAGTTTTGTAAAATTAAATTAAGGAAAGGACTTCCAGACTGACTACACCGAGTGCCAAGTTTCATCCCAACACACATCATTTTTATAGTAACGTTTTAACTCCGTGAAAAACACGGGATTATAATGAAAACGCTGACAGGCCTGGAGCCAGCTCATGAAGTAATAATGCCACGTCTTTAATATTTTTACACAGCATGTCCCAACCTGCCACAGCCTTGCTTTCCTTTAGATAGGAGTGAAAATTCCCAGAGCACGACTTTTTCTCCTCCTCCTTTGGACTGTACATTCCTATCTCCAAAAGCTTTCTTCCTCCTGGGCTCCTAAAGCCCAGATACGGTCTTTGGTCTGTGATTGATTTATCAACCTAAGCTACTTTTTTTGGTTGTTTCGTTTTTGCTTTTTATCTGGAGTAGAGGAGAGGTAGGGATATGTGCCCTGAAACCTTACTTCTACTCATGAAGGCTCAGGACTCGTGAAAATGAACTCTGGATATATGGCTCACTCAAGTGACAGGGAGCTAATGAATCTAGAATTGGCTTGCTCTCTATCAAGAAGCCCACAAGCCAAGCTGCTTGCCAGCACTCCAGGTGGCTTTCAGCCCTTTAAATCAACAGCAACAACAAAAATCTACTGACTAATGATCACTGAGTTCAGAGCCTCTTTGGAGATGGTGCCTCAAAGGCAGCCTTATCACATTGCCTTTAAGGTCCCTAGCATCTCCAATGCACACAGGAAGCTGGAAGCAAGGGCCACCAGGCCACCCACTTTTCTGTACCAGTATGTTTCTCAAACTTGGGTTGTTAACCTGAGAGAGACTAATACAGTTCTAAAAAGCAATGAAAAGTCAGGACGTGGAGCTAATGAAAGTCAGTGGGGAGCGTTTGATAGAAGTATCAGCTGGACAGGATTCCTGGGCTCATTGGAGCTACTGCCTGCCTTGTGCAGAGCAAATGATATAGAATTCCGTGGCTTTTGACTCATGCTTCCTAGACCCAAATGCTCTCTGGCCTCTTCCCTGCTTCGTAAGGGTGTACAGGCATGTTATAAGCATTAGGGGGAGACATGCTTTTGCCTATATTCAAAGCAACAATAATCAGAGCTAAGAATTGTTTATATAATTTTTCTCACTTGGTACATCTTCACTCTAACATGGCTTGCTGCACAGTCAAGTGTGTTGGAGGAGGAAAAGGAGGTGACCATGATGATAAAATGAAAGAGCAAACCTTCATCCGTGTGCTCACACCTGGCTTTGGCTCAACTGAGAACCCCAGCAGACCTTGGAATGGATGCCTAGAGGCAGCGGTGTTTCCTTTCGATGGTTAAGAAGGGTTAATGGAGGGAGGCTTTCTGCTGCCAGAGCTCTCATTAGTTAGGCAGCTTTCCCAAACACTGCTTTCCCTCAGCCAGCTCACAGCCCAAGTTCTTTAACAGCTGAGGTCTGAGGAGTGAATACTGTCCATCCCTCTGATTGTCCGTTTCCTCAGGAAGGCACTGAGGCTTGAAGAATAGGAAAGGTTGGCACTTAGGGAAGTTGAGAAGAAAGCAGGAAAAAGAGGTGTCCACTCCTCTTCATTCCTCATGCATTAAACATGACTACATTTCTCACCAATGCAGAAACTGGGCTTTGGGAGTTCTTGGCCCCTTTGGAGGCATGGGATACACAGCACAGTTTTGGATGTCCTTGTAAATGGCACACAGAGAGAGCGCTCAGCTTCAAAAAGAAATGATTGATATGTCTTGTACCTTAACAGATGAGAAATGTCCGTGACAGAAGGGACCCCTGTTACAAGCCAGGTTTTCTCATTAGCAGTGAAACATGGATAATTATTCTCTGGGAACATACACAGTGGGAATTCGTGTTAGACCTATATTTTGACTATTGCTGCTGGCAATCCTCAGAGACCGTGGTGTGTGCGTACGTGCATGCGCACGCACACACACGCACACACATGCAGGCAGGTATATAAAAGCCTGCACTGCATGTGCACTAATACTACTACTACTGAGTACAGCAGATGTTTTGAGGAGACACCTGTGTGTGCAGTCACAAACACTGAAAGGCAAAACAGCAATGGAAAAGGTGGATAACAGACAATTTTTATTTACTTTAGTTAGAATTCATGATTTTGGTCTCTTCTCTTTGAAAAGTAGACCGAAGATAGGCTTCCCTAAGAGAATTTTTCAATATAAGATGAATAATCTCACACATTAAAAGAGCACTCTTTTTGGTCACTATCCCAATGTAGAGGAAATACCATTATCTATGCAGCAAATGCCCATGGCCTTAGAGGGTGAAGGGACTTCGGGAGTGCCTTAATTAGGACCTAAAACACCCACACCTCCGCTGTGCCTCTCTAAGATTCCTTAGAGTCCAACCTGAACTTTAGCAAGGAAATTTCCAGGGCCGTTTTCTACCCCTGCCCACCCACCCACATTTTATCCAGCCAACCAACCAACCACTGGGCCCAGGGACTGGTTCCATGGGGAGCAGACTCTGAACCCTACTTAGCAGGGAGTCAGGCCCTTTCCCTGCTCACTTGCCTAGCAGAACTTAAGAACCCAGAAAGACATTCCTGTTTTAAGTCCTGGTATATAGCCCAGAATGATCTGGCAAAGTAACATTGCCTTCTAGGCTCAGCGGTAAACTTGCTTCAAAATTCTATGGCTCTGGCCACAGATTATAGTTGCTCTTTCCTTCCCAACAGAGAAAGCCAACAGAATGGCTGGCTGTCCATACACACCCTCATTAACAGTAAGGGGGCAGGGGAACACAACAAGCCTTTTTGTTCTGTGCCACCACACTCCCTTTCCATTCCCTGAATGGAATTGGAAGGCACAGTTCTTATGCAAGGAATGCTAAGGAAGCCTCCAACCTGAGCAGCATGCATCTGTAATTCAGGACTTGATTTTCTCTGAGGAAAAAAAAAAAAAAAAAAAACAGGAAGGGTGCTCTGTAGCATCTTCTAGAGGATAGCCAAGTCAAAATTGTCAGAATTAAGAGTGACAATAATCTCTGACTCTGACAGAGCTGAGTGAGGGAAGGTGGACCACCAAGAACTTTTAAGTAAACTATAAAATATTCAGAAAAGGGCTGGAGCGATGACTCATTAATCAGGAGTAATGGCTACTCTTACAAAGGACCTGGGTTCAGTTCCCAGCATCCACATGGTAGCTCACATCCATTACTCCAGTTCCAAGGGACCTCCCACCCTCTTCTAATGTCTGTGGTACCATGCAGGCAAAAGTCATATACACAAAATAAAAATGAATGTATTTTTAGAAGACTCTTGAAAATGATGGGCTTGTCCAGCCTTTTTTTAACTTGTTGTGATCTTATGGGAAAAAAAAAAAAGTTGATTAAACTGGCTGTGGGGGGAAAGCAATTATAATAATTTTGGATTCATACTAAGTAAATAAAACAGCATGTGAACTTCCCTGCTTTGCCATCAAGCTGCATTGCAGAAGTTTCTCAATAATACTCTATTTTTCCCCAACATATAAAGAAAAACTTCCTTTATAAATAAAATACAAAATGAGTCAGTGAATCAGGGAGGAAAGAGCTACCAGGAAAAAAAACTTTTCAATGAATTAATGGCATTTGTGCCAGTGTTTTAGAAGTTAGTGTAGAGGCAGAAAGGGAACAAGTCACTTTGTGTTCTTCAAGCATTTTTATTGAACTGAGTGAAGAATAGTCTCCCTCCCACAAGTCCAGAGAGTGAAAATGCCCCCCTTTCCTTGGGAAAAGCAAGCATAATAAAAATACTATCGGTGAGACCATGACATGTGTACAATTCCTAGAGCCATGGAAACACTCGTGAGCTCACCAGGAATGTGGGCTTCGGCTGCAACAATGACTGCCTTCACTCTTCTTCTAGGCTGCCCCATCAAAGGCCACCCCACCCCCAATATCACCTGGTTCCAAAATGGCCAGCCAATTGCCACTGCTCCAGGACTGAACCACCACATCTGGGGAGCTGGACAGATCCTCCAGGTTGCAAATCTCAGTGGAGGACCTCAAGAGGAGTTCAGCTGCCTGGCTCAGAACGAAGCAGGAACCCTCGTGCAGAGAGCATCTTTGGTGATCCAAGGTGAGGCTTGTCCAGTCATGGAGCAGCAGTCCATTCTCCAGTAGAACATACTGGTACACTCTCTGCTATATAATGGCTATGTATCGTGAAACCTTAACTTCTGCCTTCAGCAGAATGCCTGGGACCTAGCCCAGCTCAACCTGGAAAAAATCAGGATGGAGAGGGTATCACTGTCAGTTATGCATGTTTACCTTAAGCTGTTTTAACTAGGAAAGACATATATATATATAACTTTTAAGTCCATGTGCATTGTCTTGATTCTAGCCAGATTGAACACTTACTTGCCTTCTGCCTGGAGAGAGCAGTATATGCCTCACATTCCAGGATGTTCAACCATAGTCACATGCAAAGTGCCTTTCCTTGGGCACTGGCAAAAAGAAAAAAAAAAAAAGGAGGAAAGGAAGGAAGGTAGAAAGAAAAGAAAGAACCCTGATAGAGTAGCAATGGCTCAGGCATGAGCCTTCCAGGAAGACAGGCAGGTCAGCAAGTCCACACTCACTGTATCAGCCAGAGATGCTAATGAGCTGAAAGCAGCCAGGAGCCCAGCTGGCCTCTGTATGGAGACTGTGGGAGGCTGCTTTCCATGGGCTAGTTCTAAGGTGCTGTAGGTGACTCTGTCAAGGTAAGCAAATGCTATGGAATGTGCTCCCAAGACTGAGTAGGACTCTGTGGGGAGGGTGCCCTGCTCTTATTAATACTGCATGAAAGGAGGTTTTTCTAAGCACACAGATCTGGTGGAACAACCTCCCCTGCCATTGGCTCTCCAAGTAGGAAAACAAATGCCCCCCTTCTCACTGCCTATGTGCAGTGTTTATAACTCACAAGCATTACTATCCCGGCCAGCATTCATTTTAGCAGCCTTCCCCACAACACAACAGAAAAACCAAAGTGGACTCTTCCACACACCTCATTGTCTCACCTAAAGGAGAACTTTCTGGATAGACTGTTTCATAAAACTAACAAATTCCAACTCAAATCCATGCTTTTAGATATAAATAGATCAAAGTGAAGTGTTTAATCATTGGTCTGGTGAACCAATATTGGAAAAAAAAGTACTTGCTCAAGTATGATTAAAAATAATAAGCATTGCGGCTGTTAGATAGATACTGTGCCTGGTACTTACGGAGCTAGGCCCTTCCCTTCCGTTTTACTCAGTCCTCACTGTACTTCATGAGGTGAGAGGCTGTGTTCCTTTTCTGGGTGAGTCCACTGAGGCTCTTGGAGCCCATTGGCCTTGCCCAAGTTTATTGGAATGTCACTGCCCCACTCCCCTGCCCTTAGAAGGACAATTGTGGACAGTAACACCATGACTTCTTCCCCCCATGACAGATTACTGGTGGTCTGTGGACAGACTCTCGACCTGCTCAGCATCTTGCGGTAATAGAGGGGTTCATCAACCCCGCCTCAGGTGTTTACTGAACAACACAGATGTTGACCCTGAGCACTGTGCTGGAAAGCCCCGGCCCGCCGTGCAGCCCGTTGCCTGCAACCGGAGAGATTGTCCTTCTCGGTAGGTGTACCCTTCCTGCTCCCATCCACCGACCCTGACTATTATTAGCACCATACAGAAAGAGATGGCATTCAAGGAGCTGTTCCTGTCCAACATACTGGCAATATCCTCAGAGTAGGCCTCTGTTTTCAGTTCTCCTTATTCCCTCACCCTTCAGCCAGCTGAAGTTACCTAAGCTGTCAAGTCCTGAGAGTCTGCCCAGTAAAGAAGTACATCTTAGGATGGGGCCCAAGGTAACGCCCATCCTGCAATAATAACCTGACTTTCTGGGTTGTATGAAACATATTCCCTATTGAAATGTTGAGACCAGGGCTACTGGGCTCAACTCCAACTTTTTCCTTTCTGTCTAAAATACCTCTGCTAGCCAGTGCTCTGGTTTAGTCTGGGAAAACTTACCTTTTTTTACAAGCAGTTGCATCTAAAGTTGGAATGCATCTCCATTTTTCTGCAGCTGCTCTAACTCTAGATGCAGTCCCTGCACTTGAGATTTGTATTTAGGCTGCAACGCACCCACCATCTCCTTTCCTAGTGTAGGCTTCAAGAAGTCCTGAGTCCCACAAAGCTCATATCCCTAAGTCTTCAGGCAGTAGCTAACAGGTAACGGATGGGGTTGGCACCAGCACGGCACTCTGCAACCCGGGAGACTTGGCAAGGACCTGAAATGCCCTTTTATGACCCATCTGTAGGACTTTGCTATATACTATTCAGGCAACTGCTTTGTGTTTTGCCAGCTGAGTCACAGGGAGCAGCTGAGACTAGGAGAGACTCCATGAAATATGAAACACACTCATTAATATCAGCAGTTTGACTTGCTGACGGGAAGGTTTCCACCGGAATGATTAATGTCCTTTTATACCCTTCCTGAACGGTAACGTAGTCCATAGCTCTGCTTTCTCAAAAACTCCCACCCCAGCTCCTGAAAACTTCACTGAAATGTATATTTAGAAATCAAAGTTGATTGAAATGCAGGCCTGACATTCACCAGGGACAGAAGGATCTGGAAGACTGCCCTTGCCAAGCTGCATGAAATGAAGAAGAGATCTTTTACATGCCAGGAACTCTGTGATTTGATTTGGTGATGGTCAGAGTTAATCAACCTAATTTACTTCAGCAACTGAAATGGCAATGGCCATCTCCTCTTAGGTTTCAATGCTTCCAGTGGCTTTAAAACACCTTGTGCCTACTTCCTAAATATGGTGTTCTCTTAGCCTAGAAATCCACATAATGTCATACTACTCAGGCCAAAGAGGAAAGAAATAGCCACAAACTTTAAGTCAGTTGCATATCCTGATGCAAGAAGGAATCCCTTCCCTCCATATACTTCTTTTAAAAATCAAATGTGGTCCCACTTGGCCAAGGAAACGCTAGAGTGCCAGTTGAGCTTGAGGACCGCATTAGCATCCTCTGTTGTACTAATACAGGCATTGCTCTGATTATCCTTCTGTGTCTGCTCTAACCCAGATAGCTATTTGTGTTAATCTACTTTGCAGTTCTAGTCCCAGACTCCAGGTATCTTAACTGGTGAGGTGTTCTAAAGTCTATAAGATTGGCTAGAAAGTACCATGCCTCTTAACTGGTCTACTCCCTGAAAATTATCTGTATGTGCACACATGTAGAAGAGGGCTCCTGAATGATTACATATATACTGTGGACTAAGGACTTTGCAATGTCCCCAAATTCTAAAATGGCTTTCAGAGAAAAGCCCATTTGTCATACATAGTCTTGGCTAGTTTTTCTTCTAGGAACTTAAATTATACTTGAATCCTAACATTCTGAGACTGGGTTTTTATACTGCACATGTAACTAACTCTCCAAGAAATATATACTTCTACACTGACTTACTAATGGTAGGAATTACCCTAGAAATCTAGAAGATAGAACAAAGTTCCAGACAAAACCTTGACCTCAGTGAAACCCAGATTATCTCCTAGGTTAAAAGGTAATATGTTTGGACCTGACTTTCCTAGGAAAACACCCTGCCCTGATAACATACTGTACTATGAGTTTCTAACTAAAAGCTTTCTATCCACAGTTTTATTAGTGTGGGGACCACAAGGCAGTCAACCCTCAATATAGTCTTTCCTTGTCAATGTCCCTATTTTACCAATTTCCTGAGGATACAAGAACTCAAGCCATGAGCCATCCATGGGGACATGTGCCCTTTGTAAAGACTCAAGGGGTGAATTTGCTCCTTGTCACTCCCACATTCCAGTACCTCTAAAAGTTCCTGGTCCCTGGTCATGCTGCTACCTCTCCCCTATATGCATTTCCTTCTAATAAGAGCTTGTAGGGTCTACTTATATACTCACTTCCAAATCCTAACTACAGTGGATGCCTGTAACTCCAGCACTCAAGCCAGGAGCATCACATGTCCAAAGCCAAGCTGTGTCACACAGTGAGACTCTGTCTCACAAACAAACAACGAAAAGCCCTTATCTACAAGCAAGTTAGCATTCACAGGCTCCAGAGACCTATGTGGACTTGTTGCATTTTTCTGAGTAAATCCCCTCATATCAACATCTGTGTGTGCTGAGAGGGATAAGCAAGGTCTCCCTCTGGCCTTACCATCTACAGTTGTCCTCCTTCTCCTCAGATGGATGGTGACTTCCTGGTCTGCCTGTACCCGGAGCTGTGGTGGAGGTGTCCAGACCCGCCGGGTGACCTGTCAGAAGTTGAAAGCATCTGGGATTTCTACCCCAGTGTCCAATGACATGTGCACCCAACTGGCCAAACGGCCTGTGGACACTCAGGCCTGTAACCAGCAACTGTGTGTGGAATGGGCTTTCTCCAGCTGGGGCCAGGTGAGCAGCCAGACAGGTGTTTTTTTTTTTTTTTTTTTTTTTTTGTTTTTTTTTTTTTTTTTTTTTTTGGTATTGAGGGCCAATCTGCAGATACATATACCATGCCACTTCCTCTCACATTCCCATTTCACTAGCCCCACCCACTGCCACTCCTGCATCCCCCATCCTAAGGAGTTTGGGGTGTTCTGAGGCATAAGCCCACAGCTCAGACCCATTGTTTTTCATTCTGTGATCCCAAGACCACTTCCTAGAACTGTGCTACAGATGGTTCTGGGAACTTCAGAGGAGAATTCCTGGAGAATGCATTGTTGTTGCTGTGGGCCAGGGTTCTCAACAAGTTCACAGAACAGAAAATTCACTAGAGAAACTTTTAAAACAATGACATCCAGGCTATACATCCCAAATATGTGAGTCAACTGCACTGTAGAGGGACTCAAGCATTGGAAACCATCGTCCCAAGCCAAGAAAAGGTGAAGCCTAGCTGGATCACCTTGAAACCTAGTTCCGTGCCTAGAAGTTAACATAGAAAGTCCCGAGATTACTATGGGCCTGGAGAGGGAACTGGGAACGATAGAGGAAGGAAGGAAGGAAGGCTCCCAGCATTCTGGGAAGCTGTTTGTCCTTGAGCATGTGAGGCTTACAGGTTAGAGGCATTTTTTGTTTTATAGACCTCTTAAGCACAGTAATTTAAACTTAAAACATGTTAGCTATCACAAGATCAACAGAGGTCCTCGTTTAGCCAGAAGCCAAAGGATGGAGCCTCCTTTGTATATAATGGAGGTACCATATTAACTTCATCCACTTCATCCACTGAGAGGAAGTATTATGTGTAGCTGTGATTTTTAAAGGAGACCACCACAAACAGAAGATTCTGTGGGTGAAAGGAAGTCAAGGGGAATGTAGTCAAGGGTGTAGTTCCATGTCTGGTCCAGGTGAGACTACGTAACTGTCAGAACCCTCTGTCCTAAGGTCTGTTAAAAGATACTGAGAACAGTCTCCCTACTTGTACACCTGATTCTCCAAATGCCCTGAAGCTTCCCTCTACAATCTTATATTGTTCACACACACAAGAACCAGGTGTATATAGGTGCTTATAGAAAATAATAGCATTGCATATACACTGTTTAATCCCAAAATCTCTGGTCAAAAGATATTGGAGATCTACCATGTATACAAGAGATACCAACAGCCTGATTGATCTTCAGGTGGTATCCAACACAGATAGCAGCATCAGTCTGGCTATTGTTGGTTTGTCTGGGACTGGCACTAATTGGCAGAGTGATTTTTTTTCTGACTTCTAGAATATTTTAGGCAACTGGAAAATTTTAACTTGTTAGAATTAGCTCTCTATACATGCCTGTTTGACATGCAATATAATACATGTTTGTTTGAGAGTTTTTTTTTTTTATAAAGACCAAGTGATTTCAACAGAGTGCCAAGACCATTTTAGTAGGGAAATAATCATTTTTCAACATATGATATTGGAGCAATGCCAAAAAATAAAGCTCATCCCTTACACCATGAAAAATAAAACTCTTAGAGGGAACCTTTCCTGACATCAGGGTTGGCAATAACTTCTTAGATATGACACTGTCTTAGTTAATTTATGTTGCTGTAACAAGATTCTACGTATGAATAATTTATAAGGAAAATTATATCTTACAGTTCTGGAAGTTGAAGTTTGTTATCAAGGGGTGGTGCCTATATGGTTAAAAAAAAAAAAAAGACACCACATTGTGTGAAAAACAGGCCTGCAAGCACATGTCTTACAAAGCCACTAATCTCATCAGGGAGGTATCTCCCTAAACACCTCATCCCAGCCTTAATTATCTCCCAAAGTGCTGCTCTCCTCCTCCAGAAAACAGGAGTTAAATTTCAAACATACAAACTCAGAAAATCTAGATTATCTAAATAAACCATACCAGACAACAAAAACACATCAACATTATAGTATCCTGTTGACGCACGAAAACCCATAGAGTAAGTAAAAAGGCAGCCTGTGGCATAGGAGAACATACTTAAAAGCATAACCCTAATCAGAAGTGAACAAATCCATAATGGCTTAAAATTCCTACAGCTTAACAAAATAACAAGCAAACAAAAAAACCTTTCCTCGGGCAAGAATTTAAATAGTCATTGTATTGGGTAAATATTATAGAAATGTAAGTCAACCACAGTGCATTACTGTGAAGGCCAACTGACTGTCAAAGGCTCCAGGCCAGAATGAGCTACATAGAAAAGTGCTTTCTCAAAAGAAAAAAAATCCCACAATGTATCACCATTTGATACTCTTTAGGATGATTATTATTGAATAAATAATAAGTTTGGTGTGGGTTGGGGCAAAATTCAATGGTAGAGCACTCTCCTAGTATGTACAAGACCTGCATTCTATTTTCCACACTGGGAGAAAGAAAAGTTTAAAGAAGAAATTGAATTTCCAAGTGTGTTGCCCATAGGAAAAGGAAATAAAATATGGTAACTAAAACAAAGGAGAAGGTAGAGGGAGGAATGTGAAAAAAATGAAAAACAATTACAGCATGACCCAAGAATAACAGTTGTGCTATGTATACAAAAACAGCATTGTCATGTGTCAGTGACACCCCAACCAATGACTAACCATAAAATACAATAGTGGTCCCATAAGATTACATCATTTTGGTTGGAGCCATGGTTCCATGGTTGAGAATGCTCATTCCTGACGGACCCCTCTCCCAGCATCTCCATAGGGTGGTTCACAAACACCTATAATTCCAGCTCCAGGGAGTTCATTGCCCTCCTGATGGACATGGTGCACATACAACACACTCACATACATATAACTGTAGCCAGTCAGAAGAGCAGGTAAGCCGCCAGCCTGCCTAAGGAAATCCCCCATGCCCTTGTTCAGTTCCCAAACACCCAAACCACTGCCACCCCTTTTCTGCCCCACCATTCACCCCTGCTGCTGTGCCCTGTCCCCAACTCAGGCAGATACCCACTGCTCAGGTGCAGGCCAGCCAGGAGAACAAACCCTAAATCAAGGGGGGACTCCTTGATGGACCACCAGAATCCCAGGCCACAAAGACCATAAGACCAAAGAGGAAATAGAAACCAAGGAATAAAACACCCACCCAACAAACTCAGAAATCAGTACCTACACCTATAATTATCTCAAACCCAGATGCCTAGATGCCAGTATAAGAACACAACAACAGCCAGGGCAATGTCACCTCTAAAACCCAGTTATTCTACTACAGCAAACCCTGAAAATTCCAACATAGCTGAAGCACAAGAAAAAGGACCTTTAAACCAATCTTATGATTGGTTTATGATAGAAGTCCTTAGGCAGAAAATGGAAAAAAAAAATCCCTTAAAGAAAGCCAAGAAAAAAGTTGAAAGAAACAAAACTGTTCAAGACCTGAAAATGGAAATAGAAGCAATAAAGAAAACACAAACTAAGGGGATTCTAGAAATGGAAAATCTAGGTATGTGAACAAGAACTACAGATGCAGGCATCACCAGCAGACTACAAGAGATGGAAGGGAAACTCTCAGGCATTGAAGACACTTCTACTAGAAGAAGTAGATACATTGGTCAAAGAAAATGCTAAATCTGAAACCTTCCTGACAAAAAACACCCGGAATATCTGGGACCCTATGAAAAGATCAAACCTGAGAATAATAGGAATAGAGAAGAAAGAAGAATCTCAGTCAAAGACCAAAAAAAAATATTTTCAACAAGATCACAGAAGAAATTTTTCATCAGCTAAAGAAGGACATGCTTATAACGGGGCAAGAAGCATACAGAACAACAAATAGATTAGACCAGAAGAGAAAGACCCACTTAATAGTCAAGACACCAAACATACAGAACAAAGAAAGAACATTAAAATCTGCAAGGGAAAGGGGCCAAGTAGCATATAAAGGTAGACCTATTAGAATTACGCCTAACTTCTTAACTGAGATTTTAAAGTCCAGGAAGGCTTGGACAGATGCCAGCCCAAACTACTATACCCGGAAAATTTTTCAATCACCATAGATGGAGAAAATATGATATTCCATGATACTGTCAAATCAAACAATATCTAACTACAAATCCAGCCCTACAGAAGATACTAGAAAGAAAACTCCAACCCAAGGAGGTTTTAAAACCAAAACACTACCAATAACAACAAAATAACAGGAATTAACAATCATTGATCAGTAACATCTCAATTATCAATGGACATAATTCCCCAATAAAAGGACACAAACTAACAGAATGGATATGAAAACAGGACCATCCTTCTGCTGCATACAAGAAACACCCCTCAACATCAAAGACAGGCATTACCTCAAAAGGGTTAGAAAAAGATTTTTCCAAGCAAATGGATCTAAGAAGCAAACTGGAGATATTAGCCATTTTAATATCTAACAAAATAGACTTCAAACCAAAATTAATCCAAAGAGACAGGGAAGGATACTTCATGCTCATCAAAAGAAAAATCCAATGACATTACTAAAGATTAAATCATACATTGACCCTCATACATTAATAATGAGAGACTTCAATACCCCACTCTCACCAGTGGATAGATCATCCAGACAAAAACTAAACAGAAATAATAAAGCTAATAATAGCTTTATGACTCAAATGGACCTAAAAGATAACTACAGAACATCTCACCCAAACACAAAAGAATATACCTTCTTCTCATTACCAAAATTGACTACATAATTGATGACAAAGCAAGTCTCAACAGGTACAAGATAATTGAAATAACCCCCTGAATTCTATCAGACCAAGGATTAAAGCTGGTTATCAACAACAACAGTAAGCCTACAAACTCATAGAAACTGAACAACTCTCTGCTGAATTATCCCTGGGTCAAGGCAGAAATAAAGACTTCCTAGAATTCAATGAATGTATAACATACCCAAATTCAATGAAAATGAATGTACAAACCAAACTTAAGACACACAAAGAAAGCAAGTGCTCAGAGAAAAGCTCATAGCACTAAGTGCCTTCACAAAGAAATTGAGAAGATGTCATACTAGCAACTTAACAGCACACCTGAACGCTCTAGAACAAAAAGCAAGCCAGGTAGATGGCAGGAAATAAACAGATAAGACCAATTAAATAGAAACAAAGAGAACAATACAAATAATCAATGAAACAGAGTTCTTTGAGAAAATCAACATGATAGACAAACCTTTATCCAAACTAAGTAAAAGAGAATATCCAAATTAACAAAATGAAATGAAAAGAGAGACATAACAACAGACACCAAGGAAATCCAGAGAATGTTAAGATCATACTTCAAAAACATGTACTCTTCAAAACTGAAAAATCTAAAAGAAATGGACAATCTTCTTGATAGATACCACCTACAAAAATTAAATCAAAATCAAATAGACACAATCATTAAAAGTCTCCCAACCAAAACAAGCCCAGGGCCAGACAGTTTGAGGCACAAATTTCTACCAGACTTTCAAAGAAGAGCTAATGCCCATATTCCTTGAATTATTCTACAAAATAGAAACAGAAGGAACATTGCCAAATCCATTGCATGAGTCCACAATCATCCTGATCTCCAAACTACATGATGGTTTAACAAAGAGAATTACAAATCAATTTCCCTCATGAACAATGATGCAAAAAAATGCTCAATAAAATACTTGCAAACTGAATCTAAGAACACATCAAAAGTTCATCCACTATGATCAAGTAGGCTTTTTTCCAAAGATGCAGGAATGGTTCAACATATGAAAATCTGCAAATGTGGAATCACCATAGAAACAAACAGAAAGAAGTAAAACTACATGATCATTTCATTAGATGTTGAAAAAGCCAACACCCCTTTCATGATAAAAGTCTTAGAGAGATCAGGGATACAAGCGATAGATATAAACAAATAAAGGTATTTTACAACAAGCCTATAGCCAACATCAAATTAAATGGAAAGAAACTCAAAGCAATCCCACTAAAATCAGGAACAAGACAAGGCTGTCTACTCCCTCCATATATATTCAATATAGAACTTGAAGTTCTAGCTCAAGCAGTAAGAAAACTACAGGAATCCAGGAGAATGCATATTGAAAAGGAAGAAGTCAAAGTATCATTATTTGCAGATGATATGATAGTATATATAAGTGATCCAAAAAATTGTACTAGGGAACTCCTACAGTTGACTAACACCTTCAGCAAAGTGACTGGATACCATATTAACTCAAAAGAAATCAGTGGTCCTCCTATATACAAATGGCAAATGGACTGAGAAAGAAATCAGGGAAACAATACCTTTCAAAATAGCCACAAACAATATAAAACATCTTGGGATAACTCTAACCAAGCAAGTGAAAAACTTGTATGATAAAAAATAAATCTCCCAAGCTCATGAATCAGTTGGATCAACATAGTAAAACTGGCCATCTTACCAAAAGCAATCTACATTACATATTCAATACAATCCCCATCAAAATTTCAACACAATTCTTTATTTTATCTATATTGATGTTTTGCCTGCATGTATATCTGTATGAGGGTGTCAGATCTTGGAGTTACAGACAGTTGTAAGCTGTTGTGCAGATACTGGGAATTGAACATGGGTCCTTTGGAAGAATAGCCAGTGTTCTTAACTGCTGAGCCAACTCTCCAGCCCATTCAACACAATTGTGTAAGGACCTTAAAAGGACAACACTCCATATAGAAAAACAAAAAATCCAGGATAGCAATAAGCTGGAACAATAAAATAACTTCCAACCAATAAAAGAACCATCCCTAGTTTAAAACCATATATGCTACAGATCTATAGTAATAAAAAAAACCACATTGTATTAGCATAAAAACAGGCAGGTTTATTAATAGCATCAAAGATTAGATATAAATCCATACAACTATGGACACCTTATTTTTGATAAAGGACACAGAAATATACAATGGAAAAAAATAAATGCATTTCAACAAATGTTACCACTCCAACTGGATGTCTACATGTAGAAGAATGCAAATAGATCCATTTCTATCACCCTGCATAAAAACTCAAGTCCAAGTGGATCAGAGACCTCAACATAAAACCAGTACACTGAGCCTGATAGAAGAGAAAGTGGGGAATAGCCTGAACTCATTGACACAGAAGGCAACTTCCTGAACAGAACACCAATAGTGCAGACACTAACACCAACAATTAATAAATGGAACCTCATGAAACTGAAAAACTTCTGTAAGGCAAAGGATATAATAAGACAAAATTCCCAGCCTACAGAGTGGGAAAATATTTTCACCAACTCCACATCTGAAAGAGAGCTAATATCCAAGATATATAAAGAACTCCAGAAACTAGACATCAACAAACCAAATAATCCAATTTTTAAAAAATGGGGTACAGATCTAAACAGATTTCTCAACAGTGGAATCTCAAATGGCTGAGAAATACTTAAAGAAATGTTCAACATCCTTGGCCATCAGGGAAATGCAAATCAATATAACTCTGAGACTCCATCTTACAAGTGACCACATATGTATCTCAGAGTAATTCATATAAAATCAACACAAACCATGATTGGTTGTGATTAATAAATTGAACTAAATCAAAGTCTGGGCTTCATGGGAAAACATTTGAGTGAGTGGGGTGAACTTCATGAGAGAAAACAATTACAATTAAAACCCCTAGCCAAGCAAGGGGCATGTCTAAAACACACAAGAAACATATAAAATAATTGACACTAAAGAATGAGGTACAAAAGTGAGGAAGACTTTAAGTGAAAGGTTATCCAATAAAAACATAATAGTTTCAGTAGACAGTGGATGCAAATCAAGCCAAGATAAGATACAAGTATGTACTTAATAGAATGCTTAATGTTTAAATTCCATGTGGCTGGAGAAGAAATAGGCAAATGGACTTGTAGTCCTAAGTAGACGATGCCTCTTAAATATGGACATATACATGCCATGCACACACATATCCAGCAAAGTTGCATGCTGGGAAGCATGAAGCAGCACACACCAAATGTTTGTAGCAGTACTGTTTTCGTTAATTATAATTGCAAAGCTACTAAGCATCAAAGCCAGATGAACATTAAATTTTTGATCTTGGCATCAGTTGTGTCTGGAGAGGAGGAGTAGGTGGAGGTGTGCTGAGTTACTTGGTGTGTGTTTTGTTTATTTTTTTTCCTTTGCCCATATACAGCTGGGGGGCACATAACTTTCAGAGTCCTTAGCCAAAAACAGTAATAGATGTTAAGATGGTGGACAGCATGTTAAACCAGGAACAGGTCGCATCTAAGGTGGGGAAGCACCATGTAGAGGGTCATGCCTCTCTATATTCATTTTCTCAAGTTTCACCACTGTTTGTTCGGTTTTGTTCACATTGTCCTACATGTATTGTAATTTACAGAAAGTTATTTTAAGTTGTTAAAACGATCAATTTTATCTGAGATGACATTGAGATGTTTCCATGTCTGAAATTACCACAATCCCAGCACATGACAAAATACTTCCATGGGTTAATCGGGGTCAGCCTTCTGTGGTCTAAGCTACCCTACTTCTGACCATTGGCTAGCAAAATGCCCACAGACTATAGGACAGTTAACTGAGCCAATGTGGCACGAAGTACATGCCAGTGAGTCTCTGCTATTTGGTCAACCAAGAAGGGAAAGACGATCTACAGACTTAATAAGATCCTACTCAGTGCTCCTGCCTCGAGTAGCCTGAGCATTGCAACTTCCACCTCAGACATGGTTCACATGCTATGCATCTCCTTTTTCCCTCCCAGTGCAATGGGCCTTGCATAGGCCCTCGCCTTGCTGTGCAACACAGACAAGTCTTTTGCCAGACCAGGGATGGCATCACCTTACCATCAGAGCAATGTGGTGCTCTCCCAAGGTAAGATAAAGCCCTTGTCATCCTCTAACCAGCCCCAATATCAACAGCACAAAAAAAAAAAAAAAAAAAAAAAAAAAAAAAAACATTATGAAGAATGTTTTTGCTACTCAGGTCATCCACAAGGGGTCAGCCGTCCTGCCCTCCTCCATCTTATGCCAAGCCCTTGACCTCTTGCAAGCCCTGTGGCCCTGTGTTTGTTGAATGAGCCAGGTGGGGCTTTGAAGCACGCATAAGTGTTGTTCATTAGAGAGGTCTGATTCCACAAGAGATCCACACCAATCTCTAGGTGAACGTGAGGTGCTTGTACCATGGCCACCATACCACAAGAGTTTCACAAGTTCATATTGTAAAAGGAGTCATCTACAAGGGGATATACTTATCTCTTCTTCCCAGAGCTCTGTCCTCAAAGTCTGCCTAACCAGTTCCTGCAGGCCTAGTTAATGGCCATTCAGCTCTTTATTAAACCAATCACAATGACACATCTTCACATGGTATAAAGGAATATTCTACAACAGATAGATGCTCAGCAGAGTGGCCTCCTAAAGGTTCATGCTCATTCATTCATTCACAAGCAAAGAGCACCATCCCAACTTACCTACATCTCTGGGTATTTAGTATGTTTTCACATCTAGTTCCCACAGAGACAGGCCTTAACTCTGCCACCCTCCTCCTACAGGCCTGTGAGCACCCAAAACTGCTGGTCAGAGGCCTGCAGTGTACACTGGAGGGTCAGCCTATGGACCCTGTGTACAGCGACCTGTGGCAACTATGGCTTCCAGTCTCGACGGGTGGAGTGTGTTCACGCCCGCACCAACAAGGCCGTACCTGAGCACCTGTGTTCCTGGGGGCCCAGGCCCGCCAACTGGCAACGCTGCAACATCACACCATGTGAAAACAGTACGTTCCAATCCCAAAGAACATTCTGCAAATTCCCCACAGGTCATCGGGTACAGAGGGCAATCCCTGGGACTGAGCCCAAACACAGGGCACTGGATCAAGTTCCCTAAGGATTGTGAGCTGGGGCCAAAATTGAACATTTTAAATGGGGTACATGGGTGTGTGCAAGGATATGTGTACACATGTTCAGGCCACAAAAAGTGCCAGGATGTGTCCCAGGGGCTTCCACTGTCTTTATCCTGAGCTCAGAGAGAGCCAAGGGCTGGATAAAATTGGCCTCCGACTCCCCTGCAGTCAACCTGGCTGATGCCCACAGGGGAAGACTAAACAATGGTTCCCAGGGACCAAGCTACAAAAGACAGAATCCTGTAACACCGAAGAAGCACCCAGAATGTCTGCTACTCAGCCAGCTCTGCACCCACCAATGTTCGGCTTCATACCAAACATGGACCTGCTGACCCCCCTCCTTCCCAGCCTGTATGCATCCACTGGAATGGAACGGGAGACCATGCCCCTGGGTCCTGATAGTCATTCTATTCCCTCCAGCCTCAGGTCTGGAGCCTCTTAGCCCCATACCAGTATTTGTATTCTAATCAGGTAGGGATCTAGTCTCTCCTCCTTAGAACCCAAAACCCAAATTGGAGCTATTTCCTCACTAAAGGTGGTGGATAAATCCTTGCAAAGAATAGACAAAAAAAAAGTGTAAGAGTTCAATATTCCCCGTCAGTGAACATCAGTGAGCAATCAGTTCCCCACGCTGAGGCAGACGACCCACCGAGAGACATGTGAACCTTTCGCCGTGGTGAAGTGCTGGTGTTCCTGTCAGATGGTTGCCATTGTCAGAAAGTACCGGTGTGTGGTGCAAGGAGTTAGAAAGCTTACCAGCTCCAGGCTGCACTGGTGTTTAAGAACCGCAATGTCTGGAAGGCCGATGAGCTGAAGAAGAGGCCTGGGTAGAGAAAAGAAAGCAGGGAAAGTGAGGGCCAAGTACCTGAGGATGTGGACCTTCAGCCAGGTCCTTGCCTGTATGCTTTCTCACAAGGAACGGAATTCTGTCCTCTGGTAACCATCTCTCACTAAAATTCAAAAAAACCACTTGCGGAAACAGCAAGCGAGGAAGTGAGGTTATTCCAAGAGGAAGGGATTAAAATTACCATTTTGAAGTAGCCGAGGTTATCAGAAGCCAAAGCGGCCCTGAGATCGGGGCCCCATCAATCCGCCAGACAGCTGCAGGCTGGTGGGGAAGGGAGTAGCAAAGGGCTGAGCTCTGCCTGAGGGAAGGCTGTGTAAAGGGGCTGTAGAACCATGGGCAAGGTAGACCCCCACAGGCATCTTGCCAAGTAGCTAGGCTGCTCAGTGGCAGCAGCTGCACCCATGAGCCTCCATCTCACGTCTCCTCTCTGTCCCCCTCCTCCCTCCTGCTTTCCCAGCTGAGTGCAGAGACACCACCAGGTACTGCGAGAAGGTGAGACAGTTGAAACTCTGCCAGCTCGGCCAGTTCCGATCTCGCTGCTGTGGAACATGTGGTAAAGCATGAAGACAGGGCACAGGGATGAACTCTGCCCTGGCCACACAAAGGACTCATACAACCACCTTGGACATGACTTATACTTTCTTCCTTTTATTTATTTATTTGCCCCTCCCCACACACCCACGTCCACCTGCACCCATGCTCCTAAGGACCTTGGCATGTTTTCTTATTCAGTTAGCTGGAACAAGTGTTGAGAACAGGAGAAAAAAAAAAAGGGAGATGTCCAAAGGAGGTTGCAGAGCAGGCCAGGGAGACAGCAGCTCCCTTGTAGAGCTGGCTCCTTCCCCGTCAGGGTCTCAGAGACACAGGAAGAGAAAGCCATAGTCCATAGGGACAGCAGGGAGCTGGGGTTTATAACACAGGCACAGGCTAACCAGGAGTATCATTCTTTTGCTTCATGGGTGGTATGATGATAAGAACAAGGGGAACACCATGCTAGAGCAGAAACCAGGCCAGAATTCAGTTCTTCTGGAGGGGGAGGGGAACAAGAAAGAAGACCAGCAGAACAGGCAAGAGACAGGAGAGGAAAGCTTGTGTGGGGAGGGGCCGGGTGCATACACGCTCCTTGGTGAGAGAAGCTAGCAGACCAGATCTTCAAGCAGCCACATGAAACCCATCTGACAGGGCTGTGCCGTGGTAAAGGGGCTGTTCTGTAGGTTCAGCAAAGGTGGGAAGGGTATTCAGCATCTTTGCGGGGTACCCATGCTGCATGATAGAAAGTGTGCCCTTCATGTGGTTATGGGAATGCCTCTACTCTCTACTCTACCAAGTAACCTTTGTGTCTGCAGCTGTGGAAAACCCAACAAGAAGGCCGGGATCTGGCTGTGTCGTAAGACTATGTGTATGCCCCAGCATCTCCGTATTTTAAATCAAGGGTCGCTGGCCCTGAACTAACTGCTGCTGTGGGCCATTGGCATCTGAGCATGAGCACTGCAGGTTTCCCACCTGAGTGACTCTACTGCTCCATGTCAGGCCAGGGACTAGAATCACTGCTCACAAAGGAGTCATTACACAGTCTGTTGGCTGACATCTACAGGTCGTAGCAACCCTTTCCACCAGAGTTGGCCAGGAACAAGGTAGGGCAGAGGGGCTGTGCATGCCCACAGTGTGCTTTACTTATCCCAGCCTGTGGGCCCTTCCTATACCACAGAAGAGCTGTGCTTGTGTCCTATTTACACAGCAGGCTGAGGGTGGGGAGAATGGGGTGCTATGGCAAAGCAAGAGGATAGCTAAAGACTCACAGCACAGTCCTCAAAAGCTTTGCAGCCATCTTCCCAACACAGATCCTACACACGAATACTGTCCACCTACGTAATTAGCACACCAGACTGGGTGAATGGACCACTCAGAAGGCCAAGCAGCAGCACAAATTCAGCAACACACATCAGCTATGGATACAACTAAAACAAAAGCCCTTGGCAAATCCTCACTCAGAAGAGAAACATCAACACTAACATTTGCTTCCTCCCCTGAGCAGCCTTAGTTTAGCAGATTAGGCAGCCAGAGCCCAGGACCCCTCAGATAAGCCACCCCTCACATACACACTCACCAAATGCTACCATCCCAGGGACACCACTGACATCAAGGCTGCATTTTCCAGCCGTTCTGGGAATTAAGTGTGAAAGATGGTGTTAATCTGTGTCTTCTCTAGGTGTGCTATAGACAATTAGGGTGAGCCTCTTCCTCATTACAAAAATAGACTCTAAGATATTGTGTTTCTAAAAATTGGTGTAATGTTTATTTAAAATAAAAGAGAGTGTTTCTATGTATATCTTCTGTGAATATTTATTAGGATTTCTTGTATAAAAAAAGTGCAATATTAGTAATTGTACATTGTCATCCAGAAAAACAAAAAATCTTTGGGGGATTTTTTTTATTATTATTATTATTAACATCCTGCAGCTGTGTTCCTAAAAACTCTATGGTAATAATTGTATTCTTCCTAATTTTAAAAGAAACAAAACTGGTGTTTAACTCTGATCCATTATTCACTGTGTACACAGAGTACTGTTATAAAAGTTAATGTGGGATGGGGGGATAATAAAGTCAATTTGCTTGTGACACTAGTTACACATGGAACAAACACCAATCCTGCAATACTAATACAGTTGATTAGTTCAGTAGCTATTAAAAATTGGTGGTGAGCATTGGAATTTCCTCAAGGGCAGGCATCTTCCGGCTCTGCCATGCATCAGAACGTGAGGTTGGAAGTGCCTTTCCAAACAAGTTGGAGAGCTTAGGTTTGGAATGGAAAGCAGTGTGCCTCCTTGCATGAGATGAACGGACATTTAATATTTGTTCTGTGAATCTAGACTTAGCAGTGCCACAGATTATCGGGGCTGCTGGATAATGTGGAAGGAGGGCCCTTCCTCCTCTAAAACACAAAACTGTATTTATATTTTTTGTACAGATAATACAGCTTATTTATTTAAATCTTGGTGTCAGAGTCTCTGTTGAACTCATCATTCCCTTCATATATTTTGTGAAAAGTCCTTGTTTCCAAATTGAGTAGTTCCCAACCAATTGTAAATGTTGTGCTGAAATGGAGGAATTGCAATTTTTTTTTCAGCTTTCTCTGGGAAATTGGGGGCCCCTGCTCAGAAAGTCCAACTCAGTAAATGAACCCAGAGGAAAGGCAATGGTAGATGTGAACACATACTGAGTACTGTCGAGTAAAAGGACCAGTCATCTCCTTGACAACCCTATGTAGGAGACTACAAGAATGCCATGGTACCTCCTGGAAGAAGAGCAAGGGGACTATCTCATGACATTTCTAGACTCCAGTGTGACTTCCTGGCAGCATGTAGGAGGCACCCACATAATGGAATTTTGGTTATGCACTGCAAGTGGAGACTAATCTTCGTAGATCTCTACATTTAATCCTCATACAACCCTGCAATTATTCTTGTGTGCATATGGCCACCTTAACACACACACACACACACACACACACACACACACACACACCATCCTTCTCCACTGCTTTGAGGTTACTAGAAGATAACAGTACAACATTTTATGCAACATTTATGGGAGCTGTTGGCTTCTCCTGCCCCAAAATCAATTATTTGGATTTATAGGGCTCAAGCTCCTACATCCCTATTTCTAATGCATTTTTCTAGAGATGGAGCTACTGTGAAACTCAGTTTGTGCTAAGAAACTGCAAACACATTTGTAGGTCTAGTGAAAGGGCAATATGTCCCCAGGCCTGGATGATATCCACACAGGAGCATTCTGAGAAAGGCTCCAGGAACTGCTCTACACCCCACCCCCCACACACAAGCAACAGTACCCTCCAAACTGAAGTCCAGAATATTTTCTAGAAACTTGCACAGCACATCCCATTCCTACTGAGTAGTATAACAATACTTCTGAAAGCTCTTCTTGAATTTCCCATTATTTTCTCAACAGTATAAATGCTTAGAAACTTGACCACCAACTGTCTAGGAGTTGTAATCCCTCATTTTAAAGTCCTTGTTGTCCTTAGAAGCATCCAGAACAAACTAAGTGAGCCTAGACATTAGGATCAGAACGTTCAGCCTCATTCACAGTTCAGCGTCATCACCTAGGAAGGTAGCATACCACGAAGGGTGCTGAGCGTGAGAAAAATGCAAATAGTTCAGGCTGAAGAAATGGCGGGTGCTGCACTCTTGGGGTTAACTGTTTTATCATTGCCCTCAAACTCACCCTAGAATGGCAGGGAGGAAAGTTTGAGCTACCTCGGGTCGTTTTCCAGTCACCTTTGTGTCTACATTTTGGACTGAGAAGGAAGCCATTCTTTCTTTCAAAGTTTAGTGTTGCCCAGTAGAATTAAAAAAAACAGAAAATACGAACAAGCACTGAGACAGACTTCCCAGAGCTGATGTTTTCTGAGAGCCTCAGTGTGAAGCCCTGTGTCTGAAATCAACACACCCAGATGTACACATCACTACCATGTCCTTTGAAGGTACTAGAAAAACATGGCAAAGTACTCATAAGCAAATAGCTAAGTGAAGGATGAGCTAAAGCAAGGGGCATCTCAGTTTTTTTTCTCAAACAGCCCCCTCTAGCCCCTCTCTTCATCCTGCAAATAAGCCATGAAGGGAATAATGCAACTTAATTCATGATTCTCAGCTAACACCAGACAAACTATATCTCAATAATCTGTGGGCCCCCCTAAAGTAATCAGTCCTTCACAGAGGGCAAGGAAACCATGCTGTAGAGAGGATAGCACTGTTGGAAACAATCTAACAAAAAAAAAAAAAAAAAAAAAAAAAAACCTTTTGGTGAACTATAGACCACTAACTTTGGGAGCAAACTAAACACATCCATGTAGTTTACCTCATCTCATTCAGTGAGCTAGCTGAGCTAAAGGCTTTATGATTCAGACTCAGTATACAATGGATACAAGTTAAATCAGAGAGGGTGATCTGCCCAAGTCACACACCGTCACTTAGGACATTACCAGTGCTGATAGGAGCTTGGAGTAAACAGTGAGGAATCAAATGTAAAAGGAACTTGACTAAGTTTGACCTAAAATCTTCATCCGCTCCCTCTCACCCACCTTTCTTGTCCACTTGAGGGTGCTCTTACAGGTCAAGTCCACATCACCTAGTCACAAGGTTTGTCACAAACTGTTATCGTTAGCCTCCCATAGCTTATTCAGAGCACCCCAAGATTTTCAGTTGCTTTGTCGATAGCCCCACATGGGAAAGCAATCCTTTGCTAAAAAGAACTGGGCTCCCACCTTACTTGTCAACCAGAAGTTTATAGTTTCACTCCAATGGCTTCTGTGAAACACCTGGTCCCAATCAACCACATGTGTCACGCCTCTGATAAGACAATATACAGCTGTCACTCACCCCTGTGTTTTCAAAGAGCAAAATTCATCTCCAACCAAGCATTTCCCAGGTTACTCCTAATGATGTGGTTTATATATAAGTAAACAGAAGTTAAATGTACAGTTTTATGTGTGTTAAGGAAAAAAGCAGACAATGGGGAATGGTTCTCTTGCTGAACGTAAATAATGTTTGCTTAAGCCAAATGCTTAGGGCCTTGGAGATTGCACAGTCAGCATTCAGACCAGAGAGTATGCTGGGAAATCACCTCTTCTACTGGGGCTTCATGACATCCAGGACTGACCTTTCTACAAATCCCATGAATGATAGTAGACAAGCTGTGAATGACTTAGTTACTGGGTAAGCAACTCCACACAATGTTAAATGGTCAAGGTCAAGAGGTGCGTCATGGCTTTGTTTTTCAAGCCCTCAATCCCACCACAGTTGTTTCTTAGACAACAGTTGAGAGGTCAATAAATGGCTTAGCTGAGGCCAGAAGAGGGTGATAAAGTTGTTCCATCCATCATCCACATAGTCCTGTCCTGCAGCTTTAGATCAGTGGCTCAAAATGCAAAGGCTGTATGTGGCAGATGCCAGCTCCAAGGACTCCCACTCTGAACTCCAGCCTACACAGGCCCCTCCTTACTGGAATGGAAAGATAATCACCTTAAAATCGGGATCCCATAACCAAATCCCCTGTTCATTTGTGCCGTGAGGGTCTGCTTTTGCCCCTGGTTGCAGCAGGCATGGAGAACAAGCCAAGTCTTCATCCAGGCCTAGAGCTTCTCGCTCTCCCTTTTCCCTGATGAATCTCTACCCTTCTGCCTTAGATCCTCTTTCCTGATTCCCCAGCCCCTTCTCCCATCATACTCCTTCCCTTGCCTTTGACTTCTTTTTAAGGCTCTGGCCCCAAGTTCACCTGGGAACCTCACACAACCAACAGCAAGTAACAGTGCGTCCTATTTCAAATGTGAAGGCTGCCTAGTTCTGGGGAAATCTCCAGACCTATGCAAAGACTGCCTCATTCTCTCTTCCACGGAGCTTCCGCAAAGTTCCCCCTTTAAACTACAACCCTTTAAACTCACTCTGCTCTCCTACCACCCCTTTAAGTTAAGACAGAACGATTGTTCTCTCTGTAAAAAAAAAAAAAAAAAAAAAAAAAACTCAGTACAGATTTGTGTTTATGGAAAGAAATAAAATTTATGACCTGGAGGTAGTTCCCCCAACATGACCGATACTTTATCATAATCCATCCTCTGGAAGTGAACATTGCAAGCACTTCAGATATTATTATAAATCTGAACAAGCTGTCTGTTACACCGTTTTCATTAATAGTACAGAGGTAAAAACGCAATGTGCTGTAGGCCTCCAAAGAGTGCAGTAACACGGCTGCCCTGGCACAAGTATGCTAACATTCCAGCTGCTTGGTTACCTGAAGCCCCTTCAGACTCAGGTGCTGTCACCTGGAGGGAACTGAGAGGTAATGACAGCTCCTGACTGGGAACAGGAAAGGGACCTGGTAAAGGAGCTTCGTGTACTGAGCTGAGCCTCCTGTCCTTCTACCTTCTGCCAAGGGAAAATAGTGCCCCTCCCATTTCAAGGAGATAGCATTTAAAGTGCCATCTTGGAGGCAGCAAGAAGCTCCCAGAGGATGCTGACACCTTGGCCTTAGAGTTCCTAGCCTCCAGAGCCATGAGAAAATACATTTCTCTTTTTTTTTGTAAATGCCCATTCTGTTGCATTCTAACAACAGCAGTGGACTAAGTCTTACCTGGGGAATCTAGGAGCATCATGATCAAAATCAAGCCATGTAGGGGCCAGCAGGGATCCCCAAGGCACCTTGAGCAAGCCTGAAGCTGCTGGCTGGAACATCTTGCCCCATAGTAGTTCTGGGTACTCTTCTTGATTTGCTAACACACATCTGCTGGGGAGGAACTAAGCCCGAGAACTTGCACGCTTGACCCTTGATCCTTGATTGTTTTCCACTGTGCTGTAAGTCAGTATGTAAGCCCACTCTATTCCCTCAATAAATGGCATTCGGCATTCCAGTTGCACAAATGACCCATTGTCTTGTCTTTTATTTCAATCTCCAGGCCTTTGCCTGATTAGTAGAACAGATTGTAGCACGAGTGCTACAAAGCCAGGACTGGTTTGGGTTCTCTGAGCCCAACTATGCTTGATCTGACCAGAGGTTTTCACTGTTGCTATCATGGGAACACTGACCTTAGAGCAGCTACCTCTTTACAATAGGACTTACTCAGATCCAAGGGCCAGGTTATACAATGGCTGTGGGTTGGGTTGATAACATCTATGCTTACTCTAGAATTTGGCTTTGTGGTCACACACCGCTGCCAATGGTCAGAACATGAAGGTGTCGACATGTCACTTCAGCCTCTTGCTCACTTTCACCAAAATAACTTGCACCTGCTTTTCTGCAAAACTGACTTCTATGCACAAAGAACTTTCCTCAAAGGACAATGCAGGCTATGGCAGCCCTGCTTTCAACCCCTCTACAATTCCTCCTGCCAAAGAAAGAGACTGCTCACAAAGCTATCTCCTTTCCATTCACTCTTTTTCCCTTCCCCTGCTGCCCTCATCTGCTTATTGGATTTATAAAGAATAAAATGAAGCCAGCCATCTGGGCTAACTCCCACTGTCTTTCTCTCTTCAAACACCCAGCACAAGCAAAGTTACTTACCCATCCCTGGTGCCTGAAAACTGTCATGCCAGAAGGACTCTTCTCCTAGAGGGATATTGGGGGTGGGGACAGAGAACATAGCTTCCAAACATAACAGGATAGTGTAGTCACCCCTTACTAATGAGGGACCACAGTCTTATGAAGAAGCATCATACCTCACTCTGCCCAGGAAGCCCGCTGGCTGACCAGCATCCAAATGTCCTACATCAGTCCCCCCTAATCTCAATGGATAGCAACTATGACCTTGAGATTATCCAGACAGGATACAAGATAAACTCAAAAAAATCAGTAGCCCTACTTTTTTCAGACGAAAAAGAGACAGAGAAAGAAATCAGAGAAACATCACCCTTTACAATAGCCACAAGCAACATAAAGTATGTTGAGGTAATGGTTACCAAACAAGTAAAAGACCTATATAATAAGAATTTTGTGGCTCTAAAGAAAGAAATTAAAAAAAGATACCAGAAAATGGAAAGATCTCCCATGCTCTTGGATAGGTAGGTTAAACATAGTGAAAATGGCAATCTTGCCAAAAGCAATCTACAATCCCACCACAATTCTTCACCGACCTTGAAAGGATAATAATCAACTTTATATGGAAAAACAAAAGACCCAGGATAGCCAAAACAACCCTATACAATAAAAGAACTTCAGGGGGCATCACCATTCCTGACTTTAAGCTCTACTACAGAGCTATAGTTCTGAAAACAACCTGGTATTGGCATAAAAATAGACAGGTAGACCAATGGAATTGAATTGAAAATCCTGATATTAACCCACACACCTATGAACACCTGATTTTCAACAAAACAGCTAAAATTATACAATGGGGTGAGGACAGCATCTTCAACAAATGGTGCTAGCACAATTGGATGAGGGTGTGTAGAAGACTGCAGATAGACCCATGTCTGTCACCATGCACAAAACTCAAATCCAAATGGATCAAAGACCTCAACATCAATCCAGCCACATTGAACCTCTTAGAAGAGAAAGTAGGAGGTACCCTTGAACAAATTGGTATAGGAGACCTCTTCCTGAACATAACCCCAGGGGCAGAGACACTGAGAGAAACAATAAATGGGACCTCTTCAAACTTAGAACCTTCTGTAAGGCAAAGGACACAGTAGACAAGACCAAATGGCAGCCCACAGACTGGGAAAAGATTTTCACCAATCCTATATTGGACAAAGGGCTGATCTCCAAAATATACAAAGAACTCAAGAAACTAGTCAACACAACACCAAATAACCCTATTAAAAAATGGGGTACAGAACTGAAGAAAGAATTCTCAATAGAGGAAATCAAAAAGGCTGAAAGACACTTAAGAAAATGCTCCATATCCCTAGCTATCAGGGAAATGCAAATCAAAACAACTTTGAGATACCATCTTACTCCTGCCAGAATGGCTAAAATTAGAAACACCAATGATGACTCATGTTGGAGAAGATGTGGAGAAAGGGGAACACTCCTCCACTGCTGGTGGGAGTGCAAACTCATACAGCCATTTTGGAGATCAGTATGGCGGTTCCTCAGGAAAATGGGAATTAGTTTTCCACAGGACCCGGCAATCCCCCTCTTAGGCATATACCCAAAGGATTCACATCCATGCAACAAAGACATTTGTTCAACTATGTTCATAGCAGCACTATTTGTAATAGCAAGAACCTGGAAGCAACCTAGATGCCCCTCAATTGAAGGATGGTTAATCTGATGTGGCACATCTACACAATGGAATACTACTCTGTAGAAAAAAATAATGGTATCTTGAAATTCGCAGGCAAGTGGATGGCACTTGAAGAAACCATCCTGAATGAGGTAACCCAGTCACAAAAAGAGGAACACAGTATGTACTCACTCATATATGGATTTTAGACTTAGATCAAAGGATCACCAGCCTATAATTCACACCACCGGAGGAACTAGGATACAAGGTGTATTCTAAGAGATTCATATAAAGTCCCTCACAAAACTGGTAATGGACAAGTCCCCCAGAGCTCAGGGGAAGTTGGGGGGGAACAGCGAATGGAGAGAGAAGGAGGAGAAAATGAGGGGGAGGAAAGGAAAACATGTGCGACCAGGAAGATTTAGCCTACTTAGGAATAGAAGACAGGAGAGAGAGAGAGAGAGAGAGAGAGAGAGAGAGAGAGAGAAAACATAAAATAGGGAGCCAATATTGGTTTGAAGATAAAATTGAACACAAAGAAAGGTCTAGAGAACTACAAGACTGCTGCCAACTAACAATTTGAGCTTCAGTGGAAAGGCTATCATAAATGCCCTTCCCGGAAAGTGAGATCAACAACTAACTTATCCATGGAGCCCTCAACTAATGCCTGTTGGAAACAGAAGCAAACACCCATACATAAACACTGAGTCAAAGTAGAACTCAGATGCAGAGGGAGAGGACAAGACCAGGTGGCAGAAACACATAGAGACAGCTTACCTGAACAAGGAGGAGCTAACGGGCCACCAGAGTGATAGCTGGGAAGCCAGCATGGGACTGACTCAGGCCCCCCTGAATATGGGTCTCAGCCAGAAGGACTGAGCAGTCTAAGGGACCTCAGACAGTGGAGCCAGGATGTATCCCTGGAGCACAAAAGAACTTTGCAAACACATCCCCCATGGAGGGATAACTGCCTTAATCTAGAGACAAGAAAGAAGCCCTAGTCCCTACTTCACATGACCTGTCCAACCTACATGACCCCAACTGGATGGCATTCCCCTACATATGGAATTGGGGTGGGGGCATGGGAGGGTGGTTAGAGTGCATGTGAGAAGGCAGAGAGGGTAAAAGGGAGGAAGGAATGGAGGGAGAGGGAACTGGGATGGACATGTAAAACAATAAATTAAATTTTAAAAAAAAATGCTTTGATTCCAAAATTTAAGTTCAAGGACAAGTTACTGGGGAAAAGGCTTTCTATTTTTGTTTCCACAGAAAATGAAAAGATGTGGATTCCTTCCAGACTAATGTGGTTTGATCAAGCCAGACCACCTGAAACAAAGTACCAGGTGATTCTACATTCAAAACAGCTGGACAAAGCAGCCTGACAGACTACAGCCAGGATTTCTGCATCTTCTTAGGATTCCCCCATGACAGTGCCCCTTACCAGCAGGAAGTAGTTTGGAAAGAACAATGCCCAAATTCCCAAATATTGTTTATAAATATTTGTTTTCATTTAAATGGACTTAGTTATATAAAATAAAAAAAATCAAGTGGTAATAGATTTTCCAATTTAATAAAAAAAAAAAAAAGAAATTATCCAGACAAAATTCTGGGTTGTTCTCTAATCAGCGACAGCCATGGCCTGCCTTTGAAACACATCCAGAATGCAACACTGCTCTCATGACTCCCACTTCTACTCCTAAGGGTGAGCCTGCATCGCACTCCACAAGGGTGAGCCTGCATCACACTCCATAAGGGTGAGCCTGCATCACACTCCACAAGGGTGAGCCTGCATCACACTCCACAAGGGTGAGCCTGCATCACACTCCATGCAGTATATTTGCCACCAGTCCCTGTTTCAGCAAAGCTATCCACAGCTACCTCAAGCAGTCTGAATGACCACAATGCTAATTTTCCAAAGCCAGATCTCCATGTTACCCATTTCTAAGCTTGACCTTGGCACCCCTTGGAATTGGCCTTTCTTTTCCTGGACACACCTAGATAGAAATATGGCCACTTAAGAGCCTTTGATCAGCAGCTCCTAGATACCTATTTAGCTCCCTCCCTCCTTTAAACCTCTCAAATCTCCTCAATGATACCCTCCCCACTTCCTAACCGCTCTGTTAGCTATAATGAGTTCCTGAACTCTACTTCATCCTGATTACATTTTCCTAAGTGCTTATGGCTTCTGACAAGCCATACAGTTGTGTTAACAGTGACTTGTGTGTTTCTTTCAATTTTATGCTGTACAGTATTGTCTAATTGCTTATTATGACGAATTTGTATGGCTGAACTTTATCTCCTCATGGAAAGTTTGATGGACAAGATCTAGTGGGATAGCCTAAAGCACACAGAAGAAAATCTGGTACCAAATATGTACTTTCTGAAGGGATGAATAAATGTATAGATGGTTGACAGAGAAGAAGAGAGGAAAAGAGGGGAGGACACGGGGTGGAGACAAAGAGGGAGGGGAGGGAGGGAGGGAGGGATGAGGGAGGCAGGAAGGGATGACTACTAGATAAGCAGACTATCCCATGACCAGAGTTAAGACATCTTCATGGGGCTATAGGAACAGAGGTTAGGTTATCCAAGAAGGGGACTGTGGTGAGACTCAGGAGGCAGAAGGTGGGCTTTTGAGTCACACTGGACAGTCGCCTGATAAGCAGAGAACATAGGTTGCAGGAAGATGCTGCAGAGCACCCAAGAGCTACCTGGAGGCATTCCTGGGGCAGGAGTGCATTAGAGAGTGCAGCCCAGGACTCTGGAAGAGAAATTACACAGACCAGACACCAGACAGCTTCAAGTCTAGGGCCCACAGCAAAATAGAATCATAGACTCTTCAAGAACCTGTCAACCAAAAAAAAAAAAAAAACTCCCCCAAAAATACCATCATTTGAGGCTTTATTATAATGAAATACATATGATACATATGTGACTACTATGAAATCACAAGGTGAAAACACCTATTTTTTTACCTCCAATAAACCCCAAGGGGACATTTTCTACAGTGAAAAAGAGCTATTTTGAACAGAGAGATTAAGAATTTAGAATTGGGCATGGTAGTGCATTCTTATAATCCCAGCACACAGGAGACTGGAGCAAGAAAGTGTAAGCTTAGGGTCAGCCTAGGCTATATAGCAAGACCCTGCCTCGAAATATTTCTTGTTGTTTTACACTCACTTCAAATAACCTTCTATTGTATTTAGCTCTGCGGTAACCTAGTCAATACTTCACTCTGTGTCCCTCTGTCTCTATCTCCCCTCTCTTCTCTCTCTCTCCCTCCTTCCCTCTCCCTCTCCTGTCTCCCCTCTCCCTCTTCCTCCTCCCTCTTTTTCTCCCATCTCTCTCCCCTCTCCCTCTCCCCCCCCCCCCGCTTCTCTAGCGTGTGTATATACACACATACAACAGGATGAATTGGAATACTTGTTGTAATTGACCAGACACACACACATACACGCGCACGCGCACGCACGCACACACTCACATGCACACACGCACACACGCACACTTACATACCTACACAGCTACCATATTCAAAGTAACATTATCTATAACTACATTTATAGTTATAAAGTAACATTATCTATAAACTACATTTGTTTAAAACATCTCAGAGATCCTTCTTTTCTCTCTACCTAAAACAGCCTTTCCCATCTCTCTAGCACATTCTCTCTTCCATAGGGCCATTCAAACCTGTCCACAGGTTCATCCTATGTACAACTGTTTAATCTAACCCACTGAGCAACCCTGCAAGAAATGTGCCAAGCTGCTTAACCTCTTTGAGCCTCAGCTGCCTGCTTGACCAGGGTGTATTCGTGTGATAAAGGGGGATGGCACAAACTGTGCTTCTACAGTAGTCCACAGGGTTTTACCTAGGACACACACAAGCCCATGGCCCATCATAAACTTTCCCAGGCTCCCTTTATCCTGCACTCTGGCTGTGCCTAACCTCCCATTTATCAAGAAGCCACAATCTAAATAGTCAACAGCCAGGATGTTTCAACATCCAGAGAGGACCCTAAGGCCCTGCAGAATCCAGTGAGGTTCCAGAATCATCCAAGGAGTCTCACCACATGTTTGCGTGGCATGTGTATTTTATTGTCTTCCAAACTTGCTTGAAAAAATTTATGATGAGTACTTGGCAGTATTTCTTGATGTGTGTTCCAATAGGTTTTACACAATAAAAAGGACTTATTGTCAGAGTTTAAAAATGATGTTTCTGTCTGCTCAGCATTCATCCCTCCCTTCCCTGGAAACTACATTTCAGTTCTCCCCTGAGAGTTCACGCCACCTCCAGCCTTCTGTTATTCATGTGGTTCACATGGTTTGACCCCACACATACTCCTCAGCACAGGGGTGGACCCCAGTTTAGGCTTGGACAATAGGCATTTTTCTATTGCCATGACAATCAGCTTAGGAATTAGACTTAAAGCCAGCAAAACAGTCTAGGATCTTTACTGGGACTTCTGGGCTTGCAGAGTGAGAGGATACAGTTCTAGAGATGCTCACACTGACCAGGCCTGCCTTAGAGAGCAACATGAACAGATGGAGAACAAGATCTCATCACCTCACGGAGCCCCTCCATGCATCCAACTCCACCCACAGCCAACAATCAAGTCCTAGAGAGTTCAGTTACCTGAACCAGTCAATTTTTTGTCCTTAAGCACTCTTATTGTAGGCATTCTTATTCCTACTCTGGGTTATACAAAGTGAAACAAGGTTTCTTTACTCTGTACAGCATCCAGAGACTTCAAAATATAAACATGCACGTGGCTCTGCATCAGGAGGCTTCACGGGAAGCACTCTCCACCAGAGTCTAATGAACTGCTTTGGAAAGAACATATCATGGGGCTTACAGTCCACAAGAAAACACCTTAGGAAAAGCTAATACACATTACCTGTCTGTTAACCTAATATTAAAATACTGCAAATCCCCATTCCCTTGTTATTGTGGATAAATGAGACAAATGGGAATTCATTTATTCAACACTGTTGATGCATTTTTCCAGTCTTTAAAAAATGTATGTGTGTAATTTTTTAGTCATTTTTCTAAATTGGGGTCATAAGCACAACCCATAGTATATTTTTCCCAGACTTAATAAAATATGTGTGCACATATACAGACTTCTCTTTATTACATCGGGGTCATAATTCCTGAACCACTACACTTTTGATTTCCACCTTTTAAAATATTTTTGCTCTCTAGCCTCACTGCCAAGTTATCAGGTACCGCTCTCCTCAGTCATTACAAATGTGCCTCCCTCCAACTGTAACCCCTCATACTCTGTGGTTGAAAGGCTAATAACCCCCAAACCTCAGGTGGGCCGGGAAACTCCTGACAGGAAAGGGGGCTCGTTGATAACAGCTTCTGAAGGAGCTTAGGACCCCAGAAGCCCTTGATAAGATCAACATACCAAGCTTCCCACAATGGGATTTACAGAGGAACAGACTTGTATATGAAACCTCTGACTCCTCCAGGGTTCTCTTTTCCATCCTATAAAGCCCAAGGCCCTGTGCCTGGGCACAGTCTTTGGGACAGGAGTGGGGAGGCAGACTCCAAGGCAGCAGATGTGCTGTGTAAAAGCAGGAGTGGCTGCCTGCACCTGGAATCCATCTCAGGGGTGATTTGGGCACCTTCCTGGCTGCTGGTTTCCGGGTTCCTGCTTGGTTTTGAACAGCTGAAGTTTTCAAATTAAGTGACCTCAACTTTGGGAAAGAGTTGCAACCTTCGCTAAAGAATGCCAGTTTAACAGTAAGCACTAAACTGTTCTTAGAAACTGTAAAATAAAATGGAATTGATTTTTTTTTTCTTTAAACCCAGGAGAACCTATAGTCCAAAGAAAAATTCCATTTCTTAGTTTATAAGTCATCCTTTGGCGTGCAAGTTGGATTTCATTCCGTTTTCAGGCATGTTGTGCACCTCTAACTCTCAAGCCGCTCTCTGCCTGCTTAGAGACCACTTGTGGGCTCCCCCATTTATGGTCCTATAATGGAATGGATGGGGATTTGGGAAAACATGAGGTAACTACACCATATTTTGTCATTAACAATGCAGCGCTGTCCCTGGGCTGCTAAGCAGAAGCAGAGCAGCCAGCACAGGGTCAAGCAGAGGAGATTTTGTGGACCCTTCAGAAAGAAAGACCTGGGTTTGCAGCCACTCCTGAGGCCTGACAAGGAAGAGACATCGGGATTTCTCATGCCAATCTCTAAAGATCCAGAGGAAGAACTGGGGACACCTGGGGTTCAGGATAAGACTGAGGGGGGGAGCCCCAGCTTACCATTGCTTTGATGCCTTTTCCTGAATGCAACACATGCTCTGGAAAGTTTCTGGGCTCCAGTGCTCCTCCTGCATTACCAAGGTAGGGAGGGGCCAAGCACCTGCCTGGAAATCCATGTGCAAATTCAGGGTCTGCCCTGCCAAAGAAAACACCCCTCCTGCCCCCCCAACTCCAGCATTTATGCTCTGCCTGTTCCTTCCCCAGGCCTGCTACGCAGATGTGGGCTTGGGCAATAGCTGGAGGGGCTAGGGAGCCATTAATCTGCAATTAGGACTGTGCTTGCCTCCACCTGCCTCGCCTGCTGCTCTTGACAAGTCCACAGCTGAAAGGCATCTTTCCTTCCTAGCAGTCAGAAGCATTCGAAAATCTTGAGGTTCCCGAAGCACTGTCCTCTAACTACACCGAGGGAAGGGGGGGGAGAGAGAGAGACAGACAGACAGACAGACAGACAGACAGACAGACAGACAGAGACAGACAGACACAGACAGACACACACACACCTTAAAATCCACAGTTACCCAAACAGACCACATCTAAAGTAATGGAATGTGAAGACAAGTATTAACGAAAACAGATAAAGCTTAGTTTCCACAGTACCAGGAAGTATTATGCATGCTGCCAAGGGAGAGAAGCAATTAATAGCCCCACCCAGCTGTGACACCTCTGACCAGCATAGCAAATATCTGGAAGTGTGGGACTGCAATGTGAATTGCTGAATTTTCATAAACATTTTCAGATAAAATAATGTTTTTTTTAAGATGCAACAAAAAGGAAATCTGTGTTATTACAGATTCTCTATTGTCATTGTGACAAAGTATCTGAGTGGAGAGCAACTTTTTAGCTTGGGGATGGCTTGGTTTTGTTTGGGGGATTTGGGGAGGGGGATTTGGTGCTGCCATTGTCATTGTGGTTGTTTTGAGCTGGTCTGGAACTCAGAGTGTAGATCAGGCTGGGCTCAAACTCAAGAGATCTGCCTACCCTGCCTCCCTAGAACTTCGATTAAAGGTGTGAGGCACCAAGCCTCTTTTATTTATTTACACTTCATTAGTTTCAATCCAAGAGAGATACAGCATCACGTGGGCTATGTCCATTGTTCCTTGCAGTAAGGTGGCTTCGGGATTTGGCATGAACCATATCACTATCTCCATGGGCCCAAGTTAATTTCCCCCAGATTATTCTGGTTCTGTCAGGTTTGCCTAAGGAAGTCACTATGCTGTTTTTGCTTTACACACATAAGCACATCTCTTGTAGAGTTTAGTTTCATCTCAGACATAAACACCTCCAATTTTAGGAAGAACCATGTGCTATATATAGTTCCAGAGACCTTGCTCATACCAGCAAAAATGGCCTTGTACCTCAGCCTTCCAGGCATATTGCCTTTCAGTCATCCTGTTTCTAGCAGACCTCTATGGGTACCAAGATCACAATTTTTCATAATGAAGGAAAATGCAATTCAGCTCACAGTTTTGGAGGTCACAGTCCATAGTCAAGTGCTCCACTATTTCTGGCCCAGTGGTGAGTCCGAATGTAACTGTGGGAAGAGCATAGGGGGACAAAACTGGTCATCACATGGCACCTAGGAAGCAAAGAGAGAGAGAGGAACTGGGGGCAAAATAACCCCATCAAGGACAGGAACCTAGTTCTTCTAACGAAGCAGTTTTCAGCCTGTGGGTCTCAATCCCTTTGAGGGTCAAACAACTCTTTCAAAGGGTCACCTAAGACCATCATAAAAACAGATATTCACATTACAACTTCTAACAGTAGCAAAATTACAGTTGTGAAGTAGCAACAAAAAACTATTTTATAGCTGAGGGTCACTACAACATGAGGAACTGCATTAAAGGGTCGCAGTATTAGGAAGGTTGAGAACCACTGCTCTAACAAGGCTCCAGCCCCTCAAGTTTCCACTGACTTCCATCCAATTACTTCCCAAAGGCTCCCACTTCTGTATGCCACCATGCTACATACCAAGTCCTCAATACAAGAGCTTTGAGAAGACATTTCACATCTGAACCCTGTGTCACACTAACCTTTGTAGTATCCATTAACCTAGGAGGTCCCAGTAAGCTTAGATATATGATTTGATGTAGTTCATGGAGCCAGGAAATCTAAAGTCACAGATGAATGATGCCGGCATTGTGGAACACAGATCTGAAGTCAGAAAACTTAGATTACATGTTGACATTGCTTCTTTTTCCTTCTCTGTGTGGCCTTGGACCATGCTTAACTACTCTGGGCCTTCCTACCCCCATAAAGGTAGATATCTAGACCTCAGGCCAATAAGAGAAATAAATGATACAAATCTGAACCCAATGATGAAATCTAAGCTCATGGTGAAGGTGCAAAAGGGGGGGGGACTTAAATAGCCCAGGCCAAGCATGAGAGCCATGGACAGACTGGGTAGAAGATATGGGTTCCTCACTGACAAACCAAGCTCTGGGCCTAAGCCAATGTCTTAAGCTGAAATCTCACCTCCTGCACCCTATCCCCAAGTTCCCAGGACCACAGAATATTTAGGGATTCTGTGCTCTCCGTGGAAAGCACATGAAGGTGAACAATAAACCTACAAATACAATGTGGAAAGACAAGTAGGGATACCAGGTGTCAGTCTGCATCCTCTGCCTATCTAGGCCTGGAAAGAGAATGCCCTTGAAATATCTTTCCTCGATTCTGTCTAGTTCAACTTGATCTTAACATCAAAAGTTGGTTTTTAAAACAGTAAGTCCAAGAAATCTACAAGGCAGAGCCTGGCTCTTTGCTGTGTCAAGCTTTGTCTCAGATCTGGTCACAGCTGTTATTTTAGGATAAGCAGGGCCAGAGTTCCCAGAAATCTGCACTGCCTGGGGCAATCCATTCTAGGCTCTGAGCATTTAGAAGATCCCAAGGTTTCTGCTCACAGATGTAGAGCCAGTTCTCAACAGCCTGGTTGCCAAGTGGTCCTTCCTTCCCTTTTCCATAGAACCAGAACCCACACTAAGGTGAGAGAAGGCAGAAGTCTGGCAGGTCTACATACCAATAGGATTCCATTAGGACCTCATCCCTTTCCCTTTGCCAATGACTGACAAGAACCACACCCAAACAGACATCATTATCCTTGCTGGTATGTAATGCAGGAAATAAGTAGACAAATATCCTGTGAAGGAGACATGGACACAGAAAATCCAAACAAGACTCCAGTCTGAGCCCAAGGAAGCTCTTCTGTTGTTGAGATGTAATAAGGTGTTTGTATGAGATCTTTCAACTGTTCTGTGTAGACTGTTCTCTGCATGGAAAGTACATGAGGGTCAATAAACCAACCCACAAATTCAACATCCCAAAATAATGTTTATTCTTTGGCACTTCAAACTTGGCAAAGGTTAATATCAACTTGCACAATAATTAAATTAGATCAAGATCACAAAAATATCACTGAGATCATCTTTGATTCCATGAACAAAAGGGACCTGAAGGGGTTAGAGAGAAATGGAGAGCTAAAGGGGGTTAATCAGCCAATGAGTACACGTCATTTTCCTTTATTCAAGTGATTCTCATGTTATTCAAATATCCTTGAGTTGGTGATAACATTTTTCATTCTGAGATAGGTGTTTTAATTTTTCTTGTTGTTTTGGGAAATTCTTCTTCAATGAATAACTTTTAGGTGTCTGCTTTTAAAGGTACTATGCATTTTTTAAATATTTTTTCAAAGTCAGGCTGACACTTCCAGTTCCTTCTGGCCAGACTTTTCTGCATCATTTACAGAAAGACAGCTGTTCTGCTCAGAACCTGTCTGAGAAATTGACCTATATATCTTGTGCCCCATGGAATCCACTTCCTCAAAGACGTAGCCGGGAGGTTCTGTGTATGATGCTGGACACCTGTCCATTTCCTTGGGAGTAAAGCTAATGGAGTAAGTGGTCTGACCTTCCACAGGGATGTTTCTTCGAAGGCCAACCCAGGGGGGCTTGTAATTTTTAGTAGTGGTAGGCGGGTGGGGCACATAACAGATCTTAGTGGTAGTCTGGCAGTCTAAAGGCTCAACAGGAAGGGTCAGATGAGGAATGGGTTTGATTGGCTTTGTGTTCACAGCTGTCCACTGCTTGAAGTCATCCTTGGTGGTGGTACAACTTTCAAAGTGACTGTTCTTCTTAATGGAAAGCACAGGTCGGCAAGATTGAGCAGGGGTCCCCTTGAGATATCTGTAGTGGGTCTGCACAGTTGTCAGGAGATCCATCTTCTCCTCAGGAGGGACATAGGTAATGGGAGCCTTGGAGACTATCTGGGGTGTTGCCCAAGCTTGGTACTTTTCTTGAAACTCGGTGGTAGTTGAAAAAGGTATGTCTTGCACAGGGCATCTGGCTGGAGGTTTTAAGCTCTTGGCTGGTTTCCCTAGGAGGCCTCGGTAGGACTCTTTGTGGGTGGTCAGGTTCTCAAAGGGGATGTCACAGGGTCTAAATTTCTCAGGCTCTCTAACAAAGCGCTTCTCTACAGGGTGGGGCACATAGCTCATCTTGTAGTTAGTCAGATCCTCCAAGGGAATGTTACAGAGTTTTGGTTTGGTCAGAGGCTTACAGCTCTCAGTAGTCACAAGGCCTTTCATGGTATAATCATCCTGATGTGTGGTTCTGTTTTCAAACCTGGTAGATTCTGGCCGGTACTTGTGTGGTGGACGAAGCATCTCTCGTTTCGGCTGGTTCCAAGGTAAATAATCGACTGAAATTAAAGAAGAGATAATCACTGATCAATCAGGTCTCCTAACTATCATGTGTTTTAAAGAGCCCCAAAGACATAAGATAGTTTCCAATTATGATCGCTGATACAACAGAACCAAGTAGATCCCTGCTCCGATCTCATCCACAGGCTAGCAGCAGCCTGCTGTGCAAAGAGACCAGTTTACCAAAGTCCCCCTCATGTCACAGTGCTGTGCACAGAGATTTGAGAGACCTGGGGTTTGAATCTATTAAATCTATTCTAGCAGAGAAGTCTGACCCAAAGGCAGCCCTTTATTGTGCAGGAAAAGGGCTGCCTCTCGCTGGCACAGTTCACATAAAGACACATGATGTATAGTAACCCAGAAATTCACAACCCACACTGATGATCCACAGCCATGCCAACCAGGCCCACCTAGTCAGTGACTGCTATTGTGTCCTTGTAACATTAATGTCTAATCCACATACACCAAATGTACTGTTCCAAGGGAATCAACGAGGCATTGTCCAATTGCAACAGCTGCCTCCTCGGCCTTAGTTCTCTGTATATTAGTTCATTTTCTCTTCACATCCAGATTACTTGGCTTGAAATGAATATATATATATATATATATATATATATATATATATATATATATATATATATCATGTTCAAACCCAGATTCCAAAGCCACTGTACTGGTGAGAACATTATGTGGCAGCCAGTCATGCTAAGGCCTTTCCAGACATAATCTTGTGACATCTTTATGGTCATCTTCTGTGATGATTATCATTGCCTCTACTTTTCAGATCTCTGAGAGATAGTCTAAGAGAAACTAAACTAAACAGCTTGGATGAAAACTTAGACATAGAGCTGACAGTTGTGTCTGCAGTCATCCTTCAAAGCAACCCCAGTCACAAGAGGGAAACCACATTTCTTCATACAGACTGAAAAAGAAAAACCAAGGAAGATTTGTAGAGAAAGGCTAACTTCAGGGTGTCTGAAAAATGAAGCTCAGCCAGCTGGACCAAGCACACAGCCATCTCAAGAGGAACCTCTATGGCGGGTTGGGATCTCTAAGACGAAAGGACTTGCCCCAAAGGAAATCTGCACTAGAGAGAGGAGCACACACACACCTACCAGGCAGTTTGTGAAGCAGCTTTATCCAAACCTTCAGTGTAGCTCAGAGACTGAAAGTCCAGTTGAGAACAACGGAGCAGTCAGTGTAATGCACACTGCCTTTCCGTAATGCCTGGCTCACAACTGCTGCCTGTGTTGTCTCATTATACTCATCAATTACTGGCCTAAAGTCACAGATAATTCACAAGGAGTTCTCTTGTAGCTTTGGGGACAGGGAGACCAAATGCTGCTCTCAGGGGCCTTAGACTTACATAATCAATGGGAATGGAGGCCACAGGCATGACTATTAACCACTTTGTAGAGGTTTAATTTACATACAAAATGCCACCCATGAAACCTTTATCTATTCTCAAACACCACACGTCTCCAGTTTTTGTTGCTGTTGATTTTTTTTTAAGCACATGTTGATTGCACTGCAGTAACATTTCACACAAGCACATAATGGGCCACTGGTCATACTGTACATACCACCACCCTGTTATGGTCTGTTATGCTCTAGGAACTTGTGTGTCTCCATCTGGTGGTGCTATATGGGGAGGTTGTGGAAACTTTGGGGTGAAGACTGGGTGGGCAGATACAGGCCACTGGGAACAGACCTTGATCAAAATAGCCTTCTAGTCCTTTCTCTGCCCCCTGATCTGCAGACATGTGAGGAGCAGAGAGTTTCAGGGCCAGATGGCAGACCAGAGACCACTTTGTGAATGCCAGCAAAAAAAAAAGGGGGGGGGGGATTCAGAATCAAAAAAAAAAGAAAAAGAGAAAGAAAAAAATAGAATTTAACTCAAGAACTCAAGGAAAAGCTTCAGGAATTTACCAAGAATTCAAAGGACACTGAAGAAGACAGGAGTGAAGCTATACCACCATGTAGAGAAAGAAGCCAAAATTAGCCTCAAAGCTGCAGTTCTGTGAAAGGAGGGGCATGGACCTCAATAGCCACATCTAGGTAAACTAGATGAAGCCAGAGCAGCCCTGCCCTCAAGACAAGCTCACGGCCATCATGAGCCTCAACCCAGCTGCAGGCTTTAATGATGTACGACTCTTCCAGTTAGCGACGGAAGGAACTTCTATTCTGTCAAGCCATATGGCTCAAAGGGCAGCAGAAGTGGGCACCGTCTTGAGAGAGAGATCACTGTTCAGAACTATCCTGGAGCCCAGGAACATCTACTAGTAAAGAAGCCTCAATTCAGCCAGCCACAGCTCCTGGGTACTGAGAGACAGTTGTGGAGAACAGACAGACCAAATCGTGCAAGCCACAGGAAGGGTGACACAGGAAGGTCAAGAGAGACACAGCCCCTGCCTCACTGGCCACAAGCAGGCCTCACCAACAGTTATTCTGAAGTTTGATAACTCTGAGCCTAAAGCCAGCATGTGGATCAAATGCTCGAGCCACCTGTCTGCCTGCCTTCACTGCTCTGAAGCCCATTAAGTTAATTTTCAGGTGTGTGCAGGATAGCCACAGCAACGTTCCCTCCTGCGGGAGAACATAAAGTCTGAGAACTGCTCATCCTGCACCATCTTAGTAGCATGGCTGCTTCTCACGCTCCCAAGGGATACCCTTCAACTAAAGACAGAGTATGATGGAGCTGCTCCTTGGTTGCAGCGGGGGTTAGTGGGGGACTGCTAAGAATCTGTCCAGTGCACAGAATATAAAACTAAAGAAGGAAAACTGTTACCATGAAAACAGGCATCAGATGCCTGTCTAGTACAGACTCAGCCCAGTGGTATAAACCAAAGGAAAGACCAGAGCTCAAGTTCAAGCACCCAACCCTTCAAGCCTATCATCACAGCCCCTAATTCTCAAAGCCCAGAAAGAAGAGGCCCTGATACCTGAACTTACTTTCTTTTCCCATATGTTTAAAGGGATTTGACTGATGTGTATTTTTCAAAACTTTTTGTTTTTGCTGTTATCCTTTATACATTTATCTCATTTCTGCATTTTTTCCTCTATCCTGGCAATACATTCTTTCCCTTCATTTTTTTTTTTATTTCTGCCTTCTGTGCTTACTGCTTTTCCCTGTCTCTACATTTATTACTATTTTTACTTTACCTTATTTGACTTTTTTGTTCTCTTTTACTTTAAAAACACCCCAGACCCAGGGTGGTTAAAAAACCAGGGAGGTAGATAGTGGTGGTGCACTCCTTTAATCCCAGCACTTGGGAGGCAGAGGCAGACCGATCTCTAAGAGTTCCAGGGCAACACAGAGAAACCCTGTCTCAGGGGAAAGAAAAGAAACAGCAAGAGTCTGTGTAGTCTGACTGTACTAGAACTCACAGTATAGACCAGGCTGACCTTGAACTCAGATTTGCCTGCCTCTGCCCTCCAAGTGCTGTGATTGTCATGCACTACCACACCTGGCTTTTTTAAAAAATGTTATATGTACACATTTGTCTCTCTGACTTTCTGTGCACCATGTATGAGCAGAAGTCCACTGAAGTGTGAAGCGAAAGAGTCGAGTCACCTCAAACTAGAATTACAGGTGGCTGTGAGCTGCCATGTGGGCACAAAGAATGAAACCCAGGACTTCTGCAAGAGCAGCCAGCACTCTTAAGCTGAGCCATCGCTCCAGCCACTGACGTTTTTACTACTCTGACCTTCCATTTCTTTATTCCCCTTCTGACATTTTCCTCAATTCCGGCTTTGAACTATTTTTCTATTTGGAAACAAATCTTGTCTAACTTTTTTCTTTCTAATCTCTTGCTCTCTTCTTTCCACCTCTTTTCCACCCTCTTCTTTCTGCCTTCATCCATTCGAGCTCGCTGCTGCTTCTCCTCTGCCCCTCTGTCCTTCTGTCACCTCGTTCATTTACTATTTCCGTTCTCACCCTGGGGAGTTTCTAACCACACAGCACATAATCCGGCAGCTGCCCCTGTCACGCCTACAATCATTGATGGCATGTGTGTTTCTGCATCTGCTATGCCGTGGTGTTGTGTCTGTCACCATGGTTTGTTTCTTCCCCACTGAGTAGTTCTGGGGAGTGAGCCTCCACAAGTAGGCTGTTCACAAACACCCCAGATCCAGATGCGCTATCCAAACCGGCAGATGCACAAATCCCGACACAGAAACACAAGAAGCGTGAAAGCGTACTAGCATGACTTCTCAGGAAGGTCATAACTCGGCTATCGAGCTGAAATAAATAAAACGCCAGATAATTTTAAAGTTTTATGATAAAATTTTCAGTGTTCTGAAAGTGATATTAAAACAAGCGGATGAGTTCAGTGCGGAACTAGACAGGACACGTTGTGGATGAAATATCAGCAAAATGAAAGAGAATGGCAGAAGTAGGGAAGAAAATGTCAGCAACATAGAAGAAAAATTAATTAAGGAGGTTAAGATTTTTTTTTTAAAGAAACATTGGTCAAATATTCAAAGAATGAAGTAGAAACTGTTAGCTGCAGACTCAACAAGTGAAATAAAAATAATCATATATGGAGGACATAGTTGATAAAACACCACACCAATGTATCAATAAAGGGTCTGGAGAGAGAGATGGCTCGGTGCTTAAGAGTGCTTGCTGCTCTTGCAGAAGACTAGAGTTCAGTTCCCAGCACCTGCACGGGGCAGAGCTCACAACCACCTTTAACTATTTCCAGAGGACCCAACTCCCTCCTCTGGCTTCCATGAACAACCACATATAGAGAGACTTACAGTCACATCAATACAATAAATGTTTCTATAAAAAGATGTCAATAAGGAAAAATAAATAAATGAGCATAACCACAAGGTCCAAGACCGCCGAGATATGATCATAAATGCAAACCTAAGAATCTATATGATAGAAGAAGGAGCCAAACGAACACTTTGGTGCTTAGGGTTACACAGACTATTCAGTGCAATTATAGTTTAAAAAAAAAAGAAAGAAAGGAAAAAATATATATATATATATATATTCCAAATCTATGGAGGGAGGTTTACAGTCAAATACTAGAGACATTTAAAACCCCAAATAGACATAAGAACACCCCCCACAGACATGTTACAGCCAAGCAGTCAAAAACACAAAGCAAAGAAATAGTAGTTTTAATTAGAAGGGAATACAAACTCACCTCCAGAGGCAGAAACATTAGAATAACATCAGCTCCCAGGTCAGCAAATTGCAAAGCCTTAACCTTCAAAGCATGGACTGATACACTTCAACCCTTGAAAGTAAATAACTGCCAGCCAGGGGTGATATATACAACAAAACTATCTTTTATAATTAGTATAAAAATAATGTTTCTTTAAAACAAACAAAAATTAAGAGAGTCTGCAGCTACCACTGCAGAAGACTTAAAGGAATACTACATATTGGAGAAACAAATATAGTCCTAATCATGAATCACAGAAAAGAACACATTTCATAAGATAAATAACAATGCTAGAGAGGAATCTAATACGTCAAATACAGTAAACCAGCATCCCCTGACACTAATGGGGAGGACAGTAAAGAAAAAACTATCCAAGCACAAAAAAAAAAAAAAGTGCAGAATTGTTGAAATTAGCCAGGATACAGATAGTGCATACCTATATCCTAGTGCATTGGAGGCAAGAGAAATCATGAGGAGAAGAGGAGAAAAGAAAAAGAAAAAAGAGAGAAAGAGGGAAGGAAGGAAGGAAGGAAGGAAGGAAGGAAGGAAGGAAGGAAGGAAGGAAGAAAACCACCTCACCAAAAGCTGGTAAACAGTTCTCAATAATAAAATTTCTCAACTACCAGATTAGAAAAGTAAATGTGCTGGAAAGTGACGGCACATGTTATTAATCACAGCACTCAGGAGGCAAAAGTAGGCCCCTGAGTTTGAGGCCAGCCTGGTCTACAACCAAGTTTCTTGACAACCAGGGCAACAATGAGAAACCCTGTCTCAAAAAAACAAAACCAAAAAAAAAAAAAAAAAAGAAAGAAAAGTAAATATATTCTATGGTTCCAAAGACTTATGTCTGTTTTTTTCTTATGTTATTTATTGATCCCAGTTCCCTCTTCCTCTCTCCCTCCCTTCCCTCCCTCCCATGCCCCACTACCACCCTCCCATCCCATCCCCCCTCCCCACATGTAGGGTGATGCCTTCCACGAGGGGTCATTTAAATCTGTCAAGTCATTTGGAGTAGGGACTAGCCCCTCCCTCCTGCCTCTAGGTTAAGGGAGAATCTCTCCATGGGGAATGTACTCCCAAAGCCCTTTTGTGCACCAGGGATACATCCTGGTTCCACTGTCTGAAGTCCCTTAGACTGCCCAGGTCTTCTAGCTGAGACCCATGTTCAGGGGGTCTGAGTCATTCCAAAGCTGGATTCCCAGCTATCAGTCTGGAGATCCATGAGCTCCCCCTCGTTCAGGTCAGCTGTTTCTGTGGGTTTCTGTAGCCTGCTCTTGTCCTCCCCTCTCTGCATCTGGATTCCAGTTCAGCCCAGTGTTTAGCTGTGGGTGTCTGCTTCTGTTTCCATCAGCTACTAGATGAGGGCTCTATGATGGTGGATAAGTTAGTCATCAATCTCATTATCAGGAAGGGCATTTATGGTAGCCTTTCCATTGTTGCTCAAATTGTTACTTGGGATCAGTCTTGTCAGTCTTATAGCTCTCTGAACATTTCTCTAGAGTCGGTGTTCTCTTCAAACCTATAATGGCTCCCTCTTATATGTGCTCTCTCTCCTCTCCCTCTCTCTCTCTCTCTCTCTCTCTCTCTCTCTCTCTCTCTCTTGCTTATTCCTCCCCTGACTCAATCTTCCTAGTCCCACATGCTTTCCTCTCCTCCCCTTCTCTTTCTCCTAGCTCCCTCTCCACTCACTGCCCCCCACACACACACACACTCCCAATGTGCTCAGGAGATCTTGTCCCTTTCCCCTTCTGTGAGGGACCTTGTATGTATGGTGGTTCCTCAGGAAAATGGGAATCAGTCTACCACAGGACCTGGCAATCCCCCTCTTAGGCATATACCCAAATGATCCACATCCATGCAACAAAGACATCTGTTCAACTATGTTCGTAGAAGCATTATTTGTAATAGCAAGAATCTGGAAGCAACCTAGATGCCCCTCAATAGAAGAATGGATAAAGAAGATGTGTACACAATGGAATACTACTCTGTGGAGAAAAACAATGGAATTTTGAAATTTGCAGGCAAATGGATAGAACTTAAACCATCCTGAGTGAGGTAACCCAGTCACAAAAAGAGGAACATGGCATGTACTCACTCATATATGGATTTTAGACATAGAGCAAAGGATCACCAGCCTATAATTCACACCACCAGAGAAACTAGGACACAAGGAGGAATCCAAGACTCATGTCATATTAATAGGCATAGATGCTGAGAGTCAAAGAGTGGAAATCTATAAAGCAAACCCCAACCAGAAAGTAAACCAGTATAGTTCTCATATCTAATGAAAATACTACAGCTCAGCATTAAAAGTGATAAAAAGACAGCTGCATGTTAATAAAAGGAACAATTCATAAAGAAGATACAGCAGTTTGTAACTATATGTACATCAAACATTGGTGTTATTGGTTTTTCTTTTTCTCTAGCCCCACATTAGAACACCAAAATGTAGTACTTATATTTTTTATTTATTTACATTTGAAACAAGCTTGTTTTACATGACAATCCCAGTTCCCTCACACTCCCATCCTTCCCTATCACCCCCACCAAACCCCAGCCCATCCCCTTTCTGCTCCCAGGGAGGTTGAGGCCTTCCATGGGAAGTCTTCAAAGTCTGTCATATCATTTGGGGCATGGCCTAGGCCCTTCCCCATGTCTTTAGGCTGAGAGAGTTTCCCTCTGTGTGGGTGGGATCCCAAAGTCCATTTGTATACTGGGGATAAATACTGATCCATTACCAGAGGCCCCATAGGCTGCCCAGTCCTCCTAACACCCACATTCAGGGGGTCTGGGTCAGTCCTATGCTGGTTTCCTAGCTATCAGACTGGGGTCCATGAGCTCCCCCCTTGTTGGGGTCAGCTGATTCTGTGGGTTTCTCCAGCCTGGTCTTGACCCCTTTTGCTCATCACTCCTCCCTCTCTGTAACTGAATTCCAGGAGTTTGGCTCAGTGCTTAGCTATGGAACTCTGCTTCTGCTTCCATCAGCAACTAAATGAAGGCTCTAGGATGGCATATAAGGTAGTCAAAATCGATCCCATTATTGTGAAAGGGCATTAAAGGTAGCCTCTCCACTATAGTAGTTATATTTTTTACTCTTTTTCTTTCTTTACTCTTTTGGGGGGCTTACCACCCAACTTCCAAATAAATCACACTGAGACTTATCCTTAAATTATAAATACCTGGCCTTATCTTGATTTGCTACTAGTCAGCTTTTCTTAAATTATCCCATCTAATTTTGCCTCTGGGATTTTATATTTCTCTATTTCTGTATGCCTTTTCTTTACTTCTTTCTCCGTGGTTTGCTTTGTAGCTGGCCCCTACTGTCCTCTCGCCTTGTTCTATCTTGCTCCTTCTTGTTTCCCAGATTTCTCTTATTTATTCTCTCTGCCTGCCAGCAACAACTACCCTTTCTCCTGCCTCAGTACTGGCTGTTCAGCTCTTCATTAGACCATCAGGTGTTTTAGACAGGCAAAGAATCACAGCTTCATCAAGTTAAACAAATGCAACATAAAAGAATGTAACACAACTTTGCATCATTAAAACAAATGTTCCACAGCATAAACAAATGTAACACACCTTAAAATAATATTCCACAACACATTGGGGTTTCCAGTTTCATTAAAACAAACCTAATGGTCAAAAAATGTCAGGCAGTCCTGACCCAATAATTATAGGTAGAGACTTTCTGGTTCAGCCTATTGTGGAGAGGAATGTCCACACCCCGTAAGTAACCCCTCACTGATACTCTATAAGGAAACCCATTGGTTCCCCCAGAGTGAACTTTGACAGAATCATGTTTCAGTTTCTCAGTGGGCCCTTAGGAGATGTGGTAGATGCTTCACTTACATCTCCTCACGGCAAGGAATTTCAGCCCCACCCTGACACCAAAACCAGATAAGGAAACAACAAAGAGAGGAAACTAAACAACAACTTACCTAATGAAAACAGTTAAAAGTTCAATAAAATTCTTACAAATAGAACAACACATTAAGATACACTCCATGACCAAGTTGACTTCAATACCAGGGATGCAAGGTTTATTCAACATATACAAACCAGTAAATGTAGCTCAGACCATAAATAGACTTATTTACAGAAGCCACATGATTATCTTAATCATGCAGAAAAGGCCTTCAACAAGGTGCAACTTCCCTTCATATGGGAAGTTGTGAGGGGGCTGGAGAGACAGCTTAGCAGTCAAGAGCACAGGTTCAGTTCCCAGCACCCACGATAGCTCACAACTGTCTATAACTCCAGTTCCAGAGGATCCAACACCCTCCTCTGGCCTCCATAGTGACTGCATGTGTATGGTACACAAACACACAGGAGAAACACTCACATACATAATAAATAAATATTTTAACCTCTAAAGAAACTAGAAACAAAGGACTATATTTCAACACTTTAAAGTCTATATACATCAAACCTATAGACAACATTACACTAACTGGAGAAAACTGCTTTTCCTCTAACATCTGGAATTAGACAAGGGTGCCCTTTACTCACTCCACAAAGAACTTGAAGTATTAGGCAAAGCAATAAGAGAAAGAAATGGGATACAGTTGGGAAAGGAAAAAGTCAAAATATCCCTTATTTACATATGAAGTGGCCTATACTTCACAGACTCTAAAAGACTCACTAGAACACTTTGAGACCTGAGAAACCCTGTCTGCAAAGTAACAAGGTGCAAAGTGAACCTGTAAAAATTAGTAGTTGTTCTGTATTGATAAACTGGTGAAAATGGGGGTCACTTTTATAATAGCTTCAAAAAACTATGTAGGATAATAAATAAACATAATCAAGGATATAAAAGATCGCTATAATGAAAACTTTATGATATCACAGAAAGAAACTGAAGGAGATTTTTTAAAAGATGCAAAGACCTCCCATGTTCATGCACAGGCAGAACTAATATTGTAAAAATGGCAATAGTACTGAAAGTCATCTATAGATATAACGTAACCCCACCAAACTTTCAATGACATTCAGACACACAGAAACAATTCTAAAATTCATACGGCAGCACAGAATACCCTGGATATCTAAGCAATCCTTAGCAGAAAATAATGCCATACATACATAACATCTATCATCAATCTACAACACAAAGCCATAGTGACAAAAACTACATAATGCTTGCACGTGGTATCTCCCAACCAATGAAATGCAATAGAGGACCCAGGAATAAATGCCCACAGTTACAGCCACTTCATTTTTATTTTTGACCAAGCTTACAAAAGCATACATTGGAGGAAAAGACCATCCTTTCAACAAATTCTGCTAGGAACTGAATTTCCATATGCAGAAGAATGAAGTTAAATCCAAATCTCTCACCCTGCATAAAAAACCAAAAACCTTAATGTAAAACCTTATTCTTTGAAAGTGTTACCAGGAAATGTAAACAAAACATTGCAATATAAAGGCAAGAGTAAGGATGTCCTAACCAGAACTCCAATGTTACATACAGGAAGTAACGCTATGGATTGCCAAATGGGATCATATAAAATTACAAAGCTTCTGAACAAAGGAAATAATCATCAAAGTGAGGAAATGACCAAGAGAAGGAAACACACACACACACACACACACACACACACACACACACACACACACACACACAAAATCATTGTTCATATCATACAAGGGATTAAAATACATAAACAAAATATTAAACCTCAAATGAGTAAATCATTCAGTAAACTAACTAATGAACTGATTAGAAGATTCTCAAAAGAAAAAAACAAAATGGCCAACAATATTTTTAAGGTGTTAACTACCACATGAAGCACGTACACCACTTTTGGGTGGAAAACCACAATGAAGGACTGTACTCTAAAACCTTCAAATTACTTTTTTGCCAGATATTTGGTCACAGCTGAGAATAAGTAAAAAGTGAAAGATTTATATATACGAATCTGAAGAGAAACCTCATCCCTTCATTAATCTGCTTCTTCCTCTTAGTTTAACCATAGTGAATCATAGCTGAAATTTTATTCATTTCCACTAAATGCTCTCATTTATTGAAGTATGAGTTTTCAAAATAACCCCTGGAGGTCCTCTGGATTTCGCTGGTGTTTGTTGTTGTAACATCTCCAGAGATCTCATCTTTAAGTCTATTAACATGGTCTTTCAGTTAAGTTGGCTAAGGATTGTTCAATTTTATCCTTTCAAACAGCCACACCCCTGTTTGAGGTCCTCTGTACCAAATTTGAGACTCTGTTTCAGATAACATCATTCCTTCTTTCCTCCCAATGCCTTTGAACTCATTTTCTCCTTACCTCTGTAAGACCTTGAGATGCGTCAGCAAATCATGTACTTGTTATCTGACTCCATGTAAGCTCTCACAGTCATAAAAGTCCCTATCAGAATACTCTTTCCAGTTTCCCACAGATCTTGATACTCTGTGACCACTTTCATTTGAGTCTGGAAATTTATTAACTTCCCTAATTTCTTTAATGATCTGCTGATTATTCCAAAGTGTCTTGTTTAATCTCCCTGTTGGTGTAGTTGATCTTGATGTTGATTTCTACATAAAAATTTTTGTTATATAAAAATCTGGTAAGATACAGGATATACTAGACATGGTGGCCTTTGATCCCAGCACCAGGAGACCAAGGCAGGCAAATCTTTGTGAATTCAGGGACAACTTGGTCTACATAGCAAGTTTTAGGTCAGCCAGCGATATGCAGTGAGTCACTATCTAAAACATAAAATATGCACATAAGAAGCAGTGAAACATTTTATTTTTCCTATTAAACTTTTATTTAAGACATCTCCATAACCTAAAATAGGAGCTATTTTGGAGAAAGTTCTGTGCATTTTTTAAGTATATTTGCAGTCACTAAATGGAATACTCTATCAATATCTATTAAGTTCAATTGATACGTAGGAGTAGTTAAACTCTAAAGTTTCTTTGTAGCTTCTTTTTGTCTGGGTGACCCATTTCACCTTACTTTACTCATTACCAGGGCTATATGCACATGCCACTATCCTTGGCATTTTAGATAGGAGTTGGTAACCCATGTTCAGCTCCTAAAGTTTCAGCAATAAAGCACTTTGCCATGAGCCACTTTCTCATCATGGAGAACTTTCTTACAGTAACATTTTCTATACATAAACAATGCACAGAATACAGGCCTTGAGCATGTTCTCACATTCCTTACCACAAAACCCCAGAGATATCTTTTTCAATTCCATGTTGATTGTCAAGGCCAATATATACAAATGCAATTTGCTTTTTATTCTTTGAGACTGAAACTGGACAAACCCATTACTTTATTTTTAACTTTAGTACTATTATTTGAGAGATGTGTACTATGTATGTGTAAGCACTTGTGCCACAGCAGATGTGGAGGTCTAAGGACAATTCTGTGCAATTGGATTTTTCATTCCACCTTTGCGTGGGATCTAAGAACCAAGCTCATGTCCTCAGATTTGTGTGGCAAGTGCCTTTACCCACTGGGCCATCTCAACAGCCTCATTTATTGCTTCTATGTTTATTTTTATAGATTTTTCAGTTATCTTCAGCTATTTTATTTTTTAGATTATTCAGATATCTTCACAGAGGATTATGTTCTCTGAAAATGAATAACTTCACCCTTCTTTTAAATTTTTGGTTGCATTTTTATTTATTGTGGGGGACATGTGAAGGATTGAATTCAGAAGACAGACCTGCTGGGCCATTGTGCCAGCCCTGATGTCTCCCTTCTAATCTGCATGCATTTGTTTTATTTGCTTGATTGATATCATTTTGTTTCATTTGTTGAGTTTAGGGCAGGAGGGAAGTCAATTGACTTTCTGATGTTACTCCTCTATCCAATTTTTCCTAAAACAAACTCCCCCATTTCATAATTTGTTATATAATTGACTTTTAAGAATTAAGAGTGAAAAAGATAAAAGTAGCTGAGTGTGATGGCTCATACCTGCAACACCAGCACTTGAGAAACTGGGACAGGAGGGTTGTTGGGTTGTTGTCTGCCTAGGCTACATAGTGAGTTCCAAGACAGTTAAAGACCCTGTCTCAGAAAGAAAGAAAAAAGAAAAACTATCTGTAGAGAGACATATTTACATAGTTCTATAAATAGAACTACTCATAGTAGTTCTATTTATAGAACTATGTAAGTATGTGTAATGATTTCTTCCAAAGGCATTTCTAAAACAAGCCAGCTAAAGGTAGAACCTCTCTGTATCTGAGGATGTCACTGTTTTACCTTCATTTCTGAAGCATAAAAATTATTCAGCATAAAATTCTTGATTTTTTCAGTATTTCAATATTATCAACCCATTGATAGCCTCATTCTTGACTCTACTGTGATCCAGGATGGGAACCTCATTTCTCTTTGTATGATGAGATATTTTTCTTTGGTTCTTTCCATATCTTTGTCTTTATTTTTTGCCAGTCTGACGACAATGCATGGATCTCTCCATATTTATACTATTTGCATACTACCTCTTCAGTGTCTAGGTAAATTTTTCATGAGTTTGGGATAATTCTTTTTTCCTTTTTTTACTTAAATTTTAAACAAGGTTGAGCAATTAATTCTTTAACTGCCCTTTTATCCCTTCTTGGGGTATGAGGTTCCTATTATGAGTGCATTGGTAATCTTGATGGCTTTCTTGGATCTCCTACTTTGTTTTATTCTTTTATGCTCAGTTTGAATAATCTTATTGATTTGCCTTTGTTTCACTGATTCTTCTCAACTCAAAATAGCTGAGCTTCCCAATTTAAAAAACAAATGGTTATTATTCAACTCTGGATCTTTCTATTCTATTATGCTTTCCTTTGATTGGTGCCCTCTAGTTGATGAGTAATTATTATCATACTTGTTTTCATTACCTTAAACATGGCTTCCATCCACTCTTTAAATATATTTACAATGCCTATTTTCAAATAGTCTTGTGCTAAATCTGGGCTCCCTCACAGATAGTTTCTCTTGACTGCTTTTTGCCTTTGGTGCATGGACCCTATATCCTTCTTTCTGATGATGTCTCTCTCTCTTCCTCTCCCTTCTCTCTTCCTCTCCCCTCATCCCCTTCTCTCCCCTCTCTCTTCCCTGCTCTCTCTCTCTAAGGCAAAGTGCATTGGAAAACAAATACTCCCTCCATAAAGAGCTCATCTTTCCTCCTATTTGAGAAATCCTTGCTCTCATCCTATAATCTTTCCCTCTGTAGTGTGAAGTCACTGGTTTGTAACATGTTAAGTCTACCTCCTGAGATGCATTCCCCACAGCTGAGTAGTTAGTGATGGTTGATGTCAGTTAGACTCCAGCTGTGGGGAGTCGAGCATACATGGATCACATGGTTTACACATCAGAACTTGCTGTTCGGTCTCTGCTGCACAGGTATGAGGCCTCCCATTCAGCCAGAGCACTTGGATAGGAAGGTCCTTCCTCTGATGGCTCCTGAGACTGCCACCAGCCTGGCCTACAAGCACAGCCTTTCAGGCTGTGTCGGAGCTCATCAAGGCAGCCTGTGTGTTTCTCCCTATGAAATTTCTCACTCATCTGTTAATCTGCTGCTCACCACAATTATTTCTGTGAACCTAGGACTAGTTGCACAAGCTGTGGGCTCTGAATGGTTGTCTCATTACTAAACTTTTCCTGGTTAAAGTTCTCTTTAAAATCAGCTCAGACCCTTCTAGCCTTTTCCCCCAGTCTTCACTCCCCAGCAGAGCTATCACACAAATGGAACAGGGAGTAGAGGGCAAGCTGACAGAAATAGCTCCAGGCTAAAACCCTACTGATGCCCACTGTTCATAAGTCAATCACTTCTCTTAAATAAATGCTCTCAATCTGTCCTATGCCTTTGGTTGATTTCCAGACACAACATTTGATTCTACCACCTTGTCAAGTTTTATCATTGCTTTTTTATTGGGGGGGTTACTAAGCTTCTACTGCTCCAGAAACTCTGACATACCCCGCCCCCAGGTATACCCCTAAATTTATTTGAGGCCAGTAATACTACCAACTAGTTCTTTAAAATTGGCTTCATTTTAATTGAAAATCTAGTCTTTCTCCAAGAACCATTAATGGCTCTATCAGCATCTTGAAAGCATTAGGGGGCCTTACCGGGAACCATCTTGCTGAATACAAACCACATGTTCAATCCACATGTCAGGCCGCCCTGGAATAAGGCATCTACCTGCAGATACCCTTACATTGCCGTGAGATGCTTAAGGGTGAGTGGAACAGAACTTCCCTCGCCCTCTTCTCTGATGGATGACGTGTTAAGAAAACAGGTTCCTAAGCTCAAACTTGCCTCATGAGACTCCTGATAACCAACAACATAGTTGAAACCACATTATTATTCAGCGTCCTGACTTCCCCCACCAGCAACTATTATATATATATATATATATATATATATATCAGGATTCCACATGACAAACTATTCACACACCAGTAAAGCCCTTCAGGGCCAGTGTCATGTGGGTAATTGGCAAGAACCTCTTTAAACGGGATTCCATTCAATAATAATGTCCTTAAAAAAAAAGAAAAGAAAAGAAAACTTCACTAAGCCTAAAGCTGAGCATCAGGTAATTACACTCTCAATCTTTTCAATTGCACGGTGTTTTGAAAATGTCACAAATTACAACCAAATGCTGCTGAGCATTTTTTTTTATTGGTGAGTTCTCTCCTCTCTCCCTCTCTCTCCTCTCTCTCTCACCAGAGGAAATGTACTGGACATGAGCAGAAAATTAAAAGTTTGAATATTTTCCTCACAGAACTAATATAAACAAAATACATAAGCATGTCATCCATTGAAATCCACATATTTAATTACCGAAGTCTTTGGTTTCTTTCCTTGACAGACCTCTTTGGAAAGACAGACCATAATATATGGTCAGAAATTGTAAAGATTACTGGGGAAAGACTCAATAAGGCAGCAAATTTTCACAGGACTTAAGTCACTCAAGGGGCAATAAACCAAGAAATGAAGCTAGGTCATGGTACCTCTATGTTCAGAAAGTGGTTCAGAACTGGCCCAAGGGCAAGATAAATGTCATGGTCCTTCCCCAAACCTCATTCCTGCTCCTGGCTTGGACCTGTGGAGTCATTGGAAGGATGGGGATTTCGATATAACTATTGCCAAACACTCATCTGGAGCCCTAAAAGTTCATAACTATTCACTCATTTACTCCTTCCCTTATACACCTTTGTTATGGTTCCCTGTCCTAAAATGCTGAGAATGGATATTGGGAATTTAAGGCACAGCTTTGTAAGCCATGATGTCATAGAAGAGATCAAATAAACTATTGACATTTTTAAAAATATAAACGTTTGTTAAAGTCTGAATCACACCTTCCACTCCAAATGCAAATACTAAACTTTAATCTCTACTGTAGTGGTATGAAGGCAAGGACCTTTGGAGAAATGATTCAGCTCATGACTATCCTCATGAATGGAGTATTCCCTTAAAGGAGCTGGGGGGAATTCACTCAGGCCCCTTATTCCCTTCCTTTCACCTTGTGAAGGCAATGCAACCAAATACCATCTTGGAACTCAGAGCGAGCTCTTGCCAGTCTCGGAACCTGCTGAACCTACTGATGCCTCAAATCATTGACTTCCCAACATCCATCACTGTGAGAAATCACTTACTGTTTATATGTGCTCTCAGTTTTGTTTTCACAGCATTGTAAATGGATAAGATGGTGTTATTTTTAAAAAGAACTCTTATGACATGGAGGCTACAAACAAGCACTTCTGAGTCTGCTACATACACTACATACTTGTTTTTAAACGTAGGGAAATGAGGAAAGCAACTTGAAGTTGGGGGTGGAGCTGCCATGGACGCATGCCTAGTCGAAAGCAATCTAACTGGTGTTTGACTGATAATTTACTAATTCTATTCCAGTAGGCAATTGATTGACAGACATCTAAAATTTTAAAGAGGAAAAGGAAGTAGGACTGTTCCATCTTAATATAAGCCAAGGTTAAGTTTCAGTGTTGGAATGTGCAGTCTATGGTTTTACATGGGGGTTGTTTGAGATGGACAAAGGAGGCGTAGAGGAAGACTGGAGGGAGAAGGGACTGAGCCTAGTGTTTACTCTTACCATTTCTACATTTGTATTTACTTTTATAATTTCTGCATATATATACATCTATACATGCATACACACACAAACACACACACACACACACACACACACACATATATATATATATATATATATATATATGTTATATATATATAACACATATATATATATATATATATATATATATGTTATATATATATAATCACCAAACACTCATCAAGTTGTATGGTGTGTGTGTGTGTGTACCAATAATAATTAAAGAAAAAGAGACATGAATCTGAGAGGGAAAGGGGTATATGACAGCAATTATAAGGAGATGGAGAAGGAAATGATGTGATTATATATTTCTTTTTTAATTTGCAAAAAAAATAGCAATGAATATGGTGGTTGGTACATGCCTTTAATCCCAGAACTTGGGAGGCAAGAGACAGATCTTTATGAGTTCCGGTCAGCCTGATCTAGTGAGTTCCAGGCCAGTCAAGGCTACATAATGGGACCATATCTCAAAACACAAAAATAAATTGAAAAAAGCACAAATAATTTGGGTGAAGGAAGAGAGGTGCTTTCAGTCTGTCCAAGGAAGCAAAGTTTGAATACAAGAATTAGAGGTGTGCTGAGGTACGCTCAGAATGTGTGGTCTGACATAGGGGGTCTGGGAAAGCCTCTGACAAAATGTCATTGCAGCCACTAGCTGAAGGAGGAGTATGCCCCCACAGAGGCAATCACACTGACAACGTCCTCTGGCGGTAAAGGTAGAGCAGAAGGGAGCTGAGGAAGCTACTAGAGGCAGAAACAGAGGGACTAGGGGCAGCAGGTGCCAGAACCTACACAGCCACAGAGGAGTCAGTACAGATTTAGCATCTTATGTTAAGATCCATAACAACTGAGGGGACCTAAAAGAGCAAGGGGTGAGGTTTCATCTTCTAAGGCTTCCTGGCTCAAATGAAGCTTAGGAATGGATGTAAGCTGAGAGGTCAGAGTAAATACTCCAGTGCAGACCTAAGGAGGCAGAACTGGGGTTTGGTTAGAGGATCAACAGCACAATAGAAGAGAAAGTTTGAAACGTTGCTAAAAGCATGCTGCAGTGAAACATCAGGGAAGACAAACAGGAGAGCTGATGGTGGAGAAAAGGCTGAAGTGTCACTGACCCAGAGGTTCCAGCAGTACTGCCTTCATGGGTGTAGGCAAGACAGCAAACCAGTTCACAAACCCATCATAGGTGGGCCATTTCACAGTATAATAACATCCAGATCGTGGCTTTGACAGAAGGTCGCTATAGAATAGAGAAAGATGCAGACACAAAAGATGAGTCAAAGGGCATAGTCCAGGCCACCTCAGAATCAGTTCCAGAACTAAGGAGAAAAGACCAGAAACACACAGGATTCCCTGACAAATGGATTGCAGCCCCTTAAGGAAAATTCATCCTCCCTCCTCCGCTGCCTCACCCCCCACCCACATGCTTGACTCTTATCACACTCCCAGAGGCCCCCAAAATGTTCCACACGAACTGTTTAGCTTGTCTTGGGCCAACAGGATGCACCACAAGCATGAAGAGTTACTGATGATAAGCCCACTTTCTCGCTCCCTGACCTCAGGCTCGGTGGATGTGTGCCACAGAGTGGGGACTGCTACGTTGCCAGCCCAATCTGCAGGACTGCATAGCTCATCTCCCTACTGAAAGGTCAAAGACTGGTCACTATGCTCCTTCACCACGCCTAGCACGTAACAAATACCAAATGAAATGTGTGCATTTCAAAAGCATCAGACAAAAAGAAGGGGAAATATTTGGAACAGGAGTACTCCTACAGTCCCCAGTAGGAGTGGGGAGGTGTGGACAAGGGAGGGTAACAGAGAGGTGAAGATGGTCAAAGTATATGATGCATGTGTATTTAGAAAGGGCCATAATGAAACCTGTTTCTTTGTGCAATTAATATATGCCAGTGAAAATAAAAGGCAAGAATAAAGAGGATTTCTGAGTGTTTTTACGCCTCCGCCCTCCTCACCCCAGAGATGTTTGAGAAGACAGGTATGCTTCCCTGATTAAAACTATAGAGACCAGGGTTACTCCATATTGCAGGAGACAGTACCTCTAGGCTGTGCCTTGCCCTGGGTGACTCTTTTGAGTGCAAAGGCAGAACGAGGATGATTCTGCACACGTTTTCTTGTTGTTCTTGCTGAGCCACTTGTTCAGCACTAACATGATATACGAATGACAACTTGCCCCTCAAAGTACAAAGATACCACCTGTAAATTAACCATATAGCATGGAATGTGGAAGTACATGGATATACTAAAACCAGGGGGCTAAGGAATGGCTCGTGGTGAAGAACACTGGCTGCTCATCCAGAGCACCTAGATTCAGTTCCTCCCACCCACATGATGCTCATACATACACTCGGAAAAACATTCATATACATAAAAGTAAATAAATCTTTGTAAAGACCATATCAGAAAAACAGGCCCAAGAACTTATCAGACCTAAGAAGACCAACCAAAAATGTAATACCCTCACTTGAGCACCAAAAAGAATAGGATCATAACACAGCAGTGGCAACGGCCCTATAGACCTGTCATCTGGCCTCGCAGTATGTCCTTCAAGAGATCCACCAGCAAAGAACTCCCACCTGTCTCCTTGACTTCAAGCCCAGCATGGTCCCCACTGCTTGATGAGGCCAAATAAAGCACTAGTCCATCCGTACATCCTGTCTCCCATCAGGACCTGTCCTACACCTCTACTGCCTGCACCTCTGAAGCTTCCACACCTCTGGAGCTTGGCTCTGTAGACCCTGCAACAGCTCTCTAACTGGACTGGTTAATAATATACCTAACCACCTACAAAGACTGTGCATCTGCAACAGTTCTCTACCTTACCAAAGGGAAAGTCTCCATTGCCTCCTAGGCTCTTTTGCAATCATTTTGAAGCCTACATATAGAGAGCTACAATTGCTGAGTGATGTGTAATGCATGATCTGAGAGTTAATAGCAGTAATTGGATTCGAATAAAAGATACTGTGTTTTCCCTGGCTAGCTTCAAAGGAAATCAAAACTAATTGGCCATGTGCAACCAATCAATCCAAAGTAACTTATAAATTGTTTTTCAGCAAAGCACTATGAAGAGATATAAATGTATCTGTGTTTCTGGCACAGCATACTTAGGACAAAAATATTACACAGAAAAAAAATAACAATCTTAAAAATAGGAGCTAGAGACATGTCTCAGTGGTTAAGAGCATTTCCTGCTCTTCCAGAGGACATGAGTTCAGTTCCCAGCATCCATATTGTACAACCACCTGTAATGCCGATTCCAGGAGATGCAGAGTCCTTCTGGCTTTCTTGGGCATACCTACACATGGCTTATACTCACATATACACAAATCAAAAGCAAATTAAATACATAAATTAAAAGTAAATACATTTTTAGAAACCTTACACAATACACATATGTATCAAAATACCCTATAAGTGGGTGTAACTATTATATATCAACTTAAAATACACATTTTTAAAAGACTAAATCTAACACATAAAAGTTAAAACTTGGAAAAACTAATTCATAATATTAAATTATTATGGTGGAGTATAATGGGGCAGGAAATATAGCTCAGTAGTAGAACACTTGTCTGGCATTCAGAAGGCTTTGGGTTTAGTCCCCAGCATAGCAAAAAGAAAAAAGTCAACCCAATGTATGTGTTCCACTTCTGTGGAAAAAATATTTCTTGGTCAAGCACTGTCTGTGTATGTCTAATATAAATCCATCAGCCTGTGTGATTATAATGCACTTTTTGTATGTATGTTACATTTCAAATTTTTTTTAGGTAGATGAAATGAAACAATCAAATTTGAACAGAGTCCCCACTGTAGGAGTCAAACAAAAAGCTAAGGCAAGGATCATAAAATACAAAGTCAAGGCGACCTACATCCCTGCTTTCTGTGGAGTCTCTGCCGTGATCACCCAGCTTTACGGCTAGAGCATGGAAACAACCATGGTAGAAGCATAAAAGATTGGAGATGGCTGTGTTCCAATATAATGTGCCTGTCAGTAGTAAACTTTGAATATCACAATTTTCACTATGTCCTAAAGTAATTTTTTTTTCAGTTAGAGAAAATTATAGAGCCATTCTTAGCTTTCCATCTGTACAAAAATAGGCTGTGAGCTGGATTTTGGCTGACAGGAAGTGGTGTGTTGACCTTTTCCCTAAGGTGGTGCACATGTAACCATTTCTTAGTGGGTCTATAGGTGTGGCTTGTCCTCTCCAAAACCCTTCTCTCACCTTTGTAAGTAGGCAGATACTGTATCTTGTCACCATTCAGAAATTTACTGTCCCGGGGTTTGATGGAGCCAATTTGACAGACAGGGAGGTAGTTAAAATCGTGTTTATACGTTGTGAGTAAATCCATACTCTCTTCGCTTGGAATGTATGGGTCATGTTGATGGAATTTCACTGGTATCATTTTGTGAAGCCCAAAATCTCTCCTGGGAGAAGAAAAAGCACATGTCATTTGGGTCCTTGCTTGGGAGAAGACAGTGTTGTCTACTCTACTCACAGTAACTGAATTTTCTACTCCCTACGTTTTCCTCTCTCTTCTACTCTGAAACATGACACTATAATTCATTTTTGGCCCATGTTTGACCCCTTGACTCCTGGTGTGTCATCCTTGACTCCTCCCCTCAAAGCCACAGAGTTTATCATTCATTCATAAGGAATAGCCCCTCTACCTCATTGGGGATTTTTTGCCCTTTGGTCAAGATCCTAGCCATTTTTTACTTTGGCCACATGACAACCTTGCCCCAATATTACTGCTTCTGCTTCAATTGCCTTGGTGCATCCAGAATAAATGCTGAATAAAAATAAGATGAGCTTGCCCACCAGCTTAAAATGTCTTCCAGATAAAACCCAGCTCTCTAGTACAATTTACAGGTTGTCCCAGACCTGTCCCCTGACTTACTTCCCTACCCACACCTTGTGTCAACCACAAAGATCATTGAGAAGGAGGCCTGTTCTGCAGCTAATACCCCACCTGCCTTGCATCCAACCCTTCATGTGAGGCTAACATCTGTTTTTCAGATTTATTCCATTTTCTCTCTGTTCTCAGTAACGTCTTCTGCTAACATTTATCTCCTCTACTCAGCCTTACAGAAAACCCAGAAGAGGAAAAATGCAGTAAGACACAAAGTCTTCATTTCTTTGCTATCTGCTGTGGTTGGTGCCCCCATTGTGTCCAAGAGTAAGAAAACAAAATCAAAACCACAGGATGTTTTACACCAGAACAAAGTCATCCCTTCCCAAATCAGCCAGTTAGGACAGGCCCAGGTGGTACCTACCCATCACCAGGAGCTCCCTGGCCACGCCCAACTGAGTCAGGACTATATTGCCCATTGCCACAGTCTCCACTGCCCAAATCTCCATGCTACCAGTTCCTCCCCAAACAAACTGCTTTTTCCTGGATCCCATTTGGCCAAATAGGACAAGGGGAAAGTAGATCTTTCCCTACACATGCTTGCTTGAACAGCCTTGTCAATGAAAGGGAAAGGTTCCCAGACAGGAAAACATTAGGCTAAGCACTAATAAAACCTACTTCCAGGCTGAAACCTGGTGTGGCATTACTGAGCCATGCTTGAGTAGCAAGGGTGACATGCTCTACTGTAACCTGTCTTGCATGAATTATACACAGGGTTGCCAGTAACCCCAAAGCAGGTCCTGAGCATGCTTGGTGGGATGAAGGAGTGTGGAAGCAGGAGAATTAGTCTCTTTGGGGCTGCAAGTTGGAAATGGGAGATGCTTCCGTTGAACTCCCATAACACCCTCTAGGCACATCTCAAAATATATCTTAGTAGCAAGAACAGCATCCATCTGCAGCCTAAGCTGCCTTCCCTGGGGCTGGGCTAACAGCAAAGGGACACTGATGGCCCCAGCATCTGGAAGCTAATGATATAAATGGGAGTTATGGCAGGAACAAGCTGACAAGAAACTAAACAAGAAGTGCGGGGGGTGGGGGGTCAGCTCCACATTTTTACTCTTCTTAGATTAGATTAAGGACCCTCACATAGTGACTGCTCAATTCTCCACCAATTGCAGCAAGACATAAGGAGACACTATGCCTCCATGGGCTGCACAGACAGATCCCTGAAAACACCTGAAACCGCATCTGAAATCCAGTCAAGCTGAGAGGTAACTTCCTGCTGAAAGTTTATCTTCTGAAGAGAACATTCCTAAGGGAAGCTAAGGGCTCTCCACTCCCAGGACTTAAGTGGGATTCTGAGGTGACCTTACCTATGTTCAATGATGGCTAACCGAGCTATGGTCCCTCTGCATTTCCAAGAAATAGCAGCAGATACCAAAGGCCAGCACTGAGGAGCAAAGTCAGATGTGTAAGCTTGCATGCTCAGGCCTGCCACCCATGCTAAGGCCTTACGACTGCCCTAAAAATCCTACTTCTCCTCCAAGGTGCCACCTTCCAAGGGTCTCCAGACACTAAAAGCTGAAGCAGGCTTGATGTCCCTTTCCGGTTCATCCACAGGAATCTAAGGAATGCTCACAAACTCACCAGCTCAGGGGCTGTCCTCAAGTTGTTCCACAAAGACAGAAGCAGACACATAAGATGTCTTATGAGCCACATTTAGGGAATGGATTTATTACTAAATCTCCTTCCATACAAAATCCAAATTATACTATCAATGTGCATCTGTATTTGTATTTACCTACCAGCTATAGAGAAGGCAAATGATCGGGGAGGAAGAGTCTCTTACCTCAAGGGAAGATTATTTTTAAATTTCAAGTTTGATTCATTTGTATCTGGCCCAAAAAAACAGTCTCAATGGCTGAAGAGAGTGAATTTTACCAGAATTTCTGTGTTTCCTCATTAGATTTTTATGTTGGGAGTACTCACTGAAACCTATCATTACCCACATTATAATTGCATGTCCCCAATCACACATAATCTTACAGCCTTCAAGTTCTACCAAAAGAATTTATTTTACTCTTCCCAGGAATTGCTTAAATTTAACAATTTTTTTTTCAACATTCAATGGCTCCTCTCTTCCCGTGGTATGTTTCCCAGTGTTTAGCCTCACAGTGACTATGAATAAAGAAGAAAAAGGTCACAGATGTCAGCTTCCTTCAGGTAGGTATAAAAGCTATCCAGCATGGGAAGCCAAGAGTTAAACTAGAATTAAGCACAGGTTAAAGTGACCCTGCTGGGGAAGTTACAGCAACTTCATTTCAAATCATTTGGCTAAGCTAAAGTAAGGTGTTGGGCAAGAACAGGGGGAAAGGAAAGAAGAAATTGCATAAGTGCTAATGAAAATCACTTGCCTGGAAGTGGGGAATGGAGAATTTTCACAGGAGCCAAGCAACAGTAACTTTTTTTAGTAGTTTAGTATGTGTGCAAATTTCAGAACTTATTATAGCAGTCAAGGAATCAATCACATTAAAATGTAATTTTAGGGGACATCCCTCCATTTTGCCAAAGTACATTCTCTCTCTGCAACCGTTCCCCTAAATTGCCCTCTGGGAACTTCATCTCCTAGCCTATGGCTTCACATCTTTCCCCTATTGTCTCCTTTCTGCCAGTATTTAAACTTGCCCTAGTCTCTCCCATATTTAAAAGAAAAAACAAAATATGGTGTATGTGCACACATGCACACACACATTTGTGCACACTATTTTCTCCTGTACCTCCCTCATCCCCTCTCTCCTCTAGAAAGGGTCCACAAGACTTTCCCTTCACCCACACATTCCCCAACCAGCAAATGCAATTCTACTCAACATGCTAGCCAAGGCATCTCAGAATCAGTCTCTCTTGCCCTTAGCCTGCTGCATAGACAAATTAGTCATGGTGTCTACCCTCAAAATTGTGTTTAAGAATCTCTTTCCTTGGCATCAGTCAACCCGCCTCTCATGATTTGTCCTCTTACAATCTCCTCTCATCAGGGTGGGGGTGTACTCTTCGTCTTTGATTTATTTGGTAATTTCCATATGTAATTTCCATATGCAATTTCCAAACTTCCCCAACTCAAAAGACATCTTCTAAGGAGGCCATTCTATCATGCTAGGCTAGGTTGGAGAGCCTTTTCCAGAACACTGAGAGAGACCCCTTTGAAGAACTACTAAAAGCTTGTTCCCAGCGTTGATCCCCTGGGACATCATCACTGAAGCAAGTGGATTCTAGTACAACCACTCAGGATCTGAATTATACAATACTTTCTCTTCTGCTCTCAGCTTCTCAAATCCCACTGTGGCAGAACCTAACATCTGTCCCCATTCCATGAAGTCTAGAAGAAACCATGTATAAACTACTGGAAAGGACTGGAGTCAGCCCAGTAGACAGGTTCTGGGATGGAGCCAGCAGGTGGGAGAAGGAACAGCCCTGGCTCAGTCTTTGCTACTTCAGTTTCCATGAACTGCTTGTGAGTCACAGCTTCCAGCCTGAAGGCAGTCACAAGCCTGAGCCAGAAGCAGCAGCTAAAACCAGTCTGTGCCAGAGAGAGAGAGAGAGAGAGAGAGAGAGAGAGAGAGAGAGAGAGAGAGAGAGAGAGGGAAAGGAAAGGAAAGGAAAGGAAAGGAAAGGAAAGGAAAGGAAAGGAAAGGAAAGGAAAGGAAAGGAAGAAAGAATAACAATAACCCGGAAAAGTAAATGTGAGGCAATCTTAGAAAGGAAGAAGCTAAAGCCCAAGTTCTATAAGTGGCTGGGCCTTGGTCCCTGCTTGCCTGATACACCAGAAGCAGGCAGAATGGGAATTTGGGCTGCCACCCAAGACATGGAATTTGCACTTTGAGCCTAATCAAAAATTACCTGTTCGATAAACAAACAAAAATGATTTTCAGAAGAATGTAAAAAAGAAAAGTCGCAAGTCTCCCAATGTGATATTCATAACACTGTCTAGTACCAGTACAAAAATGACTTGACACTCTACAGGAAAATGTGACCCATGTATTTCAAGAAGACTAGACACTGGACATAGCGAAGATCTCAAAGCAGCTATTTTAACTATACTTAATGAGAAAAGGCAGAATGAAGTCATAATAAATTAAGAGCTAGAAATTGACAGAACTAAAAGCTGGTATCCATAGAACCAAATGGAAACAAAAAGCTAAAGCCAGGCCTGATGGTACACCCTTATAATCCCCAAATCCCAGCACTTGGGGATCAAGGATGATCGTAAGTTTAGGCCAGCCTGGGATACAGAATGAGACCTCATCTTTAAAAATCAAAAATCTAAATTATACATTATCTCAGAAAAAATAATTCACTGTGCTTAGAGAAAAATAGAACACCTCTGTAACATGAAGATAAACTGATTAAAAGCTACCTAATCTGAACAAAAAAATGGTTAAGATTAAGACAGAGAAATAGAACACCAGAGACATAAGATTCTTAATGAAATAATGGACAAGATGTCCAGGAACTCAATCAAGGATGCACACCAAAGAAGTCAACGGCTCCAAAGTCCTGCCGTCAAGCCAAGTGTTAAGGACCTTATCTATGTGTCTTTGTTAGTCCATCCTGCCACACAGGTAACCCCAGCTCTGTAGCTCTGAGTAGCACTGTCCAGACTCCACAGGCAATGAGGGCTCAACCAGCTTGTCGAGACTCATTACCGTTGCTCGCATCCTTCCTGATGTCCCTTTTCTTTTAGTTCTTTCCTCCCTTAATCTTACCCCCTGATTTATCAATAAGTCTTATCAGTAAACGAGAGTCTCTATTAGCAACTCCACCCCACCATCCCTGTCCCCTCCCTGCCTTTAAGCCAAATCCTCCTCTTTCTCTCTCTCTCTCCCCTCTAACTCTACCTGACCCCACCATCCCCATCCCCTACCCTTAAACTAAATTCATCACTCACTCCCTCTTTCTTCGTTCCTCTCTCCCCCCTTCCCCACATACAAACACACATACATAGGAGCACACACACCTCTAATCCACTCTGCCCATGTCCTACTCCCTTTTAAGGTACTATTTAGCACTGCTGAAGTTGGTTTAGGTAACAGAAATACTGTCCCAAGTGGGGGTCCAAGTGTTTCACCCAGTGATGTGCCTAATGGGAAATGAGGCTAGAAATGCAAACTTTCTTTATGAATTGATGTCAGAGCTAGGTGAACTAAAGGCAAATCCTCTGCAAGAGAATTACCAAAGGCTGCAAATTTTTAAAAGAAAAAAAAAAAGGGTTTTCCAGTAAGAAAGACTGGAAATCGCAGGCATTCCCCCTTCTGACACCTGCTTTAAATCCCCACAATTTATGGTCAGTAAGAGCTGTGTGCAGCTGTAATCATGCCTCGTGCCGCGCTGATAGCCTTTCCAGAAGCCAGGTGTTTTTTGTGTCTGGACTTAATCACCAAGTTCAGCCAAGCCAGGACCAAATGACTATTTCATGCAGCAGGTGGGACACTATGCAGAGTTCACCTGTAGACATGGAAATGAGCGAGGTGCCATGGCAATAAGGGTCCTGGGAACAGATGGGTGACAATCCGTGCAGACCCAGAGGTTAGACAGACATGGAGTGACACACCCCCTTCCCCTAAAAGCCTCCGGAGGCTGGCTGCTCTACATTCCTGAAAGTAGTTCAACTTTTCCAGTCTGAAAATCACCCCAGCAAGCATGGATTGAGGAGCACTGAGACTGAGGTACAGGACAGCAACTGCCCTGTGAGTTTGTACCTGGTTTCTATTCCTAGGGTATGATAAAAGGGGAAACAATCCCCTGTCAGCTTCCCCCTGCTCCCCAACCTGAAGGCTCAGCTCAGGGCTTAAACCTAGGACCCTATGCATGATAAGTGCCCTGTGATAGGGTTACCCAGCCCCCAGGTCTGCTTTTCTTCCTCCCCAGTTAGTAACTGGGTCCCACCCCTTTCTCTTTTTAAAGCCCTGTAATCATTAATGGTTTGGGAAATTCTTTCAGTAGCTAGGGACCTCTTGATGTAAAGTGGATTTATTGTTGCTGTAGCTCTGACTGAGGTCCACCTGCTGGGAAATGGTTTTATTGTTATAAATGACACAGGCAAAGATAACTTAGCTCAGGTCAGAGGTTAATTTTATGATTTGCAAAACAGCATCAGGAAAGAGGAGGGTATGTAGGGCCTCAGAGCTGGGAAGAGAGGGCGGGGGGGGGGGGGGGGGGTCCTGCCACCGCAGGGGGTTGTTGTGTGTTCCTTCTCAGAAGAGTTAGACAATGAACAAGAGCACCTCCCAACATCCGAGCCTCAAGCACCCTTTCCTATACTTTAGGACAGAAAACACCTTTCTGTTATAATGCTGTCCGAAGTTAGTGCTTTTGAGCTCACAATAAAGTGATCTTTGTTTCTTGAAAACTTGGTGTAAGGAGAACAGCTACACCTGGGAGGAGAAAATGAAGTCTGAAGTCACCTCCCAACACTTTCGGACCACTGCACCTTCACACACGTGCAGAGGACTCCTCCTTGGTGTAGACTTGACATCTCTTATGAGAAGCAATGCTCGCTCAGGAGCAGCCCACAGTCTCTGCCTCAAGCTCTAGAACCCTAGAAATTATGTTCTGTTAGCAAAATGAAGCCCTATAAAGTTCACATCACTTAATAAGCTGTAGGTTGAAAAAGCAGTTCAACCTACAGCTCAAATGTATCAAGAGCTAGAACAGTTGTGCTTAAAACCAAATCATTTACAACTGCTTGGTGTCAGAGAAATCCCTCAGCTACACTCCATTCTCAAGATGCCCCTGACCAGTAATTCCTACCAAGTTCAGAAATCCCTTAGCTTCATTGCTTCTCCTAGGGGACCTCCTGCCCTAACCTAGACATAGCTTCTTTGAGTGTAGAAGACAGCACCTGTTTTTTAGAAAAGAACACCTCCAAGTCAAAATCTCAAGAGAGGAAGTTTCCATTATTTTGGGAGAAAGATGTCATGCTCCACCTTGGGTCACCTGGAATCATTATTAAAACCATGCAAAATTATGATGCAAGGGTGAGCGATAGGAAGACATTCAGCAAGTTGTCCGGGCATCTGTAATGTCTAAGTGCTGTGAAGAAACAAATGGTGTACACTGTAAACTCCACAGCACAGAAACCCTGCCTTTGGGGAGTGAGGAAAGGGGAGGCTGAGAACACATCATGGTTCAGAAAGTTTAACCTGGAGACTGACAACTGGGTCTGCAACCTCACCCAACTGCACTCACAAATGTTCCCAACTCCACTAGATCGCCAAGCGTCATCATCATGAGGCAACTAAGAGAAGTGTCGATGGAAAATGTATGGTCTTGTTAGCACAGAACCCTCAGGCTGAGTATTTCCCCCGGCCCCTGGAAATGGGGGCCTCCAGCTCCATGACACTGACAAAGGAAGTTCCACATCTAATTGGCCCTGGAACCCAATCTCAACTTTGGAAATCAACTGGAGTATATTGGAAACAATTGAAAAATATGTCCTTTGCGTATCTTGAACATTTGTGGGGTCTCTAACTCAAAATCCAAAGTATAACATCAAAAGGACCCATTCTTTATTACCAGTCCTTTTCTTTAACCACCCACGTTGTTACGGAAGCTGCCAGAAAGCAAAACACTCTTTTCAGTAGCAGGCTTCTCCTTCTTTCCTTCTGATACAACTTCCCACCTTTAATTAGACCAATTTAGCCTCCTAACCCCCCCCCCACTTAAACAAGGAGGAATTCTTTCTCAGTAAGAGGGTGTTTGGGAACAGTTAAGCAAGCCAACAAGTAGAAGACCATCTTCCAGAGATATCTAGTATGCTAGCATTGAGACACTAATGTCGCACACCCATACTGCACTAACACTGCATGCTATTATCTTGGCATCACGCTATTCATTACTGCCTTTCTCTCCCATTTCCTCATTAGCGCTGTTTGCCTCACCTGGATGTGGTCAGGCCTTCCATTGGTACATCTCCCTTCTGGTAAACCCGTATGGGTTTAAAGGAATGTCTTGGTAGGTAAGACTCGTAGGTAGGATAATTCTCGGTGTACTCGGAGAGGAGACATGGTTTCTCTGTTTTGTCATAAATCTTCGTAGGGAGATGTGGACAGTGATGCCGCCTACAAAACATACATAGACAGTTTGGTTAGTTTCTTTCTTGAAGGAGTATATTCAATCTGAAAATGCTGTGTCCTCCAGACTGACTGATGCCATTAAAATTCAGAATTAAACCTTTTCTTTCTTTTATCATATTATGTGCATGTCAAAACTTAAAATAGTCTATAACTTCAATTATTTTATCAAAATATGTGGATCATAAAATTACTCACAAGCATGGCTGACATTCAGCTGTCACGTGTCACATTGCTTGTAAAAGTGTTTAAAATAGTTCATATCAGAGGGTAGTGTCAAACCCTCTGAAGGACACCCCAACTGCCCTTTTGAGAAACCAGAGATAGACATTGGTCAGGTAGCTTCCAGATCCCTAAGGCAGGAGTTCCACCTTTATCCTTGGTCTGAAGCCAGAAATGTCTTTGGTCCTGTCCTGGTCATAGGCAGGGATGCCAGATGGAGGCTCTGATTTGTCACCCCTCTTCTCCTAAGTGAGCACCCCTACCTGGAAGCTTCACATTAGGGTGCAACATAGATTCCAGTCCAGATACCAATTCCCTCTGGTGAATGGCTTTGGAACTGGACCTTGGGTTAATTTCAGCTCACAATTTTAGGGTCTCAGCACTTGCAGGGGAAAGACGAGAATATTAGGTAATTATAAAAGGATTAGTACCCTTAGAGGCCATTGAGGTCCACCATAGACCCCACTTCTATTTATAACACTAGAAAAGAAGACACAAGTACCCTTTTTAACCCTCCTGGCCAAAAAGAGCTATCCTTGGCCCTGGGTGGAAACAGCATTCTGATCTGCTCTAAAGATCAGAACATTAAATATGACTGTCCCCTCCCTTAAGAATGGATTTAGTGGGACTTAACAATCACCTGGACATGTGTTCACCAACTTACCCCTCCTCCAAAGCTGATTCACCAGAAGTCATAGTGTTGATAGAAATAATTATCCCTTTAATGAGGTAATATACTTTCCCTTCCCAGAAGCCCCTCACTCAGAACATGTTTACAGAGCCTCCCTTCATGGCTGCTCTGCTAAGTCTGCCTGCTTTTCTAAGCATCCCTTCTCCTTTTTCTACTTTCAGAAACTGTCCAGAAGCCTAAGCATGCCTTCCCAGGCCCTCCAGGCTGTTCTCTTTCTTTCTCTGAAGCCCTCGCTCCCTTTCAGCCACTTTCAGCCATACTGCTGTTTGCTGACCTCCATTGCAAAAGTCATGACTTCCACTCCTCCCCTTCTCTGACTCCTGCCAAGATTCTACTCTTTCCAATAGATGTGCTCCAAGGCTCTAGGCCAAACTGGCATGGTTTCTAGCTGAGTTCCTGGGTTAGTTCAGAGTATCATCACTGCACACAGAGAGCACACACCCATCCATGCACACACAGAAGCCAGAGCAGGATGTTAGATATTTCCCCATCACTCTCCACCTTGTTCTATAGCCAGAAGCTCACTATTTTGATGTGGCTGGCTGGCCAGCTCTGCCAACACTGGGATGACAAGCACAAGCAGCCAGACCCAACTTTACAGGTTCTTGGGCTTACACAGCAAGCGCTCTCGATCACTGAGCCATCTGCAGAGTCTCTGCCTCAGTTGTGAGTCTACCAAGTACAATTTACTGTAGCAAACTATTTCATAGAGCAATTTCGCTCATCTATTCTTTCCAATCTCATCTCAATTGCTATATCCTCAGAAAAATATACCCTGGCTATCTTATTTCTAAAGACACAGATCACCACCCTCCCTCTTCCTTCCAAGTGCCAACATATACTTCCTCTCATTAACCACTTGTTCATGCTCGCCTCATCCATCAAGCTCTGAACGTTCATCTAACTCCTCCCTGGTACAGCCTCTAATAGCCTGACTAGAACATAGTTAGCATTTGGGAAATATTTATTGATTAAATGACTAAGTATAAAAATTGGATGAGCTATAAATGAATTCTGTAAGTTATAATTTATATTTAGCCTTTCCCATTTTACATGTTAAAAAATGGAACAGTTTGCTTACAGATGGACAAAGGGCAGCTGTTATAGCTTCCAATAAGTAGTGTATAACTTATTCATGTATCCGGACACAATGCCCATGAGCTGGCAAACCAACAGATACCAATATCTTTTTGGTCTTGGTTTGGTTTGGTTTGGTTTGGGGCTTTTGTTGTTGTTGTTGTTGTTGTTGCATTTTCCCTGCTCCATCACATCTTTAAGTCACCCAGTCTGATCACTCATGTTCCCATTGCCCCAGCCCTGCCACCCCCCCCCCCCAGTTTACTCAGGAGATTTATTTCCCTTTCCCAGAGAAATCCATGCATCCCTCTTTAAGCCCTCCTTGTTACCTAGCCTCTCTGGGGCTATCTATTGTCCTTGAATTTACACCTAATATCCACTTATGAGTGAGTACATACCATGTTTGTCTTTCTGAGCCTCAGCTACCTGAGGATGACTTTATTTCAAGCTCCATTCACTTGCCTGCAAATTTCATAATGTCATTGTTTGTTTGTTTGTTTGTTTGTTTGTTTGTGGGGTTGTTTGTTTGGTTGGTTGGTTTATTTTGTTTGGTTTTGTTTGTTTTTTCCTCTAAGTACATTCACTCAGTTGAGTGAATATACCACATTTTCTTTATCCATTCTTCAGCTGAAGAGCATATAGGTTGTTTCCACGTCCTGGTTACTATGAATAACACTGCTATGAACATAGTTGAGCAAGTGTCCCTGTGGTATGACTGAGCACCCTTTGGATATATGCCCAGGAGTGCTACAGCTGAGTCTTATGGTAAATTGATTCCCAGGTTTCTGAGAAACCACCACACTGATTTCCAAAGTGGCTGTACAAGTTTGCACCCCCACCAGCAATGAAAGTGTTCCCCTTGCTCCATAGCCTTTATAGCATAAGCTGTCATTTATGTTTTTGTTCTTAGCCATTCTGACAGGTGCAAGAAGGCAGAATACCAACATCTTCATACAAACTTCCCATCAGTGATTTCTACCTTAACCACACCAAGAAATAACATTAATATTTTTAACTTTTCTTTTAACTGGTTCTTATTGTATAGCCCTAACTGACCTCTTTGGCCTCCTAAGAGAGATTACAGGCTTGTAGCTCCACACACAGTTTTGTTTACATTTAAATTACAAAAAATCAAATTTAATTACAGAAATCAAAACACAGTACTCTGGGACAGCACATGGGGGATGGGATCAAAGGCGAGAGAGACCAGGAGTTCATGGCTGCTCAATGTAAAGATACTTCCATTCATGAGGATACAGGAGAGCAGGAGCTCTAATTCTTTGCTGATAATGATGCAAAGTGGTAAACCATGCTCCCTGCACTCACAAGGCACAAGTCAGAGAAACTCAAATTTGAAGCCAACCTGAGCTACATGGAGGGACCTTGTCTCACTAAAAGTAAATAAATGTTTTTAAGTACACAGCTAAAGAGTGGGCTTTCTTGTTACCTGTTTGTTTTGCAGGATTCTAGATAAAGCTCGGTGCTGCCTCATGACTGAACTAAGCCCTTAGCCCTCGGCTGGCCAGTCTTCTTTCAAAGCTACACATAGTCTTACTGAGAAAGAAAAACATTCCTTAGTGTTTAACCAGTTAGGTCCAAAATTAAAAAGTTGACATGTATATTTTAACAGCCTTATTGATAATCACACAAAACTGAAACTACTAACTAAAGGTAGTAACTGAAGATCAAGTGTGGTTTTATCTCCAGCCAGGGAAACAGCTTGGTGCCATCATCAGAGAAGCTTCCTTCTGCAGAAGATGGGAACAGAGATGAAGACCCACACCAAGGCACTACTCATGGGACACTCAGCCCTACATATGAGGTCTCTATCAAATCCCTCTCTCAGGGCTCAGGGAATCCCATGGAAGAGGAGGCAGAAAGAGAGTAAGAGTCAGAGGGATGGAGGACACCAGGAGAACAAAGCCCTCTGAATCAATATGATCAAAGCACACATGCACTCACAGAGACTGAGGCAGCATGCACAGGGCCTGTGCGGGTCTGCACCAGATCATGTGATACAACTCAGAGTCACCTGGGAAAAGGGAGCCTCTTTGAAGAATTGTCTCAATCAGATTGCCTGTGGGCATGTCTGTGAGAGATTGTCTTGACTGATGACTGATATGGGAGGGAGGGCCCAGCCCACTGTAAGTAGCATCCTCCCTAAGTAGATGGGTCTGGGCTGTATTAAAATAAATTAAAATAAAATAAAAAATAAAACCTAGCTGAGCCAGTGAGTGAGCAAGGATCAATCAGCATTCCTCCATGGGCTCTTCCTGAGTTCCTGACCCAACTTCACTCCATGACAGACTGTGGCCTGGAGTATAAGCCAAATAAACCCGTTCCTCCCTAGTTTGCTTTTGGTCAGAGTGTTCTATCGTAGCTATGAAAAACAAGAACACATGAGATCTAGACATCTGTAAAAATCAACAGAACAAAGGCACACCGTGTGAGACCAGACAGAGAAGCAAGAGTATGGAGTCATCCTGAACTACACAAGCTGATCTGTGACCTCGATTATAAGGCTCTGCCTCAAATACCAGAACAAAAGACAAAAGCAATAATACAGAAAGTACTGGTTTGGGCTGGAGAGATGGCTCAGTGGTTAAGAGCACTGCCTGCTCTTCCAGAAGTCCTGAGTTCAATCCCCAGCAACCACATAGTGGTTCACACCATCTATAGCAGGATCTGATGCCCTCTTCTGGCATAAGATGTACATGCAGCTAAAGCATTCATATATGTAATAAAATAAATAAAATCTTTTTAAGAAGGAAGGAAGGAAGGAAGGAAAGAAGGAAGGAAGGAAAGAAGGAAGGAAGGAAGAGAAAGAAAGAACTTGTTTTAGTGGGTTAATCAGCTAGTTTTGTTTGAGGCAGGGTCTTGCCATGTAGCCCTGGCTGATCTCAGATTCTCAGATGTCAACTTATTTACAAAGTTAAACATCCTTCGGCCTCAGCCTTCCAGGAAACACAGTATTACAGGTGTGTGATCCTACCACAGTTGGAAAAAAATAACCATAATATCAAATAATGATAGCTGGGGGTACACAGACCAGTGGTAGCAAACCTGATTAGCACACATGAGGTCCTAGGTTCAATTCCAAGCACCAGTAAACATATATGCATATATTTATATTTATTAACCATATTTATTAAATATGCAGTATGCATATATTTTTAACTTTTGTTCATAACTACCAAAATTGCTTTATTTATTTGACAAATTACAATGCAAATGCAAAATACTACCTAATTTTCTTGTAACGCTAAAACTATCCTAAAAAGTAGTGTGTTGCTTTCTTTTTAAAGGGTGGAAGGTAAGAAGGCTGTGTTCCAGGCAACAGTAGTCAAACTGCTCCTGTAGTTAACTCAGCAGATCACTGCTGCCACCACTCTTCTGTCTGTTCCTCCGTAGTCAGCCCCAAACACATCAACATGAAGAGCGGGTGCCTTTACATGACATTCCTACCGGTCTTTGTTTCATGTGTGAATAGAAAAGGCCTTAAGATGCCGTCTTGATAGCTGTTCATTTTTATTATCAAATGCTTTTGCCTCATGGTAAATGTTTGATATATAGCCTCCCTGCTTATGGATGCATTCCAAAACCACTGCCAGACGCCTGAAGCCATAGTGATGCTGAACCCTATTTGTAGTACGTTTATGTGATCTGCCCTTACCTAGGTCTATGTGTAATTTATAAATCAAGCACAGAAAGAGGTCAGAGAGAGGTTAGCAATGACTGAGTGTAGATCTTAGTGATCTCAGCATATGACGTTTTTTCTTCATTAAAGCTGAGAGCTCACCTTTGCACGTGGGGAGGGGGGGCACTTTACTTGTTCCCTTTGGTGTATCCAGATGCCTTTGTACTGTGAGACTACTATTAGGTAATATAAGGGTTATTGTGCATAATCCCTTCAATACCACAAGTTGATCTGACAGATGAGCAGTTAACTAAATATTGAAGGGCAAGCAGCACATAGAGGGTGGACGCACTGGATAAAGTGGTGATTAGTGAGCTGGCAATAAATTTAACCACACTACTCAGAATGGCATGTAATTTTAAACTTATGAGTGACTTCCAGAATCTTCCACTTAATATGGCCAGGCTGCGTTTAACTATGAAATAACTGAAAGGGCAAGGAAAATACATGGATGAGGAGGTCACTATATGGCTATTTACAAGATCTTCCACAGACCCCATACTTTCTGCAGCTAAATGATCAATATAGAACTTTTTTTCTTTTTAAAGCATGCATTGTTAGCATTTAATACACAATACTGATTATTTTGTGTATATTTATAAAATATCTAATGGCTGCTACATAGATGAGTTTACTCTGCAGATAAGCTGGTGTCTGCAAAATAAAACATTTCCCATTGTATGTAAAAGATTATCTTCATTTCTATATTCATAATCAGCCCAATTATCCGAGTCTTCGCTATAAGCCAACTATTTTAGGATTCTTGCAAACCACAAACCAAAAGCCAGGAAGTTCAACTTAACAAAAATACCGCTGCACATGTATCTTGCTCACCCACACTCTGAGAGAAAAATCAAGATCTTATTAAGCCTACCTTGGAGTCAGGCATTTTGGGTATAATGAACTCTTCAGGCAGAGTTTCCCCTATTCAGATCGCCTGCCTTTTAAGCCAGTAAAGTGTTCTGCTTTGTACAAGGATAGCTGAGAAATCAGCATTGGACTGACTCAGACCCCCCTGGTCTCAGAAGGCCTGGGCAGTCTAAGGGACCTCTGACAGTGGAACCAGGATGTATCCCTAGTACACAAAAGGACTTTGGGCACACATTTCCCATGGAGGGATACTCCCTTAACCTAGAGGCAGGAGGGAGAGCCTAGTCCCTACTCCAAATGACTTGATAGATTTTGTTGACCCCTCCTGGAAGTCATCACCCTCCCTGTGGAGTGGGGGGGGAGAGAAATGGGATGGGAGGGTGGTCAGGGGGCATGGAAGGGAGGGAGAGGGACCTGGGATCAGTATGTAAAATAGGGAAAAAAAATAAGTATTTTTAAAATCTGTGTATTTGTATTTCAACAATATAGCTAAAACCTTGATGTAAATTCCTCCTTTTTTTGGCTCACTGAATATCATTTATTCAGTATGAAATTTTTATACTATATGTTCCACATGTTAAGAATAAATGTACATTAAATCTTGGTTTTTGTTTTTTTTTTAAAAAAAAAAAAAAAGGAGGGAGGGAGTGGGGAAATAATGTAAATGAGCTACTCACATGTGACACCTTAACATCTTTTTAAGTGAAAAATAGATGTTCTATTGTCTAAGTTTGCTCAAGGGATCATCTCCTCCCTCTGCCTGTACCCTGGCAGCACTCGGATACTTTTCTCAAGACTCTGGGATCAATGTGTTTGGTCATCTACCTGCCCCTTGGAATAAAGACTAAGTCTGAAATCTCTGTCCTGGAAGCTAGCCGAGCATCTGATAAATTCAAATAACAGTTGCATGGGAGACAGAAGGAGGGCACTGTTTTAGGAAGAAGAGCTAAAAAAAAAATAAATAAATAAGATATTTACAGGGCTGAAGAAATGACCTCATTGTTAAGAGCACTTGCCACTCTTGAGGAAGACCGAAGTTCAGCTTCCTGCACTCACATTAACCTCTAACTCCAGAAGATCTGATACCTTTTTTCTTGCCTCCAAAGGTGCCTGAACTCACATACAGAGAGAGAGGAGAGAGAGAGAGAGAGAATGCACACTTGAAAAAATATAATCCTTTGAAAAAGAAAGATATTTATAAGTCATTATAAGTCACAAGGAAAAGGAAAATGAATGATGTGCTCCTTCAGTACAGCCTAAATGTACAAGATTTAGATTCTTGTGTTTATGGAGCCAGTTAGCATCTAAACAAAGTTTGTGGGTTCCCACTCTTGGGACATTTGAAAGTGGGTTTGATGACCATGAACCAAATCACTGAAAGCCTTTCTAGCTGGGACACTAGTGTCATTGGACAACCGCCTTGGACACCTTGCCCTGGTGCCCACTCACAAAAGTCCAGATGGATCCAACAGTAGGGAATGAGATGGGAAGAGCAAAAAGGGTGTTTCAACTCCACAGAACTCTCTAAAGTCTTGCCACTTGAAAGAGAAAAAGAAACAATCTCAACTTACTCTGACACCTGGGAAAGGGTGTAGTAGAAACTTGATGAAATTCACAAGAAAATTAATAAAAGCTAACTCTGAACATTGCCTCCAAACCAGCGTCAGGGCTTTACAACTGAGAGGAGATGTGAAGAATGTCCAATCCAATGACTCATACACAGATAACAATATTGCAGTTCAAAATAATGAACACAACCCAGCTGTGGACACAGCACGGGTCCTATCACCAGGCACTACCCCAACATCATCTGGCTCAAGCCATCTGTGACTCAGGTTACTCTAGAATGGATGACAGCATTTAGGGTAGTTCCCTCTAGAATAATGCCATTCAACAGAAATAAATACAAACCACATCTGTCACCTTTAAGTCTGTTGGACACATTAAAACGGTTGAGAGAAACGTAAAGTTTTCTTAACTCAATTTTTTCCAAAATCTCTGATTTTAACAAACCATCAGTATAAAATTTTTGTGCTATTTTATTTTATACCCTTCAAAATCCAGCATTTATTGTACATTTATAGTATATCTCAGTTCAGTCTAGCCAAGAGCTGCTCAATAGCAATAGGTGACCCCAGCTTTTATGCTGGAAAGCACAGGTCTGTAATTTGAAGGTTCAAAGGAGTAGCCCCACATAGTTATCCAGTGTTTTCTATATATGTAGCCGGACACAAATGCCTACAAATATTTTTAAACCAAACCTGATGGTGCATGTCTGTGATCCCACCACTCCAAAAGTAAAAGCAGGAAGATGAGTTGAGTGGGTTCATTGCCAGCCTGGGCTACACAAGACCTTATCTCAAGAAATCAAGTTTTGTTTTCTATTTTGCAACTGGTGTCTTGATTCCTCTAAAAAAAAAAAAAGAAGAAGAAGAAAAGAAAACCACACCTTCTTGTGACATACTCAGAAATGCTAAGATATGAAAATGAACGCCTCCCACAATTTATCTCAACCCATAGCCCTGAACTTCTACTTGATGAGCCTGTATCACTCCCTGCATTTGCTCTCCTCTTATAACTCCATTTTTATGAAATGCTTCACTTTCAAAGGCCCATTCTAGATGCTGCCTCTAAATTGTTTTAATTATGTGTTGGGGGGGAGGGAAAGCCACAACATGTGTGTGGAGGACACAGAACAACTTACAGTCTGTACTCTCCTTCTATTTTTATGTGGGCTCCAGAGATCAAACTCAGTTTACCCACATAGCCCTTCTACTAACCCATCTACCCACAGCTTTCCTAAGGCTACTGCTGGATCTAATGGACACTGTCACTGACTGTGATACTCCCTCTGCTCAGACACTGGATAGTATTATGTCCCTACCTCTTTTTCTATTTGGACATCTTTCTCATCTAAAATTTTCTATTTTTCATTGATAAAATAAGTGTATGTGCTTTGTGGGTATAGTAAATGCATATTTTGACACATGTATACTATGTATAATATATAATAATAATCTAACTGACATGTCCATCATCTCAAACATTTCTTTGTACTAAGGACATTCCAAATCTTCTCTCTTAGTTATTGTGAAACACATGATTAAATATGATTGGCCCAACAAAATACCCACAATGGTGTAATAGTGATACTATTATTTTAGGGGTAACCAACAGCTATTTAATTGATCTTAAGTCAACTACCCATAACCAGAGAGGACCAACCCCAATTGGTATAGCTTCAATACAACCTTTATACCTGGTCAGGGAACATTGAAAAAGGGGGAGCAGAAATATTTTAAGAGCCAGAGGACCAGGATGCCTGCTGTTAGCAAGTGTCTTCTAGGCATGACAAGCTGCACCCATGCAATCTAAATAATATGGTTGAGTAAATAATACTCATATAATTACATAATCAGTCAACATTCCAATTCAAATAAGGGAAGTTTCACAAGGTCCCACACTTAGATGAAGAGTTACAATCAGTGGCTTCTGAAAAGGAAAAATCAGTCTTCTCTGTAGAAAACCTCTCTGAGGGGTTATCCAATTACAAATAGTCCCAAACAAACACACACACACACACACACACACACACACACACACACTGCTCAATGGGTTCAGGGGTGTGTGTGTGTGTGTGTGTGTGTGTGTGTGTGTATATATATATATATACATATATATATATATACTTAAGCATATAACAATAAAACAAAAGGTCACAAACTTGAGAGGGGAGAACATAGGAAGAGTTGAAGGGAAGAGAAAAGTGGGGATATAAATATAATACTCTAAAAATTAAACATTTAAGCAAAAAAAATGTCCTTCAGTCCTTCATAGTAACTCCACTGAACAAGTGTCCTTTTGGTACCCCTTATCTCCTATAATGCTTTGTGTAATTTCTGATTCTTATCACTAATTTTCATGGTTACAACATAGCTACCAAGAACTCTGTCTTTAATAGGCTTCAGGTATGATGCAATTATTATGTACCCTAGGGAAAAGTTTCTCCTTTTTCCAGGTAATCTTCGTAGCAATGCTGTAAGAGAAGCATTTTTATACCCATTTAACAAACATGAAAACTGAAGCTTAGGAAGGAGATGTCATCTTGCTCAAGCTCATATGGCCAGGAGATGATGTAACAAAATTGTGCTCTTAATTATAGCCATATGCAATGTGGCTTAATGAGGTATATGTTTGTAGCTACTGTTCCTGGCTTCTTGGATAACCCAAAGGGCAGTCCGTTCACAGGCAGATCTTTGATCCATCCATCCAAGTTCATTTCAGCTATAGTCAGTCTTCCACTGACACAGAAAATATCCCAGCACACACCAACAAGTAGATACAATTCCAAATGCTCTTGAAAACTCTAGGACTTCCTTTACTGTGTAAACAGGAGAATGTCGTTAAGTAATAATAGTAACAGAAAAGCATACAGACTGCTGGGTCATGGAAGACCCTGGAGACCAGCCAGCCTCTCCACCTCACCATGTAGGCATAGATACTGAGACTCAAAGACATTGCGTCCCTGCCTGAGGTCTCACAGCTGGTCAGCAATCGCCTCACTCACAGCCCTGTATCACCTCCCACGAAACTGGCTTCCACTTCCTACCCAATTTAGAACTCAAAGTTCAAGCTCTTAAAGGATTTACAGTCTGTTTTTCCTTTTTCCCAGTAGATGGAAGCTTGTGAGCTATCACAGCTGCTGGGACACACACTTGCTACAGGAAATGTGTTCTCACTGTGGTGGGGACAAGGATTCCCAAATCTCAAGCCATTAAAGTCACCGCTGTACAGAGGTAGTTTTGAACAATTCTAGGGTGTCTGGAGAGCAGAAATGGATACTAAAGGCAGGAGCTTCAGATGAGGACCCATGTCCCTGAAGCAAAAAGTTTGCTATATTCATGGCCCCAGAAATCCAAAGTCCAGGGCCACTGACAGAGCCAACACTTCCCAAAAATCAGGTCAATCTAATCAGCAGTAGTTTACAAGCTCATAAGATAACTACTAATTTGTTTTCTTATCCTTATACCCAAAGACAAGGGTCAAGTGAGATGGTTTTACAGACTGCAAAACAAGACACTTTTTTCATTTTTATTAGCAAATATTAATTATGCATTATAGTCATTAAGCTTAGTACCTGCTAACCAATCCCACTGGCCATTAGTATTTTTCAAGTGTTCAGCATTAACCATTAGAAAAAGCAAATTAAAACTGTCTTGAGATTTCAACTAATCTCAGTCAGAATGGCTAATGTCAAAGAAACAAAGGAGAACAAATGCTGAGGAGGATGTGAGGAAAGAGGAATTCTGATCCACTGTTGGTGGAAGTATAGTCTGAAACCACCACTATCAAAATCAGTGCGCATGTCTGAAAGGCTAAAAATGGAACTACCGTGTAACCCAACTATTCCACTGGTGGCATACCCAAAAGACCCTATGCCCTACTACAAAATATCCATATTCATTGTTGCTCTATTCATCATAGCTAGGAACAATCAGTCCATATGTCCAGCCATTCATGAGTGGATAATGAAAATGTGGTGCATAGGCAATGAGTTTTATTCAACTCTAAAGAAGAAGCAAATGATGAAATCTGCAGGAAAATGGGTGCAACCAGAAAGCAGAATGTGAGATGAGGTGACTGCCTTAGGATTTCCATTGCTGTGAAGAGACACCATGACCACAGCAACTCTTACAAAGAAAACATTTCATTGGGGTGGCTTGCTTACAGTTTCAGAGGTTCAGTCCATTATCACAGTGGCAGGGAACATGGCAGTATCCAGGTAGGTGTGGTGCTAGAGTGTTAGCTGAGAGTCCTACATCTCACAGGCAATAGAAAATGGACTGAGACACTGGGTGGTTTCTGGAGCATAGTAAACCTCAAAGCCTACCCCCACAGCGACACATTTCCTCCAACAAAGCCTCACCTCCTAATAGTGCCATTTATTCCCTATGAGATTATAGGGCCCAATTACTTTCAAACTACCACAGTGACACATTATTACTTGTATGTGGATCCTAGCTTTAAACTGAGATTTGTGTGTTCCATCAGAAGTACCTATAGAGCTCAGGGCCCTAGAAAAACAATGAGCAATGAAGAGGAAGAGGCATGAAGTGTATGAAGGTTCATGTGTGAACATGGATGAACACATGTGATATGAAAGACGGAGAAAACTCTAGAGAGAGGTAAGCAGAGGATGGAGAGTTATGCTATGAAACATAGTCTCCTGGATACACTGTGGCTATATAATGCATGAAATCACAGATGTTATCATTCACAGACAAGACCTGCACAAGACTAAGCCCATTAACATTACAGCATGGATAGAGGAGGGGCTCACCAAGGCCCCACCCCTAGCTAAGGAGTTATTAGCAGCTGATGGCCACTAGAGAAGGGAGAGTCAATCTTCAGGGGAATGGCTGCTGGTAGGGTGTCCATGTTCCAGTGGATGGTCCTATACCTATGCATGTGCAGACATCTCTAACTGGGCTCAGTGGGCTATTAGATAAGGAGAAGGAGAGAGTGGTGGTTATTGTGATGGTGTGAATGACATATCTCACATAACCTTTAGTTGTGGCCTTGCTAGAGGACATCTCCCTGCCAAGAAGGACTCTAGAACCATATGCCAAAATAAACTGTTTGTTCTGCAAGATGACCTGTCCAAGGTGCTTTGCCACAACAATAGAAAGTAGCTGTCATGGAGATGCAAACCATACACCAACCAGCAGAGGCCACTGCCTGGGTTTGTGCCTATTGAAAAGGTTCTGAGGTCACGCCAAGTGTAAAGTCAAAGAACCCTGACTGTTTAGGAGTGTCTGTTGAGGGTACCAAATGAAGGGGGGAGACAAAGAAATCCTGGCAGAAATGTCCACAGGCTGCTGAACATAATGACTTGAAGGAAGGAATAACATATTTAGAAGACATCTGGACTGACAACAGAGCCATAAAATGTGAGTGAAGTTGCCAAGAAGTAAAGGGAATAAAAACAAAACTTTATAGAGAATAGCACGTTTAAGAATGACAAAAAGAAGGAGGAGGAGAAGCTTGTTAGACCCTGTAGCTTATTTAAAACAAAAAACAAAACAGAAAAAAAAAAGGAAGAACTAAAAAAGAGGACTTGAAGCTGGGAGGGTTAAGGGAAGGGGTCTCAGGAGACTTGGGGGGGGGAGGAATGATCAAAATACACTGTAAAATTCGCAAAGAATAGATACGTTTAGAAATTGAAACATCAAGTAGCAAAATTAACAAGAAAGGTAGGGTGGAATCTCAAAAAAAAAAAAAAAAAAACCCACTGGGGAGGGCCATAAGAACTGTCAGCTAGACCCTATCATCAAAGGACAGCAGTTTGTAAAGGAAATGGATCAGGCCATCCTGCAGGGAGAGCAACAGATGGGCAGATAGAGATTCTCTGATAAGCAGCAATCATCAACAGGGAGTGCCTGGGCTGTCAAAGAGCTACAGAGAAGGGAGGTGAGGAAGGTTAGAGAGAGTTTGAAAGGAGAGGAGGCCAACCAGAAGGTAGAGGGACCTAATCTTCAGTGGGAAAAACAAATCAAATCCATCAAACCAGTAATTACCCCAGGGAGAGGAGAGCAGGGCTGAAGAAGAGGTACACAGGTACTCTTTTGAGTGCTTTATCTAGATAGGAACCACGCTAGGCACCTGAGTTTATCAAAACTAGGCCTGAGGGTTTCTGCATTTTCGTGCAAAGTTTACTTCAAAGGGGAAAAGCAAGCAGCTGTTGTGCTCTAGGTTTTGAAATTGAGGCTGAACTGTTCAGAGGAAGGATTTACTGGTCTCCGTGATTTACTTTCAAATACATGAGAAGACAGATTGGTGGAATGAAGGAAGGGATGAGCAGGAGAACTGTGTCGATGTTGGGAGCCATTCATTTTCAATTTCTTTTAACTTTTGTTGTATATTATCAATTTGTCATAGAGCATTGGGGTTCAGTAGAAAGGAGCAAAAGGAATTTTGTTTCTTTAAACCTTGGATTTTTAGATATGACTGTTTGTCATTGTGATTGCACGAGGAAATGTCTGTTCTTTAGAGATGCAGGACGGGAAATGTCACAGTGAAATGACACGATGGCTGGAACTGATGTAGGGACCAAATGCGGTCGGTCTTTCATCACTGTCTAATGCTTAAGAGTTGGACTTGTAAGGGGCTGTCGCCCTGTTGTGTTTTGCAGATTTAAATTCTTCCAAATTAAGGAAAAAATTAAGACAAATCCCTGAGAGGTTGCGCCTACACAAACAAGAGTGTATCTGCTTAAGCAAGTGCTACCCTCGAGGCCAACAGGGCTTCAGTCCAACCACCTGGGACAAAACAGGCTCTTGATTTAAACTGATGATAAGTGCAGAGCCAACAGCCAGAGGAAGCCTCCCCTCTCACACTCTGAAGGTGCCGGCAGCTGCACTGGGCTTGTTCCCACATGGTCTCTCAGTATAACCTCCAGCCAAAAGCAGCAAGCCTACGCACTTGACTGGAGTGTTCCTCTCTTCCCAAGAACCCCAGTACCTTAAGGAGAAACCCTACAGCTATTCTAAACATCTTTTCAAGGCTTGCTTACAGACATCACAAAAAAACAGGCAGGCCTCTTTAATCCCTGTTTTAAAACAAAGGACTCTCCTAGACCTGCCATCATCTCACTGCTAACCATGGTTGCCTTAACCCCTGCAACTACTCTCATCACAGCCTTGGTCCCAGAATATTAAAAAGTGTTGCTTATCAGGCTGGAGAGAGTGTTCAATGGTTAGGAGCACTTGCTGCTCTTTCAAAAGACCTTGAGTTTGGTTTCTAACACCCATAGATCCAAAGGAGCTGCCCTGACCTCCACGGGCACCTGTACATATGTGACTTATACTCACACAAACTTATACACATAACTTATACACATAAACAAAAGTGAAAATAAACCTTAAAAAAAAAGTGAGTGCCACCCAGACTAGGTTCCTTGAGTAGAAATGTGTCCTGATTACTAATAACCAGCTAAGCCAATACCTGGGACACTCATACACTTATTATTTTAGATGGATGAACAATTTGTAAAACATGCAAGTTGCTACAGCTTTGCTATGCCATCTTGTCTCATTCTTTATGCAATTCTAAGAGCTGGGCTGGCCATTAAGCTTGACAGACACGTGTATACACACTGCCACAAGCACCAATATCTCAGTTAAGGAGTCCAGACCAAGAGGGTTCATGTCATAATCAGTATTAGAGAACCATCAGCAACAAAATCAGAATAACTATATAGCTGACTCCTAAAGGGATACCCCTTCCGTGCTACCCAGTGTCATTCTGAGGGATGTTCAAGGGGATGTCCCAGAATATGATGCCCTCCTACATAAGCACCAAACACATAGTTAGGGATATATGGTCTCTGGCTAATGTATGAATGAATGGGACCTGCTGATTGGGGAACTTACTTGGAAAGCAAAGAGTTGAATAAATGCCACCATCCATAAAACCCCAGATGTTTGGCTTGCTGTGTCAACATGTTAAGTGTCTCATATAATTAATTCAGGTAAAAAGATAACAGTTGTGCTAAACACTACGTTAATCTCTGGCAACTACTCTGCATGCATTTATTGGTTTCATTATTTCTCCTACCCCATGGGCCCCTTTCCTCATCTTGCATGAGGAACAAAGCACTGCTTCTGCACCCCTCAGGGGTTACACTGGGACTGGATAGGCTCACCTGGCACTGTCAGCCAGCGTGGGGATCAGATGACCCCAAGCAGAAGTTCATGAGATTTTTCCTCCTCCCCTGGTTCCTGAGTTTGGGGAGATAACTTGATGTTCTGGGTGAGTTTACAAATAAGCCCTGGCTACAGGCTGTCTTGCCCATTGGCACCGTTTCCCTTCCACATGCATGCTCAGTGGAGAACAGCCTTCCATTTCTGCGTGCAATTTCAAAGGCAAACCTACAGCAACTTGAGCAGAGCCCAAATGTGTGACTTTAGGGGCGGCTGCCACCATCTCCTAAAAAGTGTCTCAGGGTCTGTGCACCCCCCCTAGGGTGCCATGCTTGTGATACCCTAATATAGTCACCGAAAGGCCTGGGAATCTGAGTGTGCCTTCAAAGTTACTGATCTCGGGGCTGGAAAGATGGCTCGGCCATTAAGAGCATTTGCTGCTCCTTGGGAAGAACTGGTTTAGGTTCCCAGCATCCACAGGACAGCTCTCAGCCATAAGTTACTGCAGTTCGAGGGGATCTGGTGCCCTCTTCTGGCCTCCTCAGGCATCAGAGACATATGCAGTGTACCTTGTAGGCAAAACATGACACATAAAATGAAAGTAAATAAGTCTTAAGCTATTGATTTCCAGCAGTTTATCACACAGTCCATTGACTGAGGCACCCAAAGGTGGTATGCCATGACCACCATGTTAGATGCTCATATTCTCAATGCCTTTCCATCGCTATACACGGGTCCTGTCTCATGCTGTGAGCAACAGAGAGAAATGGCTTTCTCACTGCGTGTGTGCGCACACACACACACACACACACACACACACACACACACACACACCAGCCCAGTCAGATCATCATAGCTGCTCTACGCAGCAAGTGCCTTTTCTCTGACCAACCACAAAAAAGAACACCTTCCCAGCAGCAAATGGCCAACCCAGGCATGCAGACAGGAAGCTCCAGATCCAGCAACCAATGACTTATTCAGACAGTGGGTATTTCTCTACTGCTCATAAGCCAATGGCTACCATCATGAACTGAACAGTCCCCAGGCTCCAATGCTGTTTGCTTAAGTCTTGAACCCTTCATGGTATCTACTGATGGCCAGATTTCAACAGCTGTTGTATCTGACATCAAAAAGTACTTAGCAGCACTAATCTACATCATTTTCCTCTCTGCCTCTGTGAAGAGTTTCAAAAACTGAGCCAAATCTCCCATAATGTCGTTAAACTGAAAGAAAAATAATTTAACAATGAATAGAATGATTTCAGGAAAATAGTCTTATTTCACTAAATTTATTCCTTGGAGTAAAATAAATACTTTTTAAACAAGCATTTGATTCTTAGGGATTGAAGTCACTGTTATAAGACACCCCTCACTCCCACCCCCAAAAAAGTAGGAGAGTGGACTTCAAGTTTAATTATTACCACAGCTGAGCAGATGGAATGAAATTACTTCCATGCACTGTGTGTTCATAATTCAATATGTCAAAGTGGCCTCTGATTTCGTTAAAGTTATTTTCTCTATTTCTCTCCCAAACATTTTGCCGAAAGGGAATCTTTTTAAATCACTCCCTTCCAATTGTACCTTCTCAATATATTACCTCTAGAGACTAATGTTTACCAGTGATTCAAACCCCACTCATTCAGTAAAAGACAGCATTATAAAATATAAAGGCGATCCCCTGTCTTACCTGCAGATACCCTGCTTTAAGCTAACTGACCAATCATCAATAGCAAAAGACCCAGGTTCTGCTTTATTTCACAACCGTACAGGATTCTGGCCTAAGATGAGTTTTATTTATATATAGATATACGTGTGGGGTGTGTGTGTGTGTGTGTGTGTGTGTGTGTGTGTGTGTGTGTGTTGGCTAAAATCAGAACTTGATAAGCCCCTCAGGTTTTTGAAAGAGCACAGAGAATTTAAAGAGTGTGTCCCCACCCCCATCCCAGGGTACTGGCAAAGTCCTAGGGAATGAGGAGGTGTTAGGAGAGGGCAGGGCTACAGGTATTGGTGTCACTTCTGATTTCTGGTAGAATATATACATATACCTTCTTTATGAAAAGATTCACAAAAGTAAAATTCTCAGCTATTTATGTATGGTGTTTACAGTTACTCCCCCTCTTTTCCTCACCTCAAATCATTGGAAAGGCAAACACCTCCCACTTCTATTAATCCTGCTGGAAATGTCTCCATGAGGCCTTTGCCATTTGTTCATAAATATAGTTTATACGCCAATAAGTCTGTTCACCTCTGAGAACAGCATAATAAAAGCTGACACTTATTGAGCAGGCTGTGTACCTGGCACAGTCCTTAATCTTTTGTCTGTATTAACCTAATCACTATGATGAATCCTTGGACTTGAAGGTTCAAAGCCTGAAGCTGGGAACCATACAGTCTCGGGCTATAAGGACTATAAAGGACTGTCATAGAGCCAGGTGTGTAACACGCTTGAGTGTATGAACCTGGGGTATTCCCACTAAACCTCCAAGCAGCCTCATGGTGAGGGTCCCCAGATTCTATGGAACCCCATCATTTTGCCTATACTCTGCCCTTTGATTTTCCATTTACCCACCCTCCCCCCCCCCAGTCTCCTTTGTGTCCTGACTGCACTAAGCCTTAACTATTTCAGGATCTACATACATCACAGCCATTTCCAACCCAGAGGGTACACAAGGCCCCTTTAAGAACACTGCCAGCCACCTTGGGTTCTCAATAATCCCACCCCCGGGAAAAATAAAGACCATCTCCTCACCCCTGCTTTCCAGGATCAGACCAAAAAGACACCCCCCCCCCCCCATTGCAAGAACTACGAAACCAAGAGTTAGGGCTTGGATATAAAGTACCTCCCAAGAGGCTCAGGTGTCTGCTGGTGGCACTGCTTTGAAGGTCCTGGAAAATTTTAGACATGGGATCTAGCCAGGTGTAGCAGTGCACACATTTGATCCCAGCACTCAGGAGGTAGAGACAGGTGGAACTCTGTGAGTTTGTGGTCAGTCTGGAGCAAATTCCAGGACAGTCAAGGCTACGTAGCAAGACCCTGTCTTCAAGAATAAAAACAAACAAACAAAACAAGTGGGACCAAACTGGCAAAAAGAGATGGGGCAAGTTCTTGGCGGATATATCTTGTCCTGGCTCCTCTGGGCCACTCTGATTCTGAGCTGGCTTATGCCACATACTTGTAACAATAAGAGGTTCTGCATCCATAAGGACACAGATTGACTCAACAGAGACAAAGACCACTTACCAAGACCTCTGGAATCATGAGCCAAAGTATATCCTTCCTTCTTTCAACTGTTTGCTCAGCCATTTCACCACATAACAAAAAGTCACCAACAGAAAACAGGCAAGGGGCTGGAAAGCTGGCTCAGTGGTTAAGAGCACTGACTGCTTTTCATGGGGTACAGGTTCACTTCCTAGCACCCCACATGGAGGCTTGCAACCATCTGTAACTCTAGTTCCAGGAGACCCTACATCATCTTTTAGCTCTAAGGGCACTAGGCACACACACAGTGCACATACATATATACAAACAAAATGCCCACTCACATTAAATTTTTCAAGTTTAAAAAAAAAACAGGCAAGATAAATGGGGGTGGGAAGTAGTTTCAACGATTACTCAACAAAATCTATTCCCAAAATGATACTGTTTTATCAACATCATACACGTAGCTGCCATGGTAAGAGTTAGAGAAAAATCATGGGATGACGACTACGTTTAAGTATGCATGAAACTGCATAATGTTAGAAAGGCCGCATCCATTCCCAAGCACTAGCTCCTGGTGCAATCTCCATAAAACTGTACTTTACTGTGGAGTGAACAGAGATACCAAAGAACACTGAGAGCCAGTTGAAACTAAGACACTGATGGACAGAAACTAGCCTCTCTCAGACACTGCCTTTGTATTAGTTCACAAGTTCACACACACACACACACACACACACACACACACACACATGAATGCACACACAAACACCAATGTCACACAAAAGGGAGCAACCAAAAGTTCAAGCTGTGCTTTTCTTTTAATCATGATATCTCTTGTTAAAGGCTCCCTCGGGTGCCTTGTGCTACATGTGTAAAAAGCCAGCCTAACCTCATCTGTCGACTAACTCTAGATCAGGGTTTCATTCATCTCATGTGATGGAACAAATATACCCACTCAGAGAGTCTTCCCACTGCAGACTTTCAAAACTATTCGCTTTTGGGAAAACATTGAAACTCCTTCAAAATACAGACAATATTTTTGGTCTAACCCATAGTATGTCCTTGTATTCCAACAATTCCTATATAACATTCCACAGATTACATAATGCAAACTAATTGTTCAAATTTGTTTATTCATTCATTCATTTCCCATTTATTCCTTCATATAACATCCAAGAAGGCCCTATTATGGGCTATGCACTGAATAGGGTGCTAGAACTAGAAAAATAATGACCATTTCTATCAGGAGAAGTATAGTTCAGTTGATAGAGTGCTTACCTAGCACACATAAAGCTCTGGGTTTAATTCTCACAGCATTTAAAACTGGTATGGTAATGGACAACTGTAATCCCAGAACTCAGAAGATGGAGAGGACCAGATGCTCAAGGTCATTCTCAGCTAAATGGGAAATTCAAGGCCAGCCTGGGAAATACATCACTTCCCATCACCCCTTTTTGACACTGGTACCCAATATCCAAAATATATTGGCAGCAATGTACCTCAGTGGTCAATAAAATAAGCAGTAGGGGGCTGAAGGCACACTTGTTGGAAGACACAAAAGGCAGACATGTCAGAAAGGCTAACTACAACAATTAAGTAAATACATGGAAAACAAAAGAAGCCATATTTCTCACTCTAAGAAGGTTTTTGCATACATGAGAAAAAGAGACTCTGAAATGGTGGGTAGGAATTAAGTATTAATAGAAACTGAGTAGATTTTAAAACCCATATACTCAGATAAAGAAGTAGTTATAAAACTTCTTTTTTATACAATTTACATGTTATATATTATGTACACGTATGTTTATGTGCATGGTATGGTTTGAATGGAAAGTATACTCCAAAAATCTCCTGTGTTGCAGTCATGGTCCCAGCTGGTAGATCTAACTGTGGGGAGCTCAATTGATTTCATCCCAATTTGACAGTACTGTTGGCAGGTGTTAGAAATAGGAAGCAGGGCCTAGTAGGAGGACATGGCTTTGAATGTCAGAATTCTGTCCAGACACTTCCTCCGATCTCTGTGTCCCAGATGCCATGAGGTAATCAGCCATCTCTGCCATGTTTCCACTAACATGGGGCCTTGCCTCGGGCCCAAAGTAATGAACCAGCCAGCCAGCCATGGTTTCAAGCTAAGAACAGTAACAACACACACACACACACACAACTCCTTTTCAGTTTGTTTCTCATAAAGAAAATAGAAAGGTAATGATCCTAACAAGCACACATATATTGATTTCTAAATATCATCCTTCCCTCCTCTTGAATCAGAGATGCTAGGAGATCATTAATCTTAGGACTAGGGCAGGGGGATATAAAAGATGAACCTTAGGACAACTTTACATCAGAAAGTCAATAAATGCCCAATGAACAATGAGCATGTGTCAGAACATGGGAGGAGCTCAGAGAACAAGTTTGACATCAAAATGAACAATGATGATGACAAGTTAGAACAAAACAGACCCATGAGTCTATGATGAAATGAATGCACACATTCATAAAAGAGGGGAAAGGAAAATGCTTCCTTATAACAGAATATCAAAAAAAATGTAAAAGAAATAATAGGAATACGTTCTCCCTGTTGGCAACTATCATGGACAGTGTTAGATTCATGTAACCATAGATAAATGCTAAAGCTGAACATTAATAGATTAGCAAAGAAGTCACCATAGTAATCAAATACAAGGGGGAAATGAGGCTCTTATTGGGGAGAAATCTGGCAGACTCCAACATCAGATGATCAAGGTTCATCTCTCCAGTGCCCCTTGAGTTGATGCCTAAGAACTCAGGATCATTTCCAGGGTTTCCTCCCCAGACAGGATGGTTAAGTCTGATGACAAGGAAAGATTGGATGGACCTCGTAGAAGATTCCTCTACAGAAAGGTCTGACAATGTGTTTGATGTGGAGGAAAGATGACAGAGCTATTCCAGTTTAAAGATGCTGACAAGACATGATAACTACAGCATCCCATCCACCTAGCTAAGATCTTGACCCAGAATAGAAAAAAAAGGGGGGGAGGTATTAGACCCATGCAGTTAGAATGAGGTCTGTGTCTATCCTGACTCCTACCAGGTAGGGTAAGTGATGACATTGCAGGAGAGAGGGTCTTGTCTTAAACAGGTTAAGAAATAGGTCACCAGGTTAAAAAAAAAAAAAAAAATGTGTGGTGTGAATGTATGTATAGAGAGAAAGAGAGGAGATGACCAGGGGATGAAATACAACTAGAAAGCCTGAAAGTTGTAGAGATACTTTATAAATGTTTCTCATTAATGACTTTGAAGATAAAAAGGAAGCCATTGGTCTTACAGTCACATTGGTGAGTTTAACTCTAATTCAATCATTTATTGGCCTATGACACTCATGACATAATCTGAGTCTCTCCTTGCATCACGTTTTTAAATGTTAATTCTTACCATAT